>NC_067408.1:71153219-72487386 GCF_009764475.1 Pristis pectinata | reverse complement strand
TGGGTGTGGGTGGGTGGGTGTGTGTGTGGGTGTGTGGGTGGGTGTGTGGGTGTGTGTGGGTGGGTGTGTGTGTGGGTGGGTGTGTGGGTGTGTGGGTGTGTGTGGGTGGGTGGGTGTGGGTGGGTGGGTGTGTGTGGGTGGGTGGGTGGGTGGGTGTGTGGGTGGGTGGGTGTGGGTGGGTGTGGGTGGGTGTGTGTGTGGGTGGGTAAGTGGAAGCGTCGGTTCATTTTTTTAAGGTTGAGCTAACATGTGGATTCAAAGCAATGCAGACACACAAACCACAGCCATCAGGTAAAAAAAATCACTGTACTCTATTAGTTCCACAAGCCCCAGAGTGACCAAAGCCAAACCACGGAATATCCACTGGCAAATGCTAAAATACGTCTCTTCACAGTTTGATTTATATCGGGATGGATGAGAGGGACTAATGATGAAAACCGATGGCCAGGGTCACTGTGTTGCAAACATTTCTCACAGTCACTTTATCTGTCAAAAGAATTGAAGTGCATTCTCATCATACACAGGGGATTGTGGTGTACAAGTAATGCCAAGTGTAAGCCTACAGTGTATTTACTGCTGTTATTTCAGTTGTACTTTCTGAGGATAATTAACTTCTCTTCACTGTGAATGACAGGGATAAAGTTTCTAATATACCAGACTGACTTCCAGACATAAAGCATATTAACTCTGGAAAGTCGGTTCTAAAATTGTAAATACTATTTTCTTTCTCTTTCTAACGTGGATGAAAGGAGCTCTGAAACATCAGCTGTCAAAAGGTAACCATTCAGCACAATATATTATCAACAATGTTTTATCTGCAATATTCTCTGGCATGGAAAATGATAATTTTATGGAATTGGGATTTAAAAGAAGAATGTTATTCTTTGATGACTTGTGATGAAGCCTGCTGTAAAGTCTCTGCAGTGCTTTAAATAACATGGCCTTAATGATGTCGATGGAAATTGAAAGTGGTGAGTGATACATAATGATGACTGAATGAAGACATAATGAAGAGAGGCGGCATGGTAGCGTAGCGGTTAGCGCTATGTTACTACAGCGCCAGTGATCGGGGTTCGATTCCCGTCGCTGTCTGTAAGGAGTTTGTACGTTCTCCCGTGTCTGCGTGGGTTTCCTCCGGGTGCTCCAGTTTCCTCCCACATTCCAAAGATGTACGGGTAGGTTAATTTGGGTTTAAAATGGGCGGCGCGGACTCATTGGACCGGAAGGGCCTGTTACCACGCTGTAAATAAAACTTAAAAATTTAAATTTAAATTGATAATATCTGGTTTTCACTGGCTGATTCACCACCATGGACTCCTCTACTTAACTCAATGAAAGGAAATCCACAACTGACAAAAGCCTTTATCCCTTTCTTTATTATCAAGATCATCCTTCATTCTTTTCCTATCTCTTCTAAAGTTAATTATTTTTTTAATAATATTTAATTCCCAACTTTGGTTACTTTGCAACCACATTTTAGTATTGGCTAATCAGATTGTACCTATGTTTTTTCTGTTTGTACCATTAATTTATCTTGTTACAAACCCTGTGTGCATTCAAATGAAGTGCCTTTAATTTTGTACCTTTACCATTTTCCCCTGTTCGAACTTTAATTGGAGACACACTCTTATGTTTGCATAGTCTCTCCCTTCCTGACACGTTATTATCATTATTCAATTTACTACACTGCACTGTAGCCTTGTCCTGTCTCTTTAACTTCCTAAACCTCCCACTCCCAGAGGTCTCCCCTCTATTTAGTTTAAAGCCTTACCTACAGCCCTAGTTATTCAATTAACCTCTTTAGCCTGGTTATTGGATGAAGTGTCTTACACATCTGATTCATTCCCTGCGGCTGGTCAGTCAGACCAATTAGACAGTTGTGCCTTTTTCTCAACGCTTAAAGATTTTTAAACAATGCTCTCAGAAAAGATAAACAGCCAGGGGCTGAATCACCCCCAAAAATGGATGGGTTTGAGGTTAGAATGCAGAACTTATGGGACAGGAGCTGAGCCCCTCTCAAACCCTGCTCTGCTGGGGTTTAATAGAGAGGAGGAGAGACAGGCAATAGTTCAGCTGGCAGGAAGCTGATTGATGGTTTTATTATTACACTTCCATCTTTTTGACAGTCATTCTTTGAGCATATAATTTTCTTCATCAGCTCTCTGGTGGCATTTTGATTCCAGCAGGCATCCAGCATAAAGCAAGTTCAGCAGACCATATCAGTGAGCGTGATTGGGTGCACAGTTGACAGCTACTGGAGAAACTCAGAATAGGAAGACCATGACGGCAATCAGTGTGCAACAGGATTTAGCATCAGGGCTCCCTTTTCAGGGCTTTATATTGCAGCTATTACCTTCCTTTAACATCGAACATAGAATGGTTCAGCACAGGAACAGGCCCTTTGGTCCATGATGTTGTGCTGAACTAATTAAGCTAATGGTGCCTAATTATACTACCCCCTTCTACCTGCACTTGCTCCATATCCCTCCATTCTCTGCACATTCATGTGCCTATCTAAGAGCCTTTTAAATTTATATTGTATCTGCCCCCACTACCACTTCTGCCAGTGAATTCCAGGCACCCACCATTCTCTGTGTGAGAAAAAAACTTGCCCCGCACATCTCATTTGAACTTTACCCTTCTCACCTTAAATGCATGCCCTCTAGTATTAAACATTTCGACCCTGGGAAAAAGATACCGACGGTCTACGCTGTCTATGCCTCTCATAATTTTATCAGGTCTCCCCTTAGCCACCACTGCTTCAGGGAAAACAGCCCTAGTTTGTTCAACCTCTCCTCATAGCACATGCCCTCTAATCCAGGTAGAATCCTGGTAAACCTCTTCTACACCCTCTCTGTAGCCTCCACATCCTTCCTACAATGGCGCGACCAGAATTGAATGCAACACTCCAGATGTGGCCTAACTAGAGTTATATAAAGCTGCAACATAACTTCTTGACTCTTGAACTCAATGCGCTACACCTTCCTTACCACCCTATCAACCTGTGAAGCCACTTTCAGGGAGCTATGAACTAGGACCCCAAGATTCCTCTCTACATCAACACTGTCGAGGGTCCTGCCACTAACTGTGTACTTTCCCTCTACATTTGATCTCCCAAAGCGCAACACCTCACATTTGCACTTAACCTGGTACAACCGTGCCCAGTAGCAGGAAGGATGTCGGAGACCCTCTCTATTTCCTGATAGCCAGCCAACTTTCTATCCAATTTTATATGTCCAAATCCCTTTTAAAAGTTGTTGCTCCCCCACCTTTTCAGATAATAACTTTTTAAAATATCCTCCTTATCTCTTTTCAAGTTCTTTTCCCAATTATCCTAAATCTCCAACTATAGAAGAAGATTTTCCTATAAAAATCTCCCATGATTTTTCAACCTCGATTAAATCTCTCCTAACCTTCTCTACTTTCAGAAGAACTGATGAGAGAATTTCCACTAAGGTCAGTAAGAGGGAGACATGAGAAATTCTGCAGATGTTGGAATCTGGAGCAATACACAATAAGTGATGGAACTCAGCAGGTCAGGCAGCATCTATGCAGGGAAATAAGCAGTCGACGTTTCGGGCCAAGACCCTTCATCAGGACTGGAAAGGAAGAGGGCAGAAGCCAGAATGTCGGGGGAGGGGGAGGATCACATGCAGGCAGGTGATAGGTGAGTTCAAGGGATAGGCAAGTCCAGGTGAGAGGGGGGTGGTAGGTGGGTGGGAGTAAGAATTGTCTTGATCCAATCTATCGATCAATAACTTAAACTGATAAGAGAATTATGAATGCTATATATCAGGTATACTGGC
Source organism: Pristis pectinata (assembly GCF_009764475.1). Lineage (NCBI taxonomy): Eukaryota > Metazoa > Chordata > Chondrichthyes > Rhinopristiformes > Pristidae > Pristis > Pristis pectinata. The sequence goes on along the minus strand of NC_067408.1, from coordinate 72,483,580 downwards.
CTCTGATCTGTTCTCCTGGCACGTAAGATTAGATGCTGCCTAGCAGCAGGGAGCCAACAATACAGAATCTTTCATGACTTGAAAAAGAACAGATTTTTAATCCATTGTCGCTTCTCCTTCTAAACATTTCTACCCCATAAAGGTAATGCGAATAGCTTTGACTTCCACCACATGCACATGTATTTTCCAGAGAACGACTATAATGGCTATAAAATCCAGGCTGACAATGTTGAAGCTTTATAGCACAAAACAAATGAGTTCCTCACTGCATTCCCAGTGACAGACTTTCAAATCCTCTATGCTTTATAAACATTGATTTTACTCTCTCAACGTCATTGCCTATTCCCACTAAATTAAACTTATGAAAGGACTTCCATTTCTAGTACTCAGTGGTAAATCAAGACAAAGTTCCAGTTGTTTTGCAGTCTCTGGGTCATTATTACTTCAACGTGAGTGTATGAACCTGGGGAAATCTAATAACCTGTGTTTTAGCTGTTCTGGGTGATGAAAGGTTAGGAGACTAAAATATTCTTGGAGCAGCAATCAATTTTTGCAATAAGGATAATTACAAAGCACCTATGCATTGGTTCAAACATTCGCAATTTACAAGAGACACTTGCATATGTTAATGAACAGCTGTAATGTATCACTTTCTCCAAGGCAACTGAAAAATGTTGCCGAGAGTCTGGCTGTGGAAGGTAGATTGGTGATGGAATGTGGGTTGGTATTAAAAATACATGAGCATTTTCAGCAAGGATGAGTGCCTTTAAGGCAATGGAAGCACATTTAGGTTGGTGGCAGCAGAGGATGGCAAGTATAATAGTACCTCCTGCTAAATGTAGGTTTTCCTAATAAAAGGTGTCTTACTCCTCACCACTTAAAGTAAGGACATTAGAATTAAAGGAGATTTGCTCGCCATGAGGAGAAGAGGTTGGACCTCTTGTGTCTAATATAAATGGTGTTTTTCTTCCGACTCTGATTTCTTCATGAAGGAGTGATCAGCGCCCTAAAGCAGAGAGAGACAGAAAACTTTGCAAGTTGGTGATCTGTGCAATGGACAGCAAACTTATGTACCACTCTTTCACGATATCTTCTATACAAATAGTATCAAAATGCAGTGGTGAGGCAAAGAATGAGACAAACAGTACAGAATGTTAGGCTTTTAATGAACTTGTTTGGATTTACCTGAACCAGTGGAGCTTTAACAACAGCATGCTGAAAAAATTTAAGTTATTTTCATGAGATATGAAGAGCTTAGTACATTGGGTAAAATAGTTGGTGCACTTGATATCTTTGAAACAGACCCTTCATAATTGAGAGCAGAATGACAAATGGTTAGCACCATTTTTCCAGTAAGAGGTAAGTATGGATGGCATAAGTTCCAAACAAAATCCTGTAATGCCACCTCAGGAATACACAGAAATATGTTATAAGAGGGAGATGTAGCACAGGTATGCAAATTATGTGATAATCATAGAGTCACAGAGCACTACAGCAGGGATACAGGCCCGTCCGCCCATTGAGTCCAAGCTGACTATGGTGCCCACCCAGCTAGTCCCAATTTCCTGCGTTTGGCCCATATCCCTCCAAGCCCCACCACTGCATGTATCTATCTAAGTTCTTCTTAAATGATATAATTGTACCTGCCTCAACCACTTCCTCTGGCAGCTTGTTCCATGTACTCACCACCCTCTGCATGAAAAAGTTGCCCTTGGATCCCTTTCAAATATTTCCCCTCTCATCCTAAATCTATGCTCCCTAGTTTTGGACTCCCCTACCCTGGGGAAAAGACTACCATCCACCTTATCTATGCCCCTCATGATTTCAAATATTTCTGTAAGGTCGCCCTTCATTATCCTACATTCCAAGGAATAAAGACCTAGCCTCGCCAACCTCTCCCTATAACTCGGGCCCTCTAGTCCTGGCAGCATCCTCATAAATCTTTTCTGCACTCTTTCCAGTTTAACCACATCATTCCTATAACAGAGTGACCAAAATCGTACACGATACTCCAAATGCAGCCTCACCAACAGTTTATACAACTGCAAATAATGTCCCAACTCCTATACTCAATGCCCTGACTGATAAATGCCCTTTTCACCACCCTGTCTACCTGTAGCAGCGCTTTCAATGAACTAAGCACTTGTACTCCTTGGTCCCTCTGTTCCATTACACCTCCTAGTGCCCTACCATTCATAGTATAAGTCCTGTTCTGGTTTGACTTTAAAAATGCATCACCTCACACTTATCTGTATTGAAATCCATTTACCATTCCTTGGCCCACTTCCCTAACTGATCAAGATCCCCCTGTAATCTGCAATAACCTTCTTCACCATCAACAACACCTCCTAATTTATCTTTATTTTTAAGATTTTCGTGTCATCCATAAGCTTACTCATCAAGCCTTGTGCATTCACATCCAAATTATTTATATAATAACAAATAACAAGGGTCTCAAAACCAACCCCTGCGGCACATCACTAGTCACCAGCCTCCATTCCAAGAAACAACCTTCAACCACCACCCTCTGCTTCCGACCTTCAAGCCAATTTTGAATCCACCTAACTAGCTCTCCCTGGATTCCATGGGACCTAACCTTCCAAACCAGCCTACCATGCAGGACCTTGTCGAAGGCCTTGCTAAAGTCCATATAGACAACATCCACTGCCCTACCCTCATCTATCTTTTTGGATTCCTCTTCAAAAAACTCTAAAAGGTTTGTCAAGCACAACTTTCCACACACAAAGCCATGCTGACTCCTCCTAATCAGACTCTGTCTATCCAAATGCTGGTAGATCCTGTCACTCAGAATTCCCTCCAGTAACATCCCCACTACTGATGTCAGGCTGACCAGCCTGTAGTTCTCTGGCTTGTCCTTGCTACCCTTCTTAAACAATGGAACAACATCAGCCACCTTCCAGTCTTTGGGAACTGCACCAATGGCTAACGATGAAGCAAATATCTCCGCAAGGCCTCCGTAATTTCTTCTCTAGCCTCTGAGGATGCACTGGGTCAGGCCCTGGGGATTTATCCACCTTAATCCACTGTAAGGCAGCAAATACCTCCTCCCTGGTAATACAAGTGCCCTCCAAAACATCTCCACTTGTTTCCCTTATCTCTTGAGCAACCATGATTTTCTCTTCAATAAACACCGAGGAGAAATTTTCATTAAAAATCCCACCCATCTCCTGCGGCCCAGGAGATAGGCGGTCCGGCTGATCTCTCAGGGGACCTACTCTCTCCCTGGCCACCCTTCTACTCTTTATATAGCTATTGAACCTCTTGGAATTTTCCTTAACCTTACCTGCCAGATCCATCTCATACCTTCTTTTTGCCCTCCTGATTTCCCTTTTAAGAGTATTCTTAATCTTTTTATATCATCAAGGGATTCACTTGTCCCCAACCTCCTACATCCTATATATGCTTCCTTCTTTTTCTTGACCAGAGCTTCAATAACTCGTCAGCCAGGGTTCCCTAAACTTGCCAGGTTTACCCTTCACCCTAACAGGAACATGCTGCTCCTGGACTCTTGATATCACACTCGTAAAAGGCTCCCACTTGCCATTCATTTCTTTCCCTTCAAACAGGCTCACCCAGTTGACCTCTGTTAGATCCTGCCTAATTCCCCCAAAATTAGCCTTGCTCCATGGTCACTAGAGCCAAAGTGCTTCCTGACTGCCACTTCAGTTACTTGCCCTGCCTCATTCCTTAAGAGAAGGTCCATATTGCACCCTCCCGAGTAGGGCCTCTATATATTGACTCAATATGAGGGCCTTCTATATATGAGGGCCTTCATATGTGCTATGATGGCAGAGAACATTTCTGTCTCACTTCTGGTGTCAGGCTTAATCACGTATGTGCAGTAAGCTTCTTGTGTCCAGTACTCAGGACACTGCAAGCTTGCTGTTCTGTGGTAGAGAGATTTTGGTGTGCCAGTCACAGACAATGGAAACCAAGAACCCATTATATGACCCATAGTGAAAGTGAGTTTGTGTACATACATCACATATTTACTTCTGGTATGAAGAAGGCCATTTTGGCATTGAGTCTTTGCCAGCTCTCTGGTCATTTTAAAAAGCTTGATGGATTAAACATTAAAAATCAGAGGCAGTTTGGAGCAGAGGTGTCAATCAGTTCCTTGATTTGTCTATGTGCCAATAAGGGGACTGCCAGAAAAAATGCAGTGAAGGAGAATTGCACCATTAAGTACTGGAAGGCAGCATCCATATAGGTGAACAGTAGAGAATCCTCAGGAGGTGGCAGCAGTCTATGTTTGCACCGTACAATTTCTCTGGTAGCAAATCCAAAAGAAGGCAGATTCCAGTGAACCAACTGGACTGACAAAGACAGCACGCCACAAATTTTATCTCCCATTCAGACCACCTTACAGTCTGCTGAATGTTTAGTCATTTGTGTCCAATCTATCACAGGATATTCCCTTCAATATAAATTATATATCTCCAAATGCTTTCCACTCTAACATCCTAAAAAAAGTTATCTCATAGAAAATCTAACTTCATGAGCAGAAGAGTTAGGGTTAGGTAATACTGCTGCCTCACAGCTCCAGTGACCTGAGGTTGATCCTGAACTTGGGTGGTATCTGTGTGGAGTTTGCACATTTTCCCTGTGACCCCGTGTATTTCCCTCAGGTGGTCCAATTTCCTCCCAGATATCAAATATCAGTAGGTTAATTGGTTACCGTATCTTAACCCTGGCCTAGGGGAGTTAGTGGGCACATAAGGGAGGATAGGTTATAGGGAAATAAGTGGCAAAATGAGGTTGATGGGATTGCTCTGAGATCCAACATAAATTCAATGCACTGAATGGCCTTCTCCTAATGTGCAAGGAAATACACGATTTTATGTAAAAGAATCATAGAGAGATACATAACAGAAACAAGCCTTTGTCAACTGAGTGTACTTGGACATCAAACACCCATTTACACTAATCCCATTTTATTCTCCCCACATTCCAATCAACTCCCCCCAGATTCTACCACTCACCTATAAGCTAGAGTTAATTTACATTTAACCTACCAACCAACACAACTTAGGAATGTAGGAAGAAACAGTAGCACCTAGAGGAAACTCACATGGTCACAGGGAGAACATGCAAACTCCACATAGACAGCCCCAGAGGTCAGGATTGAACCCAGGTCACTGGCCCTGTGTAGCAGCAGCTCTACTGGCTGTACCACTGTTCTGCCCCTGTACATGAATTTATTTTTGCTAAGAGCCATGAAACAAGCTCTTAATTGTCACTGTCCACTATTGGCTTTCTCATGCCAACTATAGTTCAACTTGCATCCCAATGGTCACCAGTCTTCAGGTCCAGGTCAAATGTAATTTTCTCACTCTTGTTTTCAAATCCTTCCATGGTGTTGCCCATGTGCTCTCTACAGCCTCTTCCATCAACCCACAACCCACCTCTTCCAAGTCAAGCCCGTGTATATCTCCAGTTTCCATCTTACAGCCTTGGTATCTGCAGCCATACTCTAAGTTTTGGAATTCCCTCCCAAACTGTCTCTAAGGTACCACTTTTAAGATGCTATTTAAAATCTGCCTCTATGACCAGACTTTTCTTTTAAATATCATCTGTCCAGATATCTCCTTTTGTGATTTGGTGATACATTGAATGTGCTGTACACACTGTGGTTATCTGCACACCTCATAGTTCCAACACTCATCTCTCATTGGTCAAAAGGATGAATAAGAGAACAGAGCAAACATTATATTATAAAATGTAATGGTCATGAGTGTCATTGACATGGTCTGATTGGATCATTGGCCTCAAGGAAGATATTGAATTCAAGGGCCTTTAAGTTCAGGACTAGCATAGCAATGTTGGTTTTTCACACAGTGTACACTTCATTACTCACTGCGCTCACTTCACCAAACATGGTATCATGAGAGCAAGTTTGAGTCCCTCAAGGACTCCTGGTGTGAACTATGTGTGAGCGGATGATGTGAGAGATAGTGAAGCAAATGTCTTCACTCACATTGAGAAGAATCAACAGGTTGGAAATGTGACACTCCAGATACCTTTGGGAAGTGTGACATGAAACTGAACACCCCATCAGAAACAGAGCAAAGAGCTGAAGAGGAAAACTTGAGGACGTCAACTGTTATAAAATTAAATTGAATAAAGTTTTAGAAATCTGTAAAAGATCGTGAGGAAATTTAACTCTAAAAAGGAAAGGTGTGAGAATGTAAAATCCAGAGATGGAAAGAAGCCAAGAAAGAGGCACAAACCAAATGTGTTTTTGCTTTCTTGCAATAATTTCCCTTTATTTTAATCAGGGCAAAGTAATTCATATCATTCACCAGTTTAAGGCAATTCCACACCAATTGTATTTTTGATTCCTTGCAATAATTTTCCTTTATTTTAATCAGGGTAAATCAGTTCATATCCTTTCACCATTTGAAAGCAGCTCCACAAAGCCAAACTTGTTTTACCTTTATTAAGTGCTCTCCTCAAATGGCAAATCAAAAGAAAAGCAAGACCTCGCAGTTGCATGAATAATATAGTGGAACTTTTCTGCAGAGATTTATTAGTTTAACGAGGCTTCAACCATGGTTTCTATCTGAATGCGCTGCAAGGATTCAGTCCATTATTGTGCCTGGGAGGCAGGGCTTGGAACCACCTACATCCCAGTCATTCATCACTGCGAGCCCTACTCACAAATTTGTCGTGCTCCAGCCCCCCCCACCCCCCCCAGAACTGCTGGCAATCCAAAGAGTAGAAACGTCACTAAGTGGTTTCCTGAGGCTGCCAGGTTGTATCATTTACATAACTACCATGAGTTGTATGGGGGAAGGGAGTAAAGAACAAGAGCAACAGGAGAGGTTCCTTTCAGTGCAACAGTGTCACCACCAGAAGCACCGTGCACATGTATACGGGTGAGGAAGAGAGCAAGAGAGAGAGAGAAAGAGATAGCAAGAGAGAGAAGGAGAGAAAGAAAGGGGGAAAGGCTGAAGTCTATCCAGCTGGAAGCATTTAAACTGTGCTTGCCCTGTGAAGTATTTTATAGAAGTCTTAAAGAGAAAGATGTTGCACAGCGTGTGGATAAGTCTGCTGGCATTTGTAGAGCTTGCTGTTAGCGGGAAAACAGAAGTTTACCGGTAAGAATTTTGTTAACAGTGAATAAAGATTTCAAGAAAATGATTATTTTAAATTCAAAAAAGACTAGATTGTTCATTCCAATCTGAAAGATTGCACCTAAATAGAAGTAAAATATTAAACCTGAATGTCTTTGTTCATTGGGTAGTTACGACTGGAGAAGTTTTGCAACTAAATTGGCATCAAGATCGGCACAACATCGTGGGCCAAATGGCCTGTCCAGTGCTGTACTGTTGCATGTTCTACGTAAATGAGTACTATATAAAGTGAAATTTTGTATAGATGGCCAATATTGATGGGATTTCATTCACCTCAATAAACGCTAATTTTAGTAGACCAACAAAATAAGTGTTGTCTGTCTTGTTTAGATAATGTGACATTAATATTAAATTATGTGTGTGTTTGCATTGAACGATTGGGCAAAATTATAAACAGTTGAGATTCTACTTTGGGCATGATCAGAAAATTGCATCCGAATGCACTTGAAGTTGCATTGGTTAGGCTAAGCTTCAGGTTTCCACTGATATTCACTTCATAATCACCAACATTAAATCTTCCACAATCCAGTGCAATCAGGCAGTATAATAGAACATAATCATTTCCTATTTCTATCCTTTTAATAAATAATATTCATTAATGTATTTTGATTTAAGTCTGTGCAATTTTATTAATTCACTTGCTTTTCAGAAAAATAATATTTTAGCAAGGGTGTCCTGTGTTCTGCGCATTAAAGTCATAGAGTCGTACAGTAAGAAATAGGCCTTTCGGCCCACCGTGTCCATACTGACCATTGTACTTATCTGTGCTAATTGCATTTGATCCATAGCCTTCTACACCTGTGCAATGCAAGTGCATATCTAGATGCTTCTCAAGTGGAATGAGTATAAAATTGCCATAAGTTACATTGGATCATTTACTAGTTTCATTGGCTTATTCTGGTCCTTTTTTTTCATAAATTAAACATTTCCTGATATGAATGGAGTCCTGAAATGTTTGTATCAGTGTGCCTGAGAAAGCACGTTGAATTGGAAGAGGCTGCTTGAGCCAGTGCAGTGAGTAGAACCTTGCTGTTTTGTCCTAAAGGAACCCATCAGGGCAGGGAATTCGGGCCAATTAGTTCTTGAACCAGAGTAAAGATAAAAATCACAGTAAGTGTAAACTAAACGACTTTAAGCACAACTCATGGATATTTTGAGTTCCCTGATCTTTTGTACTAACTTCCACAGCTGACTGTACTGAAATATAGTAGCATTAGAGACAATCCATTAGGCTGCTTCCTGGGATGAGAGGTTGTCCTATGACAAGTGGGTATAGAAGCTGGACCTGTATTCCCTGGCATTTAGAAGAATGTGAGGTTACCTTATTGAAACAGTGGAGGTGGTTCCACATGTGGGAGAGTGTCAAAACGAGGGGACATAGTTGCAAGATAAGGGGGCGGTCACTTAAAAATGAGATGCATTGGAACATCTTCTCGCAGAGAGTGGTGAATCTGTGGAATGCTCGATACCGAAAGGTTTGTTGAAGCTAGATCACTGGAGGTATTTAAAGTGAAAAAGGGAAATTATTTTTTTTGAAGGATTGGGGAATTAAGGGCAATGGGGAACTGGCACAGAAGAGGAATTGAGGCCAGTGTAGATCAGCCACGGTCACGTTGAATAGCGGGGCAGGCTTGAGGGGCCAGGCGGCCTAATTTTGCTCTTATTTCTTGTGTGAATCTGGGCACTAAGCTATCAGGCACTATTGGAAACTCTGCTTCAGAATAGATTATCACTGGCTTAAGCCATGCTGGTTTTCTCTACCAGAAGATGAAATATTGAAAAAGATTCCATGCAGCTTTGCATTCAAATATTTGAGATGTGAACAAATGATGTGGATTTGTATGTGACAATGTGCAGTTATCAGATGGTCTCTATCCTGTCTTCATGATATGTAATTTGGCTGTGCCAACCTCCCTCTTGATGGGTTGGTGTCAATTTTCAACATTTTCACAGCATACAAACCGTACTCTGTGGAGGAAATGGTACCCTATGGAACTTAAGAGGAAAATCATGGTGTACTCTCAATGAATGGAATGGAAAAACAAATAAGTTTCAGATAAGAATCATACAGGCCTTCCTGTTTCAAAAGAGAAAAAAAAACATATCATTGCAACCTAATCCTGATAAGTCAAGCACAATTTTTTCAGTGAAAGTTATCCAGTTATTTGAAGTAAGCTACATAAATACAACAAAGTGCATAAAAACAATATCAGACAACATGAATCAGGCAAGCAGTTGACATAAAGTGTTTGGATTCAGATATGAAGAGAAGCTTTGTATTTAGGTGGGCTATCATGTTCAGACTGCATGTGGGCCTCATTACCTACAGGAAAGCAGGAACAGTGAGGGGGAAGCCACAGAATGCCTTGTGCAAGGGCATAGACAAAGGAGGTCCTGACTAATCTAGCTGCTAGGACCTCCTTCTCAATGTTTCCTTGCCTGGCACTTGACTAAATTGACAGGCTGGCTGTCAGCCAGGCAGGAGAAGCAATGACCAGAGGCTGCCAAGGAAGAGTGGGAGCAGTGGAACAAAAGATCGTAGCTGTCACAATGTCAAGCAAAGAGCAAGCTCAGAGAACCCAAATGCGGCACACTGGTACAAGACTGGAGTCAGGATGCTTCCTCAGAACCAAACACAGGCAGCAACCAGAAGGCATCTTGTCTCAGGGCCCTGAGGTGGGGTCCCAACACAAAAACTGGACATCCTAAGAGGAACAGTGAAACTGGGACTGCTCAAGAGTTAACAGCTCTAAGCAGCAAGAGCCACAGTATACCCAAATGTTGACCAATACTCTGGCAACTAGTGCCAGTGAAACCAGGGCTCTTATGCTAGTCTCCTGATGAGGCTCAGGTGTGTGTTGTTATGCAATTAGTAGTGCATGGAATCCATGTGCTACACAACGAGGCACCATCAATGGAGCCGAATTGCGGGCCAGCGCTCAGAACCATGACAGTAGCAGGCAGAGCATGTCACACTCGTGGCAAAGAGCTGGACTGTGATTAGCAGAAGAGAGACAAAAGGCTTCTTAAATGGGTTGCAGTAGGGAGAACTCCTGCTTCTCCTGGCCTACAAGAAGTGGCTGCAGCTCCCATTTCCAGTTCACCTCTGAACTCTAATAAAACATCAAGATATCCATTCAATTTAAGTTCAACATCAATCTGTCACTTGGACAGTGATGAGAGGAGAGGGGGTTCTGAAGCAACACACATAAAATGCTAGAGGAACTCAGCAGGTCAGGCAGCATCAATGGAGGGAAATAAACAGTCGACGTTTCGGGCCGAGACCCTTCATCAGGACTGGAAGGGAAGAGGGCAGAAGCCAGAATAAAAGGGTGGAGGGAGGGGGAAGAGCACGAGCTGGTGGGTGATAGGTGAATCCAAGTGAGGGGGGAAGGTAGGTTGATGGGGGAGGGGGGAAAATGGGAATGATGTGAGAAGCTGGGAGGTGATAGGTGGGAGAGGCAAAGGGCTGAAGAAAGTGGAATCTGATAGGAGAGGACAGTAGACCATGGAATAAGGGGAAGGAGTTGGGGAACCAGAGGAAGGAAGGTGCCGGTGATGGGCAGGTCATGAGGGCAGGGGAGGGGAAAGAGAAGTGGTAAAGGGGCCAGAGAGATAAGGGAAAACCAAAAAGGAGGAGGGGGGGGATCTGATTTAAGGTTGTTTATGAAGTTCCCCACCTCTAAGTATCAGTTCACACAGACGTCACAGAGAAAATGTCAGCACACGTCTACAGTGGGCTTGTGACTCATTCCCTGTTTTCATTCCACCTCCCTCGCCTACCACCCACCCATCGTGGGGATATTATTCTCAAGACCCTGTGTCCTCCATTAAGGGTTCAATACAAACAGCTTTGCCAGTCCCTCTGAAATGGATCCTTTCCTGATCTGATCTCCTGCTATTTCTGAAATTCCTATCACTTCTCCAGAAGGAATATTGATATTACCCATGGAACATAATTTTCAATATTGATACCTTTATTTGTGCTTTTAATTGTCTTAAATTTTCATGCATTGGCTGACAAATGTTCCTAAATTTTATTTTATTCATTTTCTAAAATGATTAAAATTAGCCATATCGCTAAATATATTCAAGAAGGAGTTAAGAGTTTGCTCTTAGGGCTAGAGAGATCAAGGGATATGATTTAAATGAGGACCTTAATTATAACCCTACATCCTGAAGAAGTTGTTGGTGATGGCAGGTTAATATCTGAAATCGCAGAATTGACTTCTGCTCCTTCAAGCTGAGAATCTCCTGCCACCATTTTATCTGCAACACTGAAATGTAGTTGACATCTGATAGATAAATGTTAATTGAGGTCAAATGATGTTGTAGGGGTTCCAATACAGAGTGCGACGAATCAGTGAAACCTCCCAAGCATGCCATCTAATGCTGACTACCTACATGGCCATGGCAATTTGAAGGAGAATTTACCCAAAGTCTGAAGGTGTTGGAGATGTTTCTGCAGAGCTGATTGGTCTATAGCTGAGAAGGGTGCCATTCTCTTCATATAAAACCTCATTGGATTTTTCTTAATCTTCTCTGCCGAAGTTATCTCATGCCCCCTTTTTGCCCTCCTGATTTCCTTCTTGAGTACATTCCTGCACCCCCTATACTCCTCCAGGGATTCACTTGAGTCCAGCTGTCTGTACCCGATCCATGCCTCCTTCTTTTTCCTGGGCAAGTCCTCAATATCCCCCATCATCAAGGGTTCCATACTCCTACCTGCCTTGTCCTTCACTCTTAACAGGAACATGAAGACCTTGAGCTCTCACTGCATCACCTTCCAAAGCCTCCCACTTGCCTGTGGTCCCTTTGCCCACGAACAACCTACTCCAATCAACCTTTGCAAGCTCCCATCTCATACCATCAAAATTCACCTTTCCCCAATTTAGAACTTGAACCTGTGGACCAGTTCTGTCCCTTTCCATAACTATTATAAAACTAACAGAACTATGGTCACTGGTCCCAAAGTTCTCCCGCACTGTCACCTCAGTCACTTGCCCCTCCCTATTACCCAAGAGTAGGTCAAGCTTTGTCCTCTCCCTAGTAGGGCCCTCTATATATTGCCCAAGGAAACTTTCCTGAACACACTTAACAAATTCCACCCCATCTAAGCCCTTAACAGCATGGTAGTCCCAGTCTATGTTAGGAAAGTTAAAATCCCCTACTATGACAACCCTATTATTCTTACAACTCTGCACAATCTCCCTGCACATTTGTTCTTCTAATTCCCATTGACTATTGGGTGGGGGGGAGGGAGGGGTGGTAGTACTACCCCAAAAATGTGATAGTCCCCTTCTTACTTCTCAGCTCCACCCATAAAACCTCACTGGACGATCCTTCAGTAATTTCATCTCTGATTCCTGCTGTGACATTCCCCCTAATCAAAAACGCAACTCCCCTCCTCTCTTTTCTCCGCCTCTATCCTGTCTAAAACACCTGTACCCTGGAACATTAAGCTGCCAGTCCTGCCCCTCCCTTAGCCATCAGAATCAGAATCAGGTTTATTATCACTGACATATGTTGTGAAATTTGTTGTTTTGTGGCAGCGGTACAGTGCAAGACATAAAGACATAAAAATTACTATAAATTACAAAAATAAATAAATAGTGCAAAAGAGGAATAACGAGGTAGTGTTCATGGGTTCATGGACTGTTCAGAAATCTGATGGCAGAGGGGAAAAAGCTGTTCCTGAAATGTTTCTGTAATGGCTATAACATCCCAGTCCCACATAGCTATCCGTGCCCTGAGTTCATCCACCTTACCTGTCAGACCTGTTTTATTTATCGCTGCTATTAAATCTTTTCTGGAAGTCCACCATTTGTTTTGGTTCATTCAGGAGTTAGAGAAATAGATTTTAAAGCCTGACTTTGTTGCCCATTTCTAGTTGCCTTTGCGAAGGTGGTGGTGAGCTGCCTGTGAACCACGACAGAAAGTGGAGTGGAGGTACTCCACAGTACTTTCAGACAGGATGTTCTGGGATTCTGACCCACTGCTAATGAAGGAGCAGTGTTATATTTCCATGTCAGGATGCCCCATGACAGAGGGGAACTTAGAGAAATGACATTCCCAATCATTAGTTGCCATTATTCTTCTGGTTAGTAGAGTTTGGGGTTTGGAGGACACCTATTACACCACAGAAATGAGCAGATGCCATTTTGCAACCTATTGGTGATGCATGCCATTAAATATAAACAAATGAGGTCTGCAAGCTACAGTCATCTGGGCTTCATGCCGGTGATATTGTGCAAGATTACTTCTCGCGCTGACCTCCAACCCCATGGCCAACCTGCTCAAATCCCACTGCAGGTTAACATTTGAGTTCTATTCCTGACACAAATATTTCAAATCCCTGTGGCAAGTTTTAAAGTTCTTAAGTTGGCTACTTACCAAAATACTGATTCCAGCTGTGTTGGAATTCCAGCCATTTTTAGGAATGACTTTAATTGGAGGCTACGGCACTGGTTGTATTGTTCTTAAGCCCTCACTTATTCCACTGTAGTTGATTGAACAGAAGAGGCCTGGTTTACTTGGGCTGTGTAGTTAGGAAGAAAGCAATCCAGAATAACCCAGGTTTGACCACAGTACAGGCATTGCTGGGGCAGATAACTGATGGAAACTGCAAGCATGTGGAGTGGCTGAGCTGAAGAAGGTAGATGCATTTACAGTGTATCAGAGAGGTAAAGGTAAGATATGTCTGTATGTGTAGCATCTGTAGGCTCTTTAGTGTTCCTCTTGTAAAGGCAAATAACAGAGGTAGAGCTATCAGCAGAACATTCTTTATTGAAGGCAGTAACTCTCAAATAAGGGCAATGCTTTGTATAAATACGTATCAAAAGTCACAACACATAGTGTATTCATATTTCCTTGCAACACAGTAAAAAGCCATTCGGCCCACGAAGTGAATGTCATCTCTCAGAGCAATGCCATCAATCCATTCCCCCACTTGTTTCCTCTAACGTTCTCTCTCACATGCACGTGAACACCCTTCTCCCACCAGCCACTTACACTGAGGGTAACGTACTGTAGCCAATTCCCCTACAGCCAGCACGTCTTTGGGAAGTGAAGGGAAACTGGGTGAAAATTAGTGGCAAAATTTATGAAACTGTCGAGTTCCACACAGTTGCAAGAGGTGGCACCAATGCAGTCATCGATATAGCAGAGAAAGAGTTGAGGAATGGGGCCAGAGTAGGCTTGGACAGAGACTGTTCAACGTACCCAACAAAAGAGCAGGCATAGCTGGGCCCATGTGAGTACCCATTGGCTACACCCTTGGTCCATAACCGCGATCTATATCTACCTGTTGCCAGTCGCTTCAACTCCCCCTTCCACTCCATCACTGATATGTCAGTCCTCGGCCTTGTCCGCTGCCAGGAGGAGTCTAAACGCAAACTGGAGGAACAGCACCTCATTTTCCGTCTTGGGATCTTACAGCCTAATGGCATGAACATCGAGTTCTCCCACTTTAAGTAAACAGATGCCACCCCCACCATGCCTCTTCTTTTCTTCCCTTTCCTAGCCTCTCTCTTTTTACTCCTCACCAATTTTTTTCTCTTCTTTTCCTCTCCTCCCCTCCCCCCATGCTGCCTGCCTCCATACCTTTGACCCATCCCCCAGTGGGTCTGCTCTCCCCTCCTCCCCCACACCTGCCTATCACTATCTCTTACCTGCATCTACCTGTCACCACCCTGTGCCCAGCCTACCTCCCCTCTTTTGTCCACCTATCATTGCTCTATTTCTTCCCCCCTATATATTAGGTTTCCCCTTTTCCTATCTTCAGTCCTGAAGAAGGGTCCTGACCCAAAACGTTGACCATCTGTTTTTCTCCATGGATGCTGCCTGGCCTGCTGAGTTCCTCCAGCATCTTCTTGTTTTCTCACCCTGTAGACTCTGTGCTTTTCTTCCTTCCTCCTGTCCATTTTGAAGTCACTGAGCCATCTCTTCTGATTCTCCCTATATGGTTGTCTCAAAGGCGCCCAAGTCCACCATGGCAGTATTCGATCTGTCTTGCTGCACCCTGGCTGCACTGCATTTGGCTGATAGCAGGAAGTCCATGTCTGCTGTGACCTCCTGCATTGGATCTTTAGAACTTGTGAATTGCGACCACTTTGCAAACTAGTCCCTTCTTAAAGCATCCAACTCATTCTGTGCCTGAATCAGACTATGCAGTAATTAGGAGACACAAGAGACAGCAGATGATGGAACCTGTTGCAACAAACAAGATGCTGGAGGAACTCAACGGGTCAGGCAGCATCTGTGGGTGGAAATGGACAGTCAACGTTTCAGGCCAAGGCCCTTCATCTGGACCCTTCATTCAGTAATTAAACAACTTAGAACTCTTAAGGTTCTCAGGCTTCTTCATCAGATTGTCTGCAGCACCTTGTGCTGAGCGTTTTGTTTCTCATCTTGTTTGTGGGCTCCTGTAGTGGTCCGGCTATTGTCCTGAAGCTCCAGTGAACTGTCTCTCTCATGCTGTTCAAACAGCTGCCAGATCATAACACTCAAAGGATGCTTGCCACACAACTGGTGCATCGGAGCACCACTCCTCTAAGCTTATAGTTCTTTTGTTTGGAACTGCTTGCCTTCAAGATTTCTGAACATTCTCATTGTTCAGAGATAGCCAAGTCACTGTCCAAGCATTGCTTCTACCTCAGTGTATTCATGATGTCTTCCCTGGGCCCCAGACTCACATCTCTCCCTCTGGGACCTTCTTCACCTCTCTTATGTTTTGTACCCTCCCCTCAGAACCTCAACAATATTATTTGCTCTAAAAACATTTCTGTTTATTCGCTACACAGTGTGAATGGTTGAACCTGCTTGAGTCACTCAAGCTTGTTAATGTTGTCACAAACCAGCAACAAAAGAAACACACTGAGCATGATTCAATGTTAAAAACTATTTTATTAATTACTACTTATGATAATACGTAAAATAAAAGTAAAAATGTTAGTATGTTAGAATTCAAAAATGTTAAACCTCGAATGTTAACCCCAAAACGAAACTCTTCGTGTGTGTGTGTGGCAAAGTCCCAAACTCCCAGTTCCGGAATGGTTCTTAAAGTTCAGTTCCGCAAGCCATAAGGTGAAACATGAGCAAGGGCTTCTTCAACAACCACCGTTGTCTGAAGATAAGACGTAGACGTAGAGAAACATAGAGAGAGTAAATACGAAATCCAAATGTTCCACGATGGAACCCGAACGACACTTCAGTGTTTACTCGGTAGTGACTTCCTCACCCCGAAAAGCATCCGAATCGTGGTCGTCCACACACAAATACCTGTTTCCTTCTACAGGTCAGCAACAAAGTGAACCCCACCGGATTACTTCCAACTTCCATACATGGATTTCAGTGGCAGACACAGTTATAGTTTCTCATCCATCGATAGAGAAAACTAGCAGGCTGGTGTCTCTCTCCCTTCTCTCTCTCTCTCTCTCTCCTTCTTCTTCTGACTTCTTCAACAACGTCATTACGTCCTTTATCTTCTATTGACGTAAGCACGCCCCACACACACACTCTCTATCTTAAAGGGACTTTCACTGAGTCCGTAACAATGTATTCACGGTGGCCATAAGAAATAGAAGCAGGAGTCTGGTCATCTGATTTCTTGCACCTTATCCACCATTCAGTGACATCATGGCCGGTCTTCTGCTTCAATGTCACTTTTCTTCACCAACCCCTTTTCTCTTTATTCCCTTTAAAATCTATCAACCTCTGTCCTGAAGAAACACGGTGGCTTGAGTCTCCACAGCCCTGCTAGGTAGTGTATTCTAAAGACTCACTGCTCTCTGCATGAAGAAACTCCTTTTTACTGAAGTCCTGAATCACCAGCCCCTTATTCTGAGACTGTGTCCCTGGTTCCAGATACCCCAGCCAGGGGAAATATCATCTGCATGTATACTCTACTGAGTCCCATTAGAATTTTGTACACTTCAGTGAGATCACCTGCCCGCCTTCGTCAATGCTCTACACCAGATAATTGTCCTGCTATTCCTTAAACCATGAACATTTCTGTCCATTCAGTACTTCCTGTTGTCCATCTGGTATAATTAATTCAAACAGAGGATAGATGGAACGAGCTGCCAGAAGAAGTACTAGAGGCAGGTACAATTACAACATTTAAAAGACATTTGGACAGGTACATGGATATAGGAAAGGTTTGATTGGACATGGGCCAAATGCAGGCAAATGTGACTAGCTCAAGTGGACACCTTAGTCAGCATGGATAAGTTGGGCCAAAGGGACTACTTCTGTGCTGTATGACTCTATGACTTTAATATTTGTTACTATACTCAACCAGAGAGGAGGTTTGAGGTATTAGAGGTTGGTTGAATAATTCTTTGAATACTAGACAAGGGGATCATGAATGAACTTATTTATCACGCTGATGTTTGGAAGTTCAGCCACATGATGACGTTGGTTGGGGAAGAGTCAGGTGAACCTTTCTGCCGTTTCATTACCATCCAGGATTAGTCTCCAACATTTCTTTACCTCCTGAGCTTGGAGGACCCAATCCCTTTTCGATGATCTAATTCTGGGATATGCAGCAAACCTGAAATTCCTTGCTGGTCTGGATTCCAAGGCTCATCTTGACTTGTCCATAAGAACATACAAAAATAGGAGCAGGAGTAGGCCACTCAGCCCATCAAGCCTGCCCAGCCATTCAATATGATCAGGCCCCATCTCTTCTTCTGTGCCAGTTCCCCATAGCCTTCAATTCCCTGATCTTTCAAAAGTGAATCCACTTCCTCTTTAAACACCTTGAATGATCCAGCCTCCACAGCCCTCTGGAACAGAGAATTTCAGAGATTCACGACCCTCCGTGAGAGAAGAAATTCTGACACGCCTCAAGTTTAAGTGACCATGCCCTAACCTTGTAACCATGCCCCTCATTCGAGATTCTCATGGAAACATTCTGACATCAATCCTGTCGTGCCCTGCAAGGTATTAGTCCAGGCACCAGAAATGGGACTTGAAAATTCGAATGATCTGCTCAACAAGATTCTGTTCTGGCTAAGGCCTTTCAAAATTACTTTTTGCATCTGTACTTGCATGCCTAAAGGATGTCACCAACCCAGGCTGAAATAGAAACCCCCCTCCTTCCCTTCCAGCCAGACAGCCACATTGCTCTGACTGAGCAGTGTTGTTCTCCTGAACAGTCCGTAAAGCTATAAATCATCATGATGATCCCCAGACTGCAAACAAGCATAGTATGAAGTCACACATCACTCAGTCTCTGGACAATAAAGAATAAAATATCCTTTTATCCATTCAGTTGATGGGGTCTTTATAAACTCAAGAACTGCATGAGGATCCAACCGCCCACAGGAGAAGGTGGAGCTCTCTGTGCTTCGGAAGGCACATGTGAAACTGAATAAGCACAAAAGCATGCCTAAGCAGAGCAACAAAGGCCTGCCTCTTACGCTGAACGAGAACTGACTCACTGACATCACAGGTCAAAGACACAAGGGACTGCAGATGCTGGAATCTGGAGCAACCCAGAAGACAGCGGAAGAACTCAATGGGTCAAACGGTATCTACAGAAGGAAATGGACAGTCAATGTTTTGGGTCAAGAGCCTTCATGTGGACTGAGAGATAGAGGGGACATAACCAGTATAAAAAGATGGAAGGGAGGTGTGGAACAAGAGCTAGCATGCGATAGGTGGATCCAGGTGAGGAGGTGATACAAGTACCAAGGAAGGACATGTGGCTGTAGTAGCAAGTCTGTGTGGTCAAAGAGCAGGAGAAATCACAGAATGGAAGCAGTGAGAGAGGGTCTCACAGAACTCCCATCAAAGAGAGGAGGAGAACGTCTTCAGAGTGGTCAATAGCTTGAAGAGACTTTGCAGTGGAGTAGCAAAATGGGGACGCAAGAGACGGCAGACACTGGAATCTGGAGCAACACACCAGGTGCTGGAGGACCTCGGCGGGTCAGGCGGCAACAGTTGCCTCGCAGCAGCTGTAAGGTTGGCACTCTGATCACTTTCTCAGCCACTGACAAGCAATGCTCGTGGCAGAAATCAGTAGCAGCTGGATTTTCTATGTCACGACAGGAGGGAAGGCTACCTTCTCAATGCAGGCACAGTAGTGTAGTGGTTAGCGTAACGTTATTACAGCGCCAGCGACCTTGGTTCAATTTCGGCTGCTGTCTGTGAGGAGTTTGTACGTTCTCCCCATGTCCGCATGGGTTTCATAAAATACCTTCAAATGATCAGCAACTGTTGTCTTCAATGTTTAGAAATGACCCAGTACCAAAACAATACGGCAAAATCACTCTGCTAAATGACCTCTCACCAACTGACAATTAGGCACAGGGGCCAGTTCAGCATCGCCATCTATACAGGGGAGGAAATGTGAGTGGAACCACAGGGACGTCCCACAGAGGCACATGGACACCCCTAGCTACCCTTAATTCTGCCGTCGAGTGTAACTGGAGGGCATATCAACATCACAGCTGGGTCAGGAGAGAGAAATTGGAGCTGCCATCTTTAGGGTCTCTCCATATCAATTTGTTTGCTGGATTATCTCAACATCGTCTTAAATTGGTGTTTTTATTCTGTGTAATAAAAAATGTAGGTCATAAGTTCCAGTCTTTCTCTTGGTCACCCAGTAGGGTCTGTGCTGCTTGTGTCTTGAATACAATGCTCCCATTCAGCTACCTCCAAAATCCATCTTCACGGAAAATAACATGGCCCAGACACTGAGCACTGATCACAGCTTCAGTTCCTCAATGGTCACAACACAATCACAGATTCACAGGCCATTGAGGCACACCTAAGATGCAGGAGAGTCACGTGCAGCTCGTGACTGTTAACCAATAATACTCTCACTACTTCAGTCAGAAGACTGTGAGTTTCCGCTCAAGAGATTTGAGGACTAAAATCCAGGCTAATTCTCCACTGCAGTGCTGCAGGAGTGCTGCACTGTCAGAGGTGCCATCTTTCTACCCCTACAATAACTATCACAGTATCTGTGGCAATGCTGACCTTATCTAACGGTCAGGTAGGTGAGAGACACCCTCTCAAAGTAAAAATTCAATAGCGCTATTTTGAAGAACGTCAAGGGTGTTATCCCTGGTGCCTTGGCCAACATTATGACTCCATAATTATATCTAAAAGCAGTTTATCTGGTCTCAATCATGTTGCTAGTTGTTTGATATTGCTGTGCACAGATCGTCAACCACATTTCCTACATTGCAGCAGTGCCTATACATCATGGATAAAGTACATGACTGTAAAGTACTTTGGGACATTTTGAAAGAGATGTGAAAAGCACTATGTGAATGCAAGCCCTTTTTTTCCACTGCCAGTACTATTGACTTGAAAGGCTGTCAACTTTAATGCACAGGCTTCTTAGCAGTATGAGAAAAAAAAGACAAGAAGTAACTGTAACTAAATGTTGACACCTCTGTGTTTTTCTCCCTCAGGTTTCGAGACCGAAGGCATTCTGGAATTCAGCCTGGAGTTTGTCGCTATGGATCCCGATTTGAATGTTGCTATGGTTGGAAAAAGAATTACAAGGGACACTGTGAAGGTGCAGAAGTAGCAGTATCCTTCTCCTGCCTTTCCAATGTAGTGAACTGCATCCCAATCCCTACCTGAAGTTACTGTAACATGGTTTCCAAACCCCTGGCCTCTAGCATAAAAAAGGTCAAGGGCAGCAGACACTCGGAATATCTCCATCTATATAACTCTGTCCAAGTCGCACACCAGTCTGACTTGGAAGTATATCACTTCTCCTCCATTACCACCAGGTCTAAATCCTGGAACAAGCTGCCCAAGATCACTGTGGGAGCACCTTCTGCAGCAGTTCCAGAGATGGCTCACCGCCACCTTCTCAAGGGCAATTAGGGATGGGCAATAAATGCTGGACTTGTCAGCAATATCCATATCCTGTAAATGAATATTAAAAGAAATCTTGTGACTTCAGAATGAAGACAGAAGAATAATACATTTAAATACCATCATCCATAATCCTGAAAATGTCACAAAGCAATTTCCAGCCCATGCAATGCTGTTGAAATGCAATCTCTGATGTTACATCGACACATGTGGTTGTCAATTTGTGCACAGCAAGGACCCCAAAACACTCAATTGAATTTATATTGCCCCTTGTAAGTAAATAAAATGCTTCAAAGGTATAGAGGAAGTAACTGCCAAGCTAGCAAAGATGTTATTAGAAAGGATGATCAGAGGTGGATTATAAGGACGGGGTCTTAAAAGAGTAGAGGCAAAAGTGGAGGGATTTAGGGAGGGATTTCCAAAGAATTGGACCCAAAAAGCACCACTAACAACATGGGATAGTATCAGATATCAACCAACACATTCTGTTTCATTAACTTGGAACCAAATGTGTGCAAAGTGAGCCATGTTCTTGCACATGTTTAGCAACTATTCGAAGACTAATTTCTACTCCCAGACTTCTCCAAAGGCACAGAACAATATAGCCTTCCAAGGTGATGTTCTGATCCTCAAAAGCACAGATTGTGGGTGCATTTTGGAGGCACAAGTGGCATTTCCAAACATGCACCTTTATCTGTTGCTATTGGCCTCCTGTGTGGTACCTCAGTTATTGAAGCTCAATGCCAGATAGAAAGCAGGAGCTGAACAATAACAGTAATTGGGAAACTTTGTGGAGTTTTTCCCTTTGAAGTCTGATTACAATTCCTGGATCACCATTTTGACAAGGGCTTGTGAGAACCAGTCTGTGTAAACAGACTGCAGGAAGTGTACACACCTGTTTTGCCAATGGCCTGAAGTAAGTGTATGAAGCATCTGATGAAAGCTTCTGCACAGGTCATAATTTTGTGTACAGAACTATTTTCCCACCAACTAAGTCTTAGCAGCGACAGAATAAATGCTTGGCTCCAATCTCAACAAGTAAGCATGTCATAGACAAGGGAAACCAGCATCTGTGTGTCTGGTTCACGCTGTCTGAACAGTTTACCTCATGTCAAGCCATAACTCAGATGATTATTCCAGAGGCGCCAATATCTACCATGTTAATCTATCTGGTACATATTGCCTGTGTAGCTATATTATGCAGCATTAATTCTTGGTTAATGTAATATTTTCCTTCATATTTCTCTCCACTGAGAACTAAATTGATAGCTTAAATGACATAATGTTGTGATGACCTGTGGCTTGGAGAATGTACAAAACTGAAAGCAGATTTGTGGCCAGAATTTCTTCCGACATATGGGTTTTGTATTTAGAATGTACAGCATGCAGAGTTTTGAGGATGAGCAGGAAATATGGCTGCCTGCAGAGATGCTTAATCCTGCACCCTAGAGAGGGCAAAATGGTTGTGAGCCAACAGCTCTCGCCAGTGCCTTAGTGGGAAGCTCATTCCAAAATTTTCCCCTAAATTCCACATTGGATCGACTGGTGACTACCTAATATGAATAACTCTTCATCTTCCTCACAAGAGAAATCATTATTAATTTGATGGCCATTTCTGTCTGTTCCATTTTACCCAGTAGCTGTAACTTCCGAGTTATAATATTAGTGCCTCTGTGCATTTATAGTTACTTCAGATGTGGTCCAAACACACTTCTAGACATTGAACATAACTTTGCTTTGATAAATGAACCCCAGAATTGGTTTGCTTATTACACACTTTTAAACTATCACTGATTTGAGTGAGGAATCCTGGTTCAACTTTCAAGGGCAGAGTTTCTTTCCTGTCATACACATTTTTCATGTTGCAATCCCCCATTATGTGCAAGTGGAAACATCGATGTGTGCCTTGAATAACTTGTACGATTGCAGAATTCTGTGCATAACATGCATGCACTCCCAAAGCATTCAGATTGCACAGCTACCCTGACACACTGGTCTGTGCACATCCACCTAACACACTGCGTGCCTCATGTTTGGTAGATTGGTATTTAAAGGGATCATCCATTGTTGGCAGGTCTGATTTGTAAGGGAACTCATTGTATCCATGAAGTTACATCTTGGGATTGCCAGCATCACAAGTTTTTACTCCCCACAATGAAATAAAGGCTGCTGTATTTTGGATAAAGTACGGTTGTTTTGATTGTGAGCTACTGGGCTATTGGGAGCAGGGAAAGAGGACCTGAGGACAAGACCAATAAGCCCATAGGAGAAGGAGACAAAGACGCTGCCCAGGAGGGCCTATCCCCCAAGTGTCTTCTGAGAACACAACAAAGATGTGACAGTGAGATTGCAGAGGAGCTTCACCAGGATGTTGCCTGGGATGGAATGTTTCAGTCACGAGGAGAGACTGGAGCAGCTAGGTCTGTTTCCCTTGGAGCGGAAGAGGTTGAAAGAGGACATGATAGAGGTATATGAAATTATGAGGGGTATCGATAGGGTAGGCTGCAGGAAATTCTTCCCCATATCAGAGGTAGATAAAACGAGAGGACATAGGTTTAGGGTAAGAGGTAAGAGATGTAGCGGGGATCTGAGGGGGACCGTTTCTCACTAGAGAGGGGTGAATACCTGGAATACACTGCCTGAGAGAATGATGGAAACAGAGTCATTGACAGCATTTAAATAGTGTCTCGGTGAGCACTTGAATCGACTAGGCCATAGAAGGCTACGTGTGAAGTGCTAGAAGATGTGATTAATCACAAGTGGGTGACCACTGGTCGGTGTGGATGTGGTGGGTTTCCATGCTGTATGACGCTATGACTCTACACATGTAGATACAACAGTTTATCCTGAGGCTAAGGTTTTCACAGCCAATAGTCACTGAGACCTCCCATTGTCCGCAGGCTTGACTCCAGCCAAGGACCAGTGCCTGGATCTCTCTGCAGCTGGAGCTGAAGGTCATGATGACCCTGAATTTCTTAGGTTCAGGATCATTCCAGGCAGCATCAGATGAACGCCACACATCACAACTTGCAGCACACTGCTCACTGGCTGTGTAACAAGACAGAGATTCTCCACGCAAGGAGAGAGAGATTTGCATCCATCTCCTTGGGCAGCAGTTAGCAGGGCCAGATAGGCACGGGGAACTTGCTAGACTGTGGGATTCCCAAAACTTCAGGAAAGGACAGACAACACACTTGAGGTTTGACAGACTCTACATGGACCAAACTTGTTCACCAACAAAAAGATCGATGGATGTGCAAAGAGTGTGTGAAAACTGCCAGAAGATCCTCAGGGTCAATCTCTGCACTTGAGAAACTCAAGTGTCAGGTGTGGGTTAGACATGGACGGATGGGGTGGATGTTGGCTGTGGTCAGGTCAAGTTCAGATTGGCCATGGTTGGGTCAGGGTCACTTTATCGTGGATGCTGCTGCAAGTAAGTTTTTCATTGCACCTGTGCATACATGTACTTGTCTGTATGACAATCAACTTGACTTTGGTTTTGACTTTGGTCAGAGTGGGGTGAGGTTCACTGTGGACAGATCTGGGTCAGTTTGACACTGGTCGGGTCGGGGAGAGGTTGGCTGTGATCGGGTCAGCGTCAGTTTGTCATGGTTGGGTCAGGGTTGGTTTGGCCATGGACAGATCTGGGTCAGTTTGGCACTGGTCAGGTCAGGAGCAGATTGGCCATGAAAATCAAAGGATTGAAGGGGCTAGAAATCTGAAATATAAACAGAGAATGCTGGGAGCACTCGGCAGGTCAGGCAGCATGTGTGGAAATGGAAATGGAGTTAACGTTTCAGGTCCAACGCCCTTCGTCATAACTGGGAATATTGCTCTTTGGCCTGCCAAGTGTTTCCAGCGTTTCTGTTTTTATTTGAGACTGGCAGTATCGGGTTGAGTTTCAATCTCATACCCAATCAGATGAGGCTTCTTGCTCCTGATGACTCACCACATGTAAATTCTGGATGGATGGTAATTTGGATGGTTACCAAGGTTTTCAATGAATTGTCATCCCAGCAGAATGCACATCAAAAACATTGGTAATTGGTTTATTAGTGTCACATGTACTGAGGTACAGTGAAAAGCTTTGTTTTGTGTGCTATCCATACAGATCATTTCACCACGTCAGTACATCGAGGTAGTACAAGGGTAAAGCAATAGCAGAGTGCAGAATATAGTGTTACAGTTACAGAGAAAGTGCAGTGCAGGCGGACAATAAGGTGCAAGGCCATGATGAGGAAGATTGTGAGGTCAGGAGTCCATCCTATTGTACAAGAGATCCTTTCAATAGTCTTATAACAGCCGGATAGAAGCTGTCCTTGAGCCTGGTGGCATGTGCTTTCAGGTTTTTGTATCATCTACCCAATGGGAGGGGGGAGAAGAGGGACTGTCCGGGGCGGTTGGGGTCTTTGATTATGCTGGCTGCTTTTCCGAGGTGGCGAGAAGTGTAGACAGAGTCCATGGAGGGGAGGCTGGTTTTCGTGATGTGCTGAGCTGTGTCCATACAGACTATGATCCCACTATCTGCCCAGGGCCTGAGCTGGACTTTACATTTTGGAGGCTTGCTTTAAATAGAGGCAGTTTGTACACAAGTGCCCTGAATGTGTTTGATAATTATTGGGGGAAGTGGGGCATATCACTGCTGGTTTAGCCCAGTGCACTCACACCTGCTTCTTCCCCACCCTATTTCACTTTAGCTAAACACCCTGTCCCTCTGACATTGAGAAGGAGTGAGACTCCATTCTGCGTGATTCAATTTTAATATCTTTCACTTCCAAAGAAACATAGCTTCTAACTACAAATGGGGCTAAATTACCAAGTAGGAGGGGTGTGGATAAACCAAGGACAAAATCAGTCACCTGATCAGAATCTGATTTGGAAATATGGCATTTAAATATTGGAAATCTGTATTTTTTTCATGGATTTAATAAAAATATTGTCAAAAAAAATTGGAAATTCATATGCAGTCCATCTACATCCAAAGAGACAGAAAGACCGTGGCGGCACAGTAGCGTAGCGGTTAGCGTAACGCTTTACAGCACCAGCAGCCCAGGTTCTATTCCAGTCACTGGCTGTAAGGAGTTTGTACGTTCTCTCCCTGTTTGCGTGGGTTTCCTCTGGGTGCTCCGGTTTCCTCCCACATTCCAAAGGTGTACGGATTAGGAAGTTGTGGACATGCTATGTTGGCACCGGAAGCATGGTGACACTTGCGGGCTACCCCCAGAACATTCTATGCAAAAGATGCATTTCACTGTGTGTTTCGATGTACGTGTGACTAATAAAGATATCTTATCTTATCTATCTTAAAACAAGTTAGGACTTGGGTAACTTTTCTGAGTAAATATCCTTCCATTGCATTTAACTGATCTATTCTACTCAGGCTAAAGTGAAAGGTGCAGCTACTCTTTATTTTTTGCTGTTTGTCCCTTCTGTTAATTGGGAAATGAATCCTTCATTAAGACAATAGAAAATAAAACAGAAGGATGTAACCAGTCAATCACATTCTAATTCTGCTTTAATTCCCTTGATTTGATTTCTTTGCAGCTGTCTGTGAACATGGATGTAAACACGGAGAATGTATCGGGGCAAATAAATGCAAATGTTACCCTGGATTTACTGGTAAAACATGTAACCAAGGTGAGTGCCAAGACTTTGTATGGTCTGTAACTTCTGAATCAGGTGAAGCCATGGCACCAGTATTTGCAGAGAGGAATGTCAGAAACCAGACAGGTTTGGGTACACAAAGGTCCTGTTGAACTTCACAAAAACCAGCAGCAAGAGGCTGAAACTGGGACACCTGGAGACAGTCTCTAGCAACCAGAACAGAGGATCTAAGATATGGCAGATGCTGGAAATCTAAAATATCACAAGAGAAGAAGATGGGAGAAAACCAGAGATTGGGAAGGAGAAGCATCAATTGTTCTCCTCAAGAGTGTAGTTAAAAAGTATTTAGTCTCCGTACTGGCATGTCTCATTTCTGTTTCATTACTTTGCTTCTTAAGTTCCAGTTGGGACCAGTTAAATTCCTTTCCCCCCCACACATGCTGCTGGACCTGCTGAGTTCCTCCAGCAGATAGTGCACTGCTGTGTCTTAAAGGAGACACTTCTTCCCACCTTTATGAATCCCGCACAATATACCATCACCATGTTTGTGTTTTCAAAGCCTTTTGAATACTTTGCAGGTTTGTGTGTTATCCAAGAGTGTAATAAATCAGCTTATAAAACAAATAAATGTGGTCCTTTCAGCTATTTATGTTTTGTTCCAATGTTTTTTTGGCTGCTACAGACTTTAACGAATGTGGACTGAAGCCAAGGCCCTGTGAGCACAGATGTATGAACACACATGGCAGCTACAAGTGCTACTGTCTGAATGGCTACATGCTGATGCCTGATAGCACATGTGCTAGTGAGTAACTGGAGTGGTGTAATAAAATACTTGTGCTGCATGAGTCATCTGAAAAGTTCATTATGTTTTACTCCCAACTAACTTTTAATTTGTATTACTTAGTATGACTTCTGGTATTCTTGAGGTCAATGTTTCTTAAAAGTTCAGGACCAATGCTTATTTTATATGTTAAAATACATTAAAATGATGGTTCAGAATTTGCTATCAAAGTTATTGTGAGGTGAATGGTACTTGTCATGATTTATCCATTAATGATACAGCAACTTCAGGCAAGGGGCAGACAGGTAAATGTCCAGACATTGCTGCCAAAGGGACACTGCTCTGCATTAGCTTTGAAAAAAATTTATCTTGGTGTCTGCCTAAAATTGCATTGGTGTGATAGCTATGAACAAAATGCACCACAAAATACATTAGTGCAAGCAAGTACAAACAAAAAATGTTTCTAATTGTTAATTACAAGACAAGATGAGAATCTCATTCCTGCAACTTTGAATATTTTAGGGAGATTCCAAATACCATGTTTCACTTGCTGCAACATATCAGCTCAAACTTCCAGCAACTTTATGGGCTTTGGAGGAACGGGGCTAACTAATTGTAGATGTGCTGCTACAGAAACTGTCTCAATATTACATTTAGTTCTTGGCACAATACTGTGCAATTAAAAGAAAAGATTTCTGTAATGGGAGACACAAATATGCACAGCTTTAATTTAAGCCACTGAACCAGAAACTGATAAGACTGGGTACATCATTGGCCTGACATCCAATTGAAGTCAATGGAAAGTGATATTGGGTGTGGTATAAGATTGGCATTCCAGCCAACTCCACGGGTATCCTTCTGACTGAGTTAGATTAAAACAACCTCCATACCTTCAGTAAATAGCCCCCTTGTTCAATGATTCCACCTACAAATCCTAGATTATTTTAAGAATAACATCAATCTAATTTGTATAGGACAATGCCCTAAGGTGCTTTATAAAAGTCAACAGAGCAAAAAAAAAGATAAATGAATGAATGCTGAACCAAGAGTCCCACGAGAGATGCCAAAAGATTGATAAGGAGGTGGAGAGAAGTGTGGAGGTGCAGAGGGCCTTAGAACATAGAACTGAGAACAGTACAGCACAGGAACAGGCCCTTCAGCCCACAATGTCTGTGCCAAACTAATTAAGCTAATGACGCCTAATCCCTTATGCCTGCACATGGCCCATATCCTACCATTCTCTGCACATTCATGTGGCTATCTAGGAGCCCCTTAAATGCCTCTTATCGTATCTGCTTCCACCACCACCCCTGACAGTCCATTCCAAGCACCCACCAATCTCTGTGTAAAAAACTTACCCCTCTCACCTTAAATGCAGGGAATAATGCTGGGACTGTTCTAGATGCCATTTCCCAGGACCCTGTCACCACAACCTGGAGGTGACAATGGGGAGTTTTCTTTTCCCTTTAATTTTCCCTGTCTTCTTTTTTGGGGATTTATCTGGCTTCCAGTCAGATTGTCTCCAATAGCAGGAGTGGCAATCAAATGCATTCTCTGCCTGTCTGTGGCACAGCAACTGGAAACACAGGAGCACTATGTCAGCAAAGCAATATAATGCCAACAGGGCACCCACTGCCATTGTTGTTGACAAATGCCACAGATTTAGGACAAATAATGAACAGATTTGCTGTTAGCTGGGTGGTTTTGTGATGCAGCAGTTGGCAAAAGGGACCCTGGGTGCTATCTGTGTGGAGCTTGCATGTTTCCCCGTGACTGCATGGGTTTCTTCTGAATGCTCTAGTTTCAGAGAGTTAAAGAAGGCAAACAGAATCAAAAGGGGAGTTGCTGGGCATGTGTGCAAGAGAATAAGTTGCAGGGAAAAAGGAGACAGACGGTAGGATGAATGGCAAGTCTCCTCTGAGGGGCAATGGACCAAATGGCCTCCTTCTGGATCACTTCAAGTGACAGAAATCTGACCTTTCTTAATCCTGTCAAAGCACTTTCATTTTACAATATTATAATGTAATCCAACTATATGTAACAGTCAGCGTAATGCTATTACAGCGCCAGCAACCCAGGTTCAATTCCGGCCACTGTCTGTAAGGAGTTTGTACGTTCTCCCCGTGTCTGCGTGGGTTTCCTCTGGGTGCTCCGGTTTCCTCCCACATTCCAATGACGTATGGGTCAGGAAGTTGTGAGCATGCTATGTTGGCACCTGAAGAATGGCGACGCTTGCGGGCTGCCCCCAGAATACACTACGCAAAAATTGTATTTCACTGTGTGTTTCGATGTACATGTGACTAATAAATATATCTTAATCTTATCTTATAAATCATGTTAAGGCTACTGTGAACAATGTTAAACCAACACTTTGCTCTACGTCCCTTTCACGATCAATCTGTTATGCCAGAAATAACTCAAGCTCCACAATAACAGAGATCAAATAAATAATGCTCTTTCCAGTTGTCACCTTCCTTTGGGAATAATGAAGAATAAAATATCA
This sequence comes from Pristis pectinata, assembly GCF_009764475.1. Classification (NCBI taxonomy): domain Eukaryota; kingdom Metazoa; phylum Chordata; class Chondrichthyes; order Rhinopristiformes; family Pristidae; genus Pristis; species Pristis pectinata. The sequence goes on along the minus strand of NC_067408.1, from coordinate 72,453,693 downwards.
TTTTGCCCAGCCCCCTTCCCACAGCGCACAGCTCATTCAGTCTGTGTCACCTGCATTAGCAAAGATTTGGAACAGATTTGAATTTTGGTCACCCAGAAAAATGGAGGGAACAGAACAGAATGAACCATCTGTTGTGGGGTTGCTCATGTGTGCTGAGTGTTTGTGGCTCCTGGATGAACTTACAGATTTGGTGTCTTTTAGATTCCAGGACATGCGCTATGGCGAATTGTCAGTATGGCTGTGAGAATGTGAAGGGAGAGATACACTGCCTTTGTCCATCCTCTGGACTGCAGCTCGGACCAGACGGGAGAACCTGCGTAGGTCTGTGCTTCATTCATGTGTTAGAGCCCAGTTTGCCAGTTAAGAAGGTCATGATTTACAGAAGGAAATATTTTTTTTCACATAATGTATCCCAAATATATTAAGTTCAATTGTGGATTATTGTTTGGTCAAGGTACAGCAGTTGTGTTGCAATGATGTCTGGTGTTCTAAGACCACCGTTTGTCTTTCCTCTTTGACCTTAGCTATTTCAACACCATTCCTGTTTGCTGACTGCTTTTCCTCCCTCTGTGCCATTGTGGAGTTTGCACAGACAGAAAACACATTGCACTGATGAGAGCTTTGAGTGTTCCCTGACACTTGATTTAACAAGGAGGAAACACAGGAACAGACTGAGCTTCTGTAGCTGTCAGGCATAAGCTAAGATGGCTTGTCTCCAGCTGTCTCCAGCCTAGCCATTCCCATCTATATTCCAAGACACATCTACTCAACAATGGCTGAAAAATGTTTACTACAGAGGCGTAATTCTACTTATAAGACAAATATGTGGATTACTAATAGGCATTAAGTTGACAATGGGTCCTAGATTTTATGTATGCTTCGTGAGTGGAGGGCATTTCATTGTATTAACTACTTTGCTGCTGATAGAAGCTTAGATAAGTGAGTGACACATTTATTTTTAACCATGTGCAACATACTACCCCCCACTCCTATTAACCATTATAACAGCTGGAGACACACAGCTGCCAACATTGGTTGGATGTATTCTAAGAGGGTTTGTCATGTGATTTACAGCAGCATCATAAATCATAAGAGAAGTAACTCAAAATCAAGTGAATTATGGTGAGGTGAAGGTCAGCCATTGTCTCAGTGAATGGTAAAATGGACCAAAGGGAATGAATCATCTGCTCCTGTTCCAATTTTCCTATACCATGAAGGATTAGGGGTGGTGCAGTGGCATAGCTAGTAGACCTGCTGCCTCACAGCTCCAGTAACCTGGGTTCAGTCCTGACCTTGGATGCCATCTGTGTGGAGTTTGTATGTTCTGTCTGTGTCCGTGTGGTTTTCTACCAGGATGCTGTGGGTTCTTCCCACATGCCAAAGATATGTGGATTGATAGGTTAATTGACTTTAGCAAATTGTCCACAGTGGGTACGAGTAGTTGAATCTGGGGGGAATGTGAGAATAGGTCACATGGAACATTAGCATGGGATTGGAATTGCTATATGAGCCAGCTTAGGCTCAATGGGCCAAAATGTCATAAGGAAATATGAAATATACCAATAAGAGACTTGAGAGAGAGCAAACACATAATGACAATATTTTTAAGACTGGCTGGACTATTGTCTCACAAAAAGTAAGAAACTAATATGAAGCTGATATTAGAGTTCTGAAGCTTTGTTCAATTTTAGTTTTGAGAATTACCTATATATTTCTTCTAGATTGCTTACAGCAGTGTTCAGGAAATTAATCGTCAACTCATAAAGGCTTCAGAACAATCCAGAATAACAAATCCATCAAACCATTGGTATTCCAAAGTTACCAGGTGGATCCCTAATTAAAACATTATCCCAAATGTTTCTTCAGGAAGGTTTTAAGGCTTCTTGGGGATAAACTTCATCTTGGATGATTAAATCCAAAGAGTGACAATCCATTCTAGCCCATTTTGCCCTCTGCCTGACCACACAAGATACATATCACCCCCAATTCACTTTTCCCACTGAACACTAGCCTGTGAAGCAAATCAAAATAATGAATTGATGTAGAGTTAGATCCTATAAGTAATCCACAAAGTGCAAGAGTTTCCTCACTTTCAAATATTTATTTAAATAGATTCATGCAGTAAATAATATATTTGCAATTAAAGCCACTGCCTAAAGAGAATATACACATCTGTCTCATTTACTCTTTCCTCTTCTAGATATTGATGAATGTGCAACTTCCAGACCTCTATGCCCCCCTCTGCGGAGATGTGTCAACACATTTGGCAGCTACTTCTGCAAATGCCAAACTGGTTATGAACTTAAATACATTGATGGCAAATACAAGTGTATAGGTACGGATAATGCTGAAGTTACTTCCCAGCTGCAGCAAACTTACAGTTGCATAATTGAGAATCATGAAACAAATTGTGATAATTTTGAGTTCCCTGCTCTCTTTTAGAAGCCATGGGCTTATCTTGGGAAATAGTCCCTTCATTATTTCACTCAACATTAACTGTGTATGTGTAAAACTGAAATAGCAAGCTATTAAGTACTTGAAGGGCCGTATAGGCACTTCACTGATATATGTCAGTTAGTTACCAGGAGGAAGAATTCAGGCTAATTTTCTATTTCCCATCTCTAAGGTTTTGTAGTTCCTAGTCAGGATTCCAGGATTAGAATAATGCTGGAATATTGGCCTATGTGACTAAATTGCATCACGTTTTTACCGAAAGAATTATCTCATTTCTTTTGAACTGCCCTGATGACAGATGTGTTTTTTTGACAGATATCGATGAGTGTGCTGCCAATACACACTCATGTAGTCCACATGCAGACTGCCACAACACGCAAGGCTCCTTTAAGTGTAAATGTAAGCCAGGATTCAGAGGCAGTGGCTTTCAGTGTTCTGGTAAGCCTTTGTAGTTATTATAATTGTGCATCCACATGAGGAGCTTCATGTGCTGGGAAATCACAGGTTCAGCCCTAATGGAAATGTTCTTAATAAAATGGATGGCACAATGGCGCACCCAGTGGAGCCACTGCCTCACAGCACCAGACACCTGGGTTCAATCCTTGGGTGCTGTCTGTGAAGTGGCCCCTGTTACCATGGGGGTGTCTTCCAGGTGCCTCAATTTCCTCCCACAACCCAAAGATGTGAGGGTTAGTTGGTTAAATGGCCACTATAAATTGCCCTTAGTGTGTAGGTGAGTGGGAGAATCTGGGGAGAATTGATGAGAATATAGGGAGAATAAAATAGGATTAATGCAAATGGGTGGTGGATGGTCGGCATGGACTCGATGGGCCAAAAGGCCTGTTTTGGTGCTGTACCTCTCTCTGACTACATGACTTTAAATGCAATTAACATAATTATTGATAGGCAAGCATATTATAGGTAAAATTATAGCAGATTCAAATACATAGAAAAAATTACATAGATACACACTACATGTAATTATATCAATTAATGTGGGATGTCTCTGTCCAATCATAGGAATACCCCACACCAAAATATGCACTATGCATTTCACTCAGCCTTTTTGATTTAGGAAATGTTGTCTTTCAGGAGTTCATCTGTTTCACAAATCAAGGAATACCTGTATATGCAGTTGGATGATAATATAAATTATATTTCTGTAGCAGCTTTAACATAGTAAAATTGCTGAAGGCACTTGAAGTGTTAGTAAACAAAAATCAGCATAGACTGATTAAAAAAAAGATATTAGCACAAACGACCAAAAGCTTGACCATAGAGTATGCTCTTGAGGAGTGTGTAAAAGTTGAAAGGGGAACGAGAGAGACAGAAAGGTTTAGGGAGGGAATTCTAGATTCTAGAGCTCTTGCCAGCAAGAGATACTGCTGACATTCCAGGAATTGAGCAGCATGGATATTTTGCAGCCTTACAGTGAAAATTACAGACGTGACAAGGATTAAGAATATGGAGAGGTTCTAAACGAAGGGTCAGATTTTTTTTTAGAAGGAGGCATTGCTTCCAAAGGTGCCACGGGAGGTCTAGGGCACAGCCATCAATGTTTGGAGGAACTCAAGTTTATGGAGGGTAGAATTGGTGAGACCAGCCAGGAATATGTTGGAAAATCTAAAAGAAATGCAAATGATGGAAATCTGAAAGAAAAACAGAAAATGCTGGAAAACCTCAGCAGGTCAGGCAGAGGGTGGATGGAGCCAGGGGGAAGGGGACAAAGATGGCTGAAGGGGGTCTGGGGGGTGGATGGTGGGAAAGGCGACAAAATGGGAGGACTGGAGGATCAGAAGGAGAGGAAGGGGGAGGGGGAGGGAATAAAAGAAAAGGGAGGGTTAACTAAAGTTGGAAAACTCAATATTCAAGCTATTGGGTTGTAGGCTACCCAGGCCAAATATAAGGCGTTCCTCCTCCAGTTTGCATTGGGCTTCATCGTGGCAGTAGAGAAGGCCAAGGATGGACAGGTCAGTGTGGGAATGGGAAGGGGAGTTGAAATGGCTTGCAAACTATTCACTGATATTTACTATAAACCCACTGACTTAGCTATGTAGACTACACCTCTTCCCACCCTGTGTCTTGTAAGAATGCCATTCCTTTCTCCCTGATTCTCCATCTCTGCTGCATCTGCTCTCGAGGTGAGGCTTTCTGTTCCAGGACTTCTGAAATGTCCTCCTTTTTCAGGAAGTGTGGCTTCCCTTCTGCTGTCGAGCCCGATCTCACATATCTTCTGTTTCTCGTACTTCTGCTCTCACACCGCGTCCTCCCAGACAGAACACAGGTAGAGTTCCCCTGGTCCTTACCTTTCACCTGATGACCCTCCGCATCCAGCATATCATCCTTCGTCATTTCCACTGGCTGCATCGAGATCCCACCACCAGCCACATCTTCTCCTCCCCATCCCTTTCCGCCTTCCATAGGGACCACTCCCTCTGTGACTCCCTGGTCCGCTCATCCCTCCACACCCATCCCTCCCTGACCCCTGTCCTTGCAGTAGATGTAACACTTGTCCTTACACCTCCTCCCTCGCCACCATCCAGGGAACTAAACAGTCCTTCCAGATGAGCCAAAGGTTCACACGCATCTCCTCCAACCTTGTCTACTGCATTCGGTGCTCCCGGCCGGCCTCCTCCACATCGGCAAGACCAAGCACAGACTCTGGAACTGTTTCACAGAACGTCTCAGTCCACAATGGCCATCCCGAGCTCCCAGTTGCAGACTATTTCAACCCCGCTTCCCATTCTCACACTGACCTGTCGGTCCTGAGCCTTCTCTACTGCCAGAATGAAGCCCAATGCAAACTGGAGGAGCAACACCTTATATTCCACCCGGGTAGTCTACAGCCCAATGGCATGAGTATTAAGTTTTCCAGTTTTAGGTATACCTTCCCTTTCCTTTTTTTCCCTCTCCCCCCCCCCATTCGCCCCCCTCCCTTCTGATTCTCCAGTCCTCCCATTTTTGTCCCCCTTCCCCCCCTCAGCCATCTTTGTCCCCTTCCCCCTCCTGGCTCCATCCACCCACCACACACAGGTTTTGCCTCCCCCACCCCACCCCTCTAATCTGGTTCCAACTGTCCTTCACCTCTCCCTTCTCCTCTAATGGTTCCCATTCTCACCTCCTTTACTTATCCGAATCCAGCTCTGGGAGTCCTTTGTGTTCCTGCTTATCTCCCTCCAGCAGCCATCTCCAAACTTCATCCTCCCCTCCCCCCATCTTCCTCCATCTGTTGTTTTTTTCTCTTTTTTCCCCCCCCCCTCTCTCTTTCTCTCTCTGTCTGCCTCCATCTGTCATTCACCTGTCACTGTCTCCCAACTCCACCCCGCTCTCCTCCCCTACCTGGCACAACCTGCCTGTCATCTCACCCCCCCCTCCTCAATCCACCAATCATCATGGAATCCTTTCTCGCCACTCCCCTTCTCCTCTTTATACTGGCCATCTCTCCTCTTCCCTTTTGGTCCTTATGCAGGGTTTTGACCCAAAATGTCAACCATTTCTTTCCTCCCACGGATGCTGCCTGACTTGCTGAGTTCCTCCAGCAGATTGTTTGTTGCTCCAGATTCCAGCGTCTGAAGTCTCTTGTATCTCCATTCATCTGTTGGATTTTGGTTGAGTTTCTATGATATCCAAGGTGGCCTGTAGAGCACATACTTCATTCCTGTTTGGAGGGTGAGGGTTGTGGGACTTCCAGCATCATCCTTCGTGGACTTCAGTCAGTAACTGATACAAACAAAACTGATTTTAATTGCAGTGAAAGACAGGTTTTGGTGTTGGTATTGGTATTGGTTTATCATTGTCACTTGTACTGAGGTACAGCGAAAAACTTGTCTTGCATACCGTTCATACAGATCAATTCATTACACAGTGCATTGAGGTAGTACAGGGTAAAAACAATAACAGAGTACAGAGTAAAGTGTCACAGCTACAGGGAAGTGCATTGCAGGTAGACAATAAGGTGCAAGGTCACAACAAGGTAGATTGTGAGGTCAAGAGTCCATCTCATCGTATAAGGGAATTGTTCAATAGTCTTATCACAGTGGGATAGAAGCTGTCCTTGAGCCTGGTGGTACGTGCCCTCCAGGCTCCTGTATCTTCTGTCTAATAGGAGAGGAGAGAAGAGAGAATGACCCAGGTGGGTGGGGTCTTTGATCTGAGATTGGACATTTATGATGCGGATAATGTGACTAACAGGTCCCACAGAAATGAGCCATTTTGAATACTCACGTGACAGTCTAGGAGACCTTTATAGCAATATTTTCTATATAGTAATTTTTCAGAATACAAATGTCACAGCCAGGACCAGCATTTATTATCCAGTCCTAATTCCTCAAGAGAATGTGGTGGTGTTTCAACTGCTGCAGTCTAAGTCATTATGCAACAGGAGGTATCGCTCATAACTTTCAGTTAAAAGCTGGTTGCCTACGAAGCATCTTCAGTGGTTCAGGTTCTTGGAAGATTTGCCACATACATCCAACCATCCAGCAATTAACTATTACTTCTGCCTTGCTCTGAATCTGTTTCTGAGATACATAAAATAAGTATCTGCAATAAGTTAACAAACAAATCTTTCTTTTACAGTTAAACCTTTTCTGCAAGGAAACTTGGAAGGAGAACAGGGCAGCACTGACGAAATCCTCAATGGTGAGAACCTAATTCATATAATGCAGTCTTTTAAATTCCTCCAGTTATGCCACAGCTATTTACAGCCACCACTTCAGCCAAGTGTGTGTGGTTTTATCATTGCTTTTAACTGTTCTTCCAATCTTAATCATATTTTATTCATAAAGCTGTACAAGCCACATCCATCTATTCCCAGGGAATGCTTGTGGTTCAGAGCTCATAGTTAAACCTTGGTTGTGCTTTAAGTGTTTAAGTGAAGTAAGGAGTAGTCACCAATTCTGTGGAAGAATTGGCAATAGGTTTTCAGGTATATTTCACATGCATTTCCTATATTGTTGGTTATACAGCACAGAAACAGGTCCTATCAGCTCGCTGAGTCCGAGCCAACCATCAATCACCCACTTACATTAAACCTACATTAATCCCATGTTATTTTCCCCACATTCCCATCAACCACCACCACCCCACCCCCAGATGCTACCTACTCACCCACACACTAGGTATATTTTACACCAATTAACATAGTGTGTCCTGTCTTTGGGACTGGAGTTGTGGTCAGATTCCATCTCAATAAAAGGTTCAGGAGCTACAATATTGAAAGTAAAGTTGGGCCATTTAGCAACAAAAGCAGGAAGCCCTTTTCACACAAAGATTAGTGGAAATCTAGGCCTCTCCTGCACAAATTCCTGCTGATTCTGTGTAGTAGAACACAGCACAATAAATGTTCATACAACTAAATCATTATTCATTCTGCACCATTATTCTTAATTTTGCTATCAAGATAAAAAAATATTTTCATAGTTCATTCAAAAATTTTTGCACAATAGTATGACCAAAGTGAGTTCTGTCCTTTGCCCACAGTTCTTAAATCCAGAAGTAAATTCTCAAAAGAGTGCAATAACCCAAACTGCTTTAGTCACTGATAGCAGGATTTAGTTTTAACCTTCAGACGTCCTTACTAGTTTGGTCCTTAATCTGAAGAGACGTTTTATTGATGTACCAGAAAGTACGGTTAGGCCATAATTTCTATGAGAGAATTACCTGTCCTCTTTTGGTGTTTGTCTGCAATCAATCTGAAAGTGATTCCTCCTCCTGAGACAGGACCTCAACAGATGACCTTCCGTCTCCCAGTTTATGATATTGCTGTCTGTCTTGATGTTTACATTGACGGTGCCCTCCCCAATTTCTTCCTTCATGCAACATTTGCTTTGGTCGTCATGCATTAGACAAATGCACACAGTGCCCATTCCATCTCAATTGATACTGGAAACTCAGGGCCTCAGTGATGGAGATGTTGGCTTCTGCAAGGACACTGATATTGGCAAAGCAATACTCCCAGATTAGGATTTTTAAAGGAAGTTCTGCTGCTGACATTTCAAGTTTTTCGATTTGAGCTGTGGTGTACAAGCAAGATTAGAATGTGATCAGTTGATTAATGTCAAAGTGCATTACTTGTACAGATGCAATGTTTATGTCTGACCTACTTTTGATGCAATTAATGGCCATAAGCAAGGCTACTATAGTTGGGAATGCTCATAGTTGTGCAATAATGTGGGAAATGTGGAGAAGCATCCATTTCCCAACCCTTTAGCACACCTATATCCCACAGGACTGAAGATCTGCATTATGCTTCAGTAAAGCAAAATAGTGCCACACTGAAAGACTTATGTATCACATACAAAAAACGTTGCTAAAACTAATTTCAACAAGTTTGTTGTAGCAGTGATGCAGGGTAGAATATCAAGATACTGAAGCCTGCCTGCAGTGGGTTTTGTGTCCCCCTCACACTGGACTGAAAAAGACTAGCAAAAGAAGGAAAGTTGTTCGAGGATTCTGAATATGTGGACTAACATTTCTTCAGGACAGCTGCAGTTTCAATTTGATTGTTGTTCACAAAGGGGAAAAAAAATCACATTTATAGCCCTGGGTTACCTCAGAGCACTTTGTTGAAATGAAGAACTTTATAGTGCAGTCCACATTGTAATGTAGGAGACAAATCTGCTAATTTATACACAGCTACCTACCTACCAGAAAAACAATCATATGTGATCAAGATTAAGGGATAAATACCAGCTGTGACTTTACAAATAGGCAGCTTTTTGGAATCTTTTTGTCTACCTTAGAAAGTGGACAGGGGCTCAAGTTAACACCTCATCAAGCAGATGACTTCTCTGACAGTGTGGCACTTCCTCAGAACTACATGGGAACAGCCAACTAAATATTTTTGTTAAAGTGGGAGTTGAACGCAGTTGAGCCATAACTAATACATATGTGATGATCAATGAATTGTACAGTAGGGTCAACACACTTTCTTTACACTTGCTTCTGCCCAGTGGTGAATGAATGACATGGCTGTGCAGATCTACAGGTCTTCATGCTCTCATGGATTTATGTGAATGATACAGTGATCCACGTGATCCAAAGGAGTTGTTACTCCATCTATTTGCCACCAGAATACTGTTACCTGAACGCCAAGATGCAAGTCAGTGCCTGCTCTCACAATACTTTTAATTAATATCTTCTGTACCAATCCTGATTGAAGGGGAAGGAAGGAATAAAAGAAATGTTCTGGAGGGAACAAAGCTAGTGTCTGCATTCATTGTTAATGATACTCAGTCATGTACAAGCTGAGTACAGACACCAATCCTTACAACAAACAGATAGTTATGGAGCCTTCTACAGGGACACTAAATCAGCATTGTTGCAGCAGAACAAGCAATACATCATGATAAAGCCTTTTCTGTGGTTGCAAGGATCATAATGGACTTGAACATCTTTTCTCTGTGAAGAGTTTTCAGTTTTAGATTAAGAATAACAGAATCTGAAATTAAAATAGAAGCTGCTGGAGACACTTGGCAGGTCAGGCAGCATTTGTGGAGAGAGAAAGAGTTAATATTTCAGGTCTATTATCTATCAACTGGAAATAGTGAGCCATAAACAGGTTTTTAAGATGCAGAGGAAGACAAGGAGAGAACAAAAGGGAACATTTGCGATCGGGTGGATTGAAGGAGAGGTTAAATGATAAAGAGGTAATAGTGCCAGGTAACAAAAATCTAGATGCCTGTCTGGCCCCAAATGGAGCAGGAAGTCAGTACCATACAGGTGCGCCATAGCTGCAGCATTCCTGAAAGTATTCGTTCAGAAAATAAACTGGCCCACTATACTCTCTGCTTTTGTTTCGATACCATTCCCTACCATCAATGCCTATCTGGCTGTTTTTCTACTCTACATTCACCACCTGTTCAAATAACAATATTTAATCCATTATGTGAACTTTTTCTGCTTGAATTACTGTGATAAATTTCTCAAATTATGCTTACACTTTGTCTTGATACATGGCACCCAAACTGCACTAATTCCTTATAGAAGGGCTGTGTGTACTGGTCTCTGTTGATTCCCAATCTGCTGGGATTCCAGCCTTCTAGTATGCATTGCAATACATATTCCAGCTGACTTTGAGTGGGAAAATGCCTCCCAATAAATGCATCATCCAGCATATTCAGTGATTTGTGCAAGAGCAATCTACAAATGGATTGCCTTAAAATTTTCTCCACACATTTGCAGCATGTATCTCCAGTAGCAAGACTCCTACCAGATGAACAGTGCTGGATAATTGAGGCTAATAAGTGCCATTATTCACAAATTTATGTGGCTCCCCATTCAGTACCAACAGTGAGAATACTACAATGCACATGTTGATATTTATAAACCAATCAAGAGACATGAACCCAGGGCTTCTATAGAAGCTCCTTTTGTATTCAGGACACTTGCTCCCACTGTGTTCATGGCCTGCTGCCAATACCACAGAGATAGCCACAGCAACCGTGCTGCAGAGAACCATTTATCTGTTGTCCAAATTCAGTATGAGTAGATGTAGACACACACTCCTAGAATTGCACATCTAGAAGTTTCGAGGGCAATACAGTGCAGGAGAACTGAAGCCCTTTAAATAAAGCTGCTGTGTCTTAAATACATGTGAACTGTAAATGGAGCATTCATTTTAACAATTCCCATTCATACCAGGACTTCTCGTAATCTGGGTACTCTATAGTGTAATAATTTACAGAAGTAAGGGTTGAAAGAATTCACGTAGTAAAATTGTTAACAGAGTAAACATTGCGAAGTGACATACAATGTTCCGACTATTTCAAGCATGGACAGAAATCTGTGTGGGACAATCTACAACATGTGTCCCAGGCAGCGGGACTCACTACCACATAATCTGTGCTGGATAATTGAACCTAATAAGTGCCATTATTCGCAAATTGATGTGACTCTTATTCCGTGACCAACTGTGAGGACATTAAAATCCACACTTTTGTGCACTTACAACAAACCAGTAGGGTCAGGTGTTACACATCTTCTTTGTAACCCAAGCTACAACCAATTAACTGTAAGTTGCACACTAAATATGATGTCTGGGCTACAGAGTGTCCATTTAACTTACTGCTTAAAATAAATCAATGCAAGATTTATGATCCAGCATTACCCCTCTACCAAGAGAACAATTTCACTGTGCCACCAAAATGGACTTAGAAATACGCTGGTGTTTTTGTCATCATCACCTACTTTATAAATTATTCCAAAAGTTGAAAACTTGTTTAACAATGAAGGTTATTTTACTAGTATTTGTTATTAAGTAATTTATCCACTAATTTCACTGATTTCAAATTATTAATTGCTCATCTTATTAAAAAATCATGTATTTTAATGGGATTCTTAATGTTACCCACCCCCGCTGACTGTGAAGTTAAATCCTCTTTAATCTTCACAACAAGTCTTCTTGCTTTTTGCCATTGTCTGAAGGATTTCTAAACAAGGTGTGGGATCTTCAGTCACTCGCTCTAAACAGGTTCAAGAGAATGAAAGTGTAGTGTCAGAGGTGGGCACATCCAGCATCCCACACTCACACCTGTTTAGCACCGGCAATCAATGACGGGCTTTTTTTATGATGCACTCATCAAAACTGAACTCTGAAATATAAAACTTTGGCCAAGCATAATTTCATACAATAATTTTTTATTGTTCAGCCACATATTTCTGTTCTTTTTTTTTGGCCCTGTCAAATTATTTGAAAGTATTAATCTTAGGGCCAAACTAATCTGAGAAGCGCGAGGAGCTTGTCTGGAAATGTTGCTGGTATGCGTGGAATCTAATTGTATGCTTGGCCAACAAGAACAGCTTCGCACAGCTGCCACTGCTCTGGATTTGGATGAAGAACTCTGATACTGACCAGACCTCTTGACAAGGATGGATCAGTTCCCAGGTTTACAGAGTAGATATCCCTAATGACAAGTGATCAATGTTCAGTATCTTATTACATAAGGCAAGGGAGAGAAGTACAATGACTGTTAAAATTTCCAATCCAGCTATTGTGACAATCATGTTGGAGCTGAATTGACCAGTTATGGTCTGCTGACTTATGCTTCTCCTACTGCCATCAGAAACTCATCAACCTTGCAAACCCTTCTCACTTCCTTAAGTTCTTTTAGCTTCTGGCAAAAAGGTAACTACTGGGCTGTGGACTTCCTCACACCATATGAGATCAGTCAAGAGGAAGCTCACTTTACCAGATTCCTTCTCTCTCTGCTATCTTGTCATCCTAAAGACATTTAACTCACATGTTTTGTCCAGTCAGTGGTGGAATCATTGGGGGTGAAGGGGGTAGTTTTTATTTACAGAACCTATGACAGCAATGGAAATTATTGTGGAAGCTTTGAAACTTAAGATACCCAAGCAATTGTTATTAAGTAAAATGATAGATCTGCATTCATTTTTACCTAAAATAGAAAACAGAAACTGCTGGATAAACTCAGCAGGTTAGGCAGCATCTGTGGAAAGATAAGCAGTTAATGTTTCCACAGATGCTGCCTGGCCTGCTAAGTTTTTTCAATTTTTTCTGCTTTTATTTCAGTTTCCCAGGGTCTGTTCTCTTTTTGATTTTCACCCATTTTAACCCGCCTGACGTTGAGTATCTCATTAAAGAACATTCAAAATGGTGACCTCTCAATTCCAGTGTCTGTTTGGTGCCTGCTTCTGTTGCCACCAAAAAGATGTCACAACGTGCGTATGTGTCACATGACCACAATTAACATATTCGTGAGTTCATAGCTGGAGCTCCTAGATCGAAGACCATGCAAAAATTGGAACAGAGGGATACCAAGCAGTAGGTCATCCCTTCATCTGGGCACGTCTTAAATCTTCCATCAAATTTAATCGCACCGGAAAACAGTGTGAGATGAGTGTACGTGTAAACGTCCGAGGTTAGTTGGAACAATGGAGGGTCTGATACTGATGCACAGGCCAACCAGTAATTGCATTCATTGCTTGAGGTGATGCAGAGTATCTCCAGTCCCTTTGCAATGTCAATCTGGAAGCATCAGATTAAACTGATTAACAACTACACAATCAAAATGGTCATTACATCAAGGACAAGAAGGTCCTCTCCTCAGATCAATAATTTTTCGAGGCATAATGCAACATATTGACATTAAAGGGAAAGAAGGGGTTCATAAGAAGGGTGGCAGTCATTCGAAGAGTTCATAGGAGAGTCAGAAATTCAACACCTATGGATAATCAGCACAGTAGTTATTATTACTAGTAGAGTCTGAGTATTAAACATATATTTGGACAGCACATTTTCCAGAACGACAGGGCATATTTTAATTGATATCTAAGGGAGACCCTTACAGTTTGGTTCTGTCTATTATTGTTTCCAGTTGTGAATGGTGCAAACATTATGTCAGAAAGCTGTCTTCATGCTTTTGATTTATGGCAGATGAAGAAAAGCAAAAGAAGGTTTGAGAGATGTCACAGTGCTGCAAGTCTTGGCTATGAGACAGATTTGTAGTCAGAAGCTTACCTTAGGTTCAGGTATTACCCCAACTATGCAAACCATACATTTCAGTTTTTGAAAGTTGTCAGAAAGAGGGATAAAGTCAACGGCTAGGGAACAGAGTTTGGTGCGGCTTCCAAAAACAACTGCCTTCCCAAAATATAGCTGGAGGAGATAACTATTCACCTTGTTCTGGATGTTGGACAAGCATTCTGACAACTTAAAGGCCATTAGAGGTAATGAAGTAGAGATGGGTATTGTCAGCATATATGTGGAAACTATAGCTGTATGTTCAACTGGTGTTGTTGTTGGATAGCAGGGAGATAAGAATTAGAGAGGGTCCAAGGTCCTTGAAGAGCTACCAGACTTAATGGTGCAAAAGTGGGAGGAGGAATTAATACTAGTGATTTGCTATGACTGCATGGATAGTTATGGAACCACATGAATAAAGTTGTATTCAGCTGAATAACAATGGATGGGATGGTCAACCGTGTTAAATGCTGAGAGGCTGAGGTGGGACAGATTATCATGATGCGGGATATCAATACTGACTTCAATCACAGCTGTCTTGGTACTCTGGCAGGGAAGGAAACCCTGACTGCAGGTATTCAGACAAGAAGTCTTTGGTAGGCTACAGCATATTCAAGGACTGGAGAGGAATGGTAGGTTTTGGTGATGGGGTAGTGTTTAGCAAGAAGGGAAGGCTCAATGGATTTTGGTTTACATGAGAAGAGAGGAGATAATGGCAGATTTGAAAGGGGGGGGGGTGGAACTAGAAGTGTGAAAACCGATAACACTGGGGCCAGGAAGGCAAGTCAGTCAGAGGTTTAATCCACATGGGGTTAAGGGAGCAGGAGGTGGACAAGATGAGCTCAGAGAGAACACGAGCGAGGAAGAGAATTTATGAAAGATGCAAGTTCATGGGCAGACCTAGGGTGCAACAAAAGATATCATCTTATGGAAGATAAAACAGAAACAAAAATCAGACCTTTGTTGATTGTGTTGATGGAAGTAACTCTGTGTGGTTCTTGTTTACAGGGGACTAAAGGGGTAGGAATAAATAAAAACAGAAAATGCTGAAAACACTCAGCAGGTCCAGCAGTATCCAAGGAATGGTCTTCGATTTGAAAAGTTATGATTGTTTCTCTTTCCACGGACGTTGCCTGATCAGCTGAGTGTTCCCTGCGTTCTCTGTTTTTACTTCCAGCATCCACAGTTCTTTTACACTCTCGTCAACAGACGCAGGAGTGATTTACATTAATAATAAATAATGTGGCTTCTCTCTCTCTCTCTCAGCTGTTCCTGAAATCCCTTACAAAGAAACGCCTGTGATTCTGGGAGGAACCAGGGAAGACTTAAAGAAAATTCTGGCAAATAGGAATAATGGAAAGCAGAGTGAAGTGATAAAGAATGCCATCCCCCGGCCTATAGCTACTCCTCCATCCCCGGACCGTCTTCAACCATTTGACTATGAGGACGGTGTTTACATTGGGAGCTATGATGAGAAAGAGCTTGATGTGAGCTATAATGGCAATGAAGATGAGGTTGAGAACTACATTGACTCAGAGGAGCTAACTCCCAGAGGAGATGTGTTTGGTAAGTGAAGTTTCTTTCACATGGCATCCAAGGTGCTGTAGTTAATGTGGACTGGAAAAGTAAATGTAAAACAGGTGTTGATGTTTTACAACTATGGGAGTACTAAGTAAAATGGAAGATTGGAGCTCTTCAGTGACAGCATTTGAAAAGAGAGTTTTACCCACCTTGGCATTCCACTCTGCAGTAACTGAGCAGGTTTTTAAAAGGATTATTCTATGACACATTAGGAAGTGGAAACCTACATTTTGTAACTTTAACCATGGGGAAAATTTAACTAGTTAATATACAGTGGCACTGCAGATACTGCAGCTCCAGGGGACTTGGTTCCCGACCTCTTGTAATGTCTGTGTGGGTTTGCATGTTCTCCCTCTGACCATGTGGTTTCCTCCAGGGTGCTCTGGTTTCCTCCCACATCCCAGAGATGCTGGCTGTTAGGTGAATTGAATACAGTAAATTAACCCTGGTCTCAATAGCTGGTGGGAGAATCAGGGGTGCATTAGTAGGCGTGCGTGAGAAAATAGGTTACAGGGAAATGGGTAGGGGACTGAGATGGAAAGGATGGTTCTGAGTGCCAGAATAGACTCAATGGGTCAAATCGTCTCCCTCTATGTCTTAAGGGAATATGAGAAATATGGAATAATAAATGGGCAAGATAACACATGAGAAGGATCTAAATAATATTATGAACCATAAAAAATGATAAAAGTATTCATGGATGTTATGCAAACCAAAGAATCTGTTACACAGATAAACATACCCAGGCATCTATCATTGTTCTTTATTCCTTACACAATCAGTTGTTAATAATATTTACTTTATATTTTGTGCTAATACAGAATAACTTGCAGTTCCTAGTTTTTGGTGGAAGTTTTAACAGGAGTGTTTGATAGCTACAAGTTTTACTGTCGCTATGCTGCCTGCCTGAGAGTGTCTTAAATCAGGGTTATCTGCAATACTAACCTGACCAGGTATTACTCTGTGTTCATATCAAACACATCCCTAGAGCTCTGCACATGGGGGTTGGAAAACTGGCAAACTTTTCTTCGTTGGGATATGACAAACTTTGGATAGTGAACACATCAAGCAAATCTTCCCAAAATCCATGCAGATGTACCTCAATCAGAACTCCCTCCTATGATTTGTACTTGGTTTCAAATTTCTGTGTGAATCAATGCTGTTGACTTTCACTAACACCAAAAACATAAAAAGTTTATAGCAGATAGCCTGGGGTCTTTTGATAATATGAATCTACGCTATTATCCAACAGCCTGAGGGAAACACAGGGAGAGTAGCTTTTGACTTTAAAATCAACAGAAGTAGAAACTTTGCTCAATTGCATTGAGGTATCTCCACTGAAAATGTTAGTGGGCCTTTTCTAATTGCAGGGACTGTATGCTTCCAACATCTACTATTATTTTTGTGTGAGGCTGGTTCAGGTTCACTCCATTTGCCAAGATTCAAAGACCAGTCAGTTCTGCAATCTCAAACTGAAATGATGCTGTGTTTCCTACACGTACTGGAATGCAGATGCATGGGACGATTAAGGGAAGTCGCAAGCATGTGATTGTCAGCACTGACCGATGATTTAAGAATTTTTCTAATGCTTCTGCAAAACAGACTGTTTCACAAATGATATATTCTTACTGAACTTCAAGCATTGAACAAAAATATTTCAAGTTCTGTTGCTTTAAGCAGATAGTTGTCCCAGGGATAGGTCCAACAAAACAACTTCAAATTCCACCCAGGCCACTGGGGAAATTAGATCCAGTTAATTAACCAAAGTGATGATGACCATGAAAATACCAGATTGTTGTAAAAACCTATCTGGTTCATTAATGTCCTTTGGGGAAGGAAATCCGCCATCCTTATCCAGTCTGGCCTAATTGTGATTCCAGACCCAACAATGTGGTTGACTGCCCTTGGAAGTCACCAAGCAAGCTAATTGTTTCAAGGGCAACAAATCCTGGCTAAGCTACTGATGTCCACATCCCATGAACACATAAATCAAAGAAGTATATACTGGTAAAGCCCTTGATGCTTACTACAATGATGTCAAAGTATAAAATTAATGAGGAAAATAATTAATGTAAATAGAAAAAAATAAAGTTCCAGTTATTCTGGCAAAACACTTTTTTTGAAGAGGGACACATGAGACTGCTGATTTCTTTAATATATTGGTTCATTAAGGAAAAGATATTACTCAGGAACAATTAAAGCATTCATTGCAAATATCACACAGTATGATTCAACACAACAGAGTCCCATTTTGTTTTCTTGCAATGGTTAGTCCCCTAGTCTAACCATATGGGACATACAGGAAGTGAACACTAATTACAGACTCCGTCGTTATAAATCATTTTTTAATTATTTCTTGGCAAGAGTGCATTATTCTATAATGTACAAATAGTGAAGTAGATTTGTCTTACTTAGCGTGCTCTCTATATTGTATTCTGTAGGAACTTTTATCTTAATACCTAAACCTTTAATGGAAAAAAGGAGGAATGAATTTTTCTTGATCCAACTCGTTGTTCTCAAACCCATCAGTGAAAAAACACCCTGTTATCTCCTTTCAGTTTGCCTTTCCTTCAGTCGAAACCCTATCCACATTTCAACACTGCCTGAAAAGCTCTACAGTGAACATTCCCAGTATACAACATTCAGCTGCAAATTAACTTCACTGTTTACTGATTATTATCATCACAAGTCAAAAAACAGCAGAGGCGAGGTGACGGATTTCCAAATGCAAGATCAAGGCAGCATTTTCATTTGGCTTGAAGGAAGAAAGCAGATAGGCCAAGAAACTGATTTTCACCTATTTTTAGGGCGTTAAACCATCAATGCATTCAGAAAGAGGACTCATTTGGTCCCCAGACAAAAGAAATTGTGAAGCTGGACAAAGAACTAGCTTTAGGGTGGTGGTTTATACCTTGAAAATTACATAAAATGGGACCTGAGCAGCTCAGCTGAACGTAGTTTCAATTTGCACTCACCAATCTGTGAAGGGTGTCAGCCCTTAAAGTCACACTTACCCCAGCAACAAGATGGCAATGACCCATACTGTTGTGTCATGGGCAAGAAGCTGCAGAGGAGAGTGAGAGATCCCCTAAATTTACTGAAAAAGACCTGGATATCTTCATCTGTGAGATTAATACCAGGAAGGAGGTTCTGTCTACCAGAAGACCCGCTTGGAGCAATGCAAGATCTTGGCAGGAGGTGGCTACTGTTGTCTCCACCAGGAGTGAGAATCTCTAGTCAACAGAGCAATGCACAAATAAATTTCTTATCCTTATGAGATATGTCAGGGTTTTGCAGACACAGTTGAACTGAGCCATTTCAGTAACTGTATAACAGATACGTTATTGATGTTTTATCGAAAGTGCAGGTAAACCTGCAAAGCAGCAGATGAAGGATCATTCAGTGTCATCCGGGCTCCCCTGCCTGATTTTGAGTGTACTGTGTTGTTAATAACCATTGAAGTGTGGAAAGGGTCACTTGCTTTGGGAACTGTGATTGTGCAATCTCCTTATGAGAAGCATCTCACGATCAAGGATTCCCTTAAGTCCTGTGCAGGCAATGACTGTCTCCTCTACTCAGCTGGGAGATGAGTCTAAGCAGGAACGTTCCTGGGTAGTCACCTTCTTCCTCCTGCTCCTCCTACTCTTGCCATTCTTCAGGCTCCAGCTCATTCCTTCTGGCTCTGGGTCTGCAGGCTCCTGTTCTCCAACACTGGCTGCAGTCTTCGACAGGTTGTGCATTATTCAGGCTATCACAATGAAGGCTCTCCACAGTGGCATACATTGGTGGGCACCCTAGACTCATACAGACACAGCAAGCTCACTTTCAGAAGATCCGTACTGTTTTCCACAACGATTCTGGTGTTGGCATGGCTCTCATGAAGCATCACTCAGCTGCTGTGATATGAGTGCAAACTTGCCTTTCTTAGATTGTGTCACCATTGACACGATCATCAGGGTTTCACCTGAACAGATAGCTAGAGCTTTGGGTTACCAATTCATCTGAAGGACAACACTTCCAGCAATTCAGCTTCCTATTTCTCTTTGATTTGATGATGTATACATCTTCCTGTGGAGCTAAAAGAGGGTTGAAGGTAAAACCTGGTGCCCCAGAAATCTAAACGCAACCCAACAAGCTAAGTTGCTCCAGTATCATGTGACAGAGTCACCATGATTAGTTGTCGTCAACAAAGAGGGAAGTGGATCAGATGGGTTCTGCCAGCCGTGTTTTCAAATAAAATTGCCAAAACAAAATTACTTAACTTCTCTATCAGATTATGGAAGACTTTGAGGAAGAGCTGTGGTGTTCTTCCCAGTGTTCCGGCCAATGTTTATCCCTCAGTCAACATAATTAAAACAGCTTGCCTGGTCACTAGCACATGGAAGTGTGTGAGACCTGAGTGCAGGCAAATTGGCTGCTGTGTTTAATAAAGTACGTGACTAAACTTCAAAACACAGACATCCCTCAATTTATGAAAGAGATATGTACCTGGAAAATGATTTGTTAGACAAAATTTCATAAGTCAAAAAGGCTAGGCAAAATGGATAATGGGAACTTGGGTATTCCTCTGCATGGAGAATGCTTCACCATTTGTTATCAAGAGAAATAGCTTCGTAAATCATGGAGCCATAGAGAATCATAAAGTTGAACAGCACAGAAATGGCCCCCTCTGCCCATCACATCCATGCTGACCTTTTTGACCATCTACGCTAGTACCATTTGCCCACATTAGGACCGTATCCTTTTATGCCTTGCCTATGTAAGTGTCTGTCTAAATGCTTCTTAAACGTAGTAATCGTATCTGATTCTACCACCTCCTCTAGCAGTGCGTTCCAGATATTAACCATTAAGTCAAGGACACATACTCCGAAGAGTCAATGGCGTTACAGCGAAAATTCATTAATCAAACATTCGCAAATTGAGGAATTACTCTACCTCATTGGCTCATTGACACTGCATTACATCCTGAGGTTCTGACAGTTGTCAGAGAAATTCATGCTTTTTTTTAAGAACATAGAACAGTACAGCACAGTACGGGCCCTTCGGCCCACGATGTTGTGAACACCTATATAAACCTTATCCACATTCTATCTATCCCCCTCTCCACTTCACCTCCCATAACCCTCTATTTTTATTTCACCCATGTGCGTATCTAAGAGTCTCTTAATTGATCCTATCGTATCAGCCCCTACCACCCCCCCTCCCCGGCAGTGCATTCCAGGCACATTTTTTAATTTTAATGAGTGGTAATATTTTCTGCATATTAAATACTGATTTACAAAATGTGCTAATTTAGCACACAATGATTTTGATTTCAGCTAGACTGCATCATGAAGGATAAGTTCTTAGCCCAGCTTCCAAAAAATGAATATCACCAGTCCAGTGGCAACTTTGAAACTTAAGTCAATAAAATGATTGTAAAATTGATTTATTGCTATAAATTAAACACTGGAAGAGTCCTCTTCAATAAATAATTTGGAGTCTGGAATTTTTTTTAACAAAGATTAACAGCTCTTATTGGCAGCTGTTTAGTAGCTGCAGGACTTTTACAGATTAAAGATTAACCGGGGGTGATAAGACAAAGAACTTTTTTCTAAGGATCACTAGTGACAATGTGTTTGAAGTTAAGAAACAGTAACACAAATGAATGCCCAACAGCAAGATCTTTATCACAACAATTTATGGCAACAGCCTAAAGATTACATTCTCCCAAAACAGGAGGCTACAGGTCTGGGAATTCCATCATTAACCACCTGAGCTCCTAGTGAAGGAGGGGGGTGCTCTATAGGAGATTTCCCAGAGGTAATTGCCTTCCAAAAAGACCTTGTGTTAAGCAATTTAATGTGTGTCGAGAGGCCAGCCTTGCAATGATCTTTGAAAATAAGGCAGTGCCAAAACAGTGGAAATATGTCAAAATCTCTGTCACTCACACTAGGCAAAAGCAGGAGACACATGTATCTATGTACAAAATAGTACCTTTTCTTCTTATTTCACCAGCGCATCCCATTGTGGTGAAGTAAAAATTAACATACGATTGCCTTTGATTCAGATTAGTTTATTTTCATATACACCATGGTGCAATGGAATTGTAAACAGTATACTTGGTTATAGAGTAAACAATATACATGGTGATAATAAATACAACAATAAATAGAGCGACGAACACAGAAGCAACTGAATGGTGCAAAGCATGGTAGTTCAAACTGAGGAAATGCAAAAGGAAATGCTAAAGTGACAATTACAGAAGAGATACTATATAGGACACTACAGTTCTGAATCAGAATCAGGTTTATTATCACTGACATATGTCGTGAAATTTGTTGTTTTGTGGCAGCAGTGCAGTGCAAGACATAAAAATTAATATAAGTTACAAAATAAATAAATAAATAAATAGTTAGTGCAAAACAGGTAGTGTTCATGGGTTCATGGACCATTCAGAAGTCTAATAGCGGGGGAGGGGGGTGCGGTAAGTAGAGTTGTAAAGTAACACACACAAAATGGTGGAGGAACTCAGCAGGTCAGGCAGCATCTATGGAGGGAAATGTTTCGGGTCGAGACACTTTATCAGGACCGGAAAGGAAGAGGGCAGAAGCCAGAATAAGAAGGGAGGGGGAGGAGCAGAAGCTGGCAGGTGATAGGTGAGTCCAGGTGAGAGGGGGAGGTAGATGGGTGGGGGAGGGGGATGAAAGGAAGTGATGTGAGAAGCTGAGAGATGATAGGTAGAAGAGGCAAGGGGCTGAAGAAGGAAGAGTTGTAAAGTAATTTTAAGGTAAAATCACTCAATGTGAATGTTCCCCATAAGTCATGGGGAACCATCGTCTCCTTTGTCACAATGTAAAACTCTTAACTTGTGGGTTTTTTTGGATGTTTACTACATATACTGTATGTGGGGACCTTGCATGTTGTTACATGTACATCCAAAGCAAAACAGCCCGAGTGCATTATCAGCATGTAAAACTTTAACAAGTTAGGAACAATGTTCCATGATACTATTGCCAGTTGAATAATAACTGTATCACTAAGCAACAATTTTATAGTGAGTGCAACATCAATCGGACTTGTTACTGATATCGGTTTTTTTTGTATTGAGAGTTTTTAGAACTGAATTCACAAACATTCGTGGAGCAATTTGAATATAGATTCACTGGATTAGTAATGTTCTAGCCAATAAATCCAAAAATGTTACCAAAACACAGTCATAAAAAAATTTAGATAATTACTAGGAGGCTCCCCAAATTCTCCTCTGATCTTAGTTCCCAATCATCGACAAAGTTTTGGCTTATGATTTAGATGATTGAGCATGTGAAGTTGCCAAAGTAACCAACTCCCACCATACAGGACTGTATAATATTCAATAATAATTTAGTAAGAATTGGCAAGATTGTCATAGCTGGATTTAAAACTAGTAATCAAGTCTAACAGAATTGATTGTTTCAGTTCCCAGGCGGAATGAAGCCACAGTATTTAGTCCAGTGCTGGGCAAGAAAGAAATCACTGTGCAAGAACCACTTAATGACGGTACGAAACAAATAAGCCTCTGAAAGTCTGAAAGTAGGTGACTTTCAATGTTCCAGCTGTCTGTCGGCATTTTGTCAGTGCAGTGTTAGTGATGCTCTGAAGAGTTACTTGCCAAAATGTTCCAACTGCATCAGGTATGTAAGTTGGGCGAGACCACCACAGATATAGTTATAGTGCTCTCTATTAAGTTAAATCCCTGTTGGAATTACATGCTTCAGCCAGTGGTGTGTGTGTGTGTGTGTGTGTGTGTGTGTGTGTGTGTGTGTGTGTGTGTGTGTGTGTGTGTGTGTGTGTGTGTGTGTGTGTGTGTGTGTGTGTGTGTGTGTGTGTGTGTGTGTAGTGTGTGTAGGGGGTAAGAGATGGTGATGTCTATGTCAACTTTTAGGTGGCTGCCTAGCAGAGGATACTTAATGTGAAATCCTGGCTTTGTTTAAACGGAACAGACACCAAATTAGTGTCCTGATACAGATGCCTGGTTTCAGGCTGGTCCAAAATTAACCATCAATTTTGATGCCAACTTTTTATTGAGAACTGTGCAGGACATCACCAAGGTTTAATAGAAAACTTCAGGCAAAGTAAGAATTAGCAATTAAGTGCCACAGGGATGTACAAAATGGACAGTGACAATACCCTCCCCAATTTTCCTTCACAAACTGAAGTTGAATTCCAGGGCTTGAAGACACAGGAAAATAATGAATTCAGAGTAGTCTTGGGAAGGAATAAATTAGAGGAGACCATGAAATGAATCTTCACGTCAGCGTGGAAAGGAGGGAAAGTCTATAGCAATGGCCTCAAAGAAAACATAAAAGTTCAAAGGAATGCTGCTCATCAAAGAAATAGCAAAATTGAGACCAAGACAGAGCACCTTGGTTGGGACACTCTCGCCCCTAAGTCTTGAAGGTTGTAAATTCAAGTCCGGCTCAAGCATAAATCTTTGGGCTGATATTCTAGTCCAGGACTGAAGGAGTTCTATTAAATCTGTTGGCTCTTGGATGAGATATTAAACTGAAACCCTATCTGCTGTCTCAGGTGCATGTAAAAGATTCTGTGGCACTATTTCAAGGAGGAGCAAGTGAATGGTCTAGTGTAATCTGGTCAACATGTATCCTTCAGTGAGCATGACTGAGACAGATTATCTGGTCATTATAACATTGGAGTTTAAGGGAAGCTATGGAATGCAAATTGGTATGTTATGGCTGAATTTCCTAATTTACAGTAGTGATTCACTTTAAAAGTTCTTGTCTGGTTGTAATGTGTTTTTATACATCCCGAGGTCACTATACACCAGAAATATTATGAACTCTATAGTTGCTGGCCATCTTTCTCCAGTGGTAGTGATTTCTGTCCACTGTTTCTAGGGTGAAAATGAGGGAAAAATTGTGTGGACTTTTTTTACATCATGTGTCTGTAAATATGACAGTGAAAGGAATTCTCTTCACCTACGTTCATTAGGATTCCCATTAAAAAGCCTTTCTCTTCTCAAAGTACAAGTATCAAATAAATAAATATATATCAGCTGGAATGGGGTAATAAGAAAGTCTCTCTGTGTTTCTCTTTAGATTTTTCTGTGGACTGCAATTTTAATCAAGGAGTTTGTGAATGGATACAGGACACAGAGGATGACTTTGACTGGAAAGTCACTGATCTGCCTAATGGTGCTTTTTTAATTAAGTTACAGTTGAATGTAATTCATTTCTTGAATAAAAATGCTGCAATTTAACTGCATTAATTTTGACAGAAACACAGAATGGTTACAGCATGGAAGACCACTGAGTCTGTACCTGCTCTGCATAACAACAATCCAGCCAGTCTCACTCCACTGATCTCTCCTCACAGCCCTGCAAATTCTTTCCTCTCAAGTATTTATCCAACACCCTGTTCAGCATAACAATTGAGTTTGCCTCCATTATTACCCCTGGCAGTGCATTCCAGATCCCAACCGCTCACTGCACAAAAACAGTTTATCTCGTGTTCTTTGCTCTTTTCCCAGTCACCTTTAAACAATTTTCCCTTGGCTGTTAACCTCTCTGCAAATGGGAATAGTTTCTCTCTGCCTGCTCTGTCTATACCCTTCATGGTCTTAAATATCATTCTCAGATGCAATGAGGTTAGAATTAGGCTGGGCTCAGACAAAGGGGCCATCTAGGAATTGGATTTAAGCTTGCAATCTCCTCTTTCCCAAAGCAAACAACTGCAACTTCATTAGTCTGTCTACATACACAAAGTCCCTCACCTCTGGAATCATTTTGGTAAATCTCTTCTGCACCTTCTCCAAAGCCTTCACATCTTTCCTGAAGTGTAATGCCCAAAACTGGACATAATAGTCCAATTGTGGCTGAGCACTTACACTTACTTTTTTAATGATTACGTCACAGACACAAACCTAGAAACTGACATTATGAAGCAAATATTTTCATTGTCCAGACACTTCCATTGATCGATATATTTGGCCCCAGGAAAGAGCATGGCTTTGTACATACATTGCCAGCTGCCAGTTGGTAGCTCGCCACGGTTGTCTTGATCACACACAACGAGTTGTCTTGATCTGGGAAAAAACACAGGACAAAAAACAGAGCAGGATTAATTGAGATGGCTTTGGAACATCAGGCTGAACAGCCTCATGCGCAACATGATTTTATGATCCCTTTTCAAAGATATTTGTTATCCCTATGTGACTACCATACCTCTTCTTGCACACTCGGTGTTCCATTTACTTTCTTCTGATCACTCAATTGAACCTTATCTTGCCTTACCTTTCTCCCCCATTCCCATCACCACCCGCATCACAGCTGACAGACAGTTATGCTATTGTTGTGTCTTCTATCCCTATGCAGAAGATTTTAACATTCAAATTCATCATTGCTTGTATTAACTCACAGTTTCCCCTCCACCTCCAATTAAGAGCCTCAGTCTTCAGGTAGCTTTTAGAAGGTGCAGGGAATTTTGGAAGACACCCTAGATTAACTTGTGTTATTTCCCACTCACAAGGCAACGGGCACTACATGGCAGTCCCTGCATTTGTCGGGCTTAAGAACGAAGTTGGCCATTTGAAGCTTCTTGTTGGTGATCTGGTTCCCAAGAAGGATTTCTGTTTGACCTTTAAGTATCGGCTTGCGGGAGAGAGGATTGGAAATCTCCGGGTACTTTCCAATAACGGGGACTCTTCAATCTGGGAAAGGACCAGAGACAAAAAGGAAGGCTGGAAGGTTGGAAGTGTTACAATAACTGCTAAAAACAGTTCGGAAACCCAGCAAAATGTAAGTCAACAAGCTGCTCATTACTCTAACAAGGCAAACAGTTCAAGCTTTTGATTGATGGATTTAATAAGGAAGGGGAATAGAATTCCTGTGGTTTTGGTAAATATATACACACTGTATAAAAAGCCTCAGGTTAGTTACAGCCTGTAATCTCAACAATAAAATGATCTTGAAAATTGATGGGATTAAATTAAACACACATGCAACTGAAGTAAATTATTTAAACATTCAACAGAATGATTTAAACCTTTGACATCTGACTCTCTTTCATTATGTTTGTGAACTGTGAAGCCCATCCACTGCACATGTATCTCCCACAGCCATGTCCCAGATTTTCTCTCCAAAAATTTGCTATATTTTGGAAATAAAATTGAGGATGATTTTTCCTTTATTTTGATCATTTGTATTGCAAAGTCCAATAATTAACACAAGAAAACTTTTAAGTACAATTTCCCAAAACCTAAAAAATGTTGGAGGACATCAGTGGCCTTCACCACTATCCACGTTTTTGTTAAAGGAATCAGATGGATGGGTGAAATTCATGTTAATTACAGACAACACAGGCACTTTCATTATCAAGTTGCTGGTAAAACCACAAGGTTGTGAGGTTTTGCAATTTGGACTTCAGAGCTGCTGATTCTTGTAGCATTACTCAGATAATAGAGAAAACAGTTGTTTTCATTGTGAAGCACTTCAGCACCCACTTTGTATGGTTAAAAATAAAAACAAAGAATGCTGGAAGTGCTCAGCAGGTCATCCCGCATGCATGGAGAGAGAAACAGAATTAATATTTCATCAGAAATCAGTAGTGTAGCAGTTAGCGTAATGCTTTACAGCGCCAGCGACCTGGGTTCAATTCCAGCCACTGTCTGTAAGGAGTTTGTACGTTCTCCTCGTGTCTGCAAGGGTTTCTTCTGGGTGCTCCAGTTTCCTCCCACATTCCAAAGACATACAGGTTAGGAAGTTGTGGGCATGCTATGTTGGCGCTGGAAGCATGGCAACACTTGCGGGCTGCCCCCAGAACACTCTATGCAAATGATGTATTTCACTGTGTGTTTCGATGTACATGTGACGAATAAAGATATCTGATCTGATCCGATCTGAAATGGAAAAAATTGGGTGTAAAGCAAGATTTAAGATGCAGGAAAAAAGGAAGAACAAAAGGGAAGACATTTTCCCCTCTATCTTTCTTTACATCTTTAAACGTACATTATCCTTAAACTTTCCCAGTTCTATTGAAAGGTCATTGGCCTAAAATATTAACTTTGTTTCTCTCTCCACAGATACTGCCTGATTTGCTGAGTATTTTCTGCATTTTCTGGTTTCGTTTCAGATTTCCAACATCTGCGGTTTTTTGCATATGTACTGCCAGGTTATAACCAAACCACATTCCAAAATCCATTATAAAGACTGGGTTTTAAAAGACTTGCTCATGGCCAGACAACTAATTGTTTCTTTGTGAAGCAAATTTGATTTTATGCTTTGAGTACTCCAAAGATAATTAAAATGAAAAATACAAAATGCAATTTGCTTTGTGTCAAGACATTTGGCATAAAGCAAATGAAGTAAATGGATATAATCATTCTGTTCAGAGTGTTTAAACTAAGTGTATCAGATTCCACCAGAAGGATCTTTGAAAATGCTTTGGATCTTCTGTTGAAATACTTTCCGGGAACTGTTCCTCAGTAGGCAGGGAGGTGGAGGGAAGAGAGGAAACAGTTTTTTTATGTTGCTCAATGCAGAAGGCTGTTAAACAACATTGTTTCATTTTGGATTGACAGACGAGGACAGGGCCAAATGAAGTGACAGTGGATAGAATTTTGCCTTTGAAAAGCAAAACTTTGCAGATGCTGTAAGTCTGAAATGAGAACAGAGAATGCTGGAAATACCGACCACTGAGGCAGCATCTGTGGAGAGACAAACAGAGTTAATGTCTCAGATCAATGATGTTTTAAGGCATGTTTCAGATTGCAGAAAAGTGGAAGGGATGGGAATGTCTGTGATAGGATGGAGAAAATGGATGACTCAGATGGACGTCCACTGAGTGAGGCTGGAGACGTTTGCCTTTGTCATCTGCCCAGTAATCTGGTGGTGACGGATCATTCAACTACACATAGAAGCTGCTGGGTTTCCTGGCAATGAGATCAAAAGAATGAAAATCAGGAAGTTACGGCAATGTGTGAATGACTTACATTGCCAGATTTCAGTTACTATGGAACAAATGGTCATTGGTTTGTGGAAGTGAGTGATGGGGAGGGGAGCATTCCAGATGTGACTGAGGGGTAAGAGTGGAGCCTGAGGCAAGGAAGTCCCATCCAAAGGCTCCCAATGAGATGCCTGGAAAAGCACATCTAATTACCTAAGAGTGCTCTGGCAGATGGGGAATTTATCGGCCAGCCTAGGCACTGTCGGCTCAGGTCTTCATGCAATGCCACCATCAACTGAACCCAATCTGCATTTAAAGAGGGACCAGATTCCTTCTTGCTCACTTGTAGAGTGGAGATTAGAATCAGGAATTGAGTGAAGGGCTTAGCAATGCAAGTGAAGACCTTATTCTACTGCTCCTGCCCAGTTTCTGCCTGGTAGTGGGAGTTAAATAGAGGCTACTAAACTTTTCACATGGTCCATTGTGCCTGCACTGTCTCTTCAAAAGTGCTTTCCAATTAGTCCCATCCTCCTGTTCCAACCCTACTTAGAGTCATAGAGTCATACAGCACAGAAACAGTCCCTTTGACACAAGGGGTCCATGCTGACCAAGATTCCCATCTAGTCCCATTTGCCCGTGTTTGGCCCATATCCCTCTAAACCTTTCCTATCCATGTAACTGTCCAAGTACCTTTTAAATGTTGTTAATGTACCTGCCTTAACCACTTCCTCTGGCAGCTGATTCCATACGTGGACCACCCTCCGGGTGAAAAAGAGGTTGAAGGTTTGAAGGTTTGAGTATGGGGTTGGTAGATTTTCTGTACCAGTGATGGATAAAACTTTTAACAGTTCCTGGTGGTCTGAATAACATTCAAGACCTCCTTTACATGCACAATGATTGAGATGTTGAATTAAGTTTACATGTGGTCCACAAGACTACGTGTTATGCACCTAAACAGCCACAAAGACCGAAAGCCTTATATTCAATTTCAAACAACCCTAGGGATACTTATGAACAATCAAACTATTCTATTTACATGATTGCCTGGAGTCCACTTCTTTTTCCTTAAGCAAGCAGTACTTTGACTGCAAATCACATAAAATATATCTCCAGCTGTATCTGATATTTTCTGCAGGAACAAGGGTTTTATTTTATTTTTGTTAAGAGGTATCATGTCACGCAAAGCATATTTTCCAATGACCCATAATGGTAGGTTTGTATTGGTTAAGAAACTGGAACAGATTAATACTTCCTGCTGAACTGCTCCCCCAACACTTGATCCTGCGTACAAAAGTGTTTGTTTTTTAAATGTGGTGCCACACTTGTAAGCATGTTTGTCTCTGATATTTGTGGCAGCCCACTTTTGTAGCTGCTTCACAGATGGACTGATTTCACTTTAAATTCTGAAGCGGTGCAAACTGGATCGGGTTGGATTAGCACTGCCTAACCCAGATGATCTCCCACGAGAGGGAATATGGAGGTGGCGGGGGTGAATTAAGATCAAAGCCTTTGATACTAGAGACCAGTCTAAAAGTTTGGATCACAGAACAGCAAATGATGTGTCCATTCCTGAAAGTTTTCATACAGCCATGCTAGATCTTGGCAATGCAAGTTATAAAGAAAAATCATTTTTTTTATATATGATCAATGGGTACATGCTGAGGCAAAGCCTGGCACTTTCCTCATGGATTTAGAAAACAAAGCACATTGCTGGTCAGCCTGAGTCATTTGCTCAATTTCTCGGAGCAACTTCAGCCAAAAGCAGAGGCAGGTTATTTTGAACAATTATTTGGACGTTGGCTTTGGTGACAAGACCAACATTCATTGTCCATTCTAACTTCCCCAGAGAGGTGGTCATGGGTTGATTTTTGAACTGCTGCAGTCTGTGTTGGTCACAGTTTATTACATCTGAATGGCTTGCTCAAGGACATTAGTGATCCAGCTGTTTTTTCTCAAATAACAGTCAGACAGCTTCATTGTCACTCATAGAGGCACAATTTTCAATGTTTTAAAAATCTATATTTAAATTCTGGAAGGGCCCTAAATGAGATTTGAACTCTGGATCATAAATCCAGGCAGGAACTCCAATGTCTGCAATACGAATTTAACCAGGTGGCTTGGGCATGTTTTGAGAATGGAAACAGCTGGAATAACTTATATGGCACCACACACAGAGATACAAGAAGCCAACGATCAGGAGAGAGAGAGAGAGACAGACAGACAGACAGAGAGATAAAAATGACTAAAGCCTTCAATCTAGTTCAAAACCAAGAGCAACAGCAATGACATGAAATTGGCCTCTTCATCACTGCTGACCAGACAGATGGGAATTTAATAGCAGCATCAGTTAAGGGGAATCTTTTTATTACCATTTATGTTGTGCTTTTCAATTTCTTTTTATTAAATTACTTTGTAGATTGTCTTTGAAGCAGAGCGAGGAAAAGGCAATATTGGTGAAATTGGATTGGACAGTGTTATTCTGACCTCTGGGCCTTGCAGAGAAGAGACCTCAGAAAACGATGACTGAGAGACATAAATTGCATTTTAACATTCCTGAATTCTTTGGTCTGCAAACACGCGAGAGCACCTCAAATGACTTCTGAGCAGATTGTTCACCAGCATATAAAACCAAGACATTTTTTGCAATAAGGTACTCTCGTTCTGACGCCAGCTTTTATTTGGCAGTGCAGGATTCCTACACTCAAGATTGTGGTATTAACTATTATCAGCATCATATTATGTTTCCTAACTGTACAATTGTAATGATGTTGTATCAGTGCAGCCCAAGGTGCTATGTATGTCAGGTCTGCACTCCTTCAGTGACCTTTAACCTACTTCTCACTTGCCAGTGCTTTCACTTGGCCCATAGAGTATTCAGTTCTTTGACTGAGTTTTGTTGACATGGGATGACAGTATTTTGCCCAATGCAATAGCAATACTACCCAAGCAATCTGATTAAGCACAAGGTTCATGTAAATATAGATCTGTTTAAAAGAAAGTACTCAATGGTATTTAAAAGGCAATAACAAAGTGATTATTAAACTTGACACAGCCACTACCTTCAGAGATCTTAAGCCATTTCTGACAGCTTGGAACAAAAAACTGACTCCAACTTCTCTTTACTCCCATGGAAATGCTAAGTTTCTGGATGCCACAGAGCAGGAAAGATCCTTCTGCCCCAAATTCAGTGTGGTCCTGAGATTTAATGGGCTTTGAGAAGACTTTGGCCAATACCGGCAGTCAGTGCAGACCCAGTGTATCCTATTTCCAAGAATGTCCTAAGTTGATGATGCCTTGGTGCCCGAGATGCCCAAATCAGACAATTCAAGATGGTCTGGCAGCAAAATGAAGAGGGTCTTTGGACCTCACTTCTACCGTTCTTCAGTGGCAACCACCAGAGTCTCGAATGGCAGATGGAGGGCTGGATGGGCAGAGAAAATTCAAGGCTAATGTTTTGGAAGGTCGAGAAAATTCAAGTTCTTTAGAAAATCAGTGTGAATCCACCACATTAATATCATGGCTTAACCTCTATCTATATAACCAAAGTGTTCTGTGTGGGTGATTAATTTTGATATCAATATTTTGTATTATTTCCTGTGTATTTGTACAACATTCTGCAATAAATTTTGCCCTTTATAGATAACAACCCTTTACTGAATTCTCTTTGTAAATAGCATTTTCACAGAATGAAGCCTCAAACTGCTGTGGTAATAAGTGGTGAGGGACATTCCTAGCTCTTACACTCACTTGAGTTGAGAGGGCATTCATAGCCAAACTGTTCAGTCAAGAGAGGTGTATCTTCAGAAGGAAGGAGAAGCAAGCTGTTGCTGTAGTTCAGTCCTGCTGAATGGAACAACTAGAACAATAGACAGATGATGGGAAGGGCTAAATGGCCTACCCCTATGTTCCTGTGCTCTTTTGATTTGCCAACAGATGACACCACAGATAGAGAGCTTAAATTATAAACTGATATGAATCAATTAAGCCAATGAGCAAATCTGCAACTAATGAATTTCAATGAAGCCAAATATGAAGCCATCGACTTTGGCTCCAAAATGATAAAATTGAATACTTTCTAAATGGTGAAAAGCAGGAAGCAGTGGGGGTTCAAAGAGACATGCGTTCACATGCATAATCTACAAAGTCAGTGCACAGTCTGTCTATACAGGGGAAGGAAAGCATTCCTACACCACATGCTCCAAGATCAAGTCCGCCCTGAGTACTGGTTATTGTAGTCTTTCAGTTGCATTGAACCATTCACTGGTGCTACTCACTCTGCATTCAGTCAAAGCTTGAAACTAACATCTATTGGTTCTACTCAGCCAAACACAAGCTGACTGGCCATGTTGGGTAACTTGGTCTGAGAATAAACAGCTGCAGACCAAGATACTCAATCTGTAGAGGACCATCAAATTCTATGCCCCAGCTACTATTCTTTTAATACTGAGGTGTTCTTGTCTGAGAAGGGTGACCAGACAAGAGATTAATTCCAGCACATGGAAGTTGTTTGAGAAGATTTGCAATAAGGGGTCAAATGAAGGACATCCAGATTACCTATAATCATAGGTATTTGGACATGTTCTTGCAATTGTCTGTATATTGCTGTTGAGGTGATCCTAACTTACCGAAGATCAGATGAACGGTGTTTATCATATCTGAATTTACTGAAATCAGCTCAATACAGGGGAGCCAAAGTGCACAAGAGAGGTAAAAATAATTGTGGTTGAGGTGCTCTAGAGAGGAAAGATCAGAGGCAAAGATTATCTAACAGAAGTAGGGAGAACAGGAAAGAGAAAAGTTGCAGTGATGCAAGGCAGATTTAGAACAGAAGTACGAAGATCAGGAACCTCCAGAAGGAATCAAAGTAGAAAATGATATGGTTGCATATACAGCATTGCAAACAATGCATAATTGCAACTGTTGTGGCAGTTAATGAGTATTATTAGCCTGTGTTGTGTTTAGTGTTCCATTTGATATTCAGAAAATATGTTATACAAAATATTTATAGAGTCATAGAGTTATAGAGCAAAACAGCATAGATACAGGCCCATCGGCCCAACCAGTCCATGCCGACCACAGTGCCCACCCAGCTAGTCCGAATTTCCTGCGTTCAGCCCATATCCCTCTAAGCCCCACCCCTGCATGTACATATCCAAGTGCTTCTTAAATGATACTATTGTATCTGCCTCAACCACTTCCTCTGGCAGCTCAATCCATTTACTCACCACCTTGTGGGTGAAAAAGTTGCCCCTCAGGTCCCTTTTAAGTCTTTTCCCTCTTACCCTAAAACTATGCCCCCTAGTTTTGGACTCCCTTACCCTGGGAAAAGACTGCTACTGTCCACCTTATCTATGCCTCTCATAATTTTAAACACTTCTTTTAAAAGTCGCCCCTCATTCTCCTACGTTTCAAGGAATAAAGATCTAGCCTGGGCAATCTCTCCCTATAACTCAGGCCCTCTAGTCCTGGCAACATCCTCATAAATCTTTTCTGCACTCTTTCCAGTTTAACCACATCTTTTTTTATAATAGGGTAGGCCCTCTAGTCCTGGCAACATCCTCATAAATCTTTTCTGCACTCTTTCCAGTTTAACCACATCTTTTTTATAATAGGGTAGGCCCTCTAGTCCTGGCAACATCCTCATAAATCTTTTCTGCACTCCTTCCAGTTTAACCACATCTTTTTTTATAACAGGGTGACCAAAACTGTACACAGTATTCCTCACTAACAACTTAAACAATTGCAACATTATGTCCCAACTCCTATACTCAGTGCCTTGACTGATGAAGGCTTGCATGCTAAATACCTTTTTCACCACCCCATCTACCTGTGACACTGCTTTCAACGAGCTATGCACTTGTACTCCTAGGTCTCTCTGTTCCATTACACTCCCTAGTGCCGTACCGTTAATAGAATAAGTCCTATGCTGGTTTGACTTTCCAAAATGCACCACTTCACAATTATCAGTATTGAAATCTATTTGCCACTCCTGGGCCCACTTCCGTAACCGATCAAGATCCCCCTGCAATCTGTGGTAACTTTCTTCACTATCAACAACACCTCCTAATTTCGTGTCCTCAGCAAACTTACTGATCAAGCCTTGTGCATTTGCATCTAAATCATTTATATAAATAATGAATAACAATTTATGATAATGCATAATGATAAAGTCACAAAAACAAATATAGTATGGGATATGAGATTAGTATATATGAAGATATGAAGCTTATTTGGAAAAGTGTTTATGGGAATTGTCTGTACTTTTAATGGATATTGTAGAGATGGATTATGGGGTACAGTGCATTGTCAAGAGGGCTAAATAAATAAATACATTTTTTGTTTAGTTAAATTTAAGAATTGGTTATTGCGCTGCAAATAATTAGTTAATAGAATAATTTTACAAATGTAAATTGTTAACCACTGACCAGGATATGTCTTCAGGTTCATTGTAATTGTCTCTAAATACACTTTGCCAAACCTTTTGATGCACATATTCTGCCCATTATTGAGTAAACAGTAGCTGTATTGATGTACAAATTGATATACTGGTTATTATCTTTCACTTTAATTTTAATATTCCTACATTTTCCATTATTTCCACCAGTGACGTATATGTTGTTCAAACTTCACTTACTAGATTCAACTATGAACAACTGTGACTTTTGTTATCTGTGAGATGCCATTTCAAAGACAATGAAGCTATTTTACATGCAGACTGGATTACTGAATTTTGTTTGTCTTATTAAAAATATCTCTCTCCATTCTACACCAGAACTGAAGCACTCTCAAACTCTACTAGTTGGATTGGAGTTACTAATCTGTTAAACCTCAAACAAACTTGTTCAGCAGCACTTATTTCAGAAAGATGGCAATATTACAGTGGTGATTTATTTCTTAACTTCACTGTAAAAATATTAATGGTCATGCCCTTTGGCTCCTGCACCTAGATTTGTAGCTGTCTACCATCCCCCAGGGTGCTAAATTAAAGTCATTTTGCAATTTCTCCATCACTTCATCAAATGATGCCTTTCTTCTTCCCAGATGCCATGAGATCTGCCCAACAGAACTGAGCCTCTCCCTGTCATAAGAATGCTTTCCTTGTTCCAGTACAGCTTCATTTTGAGCAGGCGTCCTTTAAGCAGGCATCTCCACCCAATGGAGCAAAAACAAGTCACCCTCAATCCTGAGGGACTGCCCAGGAAGAACATACAGAATGTGAAAAGTAATGTATGAGAGAAGATGTGTCTAATTTATCTGGAATGCACACAACAATGCACACATGGTCGAATCTGTCATAGGAAGCGACACACTTATTCACATGTACTACAACTGGGAGGATCTATAAATATGCTCACTTGATAGCAGCCCTTCCCTGATATTGCTGATCCTCCTTTGCCAAATATAGTGCTGGAGGAGTATTGAATGGAAATACTTTGGTGATCAAGGATTCGTCCAGCTCAATTATTTAGCAATTTACCTTCCAAGAAGCAACTAAACAAACTGACTGCAGCCTCTATAGCAATGGTGGCTTTGTACAAAGAAAGTTATGCATTATCCCTGGAACAAGATTTATTATCAGTAATTGAGCCATTTCCTCCAAAGAATAATTTGGCAGTCTATAAGAAATTG
This sequence comes from Pristis pectinata, assembly GCF_009764475.1. Lineage (NCBI taxonomy): Eukaryota > Metazoa > Chordata > Chondrichthyes > Rhinopristiformes > Pristidae > Pristis > Pristis pectinata. The sequence continues at coordinate 72,417,623 of NC_067408.1, read as the reverse complement.
GCAAGGAAGACACAGTGGAATATGTTTCCAAAAATTCATGTTTGGTATCACTCCAAAGGCACAGACACTACAGGAAGCACCAGAGAGTGAAAATATTTTTGCCAAGATTACACATTACCATTCATATTATATTGAGCAGGTGAATGCCCACTGTTATAATTTTAAAACTTACATATTGCTCTTGATGTATTTCAGCTCCTTGCCAATCATTTATGCTCGTGTTCTTCTGAAATTTAATCAATAAATTTTTCTGGTCATATCCATACCTGATGTCCAGAGGCACATGTTTTCCAATAGGGATTACTGGCAGGATGATTTCCTCTCAATTGCAAAGGTTACAGTGCTATAACAATCGCAATTTCCTATTGCTGAAATCAGATAACTGAACAGAGACAGAAAGCACACCATGGATCTTGCGTGATAAGGTTTTCGTTTAGTTTTGCGGTCTGTATGAAGGAAAAGAGATTCCAGCATGTTTGACTTTTTTTTAATTGGATCAAACAAAGTATTCTTCCTGGCTCCACACAGGAAGCATGGCAACCGTTTTAACTGAGGTAAGCCATTCACTTCATTTATCCCAACCACATTATCTCATTCACCACAACCTGTTCAGTAATGTGTACCTCCTTGCTTTGACTGGTTTTGTGGTGAACTCTGCACTGGTTAGTAACTAAAGACTGATTGACAAAAACTTGCACTCACCCAACAGTTTACCACAAAAAATGTTCCAAGCACTTTGTGAAAAGCCAATAACAAAAAAGTATACCAAACCAACAAAAGGGATATTAGGAGGGAAAAGAGTTAAAAGTCAAAACATTTGCAGATGCTGGAAATCTGAAATAAAAACAGAAAAACCACATCAGGCAGCATCTGTGAAAAGAGAAAAACAGTTAATGTTTCAAGTCAAATAATTTTAATCAAGGGTGCTCTGATCAAGAGTTTACCACCTGAAACATTATCTCTGTTTCTCTACCCACACATGCTCCCTGAGCTGCTAAGTGTTTCCAGCATTTTCTGTTGTTATTATAGAACAGAAAGGAGGTTGGCTTTAATTCCTTCCTATTTGCTCTGTTGATGAGACCTTCCGTAGAGGTGCCTCTGAAATGCCTCCTTTTTTTCTGAACCGTGGCTTCCCCTCCACCATTGCTAGCAAAGCTTTTGATCGCATCTCAACCATTTCCCACAACACTGCTCTCAACCCCTCCCCTCTGAAACTGAACAAGGATAGAGTTCCCCTGGTCCTCACCTTCCACCTCACCAGCCTTCAACATTCAGCCTTCAGATCATTCTCCACAATTTCTGCCACTTTCAACGAGATTCCGTCATGAGACACATCTTTCCCACTCCACTCCTTTCAGGATTTCGCAGAGACCATTCCTTTAATAACTCCCTGGCCCACTCTTCCATTCCCACCAATCATCTCCTCTTCTTACAACACCTTCTCTTGCCGCAGGCGATGTAACACTTGTCCTTTCACCTCTTCCTTTCCACCAAATCTTTCCAGGTGCGGCAGTGATTCACTTGCACTTCTTCCAATCTAGTGCACTGCATTCGGTGTTCACAGTGTGTCCTCCTCTACATCAGAGAAACCAAATGCAGATTGGGTGATTGCTTTGTGGAACATCTGATTTCAGTTCGCAGGGGTGACCCTGAGCTTTCTGTTGCTGGCCAATTTAATTCTCCATCCCACTTCCACTCTGACCTATCTGTTGATGAAAAGATCTGGGCTTTATAGAAAACTCTTACGGATTGATGACTGAAGTCAATGGCTGCCTGCGCTCAAGCGAAGCCAGGAATGTTGGACCAGCTGGTTGTCACTGAACTGGAAGTATATGATTCATCTATACACAACTGTTATGCCTGAGCAATTTCTCTGTGATGAACAGCATACATTGAGACATACCAGAGATCTAAATGTATTACCAAAGAGAAGGATTTGGAGGATAGTTGGGACAATTTTGCGATTAAGAAGGAGGTTGTGCTGGGTCTTCCGAAAAGCATTAAGGTGGATAAGAATCCAGGGCCTGATGGCACATATCCCAGAATATTGAAAGAAGCAAGTGAGGAGATTGCTGGGGCTTTGAGAAGGACCTTTGTGTCCTCACTAGCAACAGGCAAGGGGACTACAGAGTAGCAAATGTTGTGCCTTTATTCAAGAAGGGAAATAGGGACAATCCAGGTAATTATAGGCCAGTGAGCCTCACATCAGTGGCAGGGAAGCTACTGGAGAGGATACTTAGGGATAGGATTTATGCACATTTGGAAAGGCATGGCCTGCTTAGGGACAGTCAGCACGGCTTTGTGTGGGGCAGGTCATGACTTACAAACCGGATTGAGTATTTTGAGGAGGTGACAAAGGTGCTTGATGCGGGTAAGGCAGTGGATATTATCTACATGGACTTTAGTAAGGCATTTGATAAGGTCCCTCATGGTAGGTTGATTCAGAAGATAAAGATGCATGGCATCCAGGGTGAATTGCAAGTTTGGATTCAGAACTGGCTTGCCCATAGAAGACAAAGAGTAGGGGTGGAAGGCTGTTATTCTGGCTGGAGGTCCATGACCTGTGGTGTACCAGCTGGAGGTCCATGACCAGTGGTGTTCCACAAGGATCGCTGCTGGAACCTCTGTTGTTTGTGATATATATCAATGATTTGGATGAAAATGTAGATGGTGGATTAACAAGTTTGTGGATGACACCAAGATTGGTGGAGCTGTGGACAGTGTAAGGGACTATCAAAGAATACAGCCGGATATAGATCAGTTACAGATATGGGCAAAGAAGTCGCAGATGGAGTTTAATCTGGGTAAGTATGAGGTGTTGCACTTTGGGAGGTCTAATGAAAGGAGGAAGTATACAATCAATGGAAGGGCCATAAATAGCATTGATGTACAGTGGGATCTTGGGGTCCAAGTCCATAGTTCACTGAGAGTGGCTATGCAAATGGATAAGGTGGTAAAGAAGGCATATGGCATGCTTGCCTTTATTGGTGGGGGGGTTGAGTATAGGAGTAAGGAAGTCATGCTGCAGCTATATAAAACTTTAGTAAGGCCAAACTTGAAGTATTGTATGCAGTTCTGGTCACCCCATTATAGGAAGGATGTGGAGACTGTGGAGAGGGTGCAGAAGAGGTTTACCAGGATGCTGCCTGGATTAGAGGGTATGAGTTTTAAGGAAAGGTTGGACAAACTTGGGGTGTTCTCCCTAGAGTGTTGGAGGCTGAGGGGAGACCTGATCGAGGCTCTTAAAATTATGAGAGGCATAGATAGTGTAGACAGTCAGAGTCTGTTCCCCAGGGTAGAAATGTCAAACACCAGAGGACATGCTTTTAAGGTTAGAGGGAGGAAGTTTAAAGGCAACATGAGGAGCAAGTTTTTTTTACGCAGAGAGTGGGTAGGTGCTTGGAATAGGTTACTAGAGCTAGTAGTGAAAGCAGGCAGTTTGGTGGAGTTTAAGAGGCTTTTAGATAGACACATGAATATGAAGGGAATGGAGGGATGTGGAGGATACACAGGAGGAGGACATTTAGTATAAATTGGCATCAAGGTCGGCACAACAACGTGGGCTAAATGGCCTGTCCAATGCTGTACTGTTCAATGTCCTCTCTGCTGCAGCCACTTGGAATAATCCTGTTGCAAGGAAATGGAGGGTCCTGATGATCTTGACCTCTAAGGAGAGAGCAGTCCAAGAAAGAGTGTGTGGATGAAGACCTTCCTGTGGAATATTACATCTATCAGTGATGAGAGCCTTGGAAAATCTGAGCCCATTGTTCATTATAGATGTCCAAGTAGGATGTGGTGTCTTTGGGTGTAATATCTTTGCAGGTGGGCATGTCTGCATCTCCTGCTCCAGTGTCTCTAACCCACCCTGAATGGCCAGCCATTATCGTAATGACACCTCCTGCTGGTTCCTCCAGCAGTGTCACCACTGAGGCACCTGTGGAGTGAGTATCACAGTGGCTAAATGCTGAAAGCAAGGAGTCCCTGTTAGTCTGAGTGCATTCTTGTGAGCACTGGAAGGTGTTGGAGAAGTCTACTGTCAGGTCTGAAGCTGCCCAGTCAGGTCTCCTGATATCAGCAGAGTTTCTCTTTATGTGGACGTAACTGCAACAAAGTTGCAAAATATGTCCCAAGATCTGTTGCGGGAGTTCAGGGAAGGTTATAGGTTGCACCGATAGCTCCAACTTCTGCCAGTAAGGGAGGAAACATGCATTGCGTGACCGGTGAAAAATTCTCAGGCATGCTATCATGAGTTACACAAAGAAGTGGCCAGGATAATTTCCAGATGGGTGTGATCTCACCTGGAAATGATCACTAGCATGATCTAAACTGACTTTAATCAACTTTACTCATGATTTACTCCTACAAAATAAGTTCTAATAGATCCAATTTCTAAAGTTGGACAGTTAAATTAACATCTTAAGTCAGACCTAAACATCTGACGTCTACATCATGGTAATAATAACCTGTGCATTGTAATGATTTTCTTTTGTTTCCTGAAATTTCCAAGGAGCAGGTGTTGATTAATTAACTATCATTTCTTCTGGATTTTCAATAATTCACTTTTAGTCTTTGAAGTTAGTATTTCAGCATCCTGAACTTCAGAGATCATTGCCAAACTCCAGATTCTCATTTTTGGAAAGTACAAGGTGAAGGCACATGCATAGAATGTGAGACCAGCTAAACACAGGTTTTTAGGTCTAGCTTTTGCTGACAACATTACACTTACCTTTCTGAAGAAACCCCTTTTTAACCCTTCACTTTTACACATCATAATTACAACCCTCTGGAAATTTATCAGAATACTCAAGATTATTTCAGTCATTACAGCTGTTTCACCACTCTTGACAATTGCAGTGCAGGTCACAGAGTCATAGCGGAAGTAAATTTGATCCATGTCTTCTGACCACTTAAACAATTACAGCTGTTAGAATTAGAGTAAGTCACAAATGGTTCTGTGGGGCCCCTACTAGGTCTTTGGTATGTTTAGAACTGAGAATCATAAAGCACAGAAACAGGGCCTTCAGCCCACCGAGTCTGCGCTGACACCAAGCACCCCTTTTACCTTAACCCTACACTAATCCCACCTCTTTTCCCCTCATTTCCCTCAACTCCCTGTAGATTCTACCACTCACTTACACACTGGAGGCAACTCACAGTGGCCAATTAACCTACCAACCAGAGCGTCTTTGGAATGTGGGGGGAAACCGGAGCACCCAGTAGAAACCCACACAGGAAGAATGTGCATACTCCACACAGACAGCACTGGAGATTAGGGCTGAATCAGGTCACTGGAGCTGTAAAGCAGCAGTCATACTGGCTGCACCACTATGCCACCCATAAGGATCTCTTTCAGTTTGGACCACTACATAAAACAGGAGTTATGATAGTCAAGATTTTTAATGATGACTGCCCGCTCAATAAGACTAATCAAAGTGACCTCAGACTGCCACCCACCTTACTTTCGCTCCACGTATAACAACACTTGCCACTTGGGTAATCAATCAAAGGTTTTCATCCGTGGTGATCAACTAAAAGCAATTATGACACGTATCATGGATATTTCACAACTAAGCCAAACCATTTTAAATAACAGGTTATTTAATATGTAAATTTAATATGTTTAATACGTAACAGGTTATTTAATAAATAAGCTTAGATTAATCCAGTGCTGTGATGAAAAGCTTTCTTAAAGAAAAGATCAACAAACATTACATTGAGCCAGTCAATTACCTTGCTGATCAAAATGATTTTCATTCGAACCTGGCACCGACTTGAAGGGAAACTGCCAAAATCATTATATGATACTTTGAAGTCTTACGGATGTTACCTACCTAGTTAATATCACACACAACACGGATCGTACGAAAATAATTGAGAGGTACTCAATTAACGTGGGACTGCTTAAGCACTGACATAATACTGATCGGAGTAACTCTCTTAATTACACAGTTCATTAAAACAGCTTATAGTAAAGCATACTCCCCAACAACGCGTTCAATACCAGCTGGGGTCATTACAGTTTGGCTCAGTACTGTGGCATGAGTGAAGACAAAACTCACTGGGGTTGCTGTTGCCATTCACTGGCCAGTGATTCCTACTAGAAAATGGGCTTCGAGGAGGGATTGGAGTAATATTAACAATGAAGCATGTCTGGGTTAAATGGACCATTGATAAATGGGAAAATTTCAATATTGGACAATCGTATATAATACACTATATTAACAGTAAAGCACTTCTCTTGATTTTCATTTCCATAGCATTTATTTGAAAACAGATGGACAAGCCTGTATCACACAAGCATGCAGCCTATCTGTACAGGAGAATTTTAACTAGCAGTCACCCATACAGGAGGCTGAATTTTTTGCAGTCACTTGAAGAGACTTTCAAGTACTGACTTGACACATTTTGCAGAATCTCTAAACCAAGCCACTTGCATCATGGCAAGAAACAGCACCTTCTGGAGGTGAGGGAAGAAAGTGCTGAAACAGAGAGAAACGTGACAAAGTAACTTGAACCATCATAAAATGAAAGAGGGGTGAAATAGATGACAGCGATATCAAGCTGGTATGGTGCGTTCCTCCTGAAACGAAAGGAACTGAAATTGTACTTTAATAATTAAATTAAAAATAGAAAATTTTGGAAGCACTCAACAAGCTAGGCAGTACCTGTGAAAGTAAAAAGAGTTAACGTTTCAGGTCATTTTTGAATTGTACTTTAGTTGCAAAGGAAACTGAAGCATCGCCTTCAACTTTTCCTGCTTTATTCTCGCACACAACATAAAATTATCTCCTTTTTAATTATGTATGTCAGGATGAGCATTGCTCATCTCCCTGATGCATAAAAGTGTCCTTGCTTGCTCTGTGAACACTCAGACAGATTTCCAACCTATCACATTCTGAAGAACCTTCAAACAACGGGGCCAATTGTCTAGAAGCCTCGTTGGATTTTTGGCGAAGTTTATTTTTTTTCTCCGCAAGGAATATGGAGGCACGTTTGGAATTGCTACATTGCAAGCCAAATATTCATGGCCAAATCAGCTAGGGCGTTGGGGTTGGTGGAGATAAACAGCCACTTGTGATCTGATGAGCACTTCCATCTCAGTTTTGTGAAACACCTGCATTCAGCAGTAAACTAGTGGGTGTGATTGCAGCAAGGTAATAATTTAAGTAGAATAATGGCTCAGGTTATGGCTCAGGTTATGGCATAAAGAGTGCAAATGAACACAATTAATTTCTAAAAGTCTTTTGAAGTTCAGAAGTAGATTAGAGGTACCATCAGCAAAAAGCACATTGCTAATGATAACATCCAGTAATGAAACAGAATGGAGCTAAGCTGCACAGAATGTAGGTGGAGGATTTCTGGCAGCATCTTGCCACAGGATAGCATGGCAGTTCTGGTAGACAATCTAAAAAAAACCTATTTGATTTGAATTTACCACACAGGATAAAACAATCATTTACGTGGTTAAACTGACCCTTGTGGGCACCAGACATGCACCTTTGCTTCATGCATCCAGCATTGCTAAAGCAACAATTATAGGCAATATATCATGTGGTATCAATCACGTCCATTTTCCACGTGCCTGTCCATTTTATGCTCCCATGATGGGAACAACGTGACTGGGAATGATTTGCAGACAGGAAACCTGGTAAACGTTTCCTGCAAGTTCTGCCCAATTCAACAGTAGGATGTATTTAACAACTTTCAACAGGTTTCCCACTTGACAGCTACCCAGATTAACAAGGTGGCTGCTTGTTGGGTATGGAAGAAGCCAAGAGGTGATTCTAGGGATGTGGATGGTCTGCACTGGACAACAGTTGAGGTCTTCAAGGATTGGACTGAAGGTGGAATAAGTCAGGGACTGTTCAGGTACGTGAGATAAATGAGTTAGAGCAAGATTGGAGGGGTTGCTCAGAGAGTGATCAGGCAGGAGCCTTTAGAGGTTTTGGTAATCTCTGTGTTTGGATTATGAGGATCAGGGAGTGACTGAGGTGTTCAGGGATGTCAGTGAGTGATCGACCTTGTTGAATCTTAGGTCATAAAGGTTGGCTGTGATGAGTGACCGTGTGGGGGAGTGATTGGGAATTTGAAGGAGCAATTGCTGTTTGCAGTGTTTGGACCTTGAGGATGAGGGAGTGATCAGGTGAATCGAAGAGTAATCAAGGATTAGCGGGCTTGGAAAGGAGAGATGGTTGGAGGGTGATTGGTACTTCAGGGTTTTAATGGAGTGATTGAGGTCTTTGGAGCTTGGATCACTGGGCGAGGGAGAGGGGATCAGAACTGATTTGTGTCTCAGAGGAACCAGATTGAGGAGGTCCTTGCATGGGGGCAGAGTGTGGGCTCCCATCATGATGGACATGAGAAAACATTCCTGTTTCCCTGGACCTCTTATATGATAAAGACGAACTCCTAATCTCACAATTCAACTTGTTGTGGCCCTTGCACCTTTTTGTCTACCTGCACTGCACTTTCTCCGTAACTGAAACTGTAACACTATATTCTGCATTCTGTTATTGCTTTTCCCTTGTACTACCTCGATGTACTGACGTCTTGAAATGACCTGTATGAATGGCATACAAAACAAAGCTTTGCACTGTATCTTGGTGCATGTGACAATAACAAACCAATTACCAAATGCAGTGTGTGTAAATAAGAAACCCACATCATGGATATTGCCCTTCTTCACCTGCTATCTGCCACACTTCATGAAATCTAAGGAACAAAGCCAACTCAAGTTAAAAACAAAGTGAAGTTACAGTGAAAGAATGCAGCCTCTTTAGAGTATATTATTGTAACTGAGCTGTCTCCTGAGAGCAAGTTGGTCGCCCCCCCACTACTGCCCATTAAAACCAGAGAGGTGGGTTAGGGAAGTTTTAGTCCAGTTTTCCAATTTTTATTTTCAATCCCCCACCTGCCCTGAAGGATAAAGTCTCTCATCCTGAGTCTGACATCAATTACTACTGGGGGAAAGGTTTGGATGTAGTAGGCATTAGTGGAGCACGTTGCTTTCCATCCTTACCCCTCTGTTTCCTACCCAGCTGCCTATTTTGTCCATTTCAGGGTTACAGGAAGCGGGCAGCAGCCAACACTCACCCTCACAACCTCTCCAGAAATATTAGCATATCAAATTCTTGTCTGCACTATTTTAGTTGGTTATTTCTTGTCTGAATTCCTTCCATTTGTTAAATACCACTGCATATACGTAATATAGAAATGAAGAGAATTTCTCAGCAAAGAAGTGGACAATTCAGCCCGACAGGTCTATCCCATTGTTATGCTCTGAATGAGTATCCACCCACCTTACTTCATTTATTCAGCAAATTCCTCTGCACCTTTCTCCCTCAAGTCCCTATATTATGGTAGTTACAGCTGCTGCCTCGCAGCTTCAGGGACCAAGGTTCAATCTAACCTCGACTGCTACCTGTACAGAGTTGGCACATTCTCTCCGTGACCTTGTAGGTTTTCCCCAGCTGCTCCAGTTTGCTCCCACATCCCAAAGAGATGATGGCAGGTTAATTGTTTCGTATAAATTATTCCTTAATATAGGTTAATGGCAAAAAGAATCAAGAGGAGTTGATGGGTGAGAGAAAACAAGTTGCAAGGGTACAGCAAAATAAGGAAAGGGGGAATGGGACCAATGGGATTTCTCCCGAGTACCAACATGGACCTGATGAGCTGAAGGCCTCCCTCTGTGTTATTATAAAATATGCTCAACGTGCCTCCCTTAAGTACATCTGTACTATTCACTTCAAGCACTTCCTTAAGTAGTGAGTTCCACATTCTCATTGAGTCATACAGAAATTGGTCCTTTAGCCCAACATGTCAAGGTCAATCTTTTTACCCATCTACACTAATCCCATTTGCCTGCATTAGGACTGCATCCTTCTATACCTTGCCTCTTAGACATAGTAATTGTATCTGACTCCACCACTTCCTCTAGCAGCGAATTCCTGCCACACTCTGTGTGAAAAACGTACCCCTCAAATCACCTTTAAAATTTCTTCCTCTCACCTTCAAAGTCAAAGTTGGGTTTATTGTCATATGCACAAGTACATGTATGCACAGGTGCAATAGAAAACTCACTTGCGGCAGCATCACAGGCACAGAGCATCAAAGACACAACGTTCATAAGCAAAACATAAATTAAACAAAAGTATGCAAGAAAGAACACAATTAGAACAAAAAAAAAGTCAGTTTAAGTAGAAAGTGATCATAGTGTTGCTATACTGAGGTAGTGATTAGGGTTGTGCAGGTTGGTTCAAGAACCAAATGGTTGAAGAGTATTTGGTATTGGTTTATCATTGTCACTTGTACCGAGGTACAATGAAAAACTTGTCTTACAAACCAATCGTACAGATCAATTCATTACACAGTGCAGATACATTGAGTTAGTGCACAGTGCATTGAGGTAGTACAGGGTGAAAACAATAACAGAGTACAGAGTAAAATGTCACAGCAACAGGGAAGTGCAGTGCAGGTAGACAATAAGGTGCAAGGTCAAACAAGGTAGATTGTGAGGTCAAGAGTCTATCTCATCATATAAGGGAACCATTCAATAGTCTTATTAGCATGAGATAGAAGCTGTCCTTGAGCCTGGTGGTTTGTGCCCTCAGGTTCCTGTACCTTCTGTCTGATGGGAGAGAAGAGAGAATGACCCAGCTAGGTGGGGTCTTTGATTATGCTGGCTGCTTCACCAAGGCAGCGAGAGGTATAGACAGAATCCATGGAGGGGAGGCTGGTTTCCATGATGTGCTGGGCTGTGTCCGCAACTCTCTGCAGTTTCTTGCGGTCCTGGGCAGAGCAGTTGCCATACCAAGCCATGATGCATCCAGATAGGATGCTTTCTATGGTGCATCGATAAAAATTGGTGTCAAAGGGGACATGTCAAATTTCTTTAGCTTCCTGAGGAAGTAGAGGCACTGGTGAGCTTTCTTGGCCATGGTGTCTAGATGGTTGAACCAGGACAGGATATTGGTGATGTTCACTCCCAGGAACTTGAAGCTCTCAACCCTCTCAACCTCAGCACCATCGATGAAGACAGGTGTATGTACACTGCTCACTTTCCTGAAGTCAATGACCAGCTCTTTTGTTTTGCTGGCATTGAAAGGTTGTTGTCATGACATCATGTCACTAAGCTCTCTATCTCCTTCCTGTACTCCGACTCATCATTATTTGACATATGGCCTACTATGGTGGTATCATCTGCAAACTTGTAGAAGGAGTTAGAGCAGAATCTGGCCATGCAGTCATGAGTATGTAGGGAGTAGAGTGCTGATGACACAGCCTTGTGGGGCACCAGTGTTGAGAAGAATTGTGCTGGAGGTGTTGCTGCCTATCCTCACTGATTGCAGTCTGTTGGTCAGAAAGTCAAGGATCCAGGTACAGAGGGAGGTGGTGAGTCCCAGGTCTTGGAGTTTGGTGATGAGTTTGCTTGGAATTATAGTATTGAAGGCGGAGCTGTAGTCAATAAACAATAGTCTAACGTAGGTGTCTTTACTGTCCAGATGCTCCAGAGCTGAGTGTAGGGCCAGGTAGATGGTGTCTGCTGTAGACCTGTTGGATTGTGGAGGGTCGTGGCTGTCACGTGAACAACACTGCCCCTACCTGGTCAGAAGACACACCACCATCAATCAAGGTTTGGCTCCACCCCACCCATCAGAGCACATTTGACCATTGGTCCCTTTAAGCACCTTTGTACCTGGCCTCGGGCCATTGGCCTGTTTGGACTACCTGGGCTGGACCCCCCAGCCCTATAAAGAGTGCCACATGTACTTGGTTCTCTCTTGTCTCTGAGGGATGCCTTGTCGGTAAGCTGTGCACTGTTTGGTGGAGTTAGGAGCGTCTGCTTCACTCCAGGCCGAGGAACCGTAACAGCACTGGAGAAATTAGTTAATATCCCTGGTAGCACAGAGCCGTGCCTGCACTGTCAAGGGGTGGCAGGTAGTGTATTGCTTTTCCTTGATTGTTTGTACCCAGTTTGTTGTGTGTGCATGTGTCTATCTTATCCTTGTTGCGATTTCCCAACGTTCGCTATCACCGGTGTGCGTGTGTGTTGCTGTTACCTTTTCCCCATGTTTACCTTTGTAAATAAATCGTTTAACTCTAAGACTATGTTCAGAGTCTTTGTCCTTTGAGACCTCAAACTTGTCTCACAACACCTGTTTCAGCGGTAGACAAAATGGGTTGAGGTTGTCTGGTAGGCTGGAGTTGATGCGTGCCATGACCAACCTCTCAGAGCACTTCATGATGGTGGATGTCAGAGCCACTAGTCGGTAGTCATTAAGGCATGTTACCTTGTTCTATGTCCTCTTGTTTTTGATACCACTACTACGGGAAAAAAATTTTGACTATCTACCCTATCTATGCCTCTCATAGTCATACACCCTTTTATCAGGTCACTTCTCAGCTTCCTCAGTTTCTTCTGAATTCCTCATTGGATTTGTTAGTAACTACCTGACAGTTTCAGACTCCTCCACATATTTAGTCATTAATTTCCTGTCTGCGCTACAAGGGATGCAATGAGCCAAGGGAAAAGGCCTTTCAAACCTAGTAATGGGGACTGGCCATGCCTCTGGGATTTCCTCCCCTGCCCTTCCACTTGATGGACTCACATGACTGACTCAGACTGGTGTGGGTATCCACTGAAAGCATGTTGGTGGCGTCCAAACTCTAACACCAGGTTCTGCAGTGGGATCAGGGATGGAGTTGGCATTGTATAGCTGTAATAAGGCTGAGAATTTTCTGGGACAATGTCTATATATGTGAACCTGGTCAGAGTGAAGAGATTGGTTAATTAAGGACAAGAGATAAACTATTCAGCAATTGGCAAGAAATTAAAAATACTTCCTTTGCATTCGCTGTTGCAGGGCTTGGTTTGAATTTCCTTCTGGCAAAGCCATTGATGTGTTGAGTGTCAATTGTCTACACAAAAAAAACTTAATAATGTGAACTGCATTGAGCTAACTGGGGATATGCAATGGTATTGCTTTACATCCTTTGCCAATTGGCATTGTCTTTGACAGAAGGCAGAAATTCTGTTTTTCCCACATCAGCCAGTCACCAGGATAGTAATACAATGCAGGCTTCCTAGTCCACTCGGTGCAAAGCACAACCACAGATGTTTCCTCACCAGATGTTTCATCAAAAGTACATTAATGAAACTTTTTTGAAGAAATAGTTCTGTCAGTTCATAATAACTTCATGATCTAAGATGGTTTAAGGGGACAAGTACTGAACTTAGGGGAAAAGTTCTGTACTAGAGTGCATTTATCTCGAGCAAATGGAATATGTCAATTAGTTTTAATGCAAGTTTTTTAAACATGATGTAGCCTCAATATTCCATTATGTAGTACATAGTTTATGTCCTTGTCAAATGTATCAGCTTACATCTGGGTCCTTGGTGTGTTTGGCACCTTTCACATAGAGGTGACTGGACTATCATATGCTTGGCTACCAACTTCCATGAAATTTAGTTGCACAAGTAGATGGTGTGGGTCACTCATTGGAAAACAGTCCATAACAATGAATATGAAGGCTGGTTGAGCAAAACTTAGTGTACCTGTCTGACCAGGTCTAAGGCAATGAAATCTAGATCTTGAAATGACCTATAGGTGGGGTGTCTTAGCCATCAATGTGTACCTCCCTTGGGCCCCCATCACGATTCCCAAACCCTTCAACATCACCTCTGCTCTATCCATTATCTGACTGAGGTCCCACTGTCCACCGCCCACCCTCCCCACTGCCACTAGCTGATGTACTGACACTCCACCTCCAATCCTCCATTTGCTCTTCCTAATGTCAATGCCTTCTCTAAGCCCTCCCTCCAACATACAGAGCCTGTGAGGAAGTAGTGTATATTTGTGTACAATGAATGTTTACATTCATAAAGATGAAAGGATAGTTTTTCGCATATGTGCAGCCTGTGATTCCAGAGCAACCACACCCAACATTATCCCTGTTACCAAGACACAGAATCTCCCATTGACTCGTGCAATTGAGTGGCTGTTTTAAAATGTAATTCTCTTGGGGAAAAAAATGTTTAAAAGGTATAATTAAAAGTGGTAAGAGTGTCCAGTCTTGCTTTCCAGGTCAAAATACCTAATCTTGGGATTGGATTCAAGAAACAGTACTCAAGAAAGAGAATGTAAGTTGCTGCAAAACAGTGTGAGAATGGGACATTGTCCATTGCCTACACCTATACCCATACATCTCGTGGAAACCAACCTCAAGCCAGCATTAACAGGAGGCTGGAAGAGACCTCCCCTGCATGCCCTGTCCCATTGTGATACAACTTTAAATGTGGAGGCAGTGTTGGGAGAGTAAATCTAAGCAAAGGTGGCAAAGGAAGAATGGAGATATGAACACATAATCAATTTACTTTAATTTCTACCACATAAAAATAACTCCTGGCACTAAGATTTGAAAGTGAATGTCTGTTAAGTCTTCAATAAAGTAGCTTTCCACCTTCTGAATAGTGGATAAAGAAACGTTTGAGGCAGACTGTCAAGAAATGGTGAAGATCGGTGCGCAATGGGAAGAGGCAAGACTAGTTAAGGACTTGCATTCATTTTTTAATCCAGTAAGACAGTCAATTATTTTCAATTCAACAGAAATTGAATGACAGTGGCAGGAGGGTGCCAGAGAATGATGTTGTTTTAATTAAGCAATAACTATATTATCATGTGGGTACAACCCTGGGATCTATTGTCATGCCTGAGTTGGTACCTTTTAATAGTGTGTGAGTTAAGTGCTTCAAGGACGTCAGGAGATATATCAGGAAACTATCCACCAACTCAGACAAAATGGAACCAAACTGGTCTACTCCTGAAATCTGAGAGACCAACATAGTGGGGCTAGTATATTCTCCCCAAGGTCTGTGATACAGTTACAATTTGTCCAGACTGCTCTCCCTGGCTAAAGATACACAGCAGCAGTCTGTATTCCCCAGGATCTGTGAGATGGACACAGTAGGCTGCATCTGCTTTCCCTGAAGACAGTGAGGCCAGTCTGCTTTGCACAGGGTCTGTGAGATGGGCACACTCTCCTTGGAGTTTGGGATATAGACACAAAAGGGGCTTATCTACCACCCACACTGACACAACAAGCTCTGTCTTCCCTCACTGGTATCTCTGATGTGGACAAAGGGGGCCCAGCTCTCTGCTGGATCAGTAACAGACACACAGGGCCCAGTTTCTCTCCCTGGGGTCTGAGATGCAGACAAAGGGCCAGCCTGCTTTCCCTGGGTTCCATAATATAGACGTTCCCTGTCATCTGAGTTTTTAAAATCTCCTATGCCCTTTTGTTTTTGGCATAAAAGTATACACAGGAAATACAATACAAACACTTTACATTGATTGTATGATCAAACCAACACACTCTTACAAACCATCTGTGAAATGGTCACAAAGGGGACAGTTTGACCTTCCCCAAACACAGAAGGAAGCAATTGTTGACAGTGTGGTGAGTCTCATCACATTAGTTGTCAAAGATCTTGTGTGTCATACTAACTACTGAAGGAAAGTGAGAAACCACAACTTAAACATTCAAAATGACACAAGAATTCTCCTCTATCTTATTGTACAACTCCAGGCAGATATATTCCACTGGTGATAGAGGCAGGTTCCCAGTGGCAGTTTTACAACACATTTAATCTTCAGACATTGTGGTGACCTCTCTAACCTCTGAAACAGACTTTTGTTTGTGGTGACCTCTCTAACCTCTGAAACAGACTTTTGTCCAGCTCATTTTCAAAGACCCTTATTCCAGGTAACATTACCCTGTGATGGGAACATGCTTCTGATCTACTAAGTCTATCAAATGTGTTTTGATCCTCTGGCTTTTCAATCATTAGACCATTAGTTTCCACTTATATTATCAACACACTGTGAACTCCTGATTTGCTTTACCTGTCAATTTTATCAAACTCATTGTAATTAAAGAGTTTCAGTGATTAGTTAATCACTAATAATTTTAATGGATTTAGTATCTTTTAAATGTGAGAAACATTCAGAGCTTTTGTCAGCTTTGATATTCCACTGGTGATAGCTGCAAGTTCGTTAAGCCAGGGGTTGTGGCTAAGCAGGCTTTCAAATACTTTTTTCAACTTTTTTGCAACTGTGGCTGGTTTTAGGAGCCAATGTGATCTCACTGCATTGCAGACATCCCTGCTGGTGTACTGTGTCTTGGACCAAGGGGTTGAGCCAACTCCCATTTGCAAATTCTCATGGGTGAAGCTCCACAAAGTAAGTTTGGACTTGGACCAGTTTTCAGCTTGGGTGGTTTGTTGCTGACTGAATGCCATTCACCGGGGAAATCCCTCCCCACCATTGGTAGTATCTACATGAGGCACCACCTCAGTAAGGCAACATCCATCATCAAAGATCCCCACCATCTGGGCCAATCCATCTTCTCACAGCTACCATTGGGCAGGAGGTACAGAAACTTAAAGTCCCACACTACCAGGTTCAAGAACAGCTACTTCCCTTCAACCATTCAGTTCTTGAACCAACCTGCACAACCCTAATTGCTACCTCAGTATAGCAACACTATGACCACTTTGCACGACAATGGATTTTCTGTTCTAATTGTGTTCTTTCCTGTTTAAAAAAAAGTGTATAATTTATGTTTAAGTTATGTTTTTCTTATGAATGCTGCTTATCTGATGTTATGTGCTTGTGATGCTGCTGCAAGTAAGTTTTTCATTGCACCTGTGCAGACAAGTACTTGTGCATATAACAATAAACTCAATTTTGACTTTACAGTGGCCAACTAACCTACCAATGCACATGTTTTTGTGATGTGGGAGGAAACCAAAGTAGCTGGAGGAAGCCTATGGAGTCACAGGGAGAATGTGCAAACTCCACACAGACAGCACCAGGGGTTAGGATCAAATCTGGGTCCATGGAGCTGAGACCCCAGCTCTACTAGCTGTGCCACTGTGCCGGCCCAAATGAATTGAGTAGGAAAAGAAGTTACTTAACATTGTTTAAGAAGCAATTGGGTTTTGCAGCAAAAAGATTTTAGAGAAGCTGAATAGATCAACTAAGATGACCCTAGTGGCTTTTCTCACTTTGTGTGAAGAAATGGTTCTGCCATTTTGATACTCACATGATATCTTAATCTGGATATGGCACAAAACCAGCCCTGAGCTTTGACACATCACCACTGCTGTGCAGCATTTTTTCATTACCTGACACATTGAACAATCAATTTTCATTTCAGACTTCAAAATCATCTGTGATAAGCCTGTTTTGAGGGGCTACTTAGAAGATAGAAAAATACATTTGTCTTTGATATTCTCATCACTTTACCTTTATAAATAAACATAAGCATCCTTCTCTAAATCTCTTCAATACTTTATAAGTTGGCACAGTATGTATACTTGAACTGAATAAACTGGGTTTTGATTTATAAGTTTTAAGATGCTGTCCTCTTGCTGAACATTAAACATCTGTATTTGTTTCTCTCCACAAATCTACCGACATTGAATGGAACAAGTCAATGGTATTTATAAATCCTAGCTGTTCACTATTTCTACTATCTTTCCAATGTATCTTTCTTTTTCATGACAGCCACTGAGGGATTCTATTAAAATCTTTTCCTGTTAAAGATTGGACAAGGGAGAACAACAAACTGTACCAGTCTGTGTTTGACATTCAACTGATCTCAGTCCAGTGTGTCAGGAACTACTCATCAGCATGGGAATCCATGCTGATTTATAAAGGGGTGTTATCAGGCTCAGCAGATCTTAGTCTATTCCATATGAGCACCATCCCCCAACATCAAACTTAGTTTAATTCCACAATGTGTTGCTAGGCATTTCTGGTACAATGGAAAATTAGATTCCTAATAAGAACAATTGACTTGTCTGAGAGCATTATAAGTGATGGTTAGAGCACCCAGACTGGGAGTTTGGAACACTAGCTTGTTTATTTCAACATAATACCTGCACAGATAAAATCTTTCTCAAAGTTTGTCAAACTTTTCCTTCTTAAATAACAGTGGTATACAGGTAATGTCATTTCATCTGATTGCCTTGATGTAAGAGAGCTGTGTTCCATATGGAGCAAATAAAACAGTTCTGAGGGAGGCAGTGAATATTTTGGCTCATGCCAAAACTTGTAACTTTTTAAGCTGCACTAAAGAGCAGCACTCCAGCAGAGGGAGGCTGACAGTTACATGACAGCAGAGCCAGTGACAGGGACCAGTGCAACAACTGTGTAAGAGTTCTCCTTCAAGCTTATGCTCCTTAAAATTAACCTAATGGAAATAATGTCGTTCAGTAACATTTTCACAACTTGAAAGCACAATTCTTATAATTTGTGTCATGTGCAGAGACATTGGAACTAAAACACAATTAATTCTGAAGGAAGCATTTTTATAGATCAATCTACTTTTCAGAAAATGTACAATTTTTTGAGTCCTGACAAAGGGTCTCGGCCCAAAATGCTGACTGTTCATTTCCCTCATAGATGCTTCCTGACCTGCTGAGTTCCTCCAGCATTTTGTGCTTGTTGCACCAGATTTCCAGCAGGGGCAGTCTCTTATGTGTACAATTTTTGGTGTTATTTATCATGGGATTACTTTAGATAGATACTTAAGGGTCGGCATTGACACAATGGGCTTAAGGGCCTGTTACTTTGCTGGATGATTCCATGACCATGACTAAACATTAAACGTATTGTGTAAATGTGGGTTCTATAAGAGGCACTTGGATGGAAGTAAGACAAGATCTAGAGCGTCTAAATCTCAAGTGCATGGTTCTTTGGCCTCTGGTAATAACACCTGCTGCATGGTGATCCTGCCACAAGGACTAACCTGGGAATAGGTGAAGACTATAATACATGTGAAGCTTTAAGATGTTTAAGTTTTAAATACTTCAAGTAGGCAGAGGGATCAATTTATATTAGTTTGTAAACTGAGGTGAATTGCTGAATGTGAAGTTGTCTAAAACCACAATACATCCAGTGCTATTCTTTTTTTCATTGGAAACTGGATAATCGGGGCCTCCAGTTGATTTGAAATATTCCTGATGCCAAATTAACTGAACATGAATGAACTGGAAATAATGCCAAGGAACAATCAGACTTCACTTTTAAATAAGAAAATGAACATGCCCGGCACTTGGAGGATTAAATTGTCTGGGAAATTGGTTTCCTCCATTACAACCTACTTGCCAGAAGTCATTTGAGGTCATTGAGTCACTACATGTTGCATTAACCCTCTAGCATCTTTCTGCATCATCTAACTAAAGGTGACAGATAAAATATGTACCCCAGTCTTGGGATGGCTGTAGGGAGTAGTTTTGTTGCAATTTAGTCTACCCCCCACCCATCTTTATTTATATCATTTTACAATTACCAGCTTCCGGGTGAAGTGCAAGTTGGCTGAAAGACGCTGATGTGTCCAGGGAAGTTAGACATGTTGCATGTGCTCAGGTTGTGCACTCTGAATGAGAGCTACTACTCCAGGCAAAAATATTAAATTCAAACTTAATAAGTGGAGTTGGCATGATTCCCTACCTTCATTAGCAATGCCACCTTGTTACCCACCACACCCAGTCCAGATTTTCATTCGATCAACTCTGTGTTAATGTGGTTGACTCAATAATACTCTCACAGGTGAACTGAAGGCAGACTCTACATAATATTGCTCACCATTATTGAGGGAAAATTAAGTTCTTTTGATAGTTATAGGCTCTGTCATGTGCCATGATCTGAGATATTTTAACGTCATTTGTTATAAAATTTCAGCTTGGACAGGAATGAATTTTTAATTGATTTCTGGAAAGAGGCATGAGATAAATTGTAAATTCTGCCTGATTTTGTTGGATTAAATATTAAAAGGAATTGTATTATTGTTAGATATTCAATGATCCGGCAGTTTTGTAATTCTCACTCCCCAAATTATGGATCAAGCTAAGGACTCTGGTAGTGTAATTCCAGATTCCTATTAGGAATGCACAATTCAGAGTAATTGTTATCTTAAAGGACTGACAAAATGTACACTGAAGAACTAATTAGCCAATCCAAGGGTACAACCCTGTTTGTTAACTTGTGTCAGCATCTCCTGCCATTGCATCTTAAATATGAAATGCAAGAAGCTGCCTGGACTAGATATATCCACTACAGCCCCTTCTGTTTATCTTCTGATTCATTGCATCAACCAGCTGGGGCTTTTGGAGAAAACGGGAATGAATAACTACCAAGTGCAACAGTGGGATTGATAAAATTAGCTTAACATTTTCCATGCTTGTTCAGAAAATAAAATTGTATTGGTTCCCACACCTGTGTGACAAAAAGGCTGAATTTTTGTGGAGGTTGAGTGAAATCAGAAGCAGGTTCATTCTTCCAAAAGTGTCCTACTTGCAAAGTACTTACATGACCTTTAAGGACTGGCAGCGTAGAGGATCTGTGTTCTAGCAGGAGTCACCTCCAGTGGAAGAAAATGGTTGAGGGGGAGAAAACAAGATGAAAAAAACTAAATGGATTGCATTACTCCAAATTTAAATTTTGCTTCTTTTAAGTCCTCAGGTCATTGCAAATCCCATTAAATACCTTTAAAGTATAATTACCGTTGCAATGTAGGAAACATAGCAGTCAATTCACGCAAATCAATGCTCCACATACAGCAATGAGATAAATGAGCAGATGATTACTTGAAGGATAAATTTGACAAGGACATTATGAAAACTCTGGACAATATGTCCTATAGAAAGTTGAGATCCCTTCCCTCCAGCTTTGACGGCAGATGGGAATTTTGGCTTGTTATCTGATCAAAATAACTAAGTTTCCTGGTGCTAATCAAAGAGGTGTGCAGGATTGCAGACAAAAGGAATTTTCATGCAAGGAATTTAAAGTGTTTCACTTCTGACGATGCATATTAAACACAAAATACACAAACATGCATGCCCAAAATGATTATTGAGGGAGAAGGGAACCATACCATTCAAAAAACCTCTACCCATCCTCATGACACTTCTACACATGTACCTAGCAGGAGGGTTAAAATATTTTGGTAATATGGAGGGATTAAAAAACTGGAGGTTTCTGTTAGAATGTTGAGGGGAGATTAGAAAGAGTTCAAAATTATACATTTTTTTTGATGAAGTAAAGATAAACCGCTTCTGCTGGCAAAAGAGGACACAGATTTATGGCATTTGTCATAAGAACCAAAGGCAAAGAAAGAGAGATAATTCAGCAATGACTTGTCATGCTAGATTGCACTGCCCCAAAAGATGGTGGAAGCAAATTCAATCCTTCAAAATAGAATTGACCATCTTGGATGAAAGGGAATTTTTTAGGCTAAAGGGAAAGAGCAAAGAAATGGAACCAGTTGGAGAGCCAAACAGTTAACAAAGGGATGATAGGGTTGAACAGTTTCTTTCTACTCCAAATCATGATCTGATTCTACAATTTCCAAAATCAACTCTGATGGCAACCCCATTATAATTTGTGTGCAAAAAATCATTTTGATTAACTTAAAAACAAAACAAGGCCTCACCCATTATAACAGGAAAGTGATGACTTTGACTGGAGACAAGGTTATTTCATTTTTAAAAAATGCATGCTTGCATTTTTCTAGCACCTTATCACGTCAAAACATTTCAAAACCCTGCGCATATTGAATTCATTTTGAGTGGCGTGTTCTGTCACTTATTTGCCAGGACCAAGTGATTTGTGAGCACACATTCCCAGTCCCTGAAGCTGAGTAATTATGATCTCGTATGAAGAAAAATATGACCTACACTTTGCAACCCAGAAGCCACCTGGTTTATTGCAGGTAAAATCCAATGTTTCCTCATTTCGGGTCTGCTTGTAAACTCTCACTCAACGTGCCATTAATCTTACTTTAATTATTTTCTATTTTGGCTTAAATCAGTACAGTTGTATAATGCTTCCTCCACTTTTTAAAAACATTATAAAACATTGTGTGCAGAAGAAAAGGAAGAAAGAGTAAAGAAAGTGGACTTGGACATTTGACTTAACTTTGGAGTGGTAGAACAAGTTTGTGCTTCCAAATAACAGGACATTATTTATGGGCCCTTATTGTTCCAGGCAACTGTTTCAGCAATCCAGGAATGAAGACATTGATATAGGGAGGGAAAACAGAGTAAGCGAGAAATCTAGCAAGGAATTTACAACACACCCTGTAAAATCATTTACAGATATGTAAAAAAAGATTAAATTTAATGTTGGTCCCTTACAGGAGAATCAAGAGAAATTACTTTAAATTTTAAATTTAAATTTTATTTACAGTGTGGTAACAGGCCCTTCTGGCCCGAGTCCGCATCGCCCATTTTAAACCCAATTAATCTACCCGTACATTTTTGTGATGTGGGAGGAAACCGGAGCACCCGGAGGAGACCCACACAGAGATGGGAGAACATACAAACTCCTTACAGACAATGACGGGAATCGAACCCTAATCGCTGACACTGTAACAGTGTCGCACTAACCACTACGCTACCATGCCGCAGGAGGATTGGAAATTATAGAAATATTGAATAAATATTTTGTCTCTCCCTTGGTAGAAGATATGTAAAACCTCTTGATAATAGTGGAGGATTAAGAAGAGGGAGGAGCTTAAACAAATGAACATCAGGAAAAATATAGTACTAGAAAAATTAATAGGACTGAAAGCTGATAAATTCCAGGACCTCAAAATAAAAACAGAAAATCATGAAAAAACTCAACAGGTCAGTTAGCATTTGTAGAAGGCAAACTTAAACATTAACTGTGTTTTTCTTTCCACAGATGCTGCCTGATTGATTGTTTCCAGTATTCTCTGATTTTATTTCAGATTTATTGCATCTGCATTTTTTTTTAAATGTCATATTCCAGAATCTGAATACCTGTATCCCAAGGTTTTGAAGGAGAAGACAAATCAAAGATGGTGGATGCATTGCTTACAAAATCCTAGATTCCAGGACAGTTCCCACATAATGGTAGGAAGTAAAAACAACTCTAATTCAAAGAGCTTGGAGAGAAAACCGTCTGACCTCAGTAATACAGCATATGCTTGAATCTGTTGTTAAGGAGATTGTAACGGGGCATTTGAAAATAAAGATAGGATTAGAAAGAGTTAACATTGTCGGACTCCAGCCCCTGGGTGCAGTATTTGACTCCACTCCCTATGTGCGGGATGCAGACTCTGATTCCAGCCCCTGGGTGCGGGGTGCAGACTCTGACTCCACCCCCCCCAGGTGCGAGGTCTGACTCCACTCCCTGAGTGTGGGATCCAGACTCTGACACCATTCCTTGGTTGTGGGGTGCAGACCCTGACTCCAGCCCCCTGGGTGCACGGTGCAGACCCTGACTCCCCCCCCCCCGCCCCCCCGGATGCTCGGTGCAGACCCCGACTCCGGCCCCAGGGGTACACGGTGCAGACCCCGACTCTCCTCCCCCCCCCGGGGTGCACGAGACCCCGACCCCCCCCGGGGTGCACGGTGCAGACCCCGACCCCCCCTGGTGCGGGGTGCACGGTGCAGACACCCCCCCGTGCAGACCCCGACCCCCCCCCCCGGTGCGGACCCCGACCCCCCCTCCCCCCCCCCCCCCCCCGGTGCGGACCCCGACCCCCCCCTCCCCCCCCCCCGGTGCGGACCCCGACCCCCCCCCTCCCCCCCCCCCCCGGTGCGGACCCCGACCCCCCCCGGTGCGGACCCCGACCCCCCCCCCTCCCCCCGGTGCGGACCCCGACCCCCCCCCTCCCCCCGGTGCGGACCCCGACCCCCCCCTCCCCCCGGTGCGGACCCCGACCCCCCCCTCCCCCGGTGCGGACCCCCGACCCCCCCCTCCCCCCGGTGCGGGGTGTTTCACCCTCGATCACTGAAACCTGCCCTCTGTCGCCCTCTAGCGACGCGCAGGCGCACACCGGGGGGGTTGGATGTGGCAGTGATGGCGGTTTATACGGACGCTGCTCCATTGCGGTGAACCAGCAAGTGATTGCGAGCTGTTTCTTTTTCACCGTGTTAACCGAAGGCGACCGATGCTGGTAGGGGGCATTGCGGTCATTAAGTTCTCTTCACCATTTACGCTGCCCAGTCGCTTGCGACCCCTCCTCCCGTCACTGCAACTGGCGGGCGGCTTGACCCCGTGTGAGCGGGTTGTGTGTCGCCCCGGACAGCGGCACCTTCGGGCTGGGAGGCGCAATGGCAGCTGAATGGCTGTGTTCAGTGTTCTTGCTGATCAATGGGATATAATTGTCAATGGGTTGGGTGTATAGGAAGCTTTTTTTAAAATGTTATATACTTGGTGGTGAATGAACGAGGAAAATAATTTTAAGGGTTAAGAAATTATGAGTGACCATTTATATAGCAAAAGTGAGATATTTTGAATGCTGGACATCTGGAGGGGAAACATAAAATACTGGAAATTCTCAGCAGTTCAGGTAGCCTTTATGGAGAGAGAGTTAGCATTAACCTTAATCAGAGCATTAATCAGAGATCTTTGACTCGATGAATGGTCATTGACTTGAAGCATGAACGTTTATAGCATCTTTCACAATGTGAATAGCAGCCATTGAAGTACTTCAAAAATAAAATGTGGTCATGTGGTAATGGGAGACATATAGCCAACAGTCTGTGTGCTGAAAATTCCCATAAACTGTCATGAGATATTGTTTTTGTGATATCAATTGAGAGAGATGTTGCCTACCTTTTTTGCAGGCAAATGGGACTGGTTCAGACAGACAACTTGGTTGGTATGGATGAGTTGGGCCGAAGGGTCTGTTTCCGTGCTGTATAACTCTATGACTATGTTGCAGTACTGATAGGCAAGATGGGGCCTTGCCTTAATGTCTCAAAGGTAGTACTCCCTCTGTAAAGCACTGAATTATCAGCTATGACAATGTGGTCAAATCTCTGGAGTGGGGTGGTTATGATTTTTCTGTTTTGTTTGGGTTCATTTACAGCACGGTTCTGCCTTTCAGAAATAAATAAATGCAGTGGCACTTTAAGGCATTACCTTCTAACCCACCAAGTGTGTACATGAGTTCTGTTGGAGTTTAAGAAAAGCAAGAGCAGCAAATTCCATTTATGTAGTTCCTTTAACATCAGAAGTTGGTCCAAGTCAGTTCACATGAGCATTATCAAAAACCTCAAACCATGCAATGTACCCGCACATACCATTGATAAGCTTCCTGCTGCTTGAATGTATTCATTGTTGGCTTGCAAGCTGAATTGAAGTATAAAGACGCTCAACAACTGGTCTGTTCTTGCAGTTTCCATTAATGAGCTTGGCTGGTTAAAAAGTAAGCAGCATTGGCTTGAAATTCTTTAATTCTGCTGTGCCGAACTCTGGGACAGGGAATCAAATTTTATTTCATTTTTCAGTTTGGCTGAATGGAAGGGAATGAAGTCACATGAGCTTCACTTTGGAATTCACTTGGGCCTTCATATCCAAATTATACTGCATAGATTTGGCATTAGCACAAAGCCAAAACTGCCGTGCACAAGCTCTAAATTTGAAATGCAAATACACCTTTTATTAATGTATATTTACCAACCTTGTATATGTTTTCCATACTCTCTCACTCTGTTGCTTGCTTCTTTTCAGTTTGAAAATTCTGCTGATGCAAGTGTTTATTATTAATATATATTTCAGAAATTTGTATGGTAATGGGTAAATGCTTAATTTGATTGAGAGTTTTCTTACCACTTGCTGGTGGCATTAACTTATTCATATTGAGCTACTTCAAACAGATTATTGTTTTAGATCTCCTGTTTTTATCATCTCAGATCCATCATGTCAAAGTTAGTGATATGATTAAAGTGACACTTTCATGTGTCACCACATTTGAAGGTTTAGTGAAGAACACCCAGATAATCTTATGGCGGACCTTTAGAGATAGCAGCCTATAAAAGCTATCTGCTAACTTAATTGCCTTCTATTGCAGATCCACAACCCATGACTGTCATTATTTTCTGATTATTGTGTTCCCCGCAGATTTAAATTGTATCCATGAAGGGTTATCAGCTTAATAGCAATGTGATGTAATTTTAGATGTTTCAAGTAGCTGTATATTCTGAAGAAAACAGTGGTTTAGTGAGATAAAAACAGAACATTCTGGAAACATCTGACTAGTCAGGCAGAAATGGTGGTAAGAAAAGCAGAGTTAATGTTTCAGGTTGCAGTGTCAGAACTGGGAGAGCGTGAAGACACTGACATGTTAGGCTGTAGGGAAGATGGGGAAACAATGACTCTTTCCAAAATTTTCTGATTTTTATATCAGATTTCCAGCATTTGCAGTTTTTTAGATTTTCAGGTAGTCCAGGGTGCCAGTGCAAAGCTAAACTGACCACTGTCAGCCAGTGGAATTGTAAATTGTCTGTACTTCGGCTCTGAGATCATGCAAAATTTCTCCACATGACCACTTTTGACTGTGTTGAAGGGCAAGCAGATTGGGACCACATGAATAAGGAAGAAAATATGTGTTAAATGGTAGTTTTTGCATAAGTGGATAAGATAACTCTGGGTGGTATGTGAACTGGAGTTCCCCGTGTCATTTTTATTATGATAGTGCTGCAAAATATTTATCATTGTGTTACTTTTTTAAGCAATAGAATGGGATTTGTTGGAGTGTTTTTCATCAAGACATTGCATCTTTAAAACTGCAAATTCAACCATTGCAGCATATTTAAGTGAGCATCAAAACTTCAATGATTCTCTTCACTCCATTTAAATGCCCCAATCCATCATCAATTCATCTTCTGGACTTTTCCCTGTGCATTTAATATAATGTTGTTCAAGTTCACATGATAGTTATAATGGTGGATTGTGTGGGTGGGTTCCAAGTTTCAAGCTGTTTAAATTTAGACAACAACTTAGTCATACTTGGAAAAATTCATGTTCTAATTGTGATTTGTTTTAAAACCATTTTCCATGTTAGTGCAAGCTAAAACCTCAGAGCTAGATACTATGCAGCTGGTTCCAGTGTTAGACTTCCTTTTTTCCTGATCTTTTGTTTTAATATGTTGATGCTGTGTGAATGCTGTTTTCTGATATCAATCTAATTTAGAGAATTTTATTGGATATGTTTCAAATTTACAACCATCCACTTATAGCATACAGGATTCATCCTTGATTTATCCAGTTCATTCCTGAATTTTGCTGTCCCCTGAAATGGAGTTTCTAGTGATTTCTATTCCAAGCCTACTAATTCCCACAATTATCGGGTGAATACTTCATTTCCTTAATCCGTTCAGACGATACCACATTTTATATATCATATTCTCAAATGCATACTCTTTTCCTCAGCTGAGGATTCTCCTGTGATCGATTCAACCCATTTCCTGAGTTTGTAACCCTCACTTGCTTGTTCTCACACCTCATTTTCAACAGATTGCTCTCCACCATCAAAATCTCCACCTCCCAAAGGGACAGTTTCTTCCTGATGGACTCTTTTATTTCCCCACCTGCTTGCCCCACTTTCCATGCAAATATAGCAGGGGCAACATCCTCTATTCATTTCCTTCTACCCCATTTTTTTAAGTTCCCAAATGCACCTTCCAGGAGGGACAGCATGCTTTATATATGTGTCCTTCTCTGACCTGGTGAGACCAAATGCAGACTAGATGATCGTTTGCCAAATATCTATCTCCATATGTGACCTTGGCTCACTATCTCAATTTCACCAAGTGCTCAGTGACTTCTTTGTATTAAGCCCTTGACTCTGTTCCAATGAAGTTCAACAAAAGTGCAAAGTTTGCTATCTTTCTGTTTGGTACTTCGAATTATTCTGGCATTAATATTGACTTTATCCATAGTGTCTACTTTCTCTTGTGCAGAGCCACTGTTGATGTGAGATGAGTGCTGATGTAGCAGACGGGGTATGGGTTGACTCTTGGGGTGGAACAAGAGTCTGAGGGAGGGCCTGCAACTTCCAGGCCAGCCTGTTTTCCTGGTCTATCAGGCTCTGGAGCCAAATCCACTTTGCCAGCTTATTTTCATGTTTTCATTTCTACCTGTTTTATACCTTCCCTCAACTATCCCAGCCACTGACACATTTCCTTGTGTCCATTTTACTCATTGTGTCATTTTTCCTTATGCTGTTGTCACTTCACCGATTTCACCTCCAATATTCTGCTTATGTCATCACACATTATTCTGTTTCAATTGGGGTTTTCCCGCTTGCCATTTTTTATTCTCCTTATCTTCCAATTCTGCCAACACCCACTTTAATTCAGGTGCTTTCCCCACAGACATTGACTGATCTGCTGAGGGCTTGTCATTGTTTTTCTTCATATCCTGGTCTCGGTCTAAAATTTTAAAAGTATTTAAAGGGCATGTGGTATATTCGCTTATGTTTCAATTTCCCTCTTATTGTGTCATCTGAAGCATGGCAGAGATTGAGATTCTCTGAAATGTGGAGAAATATACTTTTTAAACTGGATTCTCAAGAACACGTATCAAAAGGTTTTATGGAAGTCAAGAAACTGCAGATGTCAAAAATGTGAAATAAATACAGAAAATGCTGGTAATGCTCAGCAGGTCAGGCAGCATCTGTGGAAAAAAGAAACAGAGTTAATGTTACAAATTAAAGACCCTTTATTCAAAACTGGGAAAGAGAGGTTTTATAATTTCATCAACAGTTTTTCACCATGGCATCACCATCAGAGATATTTCCTTTGATTTATCAATTCCTCCCCCAGCTTAAATCTAATTTGTTTCTCTCATTCCCAGTTCTGACCAAGGGTCTTTGACTTGAAACATGAATTGTTTCTCTTTCTGCAGATGCTGCCTGACCTGCTGAGTGTTCCCAGGATTTTTTGTTTTTCTAGTATATTTTTGGTGCCACATCTACATAATGAACGGTGCATGTGAGGGTAATCCTACAAATCTCCCAAGCTGCTGGATATGGCAGACTCAATGTGGTTCAGGGTTGAGATAGATTCTGCTGAAGTAGAGGAACTCTGCATACCCAATGTCAGTTCAGTTTGATTTCTTTCACGACCAGAAGTTGGGTAAGAGATGGGGGGCTGGTTGGGGATATCACATGATTAATTCCATCTTTACAGCTCTTATGATGCCGATAGTTCCGAAGCTTGCAGCCAGCAGCCTCCGCAAGGCAATAAAAAAAGACATTGTTCGGAAGATCAGCTGCTTTGGTTGCCTTCAGGGGGCATTGTTGCCATGGTAACAGGTCTTGCAAAAAGACTTGACTGTGCATGTAGGCGCACAAAGCACAGAGGCAGCTCAACTATGTAATGCTGTTATTGTTTCACCCATCACCCTGGATCTGTGAATGATTAATCTTAGTTATAGTTTGACTCAGGGAAGGTAAAGTTATGGAAACACATGGTAAAAATTTAAAATGCAGTATTTCCCATAGGTCTACACAATGGTTTTTTCACTTCCTTTGGTTTTCTCCAGTCCTTTCCTGTCAGATCTCATTCTAGCTGAGGGGTAATTCCAGGGAGTCCCACTTTTCACCATCTCATCTGGCCAGTCGTCACTGGTGGCAGGTTTACACCATAAAGAAAATTGTAGCCAGGTCTAATCTCAGCCAGAGCAACAAACAATCTGCTGGAGGAACTCAGCAGGTCGAGCAGCATCTGTGAGGGGGGAAAGGAATTGTCGATGTTTCAGGTCGAAACCCTGCATCAGGACTTCAGGTTTTGACCTGAAACGTCGACAATTCCTTTCCCCCCTCACAGATGCTGCTCGACCTGCTGAGTTCCTCCAGCAGATTGTTTGTTGCTCCATATTCCGGTGTCTGCAGTCTCCTGTGTCCTTAGTCTCAGCCGGAGTTTACGTACATACTTTACTGAAGTCACTGTTCAGCAGTTAGGAGTGAAACACTCACTAATGCTTCTTCTTCCCAGGAAAAGGTAACTGAGGACATTTTCAGGCTTCTACTTCAGATCAGCTATTGTACCACAGATCAATCAGATATATTGACTCTGGCTCAAATGTTAGTACTTTTACTTTTCATTCGGAAGGTTTGGCGTTCAAATCCCATTCCAGGGACTTGAGCACAACATCCTAAATTGTCACTTCAGTGTGTCACGGAGGGTCTGCTGCACACTTAGCAGCATCGTCTTTTGGATGAGGAGTTACAACTATGACTTATTCTCCAGTGCACATAAAAGGTCCTATGGCATTATTTTGAAGAAGAACTTGGGAGTTAATCCCAGTTCCCCAGATATTGTTTATCCCACAAACATCGCAAAATCAAATAAAGGTCATGATTATTTTGCTGCTTATGGGAGCTTGGACTTAACAAATTGGCAGCTGTGTTCCCGAGATTTAAAAAGAACTGCGTACACTTCAAAACATCTTCATTAGTTGTTAATCAAGGTCATGAGAAAGCACTGTATAAATGCACGTGGGTTTTTTCTCTTGCATTCTGGAGCGTTTTATATGCCATACTCTTTATAGACCAGTCCATTGGAGGGAGCTCTAACACGCTTGATGTAAATAAGATTTATAAAGTATGCTGTAGATGTGAGGCAGTCCCCAAGCTCCCAGATATGTTATTTACAATCTTTAAATATTACGTATTATTAAGAATTGTTGTAAATACAGGGCTGGTTAAGTTAACTATTAGCTGCATTAAGTCATCCTTCTAATATAGGAAAATGAAAGCACTTCAATCTGTGAAGACACTTTACAGAGGCAGAAATGAACACTGAGGCAAAGAACACAGTGGTGCAGCTGGTAGAGTCGCTGCCTCACAGCTCCAGTAACCCAGGTTGAATCCTGACTTCCGGTGCTATCTATATCTTCTCCCTGTGGCCGTGTGGAATTCCCCTGGGTGCTCCACTTTCCACACACATCCTAAAGATGTGCAGGTTGTTAGCTTAATTAGCCAATGTAAATTGCTCCTAGTGTGTGGGTGAGTGGTAAAATCTGGGAGGTAGTTGATGGAAATGTGGAAAGAATAAAAGAAATGTTATTAGTGTAGGATTGGTGTAGATGAGTACTCGATGATCAGTGTGGGCTCATTGGGCTGAAGCGTCCGTTTCTGTGTTGTGTGATTCTGTAGCAAACTATTAGGAAGGGTGACAACAGCTTGTTCTCTGCCTGGGATGTTAAAAAGAGTCTTAAAATGGGAGGTAAAGAGATAGAAGGGAACAGATTGGGAATTTCAGAGTGTGGGGCATAAGAACCAGTGGTGGGGAATAGAAAACGAGAGGAACACTGAAGGTCAGAGGAATGGAGCTCTAGCGGATAGGATGGGGACTGGGGGAAGCTACAAAGCCGGGGAGGGACAAGCCTTGAAGGGAATTAAACACGAAGATGATAATTTTAAATTGGAAGCACTGGAACTGAGGAAACAGGCAGGAACAGCATCACATGGTGGAAGTAGTTTTTGATATGAAGAAGATTTGCGGGTCAGAAGTCAAAAAGAACAGGTTATGATGAGCCTGTTTCAACCGGGCAATGGGCAGATAAGGGGTTGCATCAGTGGTGAGGGTTTGTATCGTGGCTTCTTACTCACTTCAGATTTTTATTGCTCACCTTGGTGGCCATACCTTCAGCAATCTAGCCCCTAGCTGTGATATTCCCTCCCCGAGCCTCTTGGCCTCTTGTATTCTCTTTCCCCCCTTTCTTAATATCTACCTCTTGGACAAAAATTTAGGTCACCACCCTAATAAGGTTTTTTGTAGTTTGGTGTCACATTTTGTCTGATAATGACTCCTGCAAAATAGTAGTGACCTTTTACTAAGTCAAAGAAGCTATATAAACATAGTTATTGGTTGTAGCTTAGATGGAAGACAATAGGTTCTCTTTTTGTAGTTGGAATTCATCCGGAACTGGATATCAAACAATCTTTGAGCACAGGAGCAGGAAAGGAGCAGTAAGACGTGGTGGAGAAACGATGCTGAATGTTGCCAGACTGTATGTGGGTGTTGACTCCATCCTTACCCATGTTATTCTCATGAGGCTGTGCGTAGATGAGAAAGAAGGAGAGGCCAAGTATAGATCCTGGAGAAACTTGAGAAACCATTATAAAATATGAGAAAACATCCATTGATTTTTACTCATTCATTTTCTCTCATGTAGGATAGCTGTCAGGTTCATGATGATAGTTGAGAACTGCAGTGAGTTCTTGTACTCAGCAAAGTGGCTAAAAATTTTCCATTCATTAATAATTCATTGAACTAAAATCCCCAAGAGTAATTTTTTGGACTGAAGAGTAGAATGGATAAACATTGTTTCAGCTCTCTATTGTTGCTGTTTTCTGGACAGTTTTTCATTGTCATATGACAGTTCCACACCCCTCCCCCCAGCCTATATATTCTATTCCTCAATGTGCGGTGGCATTTGTACTCCACCCAGCAGTACTTCCAAATTATCCAGGTGACACCACAAACTTGACAGTTGCATTTAATGACTCACAATGAGGAAGCCACTTCTCATATTAATCAGTAAAAACTGTAAGGCTTTTTTTAACCAAGCTCTTCATATTCTATTAATAGAATTGATTCAGCACTTCAAGAACCACCTCCTGCCAATCTTTGACCACCATGAGTTTATTCACAAACCTCTCAGGGCTCCTACTTCTGTTTTAATAACGTGTGTTCCTTTCTGTTTCTCTTTTTGATGCGCTGCCTTGATTTTCCTTAAATCACTCTTAAAGTTGGCCCAAAAATGCTGGAAAATTTACAGTGAGTTCACAGTGCATATTGTTATTGGTGTATATAAGAAAAGCAGTGTGTGAGGAAGAAAAGTGATGTAGTGAATGGCCAGTCGCCACAAACTGTTGAATGATTTTCTCCATTCCACTCTCAGCCTTTCGAAAACAGGAGCTTGCCAGAAACATTCCCTTGAGTGTCAAGATGCAAACTCAATACTCAAAGTTAGTGCTCCCATTCCATGGTGCAAGACCCCATTCATGAGATGAATTGCAGTCTTGGCACAGACATTGGATATGCAGAAAGGGAACAATTGAAACTCTGGAGTTTCACTTCCACTGCTAGTAAATTTTAACTCAAGGTTTCATATTTTTCCTTTCCTGTCTATTTTCCCCAACTCTTAACCTAATCTTTCTTTCCACCTTCTCTATCTTGTGTGAAACATCACCCTATTTCCTTTATCATCATTCACTCTTTACCTTTAAGGTGATACCCTTGGTACATCATTCATTTTGCTCACACGTACTTCCATTTTCAGCAATCTGCAACATGAAGATGAGGGTGAAGAAGAAATCTCAACCTGTGCCACGTTATGGACCAATCATTCTCTTTTCGTTCCCTTTGGTCTTTTCAGTTTGCAATGTGTCCTACGTGTGAGGGAAAAGAGGGCAGGAGATTGGGAGTGCTGCGTTTATTTTGTGCATCCATGTCATAAGTTCTCCAACCCAATATTTCTTATTGTATGCAACAAGTGTAAGAAATAAAAATATAAGGTGCAGGAGCAGGAGTAGGTCATACAATCCCTTGAGCTCTTTCACCATTCAATAAGATCATGACTTCAACTCCACTTTCTAGTCCAATTTCCAAAATTCCTTCATTTCAGTCCAAAAATCTAACTATCTCAGCTGTAACTATTCTTAAATAATGAATTTATACACAAGTATAAATAATAATGTCTCCCTATTTGATATTTGACAGTGAAATGAATAACCTGAAGGAGCTGATCTATAATGCTCACCAGATTGAGAAACTTATTTCAGGAAACAACATCCAGGACATCAAGTACCTCTTGAATGAGTTTGAGGGTATTCCAGTCACCCCTAAAATTCTCCAGGAGACTGACCTTGTTAAAGCTGTATATCAAGTTCTAAAGACTTGCCCAGATGCTGGTATCAAGGGGAAGGCACGGAGCCTGCTGTCTGCATGGAAAAAGTTGTACAAGAGCTCTAATTTCCAGGAAAAATGTCAGGAAGACAAAGCTCGTATTGAAAAGATGGAGCTGTCAAATGAAATCAGTCAAGGAAAAGTAAAATTTGAACGTGAGACTAATGAAACTGATTCTGCTGGTAGGAACCCTACACAACAAACAGAAGATGCACAAATAACAACAGGAACTGATGTCATCCACAATCTCCTCACAGATGAAGAAGCACACAATATGAGGGAACTTTCAAGAGGAGAAGGTTTCGAAGGGATTGACTTGGATTCAGCTCCTAAAAAGCCATATACATTAGATATTGAAGCTGTGCGGTCTAAGTGTGTAGAACTACTTTTCCAAGCTTTAACTGGCTCAGAGACAGTTGATGGGACAGTGATTGAAATGTGGCAGGGGATTGCCAAAGAAATTGAGCAATCCATATATGCAATTCACCTTAAAAACATTAGAAAGTACAAAACTAGCATTCGAAGTAGGATTTCAAATTTAAAGAACCCTAAAAATCCCCATTTAAGACAGAAAATACTGTTAGGAGAAATAACTCCACAGATGTTTGCTGAGATGTCAGTGATGGACATGGCAAATGAGGAGTTGAAACATCTAAGAGCATTGTACACTACCTCTGGGCTTCAGGACCATCAGCTGCCTCAATGTCCGGAAGGTATCAAGACAAACAAAATCAGGTGCAAACGTTGTGAAAAATTTAACTGTACTGTGACAGCAATTGCTAGAGGCACACTTTTTATTCCAGGTTGGGTGCGAAGTGGAAATCCTGATGAACAGATGATGACTTTTGTCATTTGCAATGAATGTGGAGAAAAATGGTATAACAGTGGCTGGATTTCTGTTTAGATTTGACAAAGGATCACACAGAGATTTAATTAATTTATTTCCTGCCTCACAGTTAACAGCTATGGTATCTTTGTCTTCACTAGGTATTGAATAAGGCAACAGAATATTACGAATAAAACTAACAAACTAATTCCTGATCTTGGAAAATACTTAGAGATGATTGTTGTGTGTGCTTTTCTCTTGTGTCATTTGGTACCTTTTCAGCTCCTGAACTACGTTGGCCTGAATCCTCTGCACAAAACCACTGGCATTTGCCTTGGTAACCATGTGGGTGTTTAGGACTCCTTTATAAATGCATAAGTCTTGAGCCTCTACACAACTAATAGTTGGGGATCTCAGACAGTTCATTGGTGGAATGCAGTCTTTCTAAAGGCAAAGTCAAGTTTATTGTCATCTGCACAAGTACACGTATGCACAGGAGCAATGAAAAACTTACTTGCAGCAATGTCATAGGCACATAGCATCATATAAGCAGCATTCACATTAATTAAACATATATTTTTAATGTTTAATGTTTTAATATTTAAACAAAGAAAAACATTAATTAAACAATTTTTACAAGAAAGAACACAATTAGAACAAAAAATACGAAGTCCATTTTAGAGCAAAGTAATCATAATGTTGTTAAACTCTAGTGATTAGGTAGTGCCAGTTGGTTCAAGAACCAAACAGTTTAAGGGAAGTAGCTGTTCTTGAACCTGGTGGTGTGGGACTTCAGGCTTCTGTCCTGCCCGGCTCCTGCCCAATGGTAGCTGTGAAAAGATGGAATGGCCAGGATGGTGATCTTTGATGATGAATGTTGCCTCCTTGAGGCAGTGCCTCCTGTAGATACTACAGATGGTGGGGAGGGATGTACCCTTGATGTCTTGGGCAGAGTCCACTATTCTCTGCAGCTTCTTGCTTTCTTGCACATTTGAATTGCTGTACCGGACCATGATGCAACCAGTCAGGATACTTTCAACAATACATCTGTAGAAGTTTGTTAGAGTGTTCAGTAACAAGCCGAACCTCCTTAATCTCCTAAGAAAGCACCTATACTGGGGTATCTGACCATTCAACTTACAGACAGGAATACAAACCCATTCTTTTGAATGGAGAAGATTGCAAGGGAGAAGGGTAAGTGTGAGGTACAATAATTTTTTTTAATTTAATTGAGTTCATTTAATAGTTTCTAGTATTTTTGTGGGGCTTTTTATTAAACTATTTTATTTTAAGCTTTTTAATAACATGTTTATTTATTAATGATATTGAATATTTGTGAATGTCAGAGATATTTGCAAATATTAAAATTCCTGAAGAGCCAGTGAAACCGGTTCCCAAACAATTTCACTGGTTATTTATGATCACAGCACAGAGCCCATTGTGCACTGGCCTCGCCGATCAGGGGAGGCAACCTTCTGAAGGAAGTTCGGTTTGTGGGATCTACTCAATGCGAGAACAGGTTTTAGCTGGCAGGCAACCAGCAAGCTTGGGCACATGTCATTTAGTGGAAAATTCAGGCTATTATTTTTCCAAGAGCAGTTCTTAATGTTCAGTGTAGGATAAAGCATTTATCATAGAGCATTTAATCTATAATCTCACCTCAGAGATATTCGACGTGAGTGACCCTGCCAGGAATATGATACTCTGGTCTCCCCCAAACAAGACCCAGGAGCCTGCTTGGAAGAGAAACATCTTGCCCTCAAAGCTATAAAGAGAGAGTGTAGAAAGGAAAGAGATGAAAATGCAATTCTCCCTATGGAAACACCTGCAGTTTTCCATTTAGATCATTGATTCACTATTGATAAGATTGTTGAACCATGGTTGAGAATACCTTTGAATCTAGAGATCACTGACAAGTGAGCACTTGTGCTGTTATCCTGATGTCCCTGTAAAGCATGACTGTGGACATCCGTCTCAGTTTCCTTAAGCACAGTGACATGATTGCCATCCCTTCTTGACTTCCAATCTAGTTTACCAAAGACCATTGCAGAAAAGAATGACAGAGGGTGAAGGGTATAATAAAGACCAGTCTACCTAGGAGTCTTGGCTGCATGGTGCTGCTGTCTTCCAGGATAACAGCACATGGCAGGTCTCCTGGCATCCCCTCACTACTGCACTCCACTGGATATTGGAGGTACCACTAATGGCATAGAGCAGCAAACTGGCATGAAACATAGTTCATTTAAGTCACATGAGCCTTCAATGCAGACTTACGAGTACCAAATCCATTATCCTACCCTTCAGTTGGCCCTTAGGAAAGTCATGAGAGTCTGCAATTGAGGGAGATTTGACATCCAGGGCAAGCAAAGTACAAAGAACGAGTAGATTTATTGTGTATGATTGGCATACATTGCAATAAAGTAACTGGTGCACTGATGTGGTACTTCTTTATGCTGCATTTTCAAGTTATCCAGGACTGCTCATTTGTGCAGTCATATAATAATTGACATGCCATTCTGAGGTTAAAAAAGAGTTGCCTCATTGACACATTATTAGAATATGTGGTAATTTTCTGGATTGCCCCTTTATTAGTATAAGAAATAAAAGCACTGAGGGGTCATTCATCCACTAATAACTGCTCTGGCAATCAATAAGATCATGGCTGGTCTTTTACCTAAGCAAACTTTTGTAGCACAGACCTCATATTCCTAAACATCCATTGATTTCTGTCTTTAATATTCCGTCAAATGAACCTCCACTACCCTTTTGGATAGAGAATTACAAAGATTTGTTAACTCTGAGTAAAGAAACGTCTTTTCATCTCTGTTCTGAATGGCCAGCACTTTCTTTTGAGATTGTTATCCCCAGTTCTAGGCACCCCATCTTGAGAAACAATGAGAATTATTAGTGAGTGACTGAAGAGGTGGGCAGAAGAAAGTTAAACTCTCCCCTTTAGATGTGAAGCTTTGTCAGTGATGAGAAGTGCATGATGCCTCCTGCAGTAAATGTTGCCTCAGTCTCTTGTGCTTCATTGTGTGACTATCCTGTCCATCCATGGTGGCAGTGCACATGATGCCCTGGGAAATGCCATACTAGCTGTGGGTAGAGAATAATCTGACAGTATTTTATCTTTTGTGCTGCAATCAAAAGTGAATACATAATATCTGTTGGCAGAACAGGAAGAAAAACCTTTGAAAACATTTCTTGTCATCAGAAGTTGTTAATTGCTAATACAGGTTCTGCAGATTTTTCTGGAAAAGAAGGGGAGAAGGCTCAACTGGCTGGAACTGCCAACATAATAAAACACTGTATATACTGTATGTAGACCTTCCAAAAAGGTTCTGCTGAGATATAGCTGGGGGTTAAAACATGGGAAAATGGTCAAACTCTGACTTATAGGAGAAGGTACAAGATTGTAGTACATTAAAAGAGGTTATTGCTGAAAAGAATGGTAAGCCTGCGGTTGGGTGGGTTTTAGAATTTGCAGATCTAAATGTTGGAACTTCCTCCCCAGCTACACTATGCGAATACTTTCATCAGGACTGCAGCCATTCACAATGGCAGTTCACAACTATGCTCTGAAGGAAAATATCCTGCCAGTGATACCCATATAATGTAAGTGAATAAAAACATGAGCAAAAAAAGAAAGAGATAAAGAGAAAATGTTGAGATAGATTGCAGATTGACTTGGGGGCAAAAAGCTGAGAAGGGTGAACGATTGGCTAAAAAAAATTGTGGAAGTTAGGGGTTTTGATTCATGGAGTACTGCCTCAAGATCTGGGGAAAGCGTGCTATTCCATTACAATAGATTTTGCCCAAACCAGGCTGGGAACAGTTTTGTGGTAAGTTGAGAAGCTCAGATAATAGAGGGAGCTTTAAACCAACAATGGAGTGTGGGAGGATATATGAAAGGGTAAATTTAAAAGCAGAGAGATGTTAATGCTATAGAGAAATGCATAAAAATAAACAGAGTGAATCAGGTAGGATGAGAGAACGAAGTTAATAAGACACTCATGTCTAGACTCACACCAGAGAAAAATAGAAATGCGTGACACATTCACAATAAAAATAGCTGTATCTGCTTCCTTTTTTTAAACTAATAGCCGTTGTGGAAGTGTGGTTGCAAAGTGATCAAAGTTAGGGAGTTAGATGCTTCACGATACTTGACTTTAAGAGAGAAGCGGAATAGAAGATATGAAGTGACTGCAGAGATTTTAGATGCAATGGTTTTGGTCTTCCAGGATCTGCTGGATTTTGTAATGATTCCTATGGAGTGGAAGGTAACAAATGTTAATCCCACTAAAGAAAGGAGGGAGGGAAAAAACAGGGAATTATTGACCAGTTAGCCCATCATCAAGAATCAATGAATGCTATTTTTTATAGGGGAATTTATTATCTATTTAAAAAATGATAATGTGATCGGATAGACTCTACACAGGCATGTGAAAGGGAAATTGTGTGTGTCAAATCTGCTGAGAGCTTTTTGTAAAGTTGGGCATATGGGAGAATCACTGGATGTAGTGTACTAGGAATTTGAAAAACTATCTAATAAAGCAGCATACAAAAGATTCCCCAACGTTAGTGGGATTCCCCAATATTAGTTTCAGTGAGCAGGAGCTGGGACTTGGAGGGAGGTAGGAGATTTCAAAAGAGGTGAGTCTTTGTGCTTTGTGTTCAGTCAAGTACCCACTCCTGCTCACTGAAACTGAGGGAAAGGCAGTGGACATTTTCTACATGGACTTTAGCAAGGCCTTTGACAAAGTCCCACATGGGCGGCTGGTCCAGAAGGTTAAGTCACTTGGCATTCAAGATGAAGTAGTCAATTGGATTCAACATTGGCTTAGTGGGAAACGCCAGAGAGTGGTGATAGATAGTTGCCTCTCTGACTGGAGACCTGTGTCTACTGGTGTGCTGCAGGGATTGGTGCTGGGTCTGTTGTTGTTTATCATCTAAATAATTTAGATGATAACATGGTAAACTGGATCAGCAAATTTGCAGATGACACCAAGGTTGGGGACGTAGTGGATAGTGAGGAAGGCTATCAAAGCTTGCAGCATAATCTTGACCAGCTAAGTAAATGGGCTGAAAAATGGCAGATGGAATTTAATGCAGACAAGTGTGAGGTGATGCACTTTGGGAGGACAAACCAGGTTAAGACTTACACAGTGAATGGTAAGGGTTGAGGTGTGCGGTAGAACAAAGGTACCTGGGAATACAGATCCATAATTCCTTGAGAGTAGCATCACAGGTAGATGGGGTGGTAAAGAGAGCTTTTGGCACTTTGGCATTTATAAATCAGGGCATTGAGTACAAAAGTTGGGATGTTATGTTGAAGTTGTACAAGATGTTGGTGAGGCTGAATTTAGAGCATTGTCTGCAGTTCTGGTCACCTACCTACAGGAAAGATATCAATAAGCTTGAAAGAGTGCAGAGAAAATTTACAAGGATGTTGCTGGGACTTGAGGACCTGAGTTATAGGGAAAGGTTGAATAGGTTAGGACTTTATTCCCTGGAGCGCATGAGAATGAGGGGAGATCTTATAGAGGTATACAAAATTATGAGGGGTATAGATAGGGTGAACACACACAGGCTTTTTCGTCTAAGGTTGGATGAGACTAGAACTAGAGGACATAGGTTTTAGGTGAAAGGTGAAATATTTAAGGGATATCTGAGGGGAAACTTATTCACTCAGAGGGTGGGGAAAGTGTGGAACGAGCTGCCAGTGGAAGTGGTAGATGCAGGCAATTGTAACATTTAAGAGAAGTTTGGATAGGGACATAGATGGGAGGGGTTTGGAGGGATATGGTTCAAGTGCAGGTAGATGGGACTAGGCAGAAGATGAGGCAGCATGGATTAGATGGGCCGAAGGGCCTGTTTCTGTGTGGTAGTACTCTATGA
Source organism: Pristis pectinata (assembly GCF_009764475.1). Classification (NCBI taxonomy): domain Eukaryota; kingdom Metazoa; phylum Chordata; class Chondrichthyes; order Rhinopristiformes; family Pristidae; genus Pristis; species Pristis pectinata. The sequence continues at coordinate 72,377,154 of NC_067408.1, read as the reverse complement.
CACTATGTTACGTCTCATAGATAGGGACCAATATATTAGCTGTAATGATTATTAAATAGATATAAAACTTACCAGCAATAACTTATGCACTTTTGGATTGGCAGGTTGGAATGAGTAGAGTACAGCAAGGCCTTGCACTTGTGCCTCAACTACTTGCAGTCGATAATCCAAATGAGTGGAAGTAAGTTTAATGTATTTATGTTTTCTGTTAATATAAAGCAGGGTGTAAAAGTAAGCTCTGAGGGATCATCAAACAGGCTGCAAAAACCTGTAGGTACGTTAAGTGAGAAGGAAAAAAGAACATGACGGATGGAATATTATATAGAGAAATGTGCGGTTATCCACTTTGGTAGGAAAAGTAACAAGGTAGTATATTTTCTAAGTGGTATCACTCTATGAATTTATTTCCATCAAAATATATACATGAAACCAATAGTTGCAATGGGGGCTGAGGATTAAAGTGCTTTAGATGATATACTAAGGATTTCCTCAAAGATTTAACTCCCTCACATTTCCTGTTTCATAACCTGTCACTTAATATATTACTCTGTCTCCTGTTTTTAAATGGCATCCTAAAATAGACAGATCTTAACATTGCAGCTGGGCCCTGTTATGTCATTGAGATGATTGCAGGTAGTTCTTCACTGTTTATTCGGAATTTAACTTGATGGTCAGGAAGTAGTTACCATGACAAAGGACAGTGACATCTGATTGGGAAATAAATATGGTCAGCTTGTTTTTTGTATATAGTTTATCATGAATATCTTGTAAAGGTAATTGAGGGCAATTTTAACCAGAATGGTACATTGCACCTTCGAATAACCAGTTCAAAGCAAAAATTCATATTGCAAACCATCAATACTTCTAAAATCAACAAACCTGCACATACGTGGAAAATATTTTGTAAAATTTTTGATGCAAAGATCATCAAATTTTAGGTTCCCATGAAATTATTTCACAATGACAGCTGTCTGTGGTAGAATGAAAAGCATCAGGACAATTTGTTAAATGTCTGTGCCACACTTGCACATCTTGCTGTGAGACTGGCATAGAGTGAGATTGATATTCATCTTCAAATATCAGTCTACTTGGATGGAGCATAAGGTGGAACCAGTTGAAAGTGGGTTGGGCTAAAATACTGGGATGGGCATTTAAAGACCGATATTGGGGCTGGAGATAATATTGGGGTGAGGAGTATCAGTCAATTAAAATGGTAAACAGTATTATGCCCTTTTATTTTTACTTGCATCTAAACTTCCAGCAACAGGTTTCCCAAGAGAATCCTTTATTTGAAGAGGATGTGACCTCCTATAGTTTACTCATCCTATAACAGTAATTGATTCTAGCCATATTTTAAGGACCAAGACTCCAGGAATGCCTTTTTCAGGATCTGAGGGAAATCAGAGTATAACGTAGCCCATAAATCAACCAGAGTCATACTGGAACATGTCTTTAGGAGTCTTGAGCAGTGACCAAGAGAAGACCACAGTAAGGTCAACTTGGATAGAGCTCATAAAATTATTGCCACTGGCTTTGACCCTCACAAATCCACCTAATGTTGAATTAACCAGCAGAGAAGCAGCAAGAAGCTGAAGAAGACGAGGCTAGTCATAAGAAAAAAAGAATGGATGATAGAGCAAGATACCCAGGTGGCTTGATTTATCAGATGGAAATTTCCATTAGTAGATCTTTTTCCTGTAGGTTCATAACAGTTCTCTTCATGTGAACCTCTGAACATCTAAACCAAATAAAGTTTTATCATGGTTGGACCATCAGCATTCATGAATACAACCTCACTTGAATGCAACAACCTGAATCAGCCCTTTATCAAAAGAGATCTCAGCGCATGCTCTACCATTAGTTGGTCTTTGTTCTAGAAAGAGCCACTGTGGTCATAATTGTGGTCATGTGGCCTTGCTACATAATTGAAGCACACAGCATGTCTGCTACTCCTTCTAATAGTCCGTGGTCAATGGAATGAAACCTTCAATCAGCAACATTGTATATGAAACCTTATGATTTTACTGCCTAAACCCGATTCTTCCACTAAAGATCAAGCTCAAGGTTTCCATTAGTCAATCAAGGAATATGCAGATAAGCTAACCCTGATCATTGAACACTGGACAATGCTCAATTGCAGAGCTCAGTGGGGTGGCTACACTCTCCAAGATATTCTGCAGACTAACAAGATTGTCTTGCAGATTTGCACAATTGTCTAGTTCCAGTAACGTCCCTAAACTGTCCAGACTTAAATGAAAGGTTGATGTTGAGCTGACATCGAATGTTTGCAAGTAGATTCTGTGCTATTTGAATTCTTGGGCATGCCACTGAAGGAGGACTAAAGTTGTCCATCTAGTTACCTTCACCAAGCCCACTTCTGTTTCTCCTTCTCCTTTATTCTCAGTACTTTCCTACACATTCCATGCACAGATATCTTGGACAGTCAGAGGGCTGAAGGAGATCACAGAGGTAGGTAATCTTGAGTCTATAGGGGGACTTGAGAATGATGGGAACTTTGTTGCTTTTCCTGATGTGGATTTGGTCTGCAAATACAGGTATGAACGAGTAAGCCCAGTGCAAGTTAGGAAGAGTAGCAGAGTCTTATGCTTTCTTCAAAGTACTGTTAGATTTGACCAGAAACACAAATCACAACAGGTGCTGGCTCTTACAAGTTAAAAATCAACTACTACACTCTCAGCTGAGGAGCTGCCATCCGCACCTCTTCCAGAACAAAAACAGTGCTTGTCAGTAACAGAGGAGAAACCATTTGCCTTCTTACACAAGTTTCTTACACAAAAAACAGAGCAAGATAGTGTCAAAGTTGAATTTTATTGACTATCTCCCTGTTCTCATTTCTTGCTGGAAAATGATGTTAAATTATGACTTTACAAGTCAGCATAGCCACCATGGGGGAGGAAGGGAATTGCAGCTGAGCTGTGGCTTTTCTCCATTAACTCTGACACATTCACAGTTGAATAGGGATCTGATGAAGAGACCTTGGTTGTTTTCCTTTATCTTAGATGGACTGCTGTAGCTACATGTTAATTCTCTGTTTTTCATGCAAGTGGACACTCATTGAGCAGCATTCTGAATTCTTTCCCTATTTTAATAACATTCTATCTTTTTTATTCTTCCTACCAAAGGGGATCATCTCACATTTCCCCACATTGTACTCTTTCTGCCAATTTTTGCACACACTTAGATATTTCTCTTTGCAGACTCTGTGCCTTCACAATTTGCTTTTCTACCTGTTCTTGTATTGTTGGAAAATTTGGCTACAACACATGTGGCTCCCTCAATTAATTCAGATAAATGGGATTAGTGCAGATAAGAGGGCATAGTGAGCTGAAGGGCCTGTTTCAGTGCTGTATGAATTTTGACTCCAAACCATTAATAAAATTGTAAATAGTTGATGCTCCAGCACTGATCGCTGTGTCATGGCAACTAGTTATAGCTTGCAAACTTGAAAATGATCCATTTATTCCAACACTCTATTAGTTAGCAAACCCTCTGTCCTTGCTAATATATTACCCATCGCCCCAAGAGCACTTATAATGAGGAGTAACCTTTTAATAACACCCTGTTAAAAGTCTTCTGGAAATCCAAATGCACTACATAGAGTCATACAGCACAAAAACAGGCCCTTCAGCCCACCATGTCCATGCCAATCATTCAAGTACCAATCTATATTACTCCCATTTATTAGCACTTGTTCTGCAGCTTACTGTGCCTTGGTGATTCATGTGCTCATGGTTCTACGGTTCCACTCCATCCACTCTGCTGGTTACATCTTCAAAGAACCCCAGTGAATTTGTCAAATAAGATTTCATGTTGACTGCTTGATTGAATTATGTTTGCATTGCCCAATTCCATTTTTTAAAATATTACAGTTTTGGTTACATATTAATCTTCTATCATCAACTAGTGCACATAAATAGAATATTAAAAAGGGAAACCGTCATCATCAATGATCAAGTTGAAGCATCTTACCAGAAAAAAAATGAATACTCATTGTTCAGAGTACTCCCAGTATGTGTATATGTGTGTGTTTGCTTGTGTTTATTTGTAGAAGGTAAACCTTTGGGATCACAGTATTGTAGCAACCACCATAGATCAGTGCTAAAATTAGCACTTCATAAATCAGCTAATCATTGCAACGTATGGGCAGATGAGAATTTCTTACTAATGAAGTTAGAGTTTCACTAATTGGTAGCTGCAACTATTCAAACAGGATGTTGGAACAGAAAATTAGGAAGTTTTTCACTTGATTTCACTAATGAATCCTTCTACAAATTACCTTGTGGCCCAGCACTGAGCATGTCCAGTATGTCAAAGTGCAGACTGTTACACCTGTCTGAGCAAAGCAGCACTCAGACATGAATGTTCTGTAACAAGATGGTCATCCCATTTCTGAATATTATGCAGCTCCTGCAACATGCAGAATAGGATTGCCTCTTTCTTCAAGAGAAGGGACTTTAGCACCATCAATCTGTCCCTGACAGTGCAGTCAGAGTGGGGCTCCCAGTCCATCTCCTCTCTTCTTCCTCCTCTCATCTTCCTCTCCCTCCCCCCCTTCCTGCTCCAACACCTTCTGCTTCCACTGTGGGTGTTCTTACTACAACTACTTGCAAGTATCTTGTTCTTGGTTAACACATGGCAATGGCTGTGTCCTCACGCCTGAATAAGGCACTGACAAGGATTGATGTCCCAAATGCCTACTCTTCTGCACCTGAGGCATGTACTATCCTGAGTAGCATGAATAGTTTAAAAAATATTCACTTGTGATCTACACACAAAATTGGAAGTAAAACGGCACCATAAGCCTGGAGAACCTCTGCTATGTGGCCCTATTTCATGACCAGCAATCCTGCTAACTCAAACCAGTTCCTACTAAAGATACGTATACAGAGATAGAATTAGCTGTGTTCTGATTCAATAACCACAGGAATACAGCCAACTTGGGAATAACACTCATGAGTGACTATTGGTTATGAAACCAATAACTAGTTATAGAGACATAGAGTAAAACAGCATGGAAATAGGCCCTTTGGCTCAACTCGTCCATGCCAACCAAAATGCCATCTAAGCTAGTCCCATTTGCCTGTGTTTGGCCTATATTCCTCTAAACTTCTATCCATGTAACTGTTCAGGTGTCTTTTAAATGTTGTTATTGTACCTGCCTGAACCACTTCCTCTGGCAGCTAGTTCCATATATGCACCACCCTCCTTGTGAAGGAGTTGCCCTTCAGGTCCCTTTTAAATTTTCCGCCTCTCACCTTAAACCTGTGCTCTCTAGTTTTTGATTCCCTTTCCCTGGGAAAAAGACTGTGTATTTACCGTATCTATGCCCCTCATGATTTTGTACACTTCTATAAGGACATCCCTCAGTCTCATACACGCCAAGGAATAAAGTCCTAGCCTGCCCAACCTCTGCCTATAACTGAGGCCCTCAAGTCCTGGCAACATTCTCAGAAACACGGAGACACAAGCGATTCTGCAGATGCTGGAATTTTCTCATAAATTTTCTTGTAAAAACTGGAACATTCTCGTTGCGCTCTTTCCAGCTTAATGACATCTTTCGTATAACAGGGTAACTAAAGCTGCACCGACATCCTGTACAATTGCAACATAATGTTCCAACTCCTATAGTCAGTTAGGCAACAGTCGATATTTTTGGAGAAAACAAAATGGGTCTATGAATGGAGTTAATTATGCAATGCAGTTCAAAATCAAGGTTCTCATTTGATTGCTTTTGTCTAAGAACTTACAAATATATTTGTGTGTGTGTGTGTGTTGCGGCATACAGAGGGTTAATTCAGTTGCCAATTTAAAAATAACTTACTTTCAGAAAGCAAGCAGTTTCATGCTGGTAACGTGATATAAGTGAAATATCAATGATTAATAGTTAGACAGGGTACTCTTATGCAATTACCGTAGATTATACAGAAGATGAAGATGTGAATGATTAAACTGAGCTCCATCAGTGACTGAAGTCACATGAGGCTCTGCTGCAGCACCCAACCCAGCTGTGTTACTGTAGCAGAGAGTAGCAGCCACAGAAGTAGCACCGTCTCCAACATTACAAGCGACTTGAACCCAGCCACAGTCCCTCAAAGGAAGGAAAATCTAGACCTCCTTGGACACTGCGGTAGAAATGAGCAGGTAGGTGCTATTTGCAAAAAGAAAATTCCATTGGCTGTCAGGTTTTGAGCAGTGTATGAAGAGCGACAGCAGTGCTGAAAGGGAATGACTGTGAGGCCTGAGAAAAGAAAATCAGCCAAAACTAGCTGCTCCAGTAAAAAATGATCAAAACGATTGCACTGCAAAGCAAGCACCATAGGGAGGTTATGCTACAACATTATAAAACATTGGTTAGGCCTCAGCTGGAGTACTGTGTGTGGTCGTGGCCACCATGAAATAGGAAAGAGGAGATTTACCAAGCTGTTGCCTGAGATGGAGCATTTCAGTGATGAGGAAACACTGAACAGGTTGGGTTTGTTTTTCTTGGAGCTGAGGAGGCTGAATGGGGACCTCATAGAGATACACAAAATTATAAGGGGTGTAGATTGGTTCATTAGTAATAAGCTTTTCCCCATAGCAAAGGTGTCTAGGATTACAGGATATAGGTGAAGGGATCTGAGGGAGAATTATTTTGCCCATGGAACACACTCTATGAAGGGGTGGTGGAGGCAGAAACTTTCACAACATTTAAGAAGCAGCTATCCATGCACCGAAGGTCATGAACCAAATACTGGTTAACAGGATTTGTATAAATGGGCACTTGATGGTTGGCTCAGACGTGGTGGTCCGAATGACTCCATGATTCCATTGTACATCTTTGTTGCTCACTTTCTTGCATTTTGCAAAATTGTGTTTGAATGTAGTATATATATTCAATATATATATCTCATCCACTGTTTGCTCAACCTATCGCATAACAAATTTAAATTCTTCTGCAAAACAAAAACGTATTCTCCAACATTACAAGGGTTCTGTATACATTCTGCATTTGTAGCACAGCCATGCCCTAACTCCTAAACTGCATCATCCAGTATTGAACTTTCCTGTTAGCACCACAACATTTCTGAATTCTTTCTGTTTTCTACTTTTTTGTAATTTAATCTCATTTCATGGACTCCAGTTTGGCCACATGTAAGTTTCTTATAGGTTTTATGGAACTATATCACTGAGACTTCGATTAGCTGTTTTATTGGCAACATTATCAAATAAACCAGGCAAACAGGACTTTTCATCGCTAATTTCATGCTGCCTGATATTTGTTAATCTATTAATTTACACCTTCAGTATACTCAAATTGAATAAGTTTTGAGGGAAGAGATTTGGTTTTGGTCACTATTTTTAGTCACCTTTGTATGTTGCCATAAAAGGAACAGAACATGTGTAGGCAAGGGCAACTGCTGGCCAATACTCAGCCATGCATTTAGTACTAGTGACTGGTCCCATTTAATGAATTAAATATTTAAAGAGAATTGTTGAAGGGTCTGCAAAGTTTTTAATATTCAAGAAGGGCAGCAGGGATAAGCCAGGTGATTACAGACCAGTTAGTCTAATTCGATTGTAGGGAAATTATTAGAAAAAGGTCTGAGGGACAGGATTAATATACACCGGGAAAGGCAGGGATTGATCAGGGATAGCATGGATTTATTGGTGGGAGATCCTGTCCAACTAATTTAATTTTGAAGAGTTAACTAAGTACATTGGTAAGGGCATTGCTGTTGATGTGGTTTACCCGCATTTCAGGAAGGCCTTTGTCAAGGCTGCACATTGGAAGGCTCGTCCAAAACGTAGAGCCCATGGCGTCCCAGACCAGTCGGCAATGAGGTCAAAAAATTAATAATATGAGACGGAGGGTGATGTGGAGGGTTGCCTTTTTAATTGGAAACCTATGACTAACGGTGTACCATCAGGATTGGTGTTGGGACCCTAGTTGTTTGTTAGATATGAACATAAGAACTTTGATTACTGTTTGCAGATGATGAGGAAATTGATGTTGTTGTTGATAGAGAGGAAAGTAGTTTTTGGTTGCAGAATGATATTGATCAGCTGGTAAGTTGGGTATCACAATGGCAAATGGAAGTTAATCCTGATAAGTCTGAGGTGATACATTTTGGAGAGTCTCATAAGGGCAAGACATTTACCATGAACTGTAGGATCAATGGGAGTATTGAGGAACTAAGGGACCTTGATGTGCAAATCTAAAGATCCAGGAAGGTATCAGCACAGGTGGATAGGGTGGCAAAGAAGGGATATGGGATATTTAACTTCATTAGCTGGGGCATAGAATATAAGAGTATGGAGGTCTTGGTACAACTTTATAAAATATTGGTTAGGCCACAGGTGGAATATTGTGTGTAGTTCTGGTCGCCACACTTTAGGAAGGATGCGATTGTAGTGGAAATTTAATATGATGTTGCCTGTGAGTTTTTCAGTTTTGTGGAGAGTCTAGGTAGGCTGGGTTTGTTTTCCTCAGAGCTGAGGAGGGACCTGATGGAGGTATACAAAATTATGAGGAGCATAGGTAGGATAGATGATAAGAAACTTTTCCCATGGCAGAGGTGTCTAGGACCAGAATACATAGATTTAAGGTGAGGAATAAAGGGTTTGTAAGGGATCTGAGGAGGAATAGTTGAAATTTGGAACGCACTGCCTGAGAAGGTGGTGGAGGCAGTTAGTCTCACAACACTTGAACACTGAGCGCTTGAATTGCCAAGGCATAGTAGGCTAAGACCAAGTGCTTGTAAATGAGATTAGCATGGACAGGTACTTAGTGGTCGGCAAAGATATGACCACAAGTTTTAGACCATAAGACAAAGGAGAAGAAGTCGGCCATTCAGTCCATCGCGTCTGCTCCGCCATTCTATCATGAGCTGATGCATTCTCCCATTTAGCCCCACTCCCCCGCCTTCTCACCATAACCTTTGATGCCCTGGCTACTCAGATACCTATCAATCTCTGCCTTAAATACACTCAATGACTTTGCCTCCACAGCCACCCGTGGCAACAAATTCCACAGATTCACCACTCTCTGGCTAAATGTGGTGGGCTGAAAGGCCCATTTCTGTGCTGTATGACACTATGAATTTAAACATACAATATAGGAGTGTTGAAGGGAGGTGATAATCCCTTCCCTGTAATAAAATAAATTCCTGGTTTATAGGTTAATTATAAAGGCAATCATTTCCAGTCTATAGTGCTAATTGTGTTTCATATATTGGAATTCCCATTTTCAGACTTAGTTCAGTTTAGAGGTAATTTTCTCCTCTTTTGTTAGTGTTTAGCAAAAAAGTTAATTTTGGCCACTGTAGAAGTTAAGTTTGCACATTTGTAAGCGTTCTGTCTTTAAGTGTGATGTGTTGAATGCATTAGAAAACTTTTTTAAGCAACATTGGACAAGAGGAACTATCTACTCACACATTTTCCATGTCAGCCATAGCAGTATTCCTCCCACTTTTGTCCTCATCTTCATAGGAAGCACAGTGGGATTGCTGTATATCACAGTGCTTTAATGAAGGGTGATGCTTTTTTTTAATTACCCACCATGCTTGCAATCTGTCGAAAATTATTTCCAGAAACCTCTGGTAAATGCTTGCTGTGTAGCTGGTGTCCTGTGACAGAGTTTTTGGGGCAGGGTTCTTTGTAAAACAGCTTACCAAGAATCCGTCCACTTGATTCAATGTGGTCTTCAACTGGACCATTGCCTAAACAAAATTCCTCAAGCTTCTGTTTTGTAGTAATTAGTTTCTATTTGTACCATTTGTAGTGGTCCAGAAGTTGTGATTGGAATTTTTAATTTTATACGCAATGTTCTGCATACGTGCTCCAAAACCCGACAGGTGGTTTTGACCTTAATCATGGAAATGACAACTCTGCAGCTTTTATTATGGTTCAGATTTTCCATATTTATTTGGCTAAATCTTCATTTTCTTTCTGTAATTGCTATATGTATATTATACCAAATAAGAGTTAATAGGTCAACAGTTGATAAAACTTGCTAAGTCACAAGATGACTGTTAGGATTTCATGGTTTGTGAGGTTACAGTCTGTTAGCACTGAGCAGCTACCTTATTTATGTTAGCATGGCCCTGAAGGTACAGTTTGAGATTCTTTATAGAAGTCATCTCTCAAACTATATCATGTTTAATCTTGGAAAAAATTAGGAGTGGTACTGTTGACCCTTCGCTTTAATTTGAGGAAGTTTGGAGTCCATTTATTCAATATTTTCACATGATATAGATCCCCTTATAATAACCTTTCAATTTAGAGGAACGGAGTTGATGACATAATATTGCTCTGTTTCTACTGAGAAATTTTAGTCCAGTTTTTAAAAAAAAATTTTTCTTTCGCTTAGTTTGGTTTGATATATTGTTTATAATTTTTCTTATTGTTTTGGTTTTTTTTCTTTTTTTATATTTTATAATAAATCTTTTTCTTTTATATTATATTCATTCACTAACAGATCATTGGATCTACAGTTTTTTTTATACTCTATTGTTCTTTATGATTATCCATGTCATGATTGTTGTCCTGATCTCTTTGTATTACATGTATAAACATTGATATATTAATCTGTATTAATTTGAAAACTAATAAAAAGATTGAAAAAGAAAGAAGTCATCGATGAAGCAGGAACACATGCCAAAAATTAGGCTTGTAGCACAGCAGAATAGATAAAGGGATGGGGATGGTGCCTTTTGTTTAATAAACTTCCCTTTGGATTTCCAGGCTAAGAGAAGTCTGGACTTGCTGCCTGCCTTCTTGCAATTGAATGGACGAATTGAGGGACTAAATAAATAAGCGATTGATTCAGGGGTCTTCACCACTCTTAAGATCAGACATAAGAACAAAATCTAGGAGAAAGTAGATCCTTACGAACCTTTGCTTCCATGACTTGCCTTGGGTTAACACCTTGACAGCTGGAGAAGAAGACCAAGCTAAAGCCAATCAATACAGCAAGCTTCCAAGATCACTGCGCTGCTTGTTACCACCTAGTTTTATCTGTTACGGATTGCATGTTCCTTTTGTGTGCCTTGCATGAGTGTGTATTGTAATAATTATGGTGACTATTTTTTCTTTATGAACCAATAAGTCATTCTATTTCTTAACTCTAAGTAACCTCTGAAAAGGATTGAGATCTTTCAATGGCCATTTCTGCCTATGCTTTTGCAGTTTTGACTTAGTTCAAACAGTTAGACGATTGACCCCAGTACCCCATGGGTAAGTTGGATTAATCAGTGTTCTACGTGTGTGTTTTCAAAGTCACCTACAACAGCCTGAAAGCAAAATTAAAGTTTCACACAGCTGGTATTTATTGCCAGCATGGGTGAAAAAAAATAGATCTTTCCAAGTAAGCCATGAGCAGTGTTTTGTTCAGTTTTTATTGGTTAGAAAAAAAATCCAAGCCTGGTCATATAGTAATGGGTCATTGTCTCCCTCTGACTGGATTGAATTTCTAGGTACATGTTTCTACACACAAGAGAGAAATTAGAACAGCAGCCTCTCTGGAGCAGTATTATGGAAACCTCCATCTATGCACTGAAAATCAACTTGCACTTATGTCACTTGCCTTTTCTTGATTTCATTCTTGCATGTCCAGTCATAGCCTGTGAATCTGTTCTGATTGCTTTTCTTCCCAAACCTTTACGTGTGGAGTCCTCCAAGAATTTATCTTCATCCCTATATTTGTCATCTATATATTTGTCATCTACATATTGCCCCTATCAATGTCTTCTTTTTAAAGTGTACACTGACAACTCCAGTGCTACTCCACCACCACCTCTCTCTGTCACTCCACTGCCTCTGAATCATCACAACACTTAACTGACATTCTGTTCTAAATGAAAGGAAGTTTCCTTCCACTGATCATTCAGAACATCAAAGCTAATGTCTTCAGGCCTCACCACAAAATTCCATTGCCAGCACCATGTCCGTGGTACTCTCTAATACCTCCTTAAAACTCTGGCAATTTTGCTCCCTAGTTTATTTCATAACCAAACACCCAACTGTAGCCAAGTTGTGGTCACTCCTTCAAATATATCTCTGTCCTTGGCTTGGCATCCATGCATTTGTTTTGATTGTAATCTGTGAGTATTTTTTTCTCTGATAAAGACAAGTTATATAAATGCAAGTTGTTTTTCAACCAGCTAATATGGCAGCCATAATACTGGCAAGGAGTGACTGGTGATCTAATTTACCACTGTATGCACAGGAACACCTGATTTCTCTATGGTGACTCATTTGAGATCTGGTGGTGAATCACAAGCACATACTTGCAGACTCTGGTTGAAAGATTTGCTTTTCAAATTAATATTCTTGTCAAGCCCATTGGTAACAAACAAAGATTTCCCTGTATAATGGCAAATTTGTAGCTTTCATTTCTGAAAATGTTACTGCAGCTTGAAGAAGCCTTGATGGGAACATGTTAATTTCTAGGTTATGTTTCTGGAACAACTAATTCCAAAAATCTCACAATGAAAGAGACGTATGCTGCAGCTGGCATTGTATCCGCTACCCAGTACAACTAACTAAATTATTTTAGAAGTTTATTTAGGTCATGTCTGAATGCAGCATTGTCCTGTTTTAAGAATTTTTACGTGTACTGTTTGAGAAAGGAGCTTTATGTGTGATTGTGCAAGCCAAGTTTAACTGAGGTTGGGTTTTGAATCTGAGCCATTCCTCGTTATTTTCTGTCCCTTTATTAAAGCTGGTGGAATTTTCATTTAACTATGGTCCCATCTGAAATTGTCAGGGAGAAATTTTTCTTCCATTGACTTTAATGGAACTGAATGTATGATGGTGAATACCATAGATTGTTGCTTTTAACATTAGCAAAAAGGAAGAATTTCTTCTCTCTATTATATGGCACTTTGTACTGCAAGATATGTGCTTAAGCACCACTTGAGCAAAGTCTTTAAATTAAAGGATGAAAACATGGGTTTTTGGAAGGTTTTTAAGGGAAGAAAAGCAAATAGAATTGAAGAGAGTTTTACAGAGAGATGTCCACTCAGCAGGGATATCTGAAATTTCTATGACCATTGGGATGAAGGTTGGGCCTTTCCAGCAGTCCATAGCAGCTCAGAGACAGTAGAATATAAGAAATATAAGCAAAGGTAAGCCGTGTGTCCCCTTGAGCCTGCTCTACCATTTGATAAGATCATGGCTTTTCCCCATTTCCCTTGACTTCTTTGTATCCAAAGATCCATCCGTCTCAGCCTTAAATGTTTCACACAGCACTCTGGGGTAGAGATTTCCAAATATTTTTGACCTGGGAGAAGAAATTCCTCTTTATCTCCATCTTAAATGGGAAACTCCTTGTTTTGAATCTGTGGCTCCAAGCCTTTGTCATGAGGCGAAACCTCTAGCATCTACACTTTCAAGCCCCCTTTGAAACTTACATAGCTCAACAAAATAATCTCTCATTTTTCTAAACTCCAGGGAGATGGCATCCGCAGTGGACCTGTTTCGGCAATAGGTGAATTGCAATGGGTCCAGGTTGTCTGATAGGCTGGAGTTGATGCATGCCATGACCAGCCTCTCAAAGCACTTCAAGGTGGTGGATGTCAGAGTCACTGGTCGGTAGTCATTGAGGCATGTTACCTTGCTTTTCTTTGGTACTGGGATGATAGTGGTCTTCTTAAAACAGGTGGGAACCTCAGATTGAAGCAGGGAGAGGTTAAATATGTCTGCAAATACTCCCACCAGCTGATCAGCACAATATCTGAGGACATGGTCAGGAACACCATCCGGGCCAGATGCTTTCCTTGGGTTCACTCTCCAGAAGACTGATTGCATATCCTCAATGGTGACCACAAGTTCAGGTGCAATGGAAGCTGTCAGGGTGGGTGGTAACAAACCAATCCCCTTCTGTTTAAAACGCGCATAGAATGTGTTAAGCTCATTGGGAAGGGATGCACTGTTGTTGGTGATGCTGCCTGATTTTGGTTTGTAGCCTGTTATAGCATGCAAGCCCTGGCACAACTGATGGCTAGTCTAGGACAGGATTTTGGACTGGTATTGTCTCTTGTCATCTCTGATAGCTTTACGGAGGTTGTATCTCAATTTCTTGTAAAGGTCAGGGTCACCTGATTTAAATGCTGCAGTGCTGGACTTCGGTAGGGAGTGGATCTCCCGGTTCATCCATGGTTTCCGGTTTGGGAACACCTGGATTGTCCTCTTTGGTACATAGTCCTCAACACACTTGCTGATAAAGCTCTCTGTGAAGAACTAAAAAATTGCACTGCGAAGCCAGTAACTTCAAGGATCTTACTATACCTCCTAGAATACACTTGTGATTACTTAATTTACCATAAAGCACTTGGAATGTTCATGAGGCTCACCAAGACACTGTGTAAAGTTCTTTTTTTACCTTCACTTTTCACCTTTTAGGTCATAAGTATAAATAAGTAGAGGATCAAAAAGATTCAATCTGCATCCCTAAAATTCTTTGAAATACAGGTGCTATTCTGGAAATAAGCAAGAAATGCTCAGTGCTCTCATCCAAGGGATGGCCTTTGGAGTCGCATGCAATAATATTGAGAAGTGAGAGCTGCAAGACATGCACAACTTTTATACATGCATCTTTTCTGCTAATACTCAGCTTTATAAAATGCATGTTTCTTGCATCATGGCTATTATTGGCAGAGCCAGAGGCCTTGTGAGTCTCCATCTGGTCATGAGTCTGTTAGAAATTGGGGTTTACTTTATTATTTGCTGAGGTTTCATGTTATTTAGATCCAAAGTTGCAACCTCTTATGCAATATTTTTCTTAACAAATTCTCCATCAGAATATGGAAGTTCAGTACAGATGATATTACATGAAACAAAAAAAACAGTTATTCTGTCAATTTCCTTGCTGAATGCAGAAATTAGTTTGCGTTGGTTCTTTCAGCATGAATTTAATGCAGTTACCTTACTTTGTCCTTCTTCTGATCTAGGAGGATATACAGCTGAGATCTTGTTGTGACTCATTTTGCAGTGATGTTTTAAGTTGTTTGTATTATAGTGAACAGGGAATTCACTGTCGATGAGGCATGGATTTGCTATCATTAACGGTCAATGCGAATTCTTCTTACCATTCTGACTTAAAACTTTGGTTTCTTCTTCCTGCCTCTGCTTGTTACAATTTGGTAATCCCATGCTCATCCACAAAATTATTGTAGGACCTCCAACACTTAAATCTCATGATTAGTGAGCGCAGGCCCTGTATTCTGCAGAAATATGCTCCACAGATGTAAGCGCACCATGTGTATTCACCACAATGGCTGAATACAGTCTGATGTCATTGTCCCACAATGCTACATACAATTCGTGTTCCATTGCTGAGGCTAGAAGGAAATGTGCACTGAATGTTATATCCGCACCGTGCAGGTTTGCAGAGGTCAGAGGGTACTGTCCGCTGGATGACATAGCTCCCACAATACGCATCTGTTAATGATACAAAGATAGAGCACAAAGGAGTGTGTTTGCCATGGAATGTGCCACATGGAGCTCATGATCCATGGTTTGGCCACCACTGCTACCATACACTATTGTGCATCCAAGCTGGTTACATAGATATACTAACCCATCCAGGTTAATTGGGAAAAGTTCATTTAAAAACAATTAAAGGTACTCCTTGTGAGTTTTCTTTTACATGTATATGAAGCATTAATTGGGGCAGTGATTCTGAATAGCTGCTCTGCTCACTGGGAACTGTCACATGTATTTTCTGGCAGTTTTCTTTCTTGGACAGCAAGGCTGGAAGAGAATGATAACACTAGGAGATGTTAATCAGTGACATAGATGAGCTTTTCTTTAACAATTGTGATGAAGAGACCTGAATGATAAGTGAAGGTTGATGAGAAAAAATGTAAGAGCTTCTGAGACGGGAACACAAACAGCTCAAAGTTGTGGCATGCATTGAAACTAATGAGGAGGACAGGTGTCCTTGCATCTGAGATTTTGAGGAGGGAGATACTTGATTGAAAAACAAAATCTTAAGGGTGGTAATTTCTGCATTGCTTCCAGTGAGCTGTGCTGAGCAGATTAAAGACAAGATGATTAGGAAGGTTGATCCGGAGCTGGTGAAGGATGGCAAATTTCACATTTTGGGACTTTGGAATGACTTCCAGAACAAGTGTTGGCTGTAGCAAAGGGATAGGTTTTGCTAAACTGAATTCCCATGAAAATCCTTATAAAGGAGGTAAAAAGACCAATGGGGGTAATGTATGCAGCAAGATTTTGGGAAACCTCCCTGGGATTAGTGAGGGAAAGTTGGATTAAATGGAACAGAATCAGAAGGCTTAGTTGAAATAACTAATGTTAAAATTGAATCAAAGGAAAAGGCAGAGCAGTGACACATAAAACACTGGTAGATGGAACAAGGACTTAAAAAAAAATGGATACAGAAATTTCCAAATATCTGACATCAGTGCTCAGTAGGATGTATGCATTACAGACCAACTGGAGAAATAGATCCATTAAAATCTAAGGAGGGGTATGATATCATGACCATGACAAAAATGTGCCTTAAGTCTGAACTGGGCCCTTTACTTGGAAAACAAAGAGAACTGCAGATGCTGGAATCTGAAACAAAACTCCTTCAATATTCTGAGGAAGGGTCATTGACCTGAAATATTGACTGGCTTCTCTTTCCACAGATGTTGCATGACTGGCTGAATTCTTCCAGAATTTCTGTTTTTGGGCTCTAAACTTAACAGGTGGTATTTTGAGACTCGTGGAAAGGGAGCAGCAGTTCTTTGAAAATCTTGGGCTGGAACTTACTGCCTGACTTCTATCATTATTTTGAAGAGATCCTTGAATGAATATACTTCATGGCCACATGAAACAAGTGGACAAGAAACTCAGGAATTAAAATGCCCAGTCATAAGATGATAATAGGGAAATATCTGCTCTTTGATAAAAAGAGATCTCCAAAATTATTTTAGGATTCAGTTTGATAGTGTGTGTAGAGATGGACTCCAATGGAAAGTGCTTATTTTTGTATGGTTCGTAATGATTAAGAATAGTCCTCCATGTTCCAGAAAGGTAGATTAGTCTGCTGCCACAATGGATTGCCCCTTCCAAGAACGAGCACCTGATTTATTTTCTGTTGGCTCCACTCAATCTGATATTACAGTGGCTTGAACCCAGTGGGCTCCTTGGGGATTGTCAGTTTCTACCTGCAGCCCAATATAAATAAGACCCAACCATCAAAATGGACTAGGTCATTGGTATGTTCCGAACACTTTTGCAAATTTCAAAGCCAATATCCGTCATTAGAATATTTCAAGACAGATTGGATAGTAATGGGATGCAATGAAAATATCTATCACAGGATTGAATGTAAGAGGGTTTGTGTTAAGACAGACTTGTTACAGATAAAATTAAAAAGGATAAAGTTAAAATCTTTGGACTGTGGGATAAACACAGAACAATATAGATGAGGTAGAGTGGAAACCTCCAAACAATCCCATGAGAAATGAGAGCAAGAGCTATGGATAATTTTAACTATCCCTACACAGACTGCTTTAAAGCTAATGGGATGAGTAAAGTAAAGCATAATTTTTAAATGCAACCTAACCTTTTCCCTAGATTAGTGTGCTTGGAGTGCAAGGAACAAAACATTTGTTCATTTTAATCTGAGGAATGACTTGGATAAATAATTAATATGATAAATGTATAATTGTGTAAAAGCGCCATTGTGTATGTAGACTCGGTGTAAGAATGGAAATGAGCAATTGGGAATTAAAGCTGGGAGATCAAAAGACAAAGTCCATGAGATAAGAAGGGACTGGTCCCAATTAACTGACGAGAAAAGTTAGCAAACAGTTCAGAGGTGGGAAATCTTCAAATACATGCTGCCATACAAAATCATTACTCGCATTCCTATTATATGGGTGGAAAGTGTATTAAAGATTAGAAGGTTAAAAACTGCACTGAAACTTAAAAGGAGGGTGGGGAAACGTGATTAAAATCATCCTAACACCATTAAAAGAATTAATGAAGAAAACAGGAATTAGGTAGGTTAGAGGAAGAGTAGAACTAAGTGGGAATGTGAAAAGGCTGGTAAATAGTACATGATGAAAATGTTCAACAGTTTTTGTGAACATATAAGCAATAGATGAATCATTAAACTAAAGATAAAATGATATGTATGAGAAAAAGAACATGATTCAACTAGATTACCTGACTACTGCATTCTCTTGATGTACCTCAAACGACCATAAACCATATAAATGCTCTGCAATAATTGTAAGAGTCTGACGAAGAAGGATGCAGGAATGGCAGAGACTCTATTTAAAGAAACCTTAACAATGTAAATGATCTTGGAAGTGTGAGTAGAGCTGAAGCATAGATGGGCCACATTTTAAAGAAAATGTAGAAAGTGATTGATTTTGAAAATGCCAGTAAAGTTTAAGTTATCTCAAAATCCTCTGATCAAAAGGAGTCTGATAAAAGACACCCTTGACTATGAACATAGCTATTCTGTGGCTGACCTGCAGTCCAGAAATGATATAATTTTAACTTTATCCTTTTTTTTTAACTTTAGTTGTAATAATTTACTGTCTTAACACAAACCCCCTTAGTACATTCTTAAATTCAATCTCGTGATAAATCTTTTCAGGAACACTGTTGTACAACTATGAAAGTTGTGTGAAAAGCTTCGACATTGCATGTTTAAACCATGGCACTGCACAGGATTGTAGCTGATACTAAACTTTATTCACAAATGGAGAAAGCCATTAAACAATTGACCATTGATTAGTGGCAGAAATAGGCAATCATTCATGATTTATTTATTATATGATTTATTATTCATCATCATTTAGAAATTCATGAGTTAATCAAAGACAACATGCTCAAGCGAACTCCTGTTGATTTAGATCAATGACAGTGTTAAAGTTATGGAGTTATACAGCGTGGAAACAGGCCCAATTATCAAGCATCCTTTATATCAATCCTACATTAATCCTTATTTTCCCTACATTCCTGTAAGCTCCCCCTAGATTCTACCACTCACCCACACACTAGGAGCAATTTACCGTGGCCAATTAACCTACCAATCCTTGTGTCTTTGGGACATGGGATATACAAAAAACCAAAACACCCAGTGGAAACCCACAAGTCATAGGGAGAATGTGCAAACTCCACAGAGACAGCACCCGAAGTCAGGATTGAGCCTGGATTACTGGAGCTGTGAGGTAATGGCTTTACTAGTTGTGCCACTGTACTATCCCCAGGTTGACCAATTGGAATATGATGGACTTGATTGCGAGGGAACTAAGTTAAGGGAATTAGCTAGCCTAAAGCCACAGGTCACGCCTGGAGTAAAGATAGAGCCTCCTGAGAGCAAAATGGAGGCAATCACTCAAAAGCTATGCTGGCCATGAATGGGGTCATACTCCACTGGCTCCATCACTGCTTCAAATATGCACAGCTACTTCTGCCTGCAGGTGGGTGTACACCTGCCTTTCCTCTGTCCAGAAGAACTGATCTTCCTCTACCAAATCTAGGATAACTGCTGGCAGGCTCTCTGCATAATGCTTACTTATGGTAAACACTGTGCTTGCAGTAATGGTGCACAATTGCCAGCAGTAAATTGCTGATTCAGGCTGGATGTACTGATGAAAGAGTTTAAAAACACACAACAGTGAAGTGAAATACAGACAGAAAACAAAACTAATCTCCCAACAATGTTGCAACCTAGTTTTAAGTTGTAGAGTTCCTTGAGGAACAGCTTGGAAGCTGCCAAGTCCTCATTTTATTTAGGTGCTTAATAATCCAGGAGTTGAATTGCAAGAGGTCAAAGATAATAATTGGGCCAATTTAAATAATTTTGTCTGATCTAATGAGGCGAATGAAAGAATGCAGCACTGCCTTAAGAATTTCTTCACATTCCTTCCTATGAAATCACAAGTTCGGCTCTCCACCGTCCTGGAACTGCACATTCTACATTGTGATGCTACTCAACTGTGACATGGGTGTATTGAACCTTCAACTCCCAGTTGTGTTTTACTCAAATAATGAACAACTAGATTTATAGCTCATATGATGATGGCCATTGGTGGTATCTGAGGCAGCATTGTCTCTGTTAGGATGAAGGTGATTAGATTATGATTCTGCTTAATGACACAGTGATGAACTTAATTGCTTCTGGCATGTTATGATTAACTTCCTAGACATGTATGTTTTTATGATGTAGGCACAGTTGACTTCGTAAAATTTACAAATAATCAAAATGTGAAAATTAAACAGGAAATGATGAAATAGCAGATTAATCAGCATCTGGAGAAAGAAGTGATAGATTATGATACTAGCTGTACAAATTTTTTGTTAATTTAATAATTGTTTCAAAATAGAATTTAAAATACAGTGAGTATTACAAGAAAATAATTTTGCCTGTTACAGAGGTTAAGAGTTTATAATGTGTTGCCCATTGTACTTCCTGTGAATATATCAATAGTACATTCTTAGCTAAGACATGTATCCTAGTCACTTGAAGGTAAATACAGGCAGTCGCAGATTAGGCAAGGCTCTGTTCTTGAGAACTGCTTGAAACCCAATTGTTTTGTTACATGAACAAAACCAGTTTGTGGGAGAGGATCACAGAAAGAGCCGTGATGGGAGAGCGAGCAGGCATAGGGAGAGTGACCGCCAACTGGCCTCACTGACTCAGTGAGTTTGCTTAGCACTCCCAGCTCTGCTCAGTTTGACCCAGCCCCTGATCCCCTGATTGTTGGGGGGGTGGGAAACTGGGGGAAGAGGGGATGGTAGTGGGGAGAGAAGGCATGTAAAAAGGTGGAAAGGCCCTGCTCCCACTTGGCAAAGATGCCTGCAAACCCACAGCAGCCAGCAAATCCATCCCCATCCCTCCCGCCAGTCTCCCAAATGTTCATCCATATGTGCAGGATGTCCATTAGTGGGGCATTCGTAAACCAGGGAGGGCTTGCATTATGTTTAGCGCCCACTACTGCTGACTTATTTGCTATTTTACAATTTCTGTGTTTATTTTAGACTTTAAGCATCCACAAGGTTTTGCTTTATATTAAGTTGAATTTTATAGCAGTTTAGGCCTTTGTATGAAATCAGAATTTGGCAAAATAATAAAGGATGTTGGGAGAGAACCTTCATCATTGAAAGATTTTCACTTGTGGACACTGAGTAGGTTGCTTTAGCTGTCTACTTAGCAATTACCCTCAAATCACCTTAAAACAAAGGTGGTTGGGAGGTATTCTGATAGAGGTATTTAAAATCATGATGGGTATAGGCAGAGTAAATGTGAACAGATGGTGGGCAGCACAGTGGTGCAGCTGATAGAGCTGCTGCCTCACAGTTCCAGCGACCAGAATTCGATCCTGACCTCCGGTGCTGTCTGTGTGGAGTTTGCATGTTCTCCCTGAGACTATGTGGGATTGTTCTAGGTGCTCCAGTTTCCTCCCACATCCCAAAGATATGTGGTAATGTGGGGAAATAAAAAGGGTATAAAATAAATGCTGTAAAAATGAATGTCTGATGGTCAGTGAGGATTTGATAGGCCAAAGAGTCTTTCTGTGGTGCATCTCTCCATGAGAAACTGCTCCCATTGGTGGAGAGTTCAAGGACCGGGGGATATAGAATGGAAAAGATTGACAAAAATCAAGAAGTGACACAAGGACAATTTCTTTTGCACAGTGAGCTTAGGATCTGGAGTGCCCTGCAAGGGATAGTTGTGGAGGCAAGGGCAATATTAGTGTTCAAAAAGTAGGCAGAGATGTACCTGAAAGAAAAAATACTGTTGGGCTAAAGCAGCCAACTGGGAATTGTTGGACTGCTTTTACATTGAGTCAGTTCAGACTTGACTGGTCAAATGGCCTCATTCTATGTTGTAGAGAACCTCCAGCTGCCGACAGTTTGTCCCAGATGACCATGTATACTCAGTCTGAGACAAACTGGTGGTCAGATATTGGTACATATGACCTCCCACCCATGACTGGACTCACCACTGAGCCCAGCAGTGAAGGACTGATGTTCTCAGGGTAAGGGCTGCACATGTCTTGCTTCTGCCTGCTTAATTTTCTGCCAGAGCTTGGTAAGTGCCTCAGGCTTTTGAAAAGCTGCAGGTAGCCTTGGTGGATAGCTAACAGACCACAATGGATGTCTGAACTAATCCAAGAGATGTGGGAAATGCAAAGCTGGCCAAAAGAGACCAGATGTGTTGCTTCCAGTCAATGTACTTCTAGAGGTGGTGAGCTGCTTTTATGGGACCCCTCCAGTGTAATAGCTGCCCAGATCACCACCTGCCCCAGAGAGAGCTGGGTGTGTACACTGGGCTAGCCGGCCACTTGTGCACAGGTTCTCTGCTGTGCTCGACCCTGATTCCCTCCCCAGAGGTCGCCTGACCTACTGGGGCATTGCCAGCGTTCCCCGACTTTATTTACGACTTGCAGCAACTGCAGCGTTTTGCTTGTGTTGCACACGCGCCGGTCTCTTGGCGCGTGACCGTCAGCTGAGAGGCGTCTCGTGGTGGGCCGTCTCTCTCCCCACCCCCCCCCCCCCGATCCACCTGGCGTCACATCCGGTGCCAGGGCCGGCGCATTGGTTGGATGCGTCGGTGGGCGAGTGGCAGCTCGGAGTGGAGAGGCGGTTCGGTGGTAAGTGCAGCGTAGAGGCCGAGGCCTCCCTCTCCCTCTCCCTTGCAGCGAGGCAGGAGAGACAGGTCCCGGCCTGTACATAGCTGACCAGTTAGCAGCGGGAGCGGCGTGGCCGCGCACTGTCGACGATGCCCCAGCAGGCGTTGTACAGAGAGGGTTCCATGTCAGCAGCCTAACCGCCACCCCACCACTCCCCAAACCTTGTGCACTAACACTCCGGCTCTGCAGTGATGCCACCCCAGCCTGTGTGTCAGCGCACTTGATTAAATGCAGCAGTTCGTTTGCAACGCGGACAGGGCTTTCGCTACATTTCTAACGCTGCGTTGTCGTTGCATTCAGCTCTGAAGCTGTTGATGAGTAACGTTGGTCCTCCTCTTTCTCTCCCCCCCCCCCCCCCCCAAGGTTAGTAACATCGGCGGTAGTTGGTGCAACAAACGTTGGAAGTGAAGCAAATAGGCAGATAACTCTGCAAAACGCTGCGAAAGTTCGAGCTTATTTGGGCAATGTCTGTGGGGAAAGATGGATCTGGCTCCAATCTTCAAAAAGCTTTAAAATCTGTAGATTGAAGTAGTTACAAACAGCAAACTAGACTTCAACCATTAGCTGGAAAGGGGGAGTTATCAATGAATGAAGAACAATTTTTTTTGGAAATTGGGGTGGAAGAAAGTAGTCAGGAAAGCAAGCAGAGCTGCAGTTAAGAATGTTCAACGCAATCCAAAGGTGAATATTTGAGAAACTTGGTGAGACTTGTTGAGTGGTAGGCTGGTGGTGTGGCAGACAAAGATTTTAAAGGGTTGGGAAGTGCTTAAAAGTAGTAGGGGGGAGAGCGAAGTGAGACTTGCTGGTGAGGATACTCTGCAGTATTGCTGGTTTGAGCCATTAAGCTGATGTCCTTACACCCTTGAGTCAAATTCCAGTTATAGACAGGATATCACTGGAATGACTTGTGGGCTTGATACTTCAAATCCTTGTCTCTAGATTGCTAATGAAATCAGGATGATCATATCCAAATTTATATAGCACTTTAATGAGGCAAAATAAGATACTTTCTTTAAAAAAAACAAATTAACAAATGAAAGTTTAGGATGATGAAGAAAGATTTTAAGGTGTCTGAAAGTAAAAGAGAACTAGAGGTATTTGGAGAAATTGTATAATGTGTCTTGAGAGACTGCAGGTTCTGTCACAAACTGCTGGGTGCAGGCAAACTACTACTGGGGGCAAGAGTCAAAGGGCAGGCTTGGGAGAGGAGATGTATTTCAAGTCAGTTTAAGAGATATGATTTGGTAAACTTGTGGAGGAATTCAACGTTAAAATATGTTGGAAGGCAGGAAGTTGCAAAATTAAGAGAATGGGACAAAGGTTCTGCAGCCACTGATTGGCACAATGTTTTGATGGCCAATTATTAATAAAAGAAAAATCACCCCTTTCACTTTGCCTCCACTACTCTGACACCTCCAAGTATTTCATTGCACCCACCATTCCTTTAAATGCTTGTCTTCTGCCACATTTTCTTGCCACCCACAAGCCTCACTAGGTTTCTCAAATATCAGACTTCGGACTGTATTGAGCAACCCCATGATTTGACTGATTTCAATCTTAATCATAGCTTCCTTTGTCTTCCGACTTTGTTCTTTCTTTCCTTCTCTATCAATTCTTCTTTATTCTTGATTCTTTATCCCTCTCTTTCTCAAAAATTCTTAAAACTCTCCTTGATGTGTTAATTTCTTCAGCTTGCTTTTTTAAAAAAATACTATGTGAAATTTAGTTAATTTGCCCTGAGAATGATAACCTTTATTGCTTCTTGCTTTTCTGCTTGTCTCTGAATGATCATCCTGGTTCATTGGAAATTTTGTTTGATCTCTCCTTTGACAAAAGGGGAGGATGGAAACAAGTTGGTCTCATCTCTTTTGGAAATAAACATTCTTCTGCATATGTTGCCAATTTTAAGTTGAAATGTTGTTAGGCCTGATAATTTTAGTGCAGAGGTTCTTGTTAAAATCTTATGGAAAGTCACATGAATTAAATCACTTTGGATGGACAGGAGTAGAATTTAAACATTTCTATTTGGTTTCTGTTAAAGTCCCTATGATAACTTTGTAGATGATCTCCATTTTCTTTTAGCATTGCAAACAAAATCAAATATAATCTTTGGGTGAAATAAAGTTTTGGGAACGAGGTCTAGGTCATGTTGAGATCAGGTATAAATTCAGTTTTCATTTTAAAATCATGCATTCTGTCTTAAACCTCATCTATTACATAATTCTAGATTAATTTGAAAGTGGCATTCATTTTACTGTAGTTTTGCACTATAAAATGAGGGGCCAGGAAAAAGTTTATCTTTTTAGTATTTTTAACAAGCCTCAAAGTGGCTCATAACCACAGCAGAACAAATGTTAAAATCTAAATAACATTTGTTCTAGAGACTAAAAATAGTAGTAAGTAACCAACTGATCTAGAGAATCAAAGCAGCAATGCAGCAATGTGTTCAAAAGACCAGTTGTCACTTAATGCCAAAATGGGAACTTTGAACTTTAAAGGTAGACGTTGGCAATGAGATGGATTTCATAGATGTTCAGCCTCAATTTGTGTACATAGTTTCTACTTTGTGATTGCAACATTCATTCCTAGCTATGTGAACATAAATAATTGTAAGAAATGTGGTTTAAGGAGTGGTTTGGGTTGATCTAATTCCTCCTCCTGTAGGATAATACCTGGTGCTCTAAGGCTGAGAATGAACACCTCTCCACTGTTTCTTGCTTTTCTCTTCTAAAGACAGCACTATCACGTTGCTCTGTTCCATATGATTATATGTGAAGTTTATACCTTGTCAGGTAGATTATTTCTCATTTCACAATTCTTTCCTTTGAACTTTGGCTGAGAATATGAACAGTGAATCACTTCTGTTTTCAAATATATGTTAAGTTGATTGGGATTGTCCAGCACCTCAAAATGAGACAAAGGAAAACTCAAGGTACATTGCAGAGCGTTTAGAACAAAGATCAAATGAACAGGTTTAGCCTAAACAAGTGTGATCCAAGGCAGTAGTACAAAAGATGGTTATAAAGAGGAAACATGACAACTCTCCTGCAAAGAGAAGTTTACTGAAATTAATGAAATTAATACAAAGAAATGCAGAGATCCAAAAAGAGTGGTAAAACCAGTAGAGTAAGAGAGTAAAGAAATAATTTGCCTAAATTTAAAGGGTATCCAGATATAGTGCAAACCAAAATATAATGAAAATTTTACATAAAGTAAGGTAATCATAGGAAAATATTCTGATGATCTCTTCAAAGTATTGATGAGGAAATAATGCATTGTATACCCTTCTAAAAGTGATTGAAGTAAAATTGATAATGGTTCAATCTGATAGAAGCTAAAAGGGGTCAAAACAAGTAGAAGAAATGTATTTATCTGATTGAAAAGAATAGGGAAGAGTTTGAGGTATTTGGATCTATTATGAGGAAGACACAGGATGTGGAGTTGATTGGACTTGGGCTAATTTGGTGCTTAGATTCAAAAAGTCTGAGAAAAATGCATATACTGATATTTTAATAATTAACATCAGCTACAAAGGACAGACTTGAGGGTCCATGCCACAATGTGAAGTCATAGAGTAGTGCAATACCTGATCCATCTCAACAACTGCAGTCGACTAAAGAGTATGATGTGTAAAAATCAAAAATTCCAAAAGGTATTTGACTAGTGTCTACATAAGAGACTTGGTTGAAATGCAATTGCGGGGGGGGGGGGGCGTTGGTTCAGAGTAAATCCTGGGAATGAAGAAGAATCTGGTTGAGGTGTAGAAAATTAGTACTCATTCAGGCCTAGGTTTGAAATGGGGAAGGGGGTTAGGGTGCCCAGAGCTTGGTGTTTTGGTTCTTGGTTTCCAAATTAATGCAAATAGAATTCAACATAAAGTGCAAGTGTGGTTGTAAGCTGATGGGGGCAGTAGTTTAGGGGGAAACTGCCCAGAAACTAACGTTAGACAAACAAGGATGTGGATAAATCGGTGGCATGCAGTGTAATCCAAGATTTTGCACACAGTGAGAACGAAAGAGTAAAGTCTCGCTGCACTCAGAACTGTTGGAGTAACTAAGGATGTTGAAGGAAACAGATTCAAATTCTTGATGTTTAACACATTCCAGCCAGTGCTGCAATGAAGAGGTAAAAACAATTGCATGGTAGGACAATATGCTCGAGGACTTTGTTTGACTTCTACTTATCTGAAGCTTTCTCTCACTTGTATGCAAGGGAAAAGCTGTAGAGCTGGAAGCAGTGCACTGATGAGCCTGGAGCTGTGCATTTGTATATCAAACTTATGAAAAATTTGATTTTTTTTATCCTGGATATGGGCAATTATGAAATGTGTGGGCATGGTAAAATCAGAATATTACTTTATAATTGAGACTATGATGAAGGGATGCAGATTCAGAACTGGTAATAACAAAGTTAAAATGCATACAAGGAAATGCTTATAGTGATTGACTCGTATGCAGTTCCAAAGCAGTGTGGAGGAGGGGAAAACCCCAAAGTGATTAAATATAGTTTTGCAATTTGGAGAACTTCTTACAAACTTGTTTTTTTTTGAGGAAGTGCCAAAGATGATTGAGGGTATGATGTATATATGGACTTTAATAAAGCTTTTGACAAGGTCCCTCATGGTAGGTTGATCCAGAAGATATAGGCACATGGGATCTGTGTAGACTTGGTAGATTGGATTCAAAATTGGCTTTGTCATTAGAAGACACAGGGTAGTGGTGGAGGTCTGTGACCACAATGATCAGTGCTGGTACCTCTGTTACTTGTGTTTGTATATAAATGATTTGGATAAAAATATAGGTGGGCTGATTAGTAAGTTTGCAGATGATACAAAAATTGGTGGTGGTGTGGATGGTTAAGGAGGTTGTCAGAGGATACAGCAAGATATAGACCAGTTGGAAATAAGGGCAGAGAAATGGTGGTTTGAAGTTTAATCTGGACAAGTCTGAGGTGTTACACTTTGGGAGGTCAAGTGCAAGAGTATACAGTAAATGGCAGGGACCTTGGGAACATTGACGTATGGAGGGATCTTGGGTGCAAGTCCGTAGCTTCCTGAAAGTGGCAACATGAGATGGAGGTAAAAGAAGGTGTACAGCACACTTGCCTTCATTGGTCAGGATGTTGAGTGTAAAAGTTGAGAAGTCATATTGTAGGTGTATAAAACTTTGGTTGGGCTACGTTTGGAGTATTGTGTGCAGTTCTGGTCACTGCATTTCTAGAAAGGATATGGAGGCTTTGGCAAGGGTGCAGAAGAGGTTCACCAGGATGTTGCCTGGATTGGAGAGAATTAGCAATAAGGAGAGGTTGGACAAACTTGTATTGTTTTCTCTGGAGCTTTGGAGGCTGAAGGGTGACCTGTTAAAAGTATATGAAATTTTATAAGAGGCGTAGACAGGGTAGATGGTCTTTTTTTCCCCCCCACTGGAAATGTCAAATACTAATGTGCACAGCTTTGAGAGGAGTAAAGTTTAAAGGAGATTTACGAGGCAGGTTATTTTTTGCACAATGGTAGGTGCCTGGAATACGCTGCCAGGGGTGAGGGTGAAAGCAGATACAATAGAACATTTAAGAGGCATTTAGACAGATACCTGAACAGGTAGGGAATTGAGGGATATAGACCATGTGCAGGCAGATGTGCAGTTTAAATTGGCATCATGGTTGGCCCAGACATCATGGCCTGAGGGGCTTGTTCCTGTGCTATACTGTTCCATGTTGTGGATGGATGAATGAATTAAGATTGTCAAATGACCTCCATCTGTAACTATCTTGTTTGGGAACATACTCTACAATGCAAATTCAGATGTTTCCCAAGAGCCGAAAGACAATTTGTGTGCTGACTGAATTGTCCATTTATTAAAATGTAGAACTTTTCCCTTCATGGTTCCTTTGTGGGATTATTATTGTGGGGATGGGAAAGATAGAAGGAGACTAAATTCCTTTCATTCATTCTATCGTAGCCCTCATTTCTATGCTTAAAAACAAAAGCCACAATACTTTTTGTTCAGGCTTAATGGGAAGATCAAAATTTTTTTCTGTTTGGAGGCAAGTGGACAGCTAATCATGTATGAACTGTCGGCAGTTGAAGCTGTTTTGAAATGCCATAACTGGCCTCTGATAGAAAGTAACGTTCTTATTGTACCTACAGTTGCACTTGTTTCATATTTGTTTTCATCACAAAATGGCAGAATCCATAAGATCAAGTTTCACACTAATCATGGACCTGGAGTAACATAGAGGATGAGGCAGTTTGGCTCACTTTAATGTCTGGCTGATGCCTTCTGGCTAGAATTAAGTTGGGTTTAATTACAAAAGTGTTTGAATGTGACATCTTTGTTTAAGTGCATTAAAATGTTTCATGCCTTTGATATGAGCACACAGCCCATTTCCACATTCTGTAAAAAAAATTGTTTCTTCTAAGTGTCTTGGGATCAAATGCAAGAAGCATTTTAATCCTTATATACTTTCCTAAAAAGTTGTCCAAATATCAATGTGCAACTAAACCCAACTTAATTTCAGCCCTGATGCACTTCAATCCTCACACACAGATCTTTGAAGAGTAGTAATGGTTATACCACTTGTCCATTGCTGCAACACACTGGATTGAAAGTAGTAACAATGGTCTACCGCGCCATTGCACTCTCCAGACTTTAGTGCATTTTTGCAGTTACGTTGACACGTACGTGACGTGGCAACTAGCTTCTTCCTTTGCAGTGTTAAAGTAAGTCCATGATTTATTGGAAGCTTAATTTAATTGATTCTACCATCATGAACACTGCCATTTATGAATTTCATTTGCAGTAATGGTATGAATGCTATTTTATGGCAGCACCTTGTTTTTTTTTTGCACTGACAGTTCCTATGATTATCTGTATAGCTATCTGCAAAGAGTAAAACAAAACTGAAAATTGGTGTTTCCACCAGATGTGTATGCAGACTATAGAGTGGCAATACTTTTCATACATTTAAGATATAGAATGAATGGAAGGAATCTAGTTTCCATTTATCTTCCACCCCACAACCATAGTTCCACATAAGGAATCATGATGGCAGAAATTGTACACTTTACTTGTACATTTTATTCTCTCAGCACTTTACCTTGGAAAAGTTTGAAGTTACCTATGAATATTCTGTACAAGTGCTAGGTAATTACAGATGAGGGAGTTCATTCTGGAATTTTAACCCATTCATCTAGAAGCACTCAATTACAAAGTTGTATTTAATTATTATTTTTCCCCTCCACTGCTTTGGGGACTCCCGTGGAGTTGATCACTAATTTCATAATCCATTTTAACTTGGTATCTGTATCTCCTTGTCTAAGCCTCAATTTTAGTCAATATTTTGATTTTATCTTTCCTTGTACATTTCATACTTGTCCCTTTCTAATACGAAGAACAATTTTTTCATAATTTTTCTATATGAAAAGTTGTCTGAGCCTCCGTAACTTGCATAGATTCAGATCAGAAGAGTTCAATCAAAATGTCCTATGGCATATTTTACTGCTCTGATTATGTAACTGTTTTCATTAGGTTAATTGTTGAATTGGCTGATTATGTTAACCATCAAGATTTACATTATTTCCTTTGTTATTTCAACACCACAGACTACAACAGGTTTGGATCACTTTTAATTTGTTCTAGTTTCAATTACATTGCAGGTCTCTGATCTGTCTATGTGCTTGTTTGGCCAAAACCAATTCTGAGCGGTTTCCTCTGAAACTTTTACCCAACATCTTGTTATCAGCGTGTTACCACCATGAGGTATTTCTTCCACATTCTTTGAAAAGCCAGGGTCCCTAAACCTGATATCTGGGCTCTCCAGTCAATATTTGTCCCTTGCCCTGTTCCAATAGAGGTCCTGATGTGAAATAGTTTTCAGCTCCTAAAACCAAAATCTTGATCATTCCTAGTGTTTACCATAATTCCCTAGAACTGAGTTTTATGTAATATTTATTCAGAATAGCAAAAAGCAGTTAACTTTCACGCAAGATGCTCTTTTTGTCTCATAAAATGGTTGAGTGTTTGATCAGGAATTATATTCCTCCCAAAATTCATGTTGGCTGTTTTCTACTGTTGTAGAGACCTCTCAATCTACTTCTGAAGGCAGATGTAAATAATTAAAGTGAGATCGATACATCTATTTGCTTTATCACCCTTTTTGCAACTAAGCACCATATTGGCCTGGTTCCAATCTGCTAGTACACTTCAGTGTCTCCATCATAATGGATCCCGGTACCTCTCAATATCTTCTCTTTTTAATATTTAGATAAATATCTATCCCTTATTTGTTTCGGTCTCTTTGAGCTTCTATCGCACTGAATCTTTATACTGTTACTGTTTTGTTGCTTTGGAATATTTTCCATTTCGTACCCTACTTTAAATTAAATTTGCAGTATATTCTGGTATGCTTCACTTCTAACTGTCCTGTTCAGCAATGAGAATCTTTTTACTTTTTTGCTCGTTATCGGCTATATCCTGTCTGTTTCTTCACTGCTCTTACCAGCTTTTTAGCATATATTCATTTTCATTGTATTAATTCCAATGTATTCACTTTAGTGAACTTTTTCTTTTACAGGAAAATTGTCGTGTTTCCCGTTAATGTCTTTTAACTATTTGTTTAGTCTGAAGTTGTTCATTTGATCTTTCTCCTATATGCTAATTATTCTACCTTTTGAAGGTTTCCATTTGTTTTTTGTTATATTTGTCCTTTATTAAAGTATTGTACACTCTGACAATCCAACACATTTAAAAAAAACATTCATGTACTGTTCTTCCCCCTCAGTAGCTTTCCCAGCTAGGCTTCAAAGATCTGTGGAACAGGAAGGAAGGGAAATGGAAATAACCAGTTTGACAGTAGTAAACATTCACATAAAACCTCACGGAACAGAGCAGCGTGACAGCACTTGGGGCAGTAATTCAAAAAAAACCAATGGGGAACAAGGTTTCCTCTTTTAGAATAGCGGACATTCCCGTAAAGAAATAGGAAATCACTAAGCCACTCAACTGTTTCGCAGAATTACTCATGCTCACCTTTCTAGGGATTGGTGTTACACACTGCAATAAAAGGATTTAACCTTTTGCAGAATAGTTTTATTTGTGCAACTGCTGACTTCACTTCTTGAAGGTGGTGACTTGAGTTTGCCACTTCATCCAGATGTAAGTTTTCAAGGTCTTGATTTAAAATTATTTAAACATGTTAGATTAATAGTTACTGTTTATTGAATTGGGTGGGTGCAAGTAATCTGTTCAGAAATGAAGCAGTGTAAGTGGATGCTAGCAAATTGTTCTAAAAGGAATTTTAAAGCAGGTGGCTAGGTTTGGAATTGGGTTGTGAGTGGGAAGAAACACCTGTAGTTTAGGCAGTAAGTCTTTTGCTGTGTATTGGTAATACCCTTAAAATTATTAAACCACAGTTACAATAAAGGAAGACATCAAAAGTTGCACTGAAGCTTCAAATCTTTTTAGTGACAATTAGTTGCATTGAATGTCTACTCAATTCCTTGTAACAGTTTGTACTAGGATATTTGCTTGAATATAGACTTTGATATGCAGGACCAATCAGTTACTCTTAGTGAAAATTCAAGAAGAAAACTTCAACATCTAGAGAAATAACAACACTTAAGCAAGTCAAGATGAGATAGAGTTACTTTTCCTTGTAGGAAGCATAATGTTTAGATTGCTAACCAAAAGACTGCATCCTATAATCCTTTTGGAGAATATTAATTGGGCCATGACTAATAATGTTTCTTTTGCTAGGGTGGAGATGGTAGTGAATTTTTCTTAGCTGTTAGAAATCATGACTTTAGATGCTGGTTGGGTCTCTGCCTAAGGACTCCGATCTTTGACTATATTCTAAGGAAATTTATGTTCTGTTGTTGTCTGCCACTATATATAATAGTGCAACCTTGAAATAACACGGGTGTTGGGGACAACTTTAACAACTGCAACGTAAGTGAAATTAATACTTAACTAATTTTGGTTTTTAATATAGACAATTTGAACAGAAATTCCCAAAGTCCACCTCCCTTCTCTCCACTCATTCTGTATTCCACATCTACAATTTGTAGAACAGGTTCCCATTAGTGGATTTCTTGTTCTTTTCCAGAATCTATTGCTTTCTCCTCACTACTGCTGTTGTCAGAGGGATTTTCAGAGGGTTTTGCGTTCTCTTGGGAATATTACTACCTCCCTATGACCATGGAGTAAAAAAGCATGATATCTTGGAGGAATTGGCAATTCCTGCAGAGCATCTGGAACTGCAATGTAATAAGTGCTATATTGAGGTTGCACTGCATCTAGGGTTATAGCTGGTTCTAAAAAATGTTGAGATCTTGGAAATGGTGATTAATTGCAACTTATTCCATTTTGTTTTTACACAGAAG
Organism: Pristis pectinata; assembly: GCF_009764475.1. Classification (NCBI taxonomy): domain Eukaryota; kingdom Metazoa; phylum Chordata; class Chondrichthyes; order Rhinopristiformes; family Pristidae; genus Pristis; species Pristis pectinata. The sequence goes on along the minus strand of NC_067408.1, from coordinate 72,344,109 downwards.
TCTAATGATGCATTAATTTGAAAAGGTAAGGAAAGTTGACTTATTTATTTTCAATTTCTGTGGCGTTCTATTGTTAACGCATGAAAATGAGGTTGAAAATGTACACTTTAAAATGTAAGAGAACCATCTTAACTAGTTTTAAGTGATGACATGGTGACTTCAGACGTGAATAAAACTTTTGAAAGTTGTGTTTAAATGTAGAAAGTATTTGTTATGCAGCTGTAGTCTGGAAGGCACTGCTTTTGATTTGGTTAAAGGTTTTATTTGCATTTGTTAACTGTGATTCTTGTACGGTAGAGAAAGAAGCTTGCGTGAAATGAGTCAGTGGTATTGGCATTCTCAAATGATTGGCACGATAGACAGCCTTTCTGATGCAAGCACTGTGGGGTAAAGCCAGCTAACTGGAAGAAGGATTTTATTCTACCTCTCCTGTCCCTCATCCTTCTCTTGGCTCCCTCTTATCACCCTTCAACCCTCACCTGATTCCCTCCCCTGCCCCTTATCTCTTTCTTGCTCAGCTCTCTTCCCACTCTTTGCTTCACCCTTGAATCCCTGAAAAAAAATCCCTGATAAATCAAGGGCATGTACTCTAAGAAGCCAATTTGCATTATAGTGAAGTTTTGGAAATGGAATGTTTGTAAATTGAGGGAAACCCATAGTGGGTTCTGGATATACTGAAACTGTATTGTATCAGTACACTCAGCTGTAACCTGTACTTTTTTTAATGCATACAGTTTTTTTTGAACACATACAATACAGCTTCCTTAAGCATGAGAAATCAGGAACTGCCCACATCTTATCCAATTCAATTTCATTCTTAACAGTTTCGTTTTTGGTGATCTTTATCATTAGTCATTCTGATAAAGTACTGTTATATTTTAAAATGTTCCTCCACAAAAACAGTAAAATGTTGAAATCAATTCATTAAACTGGCAATGTACATAGCTGTTCTTTGCTGCTTGCACTTGTACCAGATGATGTACTAAGTGCATAGTTTTCCTATCTGTTTTTAATTTGACTGCATAGAGGCTCATCACATTTATGTGGAGTAATATTTCCCATGCATTCTCTGAATGTGTTTTTCCTCTGTCCAACCACCTCTTGTCCATTCCTCACCTGAGGACCACCTTTTCCCACTCCTTGCTCTAGTCTTGATTTCACTGTAGGCTTGTGATTGGATTTTGATCGCTTTTGGTTATTTCTAATATTTGTATATCTCCATGAAATAGATAACAATGAATACCTGTTTTATTTTACAGGTTGTTTTGATTTCATCGCTTAGACATTTGAGGTTGCCATGGCTGGAAAATCAACCCTACTGAAGGTTATCCTACTTGGAGATGGTGGAGTAGGAAAAAGTTCACTCATGAATAGATATGTTACCAATAAGTTTGACATACACCTGTTCCACACAATAGGGGTTGAGTTTCTAAACAAAGATTTGGAAGTAGATGGACATTATGTGACAATGCAGATATGGGACACTGCTGGTCAAGAGAGGTTTAGGAGCCTTCGGACACCATTCTATCGAGGCTCCGATTGTTGCCTCCTTACTTTTAGTGTGGATGATTACCAAAGCTTCCAAAATTTGAGCAATTGGAAAAAGGAATTTATCTATTATGCAGATGTGAAGGAGCCAGAGAGTTTCCCATTTGTGGTTCTAGGTAATAAAATTGATGTCAGTGAGAGGCAAGTTTCAGCAGAAGAGGCACAGGCTTGGTGCAAAGATAACGGCAACCATCCTTACTTTGAAACAAGTGCAAAAGATGCCACCAATGTTGCAGTGGCCTTTGAAGAAGCTGTTCGTCGAGTTCTTGCCACCGATGATAGATCTGACAGTTTCATGCAAACGGACACGGTGAATTTAAACAGAGGGAAGAAGCAAAGCTCTTCCTGCTGCTGACTGTGATGGGCTGGATGCAATGAACTTTCCACTATGTGCCATTGATTTACTGATTGGTGTTGATTGGGATAGTGCAAATCTGCTGGGACTGTTTTGAGGAAACCGGTGTCAGCCAGCTGAATGAAACTAAGTTCCAGTGGTTGGGAAAAGATGTGGACACGTGCACACACACAATGCTGATGCTGTGGGTTATCCACCGGTAACTGACACATTCATAGATCAGATGATGGGATTAGACAAAACGGTTTTCTGAGTTCAAGATCAACCAAAAATGGAAAGTTACATAAACATTAAATTTAAAAATAAAATGAATTTGGTATTGGTACAATATTTCAAACTAAAATGAAAAAAATGGAAGGAAACCATACTGTGGCTTGAGATGGTGGTTGTAAACTCAGAATTTAATTTTTTTGCCATTTCTCTAAACTGCTCATTCCACAAATGTTTTGTGTTTTGGTGCTTCTATTCTGACCCCAAAATATGCTGTATTGTACTGTAAATGATCTTTTTACATTACTAAGAAAACAATGAAGTATTTACTGGTATTGGATAGAAACCTGTCTATTTTCATTCCCTAATGTTGATTGTGTAACTGAATGGTCTACCGACGAACATATTGTTCTGCTGAACAGGGTACTTTAATGTGGTACTGAAAAGGTCATCTATGTGGTGCGATTGGTTTGTTGTGAGGTCAAGTAACCACAAGGTACTGTTTCTACAAATTTGAGAAAAGGTAGCAGTTTGCTCAACAGTTCTGACAGGATTCGTTGTTGATGCACAAGTAAATCAACAAAAACATTCAGATTATACAGAATGATGTAAAGGTACAGTGTATTTTGAATTGATTTGTCAAAACCTGAAATCTTCAATTCTTTATAAAGTAACATCTTCAGTACCATTCCACAAGGTGTCATTACATTCATTTATTTTCCTCTCAGGGTTAAATGTAACCTGTAAAACAAGTTATGGTTGTAAATGCTATTATTTTGGGCAATATAATGGTGTCATGTGTATCAGATTACATAAATGCTATCTATGAGATTGCCTTGGCTGCTTTAATTCCCACACTAAATTTAAGTTGTATTTGTGTACATTGCTATGACGAGTTCTTCCGAGATTCGGGACATGATGGAATTTGCAACCACTGGCTTGTGGCTTAGTTTTAGATTTTAGATATCTTTGCTGCTGTATGTTCCATTGTATGCCAAATTGGGTTAATTTTTTACACATAACCACTAAAAATATTTATTTTTCTCTCATTTTCACCTGTGTAATTTTCTTCTCTAGTCAAGAATAATGGTTCCAAATGTGCTTCGAGGCCTTTGTTTCTGCATAGCTGAGTGTTGTTCAATGCAGCCTGGTTGTTCAGTTTTTCCCTTTTTCTTCCTGTTGTATCTGACCATTGTAGCATTAGTAGAGATCAGTATTTGCATGTAGGAATCATTTGAGGCAATTAATATTTTATTAGACTCTTGTGCAGTTGGAGGATCTAACATGATAGACCATTTATATTATTCTCAGAGAGCCATTTGTTAAGCTCAAAGAGCTATTTATTACAGAGTGGCTGGACCAGGCTTCATTTAGCAAAATAATGAATTCAGTTAGTGAAAGACAGAGTAAAATCCAAAAATAAAACTGCTTTATTCTTGCGCTTTGCTGCAATAAACATATTTGTCTTACTAGCTGAATTGTCTCATTTACCACATTAAAATTTGTCAGTATTGGCTGATACAGTACTGCTGAATTATGCAATGGAAAATAGTTGGAAATAACAGAAAATAATCTTGATGTGAATCATATTTTAACAAATCAATGCATTCTATCTGCTGAAAGTTTAGGCACTACTGTGTGTTCAATCTGTCACCATGCTTTTTGATCACTATATAAAATTCTTTAATCACAATTCATTTTGGTGTCTTTCTTTAATAACAACTTCTTGTGCAGTATGTTTCAACAAGTTTGTATTTTGCCGTTGCTTCACTTAATTCTGAATATGGTCACTAAAAATATTTACTTCAAACCCTAAGCCTGTCCGAAAAGCATGAGCTTGTTTGTGTGTTGTACAGCTTCAGCCATTGCTCAGTAGTTGTGTTCACAGCTGAGGCAGAAGATTGCAGGTTCAAGCCCAACCCCATCAACTTGAGCACATTTATAACTGATGCTCTTCTGCATTTGAGGGAATGCTTTTATTATATTTGATTTCTTATAGAGAAATAAAATTCTAGAAATATTCAGCAGGTCAGGTAGCATTTGTGGAGCGAGAAATTGAGTTAACATTTCAGGTCAGTGACCCTTCGAACTCTTCTTTTCTAATAAAGATTCTTTCTGTGGAAAAAGATGGGAATTCCTCGTGCACTAGCCACTCTGTCAGCTGCCATCACTCAAACCAGATAAAAAGAAAATATAAGCAAAACAAAATAAAATATGCTGGCAATACTTGAGTCAGACACCATAGTTAGATAAATATGGTGGAACGCAGCAGAATAAGTGAGGAGAAACTGGTGAAGCCAGAGCTACTTTAAATAGCATGAACAATCCTTGGTTTTATAAAAGGGCAAAGATTCTAAAGTTAATAAGTAAAAGACTTGATTTTAAGTGTTTATTTAAAAGATGAGATGCTGTTTTTCAAGCTTCTGGTGATCTTCATTGGGATAGTGTAGAGAGATAAGGATGGAGGTTAGGTGGAGAATTAACAGGGCAGGTAACTGGAAGCTTGGCAATGCTAGCTGACTGAAAGCTGTTCAGGGCTGTGGGGAAAGAAGCCAATCGCAGATTTCATTAAGCTAGAGAAGACCACATTGTAAACATATTAGAATATATGTGGCCTTTTTGTTCAGTTTGTTTTATTTTAACTGCAGGTATTTTTGGTAATTAAACTTTAGAGACCTATAGTTGATTCATTTGATGTAGAAATTACTAATGATATGCTGTAGCGAGGTGCTACACACTGAGCTAGGAATGAAACATAGTTGGAGGTCTGAACTCGAGACTGATTTATTTTTCAACTTCCCGCGCTAGCTCTTAAACCCATTACAGATCCCGCCCTCTCTGGACGGAAGTGACGCCTGTGATATGTCACCAACTCTTCCCACACGTGGGCTTTCTCTCCTCACTGTCGGAGAAGGAGGCCCGGCGCCATTTTGCGGCTGGCCTTCCTGCCAACGCGAGCTCCATTCTCGGAGCCAGTTCGCTTGCCTCGAAGGTAGGTTGTTACGTGACCCGCTGGAACATCTGTGCGGCATTCTTCAGGCCGAAAGGCATCCGGAGGAACTCGAACAGTCCAAATGGGGTGATGAACGCTGTCTTGGGGATGTCTTCAGGGTGTACCGGGATTTGATGGTATCCCTGGACGAGGTCTACCTTGGAAAAGATGCTCGTCCTGTGCAGGTTTGCTGTAAAGTCCTGTATGTGGGATACGGGGTAGTGGTCTGGGGTTGTGGCCTCGTTCAACCGATGGTAGTCGCCGCACAGCCTCCAGCCCCAGCTGCTTTGGGCACCATGTGCAGGGGGGGAAGCCCATGGGCTGTTGGACCTCCATACAATCCCCAATTCCTCCATCCGCTTGAACTCCTTCGCCAGGCGGAGCTTGTCCGGGGGAAGCCGTTGTGCGCGGGCATGGAGAGGTGGTCCCTTGGTCGGGATGTGGTGCTGTACTCCGTGTCTGGGTATGACTGTCGTGAACTGCGGTGCCAGAACTGATGGGAAGTCCGCCACCAATTCGTTGTCCAACAGCGTGACGGAGTCTAGGTGTGGGGTAGCAACTTGGCTTCGCCCAAGGAGAACATCTGAGAAGACTTGGCATGTACCAGCCTTTTCCCGTGTTAGTCAACCAGTAGGCTGTGGGCCCGCAAGAAGTCTGCCCCTAGGAGTGGCTGGGCCATGGCGGCCCTTGTGAAGTCCCACGTGAACCAGCTGGCGCTGAACTGCAGCTGCACTGTGCGGGTGCCGTAGGTTCATATCGTGCTGCCGTTCGCAACCCTGAGGGTGGGTCCTGGTTCCCTGTTGCGGGTATCACGCCCTGTCGGGGGTAAAATGCTGGTTTCCGCTCCGGTGTTGACCAAGAAGCGGTGTCCTGATTGTTTGTCCCATACAAACAAAAGGCTGTCTTGGTGGCCAGGCACCGTGGCCATCAGCGGCAGCTGGCCTCAGCGTTTCCCGGGAACTCACAGGGCGGGCAACACTGGCGGGCTTCTGTGCCCCACCGCGGATGGTAGAAACACCACTGAACGTTGGCTTCCTCACTGCTGCCTCTAGGGTGCACGTGCTCTGTTGCCGGCCCTGGTCTGGTCTGCCATTGGGCAGGTGGCTTGGTGATCTGTGCGATGGACACCTCACTTTCCCTCTTGGCCTTCCACAGCACGTCTGCCTGGGCCGCCACCTCCCAGGGGTCACTGAAATCTGCATCAGCGAGTAGCAGATATGTCTTCGGGCAGCTGCTTTAGAAATGCCTGCTCGAATATAAGGCAGGGCTTGTGTCCGTCAGCCAGGGCTAGCATTTCATTCATTAGTGCGGACTGTCTCCCAAACCGTCCAGGTGCAGCAAGCGGGCACCTCGCTCCCACCGTGAGAGGCCGAAGGTGCAAATGAGCAGCGCTTTGAATGCTACGTATTTGCCTTCCTCCAGTGGCGACTGAATGAAGTCCTTGACCTGGGCGGCTGTCTTCTGGTCGAGGGAGCTCACCACATAATGGTAGCATGTGGAGTCGGGAGAAATCTGTCGAATCTGGAACTGGGCCTCCTCTTGATCAAAACACATTTGGGGCCGCAACGTCCAGGAAGTTGGCAGTTTAAGTGAAACTGCGTGAACAGCTGAAAAGTCAGTCATCTTTGGTCCAAATCCTGTTTGGACCGTCGGGGTCACCAATGTAGCGAGGTGCTACGCACTTGAGCTAGGAACGAAACACGCAGTCGGAGGTCTGAACTCGAGACTGATTTATTTTTCAACTTCCCGCGCTGGCTCTTAAAGCCGTTACAGATCCTGCCCTCTCCGGACGCCCGCAATACGTCACCGACTCTTCCCGTGCGCGGGCTTTCTCCCTCACTGTCAAAGAAGAAGGCCCGGCGCCATTTTGCGGCCAGCCTTCCTGCCGACGCCCGCTCCGTTCTCGGAGCCGGTTCGCTTGCTTCGAAGGTAGGTCGCTACAATGCACACTTAAATTTGGCTGTTTTGTTCTTAATTCATTGCTTGTGCCTTGGCACTTTGCTAATGCTGTTACGGACTCAGTGAATGTCCCTTTTAGATAGAGTGTGTGTGTGCGTGGCGTGCTTACGTCAATAGAAGATAAAGGACGTAATGACGTTGTTGAAGAAGTCAGAAGAAGGGAGAGAGAGAGAAGGGAGAGAGACACCAGCCTGCTAGTTTTCTCTATCGATGGATGAGAAACAATAACTGTGTCTGCCACAGAAATCCATGTATGGAAATTGGAAGTAATCTGGTGGAGTTCACTTTGTTGCTGACCTGTAGAAGGAAACAGGTATTTGTGTGTGGACGACCACGATTCGGATGCTTTTCGGGGTGAGGAAGTCACTACCGAGTAAACACTTAAGTGTCGTTTGGGTTCCATCGTGGAACATTTGGATTTCGTATTTACTCTCTCTATGTTTCTCTACGTCTACGTCTTATCTTCAGACAACGGTGGTTGTTGAAGAAGCCCTTGCTCATATTTCACCTTATGGCTTGCGGAACTGAACTTTTAAGAACCATTCCGAACTTGGAGTTTGGGACTTTGCCACACACACACGAAGAGTTTAGTTTTGGGGTTAACGTTCAAGGTTTAACATTTTCGAATTCTAACATACTAACATTTTTACTTCTTTTTTTTCATATTATCATAAGTAGTGATTAATAAAATAGTTTTTAACACTGAATCATGCTCAGTGTGTTTCTTTTGTTGCTGGTTCGTGACAATGCAGATACTTCTGAAATAGTAATATAAATGCAAAGGATTTATGTGCACATCCATAAAACCAGGAATCTGGTCCACATTCCAGATTCAGAAAATCCTTTGGTAGGTTATGACAAACATTTTGAATGATTGCTGACCATAAACTAAAATTATCAATGTCTGTCAGTGACATAAATCTGAGGAACACTTCACTTTTACCCTGGTTACCGGCACAGTTGTCAACAACAAAGAAAATATTGGCGAGTATGGTTATTGTGTGTGCTGCCCTCTCCATTTTGCTGCTGCTCCTGTAACATCTGGCTTTGTAGGGTTTTAATGTGTGATCGTCAAAGGTTTGAAGGAAAAAATACTCCTTGCATCAAGGATGATTGACTTGCAAAATAACAAAGTTAATTTTCCTTGAGTTCCAATACCTTGTCTAAATGCCCTGTTGTTGCATGACTGTTGTAAACATTGGACAGATGTTTCTAACCTTTCATATATATTGAATGGTAGGGAGTTTGACAGAGTGCAGCTTTCCGCCCATACCATTTCAAGTATATCTTGGTGTATATGGATTGATTCATTTTTAGGGGTTTGCTTAATGAGAAGGATTGCATTCTCTGTCACAATTATAACCTGACAAAATAAATGCCCTGTTTCTTCAGAACTGGTCAAGTTATTCCATTTGAGGAAACTTGGCTGTGTCATTTTGCAGAATTTTCATAAATTGCTCTAGTCAGTCGACCAGTTAAGTCTCACAAGACAAAGCTAACAGGATGTTGTAACTGATGGGGTCATCTTTGCTGAATTTCCTGGTAATTTGCAAAGTAGATTCAACCTCTGTGGGTGCCTGAATAAATCATCAACATGTGTGATGAAATTCATTAGTCCTTTTTATAAAAATAGAATGAAGACCAGCCTTTATCACAATATATAACAAGTGATGGAGGACTACCTTTAAGGCACAATAGTTTTATTGTGCAGCTTGGTGCATATGTGCATAAACCTATCACTTCAGCCCATGCCACCTTGAATCTAAGCGGAACTACCTAAACAATGTTACTTGAGAGAGAAGTGCATTACAACACAATTTTCACCTTGAACATCACAGTATTTCTCCCACTTTGTTCTTGTGGAATTTAATCTACACACAGTGAGATCACTATGTATCTCGGGGCTTTCATCAGGGTGATGGCAGTATTTTTTCTATTACCAGCCATGTTTGCAATGCATCTCAAATCTCATTGGAAAAACCTGTGGCAACTACTCGGAGAAATCAGAGAAACTTAAAGCAGACTGGATGAGTGCTTTGCAGCTATCATTTTAATTCTCCATTCCACTCCCACCGTATCTGCTTGTGGCTTCCTGCACTGTTATAATCAGGCTGAGCAGAAGCTTGAGGAACGGTGCCTCATCTTCCATGTGCGTATATTGCAATCTTCCGACCTCTATCAAGTTTATCAATTTCAGGTAACTTGCTTTGTATCAGAACAGGCCAGTTCTTCTGTAGGTCATCTGTTTGTAATCTCAATTTTTCTCTCTTTACCAAGATCTCCTGACTGGTCATTTCCTACTGCTCTGTACTGCACAGCAGGTACATGTTCCTTTGCTTGTTCTCCCTCTTTCATTGACCATATGGCTTCATCAATGGCTTTTTAAGCACAGCAACTCTGGTTTCACCCAGAGGGTTTCAACCTTTTGTCGTTTGCATCCCTCCCCCAGCCTTTGCAACTTGAAAAACTAACCTGTTTGCTCTCATTCTGAGTTCTGACAGAGGGACTTCAACCTGAAGTTCTAAATCTTTCTCTTCCCACAGAGGTTGTCTGACTTGAGTGTATCCAGAATTTTCTGTCTTTATTTCAAGTTTCCTGGATCTGCAGTTCCTTATTTTTCAATATTGTGTGTTGGTAGTTATTGGAGAAAGATCTTTTTACAAGAGAGTTTACTGAGGGGCCCATAACTTGAATCTGCATGGTTATCAACTAGGCCATTGTTCTCAAATTCATGTTTGAAGTTTTCGATGCTTTGTAATAGTGGTTTCTGTTGGTATATGTACTCCAGAGGTTGAGGCTGGAATTAATTTTGTATTACAAGAAATATAACAAGTTTTTTCTGGAACCCACAGAATAAGTTCAGACTTCAATAATTTATAGTAAAAATATACATTTTCTCTCTCATAATTAATGTTATTTTTCACACCATTACCGTGCAATTCTGACTGGAACTCTTCTGGAATTTCCCTCCTCCCCCCACCATTGATCAGTGCATCCCACAAACAGGATTGGTCAGTTTCTGAACGCACGTAATGTCTCACCACAGCATTATTAAACCAAAACACATAATTCCCACATGGTTTTATTTTCAGGTTAGATTTTATTGACATGTTGGAATTTGGTGAGCAAAACAGCTGAAGATTTCCTCAGAAGTACTGTACTGTATTGGGTTCTGAATCTGCTGGGGCAGCTGAGGTTATAAATGGTACTTTTACTCAAAGTAGCGATTATATTACCTGAAGGCAGCTTCTGGAGTCTTGACCAAATGTAATGAGCACCTTCCAATTAATAGTACAATAATAATCTGTCTGTCTCAAATAATTGATTTTTCAATCAAGATTATTCAGTAAATTTTTCAGTTTGTTAAATGGTTTTGTGTATCTGAATAAGAACTATAGATGTTGTTCTCTAGTTATCAATCACAGATTTTGGCTCTTCCCCCTTAAATTTTGTCACTTAAAATTTTTAATTTATATGAAAACATTTAAATTAAATGACTGAGGTAAAAACCACAAAACAAATGGAGAGAAACATTAAGTAAATTTTTTTTTAAAAAATCAAAGTTAATAGATGTGGAGAATGCATGATACTAATCAGTACTGCTTGCAGATCTGTCATCTTCCTGCTTGCTACTGCTAAGATGTCAGTAAGCTGAGCCTTGGGTTTCCCCTCTGCAGTGATGCTTGATCAAAGGATTCTTCCCCATATGATGTCATGCAGTAAAGCTCATGCATTCCTGCTGAAATCTCCCAAAGTGCTAAAATGGAGAACCATACCTGTCACAGTTGAATATTGTTTCCTCTATCCATTACAAAGTAACACAGGGAATTTCCATAGATATTCTGATGCGGCAGAAGATCAGGTGGTTTGGGAAAAACACTTCCCTGGGGGTTTTCATCTGAAGTTAGTGGAAACTGTGACCACAGGTTGAAACTTTGATTTGACTTGTTGTAAAACAAATGCCCTTATTTATGATATTCAGAGAATAATGAATGGATTCATGAAAGTCATTCCTAGAGGACTAGCAAAAATTCAGAATGCTAGTCAACTAGATTTTCATGTAATCAATGACTTTCACATTATCTCCAACAATACAAAAGTATAATAGCACGAAAATGTAAAATAGTGCCTCCTCTGGCTCCACATAAACAAACCAGTGGGCTATCTGCACACGAAGTCTATCCTAAATTCTTTTGATAGATTACAGCAAATGTGAATTCAACTATAACCTTTTTTCAGAAATGTCCTTATCCTAAGAATTGTAATTTACTGTACAAAATCATGTAAACCTGATTAATAGTATTGAAAATAATTGGCAAGTTTTAAAACAATGGTGCAATTCAGATTTCTAAGAACTTTTGAAACAACTTAAAGTCCACAGAGTGGATAGAATGTAGTCATTGTTATAATTGCTGTAGTTTAGATCCTGTTGTATCAAATTCTATTCTGTTGGAATACTCCCTCCACTGCTACCAACTGGAAATTTGTGGGTTAATTTATCAAGTGCTGTTGGTTCTTAATCTTAAAAGATCACTGAACATAGAACAATACAGCACAGGAAGAGGGCCTTCAGCCCATGATGTCTGCACTATGCATGATGCCAAATTAAAACTAATCCCTTCTGCCTGCATGTGGATCCATATCCTTCCATTCCTTGCATATTCATATTGCCTATCTAAAAGCCTCTTGAACACTACTATCATATCTGCTTCCACTACCACCCCTGGCAGTGTGTTCCAGGCACCTACCACTCTCCATGTAAAAACAAATTTTGCCCTGCACCTCCCCTTTAAACTTCCCCCTTCTCACCTTAAAGCGATCTCCTCTAGTCTCAACATTCCTACCCTGGGAAAAAGATTCTGGCCATCTATCCTATTTATGCCTCTCATAATTTTATAAACTTCTACCAGGTCTCCCATCGGCCTCTGACATGTCAGAGAAAACAATCCAAGTTTGTCCAACCTCTCCTTATAGCTTATACCCCCTAATCCAGGTAGCAGCCTGGTGAACCTCTTATGAACCTACTCCAAAGCCGCCATATCCTTCCTGTAATGGGGCTACCAGAACTGCATGCAACATTCCAAATGTGGCCTAATTAAAGTTTTATACAACTGCACCAAGGCTTCCTGACTTTTATACTCTATGCCCCAAGTGATGAAGGCAAACATGCCATATGCTGCCTTTACTACTCTATCTGCTTCTGTTGCCACATTCAGGGAGGTCTGGCATTGGACCCCAAGATCCCTCTGTACATCAATGCTGTTAAGGATACTGGCATTAACTGTGTACTTTCCCCATACATTTCATAACATCTCACACTCGCCAGGATTATACTCCAAGTGCCATTTCTCCGGCCACAACTGTAACTGATCTATGTCCTGCTGTATCCTTTAACAACCTTATTCACAGTCCACTTGTCCACCAATTTTTGTGTTGTATGCAAATGTACTAACCAACCCATCTACATTTTTGTGCAAGTCACTTATATACATTACAAACCACAGAGGTCCCAGCACTGATCCCTGTGGAACACCACTGGTCGCAGACCTCCAGTCAGAATAACACTCTTCCACCACTACCCTTTGTCTTTTATGGGAAAGCCAATTCTGAATCCAAACTACCAATTCACCGTGGATCCCTTGTATCTTAATCTTCCTGATCAACCTACCATGAGGGACCTTGTCAAATGCTTACCAAAGTCCATGTAGACAAGGCCTACCCTCATCAATCACCTTGGTCACCTCCTCAAAAAGAAAACTCAGATCAAGTTTGTAAGACATGACCTGTCCCACATAAAGCCATGCTGTCCCTGATTAGTCCATGTTCTTCCAAATGTGAGTAAATCTTATCCCTGAGAATCTTCTCCAGTAGCTTCCCTACTAGTTATGTGAGGTCTACTGGTCTATAATTTCCTTGAATATCACTATTTCCCTTCTCAAACGAGACAATATCCAGTTCTTTGGGATCCACCTGTGGCTAGAGAGGATACAAAGAACTTTGTCAAAGTCCCAGCAATCTCTTTTGCCTGTCTCAATAACCTGCGATAGATCCCATCAGGCCCTGGAGATTTATCCACCTTAATGCTATTCAAGAGACCCAATACCATCTCCTTCTTGTTCTCAAAATGCCGTAGCATATTAGAATACTCCACACTGATCTCACTATCCTCCAAGTCCTTCTCAGTGAATGCCAATGCAAAGTACTCGTTTAGTACTTCGCTGACATCCTCTGATTCTAGGCATAAGTTCCCTCCTTTATCCTTGAGTAGTTTTACCTTCTCCCTAGAAGATATCAGAATGACAAGATATGCCACTTGGTCTGTTCACCTATCATAATCTGAAAGCCACCCATATAATAATCAACTGATTTTTAAGCAATTTCAGTGTGGAAAGCCAGTTCTTGTTAATTGTGAGAAAATTTGAGTCCTAAATTTTCTCTTGAATTTCCAGAATATATGTATGTTATATGGTTGCTTATGTAGCACATTCACACCCACTTCAGTCATGGACCTGTCACTTATAAATTCAGTAGTACCAGAGGCCTAAGGTGTTGGGAGCAACAAAATTTGCCTTTAAGTAGAGAATGCTCTTGCAGAGCATGCAAAGTCAATCAGGCCAGTACAGGGCCAAGACAAAATCCCTAGAGCTGTAGGAAAACCATGCTCAAGGGTAGTGAGAAAATAGAACTGTGTACCAATAATTATATCAGGTGGCAGATGGAGGTGGAATAGCAGGTGAGGTGGAAATAAGAGTTTAAGTGAAAGGCTCACAAGCTGAGGGGACAGTTAGGAGCCCAAAAGAAAGCAGGGTTGTAATTGATTGAAGTATTAAAGACATTGATAGAATTTTTGTAAACCAAATGTATTGAGGAAAAGCTTCTGACCAGGTACAAGATTCAAAGATTTCAGTTCAACTGTGCCAGCCTTTTATTAAGAAAATCATTTTCTTCCCCCAGAAGACTAAAAATCTCACATTTGTTATCATTTACCTTAGATTTTATTTGCATAATTCGAACCACATATTTTGCTAAATAGAATTCTGAAATGAAAACTAAATCGTCCAGCAGCACAAGGTTTCTGATCTCAACTGTTAGTGAGGATTAGCTACGGTAGTACACATAGTCTTTAGCTGAAGAGATTTAGACCCTGGAGGACAGTTCCATTTGCTCATCATTTGGTATTTACATTTTCCTCCGAATTAACTTTAGTTACATAGAATAACCTTGGAATCAGGAGGAGACAGTTGGTTGGAACATGAGGATTTCTTTGTTGCAACTGAGGCAGTATGCAGGATCAATAGGGGAACATGACTACAATCAGCATGACAACATTAAGCAGATTCCAACATGAAACACAATGTAACAAACCTGACAATGAGGAATAATTTTCCATAGTCAAAAGTGTATACAGATTCATGTTTTTCCCCCATTTCACTATGATTAAAACAGGTCCAATTTACAATGAAGTTTCAATTCAATGGGTGCATTTGCAGTGTACATTGAGGATCTAGACAAGCCGATGTTACATTGTATTTAAATATTAGTAATGACAAAATCCAACATATACATTATATACTTAAGTGACTACAAAACTGGTGAACTAAAATTACCAGCTGTTTTGACATTTTATCTACAAATTTAATATACAGAGGACCGTTTAATAATTAGAAATGTTTAACTCAGCAGATGCTTCTTTCCCAAGAACTGAACTTTTCTATCAAATGCCGTTGATCGAATGAGGGTGTTTGGTTCATAAAATGGATTCATAGCAAACTACGAAAAGGAAAAAGAATACAGGTAAGTAACAAAAATCATTTATGAACTAAAACATTACTCCATATAGATTTAATGACCCTTCATTAGTCATTACAAGTACAAAATCTAATTATACCAATTTATTTGTGGAAAGGGACAGTTAAGTTCCTTCCAAGACCTGACAAGTCCCTTCTGTCGATTCTAAAGTCATGATGGGGTACTTTTTCAATAACAACATTTCATAGTGCATTCAGATTAGTCTTATTACAAGTTCATTGTATTCAAATCTCACTATCTACCCTTTATTAACACGCAGAATGGAAAAGTATAATCAAGATTACACAAGTTTCAACAGTAATCTTAGTTGTTCCCCTAGGAAAACAAAAATAGAATCATAAAATTTACTTACCTTAATGTACAAATCATAGACGTCGTTAAAGAAATTTTTTATTCCATCTTCTTGGCGAACATCATGCAACATAATGAATCTCATATGTGAAGAGGAATAAAGGAAAATAACAAGCAAACTGAGGTGTAAATGCTTATATCACTTTTTCAGCAAACAGTTGCATCTCTCTCTTTTGGCCAAAAGAAATGGCTCCACACTATGATGTGGTATTTCATTGGAGTAAATTGTTATAGTAACTCAAGCTGCTCAAAGCAGGGTCTGCATAAGTAGTTGTCAACTAAGGCAATCCTACTCTTTGATTTAGACCCAGCAAAGATGAAAGACCAGTAATATCTTCCCAAATCAGGATGGTTTGAAACTTGGAGGGGAACCTGTCAATGGTTTCCCTGCACTTGCTGTTCATGTCCTTGGTGATAGAGGACATGGGTTTGGGAGGTCATGTTGGAATAACTCAATTAAGTAACTGTGGTGTATTTTGTGGACAGTACAAACTGTAGTCAAGATATATTAGTGGTGGAGAAAAGAAATGTTCAGAGTGGTCGGTGGGTGCCAATTAAGTGGGCTCCACTGTCTTGAATGATATTGAGCTTCGAGAGCTGTCGGTATTGCAATCATCCAGGCAAATGCAGAGTATCCCATTACACTTCTGAGTGGTGGTCTTGTAAATGGTGTAAAGCCCTTGGGATATCAGGAGACGAGTCACCCACTCTGACCTGCTTTTATAGCTCTGATATTTGTGTGGTTGGTCCAGTTGAGCTTCTGGTCAATGGCAACCTTGAGGATGTTGATTGTGGGGGGTGGGCTTGTTCTGGTAATGCCTTTGAATGGCAAGGGTTTGGAGTTACACTCTCTTCTGTTGGAGGTGGTCATTGCCCAACAGTCGTATGGTACAAAGGTTACATGCTTTTCAATTAACAGTACATGTTCCTTTGTTTCCTCCTAATGGCCTTCACTGAAATACTCAGAAAAATAGATCAGCTGGTTGAGTGGTGTCTCAACGACAACCTTGCACTCAATGTCGGCAAGACCAAAGAACTGATTGTGGACTTCAGGAAGGGGAAGTCAGGAGAACGCACACCAGTCCTCATTGAGGGATCAGTGGTGGAAAGGGTGAGCAGCTTTAAGTTCCTAGGTGTCAACATCTGACGATCTATCCTGGGCCCAACACATTGATGCAATCACTGAAGAAGGCACACCAGCACCTCTACTTTGTTAGGAGTTTGAGGAGATTTGGTACGTCACCAAAGACGCTTACAAATTTCTATAGATGTACGGTGGAGATCATTCTGATAGTGGCATCACAACCTGGTAAGGAGCCTCCAATTCACAGGATCACAAGAGGCTGCATAGGGTTATAAACTCAACCAGCTCCATCATGGGCACAACCCTCCCCACCTTCAAGGACATCCTCAAGAGGCTGTGCCTCAAGAAGGTGGCATCCATCATTAAGGACCCTCACCATCTGGGACATGTCCTCTTCTCATTACTACCAGCAGGGAGGAGGTACAGGAGCTTGAAGACCCACACTCAATGATTCAAGAACAGCTTCTTCCCCTCCACCATCAGATTTCTGAACAATCTACTTCATTATTTTTTTTGCACTGTTCATTTTTGTAATTTATAGATTGTTTTAGTACTATACTGCTGCCACAAAACAAATTTCACGTCATATGTCAGTGATACTAAATCTGATTCTGATTAAAATTCTGATTCTGAAAATCTTGTGGTCACTTGTGAATATCATTGGGTGACACACCAATTGATGACATAGGTCAATCCAATGGATGTGTACAGCTTGATCAGGAAAATTTTAGTTGCTGGAGCAATAAGTCAAAAGAACTGTCCCAAACAGAGTGATGAAGAGAATTATTTTTCTGAAATAGGGTAAGATTTAAAAACAGTAACCCAACTAACAGATGGACTGGGCAGGAGAGCAAATAAAAGCGACAATGGATTACTTCATCATATCCAATTCTATGCACACAATCATTAATATTTCACTTACATCTATACAAGACAATGTACAAAATGCTGAGCAAGGCAGAAAAAAAATTGTGAATTCTCTTCAACCTGGAAAAGACCCACTCATAAAAAAGGATATGTCCCGCTGTAACAAATGCAGAGACAAACCATTCATTGAACTTATCAACAGTCTTCAGATACATATTGTTGGATAACCACATGTTCTCATCCACCAGGTCAAGGGCAGCATGAGCTATAAACTGGTTAAGGTGTCGGTGATCATCCTGTTTGAGAAGAAAATGTATTCACACACAACCACCAAGAAACTACATGAAAAATAACAGAGCCACCTTTTGTAATTGTCACCCTGAAAATGGATTCGGTCTGCAGTAGATTCAACACTGATTTAGTTTTAGGGAATGAAATTGGGCAAGTAGATGGAGTATCAGTGGCCAAGCAGGTTGATAGCAGTGATATGAAATAAGATTTAGCAGAGTGAGGGAAAAGGACAAAAGTAAAATAGGATTAAAATTCCTAAACAGCAAAGGCAAATTTTAGTTGACAGAAGTGATTTAGCCAAACAGTGCCTGAACAGTGGCATTCAAGTTCATACAAGGAGTTCAGGGTAAACATATTCCCACAAAGGAAAATGGTGGGACTAGCAAATCTGGAGCTCCATGGATCAAAAAGCACATTTAGGGTAGTATTTAGGCAAAAAACAAAAGAAACAGGTACCGATGGCTTAATATAGCAGAAAGCCAAGGATACAGAAAACATAGGAATGAAAGTAAAAGTAGAAAAGCAAAGACAAGATATGACAAATTGTGGCAAGTAAAAATTAAAGGAAATGCAAAGATCTCTTGTAATTACATAGAAATCAAGAAAGTGACTTAGGAAAGAGCAGAGCTTATTAGGAATAAGAAAAGTAATTTCTGTGTGGAGGTGGACGATGTGGGCAAGGTTATTACACTTTGTACAGTGGGATGATAGTGACATTATAGTTCAGGAGGAAAATCATTATACATATTAGATAGGATAAACATAATGAGAAGATATTTTAAAGGGTTTAGCATTTTTCAAAGTAGTAAGTCACAAACCCAAGTGAAACACACCCCAGGTTATTAAGAATAAAGGAGAAAAATCACAAGGCCTCTGACCATTACTTTCTGATCCTCCAAACAATAGGGCAGTGTTTACAGAAATACACTAAGCAGTTGTCCACATTTCAGGTTGAATGGACCCAAAATGAACTGATGCAGTGTTCTGACCCGAAAGGTTGACAATTCCTTTCCCCCACCACCCCAGATGCTGCTCGACCTGCCGAGTTCCTCCAGCAAACTGTTTGTTGTGCAGATTCCAGCATCTCAAATCTCTTGTGTCTCTAAACTGAATAGTTACAGGCCAGTTTGTTCAAGTTCAGTGTTGGGCAAATTATTGGAATCATTTGAGAGACAGTATGAACCTTTATTTAGAAAGGCACAAATTAATCAAGGACAATAATCATGTATTTATTAAGCTCTGACTACAATTGAAAACAAAGAAGGTTGATAGTGTAAGTCTTCTGGCAAGTCCCACGTAATAGGCCGGTCAAAAAAAATTCAAGGCCAGGGATCCCGGGGGAGAGTGGCAAACTGGATCCAAAATTGACTCAGTGGCTTGAAAGCATAGGGTAGAACTGGAAGGCTGTTTCCTTTCAAATATATCTTAATGACTTATATTCAAATATATCTTAATGACTTATACTCAAATGTAGAGGGCATGCAAGGTAGTTACAAAGGCACATGGGAACACACTTGTGGGTAAACATTATATACTTACTTTGGGTTCCATTTTGCCTGCTGGAAGAAATTCCATTTCAAAAACAGGATTATCATGGTGACCAACTATAACAAAATAAAAACTCCCAGCCATTTTTTTCTGGTCTAACCTGTAAAATAGAAAATATAACATTCACTTTAATTGGTAATTGGTTTATTATTGTCACATACTGAGGCACAATGAAAAATTTTGTTTTGCGTGCCATCCAAATATAGATCATTTCACAACATCGAGTTAGTCCAAGGGAAAAACAATGACAATGCAGAACACAGTGTCACAGTTATAAAGTGCGGTGCACGAAGTCAGTAAGGTGCAATGATGAGGTAGATTGCGAAGTCAACACGAACATCGAAAAGTACTTTTAGAAATTACATTATTACTTTTTTTCTACATTCTGGTGCACACACTAAGTTTGCGAATGGTGTTTCTAAATAAAACCACTAAGCGTACTTTCATTATCCTCTGAAAATGTTTGACTAATCACCACAATTTGCATGAGAACTGACTTATAGGTTTAAAAAAAATGTTAAAAAAACTTATGATATTCCCCTCGCTCCAGCTTGATTGATTCCGGGGTAAAAGTCAGCAGTTTTGATCAGGGTGCTGCCACCGTTGCTCGGAAGTACTGGGGAGAACAACAGCACAGCCGCGGTAGGTGGTGGTGAGCAGGGCAGGAAGAAACCCTCTCAGGCGTCAGGCTGCCTGACACCGGGGAGCGGAGGACGCCACGGCAGCACGGCTGCTGCAGCTCCTGCCTCCGGCTCCCACTACTTGCAGTCAATAACAGCCAACACAACCATTCAGCGTTACTGAAGCGGGATCCTGACTCCGCTGCACTGACCTTCCCGCAGTCCAGCCGGTGATCCCAGGCCCAGAGAAAGGGGAGGCGCTGTAGCCAATCGCTGGCGGGCGTCTTCGGAGCCCCTTTTGTAACCAATCCGGTTGGCCCTTGCGAAGGGTTGGGGCGGCGGCGGCGGTTGCTGTCCGCCGCCCGTCGTTGCCCGAGTGACGGTTGGCGGCCGGATGCGCGCGAGCTGCGGGCCGGGCGGTGCCTCGCCTCCTGCACCGGAGGCCTTCAATCCGCGGTGCGCCTGACCGCGGGAGCAGCGGGGCAGAGCGGACAGCTTGCAGGGGAAGGGGTGGAATTAACCGGCTCTCCCTGTTACCTTTGGCATGGGCATAGCGGGCCGAGTGGCCTCCTTGCCTGCTGTTTAATCCCAGGCATTAATTGCACCCAGTGCTGTTTCTGTTGGCTTTGTTACTGTCGAGGAAAATTTCCAAGGCGTGGGAAGCAAAGGGATGGAATCGGTCAAAACTTGTGTAAAGATGAAGGATTCCCATGAATATTAATTTAGTTCTGCACGTAGAGTTCCAAGGCTGCACTTGGGGCTGGAGAACCTGGAAATGGTTCTGTACAGAAGTTCTAACATAAATAGTTATACATTATACATCATATTCAATGATATAATGTATACCATCACGATGTCTGGTTTTATCCGTGTAATTACAGTGCATCTATCTATAAACTATGGTCATTTTCTGCGCTAAGGAGCAGGGATGTGTGGTAGAGCAGAATTTGCAGAGTAATGTGTACACGCAGGCAAGTGTGGCTGTAAGGTTACATGCATAGATTTCAAGAGGGATCAAGTGTTTTGAAATTGAAGTGTGGCCAAATTCCATCTCATTGAAACTTACAAATGTCAGGTTCTTGAATATGTGAGATTTTCTGTTTGGTTCTGGATAATTTGAAGTTTACATCAAGTAGGTTGGATTTGACAGATTGACTGGATGTTTGAAAATGTGATGATGCTCAGTGGCAATTGGGTTGAGGAAAGAGCAGTGAGGAATATTTAAAGAGGTGGAAGCAGGAAATATTGGTGATAAAAGTTTAATGCTCAACTTGAGATTGAGTAGTATACACAGGTTTTGCAGAAGTCTGAGAGATGAGTGTCAGAACCCTGCACAGGACCAATGAGAATAAAAAAAAAATCCTTTTTGACCCTGGCAGATGATAACGTTTGTCAAATCCATGGTTTCATCCAGTTTTTAATGCAATTTTCCAACACAGTTTATTTACTAATGTTATAAATTCATGTATAACAGTTTTGTCTTTGTAAAATAACAGTAAACCGTTATTTCAGACAGTTTAACCACGATTCTTGATCTTAATGTTACATTTTGTAATATAATTTTTGTTTGGTTTAATGTGCTGCAGTTTATAAACAAAATCTAACATGGCTTCTGGAACTAGTCAAGCTATTTCTTCAGAAGAGCTTCGGAGAAGACTTTATCAGACGTTCAAAAATCGAGGTGTCTTAGATTCTTTAAAGGTACTTATCCTGAACAAAGAAATTATGTTATGCAGAAAGATTCAGGATTGATGTATTAAGAGATAAATAAACCCACTAATTTATGACCAGATTGTTTGGATAATCTTATTGTCATGTATAAAGTAAGAAATGCAGTGCTTGCATTGGAAGCAAAATTAAGTTTCCTTATTGTTATTTTGTAATCCTTGTAGTTCACTTAAAAATATCAAGGTAATGGTGCAGCACTGTTGATTGTAAATGGGTGTTAAATAGCTACTTACTCATGTTTGCATACCGCTTTTAAAATTCATTATTACAAAACTTTTAGAGATTTTTGAATTTCATCTTTGAAAACTTATTCTATAATTAGTTTTGTTAAAGAATTTGATAATTATATAGTTCTGTGTGCAAAGTGTAACTTCCCTGGAATGCTAATTTCACATTATCCTATATTAGTTCAGTATTAAATAACAATATCTTGGATGAAATAACTGGAACATTAATCCACTTACTAGACGAGTAAATTTCTGCAAAAGTTTGCCTCACTTATTAATTTTCTCTTGACTAGTCTCAGCTTCGAAATCAGCTTGTTCATGAACTAACTCGCCCTGATTTAAATGGACGTTTACTTCCACGTGGCCATCGTCATCAACGTCCTTCTACAGATGAAGATTCTCTATTGATTATGGCTGCAAATAGTATGGTAGCAGATCACTTGAGCAGCACAGGATATGAGTACTCACTGTCTGTCTTCTATCCAGAATGTGGCTTAGAAAAGGAGAAGGTAAAGTAAAATTATATTGTTATCATTGCTTTAAATTGAGCTAGCAGGAAGCAAATTTCAGTTTGAAGGAGCAAATAGCTGAAGACCTTAAGACATAGGAGCCGAGTTAGGCCAATCAGCCCATCGACTCTGCTCTGCCTTTTGATCGTGGCTGATTTATTTTTCCCTCTCAACCCCATTCTCTTGCCTTCTCCCCATAATCTTTGACTCCCTTATTAATCAAGAACCTTCACAGCCGTCTGTGTTAATGAATTTCACAGATTCACCACCCTCTGGCTAAAGAAATTCCTCCTCATCTCAGTTTTAAAGGGGCGTCCTTTTATTCTGAGGCTGTACTCTCTGGTCCTAGACTCTCCCACTACTGGAAACGTGCACTCTATCCAGGCCTTTCAATATTCGGTAGATTTCAATGAGATGCCCCCTCATTCTTCTAAACTCCAGCTAGTACAGGCACAGAGCCATCAAATGCTCTTCATACGTTAACCCTTTCATTCCGGGGATCATTCTTGTAACCCTCCTCTGGACCCTCTCCAACGCCAGCACATTCTTCCTTAGAAATGGGGCCCAAAACTGCTCACAATACTCCAAATGTGGCCTGACCAATGCCTTATAAAGCCTCAGCATTACATTCTTGCTTTTCTATTCTAGTGCTCTCGAAATGAATACTAACATTGCATTTGCCTTCCTTGCTACCGACTCAACCTGCAAGTTGACCTTCAGAGAATCCTGCACTAGGACTCCCAAGTCCCTTTGCACCTCCAATTTCTGTATTCGCTCCCCACTTAGAAAATAATCTGTGCCTTTATTCCTTCTACCAAAGTGCATGATGTACACTTTCCTACTCTGTATTCCATCTGCCACTTCTTTGCCCATTCTCCCAACCAGTCCAAGTCCTTCTGCAGACTCCTTGCTTCATTACCTGCCCCTCCACCTATCTTTGTATCATCCGCAAACTTGGCTACAAAGCCACTAATTCCATCATCCGGATCATTAAAATATAATGTGAAACGCACTGGACCCAACACCAACCCCTGAGGAACACCACTAGTCACCAGCAGCCAACCAGAAAAGGCCCTCTTTATTCCCACTCTTTGCCTTCTGCCAGTCAGCCAATCTTCTATCCATGCTCGTACCTTTTCTGTAATACCATGGGCTCCTATCTTGTTTAGTAGCCTCATGTGTGGCACCTTGTCAAGGGTCTTCTGAAAATCCAAGTAAACAACATCCACTGACTCTCTTTTGTCTATCCTGCCTGTTGCTTCCTCAAACGATTCCAACAGATTCATCAGGCAAGATCTCTGCATAAGGAAACCACGCTGACTTCGGTCTATTTTATCATGTGCTTCCAAGTACTGGAAACCTCATCCTTAATAATGGACTCTAACATCTTACCAACCACTGAAGTCAGGCTAACTGGCCTATAATTTCCTGTCTTTTGTCTCCCTCCCTTAAAGAGTGGAGTTACATTTGTGACTTTCCAGTCCTCTGGAACCATTCCTGACTCTAGTGGTTCTTGAAAAATTGTGGAGGCATTAGTAATCTCTTCAGCTACCTCATTCAGAACCCTGGGTGTAGTCCATCTGGTCCAGGTGACTTATCCACTGTGGACCTTTCAACTTCCCAAGAACCTTCCAGCTTCCCGAGAACAGATTATTGGTGTAGTTTGAAATCAGTACTTAGTCATTAAACTGTCAGTATTTTTTCGGTGCTTTATAACAATTTTAATCTGACCTTGGGCAATGTGCTAACATAGATTAAGTCCAAATCTTCAAACAAAGTAGGAGTGTATGTTCTATCAACTGTGTTAATAAGTACATATGTATAGTAAACTTGCCCTTAATTTTCTTCTCTCTACCATGAAGCCACTGACTTGTGCCAGTACACAGTTCCAGCAGCCTTTAACTTGATAAGGGTACAGAGTGCTGTTTTCCTTTCAAATGAACAATCACAATGACTTCAGATTTGACCTAGCTTGGAGTATATGTTCTGCGCATGATTTCATCTGGTGCTGCTGACAGTGATCAGGAAAAGAAACTCCAAATGATTTAATTTTCCTCCTCTCTCATACTGGAGTAGTTGGGTCAGTTTTAGTGCCCTTCCTATTGCTGTGACTTGAACTGCACTACCTCAGCACAATTCTATGATTCAGCCTCTGAGATTCTGCAGACCTCAACGTCTCCAGTACATTCATCTATTAGGAAACAGTTTTGTAAGCTTTTAATACCAATCCATAATTTGTGTGACATGTCTGGTCCATGATTTTATATGCAATAGCATTATTTTAAAAATTTGAGAGCTGGGAGTTGTTAATGAACAATTGCAAAGAAGGTTGTTAAGGACATTAAGGTGTTAATCAGTAATTTCTCGAAACTATCATATACTGCTCCTCACCCTAATATTACCTTGGTTGTTACTGCTGTTATTCCTTGAATAATTTTATTAAGTAACTAATGGCTTCCATGATGTATTTTCTACAAGTAACTGAGGATATTTTATCAGATTTTCCTCTTTTGATGTCCTGTTCATTTTATGAACTATGTTTTATTTTAACAAAAGCTAATATTTTTGTGTGCTTAGTTGAAGGGTAAAATTAGTTATTTACATTACCATCTGTCATCTGAGTAATCACAGAGAAGCATTTGATCATGTGGTGAAACTGTGCTTAGGGCACAGTTTATTACATTTTATTTTTGCAGCCAACAAGATGATACCGAATGACCTGACTGAAAAAACATGTGCATTGAAATTGCTGGATTGACATCTTGTCTTTTGTTCATGGATTCTTAGAGAGAGATCTTATCACCAGCAGTTGTGAAATGAATTTCACTTTTTTTCAAAGGTATTTACAGCAAGAGATCTCCTACAGATCATGAAAATCAGCTCAAGATCAGACCTTTACAAGTCCATTGTGAGTGTGTGTTTGATCATATTATAAATGAATCTGACAGCTATGAATTGTTTCCTTCATATATTGGCTGACATGTTTTATTCTTCCAACTTCAGATCTCAAATCTTCAAAAGGACCATCAAAAAGGTAATAGGGCTCATTCAAATACCGCAATAATAAATTTGGAAAGAAACAGCAATCCTTTCAAAAAATATTTGAACAAAAAAATTCTTAAGTTTCTTAATACTTTTGTTCTTGTTAGGATTTCTTATTGAATTCCTGAAGGAACTGAGTGATCATCACCTAACGAGGGACTATCGAGATGCAGAGATTCAGACCAACTGTGTTCCACAGTATAAGGAATCTATTGGTGAGGACTAATGGCGCGCAATTCTCTTTTTGCACTTTTTCTTTTAAAGGTATGCCTCTTAATTAAACAAATCTTATGGCAGTTCATGCAACTTAATTATACAGTGTTGGACATAGAGCTTCTTCTATAATGAGGCAATTTTCATTGAACGAATGGGAATGATTACCCTGCAGTACAATCACACCATATGTCGCCAACTGTAGGAAATTGGAATATCTCTGCTTTGCAGGTGGCTAAACAGCTACTATGAATGTTTCAGCTGCTGATCTTATAGGTGGCCAAAAAAGCATCTAAAGTCAGAAGCCATGTAGCACTTATGCAGCAAATGGAGATATAACTATATTCAAATGTAAATCTGGTGAATCTTTTTAGTATTATTTATCACCTCTGGCAATTTCTGCTGGTTTTAAAACTCCAGTCAGCAGCAAAATGACAATGTAAATGTGCAATTTCCACTACTCACTTCTGATTTCCTCTTTTGTTGTGTCCTCAGTATGTAGCTTCTTATTTTCTTTTTTACAGTTGATAAGCTTCAAATGATTGACGAAGAGTATGCAGCGTTTCAACCTGCAAACATGCAAGAGGACTTCTGGGAAACAAGACTGCTTAAATATCGCAAACAAATAGAAGAACAGCTTCAAGCAGAACTGCAGCAAGAGGTAGTGCATCATCTGCTGTTGCATCTTTATCACATTATAATGTTACATAATTTAGCCTTTCCAAATTAGGTAAAATATTCACTAGCTTAATTTATAACCACTGAAAGAACACAATGGCCCACACATTAATACACATGCGATTAAATACGAAAGTTGTTAGTGACACCATGCTCCACCACAAGGTGCTCTGTTGCAGTCTTTGCATATGGAGTCAGCACACAATCCATGATTGATATGAACTGGAAATTCTTGCAAGTTAGTCTCACTATGTAAAATAAAAAAAACCTGAAAATGTTAAGCATTCTTGAATGATGTGTATCTATGCTTTTTAATAACATAATAAGTGGGAATTATTGCTGAACTATCTCTGGCTTTGTAAAATCAATTCTCTGTATGTAGATTGTCATCAAGGTACAGGATAACATTTAATGGATGTAAAGTTTCTCAAAAAATCTTTTTTTTAAGTTTACGATAAACAGTTTTTGCTTTAATTTCATTTGTATTTCCCAATATTTATTTTAATTTCTGTATATAAAATAAAATCAGTAATAAAAGCAAAGTGCTGGAAATATTCAGCAGGTCAGGCAGCACATATGAAAAACAACAGAGTTAATACTGCATTTTGATGACCTTCCATCACAACTTTTCATCCTACCAGATGGGCTGACTGAAGTTAATATGTATTGAAGTTGGTGGATTGACATTTTATACGTTGCCCTATATGTCTGTCTTCCCACAGACAATGCCTGACCTGCTGAGTATTTCCTATATTTTCTTTTCTGTTTGTCCATAATCTGAAGATTTTTTTTGCTTTTAACTAAAATTAGTGTCTTTTACACCTTGATTTCCTCACTGAATTTTTTTTCAATCAGGTTGTTCAGCCTGTTTGATTACATCACTATTACTGGATGGACAGGGCCCCTTCAGAAAGTGTTTGATTTCAAATTACATTGGGGAAAATGGAAATCATTAGGCTGAAACATACCTGCCTTTTGCTAGGGACTCGGAAGAGAACTGGCAGCAACGTCTTCCTCACAGGTTAGCTTGTCTCTGACTTTTCCACCTACACATTGAAAACGGAAGTCAGAGACAAGTTGGTGGTCAGTTGTCTGCACATGTGACTTTCTTTTCCACTACTGAACTCGCCAGCAAGTCCAGCAGTGGAGCACAAACTCACTGAACTGAGAACCATGGAAGGCAGGTGTGCCCCTGTTTATTTGAATGGGGTGTAAACCTTGTTTAAAAAGGTAAGTAGTTTGTTTATTTTTAATTTATTTGTTAATTTCTGGAAGTTTAAGTGAAGTTATGACTTTATATACTTTTTATTTAGTAATCTATTTGTTTTTAAATGTCTCTGGTTATCAGAGATATTTGAAAGCCATTTGACAGTAGCGAGTTGGCAAAGCAATTCTGCAAAGCCACAATACGTAAGTATGTAGGTCATGGGAAATGCATGGTGAGGTTGAGCATGTGCTACTGGCTGCATCAAGCATGATCCAGTCCAATGTGTAAGATCTCACTTTGTGGGCAGGTTCTTTCAAGGTCAGCAATGTTGCTATCCCTTCATTGCATATGAATGATCCAGATTTTCTAATGAAATATGAGCATGCAGTGTCTAGACTGAAGTATTTTCTAATAGAGATTTTGTCTCCACCCCACTAATGTTGTCAAATGAACCAACATTATTAGAATGGATATTGATGTAGGAGTTGCAACCTATTGTCACTGCATTGCAGTACATTTGCATTGTCTGACCTCAAGCTTGTGACACCACTATTGCCATGGCAGATGTGATAATTGAGGAGGGAGTGTTCTTTGTACTGGTGTCAATCTTTCAAAATCTAGAATGCATTGAATTAAAACTGTGTATCAACATGAAAAAAAATATAGAGTAACCTTTCATTCATTCACTCTTTATTTCTCAGTTGTGTTTCAATAATGCTGTGTCCCTTAAATAAGACAATTATGCATGAAGATGCACATGGATGTTTACAAATTGGGTAGTGGTTGGGGTGGATTGGGAACAAGGTAGGTGTGGGGCAGGCATAAATACCTGTAAGGGTTGATCCCAAAGGACTGAAAAATATCAGCATAAATTTGCAACTGATTTTTCTTGACACCTTTTCAACATTTTGTCAGATGGTGCCTTGCAATGATACAAAGTTCCTTCCTCAAATCTGAGTTCCCTACTTCCAGACTTATTGCACACTAGATAGCTTCTCATTGTTTTCAAATTTCTGGCTGCATTCCAGGAATAACCACATTTCATCTAATCTTTTGTCTTAATATCCCTAATCTCAAGATCACTGTATTGGTAGTTCCTGGTTATCTCCAGTCTTCCTGGAAATTCCCTGTTCAGTGTTCCATGGATCCTGTATCCCCTTCCCAGATCCCTTGAGGCTACTGCAAAAATGACAAATTAGTGGTTCAGACCATGTTGGTTGGATAGCAATTTGTTTTTGCAAGTTGTCCCAAACATCATGAGTGAAATCATTTTGGGTCCAGCTAGTACTTGCTGCTGCCATTGATATTTTCTGCTGTTGGCAGCAACTTTTCTTCTCTTTTGCAAATCTCACATTTTCCTTTTTTGCAAATCTCACATTTTCCTTCAATACCTTGTATCTTAATCATTAGGTGTTCTTAGCCATGGCACAAAGCCAATTGAACAGTTGACATGTTATCTGCTTTATCTTAAAAATTTATCTCTGTGTTCAAGAAACTTACCCAGTTCATTTATTCATGGTAGTTACAGAATTTTAAGGATGCAGAATTGGCTAAAATTAAGATTCAGGAGAAAGAACGGTCAAGGAAAGACATAGAAGACCACAGACTGAAACTAGATAAAATGTACCAATTGAAAGCTGAAGCATTGATCACACGAGAGAAGAATGCTATTGAGAGACTTCAGAAACAGAAGGAGGTAGGTTTAAATACACTGGAAGAATAGCAACGCAGTAAAACAGTCCATTCATAAACTGGCTTTCTATAACTAAATATTCTGAATTACTTAAATCCTAATGATTAACCACTTGGGGTGGAAATTCATTCTTTTTCAGAGTGAAGTAGAATACTCGTGCAGTTTCCACAAATCAAGTCAAATTTCTACCCCACTGTCTCTTAAAGTAGTTGCATAGGGTGAAATATTTTCACTGTTAATGATGACCCTTGTATACTGTGTGTACACACGGGAGGGAAAAAAACTACATGGGTGTATTCAATGTTTTGATGTTGCAAAATATCATACAGTGAGGGGATCTCTTTGTATGTTAATACCTTTTCCAATAATGACCACTTATGTTGTATACAGAGATGCTCTATAGACAAACAAAAAGCAGAAGAAAAATGCTTGGAACTGAATCATACAGGAACTGGCACAGTGCCTGTTCATGGGCACTAACTTGATCTGGATGCAGAGGACTGACCAAACATCCCCTCCACGTTCCCTGAAAACTGATAATTTAGTGTTTTCCATTATACTCCTTGGATTACAGATTGTCCTTGCATATCATGAGAGAGGTCATTGAGTTCTGCTGGTATTCCACTGTGCACTGCACATTTTCAGCCAGAGTAACCTGATACAGACGTGGAGTGCCAACTGAGCTGGCCTTCTGTATCTAAGGGTCCCCCTGCAAATCAGAATAGGCTAGAAGTAGTGACCAAGCCTTTGTTGGTGGATCTTAAGCCCTGGCCCTAGAATGCAATGATGATCTTTTGACAGTTCACTACTGTCAAAGTCCTTCAAACCATTTTTTAAATATCTGATAATCAGAAACATTTAAAATATTCAAATAGTGTTAACAGTGAAAAATTAAACTCTGGAACTCACTGCTCAGCAGCAGATGATGAGTCACTTGTGCTAGAATCTGATCTTAGCCTTGTCTCTGACTTCTGTGCAGGTGCACATTTCTAGGTGGGGCATAGCAGAGTACGCAGCAGTGTCATTAGGTGGCACACCATTTGCAGTCATCCCTGCACAATGAAGGATTTGATTTACCACAAACAAGGATGTGTTTCAACAATGTTAGTTTATTCAGAATCATTATTTGAATTCTTTCTTTCATGTAACATTGAAAATTATTAGATTTGGGTTAGAACTGTAATACCACAGCATCTTTCATGTTTCACTGATTTGTATTTGGGTTTGCTGATCCTCCTGCTACATTGCAGTAGCCCCTCTTTTGCTTCATCGTAGTGGTGGAAAGCTCCTCTCCCAAGCACACATGGCCTTGATGGCCCATGGAACATTCTTGCCTTTTGGTGGGTAGGCTTCAGACTGCTGCCCAAAGTCAAATGAAAGACCTCTCTGAGTTAGTTGGCTGTGATGCATGGTAGCTATGGGAGACTTGATGGCCTGGTGCACACCAATTGACCTCTCAGGGGACACAGTGCAATGATCTGCTGGGACTCAGACCATTTCTTCATTGTTTCAATCATTAGAACCCCATATGCATTAGCTGCCAGGCCCCAAATGGAAGGTGTCTGTTTGCTGTTTTCACTATTCTCAGAGTCAGCTCTCTGAGTTATCTCATAAGGGCTCTGCTCATGATAAAGGGGTCTGTGGGAGTATTGGATGCATTTCATTGCTTGTGGAAAAAGAGCTGAGTTCCCACATATTGTACCTTTGTCTTTGGAGGAGAGTGATCTGCTCACTTGTGGCATCTCTGCTTTTGGAGCACATGTGCAGCATCTGTGCTCATGCTGTTCACCTGGAGTTTCCATTCGCTCCTGAAGCTGTCACTTGAACGCGTCGGCATCATTATAGATTCATCATTGAAATTAGCAATAAAGTATTCATGGCCTCCAGGATGGACGTTGTGGTCTTCTGCCTTTCCACAACTTCCTGCCAGGGTGTGAAGATGGAGTCCTCCATGTTCCTTATCATCTCCTCTATTCTGTGAGGCAGGCCTGAATGCTTGCCAACCATCTTGCTGTGTACCCACAACAGTTTATTCATGACACATTCCCTGTCTTTGTCCCCATCTAAATCCTCTAAGGCAATGCAGATGTGTAGATCTCACCACCAGAGAACTCCCTATATTCCCTGTAGCTAGTACTAGACTGTATCCCCTAGTGATCTGCATCTCTCCAGTGAATCTGGAAATGCTCTCCTATTTTCCTGTTGGCTCTCTGTTCTCCATGGCAGCCATTGAATGTGTTGTTGCTATCTGCCAGTAGAAGTGTGCTAAAGTCTTTTTGTCATTGATGTGTATCGGCAGCTGCACTGAATTGAGTGTGGTTGTGGTGTGGCACACTGTAATGCATGATTCTGGGTTTAAACCTCATGCGGTTTCAAATGTGTTTTTGAGTAATTTCAGGACTTTTGTGTGAGGCCCAAATGGGTGTTAGCTCTAAATACAACAGTTTGGCACGCTGAAAAGGATGATGTGAAATTTCTAAGCTCTAGATCTCCAAGTATCTGGCATTCTTGATTTGTTTTGGCATAAGTTCAGCATCTAATGAAATTATCATTTTACAGATTGTTTAGAATTTCTATTTTGTTACAGGTTGAGGAAAAAGAAATCTATATACAAAGACAAAGTTTATTGAAAGACATTGAAGCTCTGCGTAATAGAGAAGTAGAACTTAGGCAACGAACTGAAGCCTTTGAATTGTAAGTGCAAAATCAAATTAGGGAAATATAGTCTATAATTAATATTTAAAAAGGGGGGAAAAGGATCATTGATAAAATTGAGTTTTTCCATGTTTATAACCTAATTTTTATATATATATATATAAAAAATAAAAAAGAATTTAAAAATGTAGATGCTGGAAATCTGAAATAAAAACAGAAAATGTTGGATGTACTGTAGGTTAGACAGCATCTGTGGAGAGAGGTCTGATCTTTCATCAGACCATTGAGTCCAACACAAGAACGGCAGCTTTATTTATTTCAATAGAGAAAAGCAGCTAAATGGGACTGAGGTAAATATCAGGACTTTACAGTTTTTTAATTAAAAGGTTTAAAAGTTTTCAAGTATTTTAATGTGTTTTAATATTTCTGAATGTCCCAAATATTGCATTTTTTTTTCAAGGAAGCTTTGAGCATATCCTTAAATCTATTCCTCTTTCTGCCTTGTAATCTCTTCCCATGACAGCTTGGAAATGAATACGTTTCAGGAATTTGGTGTTGGTTATGCTAACGACATTGCCTGCCCAAAATAGTTAATTGGATGTTAAGGCTCTTAATACTAGGAATGTTGGTCTGGGTGAGGACACTGTTGTTCACTTGTCCTTCCATTGAATTTGGAGGATTTTGCAGAGACAGCATTGGTGGTATTTTTCCAGTAACTTGAGATGTCTGCTATGATATGTAATTAATTTGAAAAACCTTACAAACATTAAACTATAGAATGGAAGGGTGCAGATTCATACTTGTGTAATTTCTAGTAAGCAATTCAGCAGGAAGGTTGCCTGACAACATACTAGCGTACTTTTTTTAGACAAGAATTTGCATACAGAAACAAAGCTCATAGGAAGTACTCAGTGACGAATACCTGTCTGCATGTTTTCTGAGTGATTAGTGTAGGGTTGGCTAAAGGCATTTATTTATATTGATAACTGGTGAGCAAGTATTTTTTGTCACTTCTATACTGAGGAAAAAAAATTAATAAACTAGTCAAACTGATAATATTGTTCATTAGGAGCCTGTATTGTTTTTGTAATTTCTTGATCACATTCTTGTTATCTGATTGGACCTCCTGACGTGTCGCAGGACTAGTTGGCTTCCTGCAAGTTCTTTAATCTGCTGCCAGTAAAATAGTGAAAGTGTTCTAACTGTAATTCTGTGATGAGACTGGTGTCCATCTACATGTTGTTTTATGCTTATTAATGGACTAACTTGCTACTGTTTGATATCTCACTGGATAACCTGTTCAAGATTAAAATATCACCTGTGGTGAATCATAACAATCAAATATATGTTGTGTAGTCATAACCATTGCTGACTCTGATTTATGCCTGTAATTTGTAAATTTTATCCATTCTGACAAGTTAATCATTTGCACTTTTAAATATGATAGTTGGTAAGTATGCACAGGTGAAATTCTCATGTTATAAATTGTAGATATGGGTGGAAGAATGGCAGATGGAGTTTAATCCTGCCAAATGTGAGGCATTGCCCTTTGGGAGATCAAATGTAAAGGGACAGTACATGGTTAATGGCAAGACCCTTAACAGTGTTGAAATATAGAGAGGGATCTCGGGGTCCAAGTCCACAGCTCCCTGAAAGTGACTGCACAGGTCGAATAGGGTGGTAAAGAAGGCATATGGCATGCTTGCCTTTATTAGTCGAGGCATTCAGTTCAAGAGTCAGGAAGTTATGTTGCAGCTTTATAACGTCTGCATTGGTGAGACCAAACACAGACGAGGTGACCGTTTTGCAGAACACCTGTGCTCTGTCCGTAACCACGATCTGCATCTCCCCATTGCCAGTCACTTCAAGGCCCCCTCCCACACTATTACTGATATGTCAGTCCTCAGCCTCCTCCACTGCCAGGAGAAGTCCAAGCGCAAACTGGAGGAACAGCGCCCCATTTTCCGTCTTGGAACCCTGCAGCCTAACGGCATGAACATTGAATTCTTCCACTTTAAGTAATCCCACAGCAACCACCAACCCCCCCCCCCCCCCCCCCCAAACTGCTGCTTCTTCTCTTCTTCCTCTCTTAGCCTATCTTTTTTTTCCTTTCTCTCCTTACCTTTGACCCATCCCCCTGGTGGATTTGCTCTCCCCTCTTCCCCTGCACCTGCCTATCACTACCTTTTACCTGCATCTACCTATCACCACCTTGTGCCCACACTGCCTCCCCTCTTTTGTCCACCTATCACTGCTCTGCTTTTCCCTCCTATGTATTGGGCTTCCCCTTTTTCCTATCTTCAGTCCTGAAGAAGGGTCCTGACTGAAAGGCTGACTGCCTGCTTTTCTCCACGGATGCTGCCTGGTCTGCTGAGTTCCTCCAGCATCATAGTGCTTTTCATCTAGTTAGGCTGCATCTGGAGTATTGCATTCAGTTCTGGCCTCCCTGTTATAGGAAGGATGTGGAGGCTTTGGAGAGGGTGCAGAAGCAGTTTACCAGGATGTTCCCTGGATTAGAGGGCAGGTGCTATAAGGAGAGATTGGACAAACTTGGGTTGTTTTCTGTGGAGTGGCGGAGACTGAGGGGAAACCTGATAGAAGTTTATAAGATTATGAGAGGCATGGGTAGAACAGATAACCGGTATCTTATTTCCAGGGTTGAAATGCCTAATTCTAGAGGGCATACAATTAAGGTGAGAGGAGTAAATTTCAAAGGAGATGTGCAGGCAAGTTTTTTTTACACACACTGGTGGGTGCTTGAAATGCATTGCCAGGGGTGGTAGTGGAGGTAAATATGATAGAGGTGTTTAAGTGGCTCTTAGATAGGCACATGAATGTGCAGAGAATGGAGGGATATGGACAATGTGTAGGCAGAAGGGATTAGTTTAGTTAGGCATTTAATTACTAGTTTAATTAGTTTGACATGACATCATGGGCCGAAGGGCCTGTTACTGTGCTGTACTGTTCTGTTCTAGTGTATGAAATAACTAATTTAAATAAAAAATGTTGTACAGATAATTGGACAACACACTCATGAGAATGTATATTAAATGTGTTTTGGCATAGATTTCATTCATAATTTTTCTCTTATTTCAGGACCCAGAATTTGCATGAACAGAAGAACAAGAATGTAGAAGATGGTCTCCAAAGACGGGAGCTGGCAGTGAAAAATATCGAGGAGACTTATGAGCAAAAGCTTAAGAATGAACTGTGCAAGTAAGGCATGTGTGATTCAAGAATGCAATAAACAAAAGAACATATCCTTCTGGTGTATAACAATTCTACTAACCAAAATTGTAAACATACTTCCTGTTTTGTTCTGAGTTGTTGAGATGGGTAGAAAATGTGCTTTTTGATTTCACTGGAGAAAAAGCTCAGTGAAAAATCATTGCTGTAATAACAATAATCTACCTCAAGCTAATCTGATATTTGTGATATCTGAAACTGTAAAATTTATTCATACCAGAATAATATCATTGCACAGATGGTGCTTGCATGTTAATGTTTTTTTGATAAGCTTGTATAACTTGAATGGATGGAATCTTTCCTAAAGTAACTGTTTGGATTTAATATAGACTTTTGATGTGTTTTTATTAATGATTAAATAATGCTATTCTTTCTTCTGTATAGGTATCAGCTTGAACTGCAAGAAGATTATCGAAAAAGAACTGAGAAAATGGCAATAAATGAGAAAAGAATTGAAGGTATGATTTAATATTTGGCAGTTTTTTATGCTTTACACAGGAAAATATTTGGGGAAGAAATAAAAAAAATGGAAGAAACGCTCACCAAATCAGACAGCATTTGTGGAGAGGAAACATTTTAGGTTGATGATTTATCAGGACTTGTTCAATGATTTGTCATTAATACCATGAGACCAAAAGAAATTGGAGCAAGAATAGACCAATTAACCCCTCAAACCTGTTCTGTTATTTAGTGAGATCATGGATGATCCAATCTCAGCCTCAACACTGCTTTCTCCCTCTCCCTCCATATGCCTTGACTCCTAGAGCTTAAGTATCTGTCAGTCTCTTCCTTGAGTATATTCATTGACTCTCTTCTACAGTTCTCTGAAGTAAAGAATTCCAAAGAATCACAACTCTTAAAGAGGAGAAAAAACTCTTAATCTTCTCCATTTTATTGGCGAACTCTTTTCTGAAACGATGTCCCCTGGCTCTAGATAATCCCACCGGGGGAAATATCCTCTTGTCATCCATCCTATCAATGCCATTCAGAACCTTATACATTTTAATAACCATTCGTTCTCCTAATTTTCAATGGATGTAAGCCGAACCTACTCAACCTTTCTTCAGGCATCAAACTTTTCACCCTGGCAATCGACCTGGTAAACCTTCTCTGCTCCGCCTCCAATGCAAGTATATCCTTCCTTAAATATGGAGACCAAAACCGCATGCAGTATTCCAGGTTGGTCTTACCCCTACCATGCAGCAAAACATTCCTACTTTATACTTAATATACCTCTTTGGTAAGAGTAATAAGCTTTACAGTAGCTTTCCTTGAACGTTTTAGACTGCATCAAACCCTGTAGGTTGTTCCATAAGTCAATTATATCATTCTGATTAAGTATTTAATTTTACATTGGAAACCCGACAGCTTACTCTTTTGGCTTGAGTTTATGCAAAAGACTTGTATGCCTATTCTACTAAACATTTTTCGGTATTTAACAATGTTATCTATTTGACAAACTTAACATTTACTATTAAAGTAAATAGTGCAATGCCAGAAATCTGAAATAAAAGTTGAAAATACTAGAAATACTCATATCAGTCAGCACCTATATAGAGAGAAACAGAATTGATGTTTAAGGTCAATGACATTTCATCAGAACTTCAAGCAAAGTTTCCTTGGAACAGTTTTCAGTTCTGATGAAAAGTCATTGACCATTTTGACTTTTAATTTTGTTTCTCTTTCCCCAGATGCTGCCTGGTGAGCTGAGGTTTTTTTCAGTTGAATGCCAATCAGAGCAAATTTTAACTTTTAAAATCTCTTTTTATATAATTTAGTAATCCAAAACACCAAATTGCCTTCGGAGTAATTTCCACATATTCATGTGTTTTAAGATTATGGTGGCCACGTCAGAACATCACAGGAGAATTTTAACAGCCAAAAACCATGTGGTTTTGCTTTAGTTGGGGAACTTTTAAAAAGCAATTTCAAATTATGAACATGTCTGCAACCTGTCCACCTCATTTTTAATGAGGTGGCTTGGGAGAATGGCAATATTAGTCAAAAGTCTTAAAAGAGGTTATGTGACTCAAGTTTTTACAGACCTTTTATATTTTCCCCATTTGACCTAGTACTTGGAAATTGTGGCATTTCCTTTGCTTTTGCAACTGCTGCCCTTCACATTGAGGATAGTATTGTTTTGTTGCGCCTAGTGGTATTTGCTCACTCGAGATCTTTTTCTCAGCAGATGATATATTGGCTCCTTTGGAACCATTAATTAATATCTTTTTCAGTCCTGCATGCCGAGTGAGATAGATCTGAGGAATGCTCGGCTAATACAGAATTTTCCTGGCATCCAGGACCAGAAAAGGTCACTATCTGGGGCACTTCCTTTGACCTCACAATTGACCATCACATCTTCTAAGTACTTCCAATCACACTTTATGGGGGGGAAAGAAGCAAAAGATTGAAGGAAAATTAAAGTATGAATTTAATTTAGGCCTTGTACTCTTAAACATTGAACTTTTATATAGTTGTTTTTTCCTTTTGCCAATTTATCTTTTCCTTTCCTAAACCAAAGTGCTGTATTAAATAGTTGTGCAATATTAACTCGGAAAAATAACTTTTAAGTCATCTATTTAAAACAAATCTACAGGTGCCCAGCAGATTTCTGTTAATCAGCAGAAGTCCACATTCATTGCTTGAGACCCGCTGATCAATAAATAAATTGTTCTTGCATAACAAGCGGTTTCATTATTATAAATAATCCTTGAATGCTCCAAACACTGCAGTTTGACAAGTTCTCTCGCCTGTATTACAAGATTAAATGGGGATAATAATGCAGGTTTGATGCTGTAAGCTACAGAATTATTAACTAAAAAATTGTGCTTAACTAACAATGAAAATGATGATAACTTGTAATTCCTGTTTGTTTTTCCCCCTTTAACATGTACTTATTTTATATTTTGCATTAACTGTTTTCATTACTTTTCAATGTATTTTTGCTTTACAGCAGAAACAGCTCGATTACATGAAGAATCTCTTATCATACATTCTAGTAAAAAGGAATTTCAACAAACCCGTGCTCAAGTGATGAAGTTAGAGGTAAATTATATAAACATTTTTCTTTTATTGCTTTTGGAGATGATTTAAAACTCTATTGGTTGTAACCACAAATGACTCATCAATTTAGTTATAATATGGATCAGAGAATAAGAATTCCCAGATCTGTTGATGTTGTAATAGATAAGATCTTTATTAGTCACATGTACATCGAAACATACAGTGAAATACATCTTTTGCGTAGTGATTTTGGGGGGCAGCCTGCAAGTGTTGCCACGCTTCCGGCGCCAACATAGCATGCCCATAACTTCCTAACCTGTACGTCTTTGGAATGTGGGAGGAAACCGGAGCACCCGGAGGAAACCCACACAGACATGTACATGATACATGAACAGTTTTTTTCCATTAATGAAAGTAGTGCACTATTTTGTAACTAATTCTAGGTGAACTCAAACCTGCATATGTTAAATTCAAGGGGCTCTGGTAACTTGAAGCAGTGAGCTTAAGTCTACAGCCACCCACCATTCAGTGGGTTAGGAGAGAGATAGAATTTAGATGTTGATCAGATTTATAGAAAGCTAGTACTTACAGTCAGTCTTTAGATTAAAGTCACCAAATAGTTGAAAACTCAGCTTCAGCTGATCAGTCATTTTGTTGAGATGCCTCCTCCAAAATGGACATCCAAGAGGCTAAGAAAAATAAAGGAAATATGTCCAGTGCAATTTTTTAAAAGTGGTAAAGTAAAAGTGAAGTTTAGTTAATAAAAATACAAATGGTGCTACTAAAGAATATAAACGACTGCTTATTTTTAACTCAATATTGTTTGCAGTATTATTAAATCAACTTTTGAGAAAGTTTACACCCTCTTTGTTATGGTCATTTTAGGTAAAGCTTTGTGTCAATTAACAGCTGAGAGGAAAGGAACCACACTATTTACTGAAAAAGTTGTGTGCTCACTTAAAATTAGTTTGTTTTCTGATTTAAAGGAAGCTCCGCCAGGTTGGATCTACCCAATGTAACATTTTTGAGGACATCCTTTAATGTTCTGTAATGGCTCTGTAGAACCCTGAGAAGCCCTGCCTTTATATAATCTGCTTTCAACTTGGGTTGCAGAATACTTAAGTAGCTGCAAAATTTCTTGTGGATTGGTGGCTCTGATTGGCTGCTGTACCAACCAAAATTTGCAATCCTTTATTTTGATGGATATATCAGTGACATTACAAGCCATTTACGTAAAACATCGATAATCTGCCCTCTGACTGATTGGAAGTCCCGATGGTTTTGTCACCTGGCTCACTAGGTAATGTTTGCCACATTCCCTTCCCACTCACCAGGGCCTTGTTTCCTGAGCTCCCTTTAAATTTCCAGAGTTCACTGGAACGTTTATCATTCTACTTTGTAACATTTAAAATAACAGAATTAAAAGTATATTAGAGTGTTAATAACATCCAGTAGTCTGGAAAAATCTGCTAGTTTGGCAACACGAAAGTCCCAAACATGCCAATTTAACTGAGTTTTACCATATATGGGAAGAAGACTGAGGAAGACTTGACCTTGCTTGCCTTTCTATTGTTCAGAAAGTTGATATATTTTGATGACCCCCCTGAAGAACTTCTATCTTAATCTATTCTTTAGTATGAAAAAAAGAATGCTTGGAATCAAAATTGTTCCTACAGTTTATATCCCAATTAAAATAATGACCAATTAGGAGACGCGAGAAGCTAAAACTAATAAGAATCGTGAAAACAGAAACAGATTTAGCTGAGATTCTTGGCAAATTTATGGCTTCAAAATTTAAATATTTGAAGTTACAGATTGAAATAATCTACATGTAAGAATTGTAATATGTACAGATTTTGCATAAATATTATCCGAGTTTTATATCAATTAGGAGCAGGAGTTGACTTTTTCAAGTCTACATACAAGTTTACATAGATCTAAATAACCTCATTCTTAGATGGGTATTAACTTAATCTCCAAACTAGATAGATTTTATTGCTGACACACACAGTTATGTCCTTTGCCTTTTAAACCTTGCATGCTGCTTCCTATTGCAATTCATGTTTTTAATCCCTTGGTGGTTGAGGCATTATGACAGATTTCCATCTTCACTGCCTGGTTGATAATTTGGTGACATGGATGGCCTGTCCAAATAGGACCAGGCTAATTTTCAATGCATTAATTCATTGTGTTCCTGAAACTTAAATTTATGTATTGTTCCCAAAATGCTTCTATGTTGATGACATATCGCAGTGTAATGTTTGCAGTATATTATAGTGTAGATGTGGACTTTTCAACTCTATTGAATAAATTAGCTCTGGTGAGATTCTTCTATTCAAAATCACGGCAAAGGTATGTTATTTTAGCAAGACAAACCTACTTTGTAACTGTTTCTGATTTTCTTTTGCAAGTTAGGATATTGAAGAACTTGTTGACTGACAAATCAGCTGACTTTTTCCTAGATATGCTATTTTACTGTGTCTGACTATTTTAACTAGAAGATTTGCTGAATGAATGAAATATTTAGTTGAATAACAGCATTGATGTCAGTAAATGCAAAATAAACATTTGAAGATTTTGTATTGATGGCAAAATATTAACCACAAGTTTAAGTTTCACAAAATAACTAATGACAATCATGTTGTTATTATTTTCAGGTGAGATCCAAGTTTATGTTTCAGATTTTAAATTATCATAAATTCTTGCCAAGTATATATATCCTATACTTTTACTATTTTTGTGTTTAAATCTTTTAAACTACAGGCTAGGAATTCTAAAGTCAGCAGTTTTACTGCTGTTTAACTTAATAGTTTAAAGTGGTTGCTTCCCTTAAATGGTGTGCATTTTGGAAAATATCCTGTGTGTTTTGGAAAAGACTTCCAGGCATTCCAGGCATTTCCATGCACGTGATACATTGGCACTTGGGGCACCTAGAGAAAGGATGGGTGATGTCAGTCCCTTAGGAATATAACTTAACAAGGGAGTCTGTAAAATGAATTACGTTACTTGTACTTTAGCATTCAGTGAAGGATATGTGCAGGAAAACAGATTCTAATATCAAGGACAAGATCAGCATCTACATAGATTAGAGGTATCATCAATCACTCTGAACTTTGTTGGGTGTCACATATAGGCACTCCATTGTCTTTAACTCTTCATGAATCCTGAGTGGTATCAATCCCTTAACCTGAAATTTCTGGCTGACCACAAAATGAAATTCTTCATAGTAGATGTCATCAATCCATGAAGATTGTGTACCTTCTTCACGCTTGGGCCATTTGCTGTGCCTGTCACAGTTGCCACTGTGCTGGATGAATGGTTGGCTCTTAAAATCAAAACCCTTCTCCCTTGGCTCCTCACCTTGACTGACCTCCATATTCAAGCCAAAATGTTCTTCTTCACTCAGTGTGCCAGATCTTACTACCATATATATGGCTTTGGTATTTTAAGTAGCAATTTAACCAAAGTTACACAGCAGTTCTGGCAATGGCTATCTATATCAAGTCTCAAAAGTTCCATTTGAGGCTCAGTGACATTACTTTTGTCAATTTTCCACAATGGACACTTAATGTAACTGTAGAAGCAGGTGACGGCATACCTCTCCCGTCCTGGAGATCACTTGTGCTCTGGGAAAAACATCAACCAGTAACTAAATGAATGGTTATACAGCAGTATATGGAAGACTGTCAATACAACAGCTTTGCTGTTATTCTACCTTGCCAATCTATCAGTTACTTGAAGCTTAAGTCTAAATTGTGGAACTGCAAGAAATCTGAGGATTGCCATTAGAAGTGCAATCTCTACCACAGTGAGCATTGACCTACCTCATTCAGAAAAATGATGGCAACCTCCCACCCATCTCTTTGCAGTCCATCATCGAGTCAATGCCTGTATTAAGTGCTGATGTGCAATTGA
The DNA here is from genome assembly GCF_009764475.1 of Pristis pectinata. Classification (NCBI taxonomy): domain Eukaryota; kingdom Metazoa; phylum Chordata; class Chondrichthyes; order Rhinopristiformes; family Pristidae; genus Pristis; species Pristis pectinata. The sequence continues at coordinate 72,302,359 of NC_067408.1, read as the reverse complement.
ATGGTAGGACTTTGAGGATTGTTCTTTATCATCACATGGGAAGACCCTGACCTATTAACATCTTTAAAGATAGTGTCAGGTGACAACAAGATACTTGGAAAATCTGCGTTGGATTCCAAATCACGAGTGGTCTCACTTGAAGAATGCGATTCCCATCAATCACCATGTGATAACTTCTCACGAGGAGCATGGCAGCATTGCCACTGAATGAAGTGGAATTCTATTACCGGCTTTAACTTTATTCCCTTTGTTATTCCAGCATCTGTAGGCTTATTTGTTTTCTGTTTGTTGTTGACCATGTCTGTGCCTTCAGCATAAATCTGAAAGCAGGACAAACAAATTAATCTTAAGCAATATTCACGAAATCAGACAGTAAGGAAGGACATACATGTTGCAGATTTATAGTGCTAATGTTAACTCTTCATCCTTGTGATTCTCTGTAGTGTTTATATTAAAAATACAGTTTCTGATCTATTATGTTTTTGTAGCTCCCCTTAATAGTGAAGTCAAGCAATGCAATGAAAGAGGCAGCAAATACCCTTGAAGGGCAACTACAGATGGTTCTGTGCCTAGATATCCTAGCATGAAATTGCGCTGCATTGACATGAGTGGCAGTAATCTGAGCTAGCTGCATAAGGGACGCAGATGGAGATGTAGTGTTGGGAGCATGAACGCTGTCATCCTGAGAGAGGCCAGCAGACACTTATTCCTCAGAGCCTTGATCATAACGCTGACCAAGGTACCTTTGGAAACTGCTATCAGAATGGCTGCTGATCTATTGACGTATCAGAATCTCACCTCAAGGATCATGGTGGTGCTCCCACTGTTCCTTGGCCTGTAGTTGTTTAGATCTGCAGCACAGCTAAGAGACTGGATACATTTGGAAACTGCTGGATGATGGATCGTGCATCTGCCATCGTGGCCTTGAAACTACTATCAACATTGGAATCCAAAAACATAATAGCAGTGCTCTGCTCATGATTAGCAGCAACAGAGCCTGGTTAGCAGCTGCCTGAGTGTGCATCACAGTACGCATTGGGTGCCCACTGGCGAAGATGGGCTCCGTGCTCTGAGAAGTCATGCCAAGGTTTAGAACCATAGAACCATACTCATTAACGTCTCTTGCAGGCTTTTTATCAGGCTGCATGATGGCCAAACATCTCCATGTGCATTTGCATCAGCTGCCTTATGTAGGCTGCTCTATCAATCCTCATCTGAGTCCTCTGGACCAGAATTAATGTGCAGCCTCATCTTCAGAGTTATTTCACTTTCCCCATGTGCTGACTGCTGTCCGCTTCTTCCAGGTTTCTCAGCATTTTTTATTTGTGATTCTCACCAGCATCTATATTCTTCCAGATATTTCCATCTGAGCCGGTGAGTGGGAGTGACAAAACTGTCAACATAGGTTTTCTTTCTGTACCTCTTTAGATATTGGCTTCTCAGGTGGGAGGAACATGTGTAGCTGGGGTCATCCAAGAACTTACAGTGATAAAGGCTCAAGGGCCTGCTTGTGGTGAGGAGATGGGTCGAGTGCTTGTTCGACATGCTAATAATTAGGGGGCAGAGGTTTTATGGGGGAAGGAAGGGTCATTGTCCAAAGGCTATTAGGGCATCTGCATACTCAGTACCCACAATAATTTCCAAACCTCGCGTTTTAATTGGCTGTGTAGAAATAGGGCCCATCACCTTCTCCAATTGCACAAACCACTGAGGCTAGAGAGGGCCTTGCAGTGAGCAATCTCCTGCAACAGAGAGGTGAGAGTTGATAATGAGTGTATTTCAATGCTTGTGTATTAAATGTCTGGCATACTTGAATAGCTGCACATGTGTGTTATAGCAGCATTAAATGTGTGAATACAGCAATGGGCTTTGTTGTCAGATGGATTCTTGGACTTCTCTTCCAACTTCAACCAGATTGAGATAGGGGCTATGATGCATTACTCTTAGCGTCGATATCCCTTGGACCTCTTACAAATACCGCTTAATTTCTGTCAGCGGGGAGTCCTCCTGGGATTCCTGGCATGAAGGATCTCCCTGCAACTGTTGAGTTATAAAAGGATCAGTTTGGTGATTCGGGGTGCCTGATGCAGACCCATGGCCAATGCTATTTAGCAAGCTGTGAACAGGGAAGTAATATCAATGACCCAGGTTTTGTGTGATTGGATGGTTAAACCCCATGAAGAGCTGGAGCTCTGATTTCAGTTAAAATCGGTTGATTTCCACAGATGAGTCGTACTGAAGAAATGAGTGTTTTGTAATCATTTATTATACAATTCAAATATACATACACTGTTGCTTGAAGTACACAGACGAAAGCAGTACGTCAATCACACCAAGGCATGTCCCCTGCATAGTGCCATTTTAGTACATAGTTTTAAAGACAATAGACTTCTAGCCCCATATCTCTATATATATTTAGTTAGAACTCAGTTAAACCCTTCGGTGAGAATTTTTATCCAAATGGTAAATGTCGTAATGAGTTTTAGGCTGGATTTTCATTACTTTACCTATAAAGGTAGAAAAACCTTATCTTTAACTTCTAGCTTAACAAGTAAGCATGTATGTTAAAAATATTTCATTGCTCACAGGTTGAACTAGATGAAGCTGAAGGCCAAGTTTGTTTGCTAATGAAGCAGAATGAATTACTGAATGAAAAGTTAAAGGACACAGCAGACTATACATCGTTAAAGACTGAAAATGTACAGTTTCAGGCCGAGATCAAACTGCTTCGGAAACAGTTGGATGAAGCTCGTTGTGAAAATCAGAAACTGTGTGAAAGTTGGTATTCTAATGAAATTTAATGTAAATGTATTTGTATTGTAAATCATGTAGTGACATGTCAGTGGCAAACAATCTATGCACTGGCTATTCCATTAGATGTAGGAGCATTAGAAGCCAAAACATGCCAAAATATTTGCATTTTGTTTAAATGTCAGTTTTATGAAAATTGGCACAGCACCCAATTCAGTCCCAGCAAGATGGTACAAAGGCAATTGAGACAAATTTGCAATGAATCTATTTTAGTGGCATTGATTGAGGAATGAATGTTGACCATAACCTTTTTATTCTTTGATTAGTATCCTTTTGATTCTACTTGATCAGAATATTTAGGGCCTCAATTTAATGTCTTGTGCAAGATCAGCATTCCGTTTCATTACTCCTTCAGTACGTCACTGAAATGTTGATCTAGATTACATCTTGAAATTCAGTATTGGAGCTTATACCCACTGCCATCTAACTTTAGATAAGAATACTCCTGGTGCCAGGTTGATAATTTAAACTAATTTTAAATGTTCCAATGGTACAATCGAACCCTGCTTCTGCCTTCAAATGAAAAGGATCTTGAAATTGTCCTCTTTAATATCTGAATTAGGTTACTATTCAAATCATGTACCACTATGGCTGTTCTCCCAACAATAAATATCTGGTGCAGAGTAGTTAAGTAATTCTGAAACAATGTCATATTATTTAATCTAGGTTCTCTGAAACTATTGAGAAAAAATTGAACACTCATTTCAAGGTTTAAAAGATGGTCATGTTTATGTTGCTTTATTGGACACTTCAGAGGGTAATTAAGAGATAACCACTTTTTGTGGAATTGGAATATCAAATAGTCAACACAGAAAATGCTGGGTACATTCAGTAGGTCAGGCATTGTTGAAGGATCCGTAATCTGAAATGTTAATTCTTTCTCTTCACAGATTCTGCCTAACATACTCAGTGCTTTTAGTGTTTTCTGTTTTTGATTTCAGATTTCTTGCATCTGCAGTTTTTTTTTGTTTGACAAGTAATAAAGACAGGGATGGAAACTAATCATGAAGGGAAATAATGAACCACTTGGGCTATTATTGCAACAATCTTGCAGCTCCATGATCATTGATTGGCACCGGTCTTGGTTTTCAGATTTATTTTTAAATACTGAATTCAATTTTTTAGATTGCTGTGAATTTAAACTCGTGTTCTCTGAGTTGTTAGCCCATGCCTTTGTTTGGCTAGTTAAGTAACATAAATGCTGCTGGTTGGGCCAAGTAAGCTACTTTTTTGGGATCTATAATTCTGTGCACAATCAGCTGAAAAGCATTGTGAATGGGTCTCTTTGAATAAGAGGTATGATGGTAGATAATTTAATGAGTTAAACAATGAAATTTTGCTTTTGAGCATCTTTATGAAAAATAATGTGCAGGTTCATGTTCTGCATTTATGAAGATCTTCTTCATGAATGATTAATAGTGATGTTACAAATGTCACTTTTTTATGATGAATTATCATGTTTAATACAATGAGAATTGTAAATGTGCTATAAATGTATTTAAAATAAAAACTCGGTTCATAAAATTTACAAAATACAAAGGCATTAATCAAATAAAACATTGTTATGGAGTTAACATTTGTCTTTTCAGTGTTAAATGAACCTTCTGCTGCACATGTAGCACTTCAAGCTGAATTGAAGAAAACAGAATATTCCAGAAAGCTTGATCAGGATGAATATCAAAGGCAAAAAGAAATATTAGAGCAACAGCTGCAGAATGAGGTAAAGTACAAACTGAAGCATTAACATGATGTTTATCATAATCTTCAAATTTATAGTTGTCATATTATTTTGACCTATAGCAAAATTTATCATAATTATTCTGACTGGCATCTCTTGGAAGTGTAGATGTGACTTTAGGATAAATGCACGTGACAGGACCACAGTTCCTTCTCAGAAATCTTCTCAGAAACAACTGTTGAACATTTTGGCGTACATAATGGTGTTATACCCTTTTTACTAGTGGACTCAAATATATGGACTGAAAACAATCAGTTGTTATGAACTATTGAATGGACTATAAACAATCAGGAAACATTTAAGAATTACCTAAGACAATTAACAAAATATTTAAGTTCGGGTTCCATACTTGCCAGAGAAACCATTTGTACTTGCCATGTTGTAAATTCAGCCAATGGCTCTGAAATCGCAGGACTAACCCTTCGTCAATACTGTTTAGGGGGATTATTAATTAACTGCAAGTTAGTTGCTTATTTGTCATTTCAGGTTGATGATAGGTGGATGTATTTTGTTCTGCTGCTTAGATTTGGGAACTTAATTTAGCTTCTGAGAAGAGCACTGTATTTGGCTGCCTTTTATTCAGTTTGACTCACTCATGGGTGGCTGGGTACAGTTCTGTTTGGAGCTGGAAAACGGGAAGGAATAAGGAATGCAGCAGAATAGATGAATGTGATTAACAGAGAAGTGGAGGAAGAGGGAGCTGCACAAAAGGTAATAAACCACAATGGGTACTTATACGTGAACAAATTGTTTAGAATATACGAGTGTTTAGAATTGGTTAGCACCTCTAAAGGATAATTAATCAGTTGATTGTGGTGACCAAATTGCACTGGAAAGTTCAATAGTATGTCAGGCCCGGCGAGGAATACAAATTAGATCACTGGTTAGGGGTGTAGCCTTGATTGTCAGGGGAGTCCTGACTTGAGGTCATGGTTGGGGTGGTGGAAGTGCAGGAAATGGGTGTTGCAGAATATTCTTGTCAAAGGTGGGTAGCTGTGCTATTTAGCAGGTGCATCTGGTAGCTGCAGTGGATGTGTGGTCAGCAGATTGATTGATTGTTGAGTTGAGGATTGGGAGTTTGTGGTGAGTGTGGGAGTTGCTCCAGAATGGTAATGAGTGAGGTACCAAAAGGGGAACATTGTAGTTAACCACCTTGAGTCAGGTTCTCAGCCTGGTTTTAGTTCAGACAGGTCCCTTTTGAGCCTTGCTGGAGCAGGTTTCTCAGACTTATGCAGTTTGTCATCTTCATGAGTGCCCCAGGCACAGTGTGGGCACACTCGTGCATTTGAAAATTGTTGAAGTAATACCCAGGCATACATTGCATGCCATATCATGCCACTGCATGTGTATAGGACCCTTTGTGATTGTGAAGCACAAAGTATCTGGAATGAAAATTGTGAACTTCAATGCAGTTCCATTGATTTGTAACTTTTCTTAATCATCTGAATATTTTATGTGATTGACTTTTGTTTTGAAGGCAAAAGCAAGGGATGGTTAAATGATAGGTTGTTATAATGTTGTTTCAACACTAATGCTATCCTGACTTGCTAACTGGCTATACCAGCTTTAGAGAACTGGCTATACCAGCTTTAGAGAGCTGGCTGTGGCCTCAAAACGGAAATGCTTGGTTTATTGTTCCATTGATACTAGTGCTCGTTTGTAAAATGCCTAATGGAAAATTACTTAAACAACTTCCTGATTCAGTTATGTCTTTTTTAAAATTGACATAGTTTGTTACGAAATCTATGATGTGCTGTTTAGCCACAGTGAAAATCAAGAATGGCAATTGTCTATTCCTTTTGGCACCACAGAGTGAACCAAAGAAATTACTGATCTGGGGATCAGGTTGAGTCTGGGAGCATTGAAAGTGGAGAGAGACATGTTGGTTGTGGATGGGGTACGGACATCAGGAGGTCAGTTGCGCTTTGGTAAAGGGTGGGGGGGGGGGTGGGGAGGTTCAAGATCTTGGATGACAGTTGATTGCCTTGACAGAGTGCTGAAGTATTTATTAGACCTTGAGGGAGTTTGAGGTGGACTGAGGAGTTTGGTGTTTAGAGCCATTGATGATTAGGGGTGTAGGTTTTGGTCCCATAGTGGTTTGAAGGGTGAGGGCAGTAGGGGTTGGGTAGCAGCATGGGACCAAAGGATCGAAGACAAATAGTGGGACTTTGTGGTATCATGTCGTTGGCATAGCTCTATTAAAGCTATCATCAATGATAATTTCTCAGAGTTACAGGGTCTGATTTTGAGAATGATGCTATTTGATGCTCGTTACATGCATAAGCAAGGTTTAGCTTTTGGTCATTATAGATTCGTAGGTGGGACTAACTAGGGAAAAAAAAGGTAGTCAGATGGAGGACATGGTGGTGTGCTGCAGTTGTTTGATGTGGGAACTCGTGGACCTTGCTGCGGTCCAAGATGGCCACATCTGCAGTAAGTGCTTGAGGCTGGACGAACTTCGGCTCAGAGTTGATGAGCTGGAGTCGCAGCTACAAACACTGCGCAGCATAAGGGAGGGAGAGAGTTTTGTAGACACGGTGCATCAGGTGACAGTCACCCCCCTTAGGGTAGGTACATCTGAGGTTCAGGAGGCAGATAGAATGGTGACGGTCAGGGGAGGGAAGAGGAAGAAGAAGTCAGGCAGGCAGACAGGACAGAGAGCCCCGGAGGCTGTTCCCCTCAGTAACAAGTTTTCTGCCTTGGAAGCTGTTGAGGGGGATGACCTGCAGGGGCCTAGCTGCAGTTACCAGGTCTCTGGCACTGGGACTGGTACTGCTGCTCAGAAGGGAAGGGTGGGAAAGAGACATGCGGTAGTGATAGGGGACTCGATAGTCAGGGAAACAGACAGGAGGTTCTGTGGCAGTGAGCATGAATCCCGGATGGTATGTTGCCTCCCAGGTGCCAGGGTCCGGGATGTCACTGATCGGGTCCACAGAATTCTTGAGTGGGAGGGAGAGCAGCCAGAAGTTGTGGTCCATATTGGCACCGATGACATAGGTAGGAAGGGGGATGAGGTCCTGAAGAGTGAGTTCAGGGAGCTAGGCAGAAAATTGAGGAACAGGACCTCAAGGGTAGCAATCTCGGGATTGCTGCCAGTGCCACGTGATAGTGAAGGTAGGAATAGGAGGAGGTGGCAGATAAATGTGTGGCTGAGAAGTTGGTGCAGGAGGGAGGGTTTTAGATTTCTGGATCATTGGGATCTCTTTTCGGGAAGGTGGGACCTGTACAGAGAGGACGGGTTACACCCGAACCAGAAGGGGGCCAATATCCTTGCGGCGAGATTTGCTAGGGTGGTACAGGAGGGTTTAAACTAGTTTGTGAGGGGGAAGGGAACCGGAGGAGTAGGTCAGAGGAAGAAGGGAATGGGGAAAAGTTAGATCAAACAGGTAGAGAGGCTTTGGGGAAGGAGAAGCAGAATACAGGCTGTAAAAGTAGTAAGATAGATGGACTGAAGTGTGTTTACTTAAATGCAAGAAGTGTCAGGAATAAGGGGGATGAACTGAGGGCTTGGATAAGTATGGGGGACTATGATATCGTGGCTATTACTGAGACGTGGCTGACGTCAGGAGAGGAGTGGATATTGAATATTCCTGGTTTTCGGTGTTTTAAGAGGGATAGGGAAGGGGGGAGAAGAGGTGGAGGGGTGGCGATACTGGTCAGGGACACTGTTACGGCTGTGGAAAAGATGGATGTTGTAGAAGGATCATCTCTAGAGTCCGTATGGGTGGAGTTAAGGAACAAGAAAGGAGCAGTTACTCTACTAGGAGTATTCTATAGGCCCCCCGGTAGCAGTAGAGATATAGAGGAGCAGATTGGCAGGCAGTGTTTGGAGAGAAGCAGAAATAACAGGGTTATTATAATGGGAGACTTCAACTTCCTAAATATAGACTGGAACCTGCTTAGTGCCAAAGGTTTAGATGGGACAGAATTTGTTAAGTGTGTCCAGGAGGGATTCCTGACGCAGTATGTTGACAGGCCGACTAGAGGGAATGCCATGTTAGATCTAGTTTTAGGAAATGAACAGGGACAGGTGAAGGATCTATTGGTGGGTGAGCATTTGGGGGACAGTGACCATTGCTCCATAACCTTTAAAATTGTCATGGACAGGGACAGGTGCAGAGAGGACAAGAGGTTTTTCAATTGGGGAAGGGCTAACTACGAGGCTATAAGGAGAGAACTTGGGAGTGTAAATTGGGATGTCCTTTTTGAAGGAAAATGTACCATGGGGATGTGGTCGATATTCAGGGATCTTATGCAGGATGTTAGGGATAAATATGTCCCGGTGAGGCAGAGAAGGAATGGCAGGGTGAAGGAACTGTGGGTGACGAGAGAGGTGGAACGACTTGTTAGGGAGAAGAAGGTAGCATACGTGAGGTATAAGCAGCAAGGTTCAGACAGGGCCCGTGAGGAATATAGGGTAGCGAGGAAGGAACTTAAGAAAGGGCTGAGGAGAGCTAGAAGGGGACATGAAAAGGCTTTGGCTAGTAGGGTTAAGGAAAATCCCAAGGCCTTTTTCAAGTACATGAAGGGTAGGAGGATGGCTAGGGTGAAGGTAGGTCCGATTAAGGACAAAGGTGGGAGAATTTGCCTGGAGGCGGCAGAAGTGGGAGAAGTTCTGAATGAATACTTCTCTTCGGTATTCACCAGGGAGAGGGGTCTTGATGATGCGGAAGGCAGTGCTGGTAGGGGTAATGTTCTCGAGGTTGTTGATACCAAGAGAGAGGATGTGTTGAAGTTGTTAAATAATATTAAGACAGATAAATCTCCGGGGCCTGATGGGATTTTCCCCAGGCTGCTTCGAGAGGCTAGGGAGGAGATTGCTGAACCGCTGGTAAGGATCTTTGAGTCCTCGTTGTCTACGGGGGTGGTGCCGGAGGATTGGAGGGTTGCGAATGTGGTGCCCTTGTTCAAAAAAGGTAATAGGGATAGGCCAGGGAATTATAGACCGGTGAGTCTCACGTCTGTGGTGGGTAAGCTGTTAGAAAGGATTCTAAGGGATAGGATTTATGAACACCTTGAGAATCATGGACTGATTAGGGACAGCCAGCATGGCTTTGTGAAGGGAAGATCTTGCCTCACAAGCCTGATAGAGTTCTTTGAGGAGGTGACCAGGAAGATTGATGAGGGCAGTGTGGTGGATGTGGTTTACATGGATTTTAGTAAGGCGTTTGATAAGGTTCCTCATGGTAGGCTTCTTCAGAAGGTCAGAGGCCAAGGGATCCAAGGAAGCTCGGCTGTGTGGATTAGGAATTGGCTTGCATGTAGAAAGCAGAGGGTTGTGGTGGAAGGAGTGCCCTCGGATTGGAAGGCAGTGACTAGTGGTGTCCCGCAGGGATCGGTTCTGGGACCTCTACTTTTTGTGATATTTATAGATGACTTAGATGAGGGGGTGGAGGGCTGGGTTAGTAAGTTTGCGGACGACACTAAGATAGGCGGTGTTGTGGATAGTGTGGAGGGCTGTCGGAGCTTACAGAGGGATATTGATAGGATGCAGAGCTGGGCTGACAAGTGGCAGATGGAGTTCAATCCGGAGAAGTGTGAGGTGGTACACTTTGGAAGGACAAACTCCAGGGCAGAGTACAGGGTAAACGGCAAGGTACTTGGCAGTGTGGAGGAGCAGAGGGATCTGGGGGTTCATATTCACAGTTCATTGAAAGTTGCCTCACAGGTCGAAAGAGCAGTTAAGAAGGCCAATGGGATGTTGGCTTTCATAAGTCGCGGGATTGAGTTTAAGAGCTGCGAGGTTATGATGCAGCTTTACAAAACTCTAGTTAGGCCACACTTAGAGTACTGTGTTCAGTTCTGGTCGCCTCATTATAGGAAGGATGTGGAGGCGTTGGAGAGGGTGCAGAGGAGATTTACCAGGATGCTGCCTGGATTGGAGAGTATTGAATATGAGGAGAGGCTTAAGGTGCTAGGGCTTTATTCACTGGAAAGGAGGAGGATGAGAGGAGACATGATAGAGGTATATAAAATATTGAGAGGAATAGATAGAGTAGGCAGTCAGCACCCCCTTCCCAGGGCACCAATGCTCAAGACGAGAGGTCATGGCTTTAAGGTTATGGGTGGGAGGTTCAGGGGAGATGTCAGAGGGAGGTTTTTCACCCAAAGAGTGGTTGGTGCATGGAATGCACTGCCTGGGGTGGTGGTGGAGGCAGATACATTGAACAGGTTCAAGAGCTTGTTGGATAGGCATATGGAGGAACGTGAGATAGAGGGATATGCGGGAGGAAGGGGTTAGGTAGTGTGAGGGTGGTCAGATGGACAGCATGACACGGTGGGCCGAAGGGCCTGTTTTGTGCTGTGTGGTTCTATGGTTCGCACCAGGAACTGCTTGTTCAGGAGTGACTTGAAGTAACCTTGAAATGAACATTATTGCATTTCACTCTGGGAAAGGTTCTTTATCAATTATTTTAATACTGAAGTAGAAGCAGTGCTAATCAATCAGATTTCTAGGCTCTTGTATTTTAGCCCAAACAGTGAAACCCCTTTCAGAGTTTTGGATGTTGAATATAAGATGTTGAACTGATTTGAATAGCTGTAAGATATTTTAAGATCCTTTTGCTCATAATTTATATTTTGCTCATAATGTTTTGTCTACAAAGACTATAAAGATGCTGGATATTTCACATTAACATTAAACTCATGACACATAAACATCAAATATCTTGTGTATATAAATGTCTGTATTTGTGTTTTATATTAATGATGTGGCATCTAATTTAAGCTGCATACAAAGTTCAATATTTGAAGTATTTTTGTGCATTTGTAAGGAGGATTTTGAATTCCTGTTACGTACATACCAGTTTTAACTTAAGTAGTGCAATTGATTTGTAATAGTATGAAGATGAACAAAAGGGGATAGTTGGAAAACAAAGAAGACAAAAAGGCCAGGCTTTTGCAACCATTTGTTTGCTTAATAATTTCTGCTGCAGGTGGAGCGGTGTGCATATGTGAGAAGCCAACTTGTGGAATTTGAGGATCAAACCAGAAGGCTGAATGGGCAAGTTGATGATTTGAAACTTCAACTGCGACAGACACAGTTGGGTATGTTGTTTTGGAACACCATTTGAAATTATCTGCTTCACAAATTGGACTTTTCACATTGGTATTGGAATATTGTCAGTGATTTTCCTGAATGGTAATAGCTGCAAGTCGAGGTGCTGTCAGGAAACATTGCATTCAACATGGGGAAGAGCCTTTGGTGATCCAACAGCTGCATGTTGGGGAAGTGGAAACTCCCATAGTTGATGAGAAGAGCAGGTTAATGAAGTGGAGCCTTCATGGGCACATGACTGAAGTCAGTGGCTGCCTACACTCGTGCAAAGCCAGATAGCCAGCAGGGCCTTTGGTCATTACTGAATTAAGAAGCAAGAGGTGTTCAACGTCAGTCGATGCATAAGGGTTGATAAATCACCAGAGTTGAATGAAATCAATCCCAGGTTGTTATGGGAAGCAAGGGAGGACATAGCTGGGACCCTGACAGAGATTTTCTCATCTTTCTTATCCACAGGTGAGGTGCTAGAAGACTTGAGGATAACTAATGTTTCTCCTTTATTTAAGAGAGCTGCAGGAGTAAGACAGGTAACTACAGGCTGGTGAGCCTTACATCAGTGGTAGAGAAATTATTGGAGGAAATGCTGAGGGATAGGATTTATGTGCATTTGGAAAAGTGGGGGCTGTTCAGGAAGAGTCAGCATGGCTTTGTCAGAGGAAATCTTGCCTCACTAACTTAATTGATGTTTCTGTGAAGGTAACTAAGAGGTTTGATGAAGGCAGGGTTGTCAGTATGGACATTAGTAAGGCCCTGCATTGTAGGCTGATCCAGAAGATTACGAAACATGGATCCAAGGTGAGCTGGCTAATTAGATCCAAAATTGCTTTGGTGGTAGTAAGTAGAGGGTAGTGGTGGAAGGATGCTTTTCTGGTTGGAAGTCTGTTTCCAGTGGTGTACCATAGGGGTCGGTGCTGGGACCCCTGTTGTTTGTGATATATATTAATGACTTGGATGTGAATGTAGAAGGTATGATGAACAAGTTTGTGGATGACATGAAAGTTGGTGTTGTGGATAGCGAGGAAGGTTGTCTAAGGCAACAGCAGGATATAGACCAAATGGAGAGTTGGGCAGAGCATTGGCAGATGGAATTTAATGCCAACAAGTGCAAGGTGATGCATTTTGAGAAGTCAAATAGAGGTAGGATATATACAGTAAATGGTAGGATGCTAAGGAATGTTGATGAACAGAGGGACTTGGGGGTTCAAGTCCATAGTTCCCTGAAAGTGGCAACACGGGAAGATAGGATGGTGAAAAAGGCATATGGCATGCTTGGCTTTGTAAATTGGTGAGTAAAGTATGAAAGTTGGGACATCATGTTTGAACTTTACAAAACATTGTACAGATTACACTTAAAGTATTGTGTGCAGTTCTGGTCACCAAACTATAGGAAAGATGTTGTTCTGGAGAGTGTGCAGAGGAAATTCACCAGGAATTTGCCTGGATTGGAGCATTTCAGTTATGAGGAGAAACTGGATAGGCTGGTCTTGTCTTCCTTGGAGTGCAGGAAGCTGAGAGGGTGAACTGATAGAGGTATACAAAATTATAAGAGGTATACTTAGGGTAGATAGTTGGAATTTTTTTCCTCTGGTATGGGTATCAAAAGCATGAGGGCTTAAGTTTAAGTTGGGAGGATGGAGTTTTAAAGGGGATTTGAGGGGGAAATGTTTTTGAGAAAGTGGTTGAAGTTTGGAACCCGCAGCCAGAGAAGGCGATGGAGTCAGATACAATCACTACGTTTAAGAGACATTTAGACAGGCACTTGTATAGGCAAGGCATAGAACAATACTGAGCTAGTGTGGGCAAATGGGATTTGTGTAGATGGGCAAAAAGATTGGCATGAACATGGAGGGTCAAGAGGCTGTTTCTGTGCTGTACAACTCTGTGGCTCTATGACTGTGAAATAAATGAATTTAGACCTCCTTGAGTAACTTCGCTGATGGTGAAGCAGCAAACTGTGAACTATGGCAGAGACTGGCAGTAGTACCTTGAAAGATCCTGTGGCAATGAAGTTAATAAAATCATATAGCAAAGAAACAGGCTCTTTTCCCAATTCATCCATGCCAACCCATGGTACTATTTGCCTGCATTTTGCCCATAGCCCTCTGAACCTTTCCTATCAATGTATCTGTGTAACTGTCTTTCAAACATTGTAAGGTAACCCGCCTCTTCAGCTTCCTCTGGCAGCTCATTCCATATACCCACCACCCTCTGTGTGGGAAACAGTGTCCCCTCAGGTCCCTCGTAAACCTTTCCCCTCTCAGCTTAAATCTATGCCCTCTAGTTTTAGACTCCCCTACCCCATTTTTAAAAAAAGACTGTTACCATCCACTTTATCTACACCCCTCATGATTTTACATACCTCTGTAAGGTCACCCCTCAGCCTCCTATGCTCCAAGGAAAAAAGTCCCAGCCTTTCCTTATAACTCAAGCCCTCCAGCCCCAGTAACATCCTCATGAATCTTTTCTGCACCTTTTCCAGCTTAATGACATCCTTCCTATAGCTGGGAAACCAGAACTTCGCACAAACTCCAAGTGTGGTCTCACCAACAACTTCTTTAGTTGCAACATAACATCCCAACTCCTATACTCAATGCCCTGATCGTTGAAGGCAAGTCTGCCAAATGCTAACCACTCTACCTACCTGTGCCTCCATTTTCAGGGAACTATGTACCTGTACCCTGAGCTGTCTGTTCTACAACATTCTCCAGGGCTCTACCATTTATTGTGCAAGTCCTGCAGTGGTTTAACTTACCTAAGTGCAACATCTCGCACTTCTCAGAGTTAAATTCCATCTGCCTTTCTTTGGCCCACTTCCCCAGTTCATCTAAATCCTGTTGTAGTCTTAGATAACCTTCTTCACTGTCCACCACACCTGTAAACTTACTAACCATGTTAATAACATTGTCATTCAAATTGTTAATACAGATGACAAATAATAGTGGACTCAACACCAATCCTTGTGGCTCACCACTGGTAACAGATGTACAATCTAAATAACAACCCTCTACTACCACCCTCTATCTCCTTCCACCAAGCCAATTTTGTATCCAGTTGGCCAGCTCGCCCTGAATCCCATGTGACCTAGCCTACCATTCTGTAACTCTTAACACTTTATTCTGCATTCTGTCATTGTTTTCCCTTGTACTACCTCAATGCACTGTTGTAATACAATGATCTGTATGCTTGACATGCAAAACAAAGTTTTTCACTGTACCTCAGTACATGTGACAATAATAAATCAATTAACCTTGCTGAAGTCTATATAGAAAATGTCTAACACCCTACCCTCGTGAGTTTTCTTCGGTGCCTCCTCAAAAACTCAATCAAATTTGTGAGGCATGATTTCTCATACACAAAGCCATGCAGGCTATCCTTTATCAGTCCTTGCTTTTCCAGTCGCTAGTAGATCCTGTACCTCAGCATCCACTCCAGTAATTTTCCCACCATTGACGTTAGGCTCACCAGCTTATAGTTCCCTTGCTTGTCCTTGCAGACCTTCTCAAATAAAGGCACAACATTCGCCACTCTTCAGGCTTCCGATCTCTGCCAGAGCCTTTGCAATTTATTTCCTAGCTTCCTCCAATGTCATAGGATACACTTGATCAGGCCCCAGAGATTTATCTACCTTAATGTGCCTTAAGACTGTGAGCACCTCCTCTATCGTAATATGAATGTAGAACATTACAGCACGGTACAGGCCCTTCGGCCCACGATGTTGTGCCGACATTTTATCCTCCTCTAAGATCTATCTAACCCTTCCCTCCCACATAGCCCTCCATTTTTCAATCATTCATGTGCCTATCTAAGAGTCTCTTAAATGTCCCTAATGTATCTGCCTCCACCACCTCTGCTGGCAGTGCGTTCCGCACACCCACCACTCTCTGTGTATAAAAAAAACTAACCTCTGACGTCCCCCCCATACCTTCCTCCAATCACCTTAAAATTATGCCCCCCTCATGTTAGCCATTTTCATCCTGTGAAAAAGTCTCTGTCCACTTGATCTATGTCTCTTATCATCTTGTACACCTCTATCAAGTCACCTCTCATCCTCCTTCTCTCCAATGAGAAAAGCCCTAGCTCACTCAGCCTATTCTCATTAGACATGCTCTCCAATCCAGGAAGCATCCTGGTAAATTTCCTCTGCACCGTCTCTAAAGCTTCCACATCCTTCCTATAATGAGGCGACCAAAACTGAACACAATACTCCAAGTGTGGTCTAACCAGAGTTTTATAGAGCTGCAGCATTACCTCCAGGCTCTTGAACCCAATCCAACGACTAATGAAGGCCAAACACCATACCCCTTCTTAATAACCCTATCAACCCGCACGGCAACTTTGAGGGATCTATGGACGTGGACCCCAAGAACTCTCTGTTCCTCCACACTGCTAAGAGACCTGCCATTAACCTTGTATTATACCTTCAAATTCGATCTTCCAAAGTGTATCACTTCACACTTTTCCGAGTTGAACTCTATCTGCCACTTCTCAGCCCAGCTCTGCATCCTATCAATGTCCTGTTGTAACCTACAGCAACCTTCTACACTATCCGCAACACCACCAATCTTCGTGTCATCTGCGAACTTTCTAACCGACCCTTCCACATCCTCATCCAAGTCATTTATAAAAAATCACAAAGAGCAGGGGTCCCAGAACAGATCCTTGCGGAACACCACTGGTCACCAACCTCCAGGCAGAACACGCTCCATCTACAACCACCCTCTGTCTTCTATGGGTGAGCCAATTCTGAATCCACACAGCCAAGTTTCCCTGGATCCCGTGCCTCCTGACTTTCTGAATGAGCCTTCCATGAGGAACCTTATCAAACGCCTTACTAAAATCCATGTACACTACATCCACTGCTCTACCTTCATCAATATGCTTTGTCACATCCTCAAAGAATTCAGTCAGGCTCGTGAGGCACAACCTGCCCCTCACAAATCCATGCTGACTGTCCCTAATCAGCCTATGCTTCTCCAAATGCCCATAAATCCTGTCTCTAAGAATCTCCTCCAGTAGTTTGCCCACCACTGAAGTAAGACTCACTGGTCTGTAATTCCCAGGGTTATCCCCACTCCCTTTCTTGAACAAAGGAACAACGTTTGCCAGCCTCCAATCATCTGGCACTACTCCTGTTGCCAGTGAGGATGCAAAGATCATTGCCAAAGGCGCAGCAGTCTCTTCCCTCGCTTCCTGTAATAACCTTGGATATATCCCGTCCGGCCCTGGTGAATGATCTATCCTAATGTTTTTCAAAAGTTCCAGCACATTCTCTTTCCTCACGTCGACATGCCCTAGTGTATCAGCCTGTTGTACACCATCCTGTCAAACATCAAGGTCTCTCTCACTGGTGAATATTGAAGCAAAGTATTCATTAAGGACCTCCCCTACCTCTTCTGACTCCAGGCACATATTTCCTGTTTTATCCCTGATTGGTCCTACCCTCACTCTAGTCTTCCTCCTAGACTTAACATACAAGTAGAACGCCTTGGGGTTTTCCTTAATCCTACTCGCCGAGGCCTTCTTATGCCCACTTCTAGCTCTCCTAAGTCCACTCTTAAGCTCCCTCCTGGCTCCCTTGTAACTCAGAGCCCTGTCTGATCCTTGCTTTCTAAACCTTAGGTGAGCTTCTTTCTTCCTTTGACAAGATATTCTACGTCTCTTGTCAACCATGGTTCCTTCACCTACCATCCTTACCCTGCCTCAGTGGGACAAATCTCTCCAGAACCCCATGCAAGTACTCCCTGAACAACCTGCACATTTCCGTTGGTCATTTCCCCAAGAACATTTGTTCCTAATTTATTGCTCCCAGGTTCCTGTCTAATAGCATCATAATTCCTCCTCTCCCAATTAAATACTTTCCCATATCGTCTGCTCCTATCCCTCTCCATGGCTGTGGTGAAGGTCAAGGAGTTATGGTCACTGTCTCCAAAATGCTCTCCCACTGAGAGATCTGAAGCCTGATCAGGCTCATTGCCTTGTCCCAGGTCCAATATGGCCTGTCCTTTAGTCGGCCTGTCCACACACTGTGTCAGGAATCCTTCCTGGACACACCTAACAAACTCTGCCCCATCTATCCCCTCTACACTAAGGAGGTTCCAATCAATATTAGGGAAGTTGAAACATGACAACAACCCTGTTATTTTTGAACCTTTCCAAAATCTGCCTTCTGATCTGCTCCTCAGTGTCTCTGCTGCTATTGGGGAGTCTGTAGAATACTCCCAATAGAGTGATTGCTCCCTTCCTGTTTCTGACTTCCATCCACACTGACTTAGTAGATGATCCCTCCAGGACATTTTCCCTTTCTACAGCTGTGATACTGCCCCTGATCAGCAAAGCCACTCCCCCACCTCTTTTACATCCGTCCCTGTCCCTTTTGAAACATCTAAACCTCAGAATATCCAGGAGCCATTCCTGCCCTTGTGATAGCCGAGTCTCTGTAATGGCCACCACGTCATAGTTCCACGTACTTACCCATGTTCTTCGTTCATCAGCCTTGTTCCTGATACTTCTCGCATTAGAGACAGTTCAGCCCATCCAATTGACTGCAATTTTGCCCTTTCAACTGCCTATCCTTCCTCACGGTCTTTCTACACGCTGCATCTACTTGTACACTAAATGCACCAACCTCTGACCTATCACTCGGGTTCCCATCTCCCTGCCGATCTAGTTTAAACCCGCCCCAACAGCTCTAGCAAACCTGCCCTCAAAAATATTGGTCCCCTTCTAGTTCAGGTGTAACCTGTCCCTTTTGCACAGGTCATACCTTCCCCAGAAGAGAGATGGATATGTTCCAATACAACACTATTCATTTCCCCTCATTCTTTAGTTTCCATGACCTTCTCCGTGGTAAATACAGATGAGAAATATTCATTTAACACCTTGCACATCTCCTGTGACTCCACACATAAATGACCTCATTGAATCTTAAGGGGACCTTTTCTTTTCCTAGTTACCCTTTTGCTCTTAAGATTACTTAGATTCTCCTTAGGATTCTTCTTTACCTTATCTGCCAATGTTACCTCATGTCCTCTTTTTGCCCTCCCAATTTCCTTCTTGGGTGTACCACAACATCCCTTGTACTCCTGAAGGGATTCACTTGGTCTCAGCTGCCTATACCTGACGTGTGCCTCCTTTTTCCTGACCAGTGCCTCAATATGCCTTGGCAACCAGGGTTCCTTAATCATGCTAGCCTTGCCCTTCACTCTAGCAGGAATATGCTGTCCCTGAACTCTTCCAATCTCACTTTTAAAAGCCTTCCACTTGCCAGACATCCCTTTACCTGTAAACAGATTCTCCTGATCAACTTTTGCAAGTTCCTGTCTAATGTCTTCAAAATTTGCCTTGCCTCAATTTAGGATTTCAACTATTTAAAAACTAGTAGAATTATGGTCACTAGTCCCAAAGTGCTTCCCCCATTGACACTTCTGTCACTTGCCCAGCTTCATTTCCCAACAGGAGGTTGAGTGTTACCCCCTCTCCAGTAGGGCCACTGCATACTATTTGAGAAAACTTTCCTGGACACATATAACAAATTCTGCCCCATCCACACCCTTTGGACTATTGGCAGTCCTAGTCAAGAAATTCGCCACTAGGGGGAATTTTTTTACTCGAAGGGTTGTATATCTTTTTTATTCTTTACCGCTGGGTATGATATGTGATCAGGCATTGGGTAATTCATTACTGAGAACGACATATTTTTAGACACTGAGGAAAATGGTCAAGGTAGGTAGTGGACTTGTGTTACAAGATTAGTTATGATCTCGTTGAATGGTGGAATATGCTGCTTATTATTCTTGTGTGATAATGAAGGATTTTCAGAATAGATTTGACAATGTACCACGCAGGACCAGGGAGTATGCATTTGTAAGAGGAATAGCACTAGCTGTAGTCATATCTAGCACAAAGAAAATATGGTTGTTGTTGGTTGACAATCAACTCTAATACAGCACTTCAAGAGTTCTTCAGGTCCTAGACCCAAGTGTTTCAGCTGCTTTTAGCAATGATCTTTTGTTCAATACAAGGTCAAAGTGGAAATGTTTGATATTTGTACAGTTTTGTTCCCTTTGCAACACCTGAGATAATGAAATTGATTGTGCCTGCAAACAGCAAGACATGGAAAATATTTAGGCTTGGATTTTGCCTGACACTTCTGTGGCATGAAAGTCACAAATGAGTCTAGCCACCTCCCCCAATGGGTACTGAGTGACTGTTTTTTTTCTCAAAGAATTTCCATCATCCATAAGGTAAATATCAGAAATGTGATGAACTAGTTTTGACTGGGGCACCATTCAGCCAATCATGCTTAATGACGGAGTTTTAGAGAAAAAAATTCATTCACATGTAACACAAAAACATTACACTGTGTGAAAGAATTTTTCAGCTTGTAGGTTTTGAAGACTGATCAACAGGGTAGATGCTGAGAGTCTTTTTCCTCGGGCTGAAGATCTCGAACCAGCTTGCTGAATATTTCCCCTCACTGCCATCAGTGCACTGTGCCTGCAAGGTGTCCGTTAATAACTTTCCAAAGTTTCTTCAATCGAACCATCTGCGGCAGGACAAGGCAGTGGATGCATAAGAATAGTCAACATACAAAGTTCTCCTCTGAGTCACCCAAGTAGCCTACTTTCTGCTGTAATTTCTGAATGAGCTTGTTTGCAAAGGGTTGCAAAGCATTAATGCATCATGTTATAATTTACGAAGTAATTCTAGCTATAAGCAATGTTACTTTTTCACACTTTCTTGAGCAATTTACTTAATGAAATAGTAATAAGGTTGTACTCTTTCCACCTATTTCTGACTTTGCTTTTTGTATGTTTTGTTTTTGTTCTTACAGCTTTAGAGAATGAAGTGTACCGTAATCCCAAACCCTCACTGGTTGATCGGTCGGCCCTTGACCTCACTGCAAACAGAATAGTACCTCCTGATATTTATGTAGATACTGGTTTACCCAGGAGCCGGGTAGTATTTGAAGAACAACTCCTTTATCCAGGTTCTGGTATAGGTGCAAACTACTCCAAGTACATCGGAACGCCAAGCTCTTCGTCGGATTCAGACCAAGATTTTGTAGCAGGAGCCAAGGCCCGAATAAGAGAGCTAGAAAAGGAGTCCGAGAACCTAGAGGAAGCCTACAGAAACTACCAAAACAGAGTGATTCAAGCTGCTATTCAGAAAAGTTCAGAGATTCGAGCTTTCTCCCCAATGCCAGTTAACAGTATTCTCAGTAAAATTTCATCCAGCCACCAACACAGAGTAACATTTGCAGACTCTTTCCTAACTTCCAAACAGTCAGAGCCAACAAGACACCCAGTATCTGAAGGAAGTCATCAATTAATAAATAAAATTAAAGATCACCAAACTCCCTCTGCATGTATGTTGACATCCCCAAAATATAGCTCTTCAACACCTGTCAAACAGAAACCTGAATATGGCACGTGCGTGAAGACTTCAGAAGGTAGGATTCATTAAAAGGTGTAAGATACATTCATTCATCTGTAGTGAATGAGATATAAAAGCAATCGATGCCACCAAGAAACTTTAATGTTATTTGCAAAGGAAGAATTTCAGTTCATTATTACCAGCAGTCTCAAGTATTGTGATACAACTGTAAATCCTGCAAAGCTGCTCAAAGTGAGAATCTAACTAACCTAATTATTCCACTTGATGAATTACTCAGTTTTCCAGACAGATCAAAGTTAATTACCACTGACCTGTTGGTGAATAATTATTTACACTTCTATTGTGTCTGTGGTCCTGCCTGGAGTTTACCAAATGACATTATAGTCTTACAATGGTAGATGCAAGCACAGCTCTGAGAATTACTTCTCAAAGCTGCTTTCTCTGTAACTGAGAAATTAGCAGAGGAGTTATCGTGTGGCGAGATACTGGACAAGGCATTCTTATTTCATTTGGGATCCATGTAGATGGGGAAAGACACTCACTATGTTGGAGGAACTCAGTAGGTCAGGCAGCATCTATGGAGGGAAATAAACAGTCGACATTTCGAGTTGAGACCCTTCATCAGGACTGGAAAGGAAGAGGGCAGAAGCCTGAATAAGAAGGTCGAGGGAGGGGGAGGAGCACAGGCTGGCAGGTGATAGGTGAGTCCATGTGAGGGGGGAAGGTAGACCTGACGCAGACTGGGTGACCGCTTCGTCGAGCACCTTCGCTCTGTCCACTGCAAAAGCAAGGATCTCCTGGTGGCTAGCCATTTCAATTCTATATCCTACTCCCATACTGACATGTCTATCCATGGCTTCCTCCACTGCCACGTTGAGGCCAGACGCAGGTTGGAGGAACAACACCTCATATTTTGCCTTGAGAGTCTCCAACTTGATGGCCTCAACATCGATTTCTCTAATTCCGGTAACCCCTCCCCTCTTCTCCATCCCTCCCCCCTCCTTTTTTTTCCTCCCTCCACTCCCCCCCCCCCCCCCCCCCCGTTTTCCTCGTTCCTGTGGCCCCTTCATCCCTTCTCTTTCCCCTTCCTCCTCCTTCATGATCTGCCCATCTCTTCCCTACCTCCTTCCCTTTATTCCACGGTCCACTGCCCTCTCCTACTGGATTCCTCCTTCTTCAGCCCTTTGCTTCTTCTACCTATCACCTCTCTGCTGCTTACATCTCTCCCCTCCCCCTCTCACCTGGACTCACCTATCACCTGCCAGCCTGTGCTCCTGCCCCTCCCCCAACCTTCTTATTCAGGCTTCTGCCCTCTTCCTTTCCAGTCCTGATGAAGGGTCTTAAACATCGACTGTTTATTTCCCTCCATTGATGCTGCCTGACCTCCTGAGTTCTTCCAGCATTTTGTGTGTGTTGCTCCAGATTCCAGCATCTGCAGAATCTATTGTGTCTCCTAGATGGGGAAGGAGTAGACTTTGTCCCATTAGAATCAGCCCAAGAGGCACAGAGCTACAGAGCCACCCATTCAGCCATATCAAGCAGTCTGCCCAGTCCATTTTGCACAAAGATATCACTTAGAGTCATACAGCATGGAAACAGACCCTTCAGCCCAACTGGTCCATGCCGACCAAGATACCCATCTAAGCTAGTTTCATTTGCCCGCATTTCGCCCATATCCTTCTAAACCTTTCCTATCCATGTACCTGTCCAACTGTCTTTTAAGATCACTTATTCAGCAGTGATGTCTAGTTTTTAAGTAATGATGTACAAGAAAGTAACATAAAAAGACCTATTAAGTCTTGTAAGATTGGTTCCTGTAATACGCTGTCCTCCATCTTAGAATCTGGTAGTAATTTGAACAGTTTTAATACTTCAGGTAACAGATAACAGATTATTCAAAATATTTCTCATTCCTTAAGAAATTTAAGTTTCTGTTTTGCTCTTTTAAATTAATTTTCTCTGGCCCTTCTTCCCACCTTACTATAAATTAACATTCGTCAGACCAATCCACTTTCACAGTAGACTTTAAGTGTTTCACACTGTAAGCGTGGTGAAACAGTGGTCAATCAACCTACAACAATTGCATTCCAGAACCAAGGTAACCCAAATTTCAGAGGTTGGGCTACAATATGCAGACAGTGTTTCCATTTGAACATGCAAGTGTACAATCAGAGTCTTGCTAAAACTGAAGTTGGTGGATACCATAGAAAAGCATTCCTGAGCTTGGAGTCATACCTTGTATACAGGAATATGGTTGGTGTTGTTGGAGGCCAATCATCCTAGATGCAGGACATCATTTCAGGAGTTCCTCAGGGCAGTGTACTAGGCCAAGCCATCTTCAGCTATGTGCCATCAATGACTCCCTTGCCATAATAAGGTCAGAAGTGGGGATGTTTGCTAATAATTGTACATTGTTCAGTTCCATTTGCAACTCCTCAAAAGTTGAAGCAGCTCATGCTTGCATACAGCAAGACCTAGACATGATTTGGGCATGAATTGAATATTAGCATCACTAAAGTGCCAGGCAACGACCAGCTTCAACATGAGAGAGTCTAACCACCTTTACTTAAAACCTTCTGCTATCATCATCCTGGGAATCATCATTTGACCAGAAACAAGTGTACTAACTTCATATATACCATGGCTACGAGAGCAGGTCAGAAACTGGGATTCTTGTAGTGAGTGATTCGCCTCCTGACACCCCAAAGCATTTCAGACATCATCTTGGCACAAGTCAGGAGAGTGATTAAATGTTCCCCAGACAGCTGGATTTGTGTAGTGCCAACAATTCTTAAGAAGCACTTTCATAATTTAAGGAGTCATACAGTGTGGAAACAGGCCCTTCAATCCATCAGGTCCATACCAATCATCAAGCACACATTCAGACAAATCCTACACCAATTGCATTTTACTTTCCGCACAATCCCATCAAGTTCTCCAAATTCTACCACTCACTTACACAATAGGTTAATTGACCACTGTAAATTGTCCCTATCAACCAGACTGTCTTTGGAGTGTGGGAGGAAATTGGAGCACGTGGAGGAAACAGTCATGGTCACAGGGAGAATGTGCAAACTTCACATAGACAGCACTGGAGGTCAGGATTGAGCTTTGATCGGTGGAGCTGTGAGGCAGCAGTTCTACCCACTGTGTCACCTAATCAACATCATCTGGGACAAAACAGCCTACTTGATTGACCCAATCAACTACCCTCATTCATTTCCTCCACCACATGTGAACAATGACTGCAGTGTGCACGATCTGCAAAATGCACTGAGGTTACTCACCTAATCTACTCTGACAACACCTCCCAAACCTGTGATCTCTACTGCCAAGAACAATAAGAGCAGCATGCACATGGGGACCACCAACAAGTTCCCCTGCAAGTCACACAAAATCCTGATTTGGAAATGTATCACCAGTCCTTCGTCAGTACCTGCTATAACTCCTGAAACTCTGTACCCAACAACAGTGTGGAAGTACCTTTACCAGAAGAACTGCAGTGGTTCAAGAAGGTGGCTCACCACCACCTTCTCAAGAGCAACTAAAAATTGGCAATAAATACCAGTAACACTCAGATCCTGAAAAATTGAATTAAAATGTAACGTACAGAGGGATCTTGGGGTCCAAGGCCATAGCTCCCTGAAAGTGGCTGCAGAGGTTGATAGGGTGGTTAAAAGGTGAACGGAATGCTTGCCTTCATTAGTCGAGGCATTGAGTTCAAGAGTCAGAAGTTATGATACAGCTTTATAGTTAGGCCTCTTCTGGAGCATTGCATTCAATTCTGGTCACCCCATTATAGGAAGGATGTGGAGGCGGAGAGGGTGCAGAAGAGATTTACCAGGATGCTGCCTGGATTAGAGGGCATATGCTATGAGAAATTGGACAAACTAGGGTTGTTTTCTCTGGAGTGGCAGAGGCTGAGGGGAGACCTGGTAGAAGTTCATAAGATTATGAGAGGCATAGATAGAGTAGACAGCTGGTATCTGATTCCCAGGGTTGAAATGTCTAATACCAGAGGGCATGCATTTTAGGTGAGAGGGGGTATGTTCAGAGGAGTTGTGCAAGGCAAGTTTTTTTTACACAGAGTGGTGGGTTCCTGGAATGTGCTGCCAGGGTGGTAGTGGAGGTAAATACGAATAAGTATTTGCAAATACAAATATGTTTAAGAAGCTCTTAGATAGGCACATGTATGTGCAGAGAATGGAGGGATTTGGACATTGTGCAGGTCGAAGAGATTAGTTAGCCATTTAATTACTAATTTAATTAATTTGGCACAATATTGTGGACTGAAGGCCCTTTTCCTGTGTTGTAGTGTTCTATGTTCTTTGAAAAAAACAATTTTCTTCTGAATTATAAAAGGCAGGCTTATAGTCTGTTCCATCAGTAAGTTTTGGTTGACTTTACCTCATTTGTAATGTAGTGCTCCATCTTGTGGTCTGTCTGAGAAATTGTAAAACCCATTTAACAATGATGAAGTGTGTTTTAATTTGAAATAATACTACTCAAAATATATGGATATATGGGTGAAAATAATGAAAGCTATTGATAAAGACAGTTATAGCACAGGTATTTTGCAAGAACAAGCAACACGTTGGCATTCATCATTTCTCCTATAAGCATGGACAACAACTTCACATACAAGTTATTTGGGACTGAGTGCATTTCCTTCTCACTGAACATCTCCACTCTAACCGTACGTGATCAAAACTTAACCCCATTATTCTCCTTTAGTGGATTCAGCAGTGATTGCTCACATTGAGCGAGGTTATGACAAAGAACATATGATTCTGAGCCTCCTCTCCACTTCTTCAGCTATACAGGTTCTTAAATCTAGCCATCCACTTAAATTGTTTTTAATTAGTTTGTGGCAAGGCCAGGATTTAATGCCCATCCCAATTGCCTTTGAAAAGGTGGTGATGAACTACTTTTTTGAACCAGTCTGGATTTTGTAGTAAGGATAGTGTCATAGTACCAATTAGTAGGGGTTCCAGTATTTAGATCCAGGAAAGAATTTGTATTTCCTAGTTAGAATATCGATATGACTTGTGACCGGACAGGTGGTGGTGCTTGCTAACTTTGTCCCTTCTATGTTGTAGAAGTCACGATTTTGGGCCTGTTTAACAAGCCTTGGAGAATTGCACTGTTCCCCATAGCTTAGAAGGTTTTGAAGTTCAACAACTGCCAAATTTCCAATTGTGTGAAACTCAGCTAACTTTTTCTTGCATGTAACAATATCTGGATCCTCACTAAAGTCATCACATCTTTACCCCATCCCTGCCAAACTCTACACAATTCAGCTGTGTTTCTGCATCCCCTCAGAAGCATTTTTTTTTAACCTCAAACTCTTGTCCACCTAGCTAAAAACAGGAACAGGCCCTTCAACCCAATGAGTCTGTGCTGACTACCAACCACCCATTAAATTTTTTTTTAAATTATCCCTACTTTCTCATCAATTCTCCTCGGATTCTACTGTTTATTTCTGTGCATGCCCTTTATCCTTATTCATCAAAATCTTTACTGATCAAGCTTTGTGCATTCACATCCAGATCATTTACATAAATAACAAGGGTCCCAACACTGACCTCCTAAGGCACACCATTAGTCACTGGCCTCCATTCCGAGAAACAACCTTCAACCACCACCCCCTGCTTCCTACCTCGGAGCCAAATTTGAATCCACCTAACTAGCTTTCCCTGGATTCCGTGGGACCTAACCTTCCAGAGCAGCCTCCATGCGGGACCTTGTTGAACGCTTTGCTAAAGTCCAAATAGACAACATCCCTACCTTCATCTATCTTTTTGCTTACCTCTTTTAAAAAAAAACCTCTGAAAGGTTTCCATTGCACAAAGCCATGCTGACTCCTCCTAATCAGACTCTGTCTGTAAAAATGCTGGTAGATCCTGTCCCTCAGAATTCCCTCCAGTGACTTCTATACTACTGATGTCAGGCTCGTCCTGCCTTGTCCTTGCTACCCTCCTTAAACAAAGGAACAACGTTAGCCATCTTCCATTCTTCGGGAACTTCACCAATGGCTAAAGATGAAGCAAATATCTTAGCAAGGACCTCCGCAATTTCTTCCCTAGCCTCCCACAAAGTCTGAGGATGAACTCGGTCAGGCCCTGGGGATTTATCCACCTTAATGCGCTGTAAGGCTGCAAGCACCTCCTCCCTGGTAATATAAATGTCCTCCAAAACATCTCCACTAGTTTCCTTTATCTCTTGAGCAACCACGATGATCTTCTCAGTAAACACTGAGAAGAATTCATTAAAAATCACACCCATCTCCTGCAGCTGAAGACATAGACAGCCCTGCTGATTTCTAAGGGGATCTACTCTCTCCCTGGCCATCCTTTTACTCTTGATATCACTTTAGAACCTCCTGGGATTTTCCTTAAGATATTGACAAGGTATTTTATTCTCAACCTCTCACCCTTAAACTGAGCAAATTTTAGCACAGAATCTGTGGTGAGAGAAACAGAGTTGATGATTTGTGTTGAAGATCTTGCATCAGAAAGATAATTGATCTGAAAGTTTAACTCTTGCTCTCTCTTCAAACCTGCTGAACATTTCTCGTACTTTCTTTTTGTCAGTTGTACTAATACAGGCTACCACTTTTATGTTTTATTGGAAACCCACTGCTGCTGGTGTAATAGTATTATTGCATCCTTTGGAATCTTAACTCTCCACCAAATAAAACATAATTAGAATGAAAATAAAATAGAAACTTTGCTTGTTTGTAGATTGTCTTGCAATTTTGATTAGATCTTTTTCTTTTTTTTGGGAAAGGTCTTGTTCTGAATGAAAGGAAATGAGAAGGAATTATCAATATCCAGACTATATATTTTGAATATTTTAAGTTTAATCTTTTAAGTATAATAAATCGTGAAGTATTTTAGAATAGTCATTAACATCTGCATGTGTGCTAATAAAGACATCTTTTCTTTTAAAAAAGGTGAGGATGGGTCATTTCTGGTGTGTGTTGCCAATGTATCTGAACATCAGACATCAATTACAACCAATGAAGTACAATCCTGTGTCTTTCCAGATGTCAATACTGCAAACTGTCCTTTATCCATCATCTGTGATGCTAATGAAAGGTAAAAATCTAGACTATTCAATGGATGTTCCTAAAGTCTTTTTGTAAATTATTCTGTAGTATTGGATATGTAAATCACAATTCAGTTTTAAAACTAAACAATGAAGTAACTAGGAAGTCTGAACAGAACATAAGTAACAGGAGCAGGAGGTGGCTAGTAGGCCCCTGGAGTCTGCTCAGCCATTCATTAAGACCATGGCTGATCCAATCTTAGCCTCATTTCTACTTTCCTGTACTTTCCCCTTGACTCCCTTGTAGTCCAAAATCCATCAGTTTCTGCCTCCACAGCTGTCAGGGGTGGAGAAATCAAAAAGTCATGAGGCTCTAGGAGAAGAAATTCCTCTTCATCTCCATCTGAAACTGGTGATCCCTTCTCTGAAACTATGCCCCCTTTTTCTAGATACCTATACTAAGGGAACATCCTCTTGGCATACACCCTAACAGTCTCCCTCAGAGTCTTGTGTGTTTCAATAAGGTCATGTGTAATTCTTCTAAAATCCAGCAAGTATGGACTGAGCCTTCTCAAATTTTCTTCACGTGTCAACTCTTTTGTCTCGGGAATTAACAGAGTGAACCTTCTCTGCACTGTCTCCAATGCAAATATTCCTTCCTTAAATATGGAGGCCAGAGCTGCAAGTGGTACTGCAGGTGCAGTCTCTGCAGTGCACCAAAGTTGCACCAAAATGTCCCTACTTTTATTCTCCAAACCCATACCTTTCAACAAAGGAGAACATTTCATTAGCTTTTCTAGTTACTTGCTTTATCTGCATAGTGACCTTTGTGTTTCCTGCATTTGGAGCTTTGTACTGCTACATTTTCTAATCTCAGTCTATTTAAATGATGATTTGTTTGTTCAGTCTTCCAAAGTGGATGACCTCACATTTTCCCACTTGCTCACTCACTTAACCTATATAGATCCCTTTACAGGCTCTTTGTGCCCTCTATCCATGTCATTAATATTGATTGAAACAGTTGAGAACCCAGCATAGATCTCCCTGGCACCCCACGAGTTGCTGATTGCGAGTCTGAAAATTATCAATTTATCCTGACAGATTATTTTCTGTTAGTTAGCCAGTCCCATGTCCGTCCTTGTATTACCCTGCTCTTATTTTGTGCAGTAACCTTTTAGCAGACATCTGATCGAATGTCTTTGGGAAACCTATTACATCGCATCTACAGGTTCCTTTTTATCTACCGCATTTGTTATATCCTTAAAAAAAAGACTCAGGCAAATTTGTCGAACACAATTTCACTTTCACCAAACCAAGTTGACTCCGCTTGATTGTCTTCTGATTTTCCTCCTTCCACTCAAAATGGCAGTACTAAGGGGAAGGAATGGGTGGCAGTTAAATAATAAGCAGTACTAGAAGTTAACAAATGGAGCATAGACTATTCACCTGATTCCATCAGTAAGAAAACTTCCCATATTTGTACCTGATCTGTATTACTTAATTTGATATTAGTAGTGCACTGGCACAAAAAAAGAAAATTAAATTTATTTGCTTGTGTTAAGGTGAGCAAATGGTTTTAGCTTGAGTATTTTAATTTCTGGTTTTGATTTTTGTACAGATAAAAATAAAACTTCTACCTTTTCAATATTACTTGAACCAAAGATTCTTGTAGAACACTTTATACTCTAAATAGTTTTAAAACCTTCAAAATTAAAATATTTTGGCATTTTATACTTCAAACCCTACACAGCTGCATTTTCATTTGCTTGACACCCAAAAGGCAGTCTTTACAGTGGCCTTTGTACCACAGGCATTTCTGACCACCATAAAACTGTACAACTTTTAAGGAGACAGTGCAGACCTTTCCTGTTTACTATTGCACCATAATGGTGTGATGTTTGCATCCCTGATGATATTGCCATCACGTCAAACATTACAGTAATATTTTAATAATCCTACTTTGCATTTCAAAGGCGAAATGGGTAGTAGACTATTTCCAGGATTGCACTAATTGGCCCAGTTAATAAAATGTTGTATCTAATATTCATCTGTAAGTTGTATGGAATTCTCTTGCATTCATGTATTCTGTTTCCTTGATCATTGTGTATCTAGAGTTGGGGAGATTGATACCAAGGCTTCTCACTGCAGTAAAATGCATTAACATTCATTGACATGAAAATTAACTCTTAATTGGGATCCACATTTTTTTAGCGATCTGAGATTTAATTTTGAAGGTAGTTTAAAATCATTGCTTTTTTTTTACTAAATCAGGTAAACACTATTCGTTGGTATGAATATTTTAACACAATGTGGCGACTCACCGTCTAGTCGGGCGAACCGGCTCGGCAGTCGGGTCGCGCGGCGTCGGAGCGACGAGGCCCAAGATGGCGGTGGGCCTCGTCTTTCTGAGCGACAGGGAGAACCCGTGCGCGGGAAAGTCCTGATGACGTAGGACTTACGTCATTACCGGTTGTTTTGGGTGGGAACATTCTCCCTTAAAGGGCCCGCGCAAGGCGGGAAAATAAACCAGTTCTGTTTGGCAATCCTCCGAGTAGAGTCTTGTTTTATTCCGCGGTAGCAACCGCTACATTGGTGACCCCGACAGTCCAAACGGCTTTTGGACCCGCGAAATGAACGACAGCGCAGCAGCCAATGCAGTGGCCCTCAAGCTGCCCACCTTTTGGACACTTCGGCCCAGCGTCTGGTTTGACCAGGCCGAAGCGCAATTCCACCTTCGGCAGGTCACCTCCGACTCCATGAAGTACTACCATGTGGTTAGCTCTCTGGACCAGGAGACAGCCGCCCAGGTTGGAGACTTCATCCAGTCGCCTCCGGAGGAAGATAAGTACCCGGCTTTCAAAGACCTTTTGATCCGGACCTTCGGCCTCTTCCGTCGTGAGCGCGCCGCCCGCCTGCTTCATCTGGACGGCCTGGGGGACAGATCCCCATCCGCCCTAATGAATGAGATGCTGGCATTGGCCGAGGGTCACAAGCCATGCCTGATGTTCGAACAGGCCTTCCTCGAACAGCTCCCTGATGACATCCACTTGTTGTTAGCTGACGCCGACTTCAGCAACCCCCGTGAGGTGGCCGCCCGGGCAGATGTTCTGTGGAGGGCCAAGCGCGAGAGCGGTTCGTCCGTTAGTCAAATCACCAGGCCGCAAGCCCAATGCCCGCCTCGCCCGGCCCCAGCAACCGAGCAACCACGCCCCAGGAACGCAGACGATGACACGGGTGACCAGCTGTGCTTCTACCATCAGAGGTGGGGTGCGGAGGCCCGTCGATGCTGCCCACCCTGCAAGTTTCAGGGAAACGCCAGGGCCAGCCGCCGCTGATGGCTACGGCGGCTGGCCGCCGACAGAGCCTCCTATTCGTTCAGGACAAGAAATCTGGACGGCGTTTCCTCGTTGATACTGGAGCGGAGGTCAGTATTTTGCCCCCGACAGGCCGCGACACTCGTGACAGGCCACCAGGTCCTCTACTCAATGCCGCCAACGGTACAACGATACGGTCTTTCGGCACCCGTACGCTTCAATTACACTTTGGCGGCAGCCGTTTTACCTGGACCTTTACCCTTGCCACCGTCGCCCGACCACTCCTAGGAGCCGATTTCCTTCGGGCCCACAACCTGTTAGTCGACCTGCGAAGGAAGCGGTTAGTCCACTCTAGCACTCTCCGGACCTATCCCCTGGGAGAAATCAGCCCACCAGCCCCGCGCCTGGACTCCATTTCCCTTTCTGGCGACGATTTCGCCAAGCTCCTAGCCGAATTCCCATCGATTTTGGCACCTTCGTTTACAAACTCTAGGCCCACACACGGGGTACGACACCACATCATTACCACAGGGCCACCCCTTCATGCCCGAGCACGACGATTACCTCCAGACAAGCTCCGCCTGGCAAAGGAAGAGTTCCGTCACATGGAGGAGCTGGGGATTGTTCGCAGGTCAGACAGCCCCTGGGCCTCCCCCCTGCACATGGTCCCCAAAGCCACCGGAGGGTGGAGGCCCTGCGGCAACTACCGCAGGCTGAATGATGCCACCACCCCGGACCGCTATCCCATCCCTCACATCCAGGACTTCGCAGCGAACTTACATGGGGCCCGCATCTTTTCCAAGGTGGACCTCATTAGGGGATACCACCAAATCCCGGTCCATCCGGATGACGTCCCCAAAACTGCGATTATCACCCCATTCGGCCTGTTCGAATTCCTTCAGATGCCGTTCGGCCTTAAGAACGCCGCGCAGACCTTCCAGCAGCTGATGAACGCGGTAGGCCGAGACCTGGACTTCGTGTTCATTTACTTGGACGACATACTGATCGCCAGCCGTAACCGCCAGGAACACCTTTCCCACCTCCGCCAGCTGTATTCCCGCCTCCGTGATTTCGGCCTCACGATCAACCCGTCCAAGTGCCAATTCGGACTTGACTCTATCGATTTCCTCGGCCACAAAATCACCAGCGACGGGGCAACACCCCTACCCGCCAAGGTGGATGCTATCCGCCATTTTGCCCGCCCTGACACAGTCAAAGGCCTACAGGAATTCCTTGGGATGGTCAACTTTTACCATCGTTTCATCCCTGCAGCAGCCCGTATCATGCACCCTCTGTTCTCGCTGCTGGCTGGTAAGGGCAAGGACATCACCTGGACTGACGAGGCTGCGGCTGCTTTCTTTAAGGCCAAAGACGCCCTGGCAGACGCCACGATGCTGGTACACCCCAGGACTGACGTCCCGACTGCCCTCACGGTAGACGCGTCCAACACCGCGGTGGGTGGGGTACTGGAACAGCTACTCGAAGGCCGCTGGCAACCCTTGGCATTTTTCAGCAAGCACCTTAGACCGCCCGAACTGAAGTACAGCGCTTTTGATCGGGAACTTCTAGCGCTGTATCTGGCGGTCCGGCATTTCCGATACTTTCTAGAAGGCAGGCCTTTCACCGCTTTCACCGATCATAAGCCTCTGTCCTTTGCCTTCTCCAAGGTCTCTGATCCTGGTCAGCTCGTCAGCAGAGACATTTATCCTACATTTCCGAGTTCACAACTGACATCCAACATGTCTCCGGAAAGGATAATGTCGTTGCTGAGGCACTTTCCAGACCAACCATCCGCAACCTATCCTTGGGTGTCGACTACACGGCCCTAGCTGACGCACAGCAAGCCGACGACGAACTGCCCAGCTACAGAACCGCAGTCTCGGGTCTGCAGCTCCGAGATTTCTTGGTTGGTCCAGGTCAGCGGACCCTACTTTGCGACGTTGCGACTGGTCAGCCCCGCCCTATAGTCCCTGCAGCCTGGCGGAGACGCGTTTTTGACTCAGTACATGGGTTGGCGCACCCGTCCATCAGATCTACTGTCCGACTGGTCGCCAGCAAGTTTGTCTGGCATGGCCTGCGCAAACAGGTCAGTGAGTGGGCCAGGACTTGTCCGCACTGCCAGACGTCAAAAATCCAGCGACACACCAAGGTCCCACCACAGCAGTTCGAGCTTACCCGTAGGAGGTTCGACCACATACACGTCGACCTCGTGGGCCCTCTGCCGGTTTCAAGAGGAGCCCGGTACCTCCTTACCATCGTGGACCGGTTCACGAGGTGGCCTGAGGCAACCCCCCTGACTGACATCACCACTGATTCCTGCGCCCGGGCGCTGCTCACAACTTGGGTCTCACGTTTTGGCGTTCCGGCCCACATCACTTCAGACAGAGGCACCCAATTCACTTCCAGTCTCTGGGCTGCATTAGCGAACCTGCTAGGGACGCAGCTGCACACCACCACGGCCTACCATCCTCAATCAAACGGGTTGGTGGAACGTTTTCACCGCCATCTGAAATCGGCCTTGATGGCCCGCCTGAAGGGTCCTAACTGGGTTGACGAGCTGCCTTGGGTCCTGCTCGGCATACGCACTGCCCCCAAAGAAGACCTCCGCACTTCGTCAGCTGAGCTTGTATACGGGGCGCCACTAGTTGTCCCCAGGGATTTCATACCTGCCCTTCGGGACCAAGGGGAACAACCCCCAGCAGTCCTACAAAGACTGCGCGAGAAGCTTGGCGACTTGGCCCCGATTCCCACCTCACGGCACGGTCAAGCCCCATCCTGCCAGCCCAAGGAACTACGGGACTGTAAGTTTGTTTTCGTTCGCAGGGGCACATCTCGGGCGCCATTGCAACGACCATACGAGGGACAGTTCCGAGTCATACGGAATAACGGATCCACTTTTATTTTGGACATTGGAGGCAGGGAACAGGTTTTCACGGCGGACCGCCTCAAACCGGCCCATTTGGATCTGCAACAGCCTGTCGAGGTTGCCACGCCGCAACGCAGAGGCCACCCCCCTAAGTGGCAGCTGGCACAGCCCACGGACCTTGGGGACTGTATTGCCGGTTCTGGGGGGGGTTGTGTGGCGACTCACCGTCTAGTCGGGCGAACCGGCTCGGCAGTCGGGTCGCGCGGTGTCGGGGCGACGAGGCCCAAGATGGCGGCGGGCCTCGTCTTTCCGAGCGACGGGGAGAACCCGCGCACGGGAAAGTCCTGATGACGTAGGACTTACGTCATTACCGGTTGTTTTGGGCGGGAACATTCTTCCTTAAAAGGCCTGCGCAAGGCGGGAAAATAAACCAGTTCTGTTTGGCAATCCTCCGAGTAGAGTCTTGTTTTATTCCGCGGTAGCAACCGCTACAACAATTTTATAATGGAAATGATGAAGTTAATCTTTTACCTTTGTTAACATATTTCTACTTTAATAGCAGTAACTATCTTCCTTGTTATTTTTCTTTCTAATTAACTTGCAGGTCAGAAATTCATCAGATTGATAATCCTGTGTCTATGCCTTCAACAATTCCAAGGTTTGAAGAACCGCTTGATCAACCAGATAATCATTGTGAAATCAGTAAGTTAAGAATTTGGCTAAGGAAGTCTGTAGAATTTTACAGATAAAAAGAAAACTTCACAGGCTGAATTTATAAAGTGAAATCTGGAAATGCACATCTAATCAGGCAACAATTAAAAACAATAAAAGAAAGTTAATATTTTAAATTATGACCGTTCAATAGAAGTGCAATGGGAAGCCAGGTGAATTGCTTGAACTAGGTGATCATAACAAGGGGAAAGAAAAGACAACTGGTGAAGACTAGGAGCTTGTGAATTCAAATGACTTTATTTTTTGTTTACAAAGAACTGGATAATGCATGCTAGATTTACCACGTCTTCCACTAATATAACTAATCTAGTCTACCACTAGATTTATAAAATTGTACCTCACGGTGTATACAGAAACAATATTAAATGCAGAGGCAAGGATGCAAGTCAAAAAAAGAAGCGGGAGCACAATATTTCAAAGTAAATAAGGAGACCGTTATACCTATTCGAGCTACACCTATCCCCCCCCCCCCCCCCACCCCCAACCTAGTGGTGTTCCTGTCTACAAAGTACCTTTCAATCATAGTCTCGTTCATCAAAGTTGGGATTCAGTTGTTTTCTATATCTTTTAAGCCACTCTGTATCCGAGCAAACATCTAACTCCTATAAAAGGCATATGCAATATCATTTATAATTTTGTTCCATACTTTCCCACCTCCAGTTGTTTGAATAGCTTCACCTTATCCTTGTTGCTGGGGATTTAATTTATAATTCATGTCTTGCTCAGCTTTCCTCAGTCCGGATTAATATACCATCTTAATTGATACCCCTTCACCTCATTGTGTTCTTACATGCTTTCTATTTCCATTTAGTTCCAGGTAGACAACCCCCCACCTTCCCCCACCACCCCCACCCCCGCCCCCCCCCATACCAATCCACTCTCCCAGATCCTCATTCACTTCTTAACTGTTCCCTCATTAATCCCATTCACCATTTCTTTCCCCTTTTGCCAGTTTTATCATTTTCAATACCAATTGACCATAGGTAACCTGGTGGACATAACTCATGCAGGAAAGGAATGTCACTGAAGTGTAGTACCATGGGCATTATTTAAAACCTCATATCATTGTACAGTTCTTCATAGGTATGGGGGAAGGCACAGGGAAGACTGCCAGGAACTTAATAGATATAGGAAATATGTAAGAGCACAATGAAGTGAAGCAGGATCAATTAAAATGGTACATTAATCAGGACAGAGGAAAGCAGTCTATTGGTTGACCCCTTTTCCAATGAAGGGCAGGTCTTCCCTTATGTACTTGAAGTATTCCTTGGGATCTCCCCATTATCTTGCAGACTGCATTTTGTCATTTTATCACTTCCTGAAGCCTTTTGGCCATTCATGAACAATTGATTGATTCACCATTCTGAACTAGTTAGGGAATCCCTATTGTTTGCAACAAAATACAATGTCATTTGCAAGTCTGGCCTCTGGATCTTTTAATTTTCCCTTTCCTAACTGCTATTGTAGCATAATTTTAACATTGTCCCAAAAACATGCTTCTTCCAGTAACTGTATATCAGTTACAATCACCTTTCAAGAACAGAAGAGACCATGAATAGTTGTATCACATCCATCCTCTTGTCGAGAAGCATTCTTTGGGAGGTCAGTCAGTCCTTGTGTCATGCTGTCTGCTGATTATATTACTGCCTGTTATGTTGTTCTCAGCCGTATTGTTTCCATGTTCTACAACAGTGCAGTATTTATGCTTTTGTTATTTAACTTATGAACAGAACATACTAATTCTCTATGTGCCCTTTATTGAAATATCTTGTTGTGAATTATTCCATTCTTTGTGATCACTGAATCTTTGGGGGGTATATTTCGACATCTTTCCTCATGAAGGCATCTGTCCCCTTTGCACAGGCCTCAGGCAGCCCTCTCAACATCCCTGGTCTCCTGTTGGCTACTTGGAACTTTTTCATCCACCTGGTTGAACGATATGTTGGCATCCTTTTTAAGAAAATTAAAGCTTAACACAAATTATTAATGATTTTTTTTTATCACCTCAGTATCATTTCTCTGGACTCTATTGGCACCTGGTGAGCCAGATGCTGAAAGTTGTCAAATTCCCTTCCACCTACTTCCCTAGGTAGTCTCAGGCTCTGGATGTCCTACAGCTGGATTTCTGTGAGCTTATCTCATGAATTCTTCTTTGTACCCCTCTGATATTACGCAGCTATTTCCTTTCAGTAGCAGTCCCTCAATTCTAGTTGTATTCAAGCTGCTGTATTGCCCTTCAATGTGTATCTGATGCTCGTTGAAACTAAAAACTACAAGAATCACTACATCTTTGATCTGTACTTCCATCGGGTCCAGTGAGAGTTTGAGTATATCCTCCCTGTCTGACATAGTTGCCTTCATGAGTCATTACTCAAATGGATCCTCGTAAAATCCTTTTCTGCCCTGGGCTTTACAAATTCATCTGCCTGCTGATTCCTTTTGCATCAGTTTCATCTTTACTCTAGGCATTAACCCTTTAAATATAAAGTGTCTAGGTGTTGTTTTGTCACTTCCCCTATGGTTTTTAATAATGGGGCTGTTAACAGCAGCTTTCCACTAACTGATTTTAAATCCTGCCCTTTGAAACAGTGAAATATTCTATACCAGAGTTGGACATAAATGTAGAATCTGAACACAAAGTATGAGAGAGATGGAACACAAAGGCTAAGATAAGATAAGATATACCTTTATTAGTCATGTGTACATCAAAACACACAGTGAAATGCATCTTTTGCGTTGAGTGTTCTGGGGGGCAGCCCGCAAGTGTCACCGCACTTCTGGCGCTGACATAGCATGCCCACAACTTCCTAACCTGTACATCTTTGGAATGTGGGAGGAAACTGGACCACCCGGAGGTAACCCACATAGACACTGGGAGAACATACAAAGTCCTTACAGACAGTGGCCGGAATTGAACCCAGGTCTCTGGCACTGTAATAGCGTTACGTTAACCACTACACTACCGTGCCTGCCCACAATGGCTAATTCTGCCATATTGCTTAACTGCTCCACCTTCAGGTTAGGCTAATTCCTGGTAGCAGGGGTGTCCACTTCCAAATCTGTGCATGGTTTACCGTCTGCCCTGCAACCTCCTGGTCAACAATCTCTTAGCAGATGAACGACCAATCACAGTGAATGGTTTGAAATCTTTAACAGCTCAGTACACTGCCAATAAGTATTGCTCATCATTGAGCCACATCATTCGACCACTGTTAACACTTTTGAGGTAGCTGCTACTAGCATGGGTTTGGCATGTTTCTCTTGCATGAATACTTCACTAAGGTGAGCGTCAATAGTAGCCATCTTGAACAAAAAGATTGATTTCTGTTTAATGCCCTGAATGCCAGAGCCACATGTAGGTCCCACACTCTTGTTAAAAATTCTGAAATCCCATTCCCACTTTTTCCCTTTTCAGAGTAAATTACACCATGGCAGCATAATCCTTGATAACTTCTCAGGAAAAACCAGTTCATCTCAGGAAAGACCAGAGACCTGGAACTCTGATTGAAATAATTCGTTTCAGCTTGTCTCTACCTTGTCCATCCTTGTTACTTGCTTTTATTCACCAATCCCAAGAACTGAAGCTATGTTCATCTTATTTATACTTTCCTACGGTTAATGGATGAAGGGGTTCCATCTTAAAATTTAAATGCTGAGATGCCACAGCATCACAGCTTGTTCATTTCTTGAGAAGCCTAATAAAGTATAGTGAATTCAACAGGACATGGAGGAGAAAATGGGATTCACTGTTCTGTAACTATGTATTCTCTTGACCTTCCCTCTACAATATCTTAATGCATGGTCGTCTCTAATTATCGTATCTGAGTGAACACAGTTATTTAGGCTGGGTCCAGCCCCTTTATTGCTGATTACTCTGGTCATGAGGAGTACTGCTTGTCACACACATTATGTCAACTAATGGCTTTGCAAGATGCTGTATTGCCTGTATTAACAACTGGATCATCTCATTGGCGGAGCTAGAGGGCACAATGGGGACCTCTGTTGTATTTGTATTTCCCCAGGTCTGATTTTTTTTTTTGTTGGCTTTTGGCAGTCCTTGGCAAAATGTTCCTTTCCTCCACAGTTGCAGCAGAGATATATTTAACCTCCCCTGAGCTTTTCTCATCATCTCCATTATTGTTTTGACGAACTGGAGTTTCTTGTTTTAATGGATGGTTTAGCCACAAGCACCTTCATTTTTGTATGCTTAGATTCATTACCCAGATGGTGTCTCCAAACTGTGCACAAAAGCTTGTAAGGAACTCTTGCCTCCATATTATTTCATGTCCTCAGGATCAAACCACATCTGATCTTTATTCCTAACTCCTGGGAGACACTGAGCAATTAAGGTTCTAAGCCACTAAATTTGGAGTATTCCTGTATTCTATTACTCATTATTACACCTCGCCGAGCCCACCTACAGGGATTGCAGATTTTCTCCTGGTTTCTCGTGAGTCTTGTCCACTTCTGTGCATGGACTGCCAGCACTTTTTCTCACTACCTATGGGATGTGGTCCTTCAGACCTTGAAAGTATTCCTTCTTTTTGTAACTGCAGGCAAAACCCCAAAAGGTTTGGATGCTAAAGCATAAAGAATCACTTTCTTTCCAATTCAACGCATTCATGAATTCCATTGAGTTCCTGCTGCCAGAAATATAGACTTGGGTGATTGCCTCTGAGTTATTCAAGGCAGTATCTTTGAAAGCTCCTGCCTTTGAGGTATGGAGTTTGCAAAGAAACTTGAGTGTTCCAGTTGGACCCCTGGAGCATATTTGCAATGCTGCATGAATTCATGAGTGGTGGGTGGATATTCCTGTAGCCTGCTCTGTTATCTGTTTGTCGCTGGAGGTCAGTGGGGTAACTGCCCCCACTAATAGATTATCATGTGAAGATTCATCACTCTTGCCCTATTTTAGGGATTTCCAGGAGGCATCATTTAAAGATAACATTCCTTTATGTTAGCGGCCCTGCCCTTAAGCTCTGCATCTTGCCTTTTGCACTCGATATCATCTCCCACTTCATGTTTTTTTCTTTTGGAGAACCTTAAATGTGACCTTTATAACATTCCTTTCTTTCACTGCACTTTCTGGCCTGGCTCTTCCCCTGACATTCCCCCTAGTTTTGGGTGATTGCAATATTTTTACACCTTTGTCTCTGCTTGCTTACATCACTCTTCTAATTTTTTCAATAATTGATTAATCATTGCATCCTTTTCCTCGATCCTCCCTCCAGTGAATGATTCATTTACTGTCTATTGATAGAACCCTAGTAGGCACACATTTTGCTGTTGCTCCTGCCTCACAGCTTTTAGGCAGGACTGTTCCTGCAAATATCCTGAACCCATTCCCATTATACATTTAGTTTCCTGGCACAATGTTCTGTTACCCACTCATTAGCCGATATACCTGATTTAAGGCATGCTTCTGATTTGCCGTTATTTATCCAAAACTCTAACTCCTGCTTCAGTTGCCAGAGTCTGTAGCAACAGTATCTTTACCAATCATTCTGTCCCTCGTGGAAGTTTTACTTTGTGTTTAACGACAAGGCAGATGTCTAGAATCTTTTAGAAACTAAATAACTTTACTGAGATTGTAGGTTATACTTTCTACGGATGCCATCAATAATCTTACCACCATAACAAATTACCAAAACTACTTTCAAATAATTTAAATTATTTCATTCACAGATTCCCCAACTTTCACTGATGGTTGCTGTTTATGAACATTCCTTAGATAGTCAAAGTGGACCAAATGTACATTCTCCAGTCAACTGAGTAAATTGACAATAAGTCCAATTGCACTACCAATATTTGTACATTTTTTTTCCCCCTAATTGTCCACTTTTGTCAGCACATAATTAGCTTCATGGTTAGTCCCTCTTTGATATAGAGGTTGCAGTCTCATGTATTAATTACTTTGTATACTATCAATGCTTTATTTCTTTGTTATTATTTTGTAATACAGGCCTAGGTTGTTGGCTTCTGTGAAAAGTTATGTTTTCAATCAACTCATGGGTGCAATGTTTCCTTGTGTATCATAATCTGTTATACATCTTTCAGGAGTCACTGACATGGAACAACACTATCCAATGATTTTGCTTAGTGATTTTTAACAGCTGTACTTTCACACTGAGTTTCTTTTGCTTCCCATTTAACCATTTGTGTTCAGGGAGATAATTCCATAATCTGCCCTAATC
The DNA here is from genome assembly GCF_009764475.1 of Pristis pectinata. Taxonomy (NCBI): domain Eukaryota; kingdom Metazoa; phylum Chordata; class Chondrichthyes; order Rhinopristiformes; family Pristidae; genus Pristis; species Pristis pectinata. Next base: position 72,261,201 of record NC_067408.1, on the reverse strand, counting down.
TTGTCATTATCTGGCACAGAATGAGTTTTTTTTGTTTGTCTGGAAATATCAATTGTAATGTACTAATTGCATGACATGTTTGGATTTTTTTTTGAAAAATGTTAAATAGAGGAGTGAAGGAGTAACTGAGTCAGGCGTAGAAATTATACAAAAGATTGGAGTAATTTAGTCTTCTATTGTGCATGTCTAGCAAGAAAAAAAATCTGCCCTTTCCCCAGTTTTTTTTAGATTCCTAATTGTTGTTTCCTACTATCACACTTCCTGCTTTAACAAGGAGGATGGTTAGTGACTTTGGGATAGCAGTCAGCATAGTCACTTGACATGAACTTTCCCTTTTTGTTTTTCTTCCCTGCGAAATTGCAAGTTTGCAGCTGTTCATTACCTCATCAAGCAGCTGGCGAGGAATTGGCAATACTTGCTCAATGAAGGCTTGGGTGACTGAATGTCTGAGAAGGCTAAGGTTCAATTTAGCAGCCTCCTGAGAATCTGGTCATTCTCACTGCAGTTGTAGGGGTAACCCTTATAGACTTAACATTTTAAAGGAAAATAAAGGCAAACACAGATGTGCCACTGTTGAAGTAAATGTGCAGACGTTTAAGAGTAATTAATAGGAAATGCTTTGCTCTAGAGACTTGCAAGGCAGATGTCCAGGGATATTTACATTGGTTAAAGAGTAAAATAGATTTTCCAATTTCCCAGGCAGTTAAAATTTTCGAGGAAGTTTTCTGGTTAGATGTTTATTGAAGATTAAAATCCAAATCTTGTTTGATAAAGGAATGGTAGATGGGCTTTTTAACGGGTAGATAAAGAATCTGGTTAGAAATTCATATTTTATCATTGTTGCTTTTACTTTTGAGTTTTCTGTGTCATTATAAGAGTCACACAAAGGACCTTCTGTGTATTTCTTACAGTGCAAGAAGGCGTTTCAATGCTTAACAAATACTGGGAGGAAAATGAGGATAAAGGCTCTGTTTCTTCACTAGACCAAGAAATAATTTCCTCTCCAGCAGATGCATGTGAGTTTCCTGCCATCATGTGGTATGTTGCATAAGATTGTAGGCTGTTTTATTGATTTTTGGTAAAGTGGTAGGGAGTTGTATTTTTAATATTTAGAATTGAGCTTTTAAGTTTATTCATGACATTTTTATCAATATCCAGCAGTATTTTGGTAACACTATTCCTTTATTGCAAATATATTACAAGGGATGATGAATATTCTCAATTCTCTTGCATTTGACACCCATCTACAAATAGGTTTATTCATTTTCATACAAAGTGCAGGAAATCATTTAGCATGGAGCAGATTCACTGCTCAGCTTGCACACACAGAATGGATTCTGAAGATCTGAAGAATGGGTAGCTTTGACTCATAATCCCTTTGCTGTATTTTGCTAACCAACTTGTACAAGTATGTTCACATCATACAATACGAAAGTACCATTAAAATACAGAATACAGTGGCATGCAAAGGTTTGGGCACCCCTTGTCAAAATTTCTGTTACTGTGAATAGCTAAGCGAGTAAAAGATGACCCAATTTCCAAAAGGCATAAAGTTAAAGATGACACATTTCTTTAATATTTTAAGCAAGATTACTTTTTTATTTCCATCTTTTACAGTTTCAAAATAACAAAAGAGGAAAAGGGCCCGAAGCAGAAGTTTGGGCACCCTGCATGGTCAATACTTAGTAACATCCCCTTTGGCAAGTATCACAGCTTGTAAATGCTTTCTGTAGCCAGCTAAGAGTCTTTCAATTCTTGTTTGGGGGATTTTCGCCCATTCTTCCTTGGAAAAAGTCTTTTAGTTCTGTGAGATTCTTGGGTCATTTTGCATGCACTGCTCTTTTGAGGTCTATGCACAGATTTTCGATGATGTATAAGTTGGGGGACTGTGAGGGCCATGGCAAAACCTTCAGCTTGTGCCTCTTGAGGTAGTCCATTGTGGATTTTGAGGTGTGTTTAGCATCGTTATCCTGTTGCAGAAGCCATCCTCTTTTCATCTTCAGCTTTTTTTTTTACAGATGTTTGCTTCCAGAATTTGCTGGTATTTAATTGAATTCATTCTTCTCTCTACCAGTGAAGTGTTCCCCGTGCCACTGGCTGCAACACAAGCCCCAAAGCATGATCAATCCACCCCCGTGTTTAAAGTTGGAGAGGTGTTCTTTTCATGAAATTCTGCACCCTTTTTTCTCCAAACATACCTTTGCTCATTGCGGCCAAAACGTTCTATTTTAACTTCATCAGTCCACAGGACTTGTTTCCAAAAGCATCGGGCTTACTTAGATGTTCCTTTGCAAACTTCTAACGCTGAATTTTGTGGTGAGGACGCAGGAAAGTTTGGAGAAAAAAGGGTGCAGAATTTCATGAAAAGAACACCTCTTCAACTGTTAAGCACGGGGGTGGATCGATCATGCTTTGGGCTTGTGTTGCAGCCAGTGGCACGGAGAACACTTCACTGTTAGAGAGAAGAATGAATTCAATTAAATACCAGCAAATTCTGGAAGCAAACATCACACCGTCTGTAAAAAAAAAAGCTGAAGATGAAAAGAGGATGGCTTCTGCAACAGGATAATGATCCTAAACACACCTCAAAATCCACAATGGACTACCTCAAGAGGCACAAGCTGAAGGTTTTGCCATGGCCCTCACAGTCACCCAACCTAAACATCATCAAAAATCTGTGCATAGACCTTAAAAGAGCAGTGCATGCAAGATGACCCAAGAATCTCTCAGAACTAGAAGACTTTTTCAAGGGAGAATGGGTGAAAATCCCCCAAACAAGAATTGAAAGACTCTTAGCTGGCTATAGAAAGTGTTTACAAGCTGTGGTACTTGCCAAAGGGGGTGTTACTAAGTACTGACCATGCAGGGTGCCCAAACTTTTGCTTCGGGCCTTTTTCCTTTTTTGTTATTTTGAAACCGTAAAAGATGGAAATAAAAAAAGTAATCTTGCTTAAAATATTAAAGAAATGTGTCATCTTTAACTTTATGCCTTTTGGAAATCAGGTCATCTTTTACTCGCTTAGCTATTCACAGTAACAGAAATTTTGACCAGGGGTGCCCAAACTTTTGCATGCCACTGTACATTAACAAATACATTCTGCTTGTAGACTGTAAGTGGATCTGGGTTTCAAGTTATTTGATTAATAAGAAATCAATTCAGGGAGAAATGAAGGGCACATAAGAAATATTCTTTACAATACCAACTTTCAAAAGAATTTGGAGGCCACAGTCTACATAAACCTGTAAGTGGCATATGAATATAAAGTTAATGATAACAAAGGCAAAGTACTGTAGATGCTGGAAATAAAACCATAGTTCTGAAAATACTCAGCAGATGAGCAGCATCTGTTGAGAGAGAAAGAGTAAACATTTCGGGTCAATAGCCTTGCACCAAAACTGTAAAAAGCTGGAGGTATAACAAATTTACAGAGGCAGGGAAAGATCAAATGTTAAGATCTGTGATATGGTGGAAGACAGGAGAGATTAAATAACAAAAGGAACTATGGTGCAAGATGAAACTAGAAGGTAGCAGGAAAAGTGATTCATCTGGAGAAGTTGTAAGTAGGAATAGAATCACTACCTGAAATTCTTAAAGTTGAATCCAGAAGGCAGTATTTTGCATAATCAAAAGATTAGGCACTGTCACTTGACATTGTATTTTATGATGAAGGTCAAATAAGTTGACAATGCTTTGGGATGTTTCAATATATCAGGAGTGATATCAAAATAGTGTCTTGGTGAAAGAATCAATGGCAGGAAGATCTTTTGTGCACCCCAGCAGCACAGATCATGCTAATCATATGCCATCTGTCTTTTTCTAAAGGCCTTCAATGCTGTAAAAGCAGGTGCGGTCAGTCATTATTATGTGCTGTCACTTAACAGGAAGTAGGTTTATGAGGCTTAGCTATCTTCTATGTCAATTCCAATATAAGACATGGCACAACCATGGACCTTGCACCCCTGATTATCCCAGGCTAGTAGCAATTAATGTCTTGGCCAGTTCTTTCATACAGGAAACTAGTGCAACCAACATCATGGCTTACACTTTCATCATCTTTTCTTCTGAATAATAGCGAAAGCATGTTAATACTGCCAATTTCATTGTATTGTTTAAATGATTTTTAAGAAAATATGTAACTGCAACAGTATCTTCCAAATCTGCAAATTCTACCATCAAGCAGGACAAGGACTGCAGGCACTTGGGATCCATCACTATCTGCAAGTTTCGCTCCAAGTCGTGCACCAACCTGACTTGGAAATATACAGCTGGTCCTTTGTTGTTGTTAGATCAAAGTTCTGGAATTTCCTGCCCAAAAACATTGTGAGAGAATCTTCACCAGTACAACTGCAGCAGTCAAGAAGGCAGCTCACTATTACCTTCTCAAGGGGGAGTTAGGGATGGGCAATAAATGCTGGGCTTGTGGGAGACTTTTAAATCCACAACATAAGAACAATATTCAACATGTTGTGTTGAAAGGTAATTGACCAAAAGTGTTTATTCTGTTTTCCTCTACAAATATTATCTAATCGGAGCATTTCCAGAATTTTCTATTTTTATTTCATCTTCTACTGTAGTACAGTTAGAAAGCTTTCTTTTAAGAGAAATCTTCAAACAAAGCAGTATTCTATTTCTTAACTTTAGTGCTATTATTTTGTATGTCTGTGTGGCAATGAGTGTGAAGTGAGAAAATTCAAAATGCATTGTCACAGACCCTTTGGGTTCACCGTGCCCTGTTACCTCCATGTGCAATTTCATTTAATGGTGGCTTTCTCCAAGCCAGTGGTTTGTGATTCTTCAATGTTTCTTTGGTTCAGGAATTTTTCTTATGATTTGGCATCTTGTGCTAGCAGAAAAATATTTTTGAAATGTTGTAAATTGGAGGAATGCAAACATGAGTCATCTTGGATGTTGGTAACTGACCATGCTACTTGGAGGTATTAAACTTCAAATGCAAGGTATTTAAGATATTAATTTAATAGTCACATGTACATCAAAACACACAGTGAAATGCGTCTTTTTGCATTACTGAGAATGTGCTGGGGGCAGCCCGCAAGTGTCACCACTCTTCTGATGCCAACATAGCATGCCCACAGCTCCTAACATGTACGTCTTTGGAATGTGGGAGGAAACCGGAGCACCCGGAGGAAACCCACACAGACACGGGGAGAACGTACAAACTCCTTACAGACAGCAGTGAAATCGAACCCGGGTCACTTGCATTATAATGGCGTTACACTAACCACTCCACTACCATGCCGCCCCTCTGCACTACCGTGTATGTGCTTCTGGTTTGTACTCTTTAACTATACAAAGGCATAAACATTCATGGAAGAAGTACAGGCTGCTGAAAGTTTTGTATGGATGTTTTGTCAATGGAACAAGCAGGCTTTAAAAACAGTCAAGCTGTAGCCACTTTTTTATCTTCGCTTTCAAGCCATATAAATGAATTTTCTTTCCTTTGGTGACAATAACTAAGGTATCCACAAAATGTGTTCCTTAGATTGAATATGATAACTGCAAAATCAAATTGATTAAAATAAATCCATCTGTGTGGCTCCTAATAAGATTTTTATGATGGACAGGTAAATTGGAATGGATTGAAGAAGAGGGAAAAAGCAGAGAAGAGGAAGAAAGCGGAGAAGAAGAGGGAAATCGAGGAATAAAAGAAAACGAATGGGGAGATCAGAGACACAGGGATGAGGAGAAACTATGTTTGGAAAGCCAGGAATCAAGTGAAAGAGAACAGAAGGAACTGGAACAATTAGAGCAAGAAAAGGAGGTAACATTGTCCAGTACGCAATTTTGTATTTTACATCAACCTTCTGCCCATTTCCAATATTGTTCTTGTATATTATGGATGAGCCTTCCTGTTACTGGAAAGCATTTCAGAGCAAAGAAACTGACTGACCTGTAACTCATCCAGCATATAAAGAATTGAGAAGCAAGTGTGAAAAGTTAACATGTATAGAACAGTGCAGCTTGTGCTTTAGATTGCCTGCGAGCAAAGACTTGTGAGAAGTTTTAAAATGCATTTCTGGAAGCACATAATAGCCTTGTGTTAAAGCTAATAGATAAAAATTTAGCAGAAAGCAGCCACAAGTATAGATAGATGGTTGCAGAGAGTGAAAGATGGGGGTAAAGAGAGTGGCTTGGAATGGAACGATTTGTATGGTATCTTTAATGGGTCTTTGCTGTGGTCTGCTCTTTTTACAATGTGCATACTCTCAATCTAAAGGTTCAAGTAATCAAAACTGATCCTTCTCTTAGAAGTTCTGTCTTATAATAACATTATTGAGATCCCAGTGATCCAGAATGTAATATTTTCAACTTTATACAAACTTGAAGGAGGAAAACCTAATGATGGACCAAGGTAGACAAAGCCCAGAGGAGCAGATTCCAGAAATTGTAGAATTACCTGCTTCAAGTGCAGATCCGCTGGAGAAATATATGAAACTAATTCAACAGCAGAAGGAAGAAGAACATCAGGATAAGGTAAATCTATTGTGTTAATGAATGAATGTCCAGTTTGTGGGTGGGGTAGAGCTGAGAGGGGTCTTGAGAATTGGCCAGCTTTTAAATCTGTATATCAAATTCAATTTTAATTCCATCGCAGAAACTATTGTATTATTGGTACTAGGCTGTTTTAATAATAGATATTTATCTTTTATTCCATATTTTTTGGGTGGAAATATATAATTGGGTTAGGGTTAGCTGTGATTTAATCTGTTAATTTTCTGAAAATACCCAAGAGAACATTTTACTAAAATATTGCTTCTGATATTTCACAGTTGCTTCTGATGTCACACAACATGCCCTACTGCTAAATTGGAGCTAAGCTAAAAACAGAAACTGTTGAGATTTTCCTGCAATTTTTTAAATAGATTTAGAATTTACCATTATTGTGTTGGTGCTACAGTCCACACTGGAAAAGAAGGTTGGAGGAAAACAAATTAATGAAGGAAATCTGAAAAGCAGTACTTATTACTCTTTTTTAGCCTTTCACGGTGTTTTTGTGTGAGTTCCCATACATTGGGGATGAGCATGTTTCTTATCACATTGATAATTGATAGTGGAGCACAAGCTAATAATATCGTCTGCTGATTGCTCAGTTTCAATTTGTAAGTATTCATTACACGTGGGCATGAAAGTGTGGTGATACCTAGAATATGAACAGCATGTTTTCAGTCATTTTAAAGGAGATAGAAGATGATCTGTTGAAAGGGATAAACTGCTGTTTTTTTTTTACTGGGGCATTTTAACCTGTATAAGACAGTGGTAGATGTGAGGTTTTTAGAGGCAGTTGAGGTAGAAGCTGTGGGAAATAATGTTACAGATTTAGATGTAGATCATGTTTGTTATGGAGTGGATGAAAGTGACAGTTTAAAGTAGCATTAAGTATGTCACTGCTGTATTTTCCAAATTCTGAATTAACTCGAAATACTTTCTCCATCACAAAGACTGTTAGCTGCACCTTCTCAGGATTACTTATCTTGAAACACCTCAACCCATTTGCTGCTGAAATCTCTGCTATCAAGTTTTTCCAAGCTCCTGGTGCCATTTTTGTGTTTTAATCTGTTCATAGTCTTGGCCACGCTTAATCTTCTTGTGGTCCTTTGGCATCCCTTAACCTTTTATGTCTATAAGCATTCTTCTTTCCTTTATCTCACCATTGGCAACTGTGCCTTCTTGAATCTTATAGTTTGGAGTTTCTACCTATAACCTTTGATCTTTCATCTCCTTTAAGCTCTCCTTAAATTCCATCTCATTGATCAATTTCTTTGGTCAAACCCTCCCAATATGTCCTTCCTGAAGCACCATGGAATCTTTTTCTACATTAAAAGGTACTCAATAAAATTGAGTGTTGAGTTAATGAGGTATAGAAATTAAAACAGGGGATGTAGTAAAGGTCTAGTTGTACAGTGATACATCTACAATCCAATGATTATACAGTATTCTTCACAGAGTTCCAAGAAGGAAGTGGGAGAAGAGAGTTCTTTATTCCAAACACTGTCTGATGGGAAAACTGGCAGGTGAGGACAAAGTCGGATGACTTCAAAATATTATAAGGATATTTCTCACCTTTTCCATGTTCTTTCAGGTCTTTTCAAAACCATTTATGTTCAATTTAATCCATTGCAAATATGATTCGAATGAATATTGACTGTCAGAAGCAAATCTTTTTACGCTGTGAAGTTTGTTCATATTATCTGATTTTTTTAAAAAAACAAGGTGACTAAGTTCCAAATGGTTAATTTAGTAATCTGTATTTAGTATTTTGCTTTTGAAATGTCAACAGAAATATGTCTCCTAAAACTCACATTGGGTCAGATCTTGCTGACTTGGATCCTGCATTTAACCTTGTCCAGATACAGAGAGACTATCTCACTTGCCCTCCTCCCATAGTCCACGTGCATGGTATCAGTAAAGACTGGGCCTCGGGCAATGAAGCAGCTCCACCCCCAAAATCCCCTGATTGCCTTTGGCAGCTGCCAAAGTAGAGGTCAGAGCTTTGCTGACATTCAGAAATATTTACAAATAGTTTAAATTGAAATAAATTTTAAAAGAGTTTCTTTAAACAAATTAACCAAATGTTGTAAATAATTTTAAACATGAAAGCTAAATGTTAAAGAAGAAATGCCTTTCCTTCTGCCTTCTAAATCTTTGCCTTGCAATCCTTATCGAAATCACCAAAGGCTCTGAGCCTGAGACAGGTGTGACTTGCTATGGAATTCAAAGGGCAGTTTGTTCCATTTCTAGATGCCATACAGGCACACTGGCAGAACATGGAAGGAACTGACTGGTTCAGCCTTTCACTGTGCATGTGGATAAGTCAGGAACTGATCTGAGTTTTCTGGTACTCTGCATGATCTGGATCATTGTAATTTCACAGCCATAGCTGAGTGGCATCCATAGAACTTACCAGTATATAAAATGCAGCAAATTTATTTATTATTTCCATTCTCTTCCTCCCATCAATTCACCCACCCAAAACAAAGATTACTGAAGGATTTTGCACCATGCTGTTAGAAAGAATAGTTGTATAGACATTATGTTTCAGCTTGTTTTCTTTCTTTCTCCATTTCTTTGGTATAAACAAGATTCTTGAGTCAGATGATAAATTTAAATCTTTTCACTGAACCTTCATTTATTTCACTAGGTAATAGCCTCAAGTTGTGTGAGAGCAGTGTAGCATGAGACATAAACCATAGAACAGTATAGCACAGAAACAGGCCCTTTGGCCCACAATGTCTGTGCTGACCATGATGCCAAATTAAACAAAACCTATCTAGCTGCACATGCTGCAGATTGCTCCTTGCCTCTCTCAGTAACCTGGGATAGATCCCATCAGGCCCTGAGAATTTATCCATCTTAATGTTCTTCAGTAGACCCAACACCACCACCACCTTGATTTCAACATGCTCCAAGTTATCAGCATACCCCACATTGATCTCACTTTCTTCCCCGTCCTCCTCCTCGATGAATACTAATGTGCAATACTCATTTAGTACCTTCCCCACATAGTCCTTGCATTTACCATGCTCACACCAAGCCTTGCTCCATCAACGTGATCAAGAACTTTGGCTTTCAGGATTTCATATTTGAGTTCCACCAAGTGAACTGTTTTACTGAGGCTTGTGTCTACAGTGAATGTTAGTGCCTGCCCACTGATTGCTTACAGTAACATTTCTTTTTACAGTCCTGCAGCTTCACATGAAGAGACTGATGATACATTCTGGTGAACTTGCCACAGAACAACAGATCTTTAATACAGACCATCACAGAATGCATTTAAGCTACACTCAACATTTTTTAAATAAATTGTTTTATTGAAATTTTATAAATCTTATGCCTTAAGAGACAGTTTTTCCAAAAATACTTACCCTGATGGTAAATGATGATTTTTATGTAAAGGTCCTATAATAAGAGGATGATTGGCAAATAAATTTAACCTCGTGTAGCTGGACAATTTTGAGAGATATTAATTTATTCCTTTTGATCTGAATTCTCAGTCATTTCCTAGCCTGGCTATAGATTTTTGTTTACAGCTGGATTGACTTGACTTGCCATATGTCAGTGACAACAGGAAAATAAATCAAGAGGAAGCTAATTAAAAATGGTACACAGTACAAAAAGAAAAGTGAGGTAAACATTTTACAATCAAGGTGATAGGTAGAAATATTAAAAATCTGGAAATAAGACAATTAGGAAACGAATGCATCTTCACCCCAGAATGTTGATTGATAGCTTCAGCTGTAATGGGTAACCATTTTAAAGGGAACTGTAGGAAACTGTTTTCACTTACAGTAGAAAATATCAAGTTTACTTATCAGATTATAAAAGTGGTAAGTTATAGAAAATTCTACATGATACAATTTCATTGGGTAAAAACGTTTTGCTCAAGCAACAAAACAGTAACATTCTGTTATAACAACAAAACCTTAATTCTTAGATCAAAGAAAGCATTTCAGAAACAAACCCACATGCTTAGTTTGTCCAACAATACATTTAACTGTATTGCCTTGGAAATAAAGAATTTAACATACTAGAAATGTATAATGAGACTACTTTAAACATTTGCACCGTCTACAAGTAAGAGCTTTTAATCAATTGATCGTTAATGAGTTAGCACAACTACTAAGAAAGAAAATTGAAAAGTAAATTTCCACAGTATGGAAATAGAACTTTGTTTCTTTTTCCTTGCATGTATTATGGTGTTTTTTTTAAACCTGGTTAAACTTACACGTTGATTTGAAATAAAGCTGTATATTATAAACATTAATTACAAAACAGAAAATAAGAAATTAAATGTCACACAAGGTTGACTGTTAGTGGAACTTGTCACAGGTAGTTTTCCAGGCCAACAGTATGAAAGATTTTACTGCAGCACTTAACAATAAAACAATGTTAGATACAGAAATTAACAAAACAAAAATAAAATCTACAAGCATTAATTTTTTGCACATCTTAATCATATGAGAATGTTTAGTAAAAAGATTCTAACACCTTAAAAAAAAACTTTTGAGAAAAATCTGTAGCAGATGTGACACTATTACCATTATGGTACTGGAAATGAACTAGAAGTATATGATGAGTGGTGCTGGTTAACTTCAACTATAGTGAGTGTTCTAAAATTAAACTTCATATTTAATATGATAAAAGAATGGTTAACATGTTAGGTTATATTTATTTACTATTTGCATATTAGCAACACAGAAAATACTTGGGTAAGGTATATTTAAAAAAAATAGCTATACTTAAACTATAGAGAACCCTTTAGATTTGCTAATAGTGAAAGTATAAAGGTCCTGGCCCACAGTAATAAAGTGGGAGATTATTAAACATGTGGAAGTGTCTGCTTGGATTTCAGAAGTTGACTTTCATCTTTTTTTGCTAACTTTCTTAGTGTGCATTTCCTTGCAGTGCATATAATGTAGGTTGCAGTTGTGCAGCAAATTTAGTTCATTCATGGGGAAACAAAAAAAAACTTGGGCCAAAATACTAATAACTTTTCAAATGCTGATTCTTTTTTCCCCCGAATTGCAATTTAAGATGGAATGAAACTGTCAAACTAAGTCCTCTTTCCCAGAGGCTTATGAACTGAACTGTAATACAGGAATTAATGCAAACTGATCATTGTATATGTTCAGTTTTGTAACTAGCACTTGCATATCTGCACTACACAGCAGCCTAGAGATTTATCATGGCTGCTAGGTTATCTGTTGAATGGCTCTGTTGGTAAACGTTGGACTGTATTCCTCTTATGTGTAAGAATTCAGTCGTTCTTTTGATCGGGAGGCATGGATATCGTGGAGTTCCTGCTCTTCCTTCGTTTTGAGATCTTGATATATTTGCATTTTGCATGCGTCCTTCAAGTACGCCCAGTTTGCAGACAAAATCATGAGGAAATGGATCTGGAAGAGAAGGGTGAGGAGGATGGCTAGTAAGCATGTCAAGATGCATATAGCATGCTGCTTGTCTGATTACTCTGAGCTCATTATTAAGACATAGTTATAATAAAGGGTAACATTAGGGATAGTGTCATTCTGGATAAAAAGATAACCTCGATGTTATTTGGATTCATACAAAGACAACTATGAACACAATGAAAGCTTTAGTATGAAAGCTAATTCATGAAGAATTATCTGTAAACAGGTCTTCCTGGAAAATTGTTCATGTCTCCTCCTTCCTGAAAATGTTTCAAAATCATGAGCCTTTGGTCAAAGCAAAGCAAACAATCATATCTTACAAAACAGCATTCAGTTTTATTTGTTTTTTTGCAGACATAATTTTCTCAGTATATGTCTGCAATATCCTAAACTACAGTTGATGCTCATCTCCTGAATAAATCCTAGATATTGCAGGGTACATTTTATCTGAAACATGGATACAAAAGAGCCTGAATGTGAAATAAAGTAAATAGATGTGCAGGCTAGATGATGCTAAAATGTTAATTACATTTACAAATTGTAGATAAAACAAGTGTCCTAGGGAAGATGCATCTACATCTATGTCAGTGACTTCAACGTAGTCTGGGGCTTTTGTTACAGCTTTTTTTATTTAAAAAAAAAAGCCAGTAAGAATATGACTTAGTCTTTTGAAAGATGCTTAAAATGATGATTGGTCAAGGAAAAAGCTTAAAGAATGTAATCCTTTCTGGATGGCCAGGGACAAAAACAATTAGTCAGATTTGTCCTACTCAATTCTGAGAATTTGTGGCAAAACTGGGAGAGCTATACCACAGACTAAAGCAATCATATCTTCTAATTATCAGTGTGCTTAAAGTCCAAGATGTTGTGTCCTTTTCCACTGGAAGACCAGATCCAAAGGGGGTGACGTGGTCTTATAACAGGTGGAAGGGAGTGGTCCTGGGAGTCCTCAACATTGACTGTGAATGAAGTCTGAATACAGCAGGACACACAGGCAACATGATTTCTAACTGATTATGCCATATTACCCTTTCTCAGATCAAGAAGCAGTACTACTCTTATGTTGATGAGCAGCTGTAAGTAGCATTGTGGAGTGCAAAGGTATAAGTGGCTCAGTAGCACTACATTATCCCCAAGTGGCCAAGAGACGATGCTTATATCTCTGAAAGCAACTCCCAAACCCATGATGAGAAGAGCATGTAATACATGGACATGTCACCAACTTCAAGTTATATACACTTCTTCTTGGAAGTATCTCACCTTTCATTATCCATAGGTCAAAATCTTGGAACTCCCTATGCAATAATACTGTGAAAATACTTTCATGTGATCTGCAACACCTCAAGAAATCATTTCACAACCACTTTCTCAAGGGCAGTTAATCCTGACGTCATTTATGTTGATTTTAAAAAATGACTCATTCATCGGAGAATTGAACTTGGTGAAATTAGGAATGAGACTTAATGAGGAACATACTGGAAAACCGGGCAGCAGAGAAGATGAAGGTAATGGTACTATATTCGAGAACAAGGCTTTCAAGGATAATAAGGGGAAAAATAAGAGATCAGAAAAAGAAATTGGCAGGGATATACAAAAGTGCTTCAGTGTCAATTTATAAAGCTATTCCTTGGAAAGCCCAGTATACATTCCATTTCCATAGTTAGAAATTAGACAAAATAAAGTTTCAGAGTAATCACTACCTCAAAATGATCTTACCCACATCTGGCCAAATGGAGGATAATCCTTCTGCTTCCAAATAAAATTCCCCAACTCTCAGGTTCACATGCGACTTTGCCACCAAACTGGAAACTCATCAGGTTAACTAAATCTATGAATTGAGTGATTAGCCAATGAGAAGAACTCTGATATACTTCTGAGAGTACAATCTAGTGCAGCTGCCAGCACCACTTAATTGAATCAGGGTTGGTAACTCATTCCCTTGCAAAATGCATTAATCTGTATAAAATCTGGTTCATCTCTTTTGTAACTAAAGCATACAAAAAAATACCTGACCAAATCTTAAGAAACTCAGAGTACTGCTATTGGATTGTTGAACAATCACAGTGATGGGAAAGAGGACTCGCTGTCCTTTGGCATATTGAAAGAGGGAAAAAGTGATAGTCACCAGAGAATAAAGCAAATGAAATGGCTGAGCAATCATTGGCAATCGAAGGATGGTAATTCTCAACTGCCTCTAATTCACTTAACGCTTTTAGCTGATATGCATTCCTTTATTGTTAACAACTAAAACGTGGCTACAATCAGATTTGCAATATACGCATGTTATAGTTGATAATAGTTTAACATGCTTTGCTATAAATTATCATTTCAAACAATAGTTACAGGGTTACCTTCTAATAAAATATCTGTGCTATTAAGGGAAAAGCTATATAAATGTCTATAAGCTATATACTAAAAGCTATATACTAAAAAATAAGCTGAAATATCCCTGAGAAGTAGCTTTGTTTCTGGACTGAATTTAAAATCTTGCAGTACTAAAAGCTTCAGTAAAAGTGATGGATGGAAGAGAGACAGTCCGTATCACTTTTGCCCCTTGATGGCTAATGATAATGGAGCAGAGTTACAAGGTGTATAAAAATTTGCTCGACAGCTGTTTCCACCTTTCCCGCTGAAGGAGAAAGTGGACTGGCGAGATCAAACTGGGGAGGAGATAAATAATAAAAGGAACACCGTGCAATCCCTAAAAGCATAACTGGCTGAAGAATGATGAAAATCACGAAAAGGCAGCGATTTTGTAAAGAAAGCATGTTTATTTTGAGTATATGAAGAAAAAAATGACTGAAAGTCAATAAAGTGTCTATACATACAATTTCAAAATACTGTATTAAGAAAATTAAATAATGCCAAAAAGTGGGAATTTTTGTAACAAAAGGTAACTAAAAAACAAGTGTAAAGCATGCAGTTTGAGGTTAACAAATATTATAATGGCACATTTGAAGATTTTAAAAAGATGTCTGGCAAAGGCAAGTGTTACACTTAATTACAAGATACAATTAACTACCTCTTGGCTGCCAACACTGTAACTGCAGGGGAAAATTCTATTAGTATTTAATGTAGTCATTCTTAATCTCTTACTAAGCTTCAAATTGGTGTATTCCCAGCATCACAATGAAGAACCCTACTTGTAGGAAGAAGAGGGATGGGGGGCAAGGATGGGTGAGAGAGCCTACATTCCAAGCAGTTTTTTTTAAACCAAGCAATCTATTTCTCACCTTCTCTGTGTTCCAACAACCAAAACATCTTTGCCTTCTGTAAGATGTACGATCTGGCTATTCAAAGAGTCTATTTCCAGGACCAAGGCTGTTTTATTGTCTTTGACTAATCATTTGCTGTTGTTCAATATTTCAAAAAGAACTTACTGTACTTTATCTCAATGTAATTTTTAAAGCTGCTCTGTTGCAACATAAAGTACTTTCTTCAGGTTTTTTTTGAGAGGGAAGTACCTAGTTTTATAATGTTGATTTTTGTTATATATGTCCCTAACATGAAGCCTTTTACATGAACAACTTAGACATTTCTGTGGTTTTAAACTACCATCCAATGCAAACTAAACTACTGAAACAGAAATAAAACCAAGTGATGGAATACTCAGCATGTCAGGCAGCATCTGTGGAGTGAAAAACAGTTAATATTTCAGGTCAAACACCTTGCGTCATAACTGGGAAAAGTTAGAGATCAAATGAATTTTAAATGAGAGAGAAATGGAGGGGGTATGTCAGAAGGGATGGGTCTGTATGATAGGGTGGAAGACAAATTATGATCACTCCTTTTGCAAGTTAGAGTGAGAGATGGTGGTAAAGGGATTAGCAAACAACAAAAGATAGATCTGGAGGAAATGCAAGTTGAAGCTGAAAAATCATATGAAATTACCATGAAAATAAAACTATGATTAGCTGGAAACAACACGTAGAAGCTAGAACTGCTAACCATCTGAAATTTTTAAACATTGCTAGTCAGATGAGGTGGTGCTGTTGCTCAAGAGTTTCATTGGGACAGTGTAAGACGCAAAAAACGAAAATGTTACAGTGGGAATGATATGGAGAAAAGATTAATCAAAAGAGTGCATTGTGTCCCAAACCCAAATTTATCATTTAAAGCTGAAAAAGTCTTGTGACAACTAAAATTTCAGCATTTTTAATTATACTTCCCAAGTTGATTTTGTTATTTTGTATCCTTGATGTCAAATATAGTGCTATAATCCAATTAGAAATTCGAAATTATTAGTCACCTGAATTTCCAGAGCGGGCAAACCTTTGCAAATATAGGTTCCAGTTAGTGGACCAGTGGCAAAGACTAATTGCTGTAATTCAGGCAAAACTCATGAAAAGAACTTGTAGCACAAGACAAAGTGGATCTGTGAGAGTTCTGATAACAGGAGTTGGATTAAGATTGTAAAAAGGCTTTATAGAAAGTAATTTATTGCAATACTGACTCTTCTACACAGGATTTGAATTCAGGAGCATCTTTTTGATTTAATTACCAATAATCACGAATGCTCTTTGTAACAAGAGTTCTATTTTATATTGATTATAACTGAAAAACTTTTGTATTCATAACTAACCAATAACTGAGGGAGACATAAATCTATAGCAGATCTGTAAGTCAATGAATAGTTTGGGACCAGGCCATAATGTATAACCTTTCCCTGTCTGTTGAGTGACACTGATTGTTCAAAAATCAGTTGCCAATTGTGCAAAGCAAAATGCTGTGGATGTTCTCAGATGCTACTTAACTTGCTGAGTATATTCCAGCATTTTCTGTTTTTATTTTATCCAATGAATATTAAACAGTATACTCTACACAGTTTGTCTAGCTCCAGTCAAATTTCTGAAACATAGGTTATAAAACACAGACATTTGAATGCAAGATTTAAAACTACTCTCTCATAGACTGGTACTCCAGATGTTTCAAAGCTCAAACTATACTGGTGATCTCATCTATTCTGATATACTCCTTTATGATGTAACCAAATTAGCACTGATATACAAGTGCATAGAACTATTATCTGCCATTTGGTTTCATTTTTAACCTTTTTTTAAAATTATGTTTATTTGTCAGGAAACTTGCTCGGTATTGGCAAATTGGCTGAACGAAGCCAGTTGATCTATTAAATATCAGAGAAAAGCAATTGTTGGCTCCTAGGTGGACCTTGGAACAATAAATTTAGGACCAATTGGGACAACCATTTGTATTATTTTCTTTCCTCACTATTTCTTCAGCCATTGGTGACTTTACCTGCATTTATCCCCATATTAGAAAATAAAAATAGCCAGATCTTACATTTTCATGATGGCCATGTTAGTTCAAATAAGAAACTAAAAAGAGTGCTTTAAGTGAGTTGATACTAAATGAAGCTTTCTTATGCTATGTACAAATTTTCATTTGCAAAATGCAGATTAATAAATTCTGTTTTAGTCCATGGTGTCAGTGGTAGTTCAAGCTACTCAGTGCGGCTCGTAGAGCTCTGTATACTGCTTCTATAGCAACTTAGAATTTTGTGCAGCAGTCTTCTCGACTCTTAAACTTCAAAACAGCAAAGTTATATGTGGTAGCCATCATGTAGATGAGCTGGTAGAAGGAAACAGAACAAGTGATAAGACAGTGCTCATCAATACCAACACCCTAGGCACAACACTGCAAATCCACACAAACACCTTGCAATACCGTCTGGTAACAAAAAAAATCCATCCATATTGGCAGAAGTAACCACAAGCAAATTGGGCCCTTTCAATTAACATGATTTTAAACAAGATTTTTAGAATGTACAGTGCAAACCTTTGGAACACACAGAACTTTTACTCTAAAGTAGGTACAAACAGCATTCATTAATAGATACAAACACGTCAAACACTATATATACAGAATAGGTTGCAGTAAGATCCTGAAAACAGGAGTTCCACAGTAAATGATTCTCAGTGTGTACTTTCAGTCTTACAATTCCCTGATTAAATAAGTTGGGAACAGAAATGCTAGATTAATTACAACTCCAGAACAATATTGAAGGCACCAAATTCAAATCTCATTCTCCAACAATAACTATTGTCGAATTTCTGCTGAAACAGTAAATTTAGTAATGGGTCAGAGGCAAATGTGTAGAGTTACCCAGTTGTCCCTTTCCACAGGAGTCACAAAGCCCCCTCAAAGAATTCAAAGGAACTCAGAGTGTACAGGATGATCAGCTCAACCAATATGGGAAAGAAAAAAAATAAACAAAATGGCAAATAGAAATGAGTCGGGCAGGAAACTTGTCCAGTTTACCCATCTCATTGGATGTCTCCTCTTTGCCATCTTCCTATATGTAATAATAATGAAATCATTACACCTGTTTTGTGAGGTTTAGTGTCCCTTTGTTCACTGAATAAATATTGAGAATTTCTGTATGAACCCACTGCCTATAATTTACTGTGTCACCATAAATTATCGTTTGGAAATGAAATTTTACACTGCTGCAATTATGAAGCATCTTCATTATGGTGTTGTAAAGTAATAGACCAATATATAGCAAACAGCAAATTTTAGATCCAACTTGATGGATTTTTTAATTAAATAACTGAACCTACAACTTTAAAAACTGTTCCTAGTGCAGTCTCCCAAGTTGTCTCATTTTTCATATTTCTGAAAAATAACTTGTTTTCTGTCATCTTTCTTTGCCATCTTATTTCTTTACATGGTATCTCAACTATATCAAGAATTTATGACAAGTGATTTTATCCGTGGTATAAAAAGGTTATCTGGCTTGGAAGGAGACAAACCCTGACGGATAAGCACCATTATCACTTTGCTTCCTTCCAAGGCAACTGTGCTTTGTATTTCTTCACAGATGGTTCTCATCAAGATCTATCAATCCTGACTCTTATCCCAGTGCTAATTCTACTCTCACCTTCTCCACTTCCTGGATGTAGCCAGCACTGCAAGCCTTCCTATGCAACAGCTTTTTAACGAGGCCAGTTAGGGAGTCCAAATTACATCTTGTTATTAAATTCGGGAAAGCCTTACTTTAAGGAGGTTGAAAGGATGCAAATGAGGCTAAGTGAGGAAGATTAAGAGTGTGTGCAAGTATATGAGGGTAAATTTACTAAAGCTTCTTCCACTTTTGAGGAATATTCTGTGCTATGTGAATCTGTAGTCTGGAAAATAAAGATTCTGAATGTTTAAAAACTATAAGTGAGAGCACTTGAGAAAGACTGAACATAAGCTAATGTGAGGGAAAGATGGGAATACAAGTTTTCAAGGAATTTGTCTGAGGTGACTTTACCATTTCGCTTAAAGATATTTGAATTTTCTACAGGTGCACACCTGAGCCCCCAAAATAACTACGTGCTCTATCTATGGGCATTTTTTTTTTTTTTTTTTTTGCAGAGTGTCCCCCTACATCTAGAGTTGGCTCTACAAATCATTTTGGGTTCCTACTAAAGGATGATCCCAAACAATTTTCAATATTTAATACCTTCCAACAAAAATCACGTTGATTGTCCCTTCCTGTGTTTCTTTCACTCAGGAGTATTCTGCAAAAGTCATTAGCAAAGCATAGGTTTCCTAATGAAATGAGAAGGCAATCCATTACCGCAAGGGAAGACCTGAGGAGTGACTATTGCATCAAATGTTACAGACTGTAACGGCCAACCTTAAGGGTAAAGAATAACCTGCAGGATTCCCTGACTTGGAGAAGGATTCAATGGTCCTTAAAACAGGAAATATTTGATAAGAGGGCTTGGGTCTAGTTCTTTTGGACTTCACTCACCAGTGCAATGACAGTCGCACCAGCTCCAGCACAAGCTACGATGAACAGATGATAGGACAAATCAAACTGGAAAGAAGAGAAACATGGTTAACCACATTTTTCGCTCCCATAAACATCTTTGGTGATTAAAAATAAGTGCAATCTTTCAATTGATTGGCAAATTGCTGATGTGGACATGTGCACATTTTCCTGCATAATATCTTACTCCTATAAAGATGTACTTTAATGGTTTGCTTACCTCAGATGTGTTGCAGATGGCGGTCAAGTCTGAACCACAAGCTTTGCCAGGCTGAGCATTCCAGGGTATAATACCTGACAAGGCAATCAAAGAGGAGTCAGGTTTCAAATCTCAATTTTCACTCCCATCTTAGTTTGGGAAAGATGGTAAAATAAAATTAACAATCTATCAACCAATAGTTCTGCCATGTGGTAATGAGTAATGCATTCATTTTATTTGAAATATAATCTTCCTCTTGCCTCATTTCCTCTCTTAATAAATTCAGTAGAAGGCATATAAAAAGTAAAAGGTATATTTGGTATAATATGTCTATAACTCATTTTCAAATCACTTCCATTCTTAAGTAAGACGTTAAGGTGCATTGTGTTCAGATGTACGGTACTTTAGCCAAGGGTTTGATGAACGATCCAAATCAAATTTTACCTAGCATTGATGTAAATTGCAGAGATTTGCTGAGGCATTGAAACCTGATTGATATATTGCACTGTTCTGCAATAACTAAGTGCATGTATAATTTATCCAGTAGAGTTCAATTATCATAAAAAATTAACACAAATTTGATTTTTCTTTAAAACTATCAACTTTTCAAACAATCAGGTTTTGGTCTCAGATGTGTCCTTGGATAATAAAACAATTGCTGGCACCGTTCCAAACTATTTTGAATATCAAGAAGAAACCTTCAAAATCCTGGGAAAGGAGTTGAGGAAGGAGTCTGTTACCCCGGTTCCATTAAATTCAGTAGGAAATATAAGATAGGCATAGAATTAATGCATGCAAATTTTTCTTCCATAAATTCTGTGATGTGCTTAATGTGTGAGATTCAGTGTGACTGAGCACCTTATTCTTGTCTATTAACACTCATAATCCTAAAAAGGATGTTAATGATTAGAAAACCATTTGTGATCATTATACTACAAAGGGGCCCATGCTTTGAACTGCAAACTAAGGCTAGGGTTTTGCGTCTTCTGGTATGTATAAAGGAGAATGCAGGGACACAGCCTAAGAATTTAAATTTATGAACTAAATCAGCTTTGTGGAAATAGAAAAAGTATTTTGCATTATAGAGTGCTAAGGGAAATAGGAGACATAATAGAAGCTAAGGAGTTACAGGCCCTTGGGCTCATCACGTCCACACCGGCCTTTTTGCCCATCTACACTATTCCCATTTGCCCGCACGAGGCCCATATCTTGCTATGCCTTTCCTTTTCTATTTAAGTTCCTGTCTAACTGTATCTTAAAATGTAGTGACTGTATCTGACTCCACCACCTCCTCTGGCAGTGAGTTCCAGATATCAAACTCTGTCTTAGAAAAAACTTTCCTCTCAAATCCCCTTTAAAACTTCTTCATCCCACTTTAAACCTATGCCCTCTTGTTTTTGATACCACTACTGTGGGGAAAATGATTCTGACTATCTGTCTTATCTATGCCTCTTCGAATTTTATATACCCCTCATCAGGACACACGTCAGCCTCCTTCGTTTCAGGGAAAACGAGCCCAGCCTATCCAATCTCTCCCCAGAACTAACTCTTCCAACCCAGGCAACATCCCAGTGAATATCCTCTGCCCTCTCTCCAGTGCAACTGCTTCCTTTGGCGCGCACAATACTCCAAGTAGGCTAACCAGTGTTTTGTAAAATTACAACATAATATCCCAACTTTTATATTATATGGCCTAACTTATAAAGACAAGCATCCCATGTGCCTTCTTCACTATCCTATCTACCTGTGTTGGCCATTTTCAGGGAACTAAGGACTTGAACCCCAAAGGCCCCTCTGCTCATCAATATTCCTTAACATCCTACCATTTACTGTATACAAGTAAATGATTTCTCAAAATGCATCACTTCACACTTGTCAGGATTAAATTCCATCTGCCAATAATCTGCCCAACTTTCCACCTGAACTATATCCACTGTTGCCTTAGACAACCTTACTCACTATCCACAACAACTTTTGTGGCATCTGCAAACTCAGTCATCATACCTCCTACACTCACATCCAGTCATTGATATATATCACGAACAACAAGGGTCCCAGCACCGACCCCTGCAGTACACCACTGGAAACAGACTTCCAATCAGATAAGCATCCTTCCACCACTACCCTCTGCCTCCTATCGCCAAGGCAATTTTGGATCCAATGAGTCAGCTTGTCTTGGATCCCATGTATCATAATCTCCTGGACCAGCCCATCATGTGGGACCTTGTAAAATGCCTTACTGAAGTCCATATAGACAATGTCTGCTACCCTGCTTTCATCAAACTTCTGTTATCTCCTCAAAAAAACTCAAATTAGTAAGGCAGGATTTCCCCCACATCAAGCCATGCTGATTCTTCCTGATCAGTCCCCGTACATAATGTACATAAAGGCTAACCCTTTGGATTTTCTCCAATAATTTCCCTACCACTGATGTAGGGTACACCAGCCTGTAGATACCTGGCTTATCTCTGCTATTCTTCTTAAGGAACAACATTAACTATCCTCCAGTCTTCTGGTATCTTGCCTGTAGCTAATGAAAATGCAAAAATTCTCTGTAACGGCCTAGCAATCTCCTCACTTGCTTCTCATAGCAACCTGCAATAGATCTCATGTGGTCCTGGGACCTGTCAACCCTTAAGTGTCCCATAACATTTAACACTCAAAACTAGTGACAAGTCAATTCAAACAAAATTGGCCTAAAATAATCAAATCTTGAGCCAGGTTTAGTTGCTTGTTGGATATTTCAGTTTGGTTTTTCCATCAATCTATTCAACATTTATGACATAGGTTTAAGCTGAGAGCAAAGATGTTATAGGAACCTGAGGAGCAACCTTTTCACCTCGAGGGTGGTCTGTATATGGAATGATCTGCCAGAGGAAGTGGTTGAGGCAGGTACATAAACAACATTTAAAAGACACTTGGACAGGTACATGGATAGGAAAGGTTTAGAGGGATTTGGGCCAAACACAGGCAAATGGGACTCGCTTGGATGGGCATCTTAGTCAGCATGGACTGGTTGGGCCAAAGGACCCATTTCTGTGCTGTATTACTCCGTAACATTTCTGATCCCAACATTTGCCGAACTGCTTTAAAAACAGATTACTGGAAGTAAAGAACGTAATGCAGGTCTTGCTAAATTTACACTTTTCAGATTGGTGCACAGTGTATTAATATATTCTCATTCCATTTAACAAATACTGTGGTGCTCGTCTTCAGAAAAACTGCCTTGTTTTTCTAATAGAGAACCAAGTCCTTTGAAAAAAGTTCTTTTCAAAGATTTGAACAGTTACCGTTAGGTTAAGAGACAAAATAAAATACAGCCCTATCATTCTGCAGGGGCATGATAACATCTGAATAATGATGCATTATTCTTAAAGAATGCTAACCAGTGATGTAAAAATAGAAACAATCTATTATTTATTCAGATTTTCACAATGGGAACCCCTAGGGGCTGTTCCACTTGAATTCCTTCAGTTTCAATATATAGTACTCACCGCAATATTGCATGTGAATACATTAATGTTTCAACCTTCAAGACATATGGGACTTTATTTTTAAGATCATTTTAAAATGCTACAGGAAATAGAAATCTGTTTTATAGTAAACAAAAGCACAGCTGCTTTCGATCAGGGGTGGTATCTAATGCAAACAAATAAATTCCCTGATGGTTTGGAAATGAAGCATTAGCTACAGAGAGAGAGATTAAAATGATGCATTAGCCACAGATAGAGACAGAAAAAAAATGAACTACTTACATGATGGTGTTCCCATAACATAGTTACTTGTGCTTTTGTTTTATGGCTGTGACTTTGCACCAATCACTGTAAAGTGATGTTATTCCTAGGTACTTTAATGACTTGTTATCTCTTAGCATTACACCTCAAATTCATCCAATGTGGATCCACTTCCAAAGTCCTAGTACTCATTGGAGGTTAGTTCCCTTCTGGAGGTACTCTCCTGATTACTTATGAACCAGGTTCCAGAGTAATTTGATTAGATTTATTAACAATTAAAAAAAATTAAGATACAGAGCAACAGTTTAAAATTATAGAGCAACAAACAATCTGCTGGAAGAACTCAGTGCATCGAGCAGCATGTGTGAGGAAAGGAATTGTCAATGTTTTGGGTCAAAACCCTGCATCAGCACTGAATTAAAATTGTATATTGGTCAAATAGCAGCGAGTGTTTTGCTGGTCCCTTCACGACTGATTGGATCAACTCTGTCCCAGTCTCTTGTGTCATTCTGTGATTTTCAGAGTCTATTTCCATATTTCCAGTTGGCAGATGAGAAGCTCATTCAGCCTATCAAGTCAATGTTGCCTCACTGTGAATTCCCATTCCCCCAATAATTTCAACTACAACCTATTGTCTCCACAATCCCACCAAGTCCCCTCAGACTTTATCACCTCCCTACACTAGGGGCAATTCACAGTGGCCAATTAACCTATCACTCCACTGTCTTTGGCATGTGGGAGGAAACTAGAGCACCTGGAGGAAACCCACACTGTCACAGAGAAAATGTGCATGCAAACTCCACACAAACAGCACCTTAGGTCAGGATCGAACCTGGGTAACTGGAGCCATAAGGTAGCAGCCTACTGACTGCACCATTGTGCCACCAATATATTAAAAGATCATCTCCCCTGGAGTGCCTGGAATTTCAGATTAATCTCGCATACATGACTGTTTAGCTTGTTTCATTAATTGTCCTTTCAAATTTGAATGCCCCTCAGGATTATCTTGTGCAAACCTCACATGGAAACCTCCCTCATTCAGTAGTACATTAACAATAACTGGAGTCCAAAGAGAAAAGCAGTTCCTAGAAGCCGAGGTGTTGGTGCCATGTGCCAGCATGGACCTCCCTCAACCTTCGTCTTATGGTTTATCCTGGTGTCCCAGCCAATGGAATCATAGAAAATTTAAGACACATGAGACAGCCATTTGGCCCATTGTGTCCATGTGAACTGATAAAGAGCTACCTAGCCTAATCTCATCCTCCAGGATTTGGGCCAGAACCCTTCAGATCACAGATCTTCAAGAGCACAACCGAGCATCCCCTAAATGTGGTGAGGACTTCTGCCTCTACCTCCCTTGCCGATAGTGAGTTCCAGACACCTACCTTCCTCTGAATGAAAAAAATATCATCTCCCTTCTAACCTTTCTGCCAGTCACTTTAAATCTAAGCCTCATGTTTTCGACCCTTCTCTGGGAAATAGGTCTTTGCTAATTATTCAATCAAGAATTAAATCTCCCCTCAACCTGTTCTGTTCCAAAGGAAACACCTTACCAATTTAGGTTCATAGCTACAATTATCCAGTTATGGCAACATCTTCATACATCTCCTCTGCATTCCTCCTGTGCAATCACATCTTTCCTGCAATGTGGTGTCCAAAACTACATATAGCCTAACTAGTGTTACATACAGTACTGGCATAACATCCTTGGTCCTAAATTCTATTCTTTGGCCAATAAAAGAAACCATTCTATTTGCCTTTTTAACCAACTGGTTGTTCTGTCGTGTTACCTTTAAGAATATGCCCTCTCCAAGGTCCCTGTTCCTCCACACTCAAGATTCTCCCATTTGTTCTGTATTCCCTTCGTTTACTGTATGTCCTCAACTGCATTACTTCACACTTGTCCAGATTAAATTCAATGTGCAATCTTTCTGCATAATAATTTCCTACAGTATAAAGCTTTCCTCCTTGCTGTCAATGACACAGCCAATTTTTGTATCATCTGCAAACTCTTTCTGATACGCCCTACATTTAAACCTACAACATTAACATATACCACAAAAGCAAGGGACCGAGTACTGAGATCTGTGGAACCCCACTGGTAACAGCCTTCCAGTCACAAAAGCACTTATTAACCTTTACCCTTTGCTTCCTGGCACTGAGACAATTTTGGATTCAATTCTCCACTCTCTCTTGGATCCCATGGGTTTTTACTTTTTTTTGATCAGCCTGCAACCAAAACCCTTGCTATACCACATATTAACTTCATCAAATGACCTGTCCTCATTGGCCTCCTTGTTACCTATTGAATATGTATTCTTCTAAAAAAAAGATAAATCAGGTTATTAACATAGTGCAGATCCTCAAAATGTACTCTGCATGAAGAGTTTGCCATATTTCCAATAGTATAACAGTGACCACACTTGTATATTTAATTGGTCACAAAGTCCTTGGGAACCTGCCAACATTGTGAAAGGGACTATTGAATTGCCCTTCCTTAAATAGAGTATCAACACACCAGGACATTTAAAAAAATTCAACTCAGATTATGAATGTTTTGACAGTGAGAATCAAAGTTCAGTGGCCTTGGTTTTTTAAAAAAGATAAAGAACAAACGGAAATGTGAATGTTTGGAACTGGATCTGTGGATGGACTGAGTCAAGTATAGAAAATAGTTTACTGCATGTAGGAGTACAAAGGTCAGCTGGGAAGGTCCACTGCCTTGGGCTGCATCCATCATTGTGGGGTTAAATAACTGCCAAAATATCTTTATCCTTATGCAGGAAGTTGTGTGAGCTGTTCATATATTCCTTTATTTTGCACCAACCTGTAATTCATAAAATCTGAGGAGATCAGACACAGATGAAGGCCATTCAGCCCATCATGTCCACATTGGAAAAGCATTCTTCAAACTGTTAGCAGTCCAAAGTGGCATTTGAACTCCCACTGTCAGGATTATTAGTCCAGGTTTACAGCACAACCATACCATCTCCCTCTATATCACCTGCCTGAGCATTTATTTAGTGCTTTTGACATAATAAAATGCCCAAAGCTACTTCAAGGGAGTGTAATGGAACAAAATTCGGCATCGAGTTACACAAAGAAATATTAATCCTACTGGCTGGATTACATCACTTGTTCCATTAATTTTCCCCTTCAAGTTTAAATGCTACACAAGACCATTATTCAAAAGTTTGGGCAAAAAGGAGGAAGGAGAGGCAGAGGGGTTTAGCAGAGGAATTCCAGAGTTTAGGATCTTGACAGATGAAAGAATGGTTGCTGTTGCGTAAAAGTTGGAAATGGTAGAGGCCAAAACTGCAGCAGTGTACTCACCTTGGAGGGCTGAAGGAGGTCACAGCTGTAGGAAGTGGTGAGGCCGTTAGAGGGATAAGAATTTTTAAACTATGGCGTTTGGGCCGAAGCCAGCATAAAGCAGCAAGGAGAGTGGTGATGGGCAAACCAAGACAGTGTTGTTTTAAATGACTTCAAGCTTATGGAGGATAGAGAGTCCAGCCTGGAGTGCATTAAAGTAGTCAAATCTAGAGGCAACAAGATCACGTTTGAGGTTTTCAGCAGCAGACGAGCCAACATAGGCAGAGTCCAGCAAGGGTTTGAAGGTAGTAATTAGCAGTCTAAATAATGGTGTAGATTTGTGAACTCATTCAGTCACAAAGAACTTTCATCAATACCCTTTTCCAACCTACCCACGTTCTCTTTTAAATAGCGAGAACTGGTGACTTTTTGGTTAATACCTCATGAGGCCAAATGTGAGCAATCAGAATTACCTATAGCAATGATGGTCAAAATAGCACAAGAGGGCCTGATTTAGCATCATCTGGGCATGTTAAATTATCTCTATTTAGCCTCTTTGCCTCAGTGAAGTACCAATTATCTCAGGCAGTAACACCACATGAGCTGCATGCAACTGGTACCAAGGCTATTTTGCACCCTGCCAATCTTCTTCACCAATCCTTCATTTTGCACTACTGCTCGTTGTTGCTGCTTCCAGCCCTCCTCCTAATAACGCAATCAGCATTTTTAACCAGAGACCAATTCTACTATATATTAGATTCTATAAATTTGTAAAATTGCTACAGAATCTCATATATAAATGCATGGTCCATTTAAAATAGTACAAGTGTTGCATCTGGGTGGAATGGATATTATATGAAACCTTCAGAAGTAGGAAGGATTGGCTGAGTTTCGAGCTATAAGCAGCTGTTTATGAAGAGTTTCAATCTTTGACACCCTTTTATCTCTTTGGAGACGTGTATTAATAATTGACTTTTATATTCTATATCTGTTGTCAGAGAACCCAGGAATCTTTAGTGGCTTCATCCACATCAGGTGTTCCAACTTGAACACCGCTCACTTCTCCAGTACGCCCCCATCTCATCCAAGATAATTATCACATATTTAAAATCAAATTACTCCAGCTCATTTCCAAGACTAAATTCTGTCTGCTGTTTATTTCCCTCCATAGATGCTGCCTGACCTGCTGAGTTCCTCCAGCATTTTGTGTGTTGCTCCAGATTCCAGCATCTGTAAAATCTCTTGCATCTCCCTCTAATATTTTCTTTCACATTTCAGTATCTATCAATCATCCCACTTGCCTCCAATTGATCTTCAGGATTATATCTTCTGTCTTGGTATCGTTTATAAATCTGTCAAATCATTGTCAGCCCAATTTCCAACTCTTTCATGTATGCACTGAGCAGAAATAATCCAGATCGAAGCATTATGTGACGCTGCTGCCCACTGCCAGCACCTACTCTTTTTCCTCCCTTAAAACCAGTCTTGAAATACAATTTTCTGCTCTTCCCTAACTTAATGCATCATAATTAGGGCTTGACCTTTTTGGTTTTAACTGATTATAATAAAAAAACACACACCCTGATTAAATTCTCTTCTAGTAATAAATATTGACATGTACAATTTACGAGGATGTTGCTGAGACT
This sequence comes from Pristis pectinata, assembly GCF_009764475.1. Taxonomy (NCBI): domain Eukaryota; kingdom Metazoa; phylum Chordata; class Chondrichthyes; order Rhinopristiformes; family Pristidae; genus Pristis; species Pristis pectinata. The sequence goes on along the minus strand of NC_067408.1, from coordinate 72,232,602 downwards.
CAAGGGACTGAGTAATGGAGAGAGGTTGTGAAGATTGGGACTTTATTCATTGGAGTGTAGGAGAATAAGGGGTGATATTATAGAGGTGTATAAAATTATGAAGGGTATAGATAGGGTGAATGCACACAGTCTTTTTCCCAGGGTTGGGGAAATCAAGAACTAGGGGGCATAGGTTGAAAATGAGAGTGGAGAGATTTAGCAGGAACCTGAGGAGCAACTTTTTCCACCCAGAGGGTGGTCAGTATATGGAACGAGCTGCCAGAGAAAATTGTTAAGGCAGGTATATTAACAAAATTTAAAAGGCACTTGGACAGGTACACAGATAGGAAAGGTTTAGAGGGATATGGGCCAAACGCAGGCAAATGGGACTAGCTTAGATGGGAATCTTGGTTGGCATGGACCAGTTGGGCCGAAGGGCCTGTCTCCATGTTGTATGACTATGTTTTTTTTAAAAAAGTAACCCAGAATCCTTGATTTTTCTTTTAAACACTGATAACAATCAAAATTTTCATGCCTGAACCACAACCTTCTCTAAGTGTGCAGTATTAAAATAGTGTTTTTCTGAATGTCCAGCTTTACCACATTCACTATATCCACCATTTCTGTCATCTCCTCAGGGATTTCTTACCAGATCTGTGAAGTACAATCTTCCCTTCCAAAATACATGATGGTTGATTCTGTTTGTCTTGTCCTCATCCAGTAATAAAATAATTGGAGTTGTTTTCCCTACCATAAACATTCAACTAAATAGCAAATAATTACCAACATAGCTCTGCCTTCCTTTTTGCAGAGATATTCCACCAATCTCTCTCCAGAATGCCTCACATCTATTCTCAACAGAACAGTGAGCTATAATTTCTGGGTCTTCTTTCCTTATAGTCCTCAGGATCTTTTGGACACATCATTTCAAGCCCCAAACTCTTCACTCTTTAGCATAATACTTGCATTATAATATTCCTTATTTCACTTTTAGTATATACACCCTTCCTCATATCTTTTAGTAAATAATGAAGTAAGTTATCTTTTAAGGAACCTTGTCAATTTATAATTAATTCACTCCCTCATCTCATTTAATCGACGTGTCGGTGAAATACATTACACTTCAATATTCTGAGAGATTCTTTCCTGCTTCTTCCTCCTTGTATTTCATATCCTTTTAAAAAATTTCTTCCTTATTTTCTCTTATTGTTATTAATGTAGGACACAAATGTCCTCTTCTTCAATTTTAAATTGTTTCTAAAAACTTACTTACTCTCAATATGTAAAATGAAATGATTTTCTTCGTTTACAATGGGACACATTTATGCTGCAACGATGGAATGCCATTTGAATCGATTGTTTGTCATTCCACCCCCTCGCACCAACCCTCCAGCCAATTCATTCATTTTCTAAAATCTGCCCAATTCCAATCTGGTGCATTAATTTTTTGAAGTTTTCTCTTTGGATCTTAAACTTAATTGCAATCATTATTCCCAAGAAATGATTCTATACCCGATAAACGAATGCCACATTTACCTCCCACTTCCCTGTTAGGGAAAGATGCATTTATTAAATATCCACTTGGATTCAGTCCAACACAGAACAGTGGCTGTCAGGATCTGAAATTGGACTCTCTATAACAACCATCCGATATGCGATCTAGAGAGCGTAAATCAGCACTGGTTCAAGTCACGACCATGACATTGTGATGCATGTAACAATATTGCCGATACAAAGCTTCAGCTCAATAGAGTACAGTTAGCTTCCAGACTGATTTCCAAGTTGTTTGTATGATCAGCAGTTGCAATGCAGAATGAAGAAGACAATAGTGCATTCACTTAGGTCTGGTCTCCGTTGCTCATTGTCTAAATTAAGCTGTGACTCAAAGTGTGTTGAAGCATGGAACATTGTGATGTTGTCGCCTCTAGTATTGAAGATAATTTGCTCCTTCACTGGCACACCATTGCCTTGCATGAAGGGTCTCAAATATACTATTACACTTTGGGGGATTTTAAATTTAGTGAGATTTTCAGAAGCTGCTGACCATTTTAAATGCTACATAGAAATTATAGAAAGGAAAGTGTGCGTGAGTACAGCCTGAAAGTGTACTATAGGCAAGCTCAATAGGAATATTCAAAACGGGATCTGGACAAGGAAGCACTTGGATGGATGTTGAGAGAGAGAAAAAAAAACAGGACTGGGATTAATTGGATAGGTTTGATTTAGGCATGATGCTCTGAATGGCCTCTACGTTTGCTGTATGCTTCTCTGAATCTGGATCTCAGCAAGCAGATGCTGCCACTATTTTGTAATTTCACTTTAATTTCAAGCAATACTTTTGTCCTGAGTCAAGGTTAGAACAACACACAAACGAGGCTCCTAACAAAAGATAATGAACAATAAATCAGGTGTTACTTTACCAAACTGTCGGACATCCACGCAGATCTCGTCAATCCCTGTTGTCAGGTTCGCCGGTGGGGAGCTGATGGTCTGACAGGCCGACCACATGTTGTAATAAATAAAGACTGGGACAGCAGAAAAGCCAAAGACTCCCAGCCAGGCTATTCCCAACAAGTAGGTCAGAAAAACAAACTGAAGAGAAATTGAAACATACGTCTATTTACTGGTGTACAAAACAAATTATGCATGCAAAATACAACATGATTACAAGTGGACCTCTCTCAGAATGGTGTTTGGGGCAGTGTTTTTTTTGGTCCTTTTGGGCGTCTGGTACACATGCTGATCCATATTACAAGAAACTCTGCGAGTACGTTGCAATTAACACGGTCCTGGGGTTAGGTCACAAATCGCTGGGAAACCCTCATAATCCTCTGCAAATCCTGACGCACTTCCCGTAAATATTGACACACTCCTCAAGATCTGACGTCAGATGGACTGACATCTGAGGACTGATCTTACAGATGACTGGTGGATTGCAGAAAATCACTTGTTTGAGAAATGTATTTCTCCTTTTTCTTTTTCCCAGGGCGACAATGGCTAACACGAGGGGACATAATTTTAAGGTGATTGGAGGAAGATAAGGGGGATGTCAGGGGTAAGTGATTTTTTTTTTTTACACACAGAGAGTGGTGGGTGCGTGGAACACACTGCCTACAGAAGTTGTGAGGGCCGATACATTAGGGACATTTAAGAGACTCCTAGACACATGAATGATTAAAAAAAAAGGGAGCTATGTGGGAGGGAAGGGTTAGATAGACCTTAGAGCAGAATGTGATCTATTTACAGGTGTTGTTATCCTCCAAGGAACGTATTGTTGCACAGCTCAGCCAAGGGCTAGTGATATCTCGCAAGCTTACCACAAGCTGTAGTAAGGCTGGACAAACAGGAAAAAATATCCCCTGGCCAGGCTATTCTTATCAACTTTCTATACAGCAACAAACAAGATACTGGAGGAACTCAGCAGGTCAGGCAGCATTCCTGGAAGGAAATGGACAGTCAATGTTTCGGGTCGAGACCCTTCATCTGGACTGGCTTCCTCTAGACCTTTTCACAGAACCCCACATTAAACAATTACGTAATGACCATCCACACATCTCTCAACCCTAAAACCCAGCAACTCCCACCCCATGTAAAAGTAGGTTCTCATGATTTATTTAATTCATGAGGCCTTGAGTAAGTTGTGTATTACATTTTCTGCCTTAACTCTGAACAAATCTAGCTTTACAATCTTTTTGTATTGCTCTCTTTACTCAGTGATTCGCATGTGCTGGGAGAACACTTAGCTTGTTGCATTTCACCAAAAGGTATTTGCCTAGAATTTGGATCGTAATATGTGACTCGGTCTCAATGAAAAACAAAAATTGATCAGGATGAAAAATCTGGGGCTTACTGCAAGTTGCATTGTTCACGATTTTCCTCCCAGGGCATCCATGTATCCGGTGCTTTAACGTATGGAAAGCTTGAATGTGCTAAGTGGCATTCATTTTTGTCCATCCAAGCCTTCAAACTGTTTGAAAGCCCTGCCTCAGTGTCTCCTGAATACTGTTACTAGTCTCCACCCTGTCACAGGCATTCCCGATGTTCTCATCAGCCTTCCCTGTCTCTTCACCTTACACACATTTGTTTTCTCATTTTTCCTTTTCTGATGAGGGTTTACCGACTGGAATCGTCGTCTCCGTTCCTCCCTCCACAGGTGGTGCCTGACCTGCTAACCAGCCCCTGTTTTTGTTTCAGATTTTATAGCAGCTGCAATTTCTTGCTTTTCAATTACTTGATGTAGTTCCCAGTCTGTTGAGTTTGGCCCTTGGAATCGGCAATTGTTTTACTCACCTGGCTCTACACTGGTCCTCCAGCCCATTCCTGACACATGATTCCCCCAAAAATCATCTCTAGCTTGCAACCCTTTCATAATATTCCCCCAACTACTGAGCTGCCACCCAAAAAGCACTCTTACTAAGCTGGCACTGACCTTGACAACACCTGAGCACACCTGAAAATCCCCAGTTATTCATTTCCACTTATGTTGTCCCTTAGGATTGAGGACGACTTGCTTCTACTTCAGTTATGTGGGTTCTGAAACAACCCACATAAGAACCATGTTCTTCCACAGACTGGGCAGGAAGTGCCTGACATACAATTTGGGAGGTGATGTGCTCCTTCTGCTGGTTATGCTGGGCTGCCTTGTGTTTCAAGTATATGGACACCATGTTCCCTGTGCCATCCCAAATACTCCTTCTATACTTTGGGAGATGTTGGACCAGGGGATTCCCAGGAGTCAATCGGAGTCAGAGTCACACAGCACAGAAACAGGCCCTTCAGCCCCCCCTGTACATGCTGACCATGAAGCACCCATCTAAATGTTACATTTCTTCAAGGGGGCTTTGAGAACTCCGCAATTCTTTTGCTCTGGTCCACTTGGTAATCTCTTCCCGTGACAGAGCTTGGGGAAAAAAAAGTCTGTTTCAGAAGTCCCAGGAGCCTCACCGCAACTCCCTACCGACCTCCTGGCACGGTCGCTAACCACCGACCACCCATTCAATCCCAGGACTCTGACCCCCTTTATCTATCCCTAGATGCAGACTCCACTTCCAGTTGAGGCCAGGCCACCAACCCGAGTACTGACCTCAACCAGAAGGGGTGGAGGTCGTGAGTCCTCCAATCACTCCAACCTTTCCAATCCCCAACTTTCTTGCCTTTCCCAGGCCCCTCTCTCCTGCAACATTCACCCTCTCCCATTCATATACGACCCAGACTCAATCCTTGCTGATTTTCACAATAGCTGTGCTCACAACAGACCTTTGATTGCTGAACACCGTCCCATTAACCACCCTTACTTGTGCCATCAATCTTCTAAGCTGCTATCTGACTGTTCTAATGAACATCAAAATTCCCATGGTCCCAAACACAAAGATCAGGTGGTGATCTACCCATCGAGCCCAAATGGTACAGGTATCTCAACTTCCCCAAAGTCATGTAGTCTACCAAGAGGCAGGGCAACTGAACCAGAGAAAGTTTGCTCATTGACTGAAGTGTGGTGGGATGGTGAACAGCCCAGAGCGAGGATGAAGGGAAGGTATCCACAGAGTGGGTAACCAATCTGTATTTGGTTTCTCCACTGGAGGTGCACCACTGCTTGCAAATTGAGTACACTGAAGGATGTGCAAGAGTTTGTAGACTGAAGCTTTATATTAATGTTCAGGGGATAGAATGGGAATGGATGTTACATCCTATATAAAAGCAAAGGAACTGCCAGGGCCTTGGTGATGATTCCATAAACACACAAAGTCAGTTTATCCACAGTAATTGCAACTAAATATCTGGACTTAGCTGCCAGTGGTATAAAGCTTCTACAGCCTCATCACCTTCACAACACATCAATCCAAAACAGAAGATTGGATCTTGTACAGTGAGAATGGGAACCTTGATTTATTTCTCCTGACAAACAGGAGGCCGCGTCTTCATTTTCCAGCAAACAGTATCTTTTCCACAGCAGAGTTCAATAAAAACGGGCACTGAGGGATGAGCTCTCAGTGTATCCGTTTCACATGCATGTGGTTTCTTGAATGGTGCAGACTCCATTAGCAGGCATCTGATGCACGAGAGTGCTTAGTGATATCAAAATAAGTGATGGCGATTGCCAGAATGCGGGGATATCAAGTTCAGTGAACAATATATTTAGCTAACTGTTTCTGCAAAGGACCATTTGCTTGTACATCATTTTTTTCTTTTGCAATGTTTGGTACATCCAACTGCCAGTATGCAGATATCTACCAGGGACATACAAAGGGTGGGTGTTCAGTCACAAACTTAGAAATAGGAATCTCACAATAAGATCTGACAAAGAGAGAATGATTGACATTTCAGAGCCTAAAGCCACCCAAATAGAGGCTCTTGCAGAACACAGCTACATACTGCTGCTTGTTAGCCACGATCTTGTTGAATGGTGGGACAAACCTGAGGGGCTGAGTGGCCTACTCCTGTGCCGATTCATAGGTTTGTAATGATTGCAGAGCAGCACTGGTGCATTTTTCCACTGACCCCACTGGAATCACAAGCATTTCAATGGTGAACCATGGCTGAGGACTGAACCCCTTCCCACCCTCAGAGACTTCTTTCTCGAGTATTCATCACAGCCTCAACCACAGCCAAGATGGACCTCAAGTGCCAGGATTTCACAGAAGCAGACCTTGCTGTGCTGCAGGAGAGACAACAGCCAGACTTGTAGAAGAAAGTCCCCTGAGCCAGTGTTGGGGTAGGTGGCGCTGGTTCTAATCAGCACCTTGCTCACCCCCTGCTCAGTGCACTGGTGCCACAGCAAGTTGAAGGACGTGGTGAGATCACCCCAGGTACAAGAGCTTTGACCTTCAACTGACTGTAGCAGGATAGACTCCTCTATCAATCATAAATGGAGTGATTAAAATCGTTGTTTACACTTTGGTCAGCGGCTTTTTCCACTGCTTTATTCTTGGACTTCCCTTCACAAACCCACATGACATGCTGCTCCCTCCAGCTCCAACTTGGTGTATTACAGTCTCTTCCCAGCATCATGCCCAACCCATTCCCTTTAGACATTCATCTTCCCAATCTGCTAGTGTGCTGCGTGAGGGAGGTCACCCAAAGCACCCTCACCATACTTTGCTCTGTTTTGGTCCCCCCTCCTATCAAGAACATAAATAGGGAAACCCAGTCTCTTCAACTGTGTGCTTTATTGAAGCCGCAAGTCGATAATGCTGGGTTTGAAATGGCGCTCAGCACCCCTCCAACATAAAATGTGCCAGGGATCTGGAGCTTGTAAGCAGATTGGCCCCAAGTGTGCCGAGTTACAGTTCCCTTGGGATCTGCTGGCTGCCAGTCAATAAACATGCAGCATTTCTCAGACACGTGTACCCGCATGCTGAAGTTCAAGATGAGCTGGAGGTCACATACCAGCTTCCAATCTGTGGAGAACAGAGGTGATGAATGGGGTTGGATGCACCTTGCATCTGATCCCTCAGCTTTGGGTCTGGGAGGGCTGGCATTAGATGCTGACCCCTTTTATTTGAATGGAATATGGAAAAAGGTAAGTGCGTGGGCTTCATTTTTAAATTTTAAATATTTATAGTGCTTTACATATTCTTAGTTAAATGTTTTTGACCAGAGTCATTTGAAGCACTCCAAAGCTTCTAACAGGAGCAAGATGTCAGAGGCTGCTGGGAGTGGTGCCCGAGGCCTGCTCACCTCCCTAAAGCCTGCCCACCTCCTGGATCCTGCCCACCCTCCCTCCCTGGGCCTTTGAATGGATGGACCGTTCATTTGAACTGCCATGTGCAGGAGAAGCAAGTCGAGGTGGGTGGGGACCACAGGTAAGTGCCTGGGGAACACCTCTACTATATGGGTCAGCTCAAGCCTCAGTTATCTGTCCACCTATTGTACTGACGGCCTTGATCCTTACTCTGAGACGGGACAGTGTGGCACCTTACCATGCGCAGAATACGCATTGTTTGCGTGTGTGCATTAGTGAGAAGTCCAAGTGTGTTAAATGTCAAAAATGGAGCTTCCCAGCAGGACTTGGTTAGGGGAAATGTTGGAGTAACACAGGAGTCCCACCCAGGAGTCTAACCTTCAGCTGTTGTGCCACAATAACATTCGTGGCCTGAAATTAGATCCAATAATCGCTGTACTTAATGTGCAAATCACCCAGGAAAGTGATTCAGCCCAGGCTAAGTTGCATCTCAATTAATTCCAAGTGAAATCACATCCGTCAGGAAAGCAGCCTGTGGACTTCCATACTCACATCACCTCAGAGCATCGAGACATCTACCCAACATCACTCACATACCCAGTGATGTCATTAGTCACTCACCGGAAGTTTCTTATCTTACTGGGGGAAAAAAGTGTAGCTTTTGGGTGCAACTTGCTTACCTCAATATGTAAAATGAAATGGTTTTCTTCGTTTACAATGGAACACATTTATGTTGCAACTATGGAATGCCATTTGAATCGATAGTTTGTCATTCCACCCCCTTTTGGGTGCAACCTTCGACCCTTGTTGATCAAGTGCAAAAAAATAAAACGGGAACATGTCACACTGAGGTGGTCAATGAGAAGTGAATAAAAGGGCCTCCATCCTGCACACAGCATCCACCAGCCTGAATTGTCAGTGCCAAGAGTACCTGGCTGTTCCAGTGTTGACTGCAGCCTTTCTATACTTGCTCATCAGAGCTCCCTACCGCGAGTCCTGCACTGTTGGTCATCCTGAACATCGCAGAGGTCCCGTTTTAGTGTGTGATCTGGGGTGTAAATCACTCCAACACTGTCCAACATCTTTTTGACCAATTTCATAACTGTTTTTTGGGGGGTGGACAGTGATTTAACTGGAGATTAAATGACACACACTGCACTTGTTTAAAAGCGAGAACTGCAATTTCTTGGCATTGATCCTCAACAAGGATAATTAGAATACTTGGCTTCCTACTTGCAAACTGCTGAAATGCGAGTCTGCGGTTGCTGGAATTACTCTGCACTGATTGTGCAGATTGATCCTGCTTCCTGCAGCTGGTCTCAGGACCCTCACTACACTGGGTAGTGCACACCCAAGGAAGCACCCAGGCTGGCTTACTAAATACATTTTAAAATAAAGCCCTTCAAGTAATTTCTGAACAGAGCTCCATCCTATTGCAATACCACAGATGCATTGCGAATGTAAATACAGTGGAAGTGTTAATCCAGCATGCTCGGGACTTTGGTGGTGCCAGATCAGCAGATTGGCTGGACTATTGATGAGACTATTAATTCACTTCTTAAAGAGGGGAGTGTGGGGACAGGGCCGCAGAGGGGAGTGTGGGGACAGGAATGCAGTGTGGGGATGGGGTTCTGGGCGAATGGTCAACAGTGCCAGAACCAGGGACCCGGTGAGTGCTCGGAGAGCACAGGAACAGGAGAGCCGGTGAGTGGAGGTTGCCAACATCACCTGGTGAACCAGGTGCCAAACCGAATGGTTGGATTATAGGAGTTTTACGATACTGCTTCGGAATTACCAACCAGTTATGAAAACAACTACGCTCAGTGCTCAGCACTCAACAGCTCAGTCCTTCACCATCACGTCAATGTTCTATTTACTTGGCGGACCCAGACCATCAGCACCAAGTGCATGAACGTTACTGGTGAGCTCAGTATTTAAGGCCCAGCCCCTATCTGTCCCCCAGCCAAGCCAGCAGTTCACAGTACACCACGAAATCGCGAACTGCAGTCTGAGCTTCATACCATTCCACTGATGCAGCGTCCACACACAGTTGTTTTGAACTCGCCATGGATTTCTTTGACAGCGCTTGAGGTGTAAAATCCTTCTGCCAGGAGGATTATCCCATACAGGAAGAAGAAGGAGGCAACTCCATAGATGACATACTGCATCATTTGGATCCTGAGAAGAGGAAAAGAGGCACATTTTAGAGGTTGTAGGGCTGGCCTCTCAAAACCGGGGGTGGGGGGGAGGGGAGAATCAAATGTAGCAGGTTCCACTTCACATCAGGGCCTTCAGCTGATGAGGAAAAATATACAGAATTAAATTTAAAAAAAATTGGCCAGGCTGCTGGAACATTTGGCAAGTGATTCACGGTCAGATACCAGAAATATGAATCATAAATATTAGATATTCCACGCAGTGGAAAGACCACGGAGTTAGGTTGTGGAACATGAAAACACCAATGGTTGGTGTGATGCTCTGGTGGGCTTTCATTTATGAGTCATGGGGCAACTTCCTGCAAAAATAGCAGAGAGGAAGCCTTTTGAACAATGTATTAAACATTTCCACAGTAGTCTCCCACTGGGGGATTTCCAGGCCAAAATTTCTTCTGCTTCTGCACTCATCCTACCCAGATTTTATAATACAGTTTAACTCATTAACAGATCATAATTAAGGGTTATTACAGCAAACTGTTACAACCTTACTTACTGTCCTGCATTTTGCATCTCTGCTGCTCCTTTGAGCCAACGGCAGGTTCAAAGCATAATATCAGATATCAGTGAGTATTAGCCTGAAGAGGCCCATAAAATATAATGCATCAAAATGGTAAGAATCCACCTACAGTACCTGGAAGTCATGATTTGGGTAAGGATGGGGTGTTGAAGATGCAACATGCCATACATTTTCAAAACAAGTTAATTTTGATTGAATTTGAAAACTACCCTCCTCAGGGCCAGATAGACAGCTCAGAATCTGATCTACTATTAAGGCTCAATTGCATTTGCTTTCATTCCCAGAACAGGGTGCAGGTATATTTCTAAACCTGCAAAGGTGCTTTACAGTGATTCCATGTAGCATGAATTGGAGATTGATGTGACCAACATCACTACAATCACTTTCTACAGGGCTGGCTATAGCACCAGTAGCTGTCAACACGAGGAATTAATTTGCTATGAACTTGGAGCACTGTGCGTTCCTTCACAGTTCTGAAGGGTTTTAATGTAAGGATTGTCTCCAACGCGTGATTTGGGTAATGCTGCTTTTGGCCAAAACTGTACTGCTCTAAGTTTCTTCCAGAAGTTGATCCCACATCCAAAGGCACACTACTATTTCATTATTACAGTAATTAGCAGTTCATAGTTTGTTAGCATAAGCAAAATACTAGATTTTAGTTAGTTGGAATTGGAATATTATTGTCATATATACCAAGATACAGTGAAAAGCTTTAGTTTGCATGCCATCCAGACAGATCGTTTCATACACAAGTACATCGAGATGGTAAAAAGGAAAAACAGAATGCAGAATATAGCGTCGACACGAGAGACAGCATTTGCAGAATATAGTGTTACAGTTACAGAAAAAGTGCATTTCAGGGAGACAGATAAAATGCAAGGGGCACAACGAGGTAGATTAGGAGATTAAAGGTTCATCTTTTAGCATATGAGAGGTCTGTGCAAGAGTCTGAAAACAGTGGGATAGAAGCTGTCCTTGAGTCTGGTGGTACTTGCTCTCAAGCTTTTGTATCTTCTGCCTGACGGGAGGGGGGTAGAAGAGCAAATGAGTGGGGTGGGAGAGGTCATTGGTTATGATAGCTGCTTTCCCAAGGCAGCCGGAAGTATAGACAAAGTCAGTGGAGGGGAGGCTGGTCTGCATGATGGACTGGGATGCGTACACAACTGCCTGCAATATTACTGAAGTTATAGAGAGATACATCATGTAAACAGACCCTTCAGCCCATGCTGCTCATTAAGCACCCATTGTTTCACCAATCCTACCCTAACTCATTTTATTCTCCTCACACTCCCATTAACTGCACCCCCTACCCACCCCATGCACACTTGGGGCAATTTACAGTACTCAATTAACCCGCCAACCCACACATCTTTGGGATGTGGGAGGAAATTCCGGCATCTACTAGAAACCCATGCAGTCACAGGAACTTGCAAATTCCACACAGACAGCAGCAGAGGTCAGGATCGAACCCCGGTCACAGGAGCGGTGAGGCAGCAGCTCTGTGAGCCGCGCTGACCTAGAGTCCTGTTCAGAAATCTGTTACAAGTTGCCGAGCTTCTTTATGGCGATTCATTCCTTCTCCGCGAGGCTGTGACGGCAACAATCGTTTGAATGTGTGACGGCCAGGTGGTTTAAGACTTCTCTTTTAATGGTTTAGAGAACATTGGTGCTGAATTTAACAAGAGTGGCTTCATAGCTCATGTCTTGCTTGAGCTGCCAACCTTTTAGTGGAGAGGGGTTTGTGGGGGGAGGGGGCAGTAATCCTTCAAAGGGTTTCGGTGCTGGGATGAGCACGTACACTGTGGTGTACAGGACATTCTGAACTTCCTCGGCAATGGAGTCAGACTGCCTCCATAATTCTGGCCTCCTCCCAGACCCACCAGAAATAGGGAAGGCCTTTGTTCACCTCTTTTAGTGAATTTTCTGGTCGGGTCTTGCAAGGAGTAGAACTTCTGTCACAACCAGTCTGGGATGTGGAGATGTCACATCCCAAGACTATCCAGGCTACTGGAGCCCAGCCCACGCAGGACTTGGTGTAGAATTGGGGGGGGGGGGGGGTGCCTGTGGATGAAGGAAGGGGGCAGGGGAAGTGCCCGAGTTACAATAATACTATTACAGAGGGGGTAAGGAAGGGGGACAGGGGCAGGCCTGGGAAGTGTGATCGTTTGCAAACCAAACCCCACATGCCCCAACATCACTTCAGCTGTCTCATTCCACCACCCCTCCACCCCATCCCCAAACCTTCTAACTTTGTCACTGCAGAGGCCAGAGCCACTTGCAATGCTCCTGAATCCCAGGGCTCTCCCACTGCTCCAACCCAACTGCTTGCAGACCAGGCTCCTTAAGAGCAATGTGCTGCTGGGGCCATGTAACCGAAACCCTGGTGGTGACCTTCAAGAAAAGCGGCAGCTTGGGCTGGGATGTAAATACAGTGCGAGGGCAAGCAAGGGGGTGTGTGTTAGTTGTGACTGTGCTCCCTCTGCCCCATTCTTCACACCTCACAGCATTTTTGGATCGAGTTATTTTTGGACAATATCTTGACACCTATTCTCAGTGACACAGGGTAAGATACATAATCAGCCAATAAATGCATAGAAAAGGACAGTTATTAGCAGTTAAACTCCCAAGGATAACTAAGAACTCCAGAATAGCATTTTATAGAAGTGGAATTTCTCGTAGTTGTTCCCTGTAAATCAGTCATCCTGATGTTCTCAGCACAAGCCGTTTCATACAACAGTGTATCCTCTGACAGTGCAGAGAACATCATGGGAGCCCTGCTAATGTTGGCAAAAAGTCAATGGCTGGGGTTGTGTTGTCAGGCAACGTTTAAATCCAGCCTGGAACATAGCTGGATCGATCACACCAAGTCATCCTGAGTCAGAGCATTAAGAGTAAAGTGGGAAGAAGAAAAGTTAATGGGACTGCACTGGGAAAATTGAACAACTTACACGTCAATCAGTAAGACATGGTCGCTGGGGTTGTTGGAGAAGTACAAGTGCACAATCCTCTCCACCTTCGTAAGGGCCACATGGCCACAGCCACAGAACAACGCCACGCCAGAGAAACACAAGATCGTTGCCACCAGCGATGCATATGGAACTCCCCCGAGGCACTTGATGCAGCACTCAAAGCAACCTGAGGAAAGGAAGAGAGCAGGATGGTAAATGGCAAGTACATGCATCGTACTGAGATAAAAATCCCTTTGGTCTGGTGAGGAATGTCCACCATAAGTATACTTACGTGAAGAGCCCTCTCTCTGGACCACTTGTAACCATTGCTCTAAACAAGCTTTAGGACTGGGAGGAGGCCATTCAGTCCCTCGAGCTTGATCCGCCATTAAATTGAATCTTGACTGATCTGTACACCTATTCATTTACCCTCCAGGGTTCCATATCCCTTGATGCCTTTTCCTAGAAAACTAACTCTGGATCCCAACTTTTAAAGGAACTTTCTCTGGGGAGAAGCAAAACCCTGTTGTATCACTCCTTCAGGGTAGCTCCAGCAGGGTACCATGGCCGTGACTTCCCCGTCCACTGATCTTACCAGACAGGAAATTACAGGTTGCACGTCCATGATTTCCTGAGACATGCTGTGAGATCAGCTATTCACTGGGGAAGTTTAGCGTGAGCCATCTCTGTAGAGGCCAGATGCATTCTAGACCCATTTATATCCAAGTGTTCCTTTGAACTTACTGCCGCTGACAGGGGCAAGTTGGGAACCCTTCCGTGGATACACTGAATGGATCAGGGCAGTTAGTATTTCTTTAGATGGGCCACAGGCAGGATCCCTGTTCCCTGGTTTAGACCCAGATCGCAAAAATGAGAATCTAGTGAATTAAGATTTGAAGGTGGCCATGATGTTTTTGGGGAGGAAATGTGATCTGGCAATCTTTCTACACTGGCCTGGCCATTTCTGCATAGATTTGCAAAGTTAACTGGTTCCCAAATTGCTCAGGACCCAATCAAGGAGATTTCAGTGGGGTCAAGGATGGAGTTCCATGGCCTGTTCAAAAATAATTTGACTATCAACATTAATGTGCCTTGCCCAGTGAAATTGACACCTGGACACTGACAGTCCTGGACTGACTGTGTGACCAGTAAATCCCAATTTGGGAGTTTAGAATCCCTATATCACATGTTGGATAATCTGCACGTGCATTTTGTATCACTTTTTCTCCATTACAAATTGGCTTATCCAGAGTTGAAAATGAAGACTGCCTGTATAAACTTGTCACAGTAACACTGTTTAGTGACACTTATGCTCTGTGCAACTATAACACCACAGTTTTACATTTTCCAGCACGACAGGGAAACTCTCCTACTCCAGCCAACTCATTTTTAATGTAGAGTTTTGTCAAGCTATTACATTACATAATATCACTTCAAAAAGCAAGGGAAATAAACTATATCTGCAGGTCCTGATATAATTGTTTGCTGTCTGATAAGTCTGTAAACTACATGACCTTCATTCTCAAACTACAATGTCTCAGAAGTTACTACTTATCTAGAGTCACAGACTAGATTAACAGCAGTAGATAAATACTAATTTATTTATTTAGATGGTAATTTATTTATAGTTATTTGTTATTATCAAAAAGCATTACGCTTTATTATGATCATGCTTGCTTTTAATAATCCATACATTTTGGATCAAATGCTTGGCTAAAGGGAGATCAAAGCAATATTGTCTCATAATAGTGAATCTTTATTCAATGGGCTGTAACTCTTCGACAGTCTGTTTGTAGGAAGGTCGAGCAGAAGCGAGGCAAGTTCTTAGAGAAAGTTCAAGGACAATCCATGGACAGGCCAATATAAGACATTGTTCCAAGAATGGGACTTGTTTTTAGGATCATCCATGGACTGAATCTCCCCATTGAGGAACCCTCAGAAGAAAGTGGACTTTTCCCTCACAGATGAGTGGAAACTGGAGTAGAAAGAGTTCTGACAAAGAGCCCTAACCTGAAACCTCAACTCTGTTTCGTTCTCCACAGATGCTGCCCGACCCAGTGGGGGCTTCCAGCAATTTCAGCTTTGCTGCTAAATTATGTTGATTTTGTGCACATATCTTGTCCATCTCCTGGAAGATAATCTTACTGGCCAAAGCAATTTGGAGCCGAATGAGAGACAGGGGTGACAAAGGTTCCCAGAATGTAATTGGCTCACAGGGACAAGCCATGACAGCCCACGTGCCCAACTCCCGTGAAAAATATTTCCCACTTCTAGAACTGCCACGCATTGTGGTTGTCCCTCGGGGAACTGCTGGCAAAATCCATCAAAATTCAGGCCACTAGCCACACCAGGTTAGAGGAGCTACTGACATGGTACAGCTTACTATAGTGAGCAGCCCTGTGATGGCGGATGTCGTGTTGATTTAGTGTTGTTGCAAATGGTCGTGCTTGTAAATACTGCAGTCTCATTGATCCTCCATGATTGAAGTTTTCAATAGATCAGAAAACAAATCGGAGCTGGCTGCTGGAGTGTGTGATAGTGGCCAAGCTGCAAATGATGCCAGATCACCAATTCCTTCAGTTAAAACTGTCCATTCTGGCACAGTGATCTGCCATGTGATACAAGGACATGAATTCACCACTCATCTCACAGGATCCAAAAACAGAGTATCATTAAATGAATTATCCAAAGTATTTTTTTTCAGAATCTATATTACTGTCACAAAGACAGAACCCAGCATTTTCACAGTATCTCAAATCTCCAATTAACTAGTCTCAAAATCAGCAATGCAAGTCCCAACATTTATAATCTACTTCCAGAATCTATACTTCAATCCACAGCGACACAGTATTTCAGAAGCTGAAATGGTCCTGACTTTTGCTAAGTAACTAAAGCAGTTAAAGTCTATTCTCCCCACCCTGCTCCAATTATTTAACCTTGACTCATTTCCACATGACAGCTTCATATGTTCAGTTTTTAGCTTTTGCCTGGAAACTTTGTAGAGAACCAACAGTGATAAAAATGACAGATTCCCTTCATGCCTGCATCCCTATATAATTATTTACTAACTATAATGGAAAACAACAGTGTTACATCTGGCAGCCTAGTCTGATGACAATAACGGAAATCAATACCAACTCATGACTGGAATAGCACTTTCCATTGGCTTGGCAGCCATTGTAATCACTAATACTGATGTTTAATGTACATAAGCCAATATGTTTATGTGGACAGACACGATATCACAGCTTCTTCTAAACTCCAAAAACCAAATTCAATTATTTCAGCAACTCACAAAATGCTGGAGGAACTCAGCGGGACAGGCAACATCTATGGAGGGAAATGGACAGTCGCCGTTTTGGGTCGAGATCTTTTATCTGGACTGACAGATAGAGGGGAGATAGCCAGTATAAAGAGGTGGAAGGAAGGGTTGGAGCAGGAACTGGTAGGTGATAGGTGGATGCAGGTGAGGAGGGGTGACAGGCGGGAAGAGTGGAAATATCGACAGAAGCTGGGAGGTGACAGGTGGAAGTGACAAAGGACTGATGATGATGGAATCAGATAGGAGAGGAAAATTTCAGCATCTCCATTCTCTTGTATCTCCAATGATTTCAGGTTTGTAAGTAGATTAATACAAACAATGAAACAGAATTAAATTCTAATTGATGACTGAAAAGGGAAAAGAACATTTTCTGCAACAAGTTAACACTCGTGTAGCACTATGAGATGCTAAGAAATTAAACAAAAGGCCCATCTGCCCTCTCAGATCGATGCAAGAGATCCCACACTGTTATTCAAGGAAGAGCAGAGTATTGTTCAGTAAACTATTAGAGCAGCGCTCAACTTACTGAACAAGTAATCCAGAGATCGGAGTTCAAATCCCACCGTGGGAACTGCCGAATTTAACCAGTTAGTCAACTGGAATTATTCTAAAAAAAAGCCTAATTATTTGGAATGATGACCATAAAACTATTGGATTGTCATAACAACCTATTGCACTCATTAATGTTCTTCAAGGAAGGAAATCTGCCATCCTTCCCCAACCTGGCCTACATGTGACTCCAGAAGGGTCTTGATCCAAAACATTGACCAGACACTTCCCTCCACAGATGCTGCCTGACCCACTGGGTTCCTCCAGCAGTTTGGTTTTCTCCCCCCACTAATATGCTCGACTTTTAGATGCCTTCAGAAATGACCGAAAAACCCACTGAGTTCTACGGATGGGTAATAAATGCTGTTGGGCTTGTTAGCAATATCCACATCCTTAAAAATAATTTTTAAAAAAAATTCCTCATTCCTAAAAGCAGATTAACCAGTCATTTATCCCATTATATTTTGTGGGACCTTGCTGTGTGCAAGTTTAACCACAGTATGGGGTGCCCTGATGTTATGTCAGGGTCAATAAGTTATATTTCTTTCTTATGATCACATAACTGAATGTAACTTCACCATTATAGTAAAATACAGAATTAATAAAGATTGCTTTACTGAACGAAAATCTCTCAGCTCCAATCTTTTTGCCGTATCTATGCAATATTAATATTATTTTGGAGAAAACTCTCCCACTTCTCTCCCCTTAACTGGCCATTTTTATTATGAACTGGATTGAGAATACCATAAAGCAATTTTTCACTCTAGTCAGCAACTGGACATGAAGTTGTTATTCTATCAGCTCACGAACCAGGTCCCAAAACTGAAAGGTATCTAATCCACTGCTTCGGTTGCTCAAAGCAGTTGCTTTATCATGTAACATTACTCCACTCTTCACTTCAGTAGCTTTCTTGATATTGTGTTAGGGACCTGACCTGCTGGAAAGATCTCAGCCTAGGCTCCTTGTCAGACCAGGGGCAAACAGAATATAAATCGGTCCCTGGCTTCCGAGGATGAGCAGAAAAGGAATCAGCCTGGTAAACTGTGTGGGGGTGCTGAGAAGTAGTGGGGTAGTGTTGCATTCTATTGGGAAAGATGGTGGAGCATCATTCTTGCTCCTGAATGAAGATGCTCTGTCCAGGTGTGGAGATGTGAAGTGGACACCAGATCTGCCAGCTGGGAGTGAATGGGAAAATCAGAGAAGTGACTGGTGGAGATCACTGAGACTGTTCAGCTGTTGCGTATGAGCAGGTTATACATCTCGCAAAAGGTGTCAGAGCAAACAGCGTGTTAAAATGTTTAAGTGGAAGCAAAACTTCCTCAAGTGCTCCCTCCAAAATGATTCAAAAAGCAAAACAAAACTGCAGATGCTGAAAAACAGTAAGTCTTTCGTCAGAACACAGAAATCTATACTTTATGCAGCATGGATATAAATTGATGATGGGAAAAATAGATTGCAAAGTGAGAAGAAAATATTTTGAAAGCAAAATTAAACTGTCGAGTGGGACCCAGAAGGTAACAATATCTGAAATTGTGAATAAGGCCATTTGGATGAGGTGACAAGACAAATCTTTGACTAGACACTGCTGGAAATGGGGCTTGTTTACCTGCCACACTGCCGGTCAGGAAATCTGTATGGATTTTCCCCATGATTTCGGGGTACTGACTTGGACAATTGTTTGCAGCATAGACCGGAGTTGGCTGCAGTTCCCCAGCCAGGAGAGCAAACATCAGAAATTCACACCTCGCACATAACCCACCCAAGAATATCCTGTGGCATCACAACACAGTTCAATGTGAGCAGCCATAACCCTGCAGTGTTTTGCAAACTTTATTGTGCTTTCCTCTCAAACAGTTTTCCAACAAAGACAGTGGCCCCTTTAAATCCCCTGGGGGAACAGATGTACAAGATTCCCCGAACAATTGTGCCATGGTGGCAGGATTCCTGTGGACACAATTGACCATAACAATAAGGTTACTGCTCTGTGAGCAGAGAAAGAGTTGAAAGCAGACTTCATGGGAAACTTTGGCATTGCATTTTTCTTGTTCCCATGGCCTTGTGATCCCTAGCAATAATCCAGGCACCACAGCCAAACAAATCCCCAAGCTCTTTCCAAGGAATACAGGATCATACAACTTTAATACTCCTCCGCTTTAAAAACTTGGGAAACAATAACACTCATTTTGGGTTTTAAGTGCCACATTCACAATCAAAACAGTGATCAAAAATAGTTCACTTGCCTTTTAGCCATCATCTATTGAGCTGGTTTGCAACTTATTGACTATGGATTGGAACTTTAAATACAAGGTCTAGCTAGGGTACCTTCTACATTATAAGTAGGCAATCCATCTGGTATATCAATCTAAGAAATGAAGTCTGAATCAATGCTTTAATGTGCAATTCTAACTAACTATTTCCCAGGGTTAAGACTGGGGGTGGGGGCAGGAGTAGCAAAAGACAAAGAATACACAAGCCCTAAACTTGTTGGGATTTTCCCCTGCACCTCCCAAGGGTGATGGAAATTGAGCACCTGACTGCAACTTAAGAACTGCCTGTGAAACCCCGGGAACACCTCAAACCAGGATCATAAGGGGCACATTTGAAATCTCTGAACATCAAAACCCTGGTGGAAACATTCCCAGCACAGGAAAGCTACAGGATACTGGTAAGAAATAGTCTGGTAAAATGCTTACAATTCAGAACACGTGTACTGAGATGGACATAGTACTCTACATAATTAAGAAGCCAGGAGGCACGCACAACTGCATTTTGGCTCATCAAAGTGACTAAACACTGACTTGATAAGCCGTTTACAAGATTTCCTCAGATTGAGTTATGAGGCTAAAACAGCCCAGGTCCCGTTATCATTGGGCCGTCATAAATCCTCAATTTTCTGCATTAAAATCAGATAGGGGAGGTCAGAGGTAACATACAGATGTACCACAGACTTTCAAGGGAGTTCAGTATATTGCCAAATAAAAGCTTGCAACACAGGCACAATGAGTCACTGCACCATTCTTTGGAATATCACAACGTGGATTCAGGGCTGAGACTCCCTCCCAGATAAACTTCCTAACCTTTGTTCTGGCACTCCGAGAGTGAGTAGGGGCTGGGTCTCGTGTTCAATGCGAGCTCAAAAGAAAACTCGGTGCAAGAGGAGGGATAGACTGGAGAAAGATGCCACCCCTGGGTCAGGGGAGAGCTGGACGTGTGGGAAGGCAGTTGGTTGGGTTGAGTGGGAAAAGTGGTGGGTGGGAGGTCGGGGACTCAGAAGAAGCTTTTCCTGCTGGGGTCAGGCAAGATGGGGCTGTGGCAGAGATAGGACACAGCAAATGAGGAAAGTGTGGAGACTGAAATTCTGCATTCTTCCCGATTACCAGTGTGAAATTGGTTTATTATTATCACGTATACCGAGGTACAGTGAAAAACTTGTCTTGCATATTGTTCATACAGATCAATTCATTACACAGTGCAATGAGGTAATACAAGGTAAAACAGTAATAGAATGCAGAATAAAATGTAACAGCTACAGAGAAAGTGCAGTGCAGGTAGACAATAAGATGTAAGGTCATAACAAGGTAGATTGGGAGGTCAATAGACCATCTCATTGTACTAGGGAACCATTCAATAGTCTTATAACAGTGGGATAGAGGCTGTCCTTGAGCTTGGTGGTACGTGCTTTCAGGCTTTTGTATCTTCTACCCGATGGGAGGGGGGAGAAGAGAGAATATCTGAGGTGGGTAGGGTCTTTGATTATGATGGCTGCTTTATCGAGGCAGCGGGAAGTATAGAGTCCATGATTGCTTGTGGTCACAGTGAACGCATTTGGCGTCATGGGAAACAAATGCAATTCAAGGCAAATTTAGAATGATCCAAACAAAATGTTTTGATCAAATGTGGAAGATCATACAACTTGCATACATTTTTTTTAAGCAAACCTCACATATTTGGGAGAGGAATCGTGTCGTGGAATGGCACCGGGCAGAAGGAGACCCATCAGCTGAACCTCCCTGCACCTTCATCTCTTTAAAGGACCACCCAGTTAGCCCTGAAAATGTTTGCCCTTCAGATATTTATCAAGTTACTTTCTGATATTTGTTGGGCTTTCAGGCAGTGGTTTCCACATCAAAAATAACTTGCTGCATCAACCAAGGTATCCTCACCTCACTATCTCCCGCATGTATCATTTAAAATGATTGACAGAAATGCCACTTGTATTAAGGCAGTGGAACACTCTCACTTCGATTCCAAGAAAAGGTTTATAGCTGAAGTGCAAACAGTTCCGTCCTCACTGACCTGGTATTTTCTGTTTTGATGCAGATTTTCATCATTATTTTGCATCTTAAAAGATACAGACTTACTTATTCTTTCAATGATCCCCTCCTTCCCTGTCTGATCCCCATAGATTCCCTGCTGGAGACCTGCTGAGAATTCCCAACATTTCAAAATATTTTATTGGTTTTATTATTGTCACATGTACCGAGATGTAGTGAATAACTGTGTTTGCGTGCCATCCAATCATATTTAATCATATTCAAGAGGGTGAATCCATGAAAGGCATCTGCTCCAGACGGCACACCTGGCTGAGTACTAAAGACCTGTGCTGACCAACTGGCTGGAGTATTTACAGACATGTTCAATGTCTCACTTCTACGGTCTGAGGTTCCCACCTGCTCCAAAAAGTCATCTAATGTACTGGTGCTCAAGAGCATGGTGACCTGCCTCAATGACTACCATCTGGTAGCACTTACATCAACCATAATGAAGTGCTTTGAGAGGCTGGTTACGGCACGCATCAACTCCTGCCTCAGAGGTGACCTGAATCCGCTACAATTTGCCGACCACCAGAACAGGTCAACAGCAGATGGGATTTCACTCTGCTCTGGACAGTCTGGGCAACAGGTATACATATGTCAGGCTGCTGTTCATTGTGTTGAACGCCAAGCTGTAGTCAATCATCCCATCCAAACTCATCATCAAGCTTCAAGACCTGGGCCTCTGTACCTCCCTCTGCAGCTGGATACTCAACATCCTCATCGGAAGACCTCAGTGAGTTAGGATTGGTGAAGACATCTGCTCCTCACTGATCATCAACACAGGTGCACCTCAAGGCTGTGTGTTTAGCCCCCTGCTCTACTCTCTATACACACATGATTGTGCGGCTAAGCACAGCTCCAATGCCATCTTCAAATTTGCCGAGGACACCACTGTTGTTGGACGAATCACAGGTAGCGATGAGTCAGCTTACCGAAATGAGGTAGGTCACCTGGTTGAGTGGTGCTGCAACAACAACCTCTCGCTCAACATCAGCAAAACTAGAGCTGATGGTTGACTTCAGGAAGGGGAAGGAGGGCAAACATGCACCAGTTTACAGTGGGGGATCGGCAATGGAGATAATCAGCAGCTTTAAATTCCTGGGTGTTAACATATTGGATGACCTGTCCTGGGCCCAGCACATAGATACAATCATAAGGAAAGCACACTAGCATCTTTACTTTCTGAGGAGGTTAAGATTGTCACTGAGCACTCTAACAAACTTCTACAGATTTACTGTTGAAAGTATCCTGACTGGTTGCGTCATGGTCTAGTAGAGCAATTCAAATGCGCAGGAACACAAGAAGCTGCAGAAAGTAGTATTGGGGAGAGTCCACATCATCGGCACATCCCTCACCACCATCGGTACTATCTACAGGAGGTGCTGCCTCAAGAAGGCGACATCTATCATCAAAGATCCCCACCATCTGGGCCATGCCATCTTTTTGCAACTACCATCAGGCAGGAGGTACAGAAGCTTGAAGTCCCAAACCACCAGGTTCAAGAACAGCTAAAAGCCTCCAACCATTTGGTTCTTGAACCAACCGGCAAAACCCTAATCACCACTACAGTTTAGCAACACTATGACCACTCTAATCACTTTGCCCTAAATTAGACTTTTTTTTGTTCTAAATGTGTTCTTTTTCTTGTAAAAATTGTGTACAATTTATGTTTATGTTTTTCTTGTGAACGCTGCTTATATCATGCTATGTGCCTGTGATGCTGCTGCAAGTAAGTTTTTCATTGCACCTGTGCATACAGGTACTTGTGTATATGACAATAAACTCAACTTTGACTTTGACCATACCTTACAGAAGTACATCAAGGTCGTAAAAAGAAAAACAGAATGCAAAATATAGTGTTGTAGCCACAGAGAAAGTGCAGAAGGAAGACAAATAAAGTGCGAGGGCTATGACTGTTGTGTCCCAATTCACACAAGACATTTAAGATAAAGTTTGCCACCATTATTGAAAATTTGTCACTACAGCTTCAAATGGAATGCATACAAGTTTCAGGCAAAGGGAGATCAATTTCCAAAGTTGCCTCAATAAACAAGAAATGGTGGGCATCTTATAGCCTGACAACATTCTGAAGCACATGTTAATACACAAGCTGAATTTGGAGCATCAACACAGTGAATGAAAAGTTCAGCTCAGTTTTCTGTGCTTTGACAGTGTCCCAGACTCCTTCCGATGCACCGCAAAACATTTCCATACATTCAGCTTTCAATAGCCATTTTGTCTGAAAGTGTCACCGTGCTCTTTTGTAAAGTGCTGCATATTGAAAACATTTTTTTGTCTCCGGCCCTGTGAAGGAGTGTTTCCGTGGAAACGTGGTTATTAACGAGCCAGCGATTTGCCTGGATTTGGCCAAACAGCTGACCGTTTGTTGGCAGCGAGTTTAATGCATTCACAGGATGAGGGCGGGCAACAACAAACACAAAACCCCTGACAAGGGTCGCAATTATTCTGCAGCACTGTGTTACTGAAATACTGAATTAGACACTGGTCTATCCGGAGCAATGGGCTGAGAGGGGGCAGGCCGTGGTCTCAAAACACTTCTCACTGGCGATACAAACAACTTATAAATCCTTTTAGGGCAGTGAAGGATAATTGAGGACGTTCATGAGTTTGGGTAACTAAGCGGAGAGACGATCTTTTATAGAGTTGATTTTTCCTGCAATCCTGTTTAAGATAGGGAATCATTCCAGTGCGAACTATCTGTCTGTCTTGTACACTAGCCCCATGATAACTTTGTCAGTATAATAGCAACACCATGTTGATTTTCTCACCTGAATGCTCAATATTTCAGTCCTGGCAAAAATAAATCAAAGAATTAACACTGGAAGCTGGTAAGGATAACAAAGGAGAATTTAGTGCAGGTATAAGGTTGAGAAGCAACTTCCAAATGCACTGTTTGGGCTCAGTTGTCAAATGGCACCCTAGTATTAGTCCAGTTCCATGGCACACCACAGTCACACCATAGTCAAATGGCTTGAGGTCTTGGGGGAGTTGCTGAGACAGTTGACCACAGTAAAGACAGAGATTGTTGATCCCCACTATCCTTGTGGAAAGAACGCAGCTCAGATTCCCTTTCAGACCCTTGTAAGTGCCCATGTAATAAAACAATACAGTAAAACTCTGTTAATCCAGCACACATAGGACACCGGTGGCGTCGGACAAGCAGATTTTCCAGACCATCGGATGATATTCCTGTTAGTACCGCAACAGACTTTTAATTCACTTTTTTTAAAAAATGTTACACGGTGTTACAATAAATTTTCCAGTGAACCCAGTCGGTGTAAAGGGAGCAGAGGAAGTGGGGCCCCAGTGAGCTTAAAATGAGCACGGGAACCAGGACCCCAGTGAATTTGAAGGGAGAGTGGGAAACATCACCCAGTGAGCCAGGTGCCAGATAGACAGTCAGACAGTGGACTATCGTAGTTTTACTGTAAATCCCATTATTCACCCCTTGCCCACGATATTTGGTTTGGCGGCCAATTTGCCTTCACACTGTCAATGTCCTCAGATGTTTGCCTTGTGCCTGTTACTGCAATGAATGAGGGAGGATCTGTCAGAAGGACCATGCTGTTAAACCCCAGCTGGGCCTAGTTGCAGCCTCCACGAGGACTTGGGGCTGCGGTCAGGGAACCAGTCAGACCTGGCCAGGGAAAATCAAAACAAAAACCGCAGATGCCAGAAATGCAAAACCAAAACACAACCCTGGCGACGGGTCCCCAACCGGAAACGTTAACTGTTTCTCCTCCCACAGAGGCAGCCCTACCTGCCGAGTATTTCCAGCATTTTCTGTTTTTGTTCGGGAATTCTGACCAGGCTGGTCGAATCCATGGTGAATTTTAAGTTACCGCTCTGAACAACAGGAAAAATGGATGGAACCTCCACCACTCCCCCAGCCTTGCTAGCTTGTCTGTCCCTTGATGTTAAGTTTTGCCCACACAGTGAGCCTTTGACAGCCTGTGATTACTTCAAGCTGCAAAACTCAACAGCAAGTTCTATCACACGAGGTCCACAGCTCATAATTAAGTAGCATCTCATGTGCAAACAGTGCTGAACAAAGAAATACTACAGCTCAAGAGCAGTGTGTTCTTGGCACTCGGCACCTGATCCATCCTTGGTTTCAGGGCAACGCTGTACTGAACCACTTTGCCACATAATGCAAAAATGTTACAAAAGGGAAATATCAACGCACTCTCTGTTCTCCCTCAGTCCGCCCTGCCACGTTACCACACAAGGAATTCCCCACAAATTACTGGCCCCAGTGGTTATACGGCACCAGCGGAGGGCAAACCAAAGGTAGTGAGAGTGCAGCATCTGCCTTTCTAATGCTTAAGATTATCAGCAAGTTATAATCAGACCGTGTGCTCCCACCTTTCAGGTAGTTCACATGGGGCAAAGGTTTAAAATGTTATTTTGCCTGGTGCATGTTTGCCGATCTTTAGTTACAAGTTACATATCAATAACCCTCTGTAGCAGGCCCATTTACCATGGCACAGTTGCTTTGTAGCCATAGAGATACAGTATAGAAACAGGCCCATTTGGCTACGGAGTCCGCACCACCCAACAACCATCCATTTACACTAATCCCATTTATTTCTTCAGAAGTCATCAGAGTGAAGAATATTCAGTGTGTAATCCACTACCATTTCCAATGACTCTGGGAACAATCCTACCCAATCAGTGTTGCGGTATTAAGGAAAGAAGGGTTTGCATTTATATAGCAGCTTTCACTACCTCAGGACATCCCAAACCACTTTACAGCCAATGGGGGCAAGGTACAGCTCATTTGCACAAAGTCCGACAACAATGTGGAATAATCACCAAATAATCTGTATTAGCAAGAACAACCGAGGATGCTGGGCAGGTCAGGCAGCATCTGTACAAAGAGAGACAGAGTGGTTGGCTGTTTACTAGGGTTCTGGGTGAAAGGAGGTCACAGCCTCCATTCAATGTTCACTTGACATTAATTAGCAATAAATCGGTCATCTCAGGAAAGTCACAAGGCTTATTGACATGGAAAATAGATAAAAGGACTTCAGAGGAGGCAGTCCTCTGAGACTGAAGTTAGTACAATGCCTCATGAGTCTTCATCACTTTCGAAGTGATTGCAGAGCTTCAAGCCACGAGGTCTATGCTTACCAGCTCCTACCTGCAGCTGTCAAACATTAAATGAGAGAAAGTATCTCCAACTCCATGGAGTCCTGCTTCCAACCTGCTCCATGGCAAGCCACACAGATCTTAACCTTTCAGCATTCACTTAGAGTTTCCACCGACTGAAGTTAAGCTCCAGTCAGCTGTGCGATGTTACCACACAAGGAATTCCCCACAAATTACTGGCCCCAACAGTTCTACTGCACAAGCGGAGGACAAGCCAAATGTCGCGAGAGTTCACCAAAGGTGAATTGAACATGGGTGTGCTTTGTTTTTTTTTTAAAAAGATGTTCACTGAATGCTGTCAAAAGATAATGAAAATATTGAAGATGTGGTGGGAGTAAAGGGAGGATAAAACCCATTTCACTGCCGTCAAAATTAGTCCAACCAATGCTGCCTGATCTGCTGAGTGTTTCCAGCATTTTTATTCCACATATTTAAATGTTCAAGGAAGTGAACTTAAAGTGAAGGTGATATCTTAAACATGTTGAATGCAAACCTGTACAGACATGGGTTCACCAGAGGGCTTCACTGAAGACCGGGTCATGCAGACTCCAATGAGAATTAGGTGAGAGACAGGCAGGACAATGAGAGAGGAAAAGGTCAAAAGAGGTAGCGAGGGAAACAAGCAGAGACGTGGTCCCCAGATGAGACAGTAATTTTCATCTTCACTGAATGTATGCTACTCTGGCAGATTTGACCTGGTTTGGTATCCACTCTCCCAGATTACTGACCTTATGGTAAAGGTGAAATTTAGCATTGCTTGCTTTGGTTTGGCGAGTCACAATCCTGCCTCTGTGCTGTGGAGTGGTTTGAACCCCAGACTGCCCAGCTGAATTCTGGGCTGAAACACAGGGCGATAAATGCTGGTGTTACTCTCCCACCCCTTCATCATGTGAAACAGCAGGCACCATAAACGTTCCCAATTCCTGTCCCCACCCCTTCGCCAGCTTATTATGAAGTCTGCAAATCCTATTTTTATAGGAAATAATATGATATGAAAACAACCACTGCCCCATCAATGCATCCTGCCACAGACAATCAACTCGCAAACTTAACACTTTAAGCATCAGAAAATGAAAGAGAACAATGAGTACAATTACATTTAAAAGATATTTGGACAGGTACGTGGACAGGAAAGGTTTAGAGGGATATGGGCCAAGCGCAGACAAATGGAACTCACTCAGTATGACACCTTGGTTGGCATGGATGAGTCGGGCTGAAAGGCCTGTTTCTGTGCTGGGCAACTCTACTGTTACCTTTGTTTGTCCACCAGTTTATAGATTTGAGGGTCAATCCTCGAATTCTTACTGATCCACAATTGGCTATTCCCCACCACCCTGACTTTGTGTCCTTGCGCCCATTTAATGCCTGAGTCTGGATTTGATGTAAATTTATGGACATTAGTACTGCACACAATTTTACAGCCTGAGTGCCAAATCTGTGCTTGTTCACCGCTTTTGAAACGTGAATATGTATAACATCACTCTTCTAGGGCCACTAAAGTCTGTGAGCTTTTGAGTTGCAAAATTCTCAATCACCATTTGCACTGTTTTTTTTGGCTAGGATTTGTTTTTTCCTGTTTCTCAAGGTTGACATTTTATTGGAAATGTCATTAAAAAAAATTTGTTCTGGGGCATGGATTTTTAAAAATTATTTATTTGCAATTGTTTTTGTTTAAAGGCATCAGTATTAAACTGGTATAAGTGTCAAATCTTGCGCTGGGACTTGACCAGGTTCGTGCACTTCAGCGTACCGAGAAGTGACGTGCCTATGTGTGGTCCTGAAAAGTTGGCCAGCAAGCTTTGTTAATGAATGGGATCTTTCTCTGCCATACCAGACACTAAATTTGCCCATTCAAACAGAATAAGCCAGGTGACCTCAATATTATCATTGTCTTCATTGTACTTCACAAAACAGTTAAATTTAATCAGAAAAATCTGCTTTAAAAAGAAAAATAATTTTTATACCACTCCTCTGGGTTGTGGTTAAGTTCCTCATTACATAGATTGTCAACATCAAGATGTTTCAAGAACAAAAATAAAACCTCATATATAAAGCCTATATTTTAAACTATATTTTGAACATGAGAATTTCACTTCTCATTTTATTATGAAGAACCTCCCCATACTATAGAGACACAGTAGGTAAAAATACATTCCAATTCATTTGGGTCTAACAAAAATTAACAGCAGGAAGGGAGGGAGAAATAACAGGGGAACTATTCAGCTAGGGGGCAATGCTGCAACCCTTGGTTATCTCAACCGAGTGTCTATTCTACACATGCCAGCTTAAAGAAAACAATCACCTGATCATTGGCAATTTAACAGTAAAGCCCAGTCCACACGTGATGTCCGTAAATGGACACACTCTGGGGGTAACGATGCAAAGATCTTTCCTAATCCAAATGAGGCCAAATCCAGTGTACAGACAGGTGCTCCAGTTCGAATCAGCAAGTTCAGTACACGGGCCAAGTTTAGGTGCTTGAGGGTTAGAGTCATACAGCACGGATACAGGCCCTTCGGCCCAACCAGTCTATGCTGACCATAGTGCCCACCAAGTCCCAATTTCCTGAGTTCGGCCCATATCCCTCTAAGTACCCATCCAAGTGCTTCTTAAATGATACCACTGTACCTGCCTCAACCACTTCCTCTGGCAGCTTGTTCCATATACTCACCCACCCTCTGCGTGAAAAAGTTGCCCCTCAGGTCCCTTTTAAATCTTTCCCCTCTCACCCTAAATCTTTGCCCCCTAGATTTGGACTCCCCTACCCTGGGGAAAAGTCTGTTACTATCCACCTTATCTATGCCTCTTATAATTTTAAACATTTCCATATGCTCCAGGGAACGAAGACCTAGCCTGGCGAACCTCTCCCTATAACTCAGGTCCTTTAGTCCTGGCAATATCCTCGTAAGTCTTTTCTGCTCTTTTTCCAGTTTAACCACGTTTTTCCTATAACACGGTAGCCAAAACTGTACACAGTACTCCAAGTGTATCCTCACCAATGCCTTATACAACTGCAACATAATGTCCCAACTCCTAATACTCAATGCCCTGACTGATGAAGGTCAGTGTGCTAGACACCTTTTTCACCACCCTGTCTACTTATGACGCCACTTTCAACAAACTATGTACTTGTACTCCTAGGTCCCTCTGTTGAAGCAAGATGGCACTGGAGCATGGCGACTTGTTGCAAGCTGCTCTCTACAGATCTACTCATTACCCTTACTATAATCGTTCAATACCAATACCACTCCCTAGTGCCCTTCCATTCACAGTATAAGTCCTACACTGGTTTGACTAGATGCAGAGATGAGGTTTCCACTGACTGGAGCGCCCAGACCAGGGTCACTGTCTCAAAATAAAATGTTGGCCGTCAGGACAGAGGTAAGAAATTCCTATACCAAGAGAGGGGAGTGAGTTTTAGGAATACACTACCCAATGTGGCTGTGCAGTCAAGGCAGAGGGCAGCATATTTTTGGACATTCAGGGATTCCAGGGAAATGGGATTAGTGCAGGAAAGCGGGGCTGAGGTAAAAGATCAGCCATGATTGTGTTGAATGGCAGAGCAGGCACAAGGGCCAAATGGTCTCCACCTGCTACTCAGAGTCACACAGCACGGATACAGGCCCTTCAGCTCACTGTCCATGCCAACCATCAACCACCCATTCTTACACTAACCCTTCCCTAATCTATTCTCATCAACTACCCCCGAAACACACACACTAGGGGCAATTTACAGTGGCCAGCTAACTACCAACAGGCACGTCCTTGGGAGGTGGAAGGAAACCGAAGCATTCAGGGGAAAACCCACGCAGTAAAAGGGAGAACATGCAAACTCCACACAAACAGCAGCCAAATTCAGGATTGAACCCAGGTCTCTGACGCCATGAGGCAGCGGATCTACTAGGTGCACCACTGCACCGCCCTCACGTTTCACATATTTTTATGCTGGGCGTTGATCGAGTTCAGACGGATTTGCTATCTCATTAACCAGAGATAAAACGTCTTTATTAGTAACATGTACATCGAAACACAGAGTGAAATACATCTTTTTGCATAGAGTGTTCTGGGGACAGCCCGCAAGTGTCACCATGCTTCTGGCACCAACACAGCATGCCCACAGCTTCCTAAGCCGTACGTCTTTGGAATGTGGGAGGAAAACTGGAGCACTCAGAGGAAACCCATGCAGACACACGGGGAGAACGTACAAACTCCTTACAGACAGTGGCAGGAATTGAACCGGGGTCTCTGGTGCTGTGATAGCATTACGCTAACCGCTACACTACAGTGCCTGCCCAGGTGGCCACCAGGACAAGGTGGGGATGCTCCCTGGGCAGAGAGCCCATTGGCTTAACAGAGCCTGTGATCTTTAATTCTAAGGAATGAAATGCAGCTGAACTAATCACTTCACACAGTCAATGCAACAGGAAAACAACCAAAGCAAAATCAGTCTCAAAAACATGAACGTGTCACTAAGGATTGGTTGGAAAGTCCACTTCCTATATCTGTCGCCTTTAATCTGTCTTGTGCTGCAAAGCTGAAAAATGTTTGGGAAAGATAAACTGATAGGATGTTGTTATGTTTCATTACACAGTACAGGCGATAACACAGCCTCCGCTCTAATGGACTAATATAGTTCCCCTGAGGCACAATTGCCAAGCCATTAAGACAGAAGAGTTTGCCAGCAGCTCCTTATCTCCCACAATTTAGCAACTGGTTAAAAGATAATCAGTGAAGGAATGTTATTGTATTGACAGAAATTCCTTTGTCCTTTATGCATAACTAACAAAATTACATAATCATATCCCAGAAACTGGCCAGGCAGCCCAATATCAGCACTTAGGTTCCTCCCATCCTGTTTCATGAAACCCCAGCAACAGATTCTTCTAATCCTGCCACGTTTCTACCCATTTCACCAGCTTGTCTATACTGCCAATACTATCCAGCTCACAGCTGATTATGCCTCAAAGTTCTGTATCATCTGTAAATTTGGAAGTTGTGCCTTGCATAGTCAAGTCTAAGTCATGAATATATATTAAGGAACGTAACAATGCTCCTACTGAACCCCGAGGACACCACTCTACATTTCTCTCCATTCTAACAAATTACTTTTCATTGCTACTGTGCCTTTCCTTAACAAATCATGGCGTTTGTCCCTGATCATTCTTTCTAAATGAAGGTGTGTACAGTCCCTTGAATTTAGCTCCAATAATTATGAGAAATGGCTGAGTCAGCTGTGATGGTCCTTTAAGTACAGGAAGCCAAAAGCTTGGTCAAAAAGCTGATCCAAGTCCTCATGTGGTTCAACATCACGTTTTGTTTGAAATTGTTCCTGTTAAGTCTCTCGGGATATTTTACCATGTTAATGATGCTTTATAAATAGAGCTCGCTGATGATGTTGTTCTACCATGCAACTGCCTTACTTATAATCTCTAGTTTTAGTCTCCTCCACATGAAGAAACCTCTTTCTTTAAATCTCCGTGGTGTAATGGACTCAACTGGCCTCCACCCAGCCTTCTCTTTCTTTGAGAAAAGAGACTGTCTGTTCAACCTTTCCTGATGTTTATCTTTTCAGTTCTGCTAATATCCTTGTGAATCATCTTTTATACCTTCTTTAGTGCTTCCAATATCCACTTTATAATATGAAGAACAAACACTAATTGATTGTTGCTTACTGGGTGACATAACAATACGACATAATCTAAAACATCTGTTTCAGGCCCCAAGGACAATAAGCAGAGATGGCAATGCTATTTTTAATCATGTGCTGGTCATAGTTCTTTAATCAGAGTGAAGTAGAAGCGTCAATCATGAACATATAGACTTATTATTGAGCAGAGTTCACTCAGTGAAAATCGGGTTATTAAAAATTGGCTTCGTATGCAAGTACTATACACTCCCCCAACTTTTTTTAAAATATAAAAATCTTCAATAATTGCAATTAGAAACCACAGATGGAGAAAGATGCTGGAATCTGGAGCAACAAACAATCTGCTGGAGGAACCCAGCAGGTCCTGATGTTGGGTCTCGACCCAAAACGTCAACAATTCCCTTCCACCACTATAGATGCTGCTCGACCTTCTGAGTTCCTCCAGCTAATTGTTTGATGCTCCAAAATGTTTGATTCAGGGTAAATGTTAAAATACACATTAAAACTGGATTATAATTGAGTGTTGATATCGCAATCCTACAGCACAAATCCATCTTTAAGTGTGTACCTTCCAAAGCTCCAGATTCTTCACCAGGGAACGTACAGAAAGGGGTGAAAGATAACAGCTAATAGCCTAGGCCCCTAAAGCCACTCCACATTTCCCCAGGTGCAATTTAGCAAAGCCATCATCATGTCCACTAACATTCAAATCTGCCAATTGTTTTGCATCATTTCAACCCTCGAAGCCAGTCCTGTCCTAACTCAGGAGACATTAACAAACTACCAGCTACTGTTGCCCACTGAAGCAGGAGTAGTGGGCATGGACATTCGACCGAACTGCAGGAGAAAGCACTTCCCTCCCGATGGCGATTTCCCTGGCAATTTCCTGCCACAAGTACCTCACTGCAGCCCAGGAAAACCTCCATGGTCCCTTGTGAAAAGAACATTCATCCTGTGGGCACAGCTATTCATTAGTCTGTTATTCTGACCCATTAGAGGCACTTTCCCAGTGTCCCTTCACCCTTGCCAAATACATTTATTCAGTAGCAACACTCAATAGTAGCTGGAAGAGTGCTGTTTGCATTATTTGTCTCTTCAAGCACTCTGTGCAAAGACTGCACCTGCTGGGCTGTGTGCTGGCAACTGTGAGAACATGAGGCACAACAGCAGGGCACACTGAGCTGACACTGACAATGCTAGTTTGAATGCAGCAGTGCACAGAGAAACCCAACAGCATTGTCCCACGGACCTCGTAATCAAAGTTCTACATTGTGCTGGTCACTTCTGCAGTGAGGGTCATCACCTTTTGACAGTGCATAGTACGGTTATCAAACATGTGGTGATGATGGCCAAAGCTCTGGGGTACTGGTGCACACTCAAAATATGTCCCTGCAAACACCTGGCAAATCTCAAATCCCACATACAGCCTCCCAGTGAAATTACTAATTGAATATCCTGCATTGACGACATCCTAGGATCAATATTTAATTCTACTTTCTGCAAAGAAAACAAATTTAGATCTTTAAGCCTCTGTCAAGGGGAAAGTAATTGTTTCTCCCAGATTAATGGATTTTAATGCATTCCAGTTTATTTGAGTAATGTATACAAGAACAGCAAGTGCTGAAAATACTCAGCAAGTCAGGCAGCATCTGAGGAGAAAGAAATAGAACTTTTCAGGTGAATGATCCTTCATCAGATAAAGTTGATGGGCTTGATGATGTCTGCACTTTGGGGAAGTCCGAAATGCAGAACTCTATTTCTCTCTCCACAGATGCTGCCTGACCAATTTTCAGGACTCTGTTCTTATACTGTACATGTTGTATTCTTACAGTGTACATTCCAGGTGGATAGATAGCTATACAGGGGCAGTAAGACGAGAAGACTTTAGGGATTTGTACACACAACTCCTACAAAATGGTGCTTTGCAGTTAGAATTTACATTAACTTGGAGGAAAGCTTTACTGTGCAAATTTCTGGTTGCCTCAGTGCCCATTGGGAAATTTATTGCCTTAGATCTTGGTTGGATTTTTGTACACCACAGCAGTTGTAGAATTCCCACAAGTGACACCAACACACAAAATTTGTCTGCAGTACGATTTTCAAACTCATTGGTCTGAATAACAACAGCTCTAATTTACTCAGAGAACAAACGGGCTTTGAAACCCCATTCCCCCAAACACTGTACTGTTTAAAAGGGCTGGCACCCAAACTCTTTGTCCTTACTGAGACTTAGGAATTTGTACCACCTCTAATACAGCAGCAGGCAAGAATAACCCTGACACTAGGAAACTGAGACTGACAATGATCATGACCTTTGTGGCAAAGCCTTGACTGCTCTGCCACATAAGTCAGGGTCATGGTCATTCTCAGTTTCCCTGTATCGGGATTATTCTTACCTGCTGCTGCTGATCCCTGCCGCATTTCACAGTCTGCTGCTCACTGCAATGTGAGGGCGGTCACAAACTCCTTTAGCTCGCAGGCCCAGGCAGGGTCACTTGCCTGAATTCTAGGCTTCCCCAAAGTGCAGATATTAAGAAACTGCCCTCATATTCTTATCAAGGCCTCCCCGGCAGTCTCATACCAAGAACACCTGGTGCAACCCTGCAGAGTCCAGCAAAGGGAAAACACTTCCTGCAGGTTCCTCCACCTGTCTCTACCCCTTTGCAACATTTTTCCACCCACTTATTTCCTTGCCGATTCCGTTCACACAGTAGCAACACTCTCCAATAACTATAAGAGTGTTGGATGTTGTTCTCTATGCTGTTGAACTGGCTGTAAAGACATTGTCAGTTTCAGCCCAGCACTGCACAGGGACATGTCGTTCCATGGACCTCTCAACTCAAGTTTTCCCTCTTTATGCAACTTTCACAACTAGCATCAGGGTGAACCACAACACTAATTTAATGCCAAAAGACACTTCTGGAGCTACCTCTAGGTCCTTGTTCCATCATCTCAACAAATACATTGCCATGATTAATGTAAGCATTGCAGATTGAACAGGAGGGAGGATTTAAGTCTGAACTATAAACCTGAATGAATATGCAGACTGGCTAGTAAACCTTGTGGTAATAAACTATAAATTCCTTCCCTGGAGACCCGCTGCAATGGCAACCAATCAATAGTACTTGATTGTGCAAGATCATTCACAATTAATTGAGCTGGGATATGAAAACAGGTCAAGTGCTGACTCAAACCAACCAAGGAAAATTTATCCTCCACATTATCAGTAGGCAGATACCCTGTAGTTTTCCCAAAGCTGGAATTGTTGTCGAGAATTGAGTTGACTGTTAGAAACTGCTCAGAAGTTGAAAGGTTTATAGGAGCTGAATCCCTTATTGCACATTATTTTGCTGAATTACAGCAGCTGGATCCCTCATTATTGCCCGATATTCTCAGATCCTTAATAAAACATGTATAAACAAATGCTTCTGACACTGGCCCACAGAGGAAAGTGGTAACTCTTACAGAACTTGACAAGGTTGAGGTAAAGTTATTGTTTCTTCCTGGGTGGGCTGTCTAGAATCAAAGGTCATTTCCTTTGAATAAGGGACTGGCCAATCAGGACCAAGATGGGAAAACTTTCCTCACCCAGAGGATAATGAATCTTTGGAATTCCCTACCCAAGAGGCTCAGCTGCTGAGTACAAGACAGGGAAAAGTATTTTTAGATATTAAGGGAATCAAAGGATTGGTGGGGATGGGGGAGGGGTAGTGCAGGAGAGTGGACTTGGGGTAAAAGATCAGCATGATCCTTTTGTATTGCAGAGCAGGCTCGAGGGGCCGAATGGTGTACTCCTGCTTCTATTCCTGATGCAAGGTCAGCAGGACATTTGCTGAGTGAGCAAGAGTTCTGTACAGCACACTGTTCACACATCAGAGCAAGGTTTTGATTGCTGTTGTAATGCTTCTACAAACTAATAATTTGAATGGTTCCCCTGTGGATTTGGGAGACAGTAGGTGCTAGATCTCAGTGGGATGGCAGGGAGGGGCAGAGCATTTCCTTCACTTCATAACAGCCCAAGCTGCTCTGAGCAGAGACCTCTGCCCCTCCCATGCATGGTACAATGAGAAGTTCTGTGGCAAAAGACTGCCACCAAGTATCTCTATTTGTAAATCAACATCAACACAGTAAAACATCCCAATCAACTTCACAGTAGCAATATCAAACAAGACACATAATGGATCTTGGGTGTAATGTGAATTTTAAGGAGTGTTTCAAAGTTTCAGCCAACAAGGGTAATTAAATTTAAATTAGACAATGTAAATAACATATGGATCTAATGTTAAAAATAATTCTCAATTATTGGACAAGAACTTGTAAAACTGATGGTGAGATTACAATAATATAAACAATGTCGTTTGAGTTTCAGTCTATGGCTTTCCACTTTCTTTCTTGTGCGCCCAACCTCTCTCTCCCTGCCCCTGGTGGACATGCTGACAGAGGTTTAGGTATTTTTTTTTACAGTGTAGATACTGTACATGTGTTTGTTACAGTAAATAATGACTTGATCAGAATAATAACAATTTAATTTCATGCACATGACAGAAGATGGTGATTTAAATGTTGTACTTTAGGGAAACATTTGCAAGCCTACATGAGATAGAGTAGGGGAGTGAAATTAATCGAACAGCTTTTTCAAAAGAGCACATTTTTCTGAATGTAGCTTCTCATTATAAAGAAGATGAATTTTTCAGCCATCTTAGGCTACAGTATATTTGTCACAATCCTTTCCTAAGCTTCCCTTAACTGGGTTCACTATTCCAGGTTGAACAATCCAGCTTTAGAATATGACAGGCAGGATAATCAGTTCCAGATGCCACTATTAATTGTCCAAGAAGGCTAAACCTTTTTGGGGAGGAATGGTCTGGAAGGCAGGATTAAATCCCAGACATAATCACAGCTAACCTGAAAGGTTTATTTACATGTAAACTGAGAATCCTATCTTACAGGAACTAAACAATCTTGGTCATTAGAAAATAACGGGAACGTGTGCACTAAGAATGTTCTTAACTCGAGTAGCAATCAGCCATCGGGAAATCTCCGCAGCCACGAAAGAAAATGTCTGGATGAAACAAAAATCAGCTGGCAGGCTCATTAGGATTCGTTCCAAATACTGTTCATTTCTATGCGTTTGTTAACACTGCCCATGCCAATGAAATAAATCCTGAAAGTTTTTACTGCATTGCTATCCAGGAAACAAAAGCATACTGAAAACAGTATGGAAACTTTACCAGCTATCCTGTACATTTGATCAAGGTCTTTGTAAACCAACAGCATGCAGCCAATAATCAGGCTGAACTCCTATATCACTCAGGACTGATTAGTCAACCATTGCCACTGAAGATTGCTAATATTTATATTAAAACAAAAACTGATATGCACTTGTGCATGTAACAGAGCAACTTTTTGTCTACATTGTACTTTTAAGGTGCTTATGTATGAATTTTTCTCCAACATGTTCAGGATGCATCCAGCGCAGTTTAAAAATTCCACATTAATGTATGTTAGCTCAAGGTTCCACATGAAATTTAATTTTTTTTTAAAGTTATTGCTTCTGTTGGATAATTAAAACATTTGTAAGAATTCTGAACTGAACCATAAGACCCAAAACTGTGAATCACTAAATTGAATTTATATATGAATAGTAAATACTTATTAAACCAAATGTAACAAGCTGTGCCTGATACTGTAGTGCATATGATCGTGAGCGTATCCATACGAAATGTGTGGGCCATATGCTATGATTCGATATATCACTGTACCAGGCATCACTGTAGGCTGGGAGTTCACTACCTTCAATGAAGCGTGCTCCAAAGTTTTATCATCCTTGGTCACCAGCAGCCCTACAATGCCCTCAGACACTGCATCATGACAGACAAACAGAGCGAAACTGCCTACCACATCCACTTTTGGGACTGGTTCTCTTTGAAGGTGGAAATACCTTGAAATGATAACCGAACCTAAAGTGGTTTCTCCACTATCTTTCATCTTTGCTGAGATGGAGGAGGAAGTGAATTGTGGAGAGGATTGGGATGGAGGACAGAGGACAGTGTGGGGAAAAGGGACTGGGAATTGGGGAGAGAATTGTGAAAGGAGGAGGGGAGGCAGACTGCAGGGTGAGGAGAGGAGTGTGGGACGGTGGCGTGGGGATAGGATCCATTTGCTGAGACAAGGGTTGATAGAGCAAGCTTGATTAGACAGTAGGTGGGGTGGGGTTGGGGGCTGTTGGTCGAAAAACAAATCAGGAGGGCCTGCGTTTTGGGTTCAGGTGATGGTCAGGGAAAAATGGTGGGTAGATAGGGACATCTGAAGTTGAGGGTGGGGTTGGGATGAAACCAATTCCAACCCACTCAACACTTAAAGAACCTACCTCGAAGAAGATGGGTGCCTTAGACTTGGCAACAGTGGTGCTGGTAAATTGGGCCCTTTAAGAAATGCTGAAGCACCTTTGTCCTAGTGAAGACCCGCTTCAGTTGCAAGACCACTACAGGTTGTGTGTGGACACAAGTGATGTTGACACAAGAGTTGCACAGCGGTTGACATCACTCCACCTGCATAGCATGTGCACACACACCATGAGGATCTGCACCCAATTCTGGGAGTGCACTACTAGTACACAATGCATCCATCAAAATTTACAGACCACTATCTTCCTCCAAAACTCCTCACTGAACAAACCCGTCTTCTAGCACGAAAAATAACACAAATGAACACAAAACAACATTTACATTCTCTCTGCAGAGCTGCTTGATTACAAAAAAAACAGCCACACGGGCATCTTACTTGAGTATTTCTAGGCAACTCAAGAGTTGTGAAATAAATCATCACCAGCTCAAGATCAGAAAAAAAAAATCATACGTCAGAGCTGATTAAATTATAAAATTTATTGAAAGGAATTGAAACCCAGATGCAAATTTCTACCTCAACATGGCATGTGGGAATTTAAGACCCAGTGTGGTTTACAGACACAGCTATCATTTTTAAGGCTGTAACTGTTAATACAGTAGATCTGCGATAATCTCATTGCTTGGAAATCCTGATGGTTTGGTATCTGGATCACTGGGCTATGTTCCCTATAAACTACACTACCACTGCAAATTTAAAGTGTGTTGCTGTATTAATAGAAGTGATATCTAATTGTCCAGAAGATCTGCTAACCCAGCGCCAAAGTCCCAAGGGTGCAGAATTTTATTGTATTAAATTCAATTACAAGTTCCTTTGGAACAGAAACTGACCACATGATATAAAATAAAACAGAAATTGCTAGAAACACTCAGCAGGTCAGGCAGCACCTGTGCAAAGAGAAACAGAGTTGACATTTCAGAAGGTCCATATAATCTTGCCAAAAAGCAATAATATTCTTAGTCTGGTGATGGCTCTGTACACTTCTACAGACTGTAAGGTATAATTACACTTGATGCTCAAATGGGCAATTTCTATTACAAACTGGGATATACAAATTAAAATAAGATATCTTTATTAGTCACATGTACATCAAAACACACAGTGAAATGCATCTTTTGCGTAGAGTGTTCTGGGCACATCCTGGAAGTGTTGCCATGCCTCCGGCACCAACACAGCATGCCCACAACTTCTTAACCCGTACATCTTGGGAATGTGGGAGGAAACCGGCGCACCCCGAGGAAACCCACGCAGACATGGGGAGAACGTACAAACTCCTTACAGACAGGGGCTGGAATTGAACCTGGGTCACTGATGCTGTAATAGTGTTACGCTAACCGGTACACTACTGTGCCTGCCCAATTCAAGGGAGAAACACAAGGGACTGCAGATGCTGGAAACCAAGAGCATCGCACAAAGGAGCTGGAGGAACTCAGCGTGTCAGGCAGCATCTATGGAGGGAAACGGACAGTTGATGTTGTGGGTCGAGACCCTTCATCAGGACTGGTGAAGGGTCTCGACCTACAACGTCGACTGTCCATTTCCCTCCATATATGCTGCCTGACCTGCTGAGTTACCTCAGCTTCTTTGTGTGTTGCTCTACATACAAAAGCAAAACTGGAAAAGAAAATGTACAAAAGCCTTCTATGGTTAACATGTGTGTGTATACATAGGAATTGCAAACACAATGTTCAAATCATAATAAATCAACATATGAAGGTTGTAGAGATTAATTTTCTCACTATACCAGCAACAAATGGTTAAATTCATTTGCCCTTATTGCAGATATGCACAGAACTGTTCACATTTGTTCCTCACTAGATTGTGGTTGTGTAACTGGACACAATTAATCTAGAGCATTAGAGAAATTATCAGACGTGTATTGAGATCCCACCATAGCTGCTAGAAATTTAAACTCCATTAAATACATAAATTTGGAATCTGCACTGCTACTAAACTGTCATGGAAGAAAATAAAAGAAACTGAAGATGATAGAAATCAAATAAAAACAGAAAATGAAGGAAACACTCAGCAGACCAGGCAGCATCTGTGGAGTGAGATCAGAGTTAACGTTTCAGACCAAAGAACCCACTTAACAGGGAAAGGGAAAGGCAGCTGCTGTCCTTATCTGCTCTGGCCTATGCTTAACATCAGACCAATAACAATATGGCAAAATCTTAGCTGCCCTTTGAAAAGGCATGATAAACTACTCAGTTTATCAAACCACCATGAGAAACAATAACCACAAAACAGACAGGTTTACTTGGCATTAGCCACTGGATTCAAACATATCAAAAGGTACCAGGAGTGGGGGGGGGGGGGGGGGGGTGGTGGGATGGTGGCAAAGAGTGGAGGAAAGAGCTGAAGGGTGTATAAACACTCTGGAGTCAATGTTCAGGGCCCCCAATCTCTCCAAGGAAACCTCTGGCTGCTAATCACTACAATCCTCTCTCAGCTAATGAGCAAGCACTGCTCCACCTGGAACATAAGTTGGGAGTTGCACTGTGGAGAGCATGGGTGCAGAATGGACTTGAGGTGGAGAGTTCGAAGTCCATCAATCCATCACCAAACACAGCTTGGTAGCATCACTGCTGACTGAATTCTAAAGCACAGCTCAAAGACTGGCGCTGAAGAGATAAAACCTCCTCAACCTCATCCTCACCAAATCTACTAGCTGTCATGAAATGTGCCTACACCAGTATTGATATGATGAGATAAGATTTCCCCACATCCTGAAAGCTCTCTCCAGCTTGTTGTGTGAACTAATACCAGGCTAACTGGGACAGACTCAGGACAAACCTAGCAGCTCAAAACTGGTCATCTATCAGGCAGTTGGGGGCCATCACATTCCACCGCTATCACCTTGTGGCCTAGCTATCTCATTCTAATATTACCTAAAGGCCAGGCTCAGTGAACAGCATAGAAAAAGCAGCATTAACCACCACACTGGCAAAATATGGGATGAAATTCAAACTGAAGAGAAGCAGCATGCTAAAGGCAGAGCTAAGCAATCCTCCAACAAATGGAGGCTCTGCAATCTTATCACATACAATCATGAAAAGTTGAAAGCCAACTGAACGATCACAAGTGAGAGAGAAAAGGCTGAAGTGTTTGCTCCCATCTTCATCCAGACCTACCGAATGAAGGTTCACAGCATCCTCCCGAGGTCCCTGTCATCACAGAGGCCAGTCTCCAGACAAACTGATTCACTCCACCAAGATATCAATAAACGTGAGCATACTGAATAAAGGCTACAGGTCCAACAAATCCTGGCTATTGTGCCAAAGCCTTATGCTCCAGAACTGGATGCGATTCTGGCATTACTGTTCCATTGGTATCACCTCAACCAAGCAGAAAACTATTTTGTTCAGACATAGGACAAATCCAATATGGACAATTACTACCAATTAGTTTTCTCACAATCATCAAAATGATGGAAGGGTTTGTTAATTGCTCACCAAAAACCTGATGTCCAGTTTGGCATCACACCTCACTGTAATAATAGCCTGTACTGAAGTGAAGGAGCTGACTTTCAGAGATGCGGTGAGAATGATTTTAAGGTGCCAAAGGGCCCCAGTGGCTACAGTCACACCTCAAAGGAAGATTGTCAGAGGGAAATGTGCCCCAAAACTTCACTACAGCAAATCCTTGACATCGTATCCTTGACTTAACTTCAGCTGCTTCATCAACAACCTTTTGTCCATGATAAGGTAATCAAGTGGAGATGTTTGCTAATGATTGCACAGTGATTGATTCCATTCACATCTCTTCAGATAATGTTGGCATTCAGCATGGGCTGGTAAATGTCAAGTAACATTTGCATCATCCAAGTGCCGGGCAACAACCACCTCCAATGAGATAGCGTGTGCCCATCTCCATTTTAGATTCACCACCATTACCAAATGTCCCACCATCACCATTCTGGGGGCTGACCATTAACCAGAACTTGACTAGATTAGATATCCAAATATGGTGCAACAAAAGAGGCTGAAAAACTGGTATCATACAATCAAGCGAGCTTCCTCCTAATTCACTAAAGCGTTTCACCATCCACAAAGCTCAAAGCAGAAATGTGATGGAATGCTCCCCACTTATCTGGATCACTGCAGCTCCAACAACACCCAAAAATGTCAACATCATCCCAAACAAAGCAGCCTGCCTGACTGGCAACTGATACCCACAATCTCTACCATCAGGGCA
Organism: Pristis pectinata; assembly: GCF_009764475.1. Classification (NCBI taxonomy): domain Eukaryota; kingdom Metazoa; phylum Chordata; class Chondrichthyes; order Rhinopristiformes; family Pristidae; genus Pristis; species Pristis pectinata. The sequence continues at coordinate 72,189,653 of NC_067408.1, read as the reverse complement.
CTGCAACAAATCCTCAAGGTGCTTTGACAGCAACTTCAAAGATCTCTATCCCCAACACTTCCACGTTCTCCTCCAGGTCTCTCACAATCCTGGCTTGGAAATATACATCTGATCCTTCATTGTCACTGGATCTAAATCCTGGAACATTCTACTCAAAGACAGTGCGAGAAGTCCTTCACTTGAAAGATTGCAGTGGGTTAAGGCAGTGGGTCACCACCACCTTCTGCAGGGCAATTAGATATGAGCAATACATGCTGGCCTTATCAGATCTCATGATTGAATTTGGAAAGTCCATCATTCATCAATGTTACTGTATATGCCAGTATGGTTAATTCAACCTGTCACCTCATTACATAAATCCACTACACATTCAAATGCCCTTTTCATTTCTTAAACTCTATATGTTTAAACATGTGTGGAGTTATTTGGAGCAGCATACATATTTTGACCACAGAAGACTCCATGGTATTATTCATAAAAGAGGGGAGTTCTCCAAATATCCTAGCCAACATTTATCCCTCAACCAACTGAAACAGAAGATAGGGTCACTTACTTCACTGCTCTTACTGAGAGCTGACTGTGCAGAGGTTAGCTGCTGCATTTTCTTACATTTCAATCATAATTTCAAATAAAATGCATCTGTATTTGTGGAGCACTATGGGATGAGCTGGATGGTAAAAAGCACTTTTAAATGAAATCCTTCTTCTGCAGCTTAAGGGACCACACAAGACTCAAAGCCTGAAAACAGTAAGAACATAAAAACGAGATACAGGAATAGACCACTTGGCCCCTCAAGCTTACCCCGCCATTTAGTAAGATTGTGGTTGATCTTTTACTCCAGCTTCTCTTCTTGTTCTAATGCCAATCCCTCAATTCTTTAATTTCTAAATATCTATCAATCCCTGTCTTGAATTCCAAAATTCAACTGTTTAGATTGTGATCAGTTCAGATCAACCTCCAGATCTGCACTCTTGGGGCAAATGCATTTCATTAGAAAGATCTCCATGAAGCCCATGATATGGAACTGTTCAAACTACTTCCCAGAAAGATTGGGGAAGATGTAGGTTCACTGTTGATGACAGCTCTCTGGACTTCCCTTGAGAGAAGGCACTAACATTCAGTGCTTGGTCTGAAGGATCCATTGAGTTTCACTAGCAAGCCTGAAGGTGCATCAAATTCACATGGGTCCAATGCAAATCTCGAGAGTCATTGCTCCTTTTCAACCCAACAACGGGAAATGAGACCTAGAATCTAAGCCAATGCTGGAATTAATTAGAGATGAAAAGCAAAAATAAACCCATAAATGTAAATTGAAAGTAGATATTCTGTAAAATACACAGTTGGTTGAAAGAGAGCTGTAACATAGATTATTCTCTCCCCTTCATTGTTGAGTGTTGTTTCTTTCAAAGCTGGAATAAATAAATTTGCGCAGGAACTTCTAGCTATTAAAAAGGATGAGGAGATGATTTTATTCAATTTCACATTGTATTTAGTCCGGGGAATTTCAAAGAAAGGCTGATGTAATCTGAACCTTTAAATAGATTTATATTTCTCACATAAGAAAGTCATCTGACTTAAAGTCGTCAGCTCACACAGAAATGGTAACCAATTTTTTGTGGCTGAGTGGGTGTTTACCGCATGATTTTTTAAAAAAGAAATACTGTGGCTACTTGATCCTTATGGATTCCTGCTGGAAAAGCTCATTCCGCAAGCCATCTGCACTTGTGACCACAAGAAGATCAAACAGAATTGTGCCATGATGCTGTGCTGCAGCACTTCTTTGAAACAGGACTGGCTTTCTGAAGCACCCTCCTTTTAGCTGAAAAGAGTAGTCCACCTTGTCCACCTACAGCGAGTCCAGTTCTTTGCACAATTCATTTTTGGTGAATTGTTTCATGACTAGATCTGATGGAATAACTTCTCAGACCAGAGGTCAATGCCAACTAGCAAAATTCACACTGCTTATCGTTGCTTTACATAGAAAATAATGCTAGGCAGTGGTGTATTTCACACATTGTTTAATCAAGATGTTCATAAATAGAGTTCACAGATTTAAAACTTTAGGCAAAGCTTCCAAGAGGTGAAACTTTTCATGTAGGGGGTAGTTATCATTTGGAACTCAAAGCCTGTAAGGGTGATAGAAACAGGGGATGGATGGAAACTTGAGGGAAAATAAGTTAAAGGGCAATGAGGCAAGACCAGGGAAACATAACAGATACACAAGGGATTCTGCAGATGCTGGAATCTGGAGCAACACACACAAAGTGCTGGAGGAACTCAGCAGGTCAGGCAGCATCTATGGAGGGAAATAAACAGTTGACGTTTCGGGTCAAGACCCTTCATCAGGACTGGAAAGGAAGAGGGCAGAAGCCAGAATAATAAGGTTCTCTACCAGGGCAGGCAAAGACTCAATGGCTTGAAAGACCTTCTTCTATGCTTCAACAATCCTGCAATTCTATCTTTATCCTCTACCTGAATCCCAATGAAACCAAACAATTCAGCATTCACCTCTTAAAGAAAAACTATCTATCATTTTTCTTTCTTTGAAAAGAATCCAGGTCAAGTATTCTTTTTCTCCCAAATAAAATAATGTTACATGTAAAACCTTCTCCAGTTTGAGGGGCCCAATTTTATAGCTTCTGATTTTCATTCCAATGTGTGGTTATGTAATTTGGAAGACCAATGGAATGCTACAAATCATAATGCTGTTGGTAGCCTCCAAAAATGGCTTTAAATAGGGCTTGGCTTTAGAGCTGAACTCTGCAGTTAATTAAACTGTTTTGCAGCAACAGCTTAAGTTGTTACACATCATCAGCTAGAGGAGGTTTCAAACTGATGTTCTTCTGCCTCCCCCCCCCACCACTTCCAAAACTTCCCCAAAGAAAAGTAGACAGGGACCACCTGCATTTGATATCCCAGGGTAATAAGCATGGCCTGTGGACATGTGATTGTGCAGACCCAGCCTCTGGTAGGTTCCGTGAACTTTAATTTATTAGTTCACAGGACATGGACATCACCAGCATTTATTGTCCATCAGAGAAACAAAGGACTGCAGATGCTGGAATCTAGATGAAAAACACTATGATGCTAGAAGAACTCAACAGGCCAGGCAGCATCCGTGGAGAAGAGCACTGCCTCCTGACCCGAAATGTTGACTGCCTGCTTTTCTCCACGGATGCTGCCTGGTCTGCTGAGTTCCTCCAGCATCATAGTTTTTCTCATTTATTGCCCATCCCTGTTCCACCTTAACTGAAGAGGCACTTAGAGTCAACCACATCAATGTGTCTGGAGTCGCGTTTCGGCCTGAATGAACCAGATGCATTTTCTAACTATCCAGTTGTTTTGTAGATATCATCATCAATGAGTTTTTGCTTGCTTTAAAGATGTGCAGATTATTAATCTGAAATAACTCATTCACCAAGGTCTCTAGTCTACTAATCTGGTAATTCAACCACCACCCCACCATCATGTAACAGGAGTGAATCTTCCTGCCTCGTTTGCCTGGCACATCAGCCTACAGACAGTGGAATCCGAGGCTCAGATACACTCAGTCTTGGGATGAGCACCTGGTATAGTGCATCCTCCACTGCCTTGCTTCTCCAAAGCTCGTGGAAGCCTCACATTTCCTTAAGGGCTCAATGAGTATAATTACCCTTCACGTGAATGCAAGATTTCAATTCCCTAAAGGCCCATGTTCCTGCCATTTTGAGCTGCATTTTGCACTGAAATAGATGTGTCATGAAGCCCGTAGTTTGGAGCCCTCAATGTCTCAACCTATCTCATCAGATTTTCCCAATTCAGACACATGCTTCCCCAAGTGACCAGTGGCCAAAGAAATCACTAAAGGACCAGCAAAAGGGAACAAGTCACTCAAAACTAAGAATGGTTCCATTCAATCCAGTTCAGACATTCAAGGTCTGACTTCTAACTCCCACTGTGGAATGCTGAGACACATGATGTCTACCTCCAGGTACAAAATGGGAGGAGATTAAGTGTATCCTTGCCAAAGGCCCCTTGAAAACTCTGTTGAATTCTGCCGCCATTAATCGGGAAATAGCACACACATCTTTTCACTGCATTTAAAAAATTAACTGGTAAAAGCAATTTCAATACAATGGGGTAAAAAGTCTAAGCATACAATTCCAATCCCTTTCAAATGTGAAATTTGACACAAAGCCTTTCCAGTCTGTCACAGAATCTGAACCAAAGCCTACACTGCTGAAACACTTGATCATCATGTCGACAGTTCAAATTCACACAAGTATTCCTGCGAAAAGCCGTAATTGCCATCTATTTATGCAAAACCACAGTTCTATTGAGCAACGCAATCTAAATAACTTGCTGCACAATTTTCCAGGCAAGAGGCTTTTTCATTTGTACTGACCATAATTGATTTAATTATGGAAATCTCAAGTTCAAAGAAGATGGACCAAAACAGCAAGGAAATCTTATGTCTTTAAGTAGGGCTGTGTCAGCCCAAACTGGTGGAGAGTTATTTGCAGTACATCTTGCAATTATAGAGCATTTTTGTACATGATCATATTCTGCCGAGCCCAAGAGGATAACAGGTCTTAAACCCTGTCGGGGCTGAATTACCTTTTATACTGCATTAAATTAAAACGGTTAGTCTCTCCAAATGTGCATTTTGATGATGATGAACACTGTGCTGACAACCTCCATTTAGAAAAGACTTATTCCGACAAGTGAATCCCATTACTGTCTGGTAAAGCATTAAATCACTGATGGTGGCTTTTGGTGAGAGCCGCACGACTGGACTAGATTTACCGAGTCTGGTGAAGCATTGAATTCTATCACATCGATCACCGACAACACCCCAACACTCCTGAAATCTGACTTCCTATCCACCATAATATCTGGTGAATGTGTGTCAGTGGCATCGCAATAACAATGCAGATGGAAATTTCTAACCAAATATGATAAAATGGCATATTTTAAAATTGATTTAATCTCTAAAAAAACAATGAAGCACGATAATGCAATAGCAACAGAAATGGCAGCAGTGAAATTCAGAGCAGTGTTTAACACCCCACCCTGAGCAAAACCTCTTCACACCAAGGTATTGCAGAGCTGAGACTTTAGAGTACAATACCTTTGCTTTCTTGGCTTAGTTCACGATTGTCTTCGGGGGTTGTAGTTTCCAAGGCCGGCTTCATTCTAGACACAAAGACAAATTCAGAGACAACACTTCCCGCTGTCTCTTTGTTTCCTTTTTCACCCTCAACTCACACGGCAACAGTGATTGAGCTGTGCAGTGCTGCTTTTTGTAAACGCTGTCCTTTCCAGAGATGCAGAGGTCTTGTCAGATCCGATTTTACTCAACTTACTGGTCCATGAAGATCCCTGCCAGTGACTGGTCTCACATACGTCACAGAGGGCTCCACTTGCAAACCGGCACTGCTGAATTAAAATTCTGCTCAAGTTCCTGCCCAGTTAAAGTTTAAAAGTACATTTCTGACTCTCCTCTTAAACACACCAAATGAAATGACAAAGAATAGAGGGATGGACTGATTAGACTGTGAGAGAGTTTGTGCACTACAATAAAAGGGACCCCATCTACTCACAGCAGTCTCCGAAAAAACCCCACTGCACTGGTCTCTGGGGAGAATGCATGTCACCACACAATGAGAGGACCACTTTTCCCAAAGAGCGGTCTTAAGTCGCGCTCTGCATTTTAATTTGCTTTAAATTTCCAGACAACAGCCTTAATTAATTCCATCTGATAGGATTTGGTGAAAAATAAAATTTTACTCTTCACTCTCCCTTGAAGCCTTGCAATTTTTTTTAAAGCTCAGGATTGAAAGAGAACATTAATTGCTCACATATTTACAAATGGATGAACAATAACACAAAATATTCATGCCCAAATCACTGTCCTGGTTTTACACAGTAACACCCACAAGGTATACTTGTGCTAGAGGACTGGTGTCCAGGGAGCTGAAGGTGTTCAATAGAATAACTGAACTAACTGAATATGCTTCAATATGTCACTGCTTTATGGTTGTCAATGTCCTTGGAATATCCCAAGGTTTCATCCTTGGATTCTGCAGACTTACTGTGTGTGTGGGGGGGGGGGGGGGGGGGGAGGGGGGAATCCAACCTGCTAGATGGGTTGGTGGAATGCAGGTTCTTACCCACTCAGTTTGGCCCCGTTCTCTTCTAAAATGAATGAAATCAAGCAGGGCATAAATCCTTTGATGCTCCTGGATTAGAAATAATGTTGGCCTTTAATCTCTGTATTGTCTCATAGCAATATTATTTATAGTCATTGGATCAATTTCTATAGATTGGAGTATGCACACATTATGTTTACGTTAAGAGGAATGGTTTGACAGTGTGGAATCCAGGAGTCCAGAAGAGACTGAATGACACACGGTGCTGGAGAGAGGGTGAAGGGAGGTGAATAGTAGTAGGTACATCAGGAGAGATGTTAATATGAAGAGATGAATGAAATCTGAAATACGAGGAGGGAGCAAAAACAGAATTCTAAAATGTGGGATATGTTTTTACAAGCTGAGCAATCAATTTCAATGAAAAAAAAGCAAAGGTCACTGAAAATCAGGCACTCCGTGGGAACTGCAAGAAGGCTGCATCTTTCTTTCTGGGTCCTCCGTGTGTCTGACGTGTTGAAGCACAGAGGCACTGGATGCTACGTGTGTATGGACAGCACTTGCTTACCCTGTGCCATATTCAGGCCACGCGTGATTAAAAGAGGCTCTCACAGACTCAAAGAGGGGCTGTTGAACAGGTCTCAGGGTTGGTATCGTAAACCCAAGTCAGGTAGGTGCCCTCCACTCTAAGTCAGTACCAGATGCATCTTCCCCATCACTTCCTTTTCAGCCTTCTGAAGGGACTATTCCCTCTGGGATGCTAGGGTTTGCTCTTTCATCCCCACCCACACCCTCTCACGGTACCATCCCGTGCAACCACAGGAGATGCAATACCTTTCCATGTATCTCCTCCCTTTCCACCATCTAGGGATCTAAAATCACTCCCCCCCCCTTTTTTTTTAAAAATATATTCTCCACCTTTAAAAACCTGCTCTAAAATCTCTCATTTCATCCACACGCTTACTCACGTCTTCAGACCCTCTCCAGTTGTTAAAGGCAGTGTGCGAGGCCAACTTATTGTTGCTGTTGGAGTAGTGACAACAGAGCTGGTCAATGAAATATTGCAACTTATAACATGGTTCCCCTGCAGCACTTCAGGACCAGCAGTTCGCAGAAGCTGGAGGATGTGAAGAGGTTTGCGCTGGTAAGAGAGACTAAGAATAGGGGATACAGGGATACACTGCTTATGACTGAGATGAGATTTATGAAACTTTGAGATTTTCTATCATAAATGCCGAGTCACTAAGTACATTCACTGCTGAGTTAAATTTTTGGACCCTAGGAGAATTGCAGGCTATGGAACTCAGGCAGGAAAATGAAGTTGAGGCTAAAAGCTACGATCTTACTGGAATGACAAGTAGACACGAGGTGTTATATGTACCTATGTTCCCTTGCTCCTGTATCCCACAGGGATGGCATCATAAAATCATCTCATTGAAATAGTTCTGTTTTTAATGACTAGTGCACGAGCCAACTGGGTCATCTGGCACTTAACTAACCGGTGTGCCCATTAACCAGCACTTTAGAGGGAGCATCCATTCCGATGTTGGGGCAGTGCCTGGGCTGACATCAGGATAGCTCAAAGGGAGTGCACAGGCCAACAGAGAGTCTCCTGGCACATCCTGTCGGATAACAGAGCTTTTGGTGTGGAACGTTATGCTCTGCTGCATAAGGTGCAAGCGAGTTATAACGGCATGCTAAATCAGATTTACTACCTGTCAACTACTTCATCCTTAAAAAAAAATTCTAGGTGTCAGATTGTAATTCCCTTACGTAAATATTTCAAAATATGATTAAAGCAATATTTGTATTATTAAATACTTATGGTTTTAGTAACTACTGTAATTATTCTTATGCCCCAATATTTATTTTTTGCTGTGTTATTATATGTATATTAGTTAAAAACTGAGCTTTTTCCTTTCTGGTTTACTGTTGAGGATCCCTGCTGCTGGATCCTCAGTTGACACCTAACAGTTGACACCTAACAGTTGACACATTCAGAAAGGTAAAATGGAAGCTGCAGGGATCACTGCATCTCCATGGGCAGTTTTCTGCCATGTCAACAGTTAAGTGCTGTCACTTCATCACTAATTGCAACACCCTGGTCTTTAGTCTACACCCTACAAAGTTAAAAATGAAATTGTCTGCTGAAATAATATTGTTGCGGTTAATGGAGAATAGTGAAGGATGGTTCCTTTTCCTACATTGAGTGCCCTCGCAATTGCCAATGGAAATGTGTTCTCTAGCACCTCTAAACTGATGTATTCTCCAAAATCTGTCTCTATGCTGATTATGCTTTCTCTGACATCAGTACAATAACAACAGGACAACTGTTCAGTATTACGGTTATTACACAGAAGCAGCCTTAGTATTCTGCTTCGATGCTTGCATTTTTATCTCTCACCTATATTGTGCCAACTCTAGTGACACAGTCCACCAATCTATTGTTCTCCATGGCTATGTTCAATAGCTATACGTCTCCAGTGGTGCCTTCTACTCATGAGCCACTTGCGTTTCCAATAATCCTCCCTGGACAACTTCATGTACTAGCATGGGCACATGGATTAAATAACTGGTCTCTAGTCTTCACTTGCTACATAAACTTGTGCTAAAAAATGACTTCACTAACCTTTACGAACATCCTTGAAATACATTCTGATCAAGGTGAAAGATAATAAAAGGAAGCACACATTGCACAGCACCATTTACTGACCCCACAGTTAGTCAACTTAGGATTTAACTGGCCATGGTGTTAATGGACACTTCTGAACTGCTTTCAAACTGGGCAAGCTCACCGTGCCTCACTCTTATACACCAAGTTGTTTTAAATTTCAAAACAAAAAATCAGTACACATCTTTCTTTACATTTGTTGCATCATCAAATCAAATACATTCTCTTACAATGATGGACTTGTGGTCAAAAGTGGTTTTCTGCAGACACTTTTCTGCAAAGGTCAGGTGGTGTGGCAAGGTCCGTGGAATAGAACATTGTGCAGCACTGAGGCCAGACCCATCCTTTGCAGCCCTGGAGACAGGTCGAACCTCAGCATGCAGTGACACTTGGTCCTTGCCTAAAATGCCTTAAGGTGCCTGAGGCAGTACGCCGAAACCAGATAAGGCGAACAAATTGTGCACACCTCCTTCCCTATGCTCTCCACCTATTCAACAGATCCTCCTTATTTCAGCCAGGTCTCATTCCCAAGACACGAAGTAACATGCATGACTTTCTTCAATAAAGACAAATGTTGCCTTCACTCTCCTGAAGAGAAAAGCACTGAACTAATGCTTCACAAGTGCCAAACAATCCACACCAAAGTGATCATTTCATGTTTGAGCAGTCATAGCAAGAATCAAATTTTCCCACTGCAAACCGATCATTTATAAAGCATTATTTAGCTAGCCAAGGGTGGAAAATGGACAAGTTCCTGTTTTCTGATCTCAAAAATTTCAGCTTCTGCATTTAGAATTACTCTCAGAGCTCCAGACAGCCTTGGGAGCATCTTCACCGGCACTGACAGCCAAGTCTTGGCAATATGCCATTGACTGAACAGAAAACCTGGATTTGAATCATTTCCCTGGCTACCAGCTATGTCCTTGTGCCTCTACAGGGCCTTTCTCAAGTCTTCCACCAGCAACGGAGAGGGACAAACTCTGGTGGGCAGCACTGTGGCACAGCAGTTACTGCAAGCTGCACTCACCACTCCAGGGACCCAGATTCGATCCTAATCTCAGGTGCGGAGTTTGCACATTCCTTCTGTAACTGTACGGGTTTCAATATCCTCCCGCACCCTAAAGATCTGCTGGTAGTTTAATTGGCCACAGCAAATACACCTCACCCCTTGAGGGAAAAAAGCAAAGGGGAGTTGACAGGCACCTGGGAGAGAATAGGTTGCAGGGGTACAAGGAAGCAAGAAGAGGGGCAATGACAATGATGAGATTACTCCCCTAAGAGCCGTATAAACTCTCCTTCAGTGCCGTGACAAATAGAAGATCTTGTTCTAATTTATCAAGTGAACTGATGGAACAATAATATGAACATGTAAATTACTAACCGCTAGCAAGGTGCAATACATCTGCAGCAGATGTTACTTTCTTCTGGTATCCAGGATACCATCAATAATTTGAAATGCATTATAAACCAGCATTTCATGTAAATACATATCAAAGGGCCCCAGCCATCATTCCTGTCACTGCAGTACATAGAGAGATGTTTACCTTGTCCATCCCAGCTCTCTGTCACTGCCTGTTCACTTCTTCCTGCATTGGCTTAACTCAGCTCATGTGCTCTACGTTTGCTCTTGATTTTCCAACAAGTCTGCACAGCTGCAAGTGACCTGTTTCAATTAAGTTCTTTTTGTGCTGACCACTCACACGTTTCTGCTGAGATGTGATGCATTTTCACTTAATTATAAGATAAAGTTTTATATTCTGCCTAATCAGCCTTCAGTTTTCCATAACAAATGGCAACTTGGGGAGGGCAAATCACTCTTACTGTTTGACGTCGATAATACTCTCTATGTTATAATAAACTGAAATCCTCTACCACTAATTATTTTCATGTGTACTGAGATACATGAATAGGCTTTGTTAAGTGATTCATTTCAGCTCTAAAGCACTCCTTGCTGATTTGCATAAGCACACATAGAATACCCCTCACAAACTCCAACATGTAATCATCAGTCAGGCGTGAATTTGATGATTATTTTTAATATTTACAGGAAATGACTATATCTCAGGTCAGAGGCTAGATGTGGGCAAGTAATGAGTTGGTGCCAACTTGTGCTCATATCTACATTGTGTTAAAATTGATCAAAAAAGGACCATGACAACTACAAGAAATCAGCTGTGGCCCCTAATTGAGACAAGTAGCCCAGGAAAATGATGGATGTAAATTGTACGGAAATAAAAAGGGAGGGGTGGGGGTGGGAAGTGGAAAAACAACAGAACTACAAATACAGTCACTTCTCCCACTGACCCCAAAAATGAAACCACTTAAGTTATATCTTAAGGTGTTAATTTTTTCTGCTACTCTATATTCCTTTACACTGAAAATAGCTGCTTTGTTTATATAAAAAGTCAAACCAACCACTCAATAGACAGGTTAGAATTCTTCATAACTATCTGAAAATGATTTTATCTTACACAGGTGAAATGGAATTTATTTCAAGGTGAGTGGGGTGATTTTCTCCTGACTTGACAGAGGGCTCCTCAGCATGTAACCTGCACAATGTGGAATCCACTGATCTCGAATGGACAAAAGTCAGACTGACTTCACAAAAGGTCAGGGATTTGCTCTGCTGGGTCACCACTCAAATGGTGAAGGTAAAGGTTGCTCCCTGTAAAACCTTTGCCTCTTTCAATTCCAACATCGATAGCTGGAATCAATTTGCTGTCACTAATCGAAAAGCGAAGAATGCAGATGTTGGAAACCCAAAATAAAATGTTGGGATTACCCAGCAGGTCAGGCAACATCTATGTGGAGAGAAACAGTCAATGATATTGATGAGCCACTAAGTATTTCCAGCATTTTCCGGTTCCAGCATCTGCAAAGTTAGTTCTTCTCGTCAAAGACCTTTGTGTGAACTGGAAAAGTTAGAAACTCTCCGTCACTATATTGATCCATTGATGACCACTGCTTCCTCAAATGCTCAGTAGATGAGTTGGTGGTACATTGGATTCCAGCGGCTGACCACATCTGACAAGATGCTGCCCACATTAGACTTTAAGCTGAAAATAAAAAGCTGGGTAAAATCCTTAATTCAGCGCAATATGAACAGGGCACTTCAGTCCATTGCTGTGGGCACTTAATATTTAGACAAGCATGGGACCCTACTTCTTATCCATTGCTTAACCAATCAAACTCAGATCAGCAGAAGCCTGAAAGCACGCTGACTATCTGCACTTGTGGTACAGGAGGATACAAGTCAACCTCAAAGGGGAAGGGGAGAAGAGAAAGCAGTGGATCTGCAGCTCAATGCATGATGCAAGTGGCCCTCTCACAATATACAAAGTTGGCACTCTTTTCCCAAGGTACATTACAATCTTATAGCGGGAAGAAGACCATTTGGCCCAACACACCTATGATGGTTCTACACCAGACAGATGCAGGATTTTGACCCGAATCATCGACATTTCCTTTCCTCCACAGATGCTACTCGACCCAATGGGTTCCTCCAGCAGATTGTTTGTTGCACCATTTAGATCTTACTTACTCGAAATGCTGCTTCTCAGAAAACACATCATCTTGCACTAAACTGAACTGTTGACTCACTTCGTCAGTTTGCTTCTTATTATTCGGTAAAGTTTAATATTTTTCACAAACTATTTTGTATATATTAAACAAGAAAAGCAGGGGCATTAACAGCAACCCCCTGGGGCCCCACTGCATACACCACTTCAGTCAGAGAGAAAAAAAAATCATTCAACACCACTCTCTGCCAATTATCTATTCGTTAGAAGTAAACTCTATATGCTGTAATATTTATTTTTGTTTTTCACAACAGATTGCAATGTGGCTTTGTCAGATTCAGCAGTGAACGTAACCCAAATCACATCTTTAGTACTGCACCTCAGCAATTTTGAAAGCATTTTTAAATTATCCAGCATTTGAATCACGTACAGGAACTACAAGAGAGACAGTTACACTGAGCAACAGTGGAAATAGGACACCACTGGAATCACAAACACATGTGCCATTAGTTTTCAACCCTCATCTGTTTCGGCGCTCTCATGATTTTTCAGTGAGCATTAATCTGCGTAGCAGCAACAGGCCAGCTCTTCCCGTCGATGCTACCCATGAGAAACTGCTCGCCTTGGGGCAGTTTGGCGGCCCTGGGTCTTCATGGGTGAATGGACTCTTCAGATCTATTCATCCCCGCTCTGAATAGATAATGGGAGACAACAGCGGAGACTCACCACAGAGAGCCTCTCCCATTGTGCTCTCCTTCATCATCATTCATATCTCAGCCGTGACAAGGGAACAAAAAGAAGGAAAATTACTGGGGTAACTGCAGTTCAAAACCCAAGGAGGAAGCTGGTGCAGGCATTCATCTCTGCATATTTTGTTTGATTCGTTTTCTTCAATGCACAGAAAAGGGCACAAGGAGGTAGAAACCTGCTTTAACAACACTAGTGTGCACAGAGGAGAAAGAGGGAACCCACTGTTCCCCAACTGAGTCCAAAATGCGAAGCCCACGTACAGAGAATTAAATGCCTCCAATCCAAATCCATCCAGACTGGCATAGGAGGAGAAACTACCACCTTCCCCCACCCCCACACTACAGAGCTTCTTTGCAAGATTTCACACCATTTTGAATTACACAGGCTTTCAGCAACTTAGAAGCTTCAGTTCACGTAGTGAGTTAATTTGTGTTAAAATAACAGAGTTCAACACACGAGGGTTAATTGAGAAACTATTTTTCAAATGCACCTCGAGTAACCCAAAATGCAAGATATCTTTTATTACCTAAAAAAAAACCATGAATTGCCATGGTAACTGCCTGTAAAATGAGCCATGCAGAACTTAACAAGCACATCAATTAAAAGAACGCATTAAAACCCTGCCTATTTTGCAATGATGAACGAGCATTAAAGACGCTTAACAAGTGTTCCAAACTACAGATTAAAATTAATTTGCACATTTATCCAAAGTACAATCAGTGAGATTAGTCAATAAATCTACAGAGAGGTATTAATTTAGATGAATAAACAATTTAATTATCTATGACAAAGTGATATGATTTTATATGCCAAACTATCAACAAAAATACTCAGAATAATAAAGAAAGGATAAATGTACATTGTTTGATGGGTGGACTGGGTCATTATGATAATTATTAATCCTGTAGGATAATTTTTGCCATTGATTTTATGGAACTTTAATTTTTGTTTCGGTGACACAGAACAAGGAGCTTTAAAAATGATTCAGTGCAAAACAGGATTCTTGTCAGACACTTGGTACAAATAAAGCTTTGGGGGTTTATTTGAAGTTAAGCACACCACACTTCCCTTGTCTAAGTTTACTGTGTTTCTCAGAATAACTCAAAGCTGAACACATAAGGCTCCAATTATTGACTTCCAGCAACATCACCAATATACACAGCAGGAGGAGTCAAGGGTTAGGCCACTGGATAAACTGATTCAGCAACTGGTCACCACTGACCCACAGCTCTGTGAATCTCAGTGATGAGAGAAATTAAGCTGTGTGAAGTTTCTGTGCCTCGAGTCCTCACTCTGTGCTTTCCCTGTCTGGGCACATTAGACGTCTATTCAAAGAGGTCACGCTCCCAGCACCCTAGAGCCTTGTTCCAATTTGTGCCGGGATGAGGGGGGGAGGTGGATAATTCAGCAACCTTCACACAGAGCGTGGAAGAAATCTGAAACTCTCTCCCTGGAAAAAGCTGTTGAATCTGGGGCTCAAATGGAGATGTCAAAACTAAAATTGGTAGATTTTTGTCTGGTAAAGTTATTAAGGTTTTTGCAACTAAAGAGGATGATCAGAATTAAGATGCAGACAAGCCATGATCTGACCTCTTGGTGCACAACAAATGGCCCTATTTGCATCCTGTCTGATTGCTTACCATTGCTGGCTGCCTCCACTGGAGGCATGCCAACAATCTCTGCAAGTGATTGGAGCTTGATTAGTAACGTGCACTTGGTGCATGGCTATAGATAATGATTGGCGAATGATTAGAGATATTGATTGGTGCACAACCATAGTCAATGATTGATGAATAGTTAGAGGCTCATAGCGACATGGTTAAGAGGCCTGCAACTAGTGCATGGTTAAAGGTGGCTGTTCTTGATGATGCAGGTCTGGTCATCTCAGAAAGAAGTCATTCATGGTGGAGTGTTCTGAGGTACGTGCAGATGAGCTGTCCTTTCCTGCAAAGATCTTCCCCAGGGTGAAGAGGATAAACTGGTCATAAACTCATGGAATTGCTATAGGCCATTTGGCCCATTGAGTCTATGCTGGTACAGCAATCCCATCTGTCCCATTCCCACTGTCATTAGAGTTGAATAGGCACTGCAATTGGAATGAATTTTATGAAATATTCTGAAACAAATGCACCATTTAGGATTTTAGTTCTACAAGATGAACCATGGCACTATAGATCATAAAACTACATCTCTGATCCTACAGCAGAGTTATCCCTTCATTATCTGTGGCAGAATTGTTAGGAGTGAAACACAGCAATCTGCCAAATTTGTTTTTAAAGGGTTTTTTTTCAGTTCACAGGCCAATGCCACAATGCAGTTTGAACATATAACAAAATTAATTGGCTGAAGTGAATATTGCAACCCAAGAGAGAGATGTGATAATTTACTTCTACTGCAGAGGGATGCTGCAAGTGATTATGTGTGGGAGCATATTACTTTGAAGGGGAATCTTCCTAATGTTTTCTGCACTTTGTTGTTATTTTGTTAGTCGTCTTCTCAACAGCATGCTTACATTTACAGTCAGTTATAGAGCTCCAAAGAAGTTTTCTTTTCCAATTGATGTCATGATCATGCAAGGAGCATTTCAATATTTAGAATGGTACCTTTCTCCTTTTCTGTTCCGACAACAATCTAATTTGTGACACACTTAGGTCAGTATTCACATTTTCTAAATAAAGGCCTTTAGGTTAGAAAACTTGTTCTTAATTTTCTGCTGTATGGTTCAATTTGATGCAATTTTTGTACAATTATCTTCAAAAAATCATTAATATCCACTGAGCTCAAAGAACAACCCGAAAGTGTCTCTGGGTGAGGCATGGTGAACTATGCAATTACCCCTACAGAACCTTCCAATTATAATCCTTTGTGGCTTTGCTGCTACGTATACTTGCCCAGATGCACTAAAATCTGGGACCCAATTCTACTTAGCACCCAGACAGACTCAACAGTTCACTACAGTTGGAAATTATTCAAATTGCATTGCAATTACCCGCTTATGACCTATTTATTATGACACAGCATGCAGCCATTTGACCCACTGTAACCATGCCAGCTATTGCACAGCAATCCCATTTTCCCTTCTCCACATTTCCCTGCGGGTCTGCAACTTATTCTCTCTCTCACATGCCCATCAACTCCCCTTTGGTTCTTTTGCCACTTACCTACAGCACCGGTTATTTACAGTCACCAATTAGCCTACCAGCACATCTCACAGGGAGAGCGTGCAAACTCAGCAAAGACAGCACCCAAGGTCAGGGTCAAGCTTGCATCGCTGGAGCCGTGAGGCAGCAGCACTAACTGCTGTGCCATTGTGCCTCCCACAAGAGAGTAAGCTCTGTTGTCCCTGCACGTTCTCAGTGATCACTCCTGGCCTCCTTTCTCCTGCAAATTTGACCACTGCTTTCCGATGCCTTCAGCCCTTTTCACTAATCTAGCTTCCCACCCCATCAATCATCATCCCAACCCCTCTCCATGGTACACCTGATATTCTCAACAACTCTCTTGCCAAAATTCTCCTCAAGCCCCCTTGCCCCCACCATACAACCTCCTCCCTGATCACCTCACCTGTCTCCTCCCCAAGCTTCCTACTTTCTTCCCAGGCCTACTTTGAACCTCTGCCGCTTGCCCATCCTCTCCCACTCTTCAATCCTCTCATCGTAAGTTCTTCACCGATCACTTCCTCCTGTGACCCTCACCCCACCATTATCATCACTGGCCTCCAATCACCAAATCCAGTGAGGTCTCCCCATGATCTGCCCTCTAACAATCATCTGTCCTCCACTTGCCACAACATGGTAGGAGGTCACAGAGCCAAGGTTTACCTCACAGCTTGTTTGCACGTGCATCTGCAAGGCTCAGAGTTGCTGCTTCCAGCATGCACCACACTTTGGCTGCAGCCTCTCTACAGGATGGTAACCGAGGCAACCCAGACCTGGGAGGAGAAAATCGTTTCCACGACAGGTCAGGAGAACTACTCACAAAGTTCACATTGAGTGTTGGAATGTTGACATTGCATGCATGGCTAGAATTTACTTAATTCATATTTGCCCATGCAACACACATATGCACAAAGATATGAATTGGGTGATGGATTTCAGCCCCTCATTTTGATCTACCATTCAAAAAAATCATGACTGACCTGATCTTTATGGCTCCCCATTGGTCAGTGAGCCCAACCCAAAAATAGCTTGCTTGTTCTTGCTCTCTGTTTAACTAATCTTCACTCCTTGGGCCAAGTCCATCCAATTTAGTTTGATAATCTCCTGTGGCGTCTTATCGAAGGCCAACTGACAACCCAAACTTCCACTGATTCATCCTCATTAAAAAAAAACTCCCACAGATTTGTCAAATATAAAATTTCCTTTCACAAATTCCTGTTGATTATGCCTAATCATGTTATCGCTTTCTAAGTGCCCTGCCACCACTTCCTTAATTATAGTTGATAACATTTTCCCTACTACTGATGTCAGGATAATTGTTCTATCGTTCATTATTTTCTCTCCCATGTTTTTATTCCATATTCCACATTTCCTTACAGCATACAAGGAGACCACTTGGTCCACCGAGTCTATCTTTGTTCTCAAAGCAATCCCATAAATCCCACTCCCTTACGTACTGCTCTGTAACTTGTTCCTTTGTATGCTCATCAATTTCCCATCTCCCTGCACAAGAAGTAATTTACAGTAGCCAATTTACCTAACAACCAGTACACCTTTGGGAGCTGAGAGGAAACTAAAGCATCCCAATATAATTTCTCCTGTCTCAATCTGTAAGGAATCCATAATAACTTTTCCTTTTTGCACAGTGAGAGAAACTTTTGTGGTCTGTATTTATGTTCCCTGCTAGATTACCTTTGCATTCTCCTTTCCCTCGCCATATCAATCACTTGGGCTCTATTACCAAGTTCTGAAAGTTTCCCAATCCTCAGACTGATTGCTCTTTCTGGCATCGTCAACCTTTTTAATTCAATTTTTCTGTTGGGTTTTGGGCCTTAAAGGGGGACATATTTGCTGTAAACTACATATTGTCATACATTTTAATGTGATTTCCCAATCTAAAATAGCCAGCTCTTGTTTCAACCCTCAGTAGGTTGTTTAGCTTTAAGACACTTCCTTCTGATTGAACAAAAGCACTTTGAATGTTTACATAAAATTCTATCATATTACTATAATTCTTCTCTAAAGTCCTTTATCTAATTAATTGTTAATTAACCCTTTCTTAATGTACAATATTAGATTAAAATAGCCTCTTCTCCCATTGGGTCCCAACATATTCATCTAACAAAAAATCTTTCCTTCACTTAAATTTGAAGATATTTGGAGTCCATTTATTCAATATTTTCACATGATGTAGATCCCCTTTCAATAACTTTCCAACTTGGAGGAACGGAGTTGACAACATAATATTGCTCTGTTTCTACTGAGAAATTTTAGCCCAGTTTTTTTTTCTTTCTTTTTGTTTGCTTTTTTAAAAAAATTTTTTTGTTTAGTTTAGTTTATATTGTTTACAATTTTTCTTATTGATTTGGTTATTTTTTAAATTTATATAATAAATCTTTTTCTTTCCTTTCTTTTATATTCATATACTAAGGGATCGTTGGATCTACAGTTTTTTAAAATATTTTATTGTTCTTTATGATTATCTATGCTCTGATTATTATCCTGATCTCTTTGTATTACATGTATAAATATTGATGCTATATATCAATCTGTATTAATTTGAAAACTAATAAAAAGATTGAAAAAGAAAGAAAGGACAGGCAAAAAAAAAATCTTAAACACTTCATGCTATTACTGCTTACTTGGTTTACCCAGCCCAGATGAAGATTTAGTTACCCTGTGATTATGGTACCACCCTTATTACTTATACCTCTAATTTCCTGATCTATACTCTGCTGCACATTACCACTGTTTGGGGGCCCATATGCAACTCCCACCCATGTTTTCTGCCCTTTGCTAATAACTCCAGCCAAACTGATTCTACTTCTTGATGTTCTGAGGCACATTCTTTTTCCCCTACTGCCTTTATCCCATCCTGAATTATCAAGGGCTCCTTCATTTTGCTCTTCTCTTCTCAAGTATTCTGGAATATTTAGTTCCCAACCTTGGTCACTCTGCAACCTCACCAATCATGGTAAAAACAGACTGCTGCTGTAATTAGTACTCATCCTCCATTGATACTGGCTCACCATGCTTTATTGAATTGCCAGTGTAAACTCTGTTCCTTGTTTTATTCTTGTTTCAATTGCCGCACAACTCCACTTACATGTTCTTCAATTATTTGCTCACACTTTCAATGTCTAACTTCAACCTGCAATTTAGTCATCTATAATGAGTTGTTAGCACACTTCATGAATCTGCTAAAAAGGTCAACTCAATCAACGACTGACTTGTGGACACCATAATTAAGTGAAATGAAGTTTGATTAAACACTAGTTAAACATAAAACAGTTCAAGGAGCCACCTCTTGGCATTCCCTCATTCCTCCACCTATGCAATAACATACCAAGAGTTTCATTCACGAGGAGTTAAACAAAGGTGTAAAAAGTTCTCTGGAAAACCAATCCCACCCACTTTTCTTATAAAGAAAAAAGAAAAAAATCACCCTGTAATTTACAGGGTTGGCTCAGTTGCTGACAGTGCAATCTGGTTACCCTCAACTGCAAATAACACCATAACAGAAATAACATTGCTGGTTCTGCACATTAATAGTAACATAAGTCATCAGTAAAATCAGAGTACACACATTTTCTGAAGTCAAAGATGCCAGTTCCAACATCTGAAGTGAATGTCCTATATGCAATAAATCAAGATAGAGCTTTTGGCAGTCAGAGAAAAGGGAGAACACATTGCAAATTACAGCAAGCAGTCACTTTTAAAGACTCCTTTTGTAGATATTTGAGCTTCAATTTTTCACTTTTTAATATTGATTTATTTTGGGTTTTTATTAATTACAATGTTTGTAGAAAAATTGGATAATTTTGCTTATTTAATCAAACTTTTGATTTCTATTATAAGTTTCAACTTGCATAGTAACGTCAATAAAGAACACTGGCACATTCACTGTCATTAAGTAATACCCATGTGGTTACTGTTCTGGGACTTTTCCCACCCAAGTTACCCAGTCACATGTCCATGAACAAATGTGATTGGTCAGTAGTCCATGCAGAATTTATGGTTGACATTATAAAGTACATTGCCAACACAGAGCTTTGTTAATGTCTTAAAATAATTTTAAGTAGGCTTTCAGGGTGGATTTTTTGGCTATCATCAGCATCTGAACAGTCAAACACTGTAGATATTTAACAGGAATAGATGGGTCATGTACAACAGCTCTAGAGAAAGAGGATATATGGGGACTTTTGTTTAAATACAAGTCATCTTTAGACCTTTATGTGGCTACTTACCATGTTATTATACCAAAGTTATGAGATCATTTATACACAGAAAGCTGCAAGTGCTATTATTAAAATTCCAGGACAGCACAATGATATGTACCAAATCTTCGTGAAGCCTCATTCGCACGGCATCTGAGTCATTTAAAATAAAACCCTGACGTTTTTAGCATCTTGCCTAATTGTTCCAAGATTGAGTTGGTTTGAAATGTATGCAACTGCCTTAAAGCATGAATGTATTGTATGGATATAATGCAGGCAGTGGGTCTTTCAATTTCAAAACAAAGCTGCTGTGTTGAACTGTACAATTCCATCCTCATTTGGAGAGGAAAGGCCTATTAATCAGTAATGCACCAAACAGAAAAAGGACTAAGAAATAAAGCCTGCTATTTTGAAGCCCTTCTGGGTTATTTGTGGGAACACTCCCTTCGTTTTCCTAACTGTTTTGAGCGATTTTTATTTTCCACTAAATTTAGCAATATGATTGAGTTGCAGACTATCACGATGCATAATGCAATGCCCTTTCTCTCTCAGCATAACGTGACAATATTAGTTATGAACTTTAGCCTATATGAGAAAATACATTCAATCCAAGTTCAGATTCAATCAAGTAAAGTAAATAAGGAAACAAATGGATGCCTGTTACCTATCACTAAGACAAAGGAACATGAGGCATTCGATTACTGATATTTCTGCTTTTATGGTAATGGTTGTCACAATGCAGTAAGAGTGCTGAGATTTCATTACAACTCAAATGTCAGCAAGGAGTATATTTTATTTTTATATAACACTTGAAAGAAATATTTCATTTCATGGTCCTTGGAGATCTCCGAATTCAACAATTTTCTTGATAATGTTATACAAAGCAAATGAAGCCATGGAAACTTTCAACTTAACAATGCCTCTCAACAAATAAAGAGCAAATTTTATTGTAAGAAACAAGAAATTGGAGCAGGAGTAGGTCATTCAACCCTCAAGCCAGCTTTGTTGATCAACGAGATCATGAACTTCTACCTCAACACCATTTTCCTACCCGGTCCACATCTCTCGATTTCTGTAATATCCAGAAATCTGCATTGAACGCAATCAATGACTGAGCCTTCACAGTCCACTAGGGCAGGGAATTCCAACTATGTTAACCTATTTTGTTATTCAAATTACTGTTTAATTTGGGCCCTTTTCTCCTAAGGCACCACTCCTCGAGCACTTATATTTAACCAAAAATATAACAGCCTTCACCTTGCTAAATGGAAAATTGTTTGTCAAGCAGGCGATTTCCTACATTGCAGCCAATAGACTACAACAGATCTGCTTCAATTAGTCCCCAAAAACATTGCAAGCCATTAAGGACCTCCTTAAATTGTGCAGACTTCTGTCATTCAGCCCTGATTTTCTGCGTGTGGTCCATATTATGCATTAGTTGCATGCAGAGCACACAATTAAAAAGGACGGATATCAGATATGAGCATTTCCTGAAGACTGCACCATTACTGCTCACTCTGCATTACATGGGAGAACTTGCACGATTCAACATTACCAAAGCCAATCAAAAATGTCCACAAAAAGATCACTGGCATAAACAAATTTCTACTCCATTATCATTTAATTAGTCAGGGTGCAAAAACAATTGAAGATCTACCCCAAATCAATATTCTTTTTGTTAACATGTCACAGGCCTTGAAACCTTTCAATTTACAATCAAAAATGCCCTCAACAAGAAGCAAATTTTATCATTTTAATATCCTCAGCTCTGATGGATTTTATCAAGTGTTCAGCATCACAACTGCTAATAAGTACAAGTGTGATCAAGGCTGCGAAGAATAATCTTTCACACAACCCATTGTTGACTGTGGTTTATACTGTTGACATTGGCTCCTAATCTCGGAATAACCTGTACCTTGGCTCAGAGACAAGCTCTCCAAGGCATCCTTAGATTTGGAGACCTTCAGATGAAATAAAATTAATTATGTCATATTGCTGTCTGACTCTGTACTATGTAGGTGTCAGGCTAAAGCAAACATATATAGCGTGTGTGTGTGAGAAACCATAAATATATACATTATTAATATATTATGTTGACAGAATGCAAACACAATATATTACTAACAGTATAAATAATAGTTATTATTAAAAATGAAAAGCCAATTTCAATGAATCTACCAGACTGTTGGAAAAATCTATCTGGTTCATTGCCATCCTTGAGTGGAGGAAATCTGGCAACTTTACTTGATCTGGCCAATATGTGACCCTTGGCCTACCAACATGGCTGAGTTTTGACTGCCCTCTGAAATGGGTGACAAGGCATTTAGCTCAGGAGGGAAACCAGGGATGAACGATAAAGGCCGGCTTTGACAGTGACATCTACCTCCAGTGAACAAATAAACACTGCAGTTTACAGCTAGTAGTTAGAAGGAATGCTGGAATTGGCTTGGAACCCAGGACGAGAAGGGAAATAGAAAGCCGGCTTTGGTCTCTGCACTTATTTGCTCTCTGTTGACTCTTGCTCAGAGGTTAAACATGATTGGGTTCAATTGTAACAAACACCATTGTCAGTTTTCCAGTACTTGAAAGACCCCATTTACAAGAGGAGTTGTTCCTAGGTTTTGAGAGGTTCTGTAAGACACCCATCACCATTGAAAAGGAACCTCAGCATGATGACAGCACCTCATGCAACACAGGGGAAAAAGTGTCTTAAAAATCATAAAAAGGCTCAAAACCTTATTGCAAACTGCACCAACGCAAATTCTGCAGTGTCAGAATGATTCACACAACATGACAGATCAGTGGCATTTCCATCAGCTCCAAGACAGAAGGTTAAGGGTTCTAGTCTTGCTCCAGAGACATAGTTATAGCTTAGTTAGCATTTCTGTGCAGCACTGGGGGAATGCTGCACTCTTGGAGGTGGTTTATTTTGGATGAGAAGATGTCAAAACGTGCCAACTTCCCATTCATGGATGTGACAGATTCCATGGTATTAATTCTCCCTGGTGTCCTGGCCAATACTTACCCTTCAACCACCATTACTAAGACAAATGATTTGGCTGTTATCTGTGGGAGCCAACTGTGCCTAAATTGGTTACTGCATTTCCAGCATCACAACAATAACAGCAATTAGTTTTGTTTTAAGCACAGTAGTACAGCGATTAGCGTAACGCTATTATAGCGCCAGCGATCCCGGTTCAATTCTGGCTGCTGTCTGTAATGAATTTGTACGTTCTCCCCGTGACTGCATGGGTTTCCTCCGGGTGCTCCGGTTTCCTCCCACATTCCAAAGATGTACAGGTTAGGAAATTGTGGGCATGCTATGTTGGCGCCAGAAGAGTGGCGACACTTGCGGGCTACCCCCAGAACACTCTATGAAAAAGATGTATTTCACTGTGTTTCGATGTACATGTGACTAATAAAGATATCTTAAAAAGATTCTTCGTTGGTAGAAAGCACCTCGAGATCCCCTGTGATCCTGAAAACCTGAGATATCAATGCAGGGTTTTGTTTCTACACAGCACACACATGAATAGTACGTCAAGACAATTGAGTATTATGTTTTCACATGTGAAAATCCCTAAGAATATATAATTAGGACCTGTAATTCCCAAGACAGATGTACATAGATTTATCCGTTAATCTAGCCAGCACTGTTTAAAGCCTGCATTACTTAAAGGGAAAGTGCACTGCAAATGGAGATGCAGGCCGTCATCAAGGATGGGAAACAGTGAAGGGCCACATTATACAAGAGAGAAGATACTTCACAAGTTTTCATGCACTGCGCTGGAGACTTTGATGGAGACGGTGACGAGGCATCCTGCTTCCACAGATAAGGGAGAAAGTCAATGCCAGGCATCAAGCACTGAGGACTTGCACTGAGGTTCAATGACCTCCGACATGCAGTTAAGTTCAGTGGATGGGATCTTTAAACAGCTAATCCAACCAACTGCACTTCCAGCCTCAGATGCAGCTCAATTCATCACAGCCTCATCACTGTCCTGCAAACATTTCCGTCAATCAGGGATTGTACTAAACATAGATATACTCCATCACACTCTCAGCACCACAGCAAACCTCAGACCTACATCCCATAGTTTGTACACACTGCTAGCTGTTCAGCCTTGACAATCACTTAGCCCAAACATGATCTCGTATCCCTTACAGGGCATGACGGGACACAGCAGCAGGAACTGACATCTGGAGAGAAGGGAAGATCCGTGTCTGAACCCCAAATGGAGAAGACAGTATAGCCTATAGCCACCATCAGCACCACCATTGTAAAGACTATGGCCAAACGCCAGACAGAAAACACAGAAGATGACAGAATCCACATACCAATCCACAATTTCACATTCCACTACTGTCTCATTCAATACCCTCTCCCAATCAGTCTGTTGATGGTGTAAGGAAGAATCTCTTACTCCCCACACATTACCCTTGGGTCTTTCTCAGTCCAGACACCCAAGAATTGTAACCCTGTCCAGGTCATGGAGGATAGGAAGGAGATTATGACCAGAAGACACTTTATTATTATTTCAGTTACAAGATGTGGATATCATTGGAAAGACCACCATTCACTGCCCATCCCCTACTGCTTAAGGTTGAGAGCCATGTTCTTAAGCCTCCGCAGTCATGCTGGTGAAGATACTCCCAGCATGCTGTTGGGATGGAATTTAGACCTGAAGGAACAGTAATATGCTTCCAAGTCAGAATATCATTTGATGATTTCATGCACCTTGCTCCTCTAGATGGGGGAGGTTATTGGTTTGGGAGGTGCTATCTCAGGGTAACACCTTAATGGGTATGTGTTTTGTTTTAAAACTTCCTTTTCTAAATAGGTTTTTGTCATTACTTACTACAACATGGAAGGAAGGCATTCAGCCCATCAGGTCCATGTCAGCTCCAAGCAGAGCAATTCCATCAGTCGTGTCACCCCTTTCACATTTCCCTGCAGCTCCACAACTTATTATTGCTTAAATACCCATCAACTTCCTTTTGCATTTTTTTGCCAGGAGTAATTTACAGAAGCAACATACCCAGCAGGTCTTTAGATGTGGGAGGAAACCCTTGTGATCATGGAGAAAGTGGAAACAGTACCCAAGGCCAGGATCGGACCCAAGTCACTGAAACTCTGAAGTTGCAGTGCTAACTACTGCACTACTGTGCCACCCCGCTCCATGATTTGTTTTAGTTACTGCCAAGTCACAGGCACGTAGTTAGACCTTGTTAATACTACCCTGTAACTACTCAATAGTAATTAACCATGCAATAAAGACTTAACTGATTAGACAAATGAGGCTAATTAGCCTCACCTCATTTCAATTCTATCCAAATCGGCTACATTGATATCACCACGTTTGGAAAGCATGAACTGAAAGCAGAGAACAACCAGCAACAGAAAGATGCAACTGGGGTTTGTTGAGTTGGGCAACAGTTCCACTTCTGGCCATAGCCAAAAATAAAAGTAGGGTGAGTGTAGGATGAGTGCAAATGGGAGACTGATAGCTGATACAGACTCAGCTGTCTGAAGAGCCTGCTTCTACACTGTATGATTCTATGAAAAGACTGCATACGAGTTACTTGCTAGTCATACAGTGTGGAAGCGATCAGTGATGCACCTGCCATCCTAGCTTGGGACCACACTGTTTGTGACCAGGGTGATTTTATGCACTGTATTTATATGGAGTTTATTCTTCATCCACTGCCAGTTTTCTGGAGAAGTTGTAGTTTGTTTCTTCTGCTCTTTAAATAGACCTTCTTGTGAACAAGTTGATTATATTTGTTGTACAATCTCATCAGCCTACCCGGCCAATCCCACCCAATCTCCAATTTATTCAATGAAGTAGTGTTGGCAATTTTATTCTGTAAATTTTTCCTCTGCCTTTGACGTCTAGAACCAGTGCTCAAATCCACATAAGTTCCCAAAATCCATTAGCAGTTAGAGCTGGAATATGAAGCAATGATCTGTTTGCTATACTGAAGTCCTTTGAAATCAGATTTTGTTCAAGAAATTCAGAATATCTGAACAGGCAGCTTAATGATGACTGAATCAGCAAGGGGAAGAGGACAGATTGAAGCTTGCCAGAGGCTTACAATGGCTCCTCATGAACCTCCCACCCTCTTCCACTGCCTCCTCTAGGCAGTAGCTTCAAAATGGACATGGGGGTAGTGCGGTGGGTACGGGTGTGGGGGTGGTGGAGTAGGTACGGTGTGGGGATAGCAGGGTAGGAACAGGTAACTATACGCTGTCAGAATGGTCAGCTGAAAAACAAGTTCCAGGTTACCCAAAAACAGAAAAAAAAAGGGCTTCAAGGATTCTGACTTACTTGGGCAATGGGGAGGTGAGACTGTAAAGAACATATGTAACAGCAATTTCCAGAGAAAATGCCCTCCTCTTCAAACAGAGTTTAACCTTTCATCACAACAAATAAACTCCCTTACACAAATGACGTTCTCACATGAAAAGGCAGCTCCCATTTGGGGACAACAACTTTCGGAACAACATCTTTGGTCATCTAATTAATGTTTCTCCCTGTTTCCAATTGACATTACAGCTTGTATGAACCAGGAAAAGACACCATTCATTTCTTACTTGTTTTAATTGTAATTGTCTTGAAATCAATTCTTTCCCCTTTAAGACTTCTCTGTTAGTGGCTTAAATGCAGTAGATAAAGTGTATGGACTATAAGACAAATGATCCTGGCTGGTGAATGCTTGAGTGAGTTTTAGCAGTTGAAAGACAGGTGATTTACAGGGTGCAACATAATTTTCTGTGGCAATTGTTTTATTTTTACCAGATGTTTAAAGTTGAAAATCCACGAAGTATTTTAGCTTGTTGGCAGAAATAAAAATAAAAAATCCCCGAATGCTAATGCTTTTGCGCATGACAAAGCAAATTGAATCATAAGCATTACAACCATTAAATAGACTTACATAAAATGATGTACTTTGGGTTGCTATTAATTTACTATTATTGTCAAGAACGTCAAATGTGATCGTTTCCTTTTTATTTTTCTGGCCACAAATATTTAATGTTTCCTTGTCAGATTTTAGGAGGCAATCACATTTTGTTAAAATTATGCCACATCAACAGGCAATTGTCAGGTTTTATTGGATTTAATAATAATGTGACTCTTATTACTTCTCTACAACAACCCTAAAAGATTACATCAAACCTCCATCACAGTCAACAAAGTCCTATTTGTCATGTGTAGATTTTGTTTTAAATTGACATAAAATCATTTCTCTCTTATTAGCCAATCAGACACAAATATATCCTAACACATTGGTATTCTCAATCAGAAAACTGCATTGCCAAAGTGACAGTTTGGTTTGGCTGAGAGTATTCCATGAAGTGAGGGTATTTGGGTTTCAAGTCACAGTCCAGCTCACAGGCACTGCTGAAATGAGGGAGGGCTGCATCAGCTGAAGGTCTGCCTTTCACTAGTTGTTAAACTGAAGTCTTGTCTATTTGTTCACTTAAGTGTAAATGATTACTTGGCCCCACTTGATGAAAAGCAAAGTCTTCCTCAGTCTCCTGGCCAACATTGCTCCCTCAGCAACCAGCACCCAAACAGATCGTCATGTCAATCGTTAATTTGCTCTTCGTGGAATCTTGCTATGTACAAATCGATTCTCATGCATGCTTACGTAACAAAAGCCTGTTCCTTTCTAACGGTTAATACTCATGATCCTGATCACCTGATTAGTCTTAACCTATCTTCACAGGCTTTTGTCTTATGTCTCACTCCTCCCCCAGCTCTGTTTTAATAACTGTAAACCTTCCACTTTCCCCCTACTTCTGAGAAAGGGTCACTGACCCAAAATGTTGACTGCTTTCTCTTCCCACAGTTGCTGCTTGACTAGCTGAGTTCTTCCAGCATATCTGTTTTTGTTGCATATTCCAGCACCTGCAGTTTTATTTGTTTTCCCTGTACTAAGATACAATGGCTTGGTTTTTTTTTGGGCAAATCTCAGCATTTACCCAGATAAGTGAATACATTCCCCATTTAAATATGAAGAACCAGGGCTTCCAAATGGAGTCCAGTGAGGCATTCCTCACCATTTACAATAGGACCTAATGCAGGAAGTGCTTCCTTTAATGTCAATGGAAGACAATGGCAATCAGAATCAAGTTCATTATCACTGACCTGTATGTTGTGAAATGTGTTGTTTTGCAGCAGCAGTACAGTGCAAAGACATAGAGTTACTATAAATTACAAAATAAATAAATTGTGCAAAAAAAAGGAATAATGAGCTAGTGTTCATAGGCCATTCAGAAATCTGATGGCAGAGAAGAAGCTGTTCCTAAATCATTGAGTGTGGTTCTTCAGGCTCCTCTACCTCCTCCCCAATGATAGTAACAAGAAGGCATTTCCTGGATGGTGAGGGTCCTTAGTGATGGATGCCACCCTGTAGGAGGTACCACCTCTTGAATATGTCCTAAATGGTGGGGAGGGTTGTACCCATGATGGAGCTGGCTGAGTCTACAACCCTCTGCAGCCTTGTGATCCTGTGCATTGGAGCCTCCATACCAGGCTGTGATGCAACCAGACAGAATGCTCTCCACCCTACACCTAGAGAAATTTGCAAGTGTCTTTGTTGACATACCAAATCTCCTCAAACTCCTAATGAGGTAGAGCCACTGGCGTGCCTTCTTCGTGATTACATCAATGTGTTGGGCCTGGAATACATGCTCCGAGAGGTTGATGCCCAGGGACATGAAGCTGCTCACCCTTTCCACTGCTGACCCCTCAATGAAGACTGGTGTGTGTTCTCCAGACTTCCCCTTCCTGAAGTCCACAATCAATTCCTTGGTCTTGCTGACATTGAGTGTGGGGTTGTTGTTACGACACCAGCCAACCAGCTGATCTGTCTCACTCCTGTATGCCTCCTCGTCACCATCTGAGATGAGTAACCAAGTATGGACCACCCCTAGGTTAAGAACACCCAACTCACGGACACCCTTACAAACGAATGAGCTCTCACAATGTTACTGAATTCAAAAAGTCTGACACAAGTACATACGCTTGTTCCTATGAATGGCAGAACTAGTTTCCTCTCTCTCTCCACATTTAGTAGTTGTTCTTTCTTATCAGTCTTGTGTGCTTTTGATGCCATTCATCACAATACTGTGATATGGTTACCACAGACTGATTCTTGTGTATCTTCCATAGGAAAAAAAATTAACTTATGGACGTCCGTAAAAACGGAACCATTTCTTACCCAGGGACAGCTTGTATTAGTTAATTCATACAGATTGTTTCAAATTGTCATAAGTACTGAAAATAAAAACTGTAGTTACCGGAAATCTCAAAAAAAAAGTTCTGGAAACACTCAGCAGGTCAGACAACATCTGCGGAAAGAGAAACAGAATTAACATTTTGGGTCAAAGACCCTTTATCAGAACTCATCAAATCAGACCAGCTGACCGTTTCCAGTATTTCTATGTTTAAATATTTATATATTGAGTTTTTTTGTATTCAAAATAGTGGTTTTATTGTTTTAATAATTTTTGAATGTTTTTAATGTTTTTTAATGTTGGGAACATTCATATGTTTGACAACTTTGACAATTAAACTATGAGCCATGGTTTAGCCAAATGTCAAGGTCAGCAGTTTACAGTGACTTGTTTTTAGGGCTGTGTATGGCAGGCCTCTTACTTATTATCCCCTCCCCTTGTGAGTGAGAGGCAGGACAAGCCCAGCCTTTAATCCAAAATGTTGCAGAAGACATTTTTTTGAGGGGTAGGAATTTGCTGCAAGGAATAAATTGGTTCCAAAGTGCAGGATTCTGCTGGGGGGAGCCACACCAAATAAATTAGAATGTTGTTCGCCAGTCAGCAGTGAATGCAAATCCTAGCAAGTGTAAATTTAAATCCTTTCCCTCTACCTGGATATGTTGAGCACTTCTCACTCAAAATGATGGAAAACTGTGGCCCACACATTGCAGGGGTCATGAAGGAAGTTCTCTGTCACAGCCTTGCGTGCTTGGTCAGGGACGGGGGGGGGGGGGGGGGGGGGGGGGTGGTTACCTTGGGATGGATCCCTGTCCTTGCAAGACTCTGACCTTGGAACTTTCAGCACTTTCATGATGGGAATTAAAAAGACCACCCAGAATAACACAAACCTATTATGACCCAATGCGAATCGCATTTTTTTCCATTAATTACATCATTATCAATCAGGGAGTCCCTAACAGCTAGTGTTTCTAGGGTTGGAGGAGGGGTGTAATTTGTCAATTTAACAGCCAAGGGAGCCTACAAGATTTCAAAATAAAGTTTTTCCATAGCTCTGGGGCCCACTGATGTTGTTGCAAAATGAGAGTTTATTTCTTGCACTCCACAGTGAGTCAGATGTCCCAATATGCTGAAAATGGTACAAGCGCCACTCAGAAGACTTAAAGATGCCTGAACCCAGGCAGATTGGTGGTCATTATACTGAATTATAAACCCAGTTCATGTCAGTGTTTATCCTCCACATAAGAGTCCCATCTGCCTCCTTCCTTGCTCCGACATCTCCTGCCCACCTTTCCTTCAATCACCCGTCTCATTAATTCTTCCACCCCAGACCCGATCCCTAATGCAACACCTCTCCAAAAGTGGCAAATACTAAAGAAAATTTAACCTGGCAGCCAGACAAATGAAGGAAACCTGGATTAGAAGAGTAATAAGAGGTAGAGCTAGAAGGAAATGGATTGAGATGCTCACAATTCAAAGACAACCAACTAACATATGATTCAAAGCACATACGTCCTTATTCTTTTCATGCATCCTGCTGTAATAATAGTGGTGGCTGTGGAAAATTACAGAGGGAGTTTCAAGGTGGATAAGCACCTCTGAAGACAGCAAACGTATTCTTTTGTTATACAATACGAGAACGAGAGAGAGAGTACGAGAGAGAGTACGAGAGAGAGGGAGAGAGAGTACGAGAGAGAGGGAGAGAGAGTACGAGAGAGAGAGAGAGAGTGAGTACGAGAGAGAGAGAGAGAGTACGAGAGAGAGAGAGAGAGAGAGAGAGAGAGAGAGAGAGTACGAGAGAGAGAGAGAGAGTACGAGAGAGAGAGAGAGAGAGAGAGAGTGAGTACGAGAGAGAGATATGAAGCAAGTATGTTAAGGAACAACTTATTTTCAAGTTTACCCATGAAATACTTAATCAAAGTTTTTGGTACATTTGAGATTTGAGGCATCAAACTACTTGTGTTCTTGAATTCAATGAGAGGGTAATTTGAACTTGAAACAAAAAGGCAGAGATCATTGTACTTTTCAAGGGAAAGAGGATAGATATTTGACACAAAGGGAAGATACAAGGCAATGAGGGACATTGTGGAAGCCAGAAGTATGTTTTGATTGTGCTAGCAATGAGTCTGTGCAGAAATAACACAACTGTGCATATTTTTAAAAGCCAAACTAGAATTTATGGGTAAACTGAGAGGACAAGGCTTTTATCTGGGACTTAAATGTTCATAGCCTGTACACTGATTAATTCTGATACTGCAATTATACAAAATGAGCCTCCGCCATTCCCAATTGTGTTAAATTATAGATTAGACTTGAACTGAGTAAGCAATAAATGAGGTGAGGATAAAAGCATGGTTAAATAAATCAATGCTGCATTACCTCAATGGATGTGGGCAACAAATAATGAAATCTTCAGTATATATTCCCTTCAAACCTGTGGTTAATAACTGCAAACACAGTTTATAGTGGAAAATGGCACAATGAAACAAAAGCCTTGGAAAACTAATTATAGTCAACCATGGTGGGAACAGCCAACTATTAATCGATTTTTTTTCCCCTTTCATCCACTTGCCACCAAAGGCTTTTTATATCAATATAGGGGTCTCCAGAGATCGATGATTTAAAGAAAGCATGAATATGGAATACAGCTCAGATGACATTGGGGAAATATTGTACCTCTCAATGGAAGGTTTCCTTATTACCCCCGCTAATTACTGATATTACTAGGCAGCTCTGAGCATAAACTTCCCCATTCCACAAATGAGGAGGTCCCTTTAGATGCTTAATCTGACTGGAAGCAGTCAATAATGCCCAAGAAGTGTATCTGCAGATTATTTTAACAAAATCCATGTTTGTTTTGCAGGCACAAATTATGAACCAGCATCCAGGGTGGCAGATTCTACTGGCTTTGACCTCTTAAAACTACAACTTCCAATCACCAATTTCAAACAATAAAGTCCCTTGAGACCTGCTGTTCAATTATTGTGTTTGTCACCATATCATATGGTATATTTTGGCATTTGACAAAAAAAAGTGAATGAAAAAAGCAGCTGAGATGTTATAGACAATAGGATATTTTAGAATTCTTGTCAATCATCAGCACATTGGGTCACTGAATGACGTTTACTAAGAATCTCACAGCATCCAACAGTATTATGCAAACACGTATTGCAGGGTGGCCATTCAGACCACTTTAAAAGGCCTTTGTATATCTTTGTGATATTTTATGAGGCTTTATGGCAGTAACTGAATACTGCCCAATAGGCAGTGTTTGAGAACAGAGTTGCTTCCAAATAAATCAGAAAATTTCACGCTCAGAACAAGCGAGAATTTTGGCAGTGGTGTTTTAAAAATCTACATTAATTACATGCATACTGTACAAATGTGCTGTATACTCCAGGGCAACAGTACAGAGAATTCCCTGCTGAAGTGTTGGATGGTGAAAGACATATTGCATGTTCTGCTCTGCACTACAAAATAGTGAGTAGTTAAATGTGCAAACATTCTTGTGGGTATCATTAATGGTAGAAATCCACAATGTGATATTATTTTGTATGTGAAATGCCTACTCAATATTATGGAGGTCAACTGGATCGGCAGAAGATTGAAATGGCACTTCAGCCGACAGAAGAATAGTGAGCCAGATGGTACTGGATATGGCTTGCTGCCCACCTTCACTCCCTCCATTATTTTCACAGCTGTAATTATATTTTGGGGTCCTGAAGTTCTGACTATACCCAAGGCCTTGCTGCTGTATCTACCCTATGAAGTGGAGTGGTGCACTAATGGTAATTGGTTTATCTTTGTCACATGTACAAGGTTAGACTGTACAGAGATTCAGTGGAAAAACTTAGTTTTGCATGCCATCCATACAGATCATTTTGGAACACAAGCCCATCGAGGTAGTACAAGGGAAAAACAATAGCAGAACGCAGAGTTTAGTATTACAGTTACAGAGAAAGTGCAGTGCAGGTAGATAATGTGCAAGGGCTATCACAAGGTAGATTGTGAGGTCGAGAGTCAAGAGTTCAGTGGCGAATAGGCTTCAGGTGGCGGGTTCCAAAGGCTCCACCCCCGGAAGACCCTGATGACTTGCTTCTGTCAAAGGCCTTCAAACTGCTTTTAATCATCATCATCAGAGATATTTAAAAATAGCTCAAAAGGATTTAAATACAGGCGACCCCCATGTTATGGCCATTCAGGCAACAGAAATTCACCATAAAAGCACTATTAAAAATTTTGAGATACCTGAGTAAAATTTGCTCTCATGGAATTTACATGGAAAAAATAAACAGAAAATTTATTTTTTTCAGTTCATGTTTCTTGACACGTGTAGATGATGTGCCTTCACTTGACAGAAAACCACAATATGAACCGTTTTCTAGGAAATGCAACCCTCCTGTAACATAGAGGTCACTTGTTACTTTTGAAATATCATACATTTACATCCAAAACACTTTTATTATAAATTAAAAACAAACTTACCTGCATCTAGCTTTTTGATTAAGTCTATAAGAATGTGATTGCACTAGAGAGAGTGCAGAGGAGATGCACAAGGAGTTGCCTGGAGCAAAGGAGGCTGAGAGGTGATCTGATAGAAGATTATGAGAGGCATAGCTGGGATAGATAAGTCAAATTCCCTTTACCATGGCAGACACATCCAAACAAGACAGCAGAGGTTTAAGGTGAGAAAAAGGAGTTTTAATGGGACATACAGGGCAAGCTTTTTCCCCCACACAGAGAGTGGTTGATGTCTGGAACAGTCTGTCAGCAGGGATGGTAGGATCACATACAATGACTACATTTAACAGGCAGACGCTTAAATACCAAGGCACAGAAGGATACAGTCCTCATGCAGGCAAATGGGATTAGCGTAGATGGGCAGAAAGGTCAGCATACATGTGATGGGGCTGAAGAGCCAGTGTCTGTGCTGAAAAATTCTGACTCAGTAACCCTTTTGAAATACTTAAGCCAGCCAAGGTTAAGGATGCAGATACAAGCACATGTGGTTCTTGAGCTCAGTCCATGATTCAGTATTGAGTTTACCAGTGGAGCGAGAGGTCAGAGGCATGGCATCTGTCCTGCTCATCTCTCACTTCCACGTGTCCACGAGGGTGCAGAGACAAGCCAATGCAAGAGAAGGAGCCATTGGTGCCTCTGCAGAACTACAGACAAAAGGCAAGTCGTTCTAAGCCAATGAGGTTTATCTTCATAATACAAGTAGGACATGAAGACATTTAAGGCCCATTCTCAAGGTAAAAATATATATTATGGAAGGTAACTGCCGTCAGTAATATAACCATGAGTAATGCCCAACATTTTGTACTCATATTTTTATTTCTAAATATCTAAACATGAAGATATCAATAACCAATCTCCTTGGTAACAACCAGTGCCGGAAAGCACTCTATAGTTGCTTTCTCAATGGTTGCAGCCTGGCCCTACTTCTAAAATAAAGACAAACTTGCATTTATATAGCACTTCTCCCAACCTCAGTTCATCCCAAACCACTTTACAGTCAATAAAAAGTGCACAACAAGCATCGCAATGAAACAGCTCAAGAAAATTTAACTAAATGTGATCCAAGAGCATGTACGTCGAAATTAAGGATCAAAACATGCGCTAGTCTGGTTCGTTTTTAACACTGTTTTGTGTCCTAATATACCCAGCTGTATTTATGCAATTCATTACAGAATTCACAAGTTGCAAAATAAGAGCCAGATCTTCCCCTTCACCAAGAATCCACCTAGAAACAGTTGGTACCACTCATTTCCCTTGCTGGAAGATGCCACTTGGTGAAATTATTTCTCAGGGCAGAATGATGTCATATTAAGCAGGGAGAAAGAGAAAGGATTGCTGGAGATGAGCTGTCACCCATTCCACCCACTGGGTAAGCTTGCTCAGGTTGTTCATTACGTGCAGCCTCACCGTTGACATGTTCTCTCAGCACAGTGGTGCTACATGTAGAAACAGGAGGGGCTCTCACCCAAAGGCTTTTCCTTTTATTCAGCACAAAAACACATAACATTTCTAAAAAAAAATCAATGAGCTCAATAGGATGGGAGTAAGGGGAATATTTAGATGGTGGTATGCATTAAGAAAAATGTTTTATTCACTGGTCTCATTCTTAGGCCCTCTGTTGTAAGGCTAATGGGCGTTGAAGGTTTTCTAGGCAGGCTATTAGTGTGTGACTGTACTTACTGAATGGTCCTTTAGAAAGTGGGGCATTTCAATGATCACGCCAATCAGCTGGTATTTTCCATCTTTCAGATGATCCACAAATGGAACTCAATGCAGTACAGGGCGTGCATCTTGCTCTTTGGAAAGTAGCTGATATAACGGGAAAAGAGGCATAAACATCGCTCTATAATCAGAGGTACTGGAAAACTGCTCTAGTTTTGAAGGTCACTGGTTGATAGTGACGACAGACAAACCACCGGGTTGCTATGCTTTAACAAAAACTTGCGTTTTGTAAATTCTCAAGGAGTTTTGACTCATGAACTAACAAAGCCACCAAAGTTTATGGATTCAGGCAAAATCCATATGGTGACTGAGGGCTGAAAGGTTAGAGGCTCGGGAGGGAAGAGAGGAGGGTGATATTGGCTCAGAACATGCACTCTCCAGATCTTTGCTCCCATTATGCTCCAATCCAAATTCTGCTCAGGAAGTGGCACAAGCAGCCACATCTTCCAACATGTACTGGGGTGTGAAGGAGGAAGTTCCTGGGCTCCTCTGAACTCTACCCACCATGGCCTGTTAATTGTCAGCAGAACTCCCAGTTGCAGAGAGCTGTTTTTGAACAGCTACTGCCTCACAACTCCAGTGTTCAATCCCGACCTCCAATGTTCGCTGTGTGAAGTTTGCTCATTCTCTCTATGGGTTTCCCCTCAGGTGCTCCAGTTTCCTCCCACATCCCAAAGATATGCTGATTGGTCACTGGAAATTGTGACCAATAGTGCAGTGAGTGGTAGAATCAGGAGAAGAATAAGTTACAGGGAAAATCAGTGGAGGAGTAGGATTGGTCTGTGAACTGTCATAGATTCAATGGGTCGAAATGGGCCCCTCTTATGTCAAATATGGAAATTTCACGTTAGCTCCAGTAGGCTTTACAGAAAAGAATTGTCCTCAGTTGCCTTGTCAAAGGATCCCTTTACACCTTGCATTACTCTGCATGTTCTCTCTACTCTTGCTGCACCTTTTTGCACTTCAATGGTTAGGGATATTATGGTCCAGCTTTGACTCTCATGTTCAGACAGAGACCTGACGGCCTGAGAGACAGTGCAATAAAGGATTTCTGGTTAGAAAGATAGCCGTAAAGCCTAGATAGGCTCTTACAAATGACCACATTTGTAGAATTAAACCATTCAGCTCCTTGAGCCTGCTCCACCAATTAATAAAATTACAACTGATCTGATTGTACCGTCAACTCTATCTAACCCGTCACCATTCATCCCCTTGCTTAACAAGTATCTATCTACCTTTGCCTTAAAAACATTTGAAGATTGAGTTGCAAAAACTCTCAACCCTCAAATGACAAAAAAATGGCCATATCTCTGTCTTAAGTGTGCGAGTGACCACTTATTTTTAAATAGCGATTCCTGCTCTGAATTCTTCCACGAGGGAAACTTCCACTCCACATCCATCCTGTGAAAACCTCTCAGGACCTGATTCAATGAAGACACCTCGTGACCGGACAACTGAGATTCTTAAAATTATAAAAGAACTAGATGTACTAGACTTGATGTAACTGAAACAAGCAGGATGTAGCTGTACAAAAGTAAGGAGTCAGATTTGATGCCAACCACCATTGCATTCCTTGGAGATGCAGCAATGCTATAAACATTTAAAGAGACAAAAAGGCCAATGGGAGTCAATAGGACATGTCAGTGGGTTGTGAAGTATTTAAGATCACCTCACGACAGGTCTCAAGTGACCCTGGTATTGTGGAATCTGTGGATTGAGAAGGGAATTTTGTTCATAAAAATGAAAGGTATATTTTCTGCTCACATTATAAAATAAGAAATTATGCATCTGCCAGCTTCTTCTGAATATCTAAGCAGGTTTAACTTTGAACCAAAAGCAGAAAATGTTGGAAGCACTCAGCAAGACAGGCAGCATCTGTGGAAAGAGAAACAGAGTTAATGTTTTAGATCAATCATCTTTCATCAGAACTAGGAAAAGTTCTTAAAAAATGCTTTTCAGATTTCCAGTATTTTGAACTCTTCTGCTGAATTGTTGTTGGATCAGTTGACTTTCACATTGTTTTTAATACTGGTTGTAAACATTTTCTCTCTCTTTGTTTCTCTCATGTGGGATAATTAATGGTGTTTGGGCAGTATGAGGCACATTGTCCTCTAGTGGGATAGCTTTTCATCTTGAACCCTATTTTTGACACCTGCTGTGGGCGTATTAGCCTGGCTCCTTGCGACCACTCCCAGCTCCGAGTTATGGCTTCAACTGACAACACCTGTAACAGAGCAGTGCTCCCTCATTCAAGGCCGATGCTGTTCCAGGGATAGTACCAATCACCAGCCATTTGGATGTTAAACCAAAGTACTGCCAAGCTGTTCAAGTGGACACAGAGGATTCAAAGAAATGCAGAACAGCCTGAGTAATACTGCTCAACTAACATCAGGTTAAAAAAAAGCTAGGTAATTTGGCCACTTATTTTCTTGTGGCTCCTGGGATTTTGCATGCAAAATATTTGCATCATTTCCATTTTCTGTTGTAACTTCAAAATTATGTATGGCAGCAAACATATTGAGGTGCCCAGGGTTATGGAAAATGCAATATAAATGCAGATGCTTCTTTTTCTCCCCCCCATTCTTGGCTTAGACTTATGATCGACATTTATTCATGAACTAAGACGACCAAACCATGTGGCCTAAGTTAATTATCTCATTTGCTCTT
This sequence comes from Pristis pectinata, assembly GCF_009764475.1. Taxonomy (NCBI): domain Eukaryota; kingdom Metazoa; phylum Chordata; class Chondrichthyes; order Rhinopristiformes; family Pristidae; genus Pristis; species Pristis pectinata. The sequence goes on along the minus strand of NC_067408.1, from coordinate 72,151,060 downwards.
TGTGAGAATTCTCTGTGCACAGAGTAACTGTTGCAATTGCCAGCAAAACAGACTCAAAACAAGAGGAGGGTCATTGATGACTGAAGCAAGGAGAAATGCAGAGACATTTCTTCAAAGGGTGGGGAATCTCTGGAATTCTCTGCTCAGGAGAGCTGCAAAGATTCCGTCATTCAAACCAAGACTAATAGATTTGTGAACATTATAGAAGTGAAAGAGGGATAGGACAGGAAAATCGTCGTCGTGGCTATCCCTCGAGGTCGAGGATGATGGTCTTCGTTCCATTGATCTATTTATGGGCTCTCAAGTGGCTTATGAGCCCAATCTTGGCTCTGAAAGTTCTTCCGCATTCAGGACAGGTAGTTCCAGATGGCAGATCGGGCTTTGGTTGTTGCTGCCTCTCTTTCCATTTCCTTCTCTTTTCCTCTAATTCTGCACATCTGTTGGCTTCGAAAGTTGCTGTTCCTTCTCGGATGATGGTTTGCCAGAGTTTCCTGTCCTTGGCATTAGTTTCCCAATTGTTGATGTCGATGTTACATTTCTTCATGTTGGCTTTTAAGACGTCTTTGAATCTCTTCTGTTGTCCGCCTCTTTTACGTTTGCCTACTTTAGGCTGGGAGTAGAAGGTTTGTTTTGACAGGCATTCGTCTTTCATCCGAACAACACGACCGCTCCATCTTAGTTGGTTCTTGATAGAAACAGTATTGAGCCAAAAGTAAGTTATGGTCTTGGCTCAAAGTGCCCAACAGCTTCTATTTCTCATGTTCTTATCATGTAATCTCAAGAGTAACTTGCTGGTAGAGCAGTATTTTTTTGGGTTGTGTAGTTTGAGAAGTGAAAGGTACCAAGTATGTTCAATTTGTTCCTTCTGCCTTCCTCATCGGCAGTTTCGAAGTACTTTGCCACTGCAGGGAACTCTCAGAGTTCGATCAGGAGTGTCCAGATCGAATCACCAGGTCTCTGAGATGTTCTGTCAACATCAGGTCACCCAACCTCAGTCCTGAGCATCAAGCACACACAACTAAACTGAAGCCTTCCTGTGTCCAATTGAACCTGGGACTTTGGGATGGAACCTGCAGTCTGGAAGCCCTGTGACTCACCTCCCTTAGAAAAGTTCCCAGGCACATCCATCACCCAAACTCTTGTATGTGGCAAACAGCTACAACTGATCAGATTCAGTGCTTTGCTACCCCATCTAACATGAGGAAAACAAGGAAAGCTTGGTTTAAGTGTAAGGTGACAAAAGGAATAGGCTCACTCAATCAGGCAAAGGTCCACCAAAGATGAGCTTTCAACTAACCCACTTAGCACACTGCTGGTTACAGATTCAAAAATAACAGGTTTGCCATTTGACTGTGCACATCTCTGAAAACAACTTGAAATGAAATAAATGGTGACGGTGACACCTGACACCTGCCGGGAGCACTCAGCTCAGGCAGCATTTTCTATTTTTATTTCAGATTTCCAGCATCTGCAGTCACCCCCCCCCCCCACCCCCTTTCATTTAACAGGAGCAAATATTCACTCAGAATGATCCCTTGTTAAATTGGTACATCATTTGTAAGAAGGACTTGCACAGCACCTTTCCTAAGCTGAGCACAGCCCAAAATATCATTTAAGAAGCATTAGATATTTTTTAAAGATATCTTTAGAAGTCACATATACATCAAAACACACAGTGAAATGCATTTTTTTTGCTTAGGGTGTTCTGGGGGCAGCCCGCAAGTGTCACCACGCTTCCGGCGCCAACATAGCATGCCCACAACTTCCTAACCTGTACGTCTTTTGGAATGTGGGATGAAACCGGAGCACCCGGAGGAAAGCCACGCAGACATAGGGAGAACGTACAAACTCCTTATAGACAGTGGCCAGAATTGAATCTGGGTCGCTGGCGCTGTAATAGCATTATGCTAACCGCTACACTACCATGCCTGCCTTTATAACATTTAATAAGTATCTTTGCAACATTTAAGAGACATCTGGAAAGACACTTGAATCTGCAAGGCACACAATGCTATGGACCACATGCTGGTAAGTGGGAGGAGTACAGACGGGTGCTTGACGCACATGGTGAGACACAGGGCTTGTTTCCCTGCTGTATGACCATGACTCACAGCCAATGAAACACCAAGTGTGGCCACTGTTGCAATGTGGAAAACTTAGCAGCAAATCAGTGTTCAGCAAGATCTCACAAGAACAATGTTATAATCTATTATTATGATGTTGGTTATCAGATAAATATTGATGAGAGCACTGGGAGGAGACCCCTGGTCTTTTTCTACTGTTAAGGCTCTGCTACCTTTGTTTCAAAGCAACTGCCCTCACATCAAAGGAATCAAAATAAATAATTCCCAAAGGACAATAAGGGCCTCAAATTAATGTCTCATCTGAAGGAGAGCAGCTCTGACAAGCAGAGCATTCCAGCAATTAAGTATCATCCTGGATTATGTTCTCAAATCTCTGGACCAGGACTCAAACCCACAACCTCTGACTCAGTCAAGATTCCTACCACAAAGCCACAAATAACACCATTTAAAAAAATTATTTTGGACACGCTGCCACACTCAGAGGAATCATGGAGTATAATGCCTAGGCTCACCACTCTGACAAAGAGTGCATCAGAATAACAACATTCAGAGAAAGAATGAAAGAAGAAACATAAGAGAGTAGAAATAAACAACATCCTTATTGTCTTAGTATCCAGCATCTCCAGAAATGTTCCTGTGTGGAAAGAAAAGTAATCTTTCCATTAGGTTCCTATCTACCTTTATTGTCAATTAAGTTAAATCACAGAGACTTTGCCAACCCTGGTCTTCAAAGCTGAACCTTTTTTGTTCAGAAGAAAACATTTGTAGTAATGGGAGCTGTAACCAGAGTAAGGGAGGATACCCAAAATAATGCAGGCTGACTCACATTTATCAATCAGTGGGACACAACATAAATCTATCCAAGACTTTTCAGTCCTATTGACGGATCCAACTTTGTTCCCCTCTTTAAATTGAGCCCACTTTACCAATTTTTGACTAAAGGTATTGAGAATTATTGGAAAATGTGCAGCATTTGACTCATCTATTGTTCATGCAACATTTAAATGCACCCAGTAAGTGCATCAACACTCAAATATTTCAAAACTATAATTTTATCCAAATATTGATGAAGCCAAAATTTCAACACCTTGCCCATTGCAACACCTCTGTCTTTTACTGACAGAACTCTGATTTGATGAAATTACACATTTCATTTAGTTCGTACTGTATTCATTAAAGTCTGAGAATGGCTTGCATGTGTAGCCAGTGCAATAACACGGTGGGGAGCGAGTGTAAGAGGTGCCATAGAAAATCTGCCACCAGCATTACACTAAGTTTTGCTAGTGTTTTGTATTGACTTCAGTGTCAAAGATGACCATCAAAAGTTCTCCAGTTGGCACTCCTGCTGAAAGAGGTGCCAAGCTGGAAGCAAAGACTCAGTTTTCTTTAATAGAATAATGGAATTGTTATAGCACAGAGGGAGGCCATTCAGCCTATCAAGTCCATGCCAGCTCCCTGTAGGGAAATCTATTCAGTTCCAATTCCCTGCTCCTGCCCTGTAAACAGCACATTATTTTCCCTCTCTGATTCCCCTTTGAAGGTCTGATGGACTCCATTTCCATCTGCCACATAGGCAGTGTTCGAGATCATAATTATCTGGCCGCAAATGATCATTTTCCTTACATTGCCCTGTATATTTTGTTCTTTATTTTTAACCTATTTGAACCATTTACTGGGGGTAAAAGCTTCCCTCAACTCACCTCATATTTCCATGCATCAAGTCTAAGCCAGCTCTCACAGCAATCCCATCAATCCTATCTCCCACTTATTTCCCTGCAACCTATTTTCTCTTGCAGGTGCAGGTAACTCCATCCTGATTCTCCCACCACCCTACACTAGCGGTATATTACATCATGACTAATTAGCCTACTAACTAGCACATTTTTGGGAATGTGGGAGGAAACGTGAGCACACAGTCACAGGAAGAACACGCAAATTCCACATAGATGTCAGCCAAGGTTAGGATTGAACTTGGAAGCTGGAGCTGTGAGGCAGCAGCACTACCTGCTGCCACACTACTGCAGTCCACTCTAAGCCAGTCATGATCTTATACACCTCTCAATTATTTCTGTATCAAGGACAACTGAGCCCAGCTCCTTCAGTCTAACCTTGTAGTTGAATCTGACATCCCAGGAACTATTCTGGGAGATCTTTACTGCACTCTCTCTGGGGCCTTCAGATCTTTCCTGAAGTGTGGTGACTAGAATTGGAGGCAAGACTCCAGCTGTGGCATAACCAGTGTTTAATAACGGTTTAACGTGACTTCCCTGCTTTCGTGTATTTTTTCTCAATTTATGGAGCCCATGATGATACTCCAAATTAGAGGAAAAATTCCAGATTAAAAAAATTTTTTCCAGTTATTAGAAATGGTTTTTTTGCCTGGCCACAGAAATAGAAATAAGTTCAATTTGGGAATTTCAGGCACTGGGGATTTTTTTCTTTAATCTAATAAAATGACTTCTCAGCCTATTTGATTGCACGTAGGGATTCAATCCCTTGACTTTGCCTGGAATTATTTTCAATTGCAAAATGTCTTTCCTCCAGTTGTGGCAAAAATGCAAAAAAAAAAGGTTAGAATATTATATGAATTTCAACATGTTTATTGAAAAGCTGCCCATAACAGATTCTAGCCCTGGCCTTGATGCCTATGGGATTGTGAACCATCATCACTTTCAATCATTACATAAGCAGAAGAGGTTACAAGCGGATGAGAGTTTCTGTGACAAAGAGCAGGGGAGAGGCAGGCACAGTCTTTGGAACTGATATCAACTGGGTTTCAAGATACTTCAGACAAACAGAGGGCACAGATTCAGGCAGTAATCCTCCAAAAAGGGAGATACCTCAGGACAGACAGAAATCTTGTGACAAAAGGCAGGAAAAGAACAAGAGCCACAGCTAGCAGAGAGGTTCCAGCAGTGGGAGGAGATAGATAATAACAACCTGCATCTATGTAACAAGTTCCAGAGCCCTTCAGAGGTCCAGCAGAGAGGCCACTAGACATCATAGGTTCCTTTACTGTCTCCCTTCCTAAGGGCCATTAAATGCATTGGGTGTTGAATTAAGTAACTGGTTCTGAAGCAATGTTTCTCGAAAGGAAAAAAGACTTGATGGGTATATTTAAAACAAAAGCTTGGCACAGTTGAGAGCTCTGTCTCAGTAGGATGCTTTGCAACACATCCACTAATTGTTGTCAAGATATGACAGCAAAAATCAAACATTATTTTTGGTAACTGAATGTGATTCACTGATCACTTAACAACACTCCAATTGCAATGTAAATTATTAATTGTTCATGGTAAAAAAAATTGGAGATTAATTGTTTAGTCCAATGAGTTTAAAATGCTAACCAATTAATTTGTCTCTATATTCACCCAACTCTCCAAGTACATTTTGAAAAAGCAATCATTCCACTTTAGCTTCAGGTAACAGTTAATGCCAGATTTCCATGAGTATTTTCCCTCCCATGGGACTTGCAGTTTTCAGAGTAAGCATTTCACAGCACTGAATGTAATGACAGAACCCACAGCTCTGAGTATGATCAGGTTTCAATAAAGACAAACTGGGACCAAGTGGAGTTATGAAAAATAATACACGTGCCCTGTGATTGACAGGTTTCCCTGCATTTTGCCCGAGCTGCAGAGTATTTGAGCAACCTTTCTGAATTTACATCAAGTGTGCAGTAACTTTAAATTGAGCTGAGCCTTAGCTCTAACCAGACTTGCATTCCACCAAATTATCAGCCAGCTCTGTGTCAGACATTTTATTCTGGCAAACACTGTACTGAATAGGAAAAAAAACAGCTTTCTACTATACATTTTTATCTGCCCAAATGATACCGAGCTGCAGAAAAATCTCACTCAGAATTATAAACAGACTATAGACTACAACCAACAGGCCCTGGTAGGAGCAAGAGACAAAAAATTCACCCTTACACAGCAGTGTTCAATGCTTGGCCTCCTTGCACCGTTTACTTGTGTAGAATAGTGGCCACAGGGACCACACAACAAGGGTAGATCGATGGATGGAAAATTATCTGAACTGCACATGCAGACTAAGGGAATGGGAACTGCTATAAGCAGATGAGGATATGTGGGCAAGTGTGAGATCCAAGGGTGATAAACTGGATTATTTTATTTTAATGGTGGGAGATTGGGAATGGCAAGGGGATTTGGGTATTTGAGTAACAACTAACTGGTATAAGCATGATCAAACAGGCTAATGGAATATTGGCTTTTATCTTAGATGGACTAGAATTCAAAAGGATTTTTTGGTTATACAGAACTGTTAGCTTTTGAGCACTGTTCCTCAGGAGTAATACTGGGTATAGTGCAGATTCAAGAGAATTCGAATCCAGGACATAAAAGGGTAAAAACCTGAGTATAGCATCCCTCGAGTTTGGGAGATTGAAGAGCAATCTAATTGAGGTACTTAAAAGGTTAAAGGAATTTCATAGGGTAGATGCAAGGAAACTTCTCCCATCAGCAGGAATCTAGAGTTTAAGATTTGAGCTAGGCCATTTGGGGGGGAGGGGTAAAGGGGAAATCTGGAAGCACCCACTCACATAAAGGGCAGTGGAATCTGGGATTCTCTCCTCCAATTGGCTGTGATCAAACCATCCAGAGCTGCAGTTCACTTATATTTGTCGGGTTAGGGTATCAAGCAAATCAAGCAACACAAGGCTAAAATGGGTAAATGGAGCCAAGGCAGGAATCTGCTGTGATCTAATCAAATGACTTGAGGGACTGAGGAGGCTGCACCTTCCTGCAGCTCTGACCTACTTTCTCAGTCCACGACCTCCATGGCACAAGTCCAATGTCGTAAAACCTGCCCTGTTAACAATTACAACAGTAAATCCCCAGCCCCTTCTACATTTGGAGTACATCCTGTGAAAGGAAAATTCCAAAAGCTGAACTGTGTATTGCTTTGGGATTTATTCCATCATCAAGGAGCAAACCTTTCCGAACGGCCCAGCCTGTGAAATCCAAACAAGAATATCTCAACAAAATACCAGGAACTCTTTCACTGGGTACTGTAGCCCACATCACAAGCCACTGTTTGCTCACTCCAGCTTCAGGCACGAGTGGCAAATGCTTGAAGCTTTGTTATCCAGTGCAATTCAACTTTCCATCTGGTGCAGAGGACAAAGTTCCCCAAATTGGTTATGAAAAAGATCATGTAAAATACTGCCTTCTCCTGTGGTGTTGATTTGCAAGAATGCATAGCTTTTGTTCTCACACCACCACCTTCTGCTCCAAGGGCTGGTGCTGCGAGTAGTCAGAACCCAAGGGTATACAGACAGAGGGCATTCACACATATGCATAAACTGATCCTCCTCCATAACCACCGATATGCTATGGATGTTTGTGCAGGGTACAGCTTGGCTAAAAAAAAAACTTGGGCTTCTCTAGATCGCAACCACATACTTGGGGGGATAAAATAATTTTGCCACAGTGCAATGGCTATCGGGAACGTCTGGCAAGTTAACACACACAGGCAGAAGAGAATATGGAGTTCGCAGTAAAGTTGGCAGCATCATTGCTACAAATGGAGAGCATCAACTCTGATACAGGCCCAAGGAAACACCGAACAGGATTCAGCGACAGCACTCTTTGTTACGCCCTCTCTGCCTTATAGCACTGAATACCAACATTCGCCATAACTTCTGTGGCAGTGCTGTCACATAAATGGGTCCACACTTAATAGCAAGGTTGCCCAGACCTGTCAAAACAATGGCGTGCCAGCCGGGCCTTCAGGATAGTAGTATCTCAGCTATAGTACAGTCATTGGAAGAATAAGGAACCACCATTTTTTCCAGGAGTGGCTTAGCCCAGGGATGTATGCCAAAGATCCAGCTCTTTTGCCTTATATTTTTTGCCAGTTATTGGCACAACAGATCGTGAATGAATTTCTCTGCCACAAGTTGATGGGAATGTGGGGAGAATGGGTTATTGTTCTAAAATGGTGCTTGAAATTCAGTACCGACTCAGTGGGCCAAAGAGTCTGTTTCCACACTGCATCTCCCCGGGACTCCGTGCAAGTTCACACGTTCACACAGCAGTCTGCTGTCCCTTGTACTGGGACTCTCAAGAAGATGTTATGAAATTGCAGCTCTTCAGTGAAGTAATCTGCTGGCAACACACCAAGGGAAGAGCTGCAATCAACACTAACAGCAGGTTCCTCAGGTGGCAGCATGCAATTTCAGCTCATTTTATGCATACATGGTAATTGCAAGGTTTTATGAGTAAGGAGTGAGGAGTTATGTCACCCAAGTGCGGTATGAAAATGGTAATTTGCATGCCCGGCATACTATTTGTCCATTTGACAAATCCCAATTCGAAACTCTAAGCACACCTCCATGTGCTCATTTACAGAAAAAGTCCATTTGGGTGTCTGTGGAGGAACTTATCTGTAGTCTGTTAAATCTGGTGGCAAAATGCACCGTGTCAACACAACCATCCATGTGACTGTACCTGGATAGAGTATACAATTTACTCTCCTTTAACACAGTTCAAAATAGTACAGGGTCACATCACATCAATGCATACATCTTCCTATCCTTCCTCAAATCAAAACAGAACACAAAGCTGCTTAATCCTGTTACATCACACATTTTCCATCTTCCAGTGTCATTGCAAAAATCTCACTTCAAAGGAAAACAGTGCACAGTAATGATGAGAATAATGAATTCTGATTATAAATGCAGTTAATTTAAAAAAGGGATATTAAGCTGCAATTAGCACACAACCTAATAATGAACCAATTCTACCTGTGCCTGGGCATCTAATGCTGTTTGCCATCAGTTACACTTGATGTTCACGTTTAAGGCTCCTCATTTTATGTATGGCAAGTGTAAATTGGGGTACTACTGGACATCTTTAAAGAATCTTTTTAACAAATGATACATGGAAGATTGAGTCTACACACTCGTAAAGCTTTTATTGCCGAGGATGTTAATTTGCAGTATTTAACACTTATCCCATCATCATCTACTTTGTACTTTATATGGCAAGATATTAACTCTTGGTCAATTTAGATTGTACTTGCTGTGCATTAGAGGTGTTTTACGCCATGTGATACACTTCAATGGTACAGTAGACAAGTAGAAGCTATTTTGCAAAGCTAATGCTGGATCACTGCAAGTTGTCCAGTGTTTCTGTCCCTCGCCATAGATAATGGCAAACAGTTGATATTTATCACACGAGAGGACACAGCTGGCAACACAAAGCCTGAACATGCTCCTCAAGAAGTTTGTTACTTTCCCGACTGAATACATACCATACAGTGTGAACACATTCAGTGCACCCAACGTTGACAAATTTGTCAATACCATTCAGTCAACTAGAGCTTTCCTTAGCTCTAAGCAGCTTTCGTTTGATTTAAATAATTTGTGATTGGAATTCAATACTTCAAAATCAAGTAAACAGAGAGGATACAGGCTTGTTGGTTCAACTATAATAATGCTCACAAATGTAACAAATGTAACAACTGCAGCTACTCTTGTGGGTCTTTCTCCCCCTCAACATTCTGGCATGAATTTCAATTATAACTTTCTGTACCCATTGAAATTGTATCTCTCAAGAATTTCCAATGAGCTGGATCTTGTGAGGTAAGTACAGCAACATTCAAGCCAAGCGAAGGCTGGAGCAGAATGTTTATCAGCTGCAAACAATTCATTCATATTTGGAAGGATATCTGAATTTTAATAGGTTTATGGAATTCGCAGCACCTAATTAAAATTCCCTTCACAGATGAACTTACTGAGATGTTACCTGTGAATTCCCATCATCTCCATGATGCAAGGAGAGCAATAAATTAGAAGTTCTGTTTCAAAGCTTTGTATGTTTTCCATTAGTGTTTATGGCACATTCCTTTCATTTATTAAATCAAAAACAAATGCTAGGATTTGGGTACAAAGAGCTTCGCAAACTTTAACAACCAGATTGCCTGGTTGTAATCGGGACTCTCCTGGTCTGCCCTTTCATAAGTTATAAATGCTCTCTGTGGAGGATGATCCTGAGTGTAGAGATCACTTAGCATTGGTCATTGTGACCCAGATGTACATGATCCAAAAGAGCTGGAAACTTGCTAATCCCCTGCTAATCTCTTTGCTAATATTTCAGTCAAATATGGACACTAAATATATACTTGAAATATCCTCATTTAATACATAAAGCAGACATTTGTCCCTCCGTTTCTACAATATCTGATGCTAGGTTTCCTTCCAAAGTTCGTTTTAAATAAACCTCCCAAAATACAACTCTGTAACCTTGTTCTGGCATCTCCCCATCCTCCTCATTGACCTCACTTATTAAATACTAGCGAAGCTCTTCCCAGCTAGTCCATTATCTTAGCTCCTTGAACCCTATCTTGCCAGCTAGCTGCAACTCTTCCTTTCTGAACAAGCTGACCTGTTATTACACAGGTACAGTGCTGGTATAGCACTTAAGTTACCAAATTAGTAAAGGAGAGACTTGGATTAACAAATCAGTGATCCAAATTCAAATTAAATTCTACTAATAATATGAAATTTTTTTTAAAAAACTAGGAACTACAGGATTGTCTTCTCTCATCCCATTCCATCTAAAGAAACTGCCATCCTGACCAAATCTGGCCCTATATGCAAGACCTACTAACAAGTTGCCCAACCATTCTTCTCCACACTGAGGGAAGAACAGAAGTACCTGAAGCCACATTGACTTACACCGTTGTCATACATGTTTGGATTTTGATCAAAGCAGCAAAAAAAAAAGGGCATAGTAATGGCTTGCCTGCATTGTGGCATCCAATATTGGGAACAGGTTGCAAGATTAAGAGGAAACAAGCCAGATTTTTAAAATCTAATTTCCTCCACCTCCTTAATGCAGTTGTTTCTGGCAACAACACATTTCCATTGGGCGTTGTAACTCTCCGTTATCTAATCCAAATTGACATTGATGGATATATCCTTGTCAACAAGTGCCAAAGGCTTTACTGCCCTTTTTGTCCACCACAACTCAGTCCTGACCTCATCCAGCACACACACTTTTCACTGAGCATTGCTGGACCACAACAAATGGCTTTTATTCTCCCTGGCCCACTTGATCATTGCATCATCTTGAGGTTAGAAATAAGTGGTTAACAGGAATCAATTCTGGATGTTTCTGTACAGCTCAGCTGCTGAATGTGTGGTTGAATTGAGTCCTGAGGTGTCAAGTCATATTGTCACAGAGCGGAGGTGAGAGATAACTGTGTGGAACTTACCCTTGTCTGAACCCTCACACTTTTATCTTTCATCACTCAAGTGTAGAAGGCATTAACAACCTGATGAAGGATCTTCAACCGGAAACATTAACTGTTTCTCTTCCCACAGTTGCTGCCTGACTTGCTGGGACTTCCAGCATTTTCTGTTTCCAATTAGCAATGTGTTAGTTGTTTGTAAGCAATTAGAGAAAGGTCACAGAGAACGTTGACTTGACGAACACTTACCTGCATCACTAGACAATGCTTGCTGTGTAGACAGAAACGGTTTTATTCCCTTCAAAGCACCCTCTCTTAGAGCTTACAGAATATAGACTGAACATTTGTTCTTTGTAATTCATCTGACTCTAACCAATGAAATAATAAAAAGTACTTAAAATAATTACTGTATAAAATTGAAAACTTCATTTCTATGAGAATAAATTTCTGTCTTATTAACTTTTATCATCAGGGCCCATAATGATATGGCGATAGTGGTCCAATGGTTATCAGAATAGACAAGATATCCAATAGTTTCAATTCCACCATGACAAATTGTAAAGCTAAATTCAACAATTGTGGCAATTACCAAGCTAGCACCAAGGAAACTAAGAGATTGTCAGAACAATTCGACATGTTTTTAACTGCCCCACACAGAAGGAACTTGCACCTATATTTGGCCTGGCCTTAAAAAATGAATCCAATGCTGCAGTCCCTCAAGAAAATGAGGGAGTTAGTCAATAACTACCTGCACGCTGGCATCATGCACTTAAGACAAAATATCTTTATTAGTCACATGTACATCAAAACACACAGTGAATGTTCCGGGGGCAGCTCGCAAGTGTCGCCATGCTCCCAGCGCCAACGTAGCATGCCCACAACTTCCTAACCAGTGTGTCTTTGGAATGTGGGAGGAAACCGGAGCACCCGGAGGAAACCCACGCAGACACGGGGAGAACATACAAACTCCTTACAGACAGCAGCCGGAATTGAAGCCGGGTCACTGGCACTGTAATAGTGTTACGCTAACCACTACACTACTGTGCCGCCCCGCTTCCCTGAAACATAGAAAACACACACTCTTCTCATGCCTGTCAGAAAATGAGGAATTCTCCAACAAATAAACTTCACAAGATTGAAAGGACTTGTGTTAGTCCAAATACATCAAATACGTCATTCAATACACAAAACATAACACCTTGACCATAACACCAAAGGGCCTGTTTCAGTGCTGTACGACTCTATGACCTCAGTAATAATGGTGGGAGTTAATAAAGCGTGCTTGCACTATTACAGAAAGGAATGGGCATGTGAAAACTCCTAGGGAAACTTCTGGTACTTAACCAAACATGGCAAATAACTGAAAGCTTCCACCAATAAAATGTACTGTCCCTGCTACCTGGAGCATTGATGCAATTTGCCTACATTGAATGGTGGATGGGAAAACTGCAAATTCTTAATTTAAATAAAAGTATGTAAACCTGAATTTAGCTTGAGTCTTGAAAACATATGTGCAAAGAGTCGCACAATATAACTGCAAGATGGATTTTGGATTGAATTAAACACAATACAATTATATTTATCATTATGTTCAGCAGGTGATATTTCAGACAGAGTAACTCTGGTTTCGAAGTGCAACGTGAAATCAACTTTATCAAAAGAGAGTGAAATACTGTGATCCAAGCTACCATTCCCCTGCATACCAGAGTACCATATGAAAATTCATTACAGTACTTTCCTTGTCTCAACAATTTCCTGTGTATAACATTATCAGTGAGGGGAAATGGGATTAACTGATGTATACACCAGAATGCCAAAGTCAGTGCTTTAGGTCAGGCATTTAACTGCCTACTGTTGTCTTAAATACTCTAAATAATGAAAAAGAAAGAAAATGGAAAAGAAGAAGAAGAAAACGGTTACCTTTCAGGACTTTATCAGCTTCAGAAACACTAAAGTACTATTGATTTGTCTTTTACTGTTATTGCGCATTGACCACACAGAGTGCTGTTGTCTGCTTACACTATATACGGATCAGTGAATAGGAATTCCCATGCCATTACTTTCACACCATATTTGCTACAAGTCTAGTAAAAACACTATGCATAAGAACATACATATTAGGAGCAGGATTAGACCACTCGGCCCTCGAAGATCTCCACCATTCAATGAGATCATGGCTGGTCTGACTGCAACCTCAATTCCACATTCCCATCTACCCCCAGTAACCTTTCACCCCTCACTTACAAGAATCTAGTTAACTCCCACCTTAAAAGACTCTGCTTCCGCTGCTCTTTGTGGAAGAGATTTCCAAATACTCACAGCTTTCTGAGAGCAAAACAAAAACACCTCATGCCTGTTTTAAATGGACGACTACCTATTTTTAAATGGTGGCCCTTAGTTCTAAATTCTCCCACAAGAGGAAACATCCCCTCTGCCTTTAACCCTCGAGATCTTAAATGTTTCAATCAAACCCCTTCTCACTCTTTTAAACTCCAGCGGATACAAACCGAGCCTAACCAACCTTTCCTCATAAGACAAATGGCTCATTTCAGGTCTTAGTCTAGTAAACTTCTCCAAACTGCTTCCAATGCATTAACATCCTTCAAATAATGAGACTAATACTGTATACAGTACTGCAGATGTGGTCTCAACAATTCACTGTAATAAAAGCACAACCTCCCTATTTTTGTCTTTAATGCACCTTGCAATAAATAATAACATTGTTAGCTTTCCTAATTACTTGCTCTAGCTGCATACTAGCTTTTAGTGAATCACACAGCAGGACACGCAAGTCCCTCTGCGGCCCAGATTTCCCACATCATACTCCATTTGCCAGACCTTTGCCCATCCACTTAAACAGTCTACATCCCTCCGTGGCCTCCTTATATCCTCTTCTCAACTTATTTTCCTACCTGCGTATCATCAGCAAATTTGGTGACCACAGCCTTGGTACCTTCAGTAAGCCATTAGGATGGAACGTGTGGCTCAGTCTCATGCACCACTAAATGGGTAGAAATGGGCCCCAACCTGCCAGGTGGAGGGAGAGACAATTCTAGGGAGGTGTTCCCTGTAGGGGGCATTTCTGAAAGTTCTGTGCATTTTTTTCTTTCAAAACATTTTTCGAGCATCTTGAAGCAATTGTTCAAGAGCCCCTGGTCAGGACGTTCAATGTCTAAGGAAGTAAGTGTGGGGTCAAATGACATCCCTGGATGTTGATGTGTGCATTTTTACTAATTCAATTTTTCCCCCATGATATGGGCATCACCAGCAAGGCCAGCCCCTCCTCCTCCATGCCTGCCCTCAAATTGAGTGGCTGAGATATTGGGCTGTCTCAGAGGTGGTTTACAAGTCAACCGCATTGGGGCTGGAGTCACAAAAGAGCCAGAATAGGTTGAGGGTAAAAGGCTTCCCTCCTCGTACAAGACATCGGTGAACTTGGAATATCAACTTCCAAGACTGGGAATATCGTGTTTAGTTTTGGTCACCCTGCTATCGGAAAGATGCTATTAAGTTTGAAAGAGTGCAGTGGATGGTGCCAGGACTCAAAGGACTGAGTTATGGAGTGAGGTTAAGCAGCTGGGACTTTATTCATTGAAGCATAAGAGAATAACGGGTGATCTTAAAGAGGTGTACAAAATCATGAAGGTCATAGATAGGGTGAATGCACACAGTCCTTTTCCCCGGGGTTTGGGAATCAAGAACTAGAGGGCATAGGTTTAAGCTGAGAGGGGAGAGATTTAATAGGAACCTGAGGGGCAACTTTTTCCACACAGGGGGTTGTCCATATATGAAATGAGCTGCCAGAGGAAGTGGTTGAGGCAGGTACATTAGCAACATTAAAAAAGCACTTGGATAGGTACATGGATAGGAAAGGTTCAGAGGGATATGGGCCAAATGCAGGCAAATCGGACTAGCTTAGATAGAAATCTTGGTTGGCATGGACCAGTTGGGCCGAAGGGTCTGTTTCCATGCTGTATGACTCTATGAAGAGCATTAATGAACCAGGTTGTACTACAAGCCGGTCATTTTGTCACCATCATTACAAATGACCTTTTTGTCCCCCTTAAGTCGAGTTTATTGAACTTGAATTTAGAATTCTACAGCTGCCATGGTGGGAATTGAATACGGGGCTCCAGAGTACGCATCTAATAATTTAACCACTGCACCGTTACTGGAGATGCAATCCATCCAGTTGACCAACAAGATGCCATCTTGGGCTGTACACCAAAATGGGAGCCATGGGAACAGCAGACTAAAGGCTGCGCTGTGATTTCTCTGGGATTCCCATGGTGAACAAAAGGATTAGTGCAGCTCAATGTGTCACAGCCAACAGCAAGAGTAGAAACTTCAAAGCAGAAGCTTGCAATTAAAGCCAAAATAATTGAAATCTGAAATTAACAAAAAAAACCCGGCAGGGCAGGTTGCATCTGTGAGAGTGAAACAATGTTAGTGTTTCAAGCCAATGACCTCTCATCACTTTGCAGCAATACTTCATAACCTCAGGATATCCCAAAGGGCTTTACAGCCAATAAAGGACTTTCGGAAATAATCATTAAAACACCCTGCTCCTGTGTTGTACTGTTTGTTCTAAACAATTGTCAACAACTGTGTTATGGAAATTCTTTCCCTAACATTGCATTAAATGGACATAGTGTACTACTGGGTGAATGGGGGAGGAAGGGAGGGAGGGATGGCATCATTCAAATCCCTTCATGGTAAGATGCAAAATCCTGCACCTGTTAGCACCCTGGCAAGGTCAGTGAAAGCTGCTGGGAAGACTGTAGCAACTTGTATAACAGGTAACCACTTACACTCATGTAACAATTTCAGGGTCAAGTACAAGCAAAAAGAAAACCTGATTTTGGAGACTGACCTCACCTTCACCCCTGGGCCATGCAACACTACCCAACAACATCCCTTGTCTTTCTACTTCAACCACGCTCTTTTGCCTGTTCAGAGGCATTTTGCAGGGAACAGCAGGCAGGCCTCCCAATCCATAGTCACCTCTCAACACATCATGTGTCTTGTTTTTGCAGATTAACTGCCAATGTTTTCCAACAAAGTAGTGACGCTGAACAAAACTGGTCATAAGTTGTGAAGTACTTTGTGAGTTTGGGGTCGAGAAAGATGCTGAATCAATACAAGTTTGTTCACTTCATCCAAACTTAAAATTATCGAGCATTTTTAAGATCATAAATATCCAAGAATGTTTATCAGGGCCCTGTCTGCATGGAACCATTTGAGAAATGGTGAATGCTTCAGGTGCCTGCATCAATGCTCATCTCTCATGTGGCATTTCCAAAAATAATAACTGGTAATTTATTGCTTCTTGTGGGACTTTCTTGTCTGCAAATTGGCTGGCTTATTCAGCTGCATGACAACACCAAACACAATTTACTGGCTGTGGGACTTTAGTAAGTCCTGAGTATGTGAACATTGCTTTATAAAAGCAAGATTTTACTTCATTTCTACTCAACAGACCATTTTTTTTTTAAAAAAAGCTATGTTAGGAAAATAAGACATTACTAAAATAGAATTCTGCAGATGCTGGAAATCCAAAATAAAAATACAAGATGTTTGAAATGCTCAGCAAGCCAAGCAGCATCCATGGAGAAAGAATATAATCTCTCCTCACTGCTCTATGTGCTTGTTTCACTCAGCACTGAGTGATAGTTTATATCAGTCTTCACAAAAGAGGAGGCAAATATTTGCAGTCCAAAGGAAACCAGGAATATCATGCTGAGAGCTTCCTATTGGGTTTAATGTGAAAAGAGAAATGGCAATGGAGAAAGTAAAGGGATTTTATATGTATCTTGAAGAGCTGGTGGTTTCTGCTCTAAGGGATTAAAAATTGCAGATGCATTTGACAATGTTTGCTAACGCCCTGCCACTGGTTCGAAAACGTGAAAAGGTCACTTCTGGGAAGGAGGGAGATCTCAGGAAACAAACTGATTGTCACTTCAACAGTTGCGAGAGAGTTACTAGAATGCAAAACAAGGGAGTGAGTGACCAAGCGTTTCGACAAGCACTGGCAATCAAAGCCAGCAGGAATTTATCTCAGACACAGCACGCTTGACAAATCCATTGCACTTTTGCATAAGGTCACCGGAATAATGGATAAGAGCGGGTTTGTGTACGTTGTTCATTTGGACTTCCACAACACATTTGATACAAGAAATCATTATCAAAAAAAAAGGCTATGAAATTAAACATGATCATGTGACCTGTGCTGGTAAATGGAAGGGTGGGCAGGGGGGTGGGGTCACAAAGCAGGAATAAGGATAGGGAGTTTGTTCTCTAACTTAGCACTGTTCCCTGAAGATCCGTAATGGGTTTCAGCTTGGACAAAGGAAATGGTGAGCTTGATGTCCTGAACTGCAAATGACACTGAGTTAGAAGGCACAGCAGGTTGTATAGTTGGGAGCAGGAAGTTTCTCAGGGCTACTGACCAATTAAATGCAAGGGCAGATAAAATTCATTGTAGAGAAAGGTGAGATCATTCAGTTTGAAACCCAGAAAAACAAATCAGATGATTAGAAGTTAGGAGCAGGGAAAAAACATCATGGGACATCATGCCACAGTTAGTAGAGACTCTGCCTCATGGCTCCAGCAACCTGGGTTCAATCCTGGCTTCAGGGTGTTATATGTGGAGTTTGCACATTTCTCCTGTGACCATGTAGGGTTCCTCCAGAATGTCCAGATTCCTCCCCTATCCCAAAGACATGCAGGTTGGTCTGTTAATTGGTTACTATATATGGCCCCAAATGTGTAGGAGAGTGGTAGAATTTGGGGGGTTAGTGATTGGAATCTGGGGAGAATAAAACAAGATCAGTGCAGAATTAGTGTAAATGGATGCATGATGGTCAGTGCAGACTCAGTGGGCTGAAGGGCCTGTTTCCATTCTGTATTGCTCTATGACATATTGAGGGTGAAAGATACAGAGAGATACGAGCACCCAGAGTGGTAATAACTTGGAACATATTAGTGATGGAAAATGAGTCAATCAGGGGTTTAAAAAGGGAATTGGATAGTCAGGTGAAGGAAAACTATTTTGTAGGAAAGAGGACGGGAATGAGACTGAACGTACTGGTCTACAACAAGCCACCATGAATCTGGTGAGCCAAATGGTCTGTTTTGTCATAAAAACATTAAGGCCCTACTCTTGTAACCAAAAATCATAGGAATGTTGATGCTAGTGTAGACAAAATATCAGGCACCATACAAAATCAATCAAAAAGGCTGATGAATTGTTGGGCTTTACATTAAGGGGTTTGGAATTTAAAAGTGAGATGCAAGTGCATGGACCCTTAGTGAAACCCCCATTTAGGGCAAAACACTCAGCTTTGGGCATCAATGATTTAGTAAAGATGCACTGGACTTGGAAGTGGGAGGTGAAAGGTGAAGAGGGCAAGGGATTTGGTGGAATGCAGCTTCAGCAGGAGTTAAACAATACGTACAGGTTACAGAGATTTGGCTTGGATGTACTTGATGTGAACACTGGATGCCCGAAGTGGAAATATTTTCCATTCCTCAGCACTAAAATCACTCTCCTTAATTGAGCATTAAAATTCACCATAAAAGTCCAACTGTCTGTAAAGATCCCTCAAATCTGGAACACCAATTTTTAGCTGTCTAGTTAGGTTTACAGGAAGTGACAACTGCTGTTCAATCTGCTGCAAAGGGATCTACTTTTATAACTGATGCTTTGTAATATAATGTTATGTTTAACCATTTTCAGAGGCTGACAAATGCACTCAGAGCCCACAGTGAAAATGCATCAGGTACAGATGGATCAAGGTGTCAGGGTCAGTTAACAGATCAACAGAAGCACAGTGAAAATGCGTGATCCAAGATGAAGGTGTTCAAGTGGAAGTTAACTCATTAGATTAAATGGAACCTGTCCCAGAATAATTGGTTGGGAAGAAATGGAAGACCAGTTAGATTAACAGTCCTAAAATGTGTGTAGAAGACTTCCGCAGCAAATACAAAGAGATAAAGGAAGGCTTTGATCACTATATGAGAAATAAAAAGCCAGATAAAGAAGGTGTGCGATTTAGGAAATTGAAACTGCCACCTTTAGAAGTGGTAGAGATGCAAGGTATGGATTCAGGTTGGAATATTTCTACACTGATACCCTGGCAGATTTTGCTTGGTTATATTGACAGTCTCTCACCAGAGAGGAAGAAATCCAATAACATCCAAGAAGCTCAACATCATCCATAACAAGGCACTTAAATGGCACCCATTCACCATCCTAAACATTCACTCACTCCACCACCAGCGCACAGTGGCTGTACCGAGTACAACCTACAAAATACTCTATAGTTACTTTACCCTGGCTACACTGACAGCATCTCCCAAGCCATGACCTTTACCATCACACCACCAAGAAGGACAAGGGCAGTAGACACATGGGCACGCCACCACCAAGTTATACACCAACCTGACAATATATCACTTCATTGTTGCTGTGTCTACATCCAGGAACTCCCTACCCAACAACTTTGTAACAGCAGTTTCACCAGCAGGATCACAATGATTCAAACAGGCAGCTTGCCATCATCTCAAGGGTATTTAGGAATGAGAAATAAAAGCTAGCTTTTCCAGTGACACCACACATACTAAAAACTGAATACTTTTTTAAAAAGTCCTCTGAAACTACATTATATGTGTTGAACCAGCCTACCCTAACTCAGGGAAAAAGGGGAACATCTGGCCGCACCAATCTATGGCCACTTGGCCTTCAGGGGAAGAACATGATGTAACTGTGCAGGAGAATGCTGTAGAAGAACCATTGCTGTGGATCAATACTCGGAATGAAAGTAAGAAAATATAAGTTTCAAGACTTAAATGAGAAACAGTCACCGAGTTCAGATGGTTCAGGGTATTAGAGGAGGTTAATGGCTAGCAGAGGCACTGATTTTAATTTTGGAAACATCTTTGGGAAGTTGTAAATGTGCCAAACTACTTGAGGGCCACAACTGTTTACAATTGTAGAAAGAAAGGGATAAGCCAAGAATTTATAGACCAGTTGGGCTTAACTGATTGTGGGTTAACCGAAGTCTACAATGCAAGATATTTAGGAATAGCCTGTAAATTGCAAACCTTGTTCGAGTCTTTTTGATGATATTAAAAAGAAACAAATGAGGCATCTTTTATGAGAGAGAAAAGCACAAGGAATCTCGCAGATGAGAAATGGAGGCATAGAGCACAGAAGCAATGAAGCGATGCCGAACCTGTACAATAAACTAGTTAGGCCACCACGAGAGGTCACCACATTTTGGAATGAATGCAAAAGTCCCAGAGAGGCTCCAGAAAAGATTTACTGAAATGGTTCCAGGGATGAAGGACTTCAAGTACAAGGTGAGACCAGAGAGCCAGTGCTGTTTGCCTTACAGCAAAGAGCACAGAGAGAAGATTTGAATGAGGTGTCCAAAATCAGCACTGACTTAGACACGGTAAATATAGACAAATTGTTCCCAGTTGAGGAAGGCTGAAGGACCAAAAGGCATATGTTTAAACTTCTGGACAAATGTTGCAAGAATAATGTGAGTAACATGCTTGACTCAGTAGTTGTGAGCAGGAACTCACTGCCTGAAGGGTGGTGGAAACAGAATCATCTACAAAGCTATTGATTGAAAGCTGGAAAATGGGACTAACCCAAATAGTTCAATTTTTAGCTGGCATGAACACAAAGAGTGAAAAGGCTTTCTACTCTCAATTTCTACAATTCCATGACACCACAGTGCATTTAAAAAGGAATCGGAGGAGAAAGCTGCTGCTGGAGTTTGACTGACACAGATGAGACAGGTTAAATTACCTCTTCTGTACTGGAATCCTTGCAGGTTACAGTGTACACCATGAAGGCCAATTTTGCAGTTTTCCCCACCTCAAGGCAAAAGAAAATCATAAAGAAAATGAATTGATCTTGATTTAGCAGTATGCAAAACACAAAGCTGTATTCTGAAAAGGGATGTCAACAAAGGCGGGTGGCCATAAACATTTCTTTGTGTAACGTACAAAGCAGGTTGAGACACCCCCCCCCCCATCAACATATGCTGAAAGATAAATCTTTACAGCCCATAAGTGAGTACCTATTTGGATATAATGGATTTGTTTAATGTAGGATAGCACAATTGTTATAAACAGTGGTATGAATTAAGAATTGATTTAAGATAAGAGATAAGGTACCTTTATTAGTCACATGTACATCAAAACACACAGTGAAATGCATCATTTTGCGTAGTGTTCTGGGGCAGCCCGCAAGTGTCGCCACGCTTCCGGCGCCAACATAGCATGCCCACAACTTCCTAACTTGTGGGTTTTTGGAATGTGGGAGGAAACTGGAGCACCCGGAGGAAACCCATGCAGACACGGGGAGAATGGACAAACTCCTTACAGACAGCAGCCAGACTTGAACCCAGGTTGCTGGCGCTGTAAAGCGTTACACTAACCACTACACTACATGGAATTAATTGATATTATTGATGATTCATCCATGGTTCCAAAAATTCATTATTATTTGTTTGGTTATTTTACTTTATTTTTGATGCAATTAAGTGCTGGGAGCCAAGGTGTTATATACATATCAGATATGATCTAATTGAATAACCAGCAGGCCCGGGTGCAGAACAGCTTCCTCCATTTTCTACGTTCGCATGTTCCTTTATTTTCTTCACCAAATCTTTATTAACGAGCTATGAACAGGTTGGTTCACTTACTGTTCAACATTGAGCATCGGGAACATTTGAGTTTGTCTCCCCTTTGCCCCTCGCTCCCATCAGAATTGACAGAATGATTGGAAGCTCAAGATGGAGAAAACCTAGAGATAATACTAAATGAGAAAGCATATATATAGGCAACTGGACGAAAAGCAGAAGAGCTGTCAAAACGGCAAGAGCTACAAAATTTGAACATGGAAAGAAATTTCCAAGGGACATCAAAATTAACACAAAACATTCACAATATGGCAGGAAAGAGAGGGTGGTGAGGAGTCATCTCTTAAAAATCTAACAAAAAATCTTAGACTTAATAGTCTAAGTGTAAGTTAAGAAAAAAATAGAAATCGAAGCAGGAGTGGGCTATTCAGCCCCTTGTGCTTGCTCTGCCATCCATTAAGATCTTGGCTGATCTTTTACTACCCGCACCATTTTGTTGCACTAATTATATTTCCCTTAATATTACAAATCTATCAATCTCTCTCTTGAAGATACTCAGCACTACTGCCAGCTTGGGTAGTGAATTTCAAGGAATCATTGTCCATTGGGTGAAGAAATTTCTTCTCACTTCTGTTCAGAATGGCCAACTCCTTATTTTGAGACAACGAATTCTGGACACCTTAGCCAGGGCAAACATTAACACCCTACCTCACCTGTCAAGCCCCCAAAGAATTTTGCACATTTCAATGAGATTGCCTCTTGTACACAGAAGCAGGAGAGTTGAGGCTTAGGCTGCTTAATATCTCCTCCTAAAACAAACCTGCCATCCCAAAAATCAATGTGAACCTATGCTACACTCCCTCTATTGCAAATATATTGTTTTCTAGTTAGAGGGACCAACCCTGTGTACAATATCCCAAATGTTGTATCCCCAGAGTTCTATACAATTGCAGCAAATGTCGTCCCTTGTTATATTCCACCTGCCTTGTTCTTGCTCATTCATTTAACCTGTTTACATCCCCTTAAAACTTCTATGTATCCTTCCCACAACCCATATTGATTGACAAGGAAAATTTTCAATTGATCAGGAGCCAGCAAGTGTTAGACAAACCTGACAACCTGACTGAATTACTTCAGAGGGGTCTAAGTACTAGGCAGACAAAAATTGGGACTTCCAGAAGCAATTGATCCATTTCCTCAAAAACAACCTGTAAACTAAAGCTCGAGACTGAAATGAGAGAACTAGCTCAACAGCAGGAGGCAGAGAGATGGGATAATGCACAGGTACTCAAATAGGCAGGCTGGAATTAGTGCGGTCCTGCAAACTACAATGCTGAGGCCACAATTACACACAATATTTTTAAGTTACTTAAATGAGGGGACAGAAAGCCAAATATATTGTTGGAAGCACTAAGTTACAACAAAATATTAATTGTCTAAGCAAATAGGCAAAATCGTGGCAAATAAGTTCAACTGAGGAAATCTCAAAGTTGCTCACAAATTGGATAGGACAAAGAATGTTCTAAATGGTTAAAGACTATCGGCAGGAGGTCCAGTGATGACTTATAACTAAAGGAATTTACCTCTAGAGAACTGGAGTACAAGGGGCGGAAGTTATTGTACCAGTTATACAGATCCCTGATTAGACTACACCTGAAATACTGTGAGCAGTTATGGATACTTGTCCTTTGGAAGTATATACAGGTCTTATATGGGGGGCAATTTAGATTTGCCAAACTGGCTCCTGGATACCAAGGAGATGATGCAGAAACTAGGGTTGTATTCCCTTGCTTTCAAAAGTTTAAGGGGTGATCTTATTGAAGTTTTCAAAGTATCACGGGGGAGGTGACAGAGTAGAGAGAAATTCTTTCCTCTGACTGGGGAATCTAGGAGTAGCTAGTAAAAACCTAAAAAGAACCAAGGAGTGAAGCTGGAAAACACTTTTGTTCATGTAGGTGTAAAGATGAAGCTCCCTTGGACCAATGACAATTAATTCTAGGCCAATTATTATGTTAAAATCTGAGACTGATAATTTTTTTTGAAAACAAGTGGAATTAAGAATGTGCAAATAAGGTAGGGATATGATGTTAGAGGAAAGATCAGGTATGATTTTAATGGATACCAGAAAGGTTTGCAGGGCCAAATGGCCTATTCCTGTTGCCATATTCCCATCTATTATCTTTATTAAAATCAATGTTACAAGCCAAAATCAGCAGAAGTCTGAATTACACTCTGCTCAGCTTACATAATATATTGCTTTTCTAATTCCCTGACCCACTGTACACGTGGCACTAATGTCAAGCTGAGCAAATAACAGGAAGAAAAGCAAATGTGGGCATTACAATGCTTTCAATTTTCTATTCTAATGCTATTAAAAAAAATTACACTTTTATTTATCTTGACACTGAACTAAAACCATTCTACATGGAAAGTCTGAACAACGCAAGGTCCAATTTTAATTTGATTTATCTGAGGAAGAGGTGGGGCAGTGGGATCGGCTTCAGGCACCCATCTCACATCCCTCTCATTCTCCAATGACACCTGAGCCACATCTCTGCTGGGGCTTCAATACACCGAGGAGTAAAATGTAAGATCAGAAACATTCCCAGAGTCCGTTGCAAGGGATGCTGCCTCCAGCATCCTCTGCCAGGAAAGGAGGTTAGGTTCACCGTGTGGGTTGCTGGACTGGGAAACAGTGTCGGTTTCCAGGCACATGGTGTGGGGAGACATGGTGACTGGTACCAGATAGTTGTGGGATAGGGCGGTGGGGGGGGGGGGGGGCAGTTAGAATAGGGTGCAATATAATCCCATAATGCATTTCACTCAGCGTTTCAAATGTATGATACATTTTGCTCAATGAATCATTTTACGAAAGGGACACGTTCCTGAACATCGAGACTTTCGGACTTAACTTCAGGAGAAGACTTCAATTGTTATTGCCCTCTAGTTTTATTTAGTTTCTTCCTTGAGGAGATGCAAAAATCCTCGAGTTTAAGCTATGTGCACCATGAGTCTGCTGTTTAATTTCCATCAGCCCAGTAAATATTCCCGGGTTCTGCAACCCAAGTCCCTCCTCCCACCCGTCTGTTTTGCTGATTTCAGGCAGGTCACTGGGGGAAGGGGCACACTGACTCCCTCTGAGCGTGAAGGAGAGAACAGCAGAGGTTGGAGGGAAAGCACTCCCTCAGAGTTGGAATGGAACCGCCTTCACAGCAGGCGCCTGCTATCCGAATGAATCACAGGAAGTGCTTTGTTTGGAGGGATACCTGCACTGGGCTGAGGTAAAGGATAAGTAATTGGGAAAATGGGAGTTTTACTGGATTTGTAGCATCAGGCAGGTCACATGTGATGAATCGGCTGTGAGTGCAAAAGGGGAGGTGTTACATTTGTCGCTGGTTATACCATTCACCCAATCGGTTCCCTTGAAGTCAATAACATTGAATATTGCACAGAGCATGCAGCTCAAGGCAAAGTCGATGCCACCACCCCCACCCAAGAGATAATGCCTCCAACACCACCAGTTGCAGTGCCCCTTCCCCAGCAAACCTGTTCCCCTCAACTCAGCCCCAGCTACAGTGAACAATGAAATGAGATGCCCAAGGCTGAACCCACTCCAGATACTCTACATGCAGAGAGTGGTGCATTATCTGCTACAGTGAAGAAAGACTTTGAAAATCAAAGACTTTACTGGGGATACGTCTGATTGGGGAATTTAGGAATAGGTGGTAAGAACCTAAAAAAAAGATAAGAGCCAAGGAGTGAAGCTGGAAAACACTTTTGCTCATGTAGGTGTAAACATGAAGCTCCCTTGGACCAGGCACCTGGTTCACACTTATTTAATTCTCCGTTGTCTGAGGCTGGGTTGCAGGGAAGGGAATAGGTGGGGAAGGGTTCTGTGTTTGGTGGTGGTGGGGTCAGAATGTCCAGCGAGAACTAGTAAATCGAATGTTCTTCAAATCAAGGGATTGCTGTACTGAAAGATGTCTAGTGAGAGGTCCGTTTCCTCTTGGCCATCTTCAGTGTTGGTAAGTAACACACAGAGCGAGGCAGCCCATGGTGAACTAAATTAAAACACTATGGTACTTGAAAGTATTTCCACCCTACCCTACAAAGTCGCCAAAAAAATGTACCACTCTGCTTTTAGTGCACAGAAAAGAGCTGATTAGCAAAAAACCTTTAGGAGTATGCTCCTCCATTTCTCCAAATTAGCAACATGACCAAATATAGTCTGGCAATGCTTTAACAAAATACAATTAAAGTGCTTGCACCCATGAAAACATCTGTCACCACAGAAACAAAACTCCTTCATTAAAAAGTAACTGCCAAGTTCTTAGAATTTGGTCATAAATATGTGAATAGCATCCTCAATCCTGGCTAATCCAAAATATGTGCATTAGCCATGGTGTCCATCGTAAAGTGTACCTCACTAGATTTACCCTCTATCTAATTAATTAGAGATACAAAATAGAAATTTAGGCCTGAACTTTATTCTCCATAAAAACAACAAAGTTTTAAAAATCTGTCTCTGCACTCTCAGCCTCCCCCCAGCCCAGGAAAGGATTTACTTTCCATCATATCTGCCAGGGTTCTGTGAACGGACAAAAACAATATAAAAATAATCCATTTGATGCTGGTTTGGAAACATTGAGTGATTTTTCAGAGTTTAAGAGTATTTATATTTCCAGACACTTAAAACTGGAACACTTCTCCAGAAAATACACTATTCAGCAAAGTGGTTCAACAGCTTAAAATTTGGTGCCATCAAGTTCAAATTAAAAAAAAAGGAAAAATTTCATTTTGGAAGGAAAAGGAACAACATCCGAGTCAAAGCTGGAACAAGAAGAACGTAACAAAGGGGATTGCCTCATGAAATAAACCCTTGACCCTTGTCAACTTGCTCAATCCAATTTTTATTTCGCAATGGTACATTTTCAATATATTATACATTGCACATACCACAATTAATGAAATTAATTGTATGTCTCTAGCAGATGTCTGGAAAGTGAATCTTTATGTGGTAATGCTTGATTGGAATCCTGAAGGGAATTTCCATGGGAATTTGCAAAGAAATTATTAGCCTTTAATAGGAAGCTAATGTTGATACTCAGTTGGCCTGGCTCTCAGGCATACCTAGCATAACATTGAGTACAGCAGGATTGGATGTACCAAGATACTAATGGCCAAATGTGCACCCTACCAAAGATGGAGCAAGGTGGATGCAACATTGGCATCCTATAACTATTTTCTCCAATAAGCTGGACATTCTTTATGGGTAATCATGCATAACAAGTTGGTTAGCCCTTCGGCTGTAAACAGTATCGAAGCCAATCCTACTGATCCACATCTGATGGCTCCCACTCCCTCCCTCCACACATATACACACAAACACACACACACTATAGAAAAGGCCACACACTATAGAAAAGGCAGTGACGTGGTCCTTTGAAATTCAGTAAGATTATGGCTGATCCAGTGCCTCATCCACATTTCTGCTGGATCACCAGATCCCGTTCTCTTTAGTGTCCCAAAATCTATCAGCCTCAGCCATAAAGATATCCAATATCTGATTATCCATGGTCTTCTGAGCAACAGAATTTCAAAGATTCACAACGCACTGTAAAGAAATATTTCCTCATCTTAATTGTAAACAGACAACTGCTTATCCTGTGACTTTGAACCCTCATTTTGTCTCCTCCAGTTAGAGGAGACATTTTCTCAGCATCTAGTCCAATAGTCCTGCTCACACGTAGACCCATACATACATACACACAGGTTCTACAGGATTCAACGTACAACCATAAGGAGCAATTGGTTCACTAGCTCCCTCAGATAATAATTGGGATTTGCCTTAGGATCTCACTCATTTGGACGGTTCAGCAATGCACCATTCATTGCATTTAGTCACTGAACCATGAAAGGACCAGAGGGAGTGCTGGGAACGAGTGTGTAGAATGACAGCATTGTAAAGAGTATTAACCCAAAAATAATTATAATTGTAACTTACCACTCCCAGTATGAAAACCCAAAGACTGATTGTAAATGGACTAAAGTTTATCTCAATTTTATCTCAGATTGTTGATAAGTAAATATACTTTATGCAAACACTCCAGACCAAAAACAGGGCATTCAAGTGGTTTTAAACTGTGGTCAACTATGGAGCTACACTATTGACCGTGCCTACAAAACCAATTTGTTATTTTGTTAACTCTTATATTTGAGGATTCATATAACTGAATGAGCAAGGGAGATGCCTAATCATAACCAAGTTAAACATTTTTATAAATGGATGTTTGCTCAGAAGAGCAGACAAATTCTACTGATAAATCCACAGGGTTCAAGTAACAGAATCAGAAACAAGCCCCTTGTAAATTTACTAAATGAAGAAAACAACACCAGGGTGAAATCAGTTAAAGTAAAAAAGTGCCGCAAGTAAGGAATACAAGAAACATATAAATTTGCAAAACCAGGTAAGGAGTAGGTACAAATGTTTTAAGTATAAAGCAGGTTTTTCTCCACATTGTTCATGCATATAAATACACTCAGGGCTCAAATCTTTCAAATGTTTGTTAGTGAAGGTGTTATTTACTGCAACACTTCAATATAGTTTATTATGCAGGATCCTTTTCACCAAATAATGACTGAATGGTACTCAAATTAACTTTAAAGTATATACTGTGATTTATAGGACTTTCTGCGCAATGTAATTCTGTGCAAAAGTTTTATCTAACAATGCACATTTGACAGACCACTGGTGGAACACGCTGTATAGAGCCGTCCGTTATAAAATGAAACACCACTTAAGGGTTGTGATGGACTCCGTCTTTTTACAATGGACTACAATTGCCTAGAAAAAAAATTAAAATATATCCGCAAGACATTTAATTCTTATAGCCCAATAGAATTAAGTTGCTTCCAAGAGAACAGAGCTCAGTCCACCCTGATTATAAGACAAGTTGCAGTTTGGTAAGATTAGTTCAGATTTTTTTCTGTCACTAGGACAGTTTTAGGGACACTGCACTACACACCAAGCTATTCATCCACAACAAACAAAACATCCTTTCAAGGGAACTCCATTTCTCATAGCATGAGATACCGCTTCCACATACAAATGAGCTTTATTTAAGGCTTTCATTAACGTCCTGCTGGTAGTCACAAAAACTTTTGTTTTCTTTTATGAATCAGTGGGGTGCAAAGTGGAACTGAACCAAAGCAACTTCACAACGAATCTTTTCCCTGTAATCCGGCCAAATCAAAATAAAATGGTTCTTGTAATCAGTGGGGCAGGGTGGGGTGGGGTGGGCGAAATGAAGTCAAAGTTAAATTTTCATAGATTCTAGCAAATTTAGTTACAAGTCAATTCATGGAACAATTTACCAACATGTATAAGATCTCAAGAATATTTTAAGTAAAAATAGATGTTTGGCACCATAACATTCACTTTCTATTTTTGAGTCTTAATGCTGACATATCATAGGAGCTGTTTAACCCTTGAGAGGATTACCCTTGTTACAGCGAAAAAAAAATGCTGATTTGCTTTATTGAATGGCATTTCAGTAAAACCAGTTTACTTCTGGGGTTCTCGCTGTATAACATGTCAGGTGAAATCCATTATTTTTGCTCCAAGTTCTCCATAAAGCAAGATCCAATTTCATGTGCTAAAGCATTCAATGCATTGTAAAATCACTTCAATTTCAAACACATTAAATTTCAAGCAATTTGGGACTGGAAATCTCTGATGGGAAAGGCTGGTCAGCGTGAGGGCAAATATAAAACTGACAGTGGTTGGCTCAACTACACAACTTGGGAAGATCCCAAGTAGAAACCCAAGTCCAAGCCAAGTTAGCTGTCTTAGCCAATGTCAGCAGGGGTGCTACATTTGGTCTCAGCATGCCAGGAAAGGAAGAATTTGTCAGAATTTCTGCATCAAAATGTCGGTTGAGAACTACGCTGAGATAAGTCTGGTTGCCAACGGATGATTCACATGTCATAGAGTTCTGGAGCCGGTTCCCCTGCATCCCTCTTCGGGCCACCACGTTCACACTGACTACCAAACACCCACTCACATTAATCCTATATGTTCCCATTGACTCCCTCCAGATTCAAACACGAGAAACAATTTACCATGACCAATTAACTTCCCAACCCGCACGTTTTTGGAAGGTGAGAGAAAAACAAAGCACCTGGAGGGAATGCTGTGATTACAGGAAGAAGTGCAAATTCCACACAGACAGCTCAGGAGGTCAGGGTTGAACCTAGGTCACTGGAGTTGTAAGGCTAGTTGCACCATAGTACTGCTTTCAATATTCAGATATTGTTTTCACAAGGTTTGTGCTGGCTTCTCAGTGCATCTTCAGTAGAACTGAGCAGGATATTCTTCAGGAATACATTCTCCCTGTTTCTTCCCCACTGCTACCTCTCTGACATGATCTCCAGACTGGATGTGATATTGGGCATGCAATAACTCAATGCCTCTTATAACATAAAACACAGATAATGGATACATGCAGTCCAAACATTTGCTCATCATTAGTGGTCCAGCCATGCTGGAATAAGGTGGATGTAGTCCTGGTGTCCAGTTTTACTTCAGTAAGGGGAGATTTGGGCCTGATACTTAAGAGGAGGTGGCGAGAAAGTGGAAATGTGAATGAAATGGCTTCCCCACCTAATTTAATGGCAAGATCTGATTAACATTTCCTTGTCTCCATTTCCCAGACCAGCCAACAAGTCAGATGGCTAAGGTTTCTACATTAAACTGCAGCCAGACAGCTAAGGTTGAAGGCTGGGGAAGAGGGCAGGGGCAGCTGAAGAAATAAAAAAATTCAAACATTCTCATATATCAACTCTCCCTGCTATATCCTCAAAGAATTCAAGCAAGTTTGTTGAACGTGATTTACCTTTCATAAAACCATGTTGACTAGCTTTGACTATATTCAGCTTTCCTAAATGATTAGTTATTTCCTCTTTGATTATTGACTCTAGCACCTTGCCAACAATAGATATTAGACTAATGTTTTGGACAAGAGAGTCACATTGGCTGTTTTCCATTGTTCTGGTACCCTCTGTAATTTAGCGAGTTATGAAAAATTTCAACCAGTGGGCCCACTTTCTCTGCAGCCACTTCCCTTAAAATCCTTGGGTGCAGGACATTGGGTCTTGGTTATTTGTCTGCCTTTAGCCCTGAGAGATTTTCTATTAATTTATTCCTTGTGATTGAGGAATTTGTAAAAAAAAAATCTCAATGTTATTTGAAATTAGCCTATCTCTTGTCTGAGGGATATTTGCAGTGTCCTCCATGGTGAAGACAGATGAAAAAAATTGATTTAATACATCTGCCATTTCTTTGTTTCCTGCTATTAATTCACCAGTCTTGTTCTCTAGAGGTCCCACACTTACCGTAGCCCATTTCTTCTGTTCTATAGATCCATGGAAACTCTCGCTGTCTGTTTTGACATTACACGCAAGTTTTCTCTCAAAAATCAAGTTTCTCCATCTCATGATCTTTTTAAGTCTTTCCCTGCTGGATCCCAAAAACTTCCCAATCCTCTGGCCCACCATCAGCCCTCCCCTTTTTGTATCCACTACTTTTCAATTTAACTTTATCCTTGACCTCCTTTGTTAATCACAGACTGTGCCACTTTCTCATGGAATCGTTCTTTCTAATTGGGATAAATTCCTGCTGAGCGTTAAAAACCAGCAGTTTCAATATCTGCCACTGTTCATTTACCTGTCTTTTAACTTATTTTCTCAATCCACCTTAGACAACTCCACCTTCATACCATTATAAATGCCCTTATTTAAGTTGCTCACCATCAAACTGCATCTGGAATTCTATCATATTGTGACCACTACATCCTAGGGGATCTTTAACCACAGGATCTCTTAAGCCTTGCTCATAATACATGACCAAATCTAAAATTGCATATTCCCAGGTTGGTTCCATAACATATTGCTCTAAAAGCAATCCCTGATGCACTCCACAAATTCTCCTTCTACAATACCCTTGCCAATTTGGTTCATCCAATCAACACACAGATTAAAATTGCCCATAACAACTGCAGTTCCCTCGATATTTCCACAGTTATGCTCTCCCCTATCAAGGTGTCACATTTTGGGGGCACACCACCTACTTCCATTGTGTCTTCTTTCTCCTGCTGTTCACGCTTTCAACCCAAACTGATTCTACATTACTATGCTCTGCCTCTATATCAACACTGCTCTGATACCTTGAAGAGACCAGAGAGAGGAAGAACGTCGGCATATGCTGAAGATTGTTCGTTGCTCCGTTCTGATACCTTATTTAACAAGGCTACCCCGCCTCCTTTAAATTTTGGCCTGTTCTTTTGGAACATTGTTCAAACTGGAATATTGAGCATCCAGTCCTTGTCCTCCAGGACCATCAGCAGTGCTGGAAAAAAACTTATTCTTCCACATGCCAAATCTCATCCCCCTTTAGTCAATAGGTACATTTTATAATGGAAATAAAATCCGGGGTAAGTGGTTTCATTATAACATTAAAATGGGTGGCAAACTGCATAGAAGCATTTCTCCTCATCTTTTCCCTGGTTCTTTGTCAATTTCCTGAACTGTTTTCTGACCAATACTCCTGTCAATGGATTGGGTTTCTCCCTCTAACATAGACTGTCATAACTATGAACACCTCATTTGATCTTCCCCAAACCTCCAGCTGGGAGTCAGTCAGTCAGTCACCCAACCTTCCATCAAAGCTGGAAGAGCATGGGTTCAAGTCCTAGTGGTTTTAAATCTTTTAAACTTTTATATCCCACATGATCAAAATCACTCAATTTCCTGAAGTCATCAACAGCAAGCTGACTTACCCACCTCAACCATTTCAGCAATCACCCCCACACCCAATACGGACTGTAATTGCCCCAGAGGCCAACTCCTGCATCCCTCAGAAGTCAGACTGGTGAAGGAAAGATACTTTGCTTTGACTGCAGGAAATTGGTCTTGCTCCAAGAGTCAGTGCTCCATCAGTCAGAACCAGGGTCATAATTTCTGAACACCTGCCTCTCATCTCCCTTAAGCCTCCCTTCCAGGTCACTACTACCTTAGCTTTCACACAACCACTCATTCCAGTAAAGCACCTCTACACCCTCTCCACAGCCTTCATAAAGTGTGGCACCCAAAATTAGTGCAATAGCCCAACACATGATACACAACTGGTATTTATAAAGGACTAACATAATTTGCTTGTGCATAGCACGCAAAAGCAATCATGGAATACATTTTGGAAACAGCAAACCACATTCATATTGATATTTAGGGTTATCAAACAGAGAAAATGTTTGAGACAATCCTCTGTTGCATGTTCCAACATCATTCTCTGTTGCATCTTTCACATCATATGTTAGTGATAATAAATCGGATTCTGATATCTGCTAAGCTTGCCATGTGGTAATATACATGCACTGAACTCTGTATCTGAAATTCAGTTCCAAGGAAGTCAATGGAAACAAACTTCAAAGTAGTATTGAATATTCATGTTACTACCTTTTCACATTTGAATATATGATTAAAGAAATAGGAATTTGCCTTCGGAGCTTACTTTTAATTTTCCACAAAAAAGGAGCTGCTTTATTCATCTAAGACCTTGAAGTCCACCAACTTGTTCTATAACTCCTAATAGTTATGAATGGAAAGATATTGGGAAGTAACAAAATCTTACCATACAATTCAATAACCATATAGTTATGGCAAGGAAACTGACATTGTGCTGTGTTAATCATGATTTCATTCACTGGAGAAGGTCACCTGCATTATTAGTTTCTAACTGTCAGTCCATAAATTAGAAGATTTTAAGATGTACAATGAAAAGCAAGATGGTTGCAGTTTGCTTTAAAACAATTTGAGATAGCATCATGTTGAATATGCACTACATCTTATAGATTAACAAATATCGAATCTTCATGCTGACTTTTCTGTTTTCTGAGCACATAACTGGGTAACAAGTGTGGGTCAACAATGCATTAATAGTTCAACAAAGATTTTATTCAATCTGCATTGAACATCTGAGCAAGCTTGTAGGTGGTGCCACAAGACTTTCTGTGTTTTACAGTTTGGTTTTGAATTATCACATGCTTCTCCATAACATTCCTGATGAAACAAATCATTGCTCCCCCTCACATGAAAGAGAAAGTATGTGTAAAAACACTTATATAATCAACACTTTTGTCAGATTCTCAGAACTGTCCTAATGGCAGCGGCTGGCAGCAATGAGTCTAGCATGTCACATGCAAAGATTCAGCGATCTGCAAAACTAAGTAATGGTGGAAATGCATTAAAAAAAAACTTGCATTTTTGATACATACCTCAGGATATCCCAAAGTTCTTTAATTTAAGACGCGCTTCTAGTGAGCAGTCACTATTGTACGATGGGAAACACAGCAGCCAATTTGCACACATTAAGAACGCACTAACAACCACCTGCCAATAACCAGGTAATCTGGTGGAAGAATAAAGATTGAACAGAACCAGGACCCCAGAAAGATTTCTTCTGTTAATCTCCGAAATAGTGCCATGGAATCTGGAACAGGAGTCTAGATTTCAAGCTTATCAAGTGCTGGACATTTGATTGGGCCGTCATCCATTGTAGTTCTGTTGCTGGGAATGGCTGCAGTGAGTGAAGAACCAGGCTCGATTGTATTTCAAGGATGGAGTGGTTTGGCAAGAGAGAAGTGCAAGAAGTACTAATAGATCAATATGGAATTTTTGCTCTGATAATAATGCTGTTATTATAGCATTTGGTGCTGTTGATAATGAAGGAAGAATCACTTTGAGGTGCAGTCTGAGCACATCCTGCCTTAGTTCCCCAGTCTTAACTTCTGCTGAATTCCTGCAAGGCCTAGGCTCCTAGCTTTAAATCACGTAGAACAGTACAGCACCATGATGCCAAATCTAACTAAACCTATCTGCCTATGATCCATATCCCTCCCTTCCCTACATGTTCATGTGCCTATCTAAATGCCTTTTAAATACTACTATCTTGTCTGCTCCCACCACCACCCCTGGCAGCACATTCCAGGCACCTACCACTCTTTGTGTAAAAAAAAAGTACCCTGCACATCTCCTTTAAACTCTCCCCTCCCCCCCCCCCCACCCCACCTTACGACTATGTCGTCTAGTATTTGACATTTCTACCTTGGGATGTAGACTCTGACTATCTACTCTATCTATGCCCCTCAATTTTTTTTATATATAAACTTCTGCCAGGTCCCCCTTCAGCCTCCAATGCTCCAGAGAAAACAATCCAAGTTTGTCAACCGCTCCTCATAGCTAATACTCTCTAATCCAGGCAACATCCTGGTGAACCTCTTCTGCACCCTCTCCAAAACCTGAACTGCAACCAGAACTACACACAATATTTCAAGAAGTTTTATACAGCTGCTGCAACACGACTTCCTGACTCTCATACTCAATGCCCCAACCAATGGAGCAAGCTTGCCATAAACCTTCTTTATCACTCTATCTACTTGTGTTCCCACTTTTAAGGAGCTATGGACTTGGACCCCAAGATCCCTCGGTACGTCAATGTTCCTCAGGGTCCTGCCAACATCTGTATACTTTCCCTTTACCTTTGACCTCCCAAAGTGGAATACCTCACACTTGCCCGGATTAAACTCCAGCCGCCCATATCTGCAGCTGATCTATATACTGCTGTAACCTTTGACAACCTTCTTCACTACCCACAATTTCACCATTTTTCATTTTATCTGCTGTGACATCTCTACACACTGTCCTGAAACCGTAATAGCTTTCATTGAGCAATTTCACTCTGTGCTAAGTACACTGGAACAACAAACAAATCCCCTCAGAGCTGACAATGACAAGAACACTGGGGTTTAGCCCATTTTGACAACCCAGTCTCCTGCCTTATGTAAACTCTCAATCAAAAACAGATGGCAAATGAACATTAGAGGGTCAAAGATAAAATCCAGAAACTGCACTGTGGGAGATCATTAGGCATTTATAAAAGAGCTCTTCTCTCTGTTTTACACCCAAGTCCCATGTTTTCATGGAATTTTCTTCCCTTCCAACTCCATAATTAATATCTCTGATCATGCCAGTGAAGAAATCGCCCCACTGTTAGAAACAACAA
This sequence comes from Pristis pectinata, assembly GCF_009764475.1. NCBI lineage: Eukaryota > Metazoa > Chordata > Chondrichthyes > Rhinopristiformes > Pristidae > Pristis > Pristis pectinata. The sequence continues at coordinate 72,114,986 of NC_067408.1, read as the reverse complement.
AACAACTATTCTCATGATGGTCATTATCAAGAACATCCACTGGGCAACAGAAAATGCACATTGTTCACACAATGGAGACTGGAGTGCTATATGTAAACATCACTATAAAATAAAAGGTAACAGGTAACACTCCTAGTGAATGAAATCTCAAAGTAAGAGAAAGCTTGTTGCAATGCTGTCTCGCAAAACACTTACCAGATAATAAGCCTCTTCTGTTTACATCCAGAGGCTTTGAGAGGTAATCCACTTGACTATCAATAGTAACTGGGCCTTGTGAGCTTCTTAGTGGTTAAAACAACAAACATGACAGGTTATGGTTACAAACAAAAAGCACACTTCAAAGGCTACATTTGTTCCATTTGAAAAAAACAAAAATCTTGAAACATTAAATGGCAGTACTTCACTGATGGTGCTGTACCTGTGAAGCAATAATATGGTGTAGTATACACTCAGCTGTAACTCGTCACATTGGTATGCATGCTTAGTGTAAAATGGGGAAGGTAACTCAAACCACATTTTCCCAGGATTATATTGTTAACATAGTAATGGACAACCACCCTAGTCATTCCCTGCATTATACACAGGGACTGATTGTTCAAATGCAAATATTTGGTCAATTAAGATTTTCTGGCATGAACCATTCCCCCAAGTAGAACCTTTTACATAGACGAAACCAGTTCCCTGATTCCAGTGCCAGTGAAGAAATCGCTCTTGCATTGTAAATGATGAAACAACATGACTATTCATATGATACTTTTTATCAACAGCATCCATTGGGCAAAAGAAAATGTGATCATTCTTCACATCAGAGAGACTGGAGCAAAATGTATGCTACAGAAGTTATAAGTATTTTGTTATAATCCTAAAGACGAGAGGTTGAGGGTGTTTGTACATTGTATTGATGCAGGTCGAAAGTCTGACATTTTTATTTCTTCACTCCAAACTTTTGCCATCCTCTTCCCACCACATGCTTATCTACTGACGGGTCAGGACAGTTGACTGCTAAAAAATTGAGAATTTAAAAAGTGTTCTCACTTTCTTTGCCAAAAGTGTGTCCCCAGTGTCAAACACCGTTCAATACACATTACATACATCCTCAACATATACAAATTCTCAGCAAACATTTAACGTATCCTCATAAATTCACCTGGGTCTAAGAACTCAGTCTAGTTATAGGTAATTTGTTTAAATTTGGTTCATCTATTACAGAACTATAGCTCCAATGTGCAACGGTTGTGCCACCGTTAGCTAACAAATTTCTCATGTTAGTAAAGTTCAGTTGTATTAAATAAAATTTGCAACGGCAATTGACTGAAGAATTTTTACCAGGGAAATGCAAACATACACCTAACAATAAAAGATTCCCAAAGGAGCTTTTCCAAATAATTGTCCTCTTAATGTCAATTTTCTTTTAACCCTTCCTGAATAGGTACCTGGGCCTTCTGTTGCCTTGCCCAAGTGCTCATCATTGTAAATAATGATATCGTCACTATTGTCACAGATGGCAAATAATAGAAGGCAGAAGGCAGATAATATCGTCACTGTAAATTGGTGCTTGGTGGTCAAGGTGGACTCAGTGGGCTGAAGGGTCTGTTTCCATTCTGTATTACAGGTGAGGCCAGGTTATGGTGCTGTGAGAACATCACATGATGTCTAAATGTGCACATGGCTCTTCAAGCACTGAACAACTATTCAGTGCTGATATAAAGTCTCCTTGATGAAGGCAACCCTTGGGTCAAATCCTATAGCACTGCGTCATGGAAACAGGCCTTTCAACCTACCCATTAATTCTCCCTATATTCCTATAATATGCCCCTAGATTTTACCACAAACTTACGCACCAAGGTTATTTTACAGAGGCCAATTGATTTACCAAAAATCCCAAAGATGTGCGGATTGGTAAATTAATCAGCCTCTGTAAATTGCCCCTAATATGCAGGTGAGTCTTAGAATCTGGGGGGGGGATTTGATGGGAATGTGGGCAGAATAAAAGCAAAAGATTACTGTAAATTGGTGCTCGATGGTCAAGGTGGACTCAGTGGGCTGAAGGGTCTGTTTCCATTCTGTATTACTCTACGGAACCAGAGTACCCAGGGAAACTCCACACAGTGACTGGTCAAACATGCAAACTCCATGCAGACAGCACCAAAGGTCAGGATTGAACTCAGATCACTGGAACTGTGAGGCAGCAGCTCTACTACTTGTGCCACTGTGTCCAATGTTACCTTTCTGTACTGGTAGATGCTCAAGGTTAGTTAAAATAATACTGCTTCAAAACATATACATATTTTTCACAATCATATGTTGACATTGCTCTTACTTTTTACTTCTCATAATAATCGGTAATTATTTTGTTGGATTGGGAGTAGAGTGGGACAAATGAGCTACCTTTCTGTCCTGCAAATTATATATATTTTTGTGAATGCACAAGTGATGCGCATTCACATCAAGGTGATTAAGTAGGTCAAATATCCAAACAATGGAAAGGTGTCAAAAGGCAACGTACTTGCCTTAGTCAAAGTCCCCAGTCTCCCCATGCTCCAAGTGTGCTGTAATTCACCTGCTCAGAGCCTTCCCCAATGGTGCCAGCAGCCCATTCCTACCGGTGCCAAGGGAAGGATTCAGTTTCAAGACTGAAGCTTCTCTATGGTCACTCAAAATGGGGAAGTGATCCCTTAGCATCACAATACTAGACTAGGAGACTCAAGCTTGCCAGTGTTTAACTATGCCTCTTTAGTAAGATTTGCTTGTAAAACGTAAATGACCATTGAGTTCCAATATATTACACAACCTTTGTTGAAAAGCTCAGCAATGCCAAACATATTATCTCAAGAATCAATGCATTTTTATTTGTCATAATAACACTCATCTTGGAAATAGTCTCAATCCCTGTGGATTAAGATATACAAAATTCAGCTACACTGGAAAATACAGCTGGACGAGTAGACAGAAAGAGTTTGTCAAGGTTGACCTTCAGTTAATATTGTGCAAGGACATTTAGCATAACCAGTTTTAACCCACACAATTGCACATGCTCCTGATGCCAGACATCTGCTTCGTCTTTCAAGGGAAAGAAGTATGTCAGAAATGAATGCTTGAGCATCACTAACTTTATTATTTTAATCAAGAATGTGAAAAGAACGACATCATCTTCAACATAAATGGGAAATAATTATACACTGGCTATTCCTCAAGGCACTGAATTTCAGAGCCAGACAAAAAGCACAAAAAAGTTTTCAAAGTTTACAGGACAGCTGGAAGCCTTTCACTCCACTATACGTGTGACGGTTCTAAGAGCTAATCCCACTAACCTGCGTTATCCAAAACAGATCACAGAAGAGGGAGTTAAATTTTCTCTAAGAGGCCAACAAAACACTGGCCCAAATTCCATTACCATTATACCAGGGACACTGTTATTAGTGACTCGGTGATTAATGATACAACATCATTATACATCTGTGGCAACCTGCATTTCATTACGAAACCATTTGGAAATGGATATGCTGTCACCACTGTAGTGCTAAAGCATCAGGATAGGATAAACTGGCTTAGAAGCTACAGGAGTCACTCGTTGCATTCTCTTGTTTTAAATTGATAAACACTATTCTGTCAGGGTGGTGTTTTGAATACCTTGTGTTACTGGAAACAGTCATACAGTATAGTGCGTCACAAATAAGTTATCTTGTTACTAATGGCAAAACAAGGTCTTAAGGGGGGGAATGATGCAGGATGGTGTTGGAGTATCAGCACATTTGATCCTCCATTCACCCACATTTCCATTTGGTCAAATGTGTAGCCTCCAATGAGCTACTTTTATCCACCTCCCAGGAGAGCTGGACAAGAACCACAGACTCAGAGGGAAACAAGAAATCAAGAGGGTGGAACAAGGGATTAATCCCTCATTCCACCCTCGTTGGTAATAGCGGTGAAAAATGAACAAAAATAGTTCTGTTCACTCACAAAAAGTTCTGTTCATTGATCCCCACCCAAAGATATGCTCAGCCACTAAAGGGAAAGGTCTCCATTTGTACTGCCAGTAAGTTTTTGGGTCTAGTTAAGAATTAGTTATATAAGAGTCTATCCCCACTAACATTTCACTACCCATTATGGTTCAGAAGGAAGACGAGTGACATGTTGCACTGCATTGGAGAGCTGGCCAAGTATTTGGTAAGAGAGTAGTCATGTGACTATCAGTGCTCACTGTTACAATCAAAGGAATGACAGCAACCACTGGAGAGAGATTATGGACACACAAGAGACTGGAGATGCTGGAATCTGAAACTCAGCAGGTCCTGATGAAGGGTTCCAACCTGAAGCATCAACAACTCCCCCACCCTCCCCCAGAACTGGCGCTTGAGTTCCTCCAGCAGATTGTTACTGGGGAGAGGACATGTGCAGTTAATTCAGAAGTCACAAGGAACACTACATTCCAGCCTTGCCCAGGGTAAATTTCCCCCAAATCAGCAATCTGATGAGGACTTTGAGCACTTACCAACTAATCTTGCCGCAGATAACACTGAAAGTGTTCTGCTTTGTTGCATGTGTAAGAACATTTAATGGCATACTAATCCATAATTCTTCACTCTAGTCTAAAAGTACTAATAAAATATGCACATCTTGTTATCCCCTCAAATGAATATCTCAAAATTCTACACATCAAAAAAAAAATCAGATTCATGCTTAATTGCATGCTTACACCCAACCTTTATTTCATGCTCTATAAAGTCTTTCAGAAGTTAAAAAATGTGTGTTTTGTACTTCTGATTTGTTGTCTACAAGAATTCTTCAATATGATTGGCTGTTCAACTTGCTCGATGGCTTACCTGTTGACGGATGCTAGAGACTGACATCGGGGAAAGGAGGTTCACGCCATAGGGACCACTAGGTCTTTGAGGTAAGTTGCAAGTAAATTTGTTTCACTGCTCACTGTAAAATCTAGGCTGATGTGCCTATGTAATTACTTATTAATACCTTTCAAGTTCACATTCTCTCCATGAAGTAGATGGATGTCTTTCTCCTCCGAAACACAATATCAAACAAGTTATACAAATATTTCCATCCATATTTTTCTGTTGCCTGTGACGACTATTTTCCGCACATATAACAAAGAGCTGCTGAGAAGCTGGAATAACTGGAGCAAAACCAATCCTCAAGAAACAAACATTACCCATTAAATAGATCAACAGAAAGATTTACCAGCTGAAGTTTTATCAAGAAACTAGATTTGAACTCCAAAACACAGAAACAAGACCAGTAAAGCAATATGAAAATTTTGCACAAGCATAATCCACTTCTGCCATCATTTAGAGAACCCAGTGTTTCATCCTTCAATTTCAATGAACTACACATTTGCCTAGACAAGGTGCAGTCCTGCTGCACGAAATACCATCAAGTCAAGAAATTCAGAAAACGTGCCAGATAAAATAGAGATGGCAGCAGCTATTGAAAATAGCCACATCTAAAACCAATTTCTTTAAAGGCTAATTACACATTCAGTCCACAGCACAATATTTCCACTGTAGCTTTAAAGGCTTTTATTAGAGTTATAATAGATTGGCATGTCATATGCTAGAGAAACAAAAACAATTTTGTCTACTTCTAGTGGTTTATATCTGCTTAATATGCTAATGCAAAACAACCAAGAGCCTGACAAAGGCTACTTAACATTTCTTCTGCTGAAGGGAAAGTTCAATTAACTAACAATAAAGCCCGAACTAATTTCATTGTGATGGTGCGAAATGTTACTTCAGTCCTTGAGCTGCCACATGCTTTTCTGACTGAAGTTGCAAACTAGGCATTGTTCTTTGTTCAACTGGTCACAAACCATGGCCTCGGCATTAGACCCCATCCTTCATCGTTGCACTGAGTTTCTGATGAGCAAAACATTTTTAAAGGCACTTTGCATCAGCATAGGCTCAGCTGCCGGCAAGAGGATTAGTTACCAAGAGCGTTAAAAAAAATTCAACAAAAAACAAGTGTCAAACTGCAAATAAACAGCCCAATATCCATGCAGTACTTGGAATGGGTAAATGAAAAGCCAGAATAATGCTGATGTTATAATCTGAACAACAGCAGACCACTAGACCCTCAACCTGATGACAGCTCCTTGGCTTTAAATAAAGTTTCTATTGTATTTCCTGCAAGGGCTTCATTAAATTTGAATTGGCTAAACAGCAATTAGGTGAGGTTACGATAAGCAAGTTCATTACTGTATTAACTTGCATAATACATCTAACATTTTAATCTTTATGCTACAGAAGTGGTCTGTTAAGTCAGATCTCACAAATGGATCTTCCAACCCACAACTGCACAAACTGGCAATTATGCGATCTGTTTAGGGCTTGGGGAAGAATAATCAATTAGTTTGCAAGCATTTATCTAAATTTCAATGCAAGAAGTGAATTATTTTTCCAGTACAAAACTTTTGAAAATGCTAATGGAAAACTTGGATAATGCAAAGTTGTTCGTCTAATCCTACAAGCTGTTGGTTATTCTTCCCAACACTGTGTAAGAATCATGTATAAGAGCAGGATGTGGAAAGTGGATGCAATCCCCACAATGAAGACAGTTTATGATCAAGCCACACATCCTGACAGCCAGCTCCAGCATGGCACTGACTGTCTGGACAACCAGACACACACCTGTGATGGGCTACAGCACGAGATATAGATTTACACCCAAATGACAGCTGCAAAAGCTACATTCACAGCATAGATAATAATGTTACTGCTCTGGTATCTCACGGTGATTACATCATTATTTAGGGCAGAGGGCATTGGGAGGAAACAAAAGGGTCAATAGTGACCCTGCCTACAATTTGCATACCAACTTGGGTCTCACTTAATATTAAAATGTATATTTTTAGAAACAGAGAAACTACTGATCATTAAGCACAACATGGTTTTTGTAAGATCAATTCAGTTATTCCTATTTCCCAACATGTTCATCATAACCTGATTTTTGTTTCCCTTCAAGTACTTATCCAGTCCCTTAGTGAAAGCCATGATTGCTCCTACATTCACCATCCTTTCAGACAGAGAATTCCAGGTCACGACTACTAGCTGTGTGAAAAAGTCTTTCCTCATGTTACCTTTGGTTCCTTTACCAATCACCTTAAATCTGTGCCCAACAGTTCTTCACCCTTTTGCTAAAGGAAAAATTTCAGTACATTTGTTTATTCTGGACCCTTCATGATCTCGAGCATTTCTTTCAAATCAACCAGAAACCCTCTGTACCTTACAACATTTTATAGAGTGTTCACATTTCCAGGTTTGCAAAGCTTCAAGCTGACAAAAAACTAATGAAACACAAGTCAGTTCCCGAGGCCTGAAGCAAAGCAGCATGAACTTCCTCTGGACGATCCTACTCCCCACTTCTGGTTTGTGGTGCATTTATACTGCTGCCTCAGGATGGATGCATACTCAGTCAATTACCTAACACAGTACAAATTGAACACGCATGTGAGTTATGGACGGGCACAACTAATCACTAACTAGGCTGTCAGTGAATTACTAGGTCAATTCATTATATTGTAGCCCACAGCCTCAATATGCATCTATTTATCACAATTTTTGCTCTGTGCACACTTACCCTCATCTAATGATCCCAGCTGCTCAGCCAGCCACAAATAACTGGTATTGACTGCCCCTCTGGCTGAAATATAACCCAATTTGTTTTGGATCAATACAATTGAAAGACGGACTGACAGTACGGCAGTCCAGTGTGTCGAGGTGTCACAGCTCAGAGGGAAGTATTGTGTTCATCGCTACCCCATTTCCCACATCCCGAGTTCTTGATCTGGCCTGGCCTCTTCAGAGGAAAGACCCTCACTGCAGAGATCAAATGACTGGCCTCCCTGAAGCTGTTTACAAAACAGGATCACAAATAAGAACTTTCCTCCAGGCAACTGAGAGAACATCAATAAATTCTTCATTGGTTCATTGGCTTCTCCCCATTACTGCCTCAATGGACAGAATACCTGGTCTCTGAAACTCTTGATGCTCTGCATTAGTTCCAAATTTATAATCTCACTGACAACTGACACAGGAGGCTTACACAATGCGTAGCTGAGCAAAGCAAACCTGGAAGGTCCATTCTGTAGTCTCCTGTGATTGTTAAATCAACTGGAACGGCAGCAAAGTGTGACAACTGATCTTAGTCTACCTGGTTGTGGGATAGACATTCAGTTCTGTGTTCTACAATCACTATCCTAGGACCTATCTGGAAATGTATATTTGGACCTTTGGGATGGGGAGGATTCAGCTCAGGTATGATGTCCTGTTTGGTTGAACTATGCCTGTGGTACTCTGAAAGAGCTATCTCTACTTAATTCTATTCCCCTAGACTTCCCCCAATACTTTGATTAAAAGATCTTCCATTGTTAAACAAGTATGCACTTTCCTTTCAATAGGTATTGCAGTTCCTACTTCCAGCACAGTTTCTAGTTGGACATTCTGCATCCCAATAACAGAGCAAAACATTTTTCCATCCAAGCTATGGACTCAGAGCCTTTTTAATCTTCTTCATATGTCCATCCAAAGTCAAACATTTTCCCATTTGTGATGCAACGTAAAACCCATTGGTCAGCCTCTATAAAATCTTGAGTCATACATGGGCTATCCACAAGCAGTGAGCAAACCGAAAGGTGTTGTGTGGTCTGTTGAATTGGTGGGGATCCTGAATTTGTATTCTCACTCTTTTACTGACACAATGACCAATGGAAATAGATTTTCCATACTTACCTCTCCAAAATCTTGTGGATCGTTTGATAAAACAGTTTAAAAAAAAACAATTTCTTGCTTAATTATTAAAGAGTTCCCAGCACAAAGAACTGCACTTATACGTTCTTACAACATTGATGGGAGCTAATTGGCCCATTAAGTATATGCTGGTTCCAAGATGATTCCCATCAGTCCCATTGTCACTTATCTCCATGCAAATATTTTCTCTCATGTGCCCATCGAGTTCACCACCAATCCCCCCCCCCCCCCACCAAACACCACTCCCTGCCACCCACCTACATTAGGGCAATTATTTACAGTAACCATTAATCTGCCTCAGCTGGGAGACATCACAGGAGAGAAGAGGGCAGAAACAGTCAGCAGAATACATGCCAAAGAAAAAGGACACCTAAATTTGACATAATATCTAAAACAAAATGGAGTCTTACTCTTTTAATGTCTACTACATAATTCCAATCCTACATCAATCTCTCTACCCTTACTAAATTAAAATGGGCCCTTTTTGAGATTAAATAAAGAGGAACCATTTCCACTGGCAGGAGAATTGGTTCAAAATGATAGGCAGAAGAAACAACATATTTTAAATGCAACAACTTCTTATGATCTGGAAGCTAGTTTGACTACAACTTTCAAAAGGGAATTGAATATACAGCAAAGGGGAAGATATACAGCTGGGTAACTTTCAAAGAGCATGAGGGCCAAAAGGCCTCTTTTTATGATGTGAGTCCACAAAATCAACTCAAACTTACCTTGCAAACAAAATCACTCTCTACCTCATTTCCCCTCCCCCATTCAAATTCTCATTTCAGAAAAATGCCCACTGAATGTATGCACCACCAAAAATGTGACTCATATGTCAAAATCAGCATTACTCCTAAAACCCAAGAGATCTGCTTCATGCCAATTACCACTCCTACTTACCCACCCTCCAAATGAGTAGCTCATCTTACATTGTCAGGAATTCTTGCGTCTTAATATTAATTATCAAACAAGCAACATCATCCACCAGTCAGTAACGCAACCCACTGAATGCATAGCACTGGCACTACCTGACTGCTGAAATGGGGAAATTTATGGAGGCTGTGACCACTGAGAGGCCCCTTAAATGTTTTCAGCTTAAGTGGAAAAAAAACTCAACATGGAACAGCAGGGAAAAGAATCACGCAGTTTCTGACAAATAAATGGTAAATTCATCAGTGGATCAGAATAAAAAGATCCAGAGAGGCAGCCTACAAAGATTTCCAAACATTAATAGTGCATCTCTGTTGTTGAGAAGGGAATACTTATCACAGAGAGAAAAAAAAAATCAGCACTCCAACAATATAACATTACTGATAATCTTGCCAGGCAGGCACAAACCTTCAAACCATATCCTGCTCTAAAACAGCTGCTACAAATCAGCACTCGGGTTCACATGATGATTAAAAACATAACTTTTTTTTATTACGTTTGCTTTTAGGTCTCTGTAAGTTTTTTTTATTGTTAACTCCCTGATCTGGAGAAGGTCCTATGAACTAAAGAGAGTTTGATTAAAAACAAAGACCCTTTAAGTTAAAAGAATTCCTTGAGGTTTGCGCAGGCAAATCAGACAACAGATTTATTCCAGTCCGCTTGATTCACTTATCCCAGAGTCAGCTAGAAACACTTTCACCCCTTGCAAATAACCTAGTCGAGGTATCATTAAAGACTATATGGCAAGCCCTCCAGTGGTCTTTCCTTCCCAGTATAATCCAGGCTCGTAGATACCTCTTCGCACACTGTCCCGGCATCAAGAAGGAGCAAAACTTTTCAAATGAACAAATTGCAAATTAAAAGCTCGGCTGCACAAAGAACGGAGAGCAACTACGGCGGAGATAGCAGCAGAAAGCTACATTAACAATCACGTTGTTATTTTTGTATCATTTTAGAGCAAAAGTCCCGGGTAACGGTTATTCATAACCTATAATTCTGCAACAAAGGGAAGGAAGCGTCACATTCCCAGCTCAGATTTTGACAGTCCAGTGTGGAGAAGTTTCCTGACTTTTGTGCGCGTACTCACAGTTAAAAGAGGGGGGTATTGGGGGAAGGGGTAGAAAACTGTGTAGGTGCCCCCCTGTCTATGTGCACTTACCCATGTCTGTGAGCTTAGAAAGGCGAAGTTGGTGGACGGTGGCGTCCCTTTCCTTTTGCTGCAGCTAGCTTGCTTCCTTGCTGGTGTTGAGCTCCTCTTTGCCTCTCTCACCCGAGGTCGACGTGCCTGTGCCGCGGCTCAGGGCTCACAGTAGAGAAAGAAAGTCTAGCTGACGTCAGGCGCCCTGCTGAAGAGAAGGATTAAATAAAGTCAGCAAAAGCCCAGCCAAGTATTGAAATGAGTGGGGAATATTACCAGGGTAACTACAAAATACTTCTTCAACAAATAAAACTGACAACCAGGATACCCAGCAGCACAATGGGCAAGGATTGCTGGCAAATGATAGGTGCCAGTCAGAAAGTTTAAACGCAACACAAATAATGATAAAAGCGGGAAAAAAACTTATTTTGGAATGCCTAGCAATAAATATCATACTACTGGATCTATCTAAGGCCAATTTTAGATCTTTAAAGTAACCATAATGGTGAACATCAATTTTACAGCTTTGCCCCTGAGATTGTGCAGATTCCACAGTCTCTACCCATTTCACCACAGCCAGTCATACTATTTCTAAAAAGTTGGCAAAATTTAAGATAATTCTTTTGGCAATAAAATCACAAAGTAAGCATGGTTTTGATGATTGTGCATGTGTCAATAATATATTTTAAATTGCGTATTTGTGCAAAACCTTACTTTGCCATTCTGGATCATTTTGTTCTCAACATTTTAATTATAAATTTCCATTTTTAACTTTTTTAGTTAGATAATACTTTTATATCTGTTCACAGGACATGGTTTTGATAGGTCTTTAGTTATTGCCTATTCGAATTGTGCCAGATTTCCAGGCTATTTCAGAGGGCAGTTAAGCATCAACCATAAGGGTGGGTCTGTGGTTACATTTAGATCAGACTGGGTAAGGATGAGAAATGTCCTTCCTTTTCCTGAAGGGCATTAGTCAACCAGATGGGTTTTTATGACAACCTGGCGGTTTTCACGCTTCTCATTACTGATGCTAGCTTTTTTTTAATTTCAGATTTTTTTCTGAATTAAAATTCCTCAGTTGCTGTGGGATTTGTACTTCTCCTTCTGGATTATCAGATCATTTGTTCAGGTCTCTGGAATATAAAGTCTACAGCATAACCATTATGCTACCATTCCCTTGGTACAAGAAACACTACTTCTCTACTGCCCATTAATACTTTGAGACCTTGTAGTCATTAAACTATAGAAGTTTCCAACACAGGAAAAAGCCATTTGATATGTTACATCCTTGTGGATATTTTGCGAGAACAATCTAATGTTATTCCCACATCCCATGTGCACCCTGCCCTCAAAAACTTAAGTTTTTCTCTTTCAAATATACAGTACATCTAATTGTCTCATTTTAATTATTCTCCATGGAATTATTTTATGGTCCAATATTTCCCAAAATAATTATGTTTCAGTTAACCTCTCACTTTGATCTCTTGGTGGGAATTTTAATGCTCTAAACATCCTTATTCACTTGACCAAAACCGTTCATAATTTTAAAAATAAACAGCTGATCTCTATTTAGCTTTCGCTCATCAGGTGTAAGAACATCACATATTTCATCTGTAATCGAAGTTGGTTTTCTATCCTTGATATCAATCTGGTGAATCATTTACATGAACAAAAACATATTTATATAGAGTGACCATAACATTATAAACATTCACAAATAGGGGCATCTGAAGGAATTTAAAAATTATTACTTTTGGAGGGGAACTTTAAGTAGACGCATGCACAAATGTCCTGAACTGATCAATGAATGTTGTGAGTATGTAGGCAGCAGGGGGAGAAGGGAAGGGGAAGGCCCTGCTGCCTTCCCCTCCACCCATCACCCCAACCTCCCCACCTAATGCTATCACAAGGCATTTCACTGGAGTGTAATTGGTCAAAATCTTACAGTAGTTGCAAAAGAGACACCTGGCCAAGTTATCATAAGCTTGGTCAAAGAGACAGTCACTTTAAATATGTCTTAGTGCTATGGGGAACTGCACAGAAGAGGAGATGAGGTCTGGGGCAGATCAGTCATATTGAAAGGTGGGCCATGTTTGAGGGGCAAAGTGTCCTACTTTTTTAAGCTCTTATGTTTAACTTATGTCTGGCACAAATCTGTTGTTACTTCTTCAAAACACAGAATTCTCCTGGTGCTTTCTCGACATGGATTCATCCACCTACACTGACACTTTCAGAAAATTAAGATTTGATTCCAAAGAGATACAGTTTATTCAAAATATTTCCGTTGAGTTCATATTCTCAATGTGTTTTTCCTCAATATATTGCCTCACACATGCACATTTAATTGCATCTTCATCCAATCTTGCACATTCCATTACCTTGCCCACATGCCTCTGTAACCATTTAAAGATTTCCTCACATGTCTGCCAAGCCACTTATTTATGTTCCAATTGGCATCCCTTATTTGTACCTATTCTAGTGTAGTTTTGTCTCTATTTTATATTATTTTCTTTTCTTCCTCCAGTAAGTTTTTCCTTGTCAATGTGTCATTATCTGGCCAAAAAGCAAGATAGATGGTCTGACACAGTCCTTCACTAATGCTAACTATCCTGCAATGGGAATGTCTCACCCAGATGTTCTTTCCCTTCTCCACTGCCAAACCTGTCCTTGGAAACTTACCATTAACAAAAATATAGACCAACATTTCATTATGCTCCAAAGGACATTTTAAACTGCATGCAGGAATGCTGACCACTTATTCCCTCTGCAACCATTGAGCTAGAAGGTGAACTTTGAAAGAAGGCCCAACCAATTAGCATATCACATCTCATACAGACACCCTAATTTAAAATTGACTTGAAAATTGAGGCTCGTTATCATGTCCTTTGGGAGAAGGGATTTTGTTTCATTATCTGTGGGCATCAGGGAAATTATGTATATAACAATAATCTGCATCCCGTTTTGGTCACACTACAGGAAAGATGTGAAGGCACTGGAGAAAGAAAAGAGGAAATTTGTAAGGATATTGACAAGATTGGAAATTATTAGCTATGAGGAAAGATTGAATAAACTGTGGTTATTTTCTTTGGAACAGAGGAAGGTTAGGGGAGATTTAACTGAGGTGTATAACATTATGAGGGACCTGAACAGAGTAAATAAGAGGGATGATGAGAGTAAACTAGGTGGGTGGAAAAACAAGGGAGAAGGATTAGAAATGAGAAGAGGAGAAACCTTTCACCTGTGTGAAAGGGTTCTGGAGCTCATTGCCTGAAAGGATGGGAGAGACAGGAACCCTAAAAAGAATTTGGATGTGCTTTTGAAGAGCCATGACCTGCAGAGCTATGGACCTGGTGTTGGAAGGTGGGATTAGGTCGAGGAGCTCTTTCACAACCAGTGTAATTGTGATGGGCTGAATGGCCCCCTGTGCTATAATTTTTTTCTTGATTTTTTGATTATTTAAGTAAATAAGAAATAGGAGATGAAATATGCCACACAACTCCATGAGCCTGCTTTGCCATTCAATAAGAATGTGGCAGATCTGGTTGTTGGCCTCAGCTTCAGTTTCCTGCCTATTTTCCATTAGCCTCGATTCCCCTTCAGTCCAGAAATTTATCCCAGCCTGAAATACACTTAACATTCAGCATCCACAACATTCTGGAAGAGACAGTTCCAAAATTGAGAAAAGAAATTCCTCTTCATCTCATCCTTAGGATTAAAACCTCTTAAGTTTACATAATGATATTAAATGAGTATAAACTAGAAAATATTGTGCATAGCCTCGAAAAATGTCACAATAATACACCAAATGGATTCATCTTCTTTCATGGATTCTCATGTTTAAATGTGGTAACATAGATGAATGAAAGACTTTCAATTGCATTGTGCTTCTCCTGATCTCAAGATGTTTCAACGTGCTTCATAGCCAATGAAGCAGTTTTGAAGTATAGTTAGTATTGTAATGTGAGAAATGTGACACACAATTTCTGAACAGTGGGGCCTGCTGTACTGCATTGTGATGAACTGTTGAAGATATCAATTAGTAAGGTCATTGGAAAGAATGACCCAGTTCGCCTATGATTAGTTTCAACAGAGGCATGGTAGAGCAGATGAGCCTGACCAAGGTCTTGTGCTCTAATCATAACATTGTTACTTCTGAATTCGAAGTGCTAGAAATAGATCCTAGTCCTTTAATAACATTTCTAAGTCATGTGGTGACCTCCAATGCTGTTTTAATTTTTTTACCACTTGGATGTCTAAATCACTTTGGTCTTATACCTCTTCAGTTCTTTATTTTCTAAGGTATAGAAGATATTTAATTTCCCTACCAAAGTGTATCACCTCATATTCATTTGCCATTTACTCTCCAGTCAGTGGGTTTTCTAATATATAACATTGCATTCTTCCTCAATGTCAGCCACAATCTTTACCTTGGTATCATCTGCAAATTTTGATATTGCATTACTTATTCCCAAGTCCTAATCATTAATATGAAGTATAAATAAAACCATTGCCTGCACTGGAACAATGCTTTCTGCCTTCCTCCAGGCTAACTAGCTGCACTTTTAAAAGAACTCTCTGATTTCTATTTTTTAGTCAATTTGCCATTTATTCAGCTATTTTTTCCCTGATTCCTCAAAACAGATCCTTTAGTGGCTTCTTAGGTTCCAAACATATGACATCTACTACATTACCCTTACCAACTATAACTGTAATGTCTTCAAAGAATTCTGGCAGGTTGGGTAAGCATCAAGATTGCTTTTGGAATCTATTCTCAGTATTTATAGATATGTTTTCCATCTCTAGATACTTTTCTGTAACTTTCTTTTAAAGTATAGGTTCCATTTTCTTTCCTATCTCTGGGATAAAACTGACTTGTCTATAATTTTCATTGTTAATTCACCCTTCTTGTCTATAGGAAAAACATACATATTAAAAAAAGTCAGTTCAGTCAACTGAAAATCACCTTGTTTGAAGCAATAATGTAATCTTTGTACAGTTCCATAGTTATAACCAATATTATAATTCTTGTGCTAAAAATTTAATCATGGCATTAAAACAAACTGAATTTTGTATGTCACAAGGAAACTAAAACCAACAGAGGAACGTTCATTTTTCTTCACTAGAGCACTAAGATTGATTCGGGTAGACTGTGGATATTGATGTTAGCTTTAGTTCCCATCCAGCTTTGGTATCCATGGCAACACAGAGTAGGACAGAAATAACTATTAGTAACTCTGACTCGGGATAGTTCTCTGAAGCTCAAGAACTGGGTGGACAAAGGATGAGCTGCATTATTTAAATGCCATTTAAGTAGAAAAATAGAAGTAACAATATGCCATTCAGGAAAATAGAATTTTTATACTAAAAGTAAATCAAATGTTAAGGAAATGATCATTCAATTCATTTGATGAATGAATCATTAAGTATGGAACTGAAGCAGGTTTCAAGTCTTCACTGGTTTTGCTGATTTTGGTTTGTACAAAGTGTTTCTCGAGACAAAGGACATCAGTCCAGCTTAAATATACAAGACAGTCTTTTCTTATAACTGAGACTTATAACACTATCAACCTCCTTTGTAGCTCCAGTTGAACAATAGGAGGTAGCCTCAGCTCTTCAAGATATTTGACAAGCAGACATACCAGGATGCGTGAATTTGGTTCATAGAATAATTGTGGTGTAGACAATCCAGTGAGCAGTCAGTGGGTGGTGTGGCAATGGATTGTATTTGGTATCAGTAGTACGTGCAGCAATGTATAAACCAAGTGGATGATAATGTTACTATTTGTGAGTGTGATGTGGGTTGCTGATATACCACTACGGTGTATATGGTAATCAAGAGTGTGTGATGAATATTAATGAAGTGCTAAACTATGAGTGAATGGTCTGGCGATATCGTATGTATGTGAGTTGATGATGTACAACCTGAGGGAATCACATGGAATTTCAGTAAGTGGGATATTGATTAATGATAGGTTAATACAGTGTGCATGATTTGAGTGGAGTGTTGATTTCTTTGGCATTCCTCCTTTCATTTTGTACTAATCTATCCATGAAATATCACAATTCGACTGCTTCAAAACTAACTCTCATCCATAATTTGACGATAGAATGCACTTAGATGTTGTGCAACCCTCACACAAGTTTTCTTTATGAAAACTCCCTTTTCATGTCTCCTTTGCTATTCATTTCTGTTGATCTGAAATCCACTTAGAGGCTTCAAGTGCAGTTGGTTTTCTTGTAAATCAGCAGACACCATTTGTCTAGTTTAGATTCAGCAAGAAACTAACTGTCAGAAGAAACATAAATTATCAGAACATCTTAAAAAAATCATAACAATGCCAACAAGAATTAAAAACAGTAGGCAGTACTTAAAATATAAAACTAAAATTGAAAGATAATAGAAAAAAGGACTTAAAGGTTTTGACTCTTCAAGAACTCCATGGTTATGAACACTTTCTAATGTGGGAAGATCATAATAGACAAGCTTCTGGTTCATCAGCTACTATTATGTTCTAATACCACTTGATTTACAGAAGCTCTCTCCCACAATAATCCTCTAAAATGTGCAGATACCAAGATATGTAGTTTTCTTTTAATAGTTCAGTATCCTAATATAAAGCTTAGTGTACAAACCAGTGATGTTGCTGGAAAATTAAATTACTTGATGGAAAGTGAACTGGGCACACTGATAACTGCATTCAAATTTACCTAAGATATTTCAGTTGTGTGAGATGTTATGCTAGAATGGATATTTATCATTTCAACTATTGTACCAACAAATATCCTGTAACAGGATCAATGTTACTTTGTAGAAAATTTTATTTTCAAAAACATATTTTGTATTAACAACAAATGTGCCCTGTCTGGGCACATTATGGCCCTCAGAACTCACCACTGAATCAAATCATTTCAGAGAACCAGACTTTCCAGTTTGTGCCAGCACTGGCCAATTCTGAGGTGAGGTTATCAACTTGTAACATTAACTTTTTTTGTCTTCTTTGCACAGATGGAATCAGCACTAGATCATCTGTAGAGGGAAATGGACAGTCACTGTTTCCCCCTGCTGATGCTGCCTGACTTGCTGAGTTCTTCCACAGATTGTTTGTTGCTCCAGATTCCAGCATCTGCAGTCTTTTGTGTCGCCTGGTATCAACACTCACTGTGTCCTTCAAATTCTCTTGGTTTCCACCCCATCACAGACAATTCTCTTTGTTCTCTCCACCTTTCCCCTTTCTCTGAAAATTAAATGGTGCTTGTTCCTAGTTCTGAAGGTCATGGCCTGAAATGTTAACCCTGTTTCTTATTCCACAGATGCTGCTTTATCTATTGAATATTCCCAGTATATTCTATTTTCATTCTTGATTTTGTTTGGGATCCTTGTCACCTTTATAGTTCTGATACTTTTGGAATGTATTCTACATCTAATTCTGGAAAGATGTATTAGACCTATCCTTTATTGCACAAAAGGCAACAGCGTCACACTGTTAAAGTGTTCATTGTAAACATTAATTCTGGCCAAGATTCAATTTTATTCTGCATTACACTACAATTAACGTGACAGAAAATACACTAGATCAATCAGCAAGACAAGAAAGTACACATTTGAAGAATCAAAACCTGCCTTCTGTATTTTGCCCAATCTGGTGTGTATTTTACATTTTTACAGTTTTTCTGTTGTAAATTTTCAATTTATCCTCTTCAAGATACAAAAAAAATCCTGTCCTTTATTACATTTGAATTTGTTTGTTGTCTTCTTTGCATTTTGGGTTCTCCCCCCCCCCATAAAAAGCACAACAAACTCCCAGCTGATACACCTAAGCTAACCGTTGTAAGGCTTTCCATTTTCAAGATTAGCAACTGAAATCACTACAGTTCAACTTTGATACAGAAAAGGCACTTAAATGACATCTAATCATTCACTTTTGACTGATAGTTCACCTGATTCAGAAAGATAGGACCTTCACCTCATTGTCAAATTTAGTATGCTAAGGGTCACCATTATAGATTTTTTTTGTCCCTGGAGAAACTAATTCAAAGTATACAGGTTTTAAACTTGAGCAAAACTCAGAATCAGAATTAGGTTTATTATCAGTCTTATATGATATGAAATATGTTGTTTTGCAGCAGCAGTACAGTGCAAAGACATAAAATTACGAGAAATTACAAAATAAATAAATAGTGCAAAAACAGAATAACAAGGTAGTGTTCATGGGTTCATGGACCATTCAGAAATCTGATGGCAGAGGGGAAGAAGCTGTTTCTAAATCACTGAATGTGGGTTTTCAGGCTCCTGTACCTCATCACTGATGGTAGTAATGAGAGGATGTCCCTGATGGTGAGGGTTCTTAGTGATGGATGCCGCCTTCTTGAAGCATTGCCTCTTGAAGATGTCCTTATTGGTGGGGAGGGTTGTGCCTGTGATGGAGCTGGCTGAGTCTACAACCCTCTGCAGCCTCTTGCAATCCTGGGTATTGGAGGCTTCACATCAGTCTGTGATGCAACCAGTTAGAATGCTCTCCATCGTATATCTATAGAAATTTGCAAGAATCTTTGGTGACTCAATTCCTTGGTCTTGCTGACATTGAGTGCAAGGTTGTTGTTTGACACCACTCAACCAGCCAATCTATCTCACTCCTGTGCGCCTCCTCGTTGCCACCTGAGATCTTACCAACAACAGTGGTGTTATCTGCAAATTTATAGATGGTGCTTGAGCTGTGCTTAGCCACACAGTCATGGGTGTCGAGGGAGTAGAGCAGCGGGCTAAGCTCACATCTTTGAGGTGTGCCTGTGTTGATTGTCAGCAATGAGGTGATGTTATTACCAATCCATACCTATTGTGGTCTCCCAATGAGGAAGTCAAGGATCCAGTTGCAGAGGGGAGGACAGAGGCCCAGGTTTAGAAACTTGGTAATTAATACTGAGGAGACAATGGTGTTGAACACTGAGCTGTTATTGATAAACAGCAGCCTGATATATGTTTTGCTGTTGTCTAGCTATTCCAAAGCAGAGTGGAGAGCCAGTGAGATTGCGTCCACTGTAGACCTGTTGCGGCTGTTGGCGAATTGCAGTGGGTCCAAGTCCTTGCTCAGGCAGGAGTTAATTCTAGACGTAACCAACCTCTTGAAGCATTTCATTATGTGAGTGCTACCGCGTGATAGCTGTTGAGGCAGCTCACCCTGCTCTTGTTGGGCACCAGTACGATTACTGCCCTTTTGAAGCAGGACGGAACCTCAGACTGCAGCAGTGAGGGGTTGAAGATGTCCTTGAACACTCCACCCCGTTGGTTGGCACAGGTTTTCAACACCCGGCCAGTTACACCATCGGGACCTGATGCTTTGAGAGGGTTCACCCTCTTGAAGGATGTTCTGACATTGGCTTCTGAGACAGAGATCACAAGGTCGCCAGATGCTGTGGGGATTTGCACAGGTGTAGTGTTATTCTCCCTACCAAAGCCTGCATAAAAGGCGTTGAGCTCATCGGGGAGTGAAGCATCACTGCCATTTATATTGTTAGGTTTCGCCTTAAAGGAAGTAAATGGCCTGTAAATCCTGCCACAGCTGTTGTGCATCCGATTGTGTCTCTAACTTCACACAGGATTGCCTTTTCACTCTCACAATGGCCTTCCGTAAGTCATACCTGGACTTCTTGTAGAATTCTGGATCGCCAATCTTGAACACCATGGATCTAGCCCTCAGCAGACTGTGAGTCTCCTGGTTCATCCAGGGCTTCTGGTTTGGGAAAACTCAGTATGTCCTCAAAGGCACACACTCATCCACATAGGTCTTGATGAAGTCGGTGACGGCTATGGCATATTTATTCAAATCTGAAGATGAATCCCTGAATAGTTTAAACTAGAATTGTTGGGGGGTGGGATCCGAAATGGAGAGACTGGGGAAGAGGTGTTTGGCTGTCAAATAGAGAAAACTTGTAGTCGGTACGAGAGGAAGGATAGGCAGATGATAGAGAAGGGACGTGCTCAGACAGACGGTTTGAGATGTGACTATTTTAATGCAAGGAGTATGGTGAACAAGGCGGATGAGCTTAGAGCTTGGATAAATACTTGGAGCTACAATGTGGTGGCCATTACAGAAACTTGGATGGCTCAGGGACGGGAATGGTTACTTCAAGTGCCGGGTTTTAGATGTTTCAGAAAGGACAGGGTGGGAGGCAAAAGAGGTGGGGAGTAGCACTGTTGATCAGAGATAGTGACATGGCTGCAGAAAAGGTGGACGTCATGGAGGGACTGTCTACGGAATCTCTGTGGGTGGAGGTTAGGAACAGGAAGGGGTCAATAACTTTACTGGGTGTTTTTTTTTATATATAGACCACCCAATAGTAACAGGGATTTCGAGGAGCAGATAGGGAAGCAGATCTTAGAAAGGTGTGATAATAACAGAGTTGTTGTGATGGGAGATTTTAATTTCCCAAATATCGATTGGCATCTTCATACAGTGAGGAGTTTAGATGGGGTGGAGTTTGTTAAGTGTGTTCAGGAAGGATTCTTGACACAATATGTAGATAAGCCTACAAGAGGAGAGGCTGTGCTTGATTTGGTATTGGGAAATGAACCTGGTCAGGTGTCAGATCTCTCAGTGGGAGAGCATTTTGGAGATGGTGATCATAATTCTATCCCCTTTATGATAGCATTGGAGAGAGATAGGAACAGACAGACTAGAAAGGCGTTTAGTTGGAGTAAAGGGAATTATGAGGCTCTCAGGCAGGAAATTGGAAGATTAAATTGGGAACAAATGTTCTCAGGGAAAAGTACTGAAGAAATGTGGCAAATATTCAGGGGATATTTGTGTGGAGTTCTGCATAGGCATGTTCCAATGAGACAGGGAAGTTACAATAGGATACAAGAACTGTGGTGTACAAAGGCTATAATAAATCTAGTCAAAAGGAAAAGAAAAGCTTACAAAAGGTTCAGAGAGCTAGGTAATGTTAGAGATCTGGAAGAGTATAAAGCTAACAGGAAGGAGCTTAAGAAGGAAATTAGGAGAGCCAGAATGAGCCATGAAAAGCCTTGGCGGGCCAGGATTAAGGAAAACCCAAGGCATTCTACAAGTATGTGAAGAGTAAGAGGATAAGATGTGAAAGAATAGGACCTATCAAGTGTAACAGTGGGAAAGTGTGTATGGATCCGGAGGAAATAGCGGAGGTACTTAATGAATACTTTACTTCAGTATTCACTATGGAAAAGGATCTTAGTGATTGTAGTGATGACTTGCAGCAGACTGAAAAGCTTTAGCATGTAGATATTAAGAAAGAGGAGGTGCTTTTGGAAAGCATCAAGTTGGATAAGTCGCTGGGATCAGATGAGATGTACCCCAGGCTGCTGTGGGAGGCGAGGGAGGAGATTGCAGAGCCTCTGATGATGACCTTTGCATCTTTAATGGAGACGGGGAGAGGTTCCAGAGGATTGGAGGGTTGCGGATGTTGTTCCCTTATTCAAGAAAGGGAGTAGAGATAGCCCGGGAAATTATAGACCGGTGAGTCTTACTTCAGTGGTTGGTAAGCTGATGGAGAAGATCCTGAGAGGCAAGATTTATGAACATTTGGAGAGGTATATGATTAGGAATAGTCAGCATGGCTTTGTCAAGGGCAGGTCCTGCCTTATGAGCCTGACTGAATTTTTTGAGGATGTAACTAAACACATCGATGAAGGGAGAGCAGTAGGTGTAGTGTATATGGATTTCAGCAAGGCATTTGATAAGGTACCCCATGCAAGGCTTATTGAGAAAGTAAGGAGGCATGGGATCCAAGGGAACATTGCATTGTGAATCCAGAACTGGCTGGCCCACAGAAGGCAAAGAGTGTTTGTTGAAGTGTTGTATTCTGCATGAAGGTTGGTGACCAGTGATGTACCTCAGGGATCTGTTCTGGGACCCTTACTCTTTGTGATTTTTATAAATGACCCGGATGAGGAAGTGGAGGGATGGGTTAGTAAGTTTGCGGATGGCACAAAGGTTGGAGGTGTTGTGGATAGTGTGGAAGGTTGTCAGAGGTTACAGCGGGACATAGTAGGATGCAAAGCTGGGCTGAGAAGTGGCAGATGCAGTTCAACCCAGATAAGTGTGAAGTGGTTCATTTTGGTAGGTCAAATATGATGGCAGAGTATAGTATTAATGGTAGGACTCTAGGCAGTGTGGAGGATCAGAGGGATCTTGGGGTCCGAGTCCATAGGACACTCAAAGCGGCTGCGCAGGTTGACTCTGTGGTTAAGAGGCATATGGTGTATTGTCCTTCATCAACTTGGAATTGAATTTAGGAGCTGAGAGGTAATGCTGCAGCTATAATAGGACCCTGGTCAGACCCCACTTGGAGTACTGTGCTCAGTCTGGTCACCTCACTACAGGAAGGATGTGGAAACCATAGAAAGGGTGCAGAGGAGACTTACAAGGATGCTGCCTGGATTGCAGTGCATGCCTTATGACAGCAGGTTGAAGGAACTCGGCCTTTTCTCCTTGGAGCGACGGAGGATGAAGGGGGACCTGATAGAGGTATATAAGATGATGAGAGGCATTGATCGGGTAGATAGTCAGAGGCTTTTTCCTAGGGCTGAAATGGTTGCCACAAAAGGACATAGGTTTAAGGTGCTGGGGAGTAGGTACAGGGGAGATGTCGGGGTAAGTTTTTTTACTCAAGAGTGGTGAGTGAATGGAATGGGCTACCGGCAACGGTGGTGGAGGCGGATACGATAGGGTCTTTTAAGAGACTTCTGGATAGGTACATGGAGCTGAGAAAAATAAAGGGCTATGGGTCTCCAAGGTAGGGACATGTTTGGCACGGCTTTGTGGGCCGAAGGGCCTGAATTGTGCTGTAGGTTTCTATGTTCTAGTTCTAATATGGTCCAGTCCACCGATTCAAACAGTCCTGTAAATGCTCCTCCGCCTCCCTTGACCATATCTTCGCAGTCCTCACTGTTGGTGCTGTGGTCCTCAGTCTCTGCCTAAATGCCGGGAGTAGAAGTACAGCCAGGTGATCAGACTTGCCAAAGTATGGACACGGAATGGCACAATAAGCGTTTTTGTTTCTTAACAAGAAAAAAAACTGGTGTTAAACCAAAACAAAACAAGTTTAAAACTGTTTCTTTAATACAGTATTACTTTCTTCAAGTTTGGACAAATACATAATTGGCATTTGTTCTTTATTTCCCACAATGCTGGTTTTAAATCTAAAACAAAAAAGATTGCTGGAAGTTATTTATGTGACTAGCATGATGCTTATCATTTTCCTGATTGTGATGGAGGAGATTAACCTGGGAACATTGTGTTATAAAGGAAAGCTTGATAGGTCACTTGGAGCCAGACTGCCTCCAGAAATTTACCCTGTAAACAAGCAAGAATGATTTATTTTGAGCTTTCTCATTCATTGACTCTATTAGAGAGGCTCCCTTTAATGGTAGTTACAATTAAGAACTCATTGCTCAAACTACTTGCACAAACCCACATTTTAATATGTAGAGGTGGTCTATGATAAAACAATATTACATTACTAAAAGTATTACTTTTCAAATAAAATCCACAATTTCCATCACCTCAGCTAATTAATTTTTAATGTTGACATTTTTAACCAAGGCTAAATCATTGCAGGAAATATTAGTATGTGGTAATGCTGCTTAAGCATCTCTGCAGGAATTTTTAATCATTCTTTTCAGTGACAATGAAGTACATGCTACTAGTTCTTTCTATGAATATAGGTGAGAATAGTTTCCCTTGCCCATTGCAAATAATCTTTTATATAAAAAATGTTGCAGCTGTCTGAAGATTTTCTATTTGTAGAAAGTGCAATGAATAAAAATTCTCCCTAATTATGTCTTCTAATTGCAGAGTTGGAATTAAAATAAACTGCTGAACACTTTCTGTGTTCAACCCTTTCTTCAAATTATTGAACTTCGGGGGTGATGGTTCCTTCCAGGTAATTTCAGCTATACAACAAAATTAAGAGAGATTAAGTGAAGAATTCTCTAACATACTAGGAATTGAGAAGCATTGTTGACATTGAGGTAACCTACTCCCTGTACCAACACAAAATGTTATAGTCAATTTTATTCTTTAAGCAATCCAAGTGTGAAAAGATTTCTTTGTGCTGTAATCCAATGCAGAATAAATTGTGCTCAAACATTTCCATGGCAATGAAACTATCTGCTTAGGAGCGCATGCCCATTCATCTCTCAAGCTGTGTCTTCACACTTTGCAGAATGGTGCTGGTCAGTGACCACTTACATACATTTAAATCCTTAGATCACTTGCATCACAATGCAGGATATGAGGTCAACATTCTTTTCCGATATTACTTTTTAAAAGCAGCTGCTTTCGCTTGTTTTCCTTCAACTACATTCCCTGCACGAAAGTTATAAGAAATTCTGTTTCAGCAGTGCCTCATTTGAAAATGTGCAAATATGTCCAGTTAATATTCCGTCTACTTTCTCTCAGCTTGCCTGTAAGTGAACATACATTCTCTCAATGTCCTTTGCAAATACAGGAATTTGTAACACGTAATATGAAATAGATTACCCGATATCCAAGGCAATTACATTATTTATACTTCTACTTTCATGTTGCTGTCTCCCAGTGTCCATTGCCAGCAAACAACTGCCCCCAGAGCTGAATGTTTTTTATCTCCACTTTTGTCATCACTAGATTCTTCCAATGCTTGATTCCAAATGTTTTCATTTTCCTCATGCACATTCTACTACTGCAATTCATCCAAAGTGCTGCTGGTGCACCCACGTAAAGGTAGTTCTTCCATTATCTAATTATTGCCAGGCTCCATAAACTCCTCATATAAACATAAATCAACTTCTTTTTATCACAGTTATATGTCAATGCAGCCTTGATCCACCCTACCTTGGTGGTAGGCACTTTCTTCACATCTCTTCTTGAGCCCTTCATCTCTCTCAATGGTCTATTCCTTGTTCTTTTATATCCACCTTTCACGAAGCAAGCTTTCAGTGATTTTGTTCCAGCACTTCCCAACACCATCTTACCCATATTTTACCTTCTCTTATGATTGCATCAATTTTCAATTAAATTATTGTAAATGATTTGGGAGCATTGAAAACTATAGAAAGGATGCAGCGATTAAGTTCTATCTCAAGTGATAGTGTAGGGAGATGAGCCAAGATTAGGAAAGGCTAAGTTTTACAAGCCTGGTAAAATAAACAAATAGACCATAATGTTCTTCTGGATGTTGACCTACTGACCTTGATAACATTGCTGGGTTAGTGCAGAATTAGAGGCTTTCATAGAAAAACATCTTAGTTGGTAATAATAAAAGATACAATGTTTACTAAGACATAAATGAGGATCATAAAGTAAAAACTGTGCTAAAAATTCAATGTAGAAATAACTGGCTACACAAAATCAGTAAGTTTTTATAAGAGCATGCCATCAAAACTTAAGAGGAATTACAGGCCAATATTTTGGCTGCTTTTTATCACACTGTCTATCAAAAGAGAGTTGCATTGCAGTTTCCATTCCTTGGATTTTAGCAGCACCATCTCCATATAATCTCTTCATCTCAACCATTCTCCTTTCACCAGGCCTTTCTGCAGGTGGCTGGATTGTCCTCCCTGAAGCATTGTGAAAATCCCGGTCGGCCAACACATAGGTCATCTGCTGTTCGGCATCAAACTGCTGTTGTCGCTCTGCGGACGTAGAGAAGAGCTCCAGTTAGCATTATGAAGCATAAATATCAATGCTGATTTCCAGCTTCCGAGACAAAGAAAGCAACAGTGAAGATATTTGTCAAAATGGACCTGTTTCAAAAGGCTCACATCTGAAGTTCAGAAGCAATGTAGTGGTATTGTACTATTAGTTGAAACAGTACACAAGCTATCACTCTCTACTAGAGCTAGAGATCCTCTGTGAACCAGTGAGGCCAAATATTTCTGTGCTGTTCATGCTATGTATTTTCACTCAACTGTAATGACAGAAAATAGAAAGTGCAAGACAAAGCCTCCAACATTCCAAACAATTCCATAAGCCTAATTACACCTATAAATTTTTTTCTTAAGAAAACCAACCGTAAAAGCAAAAGCAATTGATCTTGGAGGTGAGAATGCTTTATCACTTTATCATATATACACTGTGGTAAAATATTCATATGGCAATTTACAGGAACAAACTGAAGTTCAACCCCACTATCTGATTAAAACAGATTAAAGTACTTAGGAGTGTTAACTATGGTACATGGCAAATGTCACCTGCAGTGAGAAAAATTATATTGATCATATTGGCACAATATGGTGTTGTGCCGTTATGAATGTGCCAAATTAGAAAAAGCAGTTCAATTTATTTTGTATTTTTACTTTGCGGGTAATTTCTATGGTCTGGTACAGGCAACTAAATCATTAACAGCTGGGTCTAGCTTGTGGAGGGAGGGGCTCTTATTGCTATAATTGGCATTACAGAAAATCAAAAATAGTACTGTATGTTGTTTAGAGAAAACAATAGTTTTATGATACTACATATTGTAAAAATAAATCAATGTAATAAGATAATCCACTAGTAGACTGCAGGAGAACAGTTAAGACAAACTATCCCCTCCCCAACCACCACCTTAACATTCTACTATCTGATACAACTAGTGATCTCTTCCAGTGTGATATCTGTAGAATGAATTTCATACTTTGCAGCATTTAAAATGCTTTATTAGTATGGAAATTCAACACATCACAAAATAATGAAACAGAAACTTATGACAAAGGTGGAGGTCATTTGGCCCATCATGTCCATGATGGCTAAAAATAGAGCTACATACTAACTTCCTTTCCCAACCCTCAGTTTAGTTCACAAAGTGCTCGTCCAGCTTTTTAAACTATGGTCAGGGTTTCTCCTTTACAGGTAGCAAGTTTCAGACACTCACCACTTCTTGGATAAAAGCATTTTTTACTCACTTCTCCTCTAACCCTTCAACTTATTACCTTAAATTTATGTCTCCAGTTAATGACGGCTCTAGAAAGAATAGGTCTTTCCTGTGCACCTTATATTACCTGATATGGACGCAAAAATCCATTCTTGGTGCTTCACCTGCAATTCTACAACATTCTGATTAACTTGAAAAAAATTAGCAAATTGCTACGTGTTCAAACCAGCATCTACGGAGGGAAATAAACAGATGAGGTTTTGGGTTGAGACCCTTCTTCAGTCCTGATGAAGAGTCTTGACCCAAAACGTTGACCGTTTATTTCCCTCCATAGATGGTGCCTGACCTGCTGAGTTCCTCCAGCATTTTGAGTGTGTTGCTCCAGATTCCAGCATCTGCAGAATCTCTTGTGTCACTGAACCATTAGACTGTATTTTGCAAGATATTAGACACAATAATAAATTAATGGGAGGTGTTATTTAGCTGAAGATTTTCGTTAAACGCTGCCAGTAATTCCATGAGGTACTAGAGCAGATGAATTGAAAGCCTGTATTAAAGCATCATATATTTTGGAAAATGTTAAACGATTACACTTGAAAACCAATATCAAGCACAGTTGACAGGCTATCCATCTACAGGAGCATTTGCATTGAATTTACTCAAATGATGAAATGGGAAAATTAAACAAGAAGACTCAACAGGAATGATTTAGATGAAAAACATGAGCAGAACTGTTATATCTCTTTATGATTTGATGCAAGCTGTTTTCCCAATGCCACACAAAACTATTTGAATCACCAATGGTTGTGTGAAAGAGCAATTTTAGCACCAAAAAATGATGCTGTGCAAGCCATGAATAAAAACCTTCTTTTGACGATTCCCAGACAACCTGCACAATATAAATCTATTGACAGTGTGACAGACATTGATGAGGCTGTAGATTTTTCTGCTGAATTTTTAAATTCAATGGTCAGCTATATGTTGGTTGCTCTAGAGCTGGAAATAAAAATAATCCATATATTTTTTACACCAGATTCAAAAGAAATATTGTATATTCTGAGGCACTTCAACATTGAAATCAAGTAAACTTACACATTGTGCATGGGTACCTACCTACTTAAAGAGAACTACATTAAATATAATTTTTGTAGATATATTTATTTTCAGTGTGAAGGTTTTCATTGTAACTTTAGTGAAACAGCATAATTTTATCCCACTAATTATTTTATTCATGGAATCATTATATTTTTAAGCTAATTTTATTTCATTTACAAGGATTGTTATAAAACCCAATTGCATGAAAATAAATACAAAACAACACAACTTCCAGCATAATAACCTGAGCAATGCCGGTCTAGCAGCTGATGAATAAATAAGTTTGAAAGGATTAAATAAATGTCACTTACACAGGTCCTTTCACCTTAGTATGTTTCAAAGCTCTTTTTAGCCAATTAAGTATATTCAACATACAGACAGTGTCCCAATCATTAGTTTCACAACCCTGTACTGTTTGTTTAAACAAATTATCTTTCTCTCTTTGTTACAGTAACCCTTGTGGCAGTACTGGAATGAAAAATGTGCTGGCATGCCAGAAATACATCAGGGACTGACCATTTCGCAAAACCAGCTTTGTTGAAAATGGAACTGTAATCTTCAATGTTTTCCACTAAGTAATACCTACAAGACTATAGAGATTTTAGAAAGTCTAAGTTGGGGTTGTTACTGGCAACCACACAAGCAAAAAATTTACCAATATTAACTCAAGGGGGGGGGGGGGGTAGGGGGGGGAAGTGGGGGAGAACAAAGCCACAATCCAATGAATGTGAGTATAAGTGTTAACCATTCCCTTCAAATCAGTGGTGCATCAGTCACTTTTATTTTGCCATTGACACAGCTGTCGGCATCATAGATCAGAATGCAAGCTGTAAGATTTGATTTAAACCAGCTGACACTGCAATGTCATTTGTTAGTTCCAATCTGTCATTACTTTCATTATGTATATACTAACAAAACACACTTAGACTTAGAAAAGCCAATTGATAATTATACCATCAATTCAAATTTTCCATGGGTAATAACCACGACAAACAAAATTTATCTGAAAGTAAACATACAATGCTGTAATTAACAGAAACTGGTAGAATTGATGGTATTCCCATGGTAGTATATCCTATTCCACTGTATGTAAACCAGAAAACCCTGATAACCAATGGCATTTACCAAATAAGAAACTAAAGTTTTGCATGAGCAATAATTCCTTCCCAATTAAACAATGGGAAGACCAAAGCCATCATCTTCACTTCCCATCATAATCCCCATAAGCTTACCACTGATTCCACCTCCCCTCCACTGCATCAGGCTGAACTAGACTCTTCAGAACTCAGCATTTCATATGACCTGACTCTTTATCGTTTTCAACCCATTGACCATTGACCCCACTTCTATTTCTGTTAAATTTCCCACCTCCACCCTACCTAGTCATGTATGCTGCTGAAATCCTCTTCCACATCATAGCCTCCAGACCCAATTACTCAATGCTCTCTTACTGACATTCTAATCTTCTCAAACGTCTGCCTGCCTATTTTATTTCTTATCCCCCATGGAATGCTCCTTTCCAATCATGCTGACCTGCCTAAGCCCCTACTCCAGCACCTCCAGTCTTAAATTCCCATTATAATGCTCAAGTTCCTTCCCTGATGGCGTGTACTCCTCTAAATCAGTATCCTCTTTAAGCCCTACTTTCTCCAATAATTCTTCCATCTCCTTGCTCCAACATTGAAGTCTGTTCCTTAGCTCTTTCAATCCCTTTGCCCTACCTCAAACATGCAAACTCTTCACTTCCTTTAAGAATGTCTAAACATTTAATTCATTGACAAAATCATTATTGACCATCCAACATCCCTTTTATCTCTTTGTCTGTCTTTGTCGGATTTTGGCTTCACTAATACCTCATTCAGTTTTTCAGTAGTAAGAGGTGCTCTATCCATGTTATCATTTGGATGTTTGATTCATGATGTGTTTATTTTAACTGAGCTTTCAGTGAGAAGGGAGAGAATAACATACCCAGCTCTGATACTGGAAAGCAGAGGACTGTGAGGAAGAAATAGCATCTCACTTGGTTATATGCAGCCATGTACTCCATCACTGGCTCAGATGGAGGCACTCTAGCCTTTAGGTCAGAAGGCTGTGGGTTCAAGCACCACACTCTGAGACTTGGGCACATAAGGCTAATAGCTTTGGTGCAGAATTGAAGGAGTATATTTCCCGAGTCCAAAGTTTGCAATTTTAATAACATCATGAAGAGAACCTCATATTTTCCTACTTTTCAGTTCATAATAATGAAACACTTGAAGCCTGGAGCAAGTAGCCAGAAGTGAACAGATGGCACGTCTAAGCCTCAAAGGTAAATTCGCAGGGATGAAGCTAATCAAGGGTCCAGCTGTTGCAAAGAGCATTTTAATCCTTTGAAGCATACGACTTTTTTTTATATACATACAACACATCTGTAGTGAGTCGACTGAAATTTTTTTAAACAGAATTCCCTACTGAAAAATTCTGGATTTTGTCCATTCCCCTCCTCTCTTGAAATTAATGCTTCATCTAGGCCTATAGTGCTGATGTCATCACCAGAGCCCAGTATTTCAAGCAAGTGACCACTCTTTATGTTCACAGTTGCACAGTGTACAACAACCCAAATATGTGACAATATGGGGACATCATAGCTAAGTCTTTACCAGCATTTGCACTTTCCAGAACGGATTGCAATCTGACCATGATTCTAGCGGTTACCTTTTAAATCCACAAGAGCCAAGGATCAGTGTTTTATTTTGCTTGCAACTGCAAAGGGTTAAAATCTCAAAGGAAAGACTTCTCAGTTTGTTTATTGAAAAAGTCTTGCGTAAAAAATGTTTAAGTAATAGTTCTGCATGAGTGGAATGTCACATGGCACAAATGCTCTCAGTTCTAGGAAAACTGGCAATTTTGCCCAGAAGACACAGAACAGCTTATTAAAACAATGGAAAATGATGGCACTTTTGTGTTGTGTCATGTTCTTCCATGTACATTAATGGAATAAAGAGAGGGTGCTTTACTCTGCATTTCAGCTTGCTACATCTGACCTAGAGTTCTTTTAACAATCCATGCCTGTAATTTGGAAAGTATTCACTTCCCACTGCTAGCATTGTCACCTTAAAAAAAGAATATCAGACAATTACACCCTCAGAAGGTGGAGTTACTGCGCCTGTTCATGAAATTAACAATAATGATAGTCATTAACCCACGTCATTTTAACTACATAAGTTAACTGCTTCAAAATACAGATCAAGCCAGTTAATATTATCAGCACTCAAAAGCGTGTTCCAAAATTTCTGTCTAAATAAGGAGGACATCACTAGCAGGAAACAAAAGGCTTTTTAAAAAAATTTGGCACACACTAGATATCAACTCCCACTACCTAACATGTCCTTTCTTCTGAAGCCTAGATTTGAATGCAGCCCATGCGTGTTGATGTCTTTTTTTGTTTACTGGATGCAAATTTCCAAAATAAAATAATCGAATAACCAGTCTCGAGTGGTCATTAGTCCAGAACAAAGAACTGCCTTTAATTCAGCAATATCTATCCGTGTTACCCAGTTGACAACAAGGAACTTTGCTGGAGCTAGAGTCAGTGCAGAAAGCTTAGACCCTATATGTGGATGCTTAGGCTCCAATTCCCAAAACTGATGCTCTGTTCCTTTACAAATTATATGGAAATTTATACAGCAACCCAGGCAATACTTAAACTTTTGGATTTTGTTAGAATGCATGTTTTTTTCTCATGCTTAACAATTATTCGCTAATGTGTATTTTATTTTTACAAGGTAGAAATGGCTAGAAGACAAAATTAGTTTTTTTTTGTTAAATTTTGGAGCATTTAGTACATGTTGAATAATTCACATTATTTACAAAAAGATTGGACAAGTGATTCATTATTTTTCCAATACAACCTTTTCATTGCTTCCTAGGACAAGTTGTCAGCACATTTCCACAATTACTCAAGAATTATTAGAGCAAACAAACACAACAAAGTTAAAAGTCAAAACTGGCTTTTGTGTCTGACCTATGGAGAGGCAACAAATGTTAGCTAGGACAGAGTTGGAATACTCCAAATGATCTCTGTGTGTCTGACTTAAAAGAATAGTGAGGAAAACAGCCAGGCCTCACAAACCTGTGAGCCTCACTGGAGATGTACATTTGATTATGATGCTTTCACAGTCGAACAGCCACAAACATTCAACATCAAAGGCTGCAGATTGGAGTGGCATGAGGAAAAAATACCCATGATGGATTTTCATTTTAAAAAAGCAATTCCGTGTAGATGAAATCATATTATCTTTAAGGACTAATGCCCTCAAGAACTCAGAAATTCATAGGTTAAAAACTAAAATAGATGTGACATCTTTGCACCTGTTGAGAGAGCAGCAATAACAAACAACATAGTAGAGAAAATCAGATACTGAATTATCATCTGTAAAAAGAGATGGAAAATGACAACACAAATTTGTGCATCATTAATTACCCCAAGTAGGAATTTAATTACTCCAAACAGGGAAGCAATCATAGCTTTGTTTCTTTGTATTACTAACCAAGTGTAAAATCTGCACTGGGGTCATGCCAATAGGACAAATTGTTTTTTGTTCAGATGTAAAGACATAATACAATGGTTAGGGGAATTAGAATATTTGTATGTCAACAAAAGGAATTAATTTATTCTTCAGGTAATCTTTGTAACACTATGAAGTTGGCAAATGTGAACATTAAAATAATAATTACTCTTTCCGTCCTAATTTCACACAATTGTGAAGCACAGAATTCCTGTCAATGCCAATTATTTTCAACTATTTCAGACATACTACATACTACAACAATTCTTTGTACTATAATGTTAATCAATACAGAAATGAATGGGTTTAGATTTGTTATTTTCATAAATCTTGGTTCCTATTCCACTTTCTCTCTTCATCTCCACAAACATCCTTTTGGGAATGGAGTTTTCTGCATTATGCATTTTTACTTTAAACCCCGAATGATTTCAATCCAATTAGAATTACAGATCCAGCGCATTTCATACTTTCTTACAGCAATGTTAAACCTTCTAATTTAGCAACCAGTAATTTGGAAGATTAATTCAAATTTAAATTATAGCAGGCCTGGCCAAGGTTAAAATTTATTCAGCAATAATATTGCTTGTTGCCATATATATATATATGTATTTTTAGATTGACGCACTATAAAAGATAGTCACTTTCTTCACTATAATGTAAACCAGATGGTCAGTTATGTAAAAAATGTTAACAGATGTTAGAAAAGACCTATTTCATAAAGGGCTAGATAATTTTGAGACTTTACCCTTGTAGTCCCCAACTTTGCCACTTAGTTTTACTGGGATTATGCTTTTAGGGAGCTGATAAGAATAAAATTTGCAGAGGAACCGGAGTTTCCATTCTTTCTCTAACTGATGACTGCAATATTAGATCTTCCTCTGGAAATGAATACAATGAAGGTTTCAATTATCTCAACAATCCAGTCTTTTCCAATATTTCTTTCTCTTTGAGAATTCCCTTTCTCTGGTCTGGATGGGCACAGGGAGATTAGTAAATGATTAACTGGTGATCGAGGATTGAGGAAGTAAAGATTCCTTCTTGTTCTTTCTGGGACCATTGCGGCACACAAGTTCAATGCTGTTTATGCATCTGTTTTCCTTAAATAATCTCCGGTGACACCTATTGAGAGACAAATTTACTGCAGAATGTAAAGCCACCACTGCATTCTGATTGTTGAAAAATGCTGCCCTCTTGTGTGGCAAAATTATAAAGAACCGGGCTTTACACCTTAGTAAAGTTCTGTTTTGGCCAATAGTTCAGAAACAGAAATTATATTCAAAGAGCCACAAGTTTTAGTCTTTCACATTCTCATTGATGTTCTCAATGTGATTAAAACTATAGCACAAATAAAAAGAACTGGAAATCTGTCCCATTATAACTTTGATGAAAGGGTCCTGATGAAGGGTCTCAACCTGAAATGTCGACTGTTCATTTCCCTCCATAGATGCTGAATCTATGGAGGGAAATGAACAGTTGATATTCGAGTTCCTCCAGCTCCTTTGTGTGTTGCTCCAAATTTCCAGCATCTGCAGTCTCCTGGGTCTCCATAACTCTGATCCAATCATTTTCTTGCAATTCAGATTTTTTCTTTCCCATTCTTTTTCACTCTTCCCACATCATTTCCCTTCCTCAGTCCCCCTTCTTATTTCCATTCACCGCCTGATCAAACCCCTCCCTTAGAATTATCAGCAGTAACAATGTTCTATGAAAATACAAAGCTTGGCGATAGAAGGTAAGCTAAGAAAATGCAGAGGCTGGAAATAGACAAGGACGTGTATGCCATAAGATGGACCACAGTATAGAAAGAAAAAAAACATAAGGTTTCATACAAAGAAATGAAACACAGATTTTTTTTAAATTGCAAGAACCTTGTAAATGTTGGTGCACAGATGGATCTTGAGATGCAGGCATTAAACATACAGGAACAGAAAGCAATTAGAAAGTGTTGGATTCGACTATTTTAATTAGTTTTTTTTAACATGTACAGTATAGTGTTTAATTAACCTCAAGTGGCTGCACAAGGAATGGCCGCTTACTAAGTTATTGGTTCGTCCATCAGGTGAATATGTATTGTTTCATTGGTTGGTTTTGGCCACAAGTATTTAATAGGTTTCCTGACTGGACTTTTGTTAGCTAAGGAGCACCTCTTATCTCAGGTATAAATGGTGTCACTTTTTGTTAATCACTCTCTTGCTCTCTCCCCCGCCCCTGGCCCGAGCTCATCTTTAGTTCCTTTTGTCTCGGTTCATCTCCCAGTAGTTAAGCTTGTGCCATGTGTTCTGTGACTGCTTCTTTGTTTTAAACTTTTCCAATAAAACTTTGTGAAGCACCAAGTTGTTTTCAACCCATTCCTGGACTCCTGAAAGAACCCGTGGATTCAAAAATAACCGGATCCGACAAAAGGCAACTCCTACACTGATTTTATTGCAAAGGAGTTAAGAATTCAAGAATAAGGAAGTCTTGCTGTTATTGTACAAATTAATGAGCCCACACCTGGATTTTTTCTTTCCTCATCTCAGGACAGTCTACTTTCCTATGACCATCAAGTTCTTCAACTAACCTGCACAACCCTAATCCTACCTTAACAATGGAACACTATGGACCACCTCTTGCACTACCACGGACTTGTCTTTGTGTTTTTCTTAACTAATGCCTTGTTTTGCAGTCCTTTTTCTCTTCACTGTCTTGTATAATTTATATTCTGTGTGTTGTCTGAACCTGCGTGCCTGTGATGCTGCTGCAAGCAAGATTTTCATTGTACCTGTATCTCACTGTACTTGTGCACATGACAATAAATTCAGCTTGACTTGACCGTTAGCATTGTGAGCAGGAACCTTTCCACATATGCTGTATTAGATAGTACTGCCTATGAAAAACCATTTCTCTTTCCACAAATACTGCCTGACCTGCTGAGTTTTTCCCCATAATTTTCTGTTATTTTATTATTTTTTATGTTCTTATCCCAGAAATTCAGTTTTACAGCAGTGGAACAAAATGATCTGCACCAATTTATGTTCTGCATGAGCTTCCTCTGACCCTGTATCAACTCACTTTAATAGCATATCCTTTGACCTTTTCTCCCTCGTAACAACCTAGCTTCACCTTGCACATAAATATGCTTTACCCAACAACTAATCCATGTAGTGGCAAGTTCCACATTCTAATCAGTAGCTTAATTTCTCCTGCAAAGCATGGCTTAGAGTTGTGTTCACAGATACATCATCACTCCTGTTTTTTACCTCTCTATACATGTTCTAATTAATCTAATCAGTCAATCAGGTGGAGTAAAGATTACCTTTTTAAATCTACATCTTGAATAAAGGTTGCACCAGGTATGGGAGTAAAGATCTAACATACTTTGAAAGGAGCATCATAAGGCCAAAAAGACCTTTTTTGGTTATCTTCTTCCATTCCTATACAGATGAAATTGGCAATATTGGCTTTGTTTTTTGGGGGAATTTACTTATGTAGTTTTTTCCTTTTCAATTTCCTTCTTCAGCTTTCAGTTACTTCATTCATGCTACTTTACAGTTAGAAATTAAGAGGGAAGGCAGATTATACTCTGAAACAACTGGCACTAGAATTTTAATTCTTTCCTTTTTGGACAATGCCTGATATTACCCCAAAACGGTAGAGCTGAGATTGTTGTCTTGCTTTGTGATGCAGTCTGATGGAGCTTAAAAACAATGCTGGAAACTGTTAATTTTACAGCACACATGGAATCCGAGAACTATTTTATGCAGTCACTTATTTAGGCCATAGTTGCCTCTAAAGTAATTACAGAGTTTAGATTTTGTCAACATTTTACATGGCCTCAGCTTTGTTACTGAACTGTTTTTCTTACATATTTTTAAATGGTGGAAGAGTTGACATAAAACAGTCTAAATAGAAGTACTTAATGCCAGATATATCTTTCATAGGCACTTTTTTTGTGAGCTTTCTTTGAACAATGAAAAGCTCCTCCGTAGGGCTCAGCAGGCAAATTCTTTTTTGAGTGTCAAATAACTGATTATAAATTATCAGCACAGTGACCCTAAATTAACAGCATAGTGCATCTACTACATAGTGTATATGGTCTTATTACACACTGATCAGAAAGAAATCATTTGTTAAATAGTGAAATTCCATTGGAAACAAAATAAAAAATAACTATGTCAAAAGCAAAAGTATAATTGGAAGCGGAAAAAGAATAAGAAACAGGGAAGCAGACACAAAAGTCAATGTCATGGAGCTACATTGCAAAAAAGAAAAATCTGCAAAAGCACTGACACTTACTTAACTCCTCTCTGTGCTTTTCTGTTTGTTCGAAATACTGACGCAATTCTTCAGTTATTTCCACATTGCTGACATCACATTCTAATTCATTCTCTGTGTCACTTTCCTCTTCTGTGTCAGAATTTATATCAGTTTCATCCTCTAAATTTTCCTCTTCATTATCTGAGCTGCACGGGCACTGCTGCCATTTGCTTTGACTGGGATCATCTTGCCAAGCATGTCTTGAAGAATAGCACGATGAACCATGATCCCAGTCAGTAAAGCGAATTGCTGTAGATTCTGTGTTATACCAGGGTGAATTCTCAAATGATCTGACTGCCTTGCGATAAGCCCTTTTATGTTTCTGCAGCCATCCCATAGCTTGTTGGTAATGCTGCCAAAATCTAGAATACATTCTATGGTTATACCATATGTCCGATGATTGTCTCATTCCGACACCCTGTTTGAAAAAAGCACAAGAACAAAATTATTTTCTTCCTTTTTTTTCTCCAATAGCTCCTTCTCTCTGCTGAAGGCATTACTTTACGCTGCAGAACAAGTGCTGTCCCCAAGCGATTAGTGTTCAAATATATGGTCAGACACTAGCACATGTAATAAATGCAGGAAATGCAGGATAAACTCAGTGATCACTCTTCTATTGTCTGAAAATTTTATATTTTTGTTTTAGTGAATGTCTGCAGCCTACCTCACTGCTGTCCTAGCCTAACCTAGCATAATTCAGGGTTCAAAGCTGGCCTTAGCTAGATTCATTTGTATCTTTTATGATGTTTTTTATAATTTCTTGATGAGGCAAAAAAGAAATGGAGTAATAAAACAGGGGTACTAGTGATTTTTTTTACATTAATGACAAAATCAGTTTTACCCCCCCCCCCCCAGTCATGTGAATAAACTTATTAGGGTGGGTGAACTCACAAAAAATTATTGTGACCATATGGCGCTAAGAAAAACATTCTCAACAAGCTTTTGAGGTTAGGCACCACCTATTTTTGTTAAATATAGCATAAACATTGAAATACATCACACTTTCAACAATGATGCAATTGCTATACACATTTGTAATTTTAAAGAACAAAAAATGATCTGAAATCAGACATTTTCAACAGAACAAGATGGTCACACAGTATTGTCCAAATCTTGAGGGAAGATGCTGACAACTCTATGTTTACTGTTGGACCTGGCCTGGGTATAGCCACTACATTTATTTGAATGGACAGAATGATTCTGAGGAACAAAGGTAAGTATTATGTAATTTACATTTTTTAATCGATTGAGTTTAGTTAAATATTTCAATTGTTTTAAAGCATTTTAGTTTTTTTAGTAGCTTCTTGCGAGACCTGATGCAGGGTTTCAAGCCGAAACGTCAACAATTTCTTTCCTCCCACAGATGCTGCATGACTCGCTGAGTTCCTCCAGCACATTGTTTGGTGCGTTTTTAAAAATTGTAACTGTTTTATTGATTTTTAATATCTTTGAACATTTTTGAATGTCAGAGGCATTCAAAGTTTTTGACAGCCAGATGTACCTTTGCTGACTTTCAAAACTTTTTCAGCCAGTTTGTAGCTGGGCCTCAACATCACAGCATTACGTCTTGTAAGACCTATGTGCAAGCTTACCACAAGGGATCAGGCCATCTTTGGAGTGCAATTAGGCAGCAAGTTCTGGCCTACTACTGATTTAGATAGGAACTGAATGCCAGCATACTTTCTGTGTATTTTTAGTTTTTGTTTTAATTATTTATGGATGAACAAGGACAGTCAGCCCACTGTGACCAAAAAAGCCTTATATCCATCACAGAGGATATTAAGACACTGCAACTGAATATAGCTAGATTTAGAGAGTGGCCGAAGGATTGGGAAATATATGGGAAGATGTGAGGATATGCACTTTGATGAGAGGAATCTAAAAACAGACTATTATCTACATGGAGAAAGATTGCAGATGAGCGAAGTACAGACATCTTGGTGTTCCTGTGCATGAATCACAAAAAGTTAGCAGGCAGATGCAACAAATGGTTAGGGAGACAAATAGCATATTGCCCTTCATTGCAAGCAGATTGGAGATTAGAAATAGGGGGATATTGTTGCATTTAGGGCACTGGTGAGGCCACATCTGGAGTACTATTTACCATCTTATTTAAGAAACAATATACTGGCATTGGAGGCAGTCCAAAAAATATCCACTAGGCTAATTCCTGGAATGATAGGGTTGTCCTATCATGAGCAGCTAAAGAAATTAGATCTATATTCTTTGGAGTTTAGGAGTACAAGGGGTAACCTTATTGAAACATAAGATACTTAGGGGGCAGGACAAGAATAGATGTCAGATGTTTCCATGAGTGGGAGAATCTTGAATGAGGGACATAGCTACAAAATTAGGGGTTGGTCATTTAAAACTGAAGTGTGTGGGAACTTCTCAAAGAGGGCGGTGAACCTCTGGAATTCTTTAGCTCACAGGATGTGCAGGCTTGATCATTGGGGGTACTTAAAGGAAGTAGATTTTTTTTTAAAGATCAGGGAATTGAGGGGCATGGGGAACTGGCACAGAAGAGGGAGGTGAGACCAGGGGAAGATCAGCCATGTCATACATTGAATGGCGGGCAGCCTTGAGGGGTCAAGTGGTCTCCTCCTACTCTTGCAACCTATTTTGTTACGTTCTCTCAGCATTAGTGAAACCATTAAATATAGTACAAAGTATTTTACTCTCCATCTTGCCCACACAGTACCTGACCTCAAATGCTTCACAATGGAAAGTATTCTATTTACTGTCACTTTGACCAGTACAATTTGCAGATACACAATAAATTTAGATTTGGTGCCAAAATAATTAATGAAAAAAAGCAAAGGTAGTGCAGCATTAGTCAATGGTTTTCTTTTTAAAAAACTTAGTCCCTAAAAATGAATTCTCCCAGAGTGGTAAGAGAATAATTAGCTGCAACAGCTTTAATAAGGTTATTTTATATTATTTATACATAAATCCAGATCCAAATTTGAAGATGAATATAATTGAACTTTGTTCAATATAAATTTTGATTTTTTTCTTTTAGTATTGCCTTTTAACAGGAAGGATGAATTTTAAATTTTTCTAATAATTCTGGTAGCTCATTGAAACCACTGTTACTGGATTATGAGCCTCACATTTACTTTGTATGTGCACTTTGTACTAGTCAAAGTGACAGTGAATAAAATACTTTTGACATCCATTGACATAAAGCATTTGAGGTCAGGTACTGTGGGCAAAATTGAGAGGAACATTTTTTGTATCCTCAAATAGTATTTTAAGGCCAAACACAACTCAAAAAAACATGATTCCCTTCTTTTATGCAAGTCAGAATTTGTTAAATAAGATTAAGGAAAACAAGTTTAAACTATGCTCATGGCCACCTTTAAATACTTAATTATTTGGATAAAATTGCCCAAAGCTCATTTGACACAGCTGCTTTGTATGCAGCTCTGACTAGATTTTTACTCACGTCTCTGGTGTGCTCATTCACCGTCACTCAATTCCTACTCATTCCTTAAGGAGACATATTCTCAAAAGAAGACCAAACATCTGAGCTTTATTTTTTATTTTTAAAGGTTTCCCAATCCCATTGGTATTACTTCAGTGCAAGATGTTTAACTCATGCATTTCATTATCCCTGCTGAATATCATCTTAAGTATTTTTCCTGTAAGATGTTTACTTCTACATAAAATAATGGAACTCAGGATTCATCACAGAAACTAATGAGGCTTCATTTGAGATAAGATGTTCAGTGGCTCTTTCAAGTTGCAAGGAATTATATTTATGATTGTTTCTGTAATGGATTTGTTGTCATTTGTTAATGAGTCTGACACACTGAAAAAAAGTAACAATTCAGATGATAAAGTTATCAGAGCTTATTGGAATACTCATATTATCAGACCCAGTAATAGTTCCCTCCAGATTTTACTATATGTGCAATTCACCTTAATTAATCTTTAATTTTTTTGTTTCACGTGAGCTTCCCCTCACCATAATTTATTTAATCTTAACATTCCTTTCATTTCTTTCTTATGCCTATCCAACTTCTCTTAATGTGCATCTACTATTTTCCTCAACTGCTCTTGCAGTAGCAAGCTTCATGTTCTTTATGTTTCCTTACAACATAGACTCAGTGGGCTGAATGACCACCTATGCTG
Source organism: Pristis pectinata (assembly GCF_009764475.1). NCBI lineage: Eukaryota > Metazoa > Chordata > Chondrichthyes > Rhinopristiformes > Pristidae > Pristis > Pristis pectinata. The sequence goes on along the minus strand of NC_067408.1, from coordinate 72,073,209 downwards.
GCTCTGAGAGCATTCCCATTCCCCCACTTAATTCCCTGCAACTTATTCTCTCTCACATGCCTATCAACTCCCCTGATTCTCCTACCACCAACCCATACTAGGGGTAACCTACCAACTAGGACATCTTAGGAATGCGAGAGGAAATGGAGAGAGAATGTGCTAACTTCATACAGGTGGCACCCTAAGTCAGGATTGTACTTCGATTGGTGGAATGGTGTGGTAGCACCATTAATTACTGTGTCACTATGCCGCTCCAGTTCTGACCACTCTTTTGATCAAGAAATGTTTTTCAAAGTTTGCTCATGCTAATAAGCCTTATATTATCTTAAAGAAATTATCAGGTTGCCCCCTTGCCCTTTTCTTTTTCCAGAAAAGAGACCAATATGTTCAACCTTTCCTGATCAGTATATTCTCTCAGTTCCCATATCATTTTTAATCCTTGCACCTTCTCCAGTGTCTCTTAAAAGTGGTGTTGAGGCCATGATCAGATCAAACATGATCTTGAATGACAGAGCAGCCTCGAGAGGCTATATGGCCTTCTCGTAAACTTATTTGTTATGTTCTTTTGTTGAGTATTTCCAACATTCAGTATAATTTAGATTAGCAATATTTTGCTCTTTGTCTGTTCAAGCAACGAAGATGTTCCAGATCCTTTGATACCCTTAAATAAAACAAAACTGTCAGTCTCAACTCAGAAAATCCCAAAATATTCACACTTTTTTCTTGGGGAAGAGAAAAATAAAATCCCAGTTTCCCATGACACTTGATTAAAATGTGCTTGCAATTTTCACTTCTGAATGTCCTTACTTTTATATGGTGCTCCAGAGACACAAGAGAACACCTTATATTTCTTGAGCCTTTCAGATCCTGTCCGATTTTATTTATTGCTCATAGGATGTGGACATCATTAGCTAAATCAATATTTATTGTCCAATCCTAATTGCTCCTGTCATAGTTAGCCCAGATTAGGTAAGAATAACAGATTTTCTTCCCTTAAGGATATTAGTGAAGCAGATAGGTTTTTATGAAAATACAGCAGTTTCAATCATCATGACTGATATAAGTTTTAACATGTGGTCCAGTCCTCTGGATCCTAATCCAGAAATATTACACTACTATAGCCCAAACAAGTGACTACAGGTTAGCTGTGTTGAAGAATCAAGCCAGGTAGGGGAGGGGGAGGGGTGGAGTTGGGAGACAGAGGCAGGTGGATGATAGATGGAGGCAGACAAAGAAAAGGGGCAGATGCAGCCAGTAGAGAGCCATTCACCTCTCCTCTAATGGTTTCCAACGTCACCTTACTTACTTATCAGATTCCAGCACTGGTAGCCTTTGTGTTCCTGCTTATCACCGTCTCCACCTTCACCCTCCCCTATCCCCACCTAGCTCCCTCTACCCCTTTTCTCCTACCTACCATCCACCTCCCTCTGCCATACATGACTCAATCTATCATCCTTCACTCCTTCTCGGTCCACCAATCACCCAATGACTCTTGTCTTACCATTCCCCCTCTTCTCTTTATACTTACTAATTTCCCTGTCCACCCTTAGTCTTGATGTAAGGTTTCCACCTAAAAATTCAACAATTCCTCACCCCTGCCCAGGTGCTTCTCAACCCACTGAGTTCCTCCAGCAGATTGTTTGCTAAGCCAAAATGATGACAGGTAGAACTGACTAGTTCTGATACAGGCAGAAAGAGTGGAATGGGGAATTAGAATGGTAGGTCATCAAAAGGTCAGGGTCACTCCAGGAGACTGAAAGGAGCTGCTCTGCAAAGCAAACACCTAATCTGCTTTTGGTTTTTCCAAAATAGAAACTACACTGCGAATACTGAATGCAGCACACTACATTGGAAGAAATGCAAGTGAATCACCTGTAGGGTCCTTTTAGGGTTAGGGATTGTGGGAGGAGAACAGATTGAGGAACAGGTGTTGCATCTCCTGCAATTGCACGGGGTTTGGAGTCACAACTTTCTGTCTCAGATGAGGGTACAATCCACTGAACCATACTGTGGGTAACAGTTTCACCCTGGTCAATCCTACTACCTTGGATTTCTGCTGAGAGTGAGACCCAACAATTGTGAGTGTATCTGCAGACTATAACTCTGCAACCTTTAACTTCAGAGGTAAACCGCCTCCGATATACCCGCAACTCACAGAGGGTGCAGAGGAGGAGTACAGACAGACCCGCTAATTTTAATGCCAGCATGTCCCAGACAGCGCGCAAACCTTACAGCACACGTTACCTGACAACCACTACCCGCCGCCATCGTAGATCCCGCGAGTGAAATTCGCACATGCGCGGAACGTAGGCGCGCTGCCGCGCTCGTCCATGAGTGGGGGGCAGGGCGGGTGCGCTCGTCCATGAGTGGGGGCGGGGGCGCGCACACGGTTACCGGATCACGTGGCTGGAGACGGCGAGTGGAGGCGGCGCTGTACAGTCGCCATTTTGGTAAAGGACTTTCGGTTGAAGTTCGTGGTCAATCAGCGCCAAAGATGTTCAAAATAGCCGGTTGGGGTTATAATCGACAACCCAGGTTGCCTGTGGTGTCCTAGGAAGTTACAGTTAAAGTATGCAGCGGATTGTCCGGGACTGTAGTCAGCAGTACAGGCCTCCAGTGGCAACGCAGGAGGTTGGAATCAACAGCTTGGGCTTTCGAAATGGGGAAGGGGTTATGGTCCACAGCCAAAGAACTCCTTGCTGTGTGTAGGTTTTATTATGAGATACAGTAGCGTAGCAGGCAGTTAACAGGACCAGCAGCCAGAGTTCTAGCCCATTGAAAACTAGAAACAAACTGCAGATCCTGGAAATCTGACGTAAAATCAGAAAATGCTGGACGCACAGCAGGTCAGGCAGCATTTGCAGAAAGGGGAACAGGGTTGCTGTTTCAGGTTGAAAACATTCATTAGAACGGGGAAAGTTTCCTGCTTCGTGTTCTCAGCATTTTTTGTTTTTGTTTCAAGGCCATTGATCTAAAGACGTTTGAAGCCCACTCTGGTGGCTGGCGAATTTAAATAATTAAATAAATCTGGAATTAAAACTAGTCTTGATGATGGTGACCAGGAAACTACTGGATGGTTGCAAAATTCATCTGATTCACTAATGTCCTTCAACCCTTATATGTGTCTCCCCCCAGTATATTGATTTTTTTAAAAAATTGCTTTCTCAGTTCAAGAGCAATAAGGAATGGATGTTAAATGTAGGCATTTCAAGTCATGTCCATATTCTGTGAACAAATAAGGCAAATTAAAAAAAAATCGTACAAATTACAGGGTAGGAAATTATAATCAATAAGTTTCCAGTGCTGGGATAGGAGTCATTATCAACAGACAAGGCCTTCAATGGAGGAGTAAAAGATTATCATCAACAATCAGGGTCTTCATTTGTACTATAGGGAATTATAATTTTTAAGGTTATGGCCATCAACCTCAACACTAACTGAAGGGATTAGAGGTTGAAATGAATAGCCAAGAAATTCAGAGATGTCGGCTGTATCAGGAAAGGATGAACAGACTGGGTTTCTTCTTGAGAAAAAGCAGGCTTGAGATCTTAGAAATTAAAAAAGCTTTTTATAAAGTAGATATAGAAGGGATGTTTCCACTTGAGGGAAGAGCACAAGAAGAAATCAATACAAGATGGTCACTAAGAAATCTAATAGAGAATGGTGACATTATGGAATTTTTTGCCACAGAGAGTGGTTAAAGTGCATAGTATTGAGGCTGGACAAGAAGAGAATAAACGGTTATACTGATAGATTTACATCAGGATGAAATGGAGCATAAATGTTAGCATGGACTGGTAGGGCCAAATGGGCTGTTTCTGTTCCATGTAATCTTATATAATTCCACGTAATCAATGGTGAGTTAGGGGGTAGTAATCAAAGTAGCCTCAGGGAATTATAGTTGACAAGAAAAACTTTCATTGGTGGGGTATAAGGTTATAATCCACAGCAAAGTGGCATTCATAAATATTTTAATTCTATACAATTAGTCTTAACCAGAGTTTGAATAGCCAAACTTTTTGTATTGCAGTTTAAATATCCTCTGGTTGGACACAGTGCACTTTCCAATAATTACAAGTAAAGAAGTGGAAACAGTCTTTCAGTCTGAATTTGGAATACATGAGGGAAAATGTGTTTTCCATGGGGTTAATTTACAAATCATATCCATTTTCTGAATGATCCAGAAACTCAAAAACCACAATGAAATTAGAATTGGAATTGGTTTATTATTGTCACTTGTACTGAGGTAGAGTGAAAAACTTGTCTTGCATACTGTTTATACAGATCAATTCATTACACAGTGCATTGAGGTAGTACAAGGTAAAACAATACAGAATGCAGAGTAAAGTGTCACAGCTACAGAGAAAGTGCAGTGCAGGTAGACAATAAGGTGCAAGCTCATATCGAAGTAGATTGTGAGGTCAAGAGTCCATCTTATCATACTAGGAAACCGTTCAATAGTCTTATAACAGCGGGATAGAAGCTGTCCTTGAGCCTGGTGGTACGTGCTTTCAGGCTTTTGTACCTTCTGCCTGATGGGAGAGGGGAGAAGAGAGAATGTTCCGGGTGGGTGAGGTCTTTGACCATGCTGGCTGCTTTACTGAGGCAGCGAGGTATAGACAAGTTAAACATACATTTTGGTTTTTATCTATCTGTACAATACAGTTTCTGCAGGTTAGATTTCTCTTGCCCTTATCACTGTATCATGAAAATGAGTGCAGCCTGTTACATGGTGGGTTTATTGATGAATAAATTGTGCTTCCACTTGAATGAGGATGATGTGTTGCTTCCCAACAGGACTAAAAGCAAGACTTGCCAAAGGGCAGATGAATGCCCTGTGAACCAACAGTCATCAATATCTACAGGGGTGATGGAGTCTGCCCAGAGAATTAACTATTATGCAAAGAAGTATAACTACATTTGCACTGGATCAATATTGCTAAACGATATGAGGTAGAATGGAGGACAGTTGTTACAGCATCTTACGTCCAGTATTTGCAGTGGCCTTGTGATTGGCTTAGCAATGAACTGTATTTGGGAAAATGCACCCACCATTCTTATAGAGGCAATATTATTCTCACAAAATCTGACATTACTGAGAAATAATGGATTTTGCTATTGCACATGAATGAGAAAGTAGGAACTTTACATGCCCTTGGGTTGTCTCCTTTCATGCCAATAAATTACTCTTGAAATCCAATTGCTGTTAGGCAGGCAAATAAATGGTGGACTGAGTTGCTTTTGCTGAGAATTGAGCTTTCCATAAAAGGTCCTCTGTGGTGGAACCTGCTAGCAAATGAGTAATACGTAAGTTTAGGATCCTAGCTCCAACTTGAAATGCTGGATGATCATTGTGGAGGCAGGATTTGTATTTTCATTTCTGGTTGTTGTAGTGCTCATGAGCCGTTTGTAATACAGATGTCATAGAATACAGGAGCAGGGACTTTATGCTTTAACTGTACATTATGCTAGTTAGGCCACTGCTTAAGTATTGGATATATTTCTAGTCACCACCTAACTGAAGAGACAGTGGAAAGGAGATTTTTAAGGATATTGCCATGACTGGAAAAGTCAAGCTGTGAGGAGTAGTTGGATGAGCTGGGATTGTTTCCTTTGGAACAGAGGAGCTGAGGGCAGATCTAATTAGGGTAAATAATTACACTAGGTAGAGTAAATAGGAAGGACCTATTTTCCATAATAGAGGGATCACCAATCAAGGGGAACAGATTTGCAGTAACAGAATGATTAATAAGATCATTGTGAATGCACCCTTAAATTGTAGCAATCATAATATGATTGAATTTCGCATTGAGTTTGAGGGAGAAAAGAATGGTTCCAAGACTGATATTTTAAACTTAAATAAGGACAGTTATGAGGGCATGGAAACAGAATTAGTTCAGTAACTTGGCAAATTAGGTTTAAGGGAGCAGTCACTTGAATTATAGTGGCTGTCTCTCAGAATAGATAGAATAGATACATTCCAATGAGAAAGAAAAATTCCAAGGGGAGGATGTGATTAAAAAAGTTAAAGATAGTATCAAGCTTAAAGATGGGGTATTAAAAGAGTAAAGAGTGACTGAGGGGTTAATAAGGAAGGAAAAAAATAAAATGAGCCAAAACATAAAAAGGGATAGAATATCTATGGATATATGAAAAAGAAAATAATTAACAAAGTTGAATGTGATCCTATAGAAAGTGATTCTGTAGAGTTAATAATGAAGGGTACATGGATTAAATGGGTATTTTGTATCACTCTTCACTATGGAGAATATAAGTAAGCTTCCAGTAATAACTATAAATTGGGAGCTGGAAAGGAGGGAGGAACTCAGGAAAATTACAATCACCAGGACAATAGTACCAAGCAAACTGTTGGAGCTATGGCTGACAAATGCCCAGATCCTGATGGACTTCATCCTGGGGTCTTAAAAAAAAGTGGTTAGTGGGGCAATTGGTGATTTCTTTTTTAAAAAATCCAATATATCCTAGATCCCAATAAGGTTCAATTAGATTGGAAAATACCAATTGTAACTGCTTTATTCAAAAAGGTAGACAGAGAATTAGAAATTACAGGCCAATTAATTTTAACACCTGCATAGGGAAATGTAGAAAGATGTTATTATGACTTTATAGCAGGAGATTTGGAAAAATTCAAGGTAATCATGCTAAGTCAACATGATTTTATGAAAGGGAAATTATGTTTGACCAAATTATTGGATTTCTTTGAATAAGTAATGTATGCTCTGGATAAAGGAAAACCAGTGGCTATACCTATAGTGCCTGCATCAAGAAGGTACTTGGTAAGGTGCTGCATGAAAGACTAATGGGAAAATGAAAGCTCAAGGTGCAGGAGGTAACATTTTGTTGTCAATAGAAGATTGGCTGGTCAGCAGGAAATAGAGAGTATGCATAAATGTGTCTTTTGTTTTGGTGCCAAGATATAGCAATTGGAGTAGCAAAGGAATCAGTGCTGCGGCCTCAACTTTTATTTATATAAATGACAAAGACACCAAAGTATGCTTATTAAATTTGCTGATGGCACAAAAATAGGTTGGAAAGTAAGTTGAGAAGAGGACATGAGGAGGCTATGAAGGGATATAGATAGATAAATACGTGGGCAAAAATCTGGCAAATGGAGTGTAATGTGTGAAAATGAAAAATTGTCCATTTTGGCAGGAAAATTAAAAAAGTAAGTAGCTTCTTGTTTGAAAGGTGAGAGATTGCAGAGAGATTGAGATGTGAGGGATCTGGGAGTCATTATGCACAGTTGGCAAAAGGCTAGTGTGCAGGTACATCAAGTAATTTATTGTGAAGGGGATTGGATATAAAAGTTGTAAGGCTTACATTTATCTCAGGAATTCTTGAGACCGCATCTGCGGTATAATGTACAGTATTGGTGTGCTTATTTAAGAATGGACGCTAGTATATTGGAGGCAGTTCAGAGAAGATTTACTAGACTACTACCTGAAATGGGTGGGTTTGTCTCAGCAGGAAAGGCTGGACAAGCTAGGCTTGTTTTCGCTGGAGTTTGGAAGAGTGAGAAGGGACTTGATTGATCTATGCAGAACCCTGAGGGGTCATGATGGTGTGAATGTAGAGAGGATGTTTCCTCTTGTGGGAGAATCTAGAAGTAGGCATCATGGTTGAAAATAAGTGGTCACCCATTTAAGACAGACACGAGGCAATTATTTTTTCTCAGAGGGCTGTGAGTCTTTAGAGCTCTGTTCCTCAAAGGGTAGAGGTAGCAGAGTATTTGAATGTTTCAAGGGAAAGGTAGATGGATGCTTGGTAAGTAAAGGGTAAAAGGATACTGCAGGTATACAGGAATGCAGAACTGAGGTTAAAGTTAGATCGACCATGATCTTATTAAATGGCAGAGCAAGCTTGAAGAGATGAGAGTTCTGATTTTGTTCCTAATTTGTATGTTTGTGTTAGAGAGGAGATAGTGAATATTTTTTCTCCCAGAAGATAAACAGAGTCTGGATCTCAATGAATGGAAGGGTGTTAGAAGCAGAAACCTTCATCACATTTAAATAAAAACAGAAAATGCTGGAAACTTTCGGTAGGTCAGGCAGTAACTGTGGAAAAGATGACAGTTAACATTTCAGGTTGAAGACTCTTCATCAGAATCTTCTGAACAAAGGTCTTTGACCTGAGATGTTAACCTTGACTGCATGGAGTTTGCACATCCTCCTTGTTGGTTTCCTTTGGATGCTCTTATTTCCTCCTCATTTTAATGATGTGCAGATTGATAGTTTATTTGGCTGCTATAAATTACCCCTAGAGTGTAGGTGAGTGATAGAAATCTGGAGGGAGTTGATGGGAATGTGGGGAGAATAAAATGGTATTAGTGTAAATGGGTGTAGATGGTCAGTGTGGACTTGTTGGGACTTTTTCTGTGCTGTGTGATACTGTTTATAGCAATTGCATTTCTTTGATTTTCAATCACATTTAAGTACTTGGATGTGCACTTGAATGTCAGTAAACTTCATGGCTGCAAACCTGGTGCTGGAAGATGGAATTAAGTTGGTTTAGCTTCTTTTTGACTGATACAGACATGATTGGTTGAGTGGCTTCCTGTGTTGTAAATTTTCTAGGTGACAATTTCCATTTTCCATTGTATTATTTTAACTCTTGAAAGTTCCTTTTTCTTTGTGCTTCTACTTAACTTTGATAACTCTTTTTCTACTTTCCGCTCTTGAGAACTATGTTAGGTATTCCATTGTGATGAATGTTATATATAAATAGAAGTTTAAAAAAGGTAGTCAGAAGAGGGAACTAGATTGCTGTAATAGAACTCAGACACAATTGGGATACTGGTTAGATATACCACTGTATGAGAGTCAATGGAGTAGATTATGCTAATCTATAAAAATTGAGTAGGCTGCAAAGAAGCTTGTGTGGAGAATTAATACTGACAAATACTAGATGAGTCTTTTTCCACAACTGTCTCTACTTTCCAGAGAGGGGGCATGTGGCCTCTGCTGAAATGCTGAGGTCTTTTGTGATAGGTGAACATCTGAGGGTCTGGATGCAGGAAATAAATATATAACTTGTTAATTTTTGATAATTTGGAAATTATTGTTTATATTCTTTTAAAAAGGTGACTTATGTTTATTGATGATTTAATCATCCTAATTGATGGCCAGAAACAAGAGAACCAGATGGGGTGAATGGCTTGTTTTATGTTGTAAGTTTTATGTAATTATCTGACTTCATTATCACCTTTTGAATGAGATATATACCCTTAGCATCTTCAACCTGAATTGATAATTCTGTTTGTTTTTCCACAGGTGGTGTCTGTCCTGCAGAGTGTTTCTTGCAGTTTTGTTTTTATTTTCAATTTCCAGCATCTGCAATTTTTTGATTTTTACTCTTGGAAACACTTGGAAAGTAGGTTGGCAGTTGAAATTGCCACAGTGACTTCTATTTTCTCCTTCTTCTCAGGGAGTCTCTCAAGGTTGAAGATGACTTGCATTTCATCATGGATGATTTTATTTCAGTCATTTTCTTGCCTCTTCTAAAGGTATTGACTCACGATGAAGTAGCAGCTCCATCACATGTGCACTCAGATTTTTTAATATATTCTTATTTCAAATAATAAATTTAAATATTCATAAGCATGTGTTTTGTAGGTGTGGTTTTATTCAATATTTTAAAAAAGATCAAAAGAAGTAGGAAAGGAGTAGGCCATTCAGTGCGTTGAACATGCTACACCCATCTATATGATCATGGCTGATCTTTTAATTTCACCTTCCTGCATTATTTCCCTCACTACCCATGGGCTTTTAGACCACTATAGCGAATATCCTCAATAATGAGTATTCACAGCTAAAGATTTATAATTCTTTGAATGAAGATATTTCTTCTTGTTTCAATCCTAAATGCTTATCATTCATTCTAAGAGACCATGATGTCTGGAGGTTCTAGTCTCCTTAATCAAAATATCAGACAAATGTAAGATGTTTATTTTTCTCACTGCTGTTGAAATAGGGTCTGACTGGATGTGATGATAAATTAGTTAACCTTCAACCTGATTTATTTCTGATCTTGCATAATGTAATTTCTGTCTGACTTGGAATCTAAAAGGAAGTTGAGAAACCATCAAGTGAAATTGTATTGTGGTTTCAGTAGGTGGCAATATTGGACAAAATTGTGAAAGTGTCAGTACCTTTCTATCGTTGTTTGTCAGGAAAACCAATCCAATTAAGTGATCAAAGTGCAGGAGTCAGAAGACAAATCAATAGTTTAAATAGGTTCATACTATTATTAAGATTTATTTTAAAAGAACAGTTAATATCCATAGAAGTGGGAGTAATATTGATAAACATGATTGAGAATTGGTTAACAGAGAGAAAGCAAAGAGTGGGAATAAGCGGATCTTTCTCAGGTTGATAGGCTGTGACTACTGTAGTATCACACAGATTGGTGCTTGCATCCAGCTATCCATAATCTACATCATCGATTTGTCTGAGGGGACCAAATGTAATATTTCCAAGTTTACTGTAGGACTAGGTAGAATTGCAAGGAGGCAGGAATTACTGAGGCTGCAAGGGTATATAGACAAACTAAATGAGTGGGCACAAAAATTAATGGCGTTGAGTTAGAAAATCAGCCATGATCTTAATGAATGGCAGAGTGGGTTCAAAGGGCCGGATGACTTACTCATGCTTTTAATTCTTATGCAGTTTTCGCTCTCATATCCTTCAGACTTCTACTTGGGGAAAAATACTTATTTATTTAACACTGAAGATGCTGTAATGTCTTACGGAGGAAAAGTCAGGTTCAAGAACAGTTACTTCCCTTCAACCATTCAGATCTTGAACCAACTGGCAAAACCCTAATCACGACTACAGTTTAGAAACACAATTACCACTCTGATCACTTTGCGCTAAAATGGACTTTGTTTTTTTTTGTTCTTATTGTGTTTTTCTCTTGTAAAATTGTGTATAACTTATGTTTTAATTTATGTTTTTCTTGTGAATGCTGCTTATGTGATGCTGCTGCAAGTAATCATTTCATTACGCCTGTGCGCACATGTACTTGTGCATATGACAATAAACTCAACTTTGACTTTGAATCATAGTCTGTTAATATATGGTCTGGTTTTTGGGTAAGTGGACGTAATGGCAGTCCCAAAGTCATTTTGTTGGTTGCATCTATGGATGGGGAGTAGAGACATGCATTAGAATTTAAAATCATCCATTTGTAGCAGGGCACATAAAACAGATGCACGGTATACAGATATGTACTTAACCAAGCAACCTTATTGTGCCTGATGATTTTGGGGTAGGGGGTGGTCTATACTCCTCACCCCTGGCTATGAATTGGACTGAGAATAAGTTTAAAACCAGGAAGCAATTCTGCATGTGATTTTATTTCTGAGCTTCCAATTTTGTGAAAGTTTGTCAGATTGACTGATTTCCGTGCTGGATGACCAAAATGTCGCTTTAGTCTAGCCATTTCCCATTATATACTTCATTCCTTCACCACTGACTCCACTTCTGTCCCTGGCATTTGTATGAAGCAGATTGTTTGCAACAGTTGTGCCATTAATAAGATCACATGTTTCCACCTTATAGATGCTGGTCATATTCTTTTGCCGAAGAAACCCTCATCCATGCCTTTGTTATCTCTGGATTTGACTATTTTAACACACTCTTGGGCAATCTCCTTTATTCTACACTCTGTAAACTTCAGGTCATATGAATATCTGCTGCTCATGATCTAACGTATAAATTCCTTACATCCATCATCTTTCTGTTTGCTGAAACTCATTGACTCTTGGTTAAGCATTGCTACTATCTTACAATTATCATCCTTGCTTTCAAATTGCTCCATAATGTTGTCGGATCGTATCCAGACTGCTGTATTTCCTCCTGACCTGCAGTATAATTCTCTAAGAAATTTGCCTTTGCTGTCATTATTATCTCATTAGAATATTTTCTGCCACAAGCATTAACCTCCGTGCAATTGGTTCCATTGAAGTCAAAATTCTTATACCTGCTTGGCAGTGGCAACTGAAGATGAATTTTTCCACCTTTATTTCTTAACTCCTGCTTTATATTGGAAATTATCATGAAGGAACTCCCAAGTGTACCTCTAACAAAAGTTTATCAAGATGATAAGTAAGACCTGCCTTCCTTACTTTCCTCCATGAGCCCAGTGATTCCAAGATTTTGCATGTTGTCGAAGAATTGAGGCAAAGGAAGACATTGAGGTGGGGAGACCTAGTACTGTTTCTTTGCCTTTGAAAATAATTTACTTTGAAGTTTTTAGCAGCAGCAACACACATCTTCCAAAGTCCCAGCTTACCTGTGCACACTTAATTGTAATCAGCATCCCTTCCCACTCTCTTTCCATACACTAATGCTTAAGGTCTGAGGCATGTTTCTAAAAAAAATACCGATATAAAAGAGATGATGCTGGTTGCTAGGCAGTGTATGACAGGAAAGGATTGTGCAAAAGAACTTTTATTGGCTTTTAACTTGTTGAAGCTTTGTTGCAGAAGGATTGTTTCAGTTTGAATTTTTTCTCCTGCTTCCCTCTTCATCTCACTTAAAATTGCAGTATTACAGCTGGTGCAGCGCATTTTATATTTTACTGTCCTTACTTGTAAAACAAAAAGGTGGACAAATGATCTTTCCATTGATGATTTGTCTGCATTTGTATTTTGAAAGTGAAATATTTGTGTTTTATAGCACTGACTGCAGGTTCTAAAGGCATGCTTCAACTGACATAACAGAGTGGGGAAATCTTACAGCATATTCTAGCCAAGATGTCTTTGCTCGTTGTTTTCCACAGACTCTTTAAATATGGTTGATGAAGATGTGCAAAGGCTGCAAAATGAGCAGAAAGCTAAACTCTATTTCAGAAACTTGCAGCCAGCTACTAGATGTCTGTAGAAACAACCAGAAGATATATAAGGCACCTAAAAAATAATCTATGCCTGCTGTAAAATCAATCCTCCATATCAATCACTTTTATCTACTTGAAAAACAAAAACTGCAGAAGCTGGAAGTCTGAAACAACACAAAATATTGGAAATACTCCGCAGAACAGATAGCATTTTTTGAGTGAGAAACAAAGTTAACATAATCTTTTGTCAGAATTAATGACATTACTGATGAGAGGTAATCGATATGAAACATTAACTCTCTTTACACTGCCCACAGATGCTGCCTCACTTGCTGAGCATTTTCTCTCTTTAACTAATCTGTCAGCTGATTTCTTTTTTATTTTGAGCTCCCCATATAACTTCTAAGATTCTCATTTTGTTAATGTTCTGCTACTCTTTCTTACAGGCATGCATCATATTTCCCAAATCTTTTGTATTTATCTTCTCAGAAGTAAAAGTATTTAATGTATGTAAATCAAATCTCTTCATAGTGATTTTTGCCACTTCATTGCTCTCTACAATTGGCATCCCTTCACCACTAAGCTTTTATTGGTGCTCCTTGTTGACGGTAGATTGCTGATGCTTTGGGGCAGGTTTTATAAGGAGATTCAGCTGACAATTTATTTTTAATTTGTGCTGTTTTCCATCTTAAGAGAGTAGAGAGCGTGGAAAACATTTGCTTGCTTGTCATTTAGAAAGCAATGTTGAGGGATGAGATTAAGTTCAGGAGATCGGTAAATATATCTCAATTAAGACTTTTTAATTAGTTGAGTTCAAGTTCTTCTTCAATTTCCTCCAAGAGTGAAAGAAAACTTGAGGGAAAATAAAGGTGATGGGAGAATAAAGGTAAGTGAGGCAGGTGGGATAGGTGGAAGTAAGGAAAATCTGTACAAATAATTTCATCGTATCAGTACATTGAGGTAGTACAAGGGAAAAGCAATAACAGAATGCAGAATAAAGTGTTACAGTTACAAAGAAATGCAGTGCAGGCAGACGATAAGGTACAAGGCCATGACGAGGTAGATTGTGAGGTCAAGAGTCCATCTTATTGTACAACAGAACCGTTTAATAGTCTTATAACAGTGGGATAGAAGCTGTTCTTGAGCCTGGTGGTATGTGCTTTCAGGCTTTTGTATCTTCTGCCCAATTGGGGGGGGGGGGGGGGAGGGAGAAGATAGAATGTCTGGGGTGGGTGGGGTCTTCGATTATGTTGGCTGCTTTACTGAAACAGCGAGAAGTATAGACAATGTCTGGGGTGGGTGGGGTCTTCGATTATGTTGGCTGCTTTACTGAAACAGCGAGAAGTATAGACAGAGTTCACGGAGTGGAGGCTGGTTTTCGTGATGTGCTGAGCTGTGTCCATAACTGTCTGCAGTTTCTCGCAGTATGACACCTCTGTTGTGGGCAGAATCACAGATAGTGACAAGGTGACAAACGGGTGAGATAGGTCAGCTGGTTGAGTGGTGTCGTAGCAGCAACTTTGCGCTTAACGTCAACAAAAACAAGGAACTGACTGTGGACTTTAGGAAGGGGAAGTCAGGCAAACATGCACCAGTCCTCATTGAATGGTTTATGGTGAAAAAGGTGAGAGCTTCAATTGCTGGATGTCAACATCTCGGAGAACCTATCCTGGGCCCAGTGCATAGATGCAACCATGAAGAAGGCATGCCAGCATCTCTACTTTCTTAGAAGTTTATGGAGATTTGGTATGTCATCAAAGACTCTGGCAATCTTCTACAGATGTACAGTGGAAAGCATTCTGACCGGTTGCATCACAGCCTGATATGGAAACACCAATGCACAGGAATGCAAGAGGCTACAGTAGTGGACTCAGTCAGTTCCTTCATGGGTACAGCTCTCCCCACCATTGAGGATATCTACAAGAGGCAATGTCTTGGGAAGATGATATCCATCATCAGGGATCCCTACCATCCAGGCCATGTCCTCTTCTCGATGCTGCCACTAGGCAGGAGGTACAGGACCCTGAAGACTCACACCTCAAGGTTCAACAATAGCTTTTTAGCCACACAGTTGTAGATATAGAGAAAATAGAGCAGGGGGCAAAGCACACAGCCCTGAGGTGCACCTGTGTTGATAGGGAGGAGGAGATGAAGTTTCTGAGCCGCACTGATTGTGATCTCTCAGTGAGGAAGTCGAGGATCCAATTGCAGAGAGGGGTACAGAGCCCAGGTCTTGGAGCTTGACAATAAGTGTTGAGGGGATGATGGTGTTGAATGCAGACCTGTAGTTAATGAATAACAGGCTGACATACATGTTCCGGTTGTCCAGGGTAGAGTGGAGAGCCAGCGAGATAGATTGCTGTAGACCTGTTGTGGTGATAGGCGAATTGAAGTGGGTTCAGGTCCTTACTAAAGCAGGAGTTGATTTGAGCCATAACCAACCTCTTGAAGCACTTCATTACGGTGGGTGTAATCGCTACCGGACTGGACTCATTGAGGCAGGCCACCTTGCTCTCTTGGGCACCGGTACAAATGGTGCCATCTTGAAGCATGTGGGAACCTCAGCATGCAGAAGTGAGAGGATGAAGATGTCCCTGAATAATCCAGCCAGTTGGTCAGCGCAGGATTTTAGCACTCACCCAGGTACTGTGTCAGGACCTGACACTTTGTGAGGGTTCACCTTCTTGAAGGATGTTCTGACTTCAGCCTCTGAGACTGAGGTCACAGGGTCATTGGGTGCTATGGGGACGTGCACAGGTGTATCATTATTCTCCCTCTCAAAACGTGCATAAAAGGCATTAAACTCATCAGACTATACACAAACCTAAAGTTAAATTTTCTGCTTTTGTGATTCTGGTACAGAGCGACTCATACTGGGAAGGCATATTGTAAAACTGAGTGTAGGGGAAAGCACCACTGATATTCCATTCATTTCAATTAGCAAATGGAAAACTAATCATATTAGATAAAAGGCCTGCTAAGCTAACAAACTTGTGTACAGTTTGAGCATGCATTGCTGTGCATTTGGAGTTAAAGCACCAATATTCCATTATTTTGCAGGTACTGCACCTAACATAAGGGATCACAACTAAACATGAATACACAGGATCCCAATCTGATGCAGGTAGGAAATGGTCTGCCTACTTTGTTTTCTGTTACTTATGATTGAAGAATTTCAGAAATAAACAACTTGTCTCCAGGCTTCCAATTATTGCTTATGAAGTGAATTTAGGTAAGATGATTGACTTCCTCTTAGATCAACTGAGTGCTTTTTATCTTTTTCTGTTTTGCATTCTTCCGATTTTATGACCTTTCCACACTTCAGCATTGGCGGTAGATCTACCTACCACTTCTGCTATCATTTCTGGAGCCTTTTCCCTTTACGGATCTTTTTAAAACTCCCTTTTTCACAGAGCTTTCAATTATATCTCCTATCTGTCCATGACGATACCTGTGAAACACCTGGGGATAATTCTTGCATTAAAGATTCTATGTAAATGCTAGTTGGTGATTTTATTTTTACTATATGTTTGTCGGTTAAGGATATCAAAGGATGTGGAGCTAAGCAGGTAGATGGAGTTGAGTTGCAGCTCAGCCAAAATCTAATTGAATGGTGGATAATGTTCAAAGGCTGCATGTAAAATTAATTTTCTTTGTGGTAATATTTCTTATTAGAGCAATACAGGGCTTTTCTAATACACATTGTAGTAGTGAAAGTCATGTATGAAATTTCTAGATCAGCACAATGTTAACAAAAGACCTTTAATCATGTTCGAAGATGCTAGGATGTTCTTGCTCTCTCCCATTTTCTGACAATAAAGGAAAACAGGCAGCACTTACCAATTCATTTGCGAGGATTATGATCCTTGGTAATTTCCAGCTATAATTAATAAATTGTATTATGCCAAGTTTACTGTACATTGTCCCACAGGTGTTTGGTGATTACTATCTCCAGACACGCTGCTCTGTACCATTGGTCTTTATGTGCAGACTATACAACAGCCACAGGAAAGTTATGGGTAGAATAAAAAAAAGACATTGGTAAACATTTCATGTGAAGCAAAATGTGAATTCTGAATTATCCTTTGTCATTAGAGTATCTGCTTGTTTTGCAGTCAGCAGCTGTTGAGAGATCTTGCTATGTGGTACATCACTTTATATCTGACCTAATCTTGACATGTGACCATTCAGTTGGATGCCTGCTTAATTTGCTTGCATTGGACCCAAGATCACTTGTCAGGGCTGCCGCATAACTTATGACACCTTCCAGCTCTGCTGCACTCACACTGAATCTGTAATTACATTGGGAGTGATCTTGGCAAGGAATGTTGCTTTGTAATAAATGAAAGCAAGATACTGGCAGTGGTCTTGAGGACATCACTCTCTATTTCAGACAAAGACTTACAATCAAGTCTTTATTCAGTAGCCAAACTAAATAATTGAACAGAACATTTGTAGTCAGTATTGCATCTTCAGTACTGATTCCCTAGAAAATTATTTGAATCTTAAGTTGACAACAAGCTCAGAATTTTGTACTTATCTTTTGCTTTCACAGCAGTACTCCTGCCATTTTTGTGTCTAACAGAACAAAAGTGGTTCCAAATATAATCCAGGACATATTTTTGAATGAAAGGCGTTAATAAAAACATATGTAGATGTTTCTTTATCTTAAAGGCAGAAAACACAAATTTTTAATCAATGGATATTTTGAAATTTGATCACAGGCTTATTATTTGGAATATGAAATAACAGCAGACCATTTTGATAATGAGGTGCAGTGTTGAATTTTCTGTTTCTCAACTTTTTTTATCTCAGTAGTGGTATAAGCCCATCTTCATTTGCAGTTCTTCCAGAACAATGCTGAAAATACTCAGCAGTTCAGACATCGAAGCTCAATTGTTTTTGATTGTTTTGTTGGAGTCTACAATTGTGCATTTATCAAAGATTCCATGATGTCCCTTAGACTACCAGCATTAAAAAAGATTACTCATTCCTTAGCTAGATACCAAAGGATTTGGCTAAAAGTATAAATGTTATTTGAGGTTTTCTACCAATATTGGGTACGAGATCTTAAAAGGGGCACCAGAGGGAGTAGCTTGATTTTGGGAAGAACGAAAGATTGATATTGCTGTTTTAATTCAAAATAAACACATTACTTGTGTAAGTTTACCAATGATATGCTTTACAAACAAAGAATGACTGCACAATTATTTATATGAATATTCATCCATCAGATAACTCCCTAACTATCCTAATGACAAAGGTATTTCCATGGAGACAGTGTCAGACCCAATGTATTGCCAGATTATCGGAAATCTCACATAATTTGTCAGAAGGGAGGTAATGGGATAAACCAAGTTGTTTTGCCTGGAGGTGATGCTCCAATATAAAATGCACCTTCAGCACCTCGTTACAATGAGATCCCACATTAATATGTATGCCAGCTGAACCAGTGCTCCTCTGCTTTTTGTTATTTTTGGAGGATGACATATGCTAATAATTCTGCAGTGGAACCTAAACTACTTGTTATGTAAATCAGTGGCAGCTGAAGGAACCATGTGTACTGCAGCCAGATTTGATGACGATACCTAGCTGAGTGGGGAAACTAGTTGTGAATTGGCAAAAAGTTGGGAGATGAAGTATAGTGTGGGGAAAGGTGAGGACATCCTCGCTGGTGGGAAGAATAGAAGTGCAGAATATTGTCTAAATGGAGAGGGACTTAAGAATGCACAGAACTTACAAAGAAATCTAGGTGTCCTTGAATATGGAATACAGAAATTTAGCAGATAGGTACAGCAAATAATTAAGAAGGAAAATAGTTTACTTGGCATTATTACAAAGAGGAATAGGGTATTAAATCAAATGAAGTCTTTTTGACTTTGCAGCAAGCTGGTGATCCTAACTGGAATATTGCATACTATTTTGATCTCACTTAAGGAAGATTGGAAGCAGTTCAGATAAGATTCAGTAGGTTGGATGTCTGGGATGAAAGAGTTCTCTTATGAGGAAAGATTGAGCCGGTTAGGTCTATACTCTTTGGAATTTAAGAAAATGAGAGGTTATAAAACATAAAATTCTCAAGGGGCTTGACTGGGTAAATAGTTAAGAGGCTTGACTAGGTAAATAGTTGTTCTCTGGGAGTTTCTTGAATTAAGAAATCTGGTTGCAGAATAGGGAATTTAAGATGGAGATGAAGAGGAATTTCTTCTCTCAGAGGGTTGTAAGTCTTTGCTAGAGAGCTGTTGAGGCTGAATCATTGAATGTATTCAAGGATGAGATTGAGTTTTAGGCTTTGTGGAAGACGAGGGTTACGGGGAGCAGACAGGAAAGTGGATTTGAATCTGCAATCAGATTAGTCATCATCTGTTGAAAAGCCAGTGTAGGCGTGATGACCCCGTGGACTACACCTGTTCCTATTCCTAATGTTCTTATGTGTAATCATTTCAATAATAATCATCTCTGGAAAGGTAGACTGTGTTTTATATTTATTACATGTATCATATAGAAGGAGATTATTGAAGAATTTGATAGAGAAATCTGTTTCCTCTGACAACAAAGAGGAATAATTTTAAAATTAGCGCTGAATAGTTCAAGGGTAATGTCAGGATATACTTCATGCAAAGGACGATAGTGAAAATCTGTGACGTTCTCCTCCAAGAAGCAGTTGAATTTAGGTCAATTGAAAATTTTAAAACTGAGCTTTTATGGAAGTTTAGTTATGTTAAGATTGTTCTGATATATAAATAACAGGAAAATTGAGTTCACAAATAAATATGCCAATCGCTTGATGGAACATCCTCAAGAAATAGAATTTTCTGCTCTTCGTGCTCTGTTCTTATTACACTTACAAATGTACATGTGCAAGGAGAAATGCTGTCTATTTAACTAGTCAATTTGCACATAATCGTGAAGTACAGATTGTAAAATGGAATTGCTTTTGGATACTGATTGATAAAATGGACTCCACAGACCAGAATTTTCTGCTTCAGCACTCCTGGTGTATACCTGGAATGCATATTGGAAAATTATGTATTTTAGTTAATAACTTTCCATTCATTGAAGTTAATGGTTGGGAATCTATGGACTGGGCACATGGAATTTCCTGATGGGTGCTCCTGGCATCATGAGTACCGGCATGGAAAATTGCAACTGGGTAGTCAGTATGACAAAGCTTTTGAAGTTTTTTTTCAGCTTCCATAATCCTTCACAGTGGGTTCTTAGAGCAAACAGGTCTTGAAGGAGATCCCATTGAACATGATCTCATGGGCAAAGATTGCGGGGAAAAAGGTGCAGTTATAATGTGACATGATTAGTAATTGAAAATGAAATAATGTTTAATTGATACAGATAGTATATATATTTTGTGCAAGTTAAATCTACTTTGTGCACAAAATGAATGACCTATTATATCAGGTTATGCATGATTTGTCATCTAGTCTGCTCCGTGACTTTTTCTGTGCTGGTAATTCCTATATAATCCCAGCAATTTTAAGTAGAAGTGACCTGATTCTAAAACATGGAGACAAGTAATTGGTTGGACTGATGCTGGAAAATTGCTCATACGCAGTTGTGTCTGTCATTTTATCTTACCCAGATTTAAGATCTGTGGGGGAAATGTCAGCTCAGAATTAATGGCCTGAAATTGTCACTTGGAGTCATGACAGTTTCTGTCATAAACTCTGTCATTTAAGGTTACTACTATGGAGACAGTGTGCTATTAAGTAACACTAACAGCAACTCTTAGAGATACAGTGTAGTAAAATGCTCTTATTTAAATTGTAAAATAAATCCATTAACAAGATAATTTTTAATTCTTGTGGCTAAAATTTGAAAAGAAAGAACTTGTATTTTTTCATGAGGTCTTTTTTCATGACCTCAGGACGTCCCAAAGTGTTTCATGATCACTGAGGTAGCCGTGAAGTGATGCTCTTGTTGTATTGTTGGGAGCTGGCTAGATAATTTGCAAGCAGCAGGGACCCACAAAAGGCAAGGAATAAGTTACTTTAAATGTTGATTAAAAGATAAATGGTAACTAGAAGTCCCCTGGTCTTCTTCAAATAGTGAGAATAGATAGATTTGACAATGTCTCAACTGATGGATGACAAGTCTGACGTGCAGAATTGCATTAAAATGTCCTTCTTGATTACATGTTGAAGTCATTGGGTGGGGCTTCAACCTACAACTTTTCAACTCATTTATGAGAGCTACTAAGGAGAAAAGACCCACATTTCTAATTTATTCCTCTTCTTGATGTCTTTCCTCATTGCAACTAAAAAAAAGCTAATATTTTTTAGCCCTTGAATGGGTGCAATAAGCAGGCATTGTATGTGTAGATAGCACCTGTTGTTCTGTTGCTGCTGATGCTTGGTTTCCGATTGCGCACAGCACATTGTTTTCCTGAAAACAAATTGACAACAGGGGACTGGCTCCTTCCACTGCCCAGAATATGGACCATTGGCTTGGAGTATGTATAGGCATAGTGTGTTTGGCTCTCTCCATATCACTATGTAGACATTAACAGAAAAAAAGCCAACACCAGTTTTCTTTCTTGAGATTCAACAGGTGCTTAAAAGATACCTATTTTAGTTTTTCCACTGTGATTGCATACCTGACATGCAAAATACAATGACATTGGAAAGTATGAATCTGAATAACAGCATCCAGTGGTTGTAAATTAGGTTGAATGCACTTGCCAAAAACTCAGTATCTCACTGTATATGTAAAATTGAAATAAAAATTGATTAGTTAGTTAACTCATGTGCTACTAAGGAATACAATGATAAACCCAGTTATTATCCTAATTGCATCATATTTAAACTAATACAGTATGTAGACTGTTGATACGTGGTACGTACTTTGTTTAAGCCTAAACATTATTTCATGCTGGCAAAATGGAGTGAAATTTTTTGATTAGGGTGGTGCTTTGGTTTTATAATATGCCTGAATACATAATGAAGTTAATAGTGTTACAGCAACAAATTATACATCTTTCTGAAAGATTTAAGGCTGTGGCTACAAGTTGTGGAAAACAGGTCCGTTATATTTGCCTGTTATTTAAAAATAGAATTATAAATAAACAATAATTCAAACTGAATAATTATGAACAGCTGCATATTACTTGTATCTGTGGCAGGTACACAGATACAAATCAAGAGAGTTTGAGACTGCATTTAGATGAGATTTCTTTTAGATAGCAATGAAGGAGAAAATTGGTGAGGATAACAATTGTTAAAGGGAATAAATATTTTTATTAATATTTTAATTATGATTAGTTTATGTACGTGATGGCATCAAGGGTAATGAATCAAGTATTTTCCCCACTTTTTAGAGAAAAAATCACAGTTAGATGAGCACAGATGGCATTGTTGAACTGCTCTATTACCTTGACAAAGTGCTTGAAAGGATTCCCTACTGATTGTACCCATGTGATATTTCTATTTCCCATAGTATCTATTCCTAGGAGCTTGGTGAGCAGATTGCTGAATTAGTGCCACTTTACAGGTGATGACTGTTTTGAGCTTCGACCAAATTTACTGGGAACTAGATCAGAAACTGCACAGTTTTAATACCTATATAGCAGGAAATAGCAATCCTCAAAGGCATCAGTGATAATAAATATAGTTATAGAGAATAATATACCAAGTCCATACATACCATCAAACACCCATCGACACTTGTCCTATGTTAATCCCAATTTTTATCTTACATCCATATCATCTTCCACCCACCCCAATTCTCTGTTCAGCCATCAATATTAGAGGTAATTTACAGTTGCCAATTAACTTGTTAATGAGCATGCCTTTAGCATGTGGCAGGAAAATGGAGCACTTGGAATATCTACATGGTCATAGGGTACATGGGCAAATTCTACAGAGACAGCATCTAAGGTCGGGATCAAACCTGGATCTCTGGAGCTGTGAGAAAGCAGCATTAATTGCTCTGTACTGGACATTACCTTAGTATCTTGAATGTATTCAGCTAGAATTTCCTTGGGCGGTTTCTCTAGGAGAATGGGCAGAATGCTAAGATGATTAAAAATGGCCATTCACTTTATTCTGTATTTGGGGCAGAAAGCAGGGAAACCAAAGAGAAGTCAGAGTCACTATTTTTAATATATCAAGCAGCCACAAAGGTCCCTTAATTGGACCGTGGTTATGTGATTCACAGCTGGAAATTATTTTCAATTGTGTAAGAATTTACATCAGTTTGGGAACCACCTGCATAACCCTCAACTACCACACAAATATCCTTATAAGTTCTTTGTAATAGTAATTGGAAAAGATCATGATAAGGCCATGATTGCCGTCAATCTTTTTTTCGCTGGATCCTAAAGTTATGCCAAGATATTGGGCAGATGGAGAAGAACAGCTAGTTCTTTATATAAGAAAGATTGTTAGAAAGTATTTCCTCAAGAGCTGACGAAGCAAAGAGCTGGGAAAGGATAGGTTAGTAAGATAAAGTTCAAAGATCATGTATATAATGTAAATTGATAAATGGGGAAAAGAAGGAATAGAAGTATTGAAACAATTTCATAGGATTTATTGGAATTTATGAGAGGACAGTAATACTATCTCAGTAAATCTATCATTTATTTCACAGTATGAGCTGTAGAAAGCATTTTTATTTTTCTAGTTATTGAGAAGGTTGAAACACTTTTCAGTCTTTCGTCCAAACTATATTTTTGTTAATCAACACCAGAACTGTAATAAAAACAGAAAATGCTGGAAATACTCAGCAAGGCTGCATCTGTGGGAAGAGAATACAAAAGAATCTTTAAAAAAAGGTGAGGATACAAAAGAACATAAACAAAAGACTAGGACTTGTGAAATGCAGAGCAGGAAGACGTGTCCAGTGCGTCGGGCTGGGCATGTTATCCACTCCCAAAGGAAAAAAAAAGAAAAAGGGAATAAAAACAACAAACAAGCTGTACCAATATCACAGATGGATGACTGATATAGACAGAAATCACATTATCTGATGTTGTAGGCTTCAACATTAATTCCAGAAGGCTGCAGTGTGCCAGTCAGAAGATGAGGTGCTGTTCCAGAGCTGATGTCAATCAGCACCATGATCTATGCATTCTTTCTTGTCTAATTCTCATAAGATTCTGGTCTGTACCCCTCTAGGGTGTTGACCTTTGTCTAGGCTGATACTCCAGTGCAATCCTGAGATAGTGCTGTACTTTGAGGAGCACCATCTTTGAGACAAGACATTTAACTCCATCTGCTCTCTTGGAAAGATCTCATGGCATTATGTCAAAGAGGAGTGATTATTGGTGTCTTGGTTTTATCCATCAGTCGACATAACTGAAATAGAATGCCTGGTTATTATTGCACAACTATTTATGGGATCTTGCTGAGCACAAATTGGCCTGTTGTATTACTTAACTATATTGATGATTGCACTTCAGAACTTCACTTTGGGACAGACTGAATGGATGTGAAAGTGACCATATAAATGCAAGCCTTTCTTTAAAAGAGGTGATGAGACACTGTAAAAGAGATTGACAGTGGGTTACAGAGAGAAACATAAAATGGGTCCATAAGAGCTAAAAATGACAAAAGCAAAATCATGCTGTCTGAAAAATAAAATGAGAGCGGTCATTGTGGTCTAAAATTGTTGAACTTAGTGTTCTTTGGAAGACTGTAAAATTACTAACCAAAAACTGAAGTGCTCTTCCCTGACCTTCTACTGAGTTTCATTAGAACAGTGTAGGAGGCTGAGGGCAGAGAGGTCAAAGTGGAAATGGGGCAGAGATTAAAAATGGCAAGTGATTGGAACCTCAGAGTCACTTTTGTGGATTGAATGGAAATGTACCACAAAGCACTCACCCAATTTGTGTTTGGTATTCCTAATATAAAGGAGACCGCATCATGAGTAACAGAGATAGTGCAGAGATAGTAACAGAGGAAAGAGTAACAAAGATAGTGCATGAAATTGAAAGAGGTGCAAGTGAATTATTGTTTTACTTGGATTTCTTGTTTGCAGTCTTGAAAAGTAGGAAGGGAGGAGGTAGAAGGATAGGTGTTGCATCTTCTTTACGTGCAGAGGTATTGTGGGATAGGGAGGGAGTGTTCAGGTAACAGAAGAATGGACCACTGTGTCACAGTGTGAATGGTCCTTTTAGAGGGATGAGAGGTTTGTTGGGAGTGGAAAGGGCATGGAAATGAGATGGACAGAATCAAGGACCTTGCCAACCATGGTGAAGGGAATTTTTTTATGTTCCTACAGGATGTGGCAATTGCTGGCAAGGCTGCCTTTTATTACCCATACCTAATTGTTTTAAAGTGATTTGCTAGGCCATTTTGGAGAGCAGCTACGAGTTCTTTATTCATTTTTTTTGGGATGTATGTCACTGGCAAAACCTGAATTTATTGCCAGTCCCATGTTGTTCTTAAGAGGAAGTGCTGCAGTCCCATTGGAAGTTCAGTATTTAAATTCAATTGAAGGGAAGGCAATATATTTTTAAAAGTGTGCAAGTTGGAGGGGAACCAGCGGGTGTTGGTGTTCCCATGTGCCTGCTGTCATTGTCCTTTTTGGTCATATGGGTAGCTCGTTTGGGACGTGGTGTCAGGTTAGCCTGGGTGAATAACTGCATGCAGTTTGTAGATTGTATACAGTGTAGTCATAATGCAACAATGGTGGAGGGAATAAATTGTTAAGGTGGGGATCTACTTCAATCTTTTGGCCTGGATGTTGTTGAGCTTCTTGAGTGCTGTTGGAGCTACTGTCAATGCAAGCAAGAAAAGACGAGCTTCATTACACTTCTGATGTGTTTTGTAGATGGTGGAAGGATTAAGTGTCAGAGATGAATGTATTGCCACATGATGCTCTGTGTCTAACCAATTTTCGTAGCCACTGTATTTGTGTGCCTTTTCTAGTTGGCATCTGGTCAGTGGTGATCCCCAGCATATTAATGGTAGATGACTTAGTGATGGTATTGCATTAAATGTTAAGGGTGGATGATTGGATTCTCTCCTGTTGGAGTGGGTTGATACGTAATGCTCATGTGGTGTGAAAGGTACTTGCCTCCCATGCCTGAACTTTGTGAAGGTCCTGTTGTATGCTGGCATAAACAGCTACATATCTTGAGCAGTTGCAAATAGAACATTATTGCAGTGTTCCATGAGTTATATAAATGCTAGGCTCAGTAGAAACAGCAAATTTCTTGAAAATCAAAAAAACTGTAACTGATGGAAATATGAAATAAAAACAGAAAATGCTGTAAGCACTCAGTGGGTCAGGCAGCATCTGTGGAAAGAGAAACAGAGTTAATGTTTCAGGTTGAAGACCATTCATCAGAACCAGGGAAAGGGAAAACAATTTAGTTTTTAGTAGCAGAGATGATGGGGAGAGATGGGTAGAACAAAGGGCATATCTCTGACAGGGTGGGACCAGATGGGTTAATGTGTCAGTTAAATAGCAGTTCATATCAGTTTATATTTCTTTGTCTATGTAATGAATTGCTAACAGTAAGGCTATGGCACATGCCCAGTGGGACAGACTATATGAACAGAAAAAGGAAAAAAGAAGAAAAACTGAGCCAAACAATGATAGACACAATGTTTATTCCTACCTTACCCTCTTTTTCCCATGTCAAACCTGTCTGATTCTGCATGATCTACATAACAAATTGAACCTCCCTTTGGTTACCATTCTACTCTCCCATGTTCTTCTGTTGCATTAAAACTAACCTTAGACTTGGGAACTACTTTCTGAGAACTCTTGGAACTTGAGTCATTGATTTTCTTCTCTGCTCCCTCTCCTCTGCTAATTCTTGGTGTTCAACTATTGTTAAAGGCAAGTCTGTTAGGGTGGCAATGCTATGTAACATGCAGCATGCAGCTATAGATTTGGGAATGCAGCATGTGTTGAGCTTTTTCTGAATGTTCCAAGCAATGGAATGGTTACTTGGGCACATTGTATATCTTCTCAGTGGGATTCCTAGTAGCTTCATAGTTCACATTGTACATTAGCTTTATGTGTATGCCTGGGTTCCTAAGAAGAGAGATGAGAGGTGAACTGTATTGTTTTCAAGTGGTCAGCTTGTGACCTGACAGGTAGGTCAGAATCCTCTCACTAGAGAGGACTAGTGTGACAGTAATGAATTAATGACTGCTGTGAGGGCCTTCGGGCAGGATAATAAGCTCCCTGTGCTGGAGGAGACTAATTTCACAAAACCCATCTCATCCTACATAGAGAGCCTCCACTGAGATAAAATTATTCTGCTAACTTATCCTGCCAGCATTGTTGGAGTTTATTATGCAGCTGTTTTCCTTGGTCGGCTGCCCCTTGGCACACTGGCTAATAACCATAGCACCTTACGGGGCACTCAAATCCTGCTGAAGACACAATGATCCACTCTGGTGAGAGCTAAAAGCAGAGGTTATCAAGGACAGAGGCACAGGCCAACACTGCCAACTGAGGGAACGCCTGAAGATTCTGCTAATTTGAGAATCTATCTTTGATCACAAGTGTCCCCACTCTATCCTATAGCACAGTCCAGCCAAACGTTGAAACAAACATCCAACAACAACAAGTTACTCTGAATCAGAGTGCTGTTGAAATACTGAAACAAGATGGACAAGTAATTCTGTCACACATTCATGTCCTCATTTGCCTCACCTGGAAGATGAGAGCATGCCAGTGGACCTCAGAGATACCTTAATTATGATCATCTTTGAGGAAGGCATCAAGTCAAATTGCAGCAAACAATGAGTGGCCTCCTTGCTAACTGCCATAGGAAAAGTCATTGCAAGGCCCTCCACAACTCCTCACACAGTGCCCAAAGAGCCCCTCCCAGAATTGCAATTGCAAAGAGGTAGAATGGACATGAATTTCACTCTGTAACCATGAAACAGAGAACAGCATCAACCATCAGTCATAGCCTTCCTTGACTTTGCAAAATTACGGAGAATCCTTCTCAAATTTGGTACTCCTCAGAAATTCATTATCATTCTCTGTTTGCTACCTGATGACATGCATTGCCATGATGAAGGTTCACCATAGATCCAATGCCAGTGCAGAACAGGGTCCAGGAACATTATAGCATTGCTCCAACCCTCTTCTTAGTCTTCCCTGCTGTGACGTTGCACCTCACTGCCAATAACTTCCAAATGGAGTGGCGTTAGTTTACAGAAAGAGGGGAAAACTGTTCAACCTTTGTTGTCCCCATTTCAAAACCAAAATCACCTCAACTTCATTATTGAATTATTTCTGCAAATGATGCTTATGTACATGCACTTTTGGAGACCTAATTTGAAGTTATCATTGATTCCTTAATTGAAACATACAAAAGGATGAGGTGGGCCTCACACTAAACATCCAGAAGTCAAAGGTTCTCAATCAATCTGCCCCAATCTAAACTGCTTCTGATTTTCAAAATCCATGATGTGATCCTGGAAAATGTGAATCACTTTCTGCATCTTGGAAGCCACAGTTAATCAAGGGCAGACATTGATGACAAAATTCACCAGAACCTCCCCAGTGTATCACCTCAGCCTTTGGCTACATGAGGTAAAGGTGTTTGAACACCAAGACCTCAAACCTATCCCTAGTCTGTGGTAGCAGCACTAATCCCTGCCCTTCTATGTGCTTCTGAGTCAAGGACAACCTGGAGTAGACGCCTCAAAGTACTGAAGAAATACCACTAATGCTATCTCAGTAAAGTCCTATAAACCAATTGAATAGTTAGGCAAACCACTGTAAATGTTCTCTCCCAAGCCAGCAACCCAGCACTGAAAGTCTGTTCAAGGGTGGGCCACAGTTGATATATCTGATACCAGACTACTGAAACAAGTTCCTGAGCTGTGGGGAGAAAAAAGATTTCCAGGAGAACAGAGATAACACTGAAATTACATTTTCAAAGTCTCCTTGAAAATATATATTATCCTTGTTGACTCACAGGACTCCCTGATCTACAAGTGCTCAAAATGAAGAAGGGGCACCTGGAAAGCCATGGTCTACTTGAGTGTCTATGATGGGAGCACAAGAAGGCCATGCACAATCTACCTAACCACCCTTTATGTCAAGCACCATGTGCCTTATCTGCAGTAGACGCTGCAGATTTGCACAGACACAATAAATTCTGCAGATGCTGGATAGCAGGATAGCACTGCAGATCTTGCGTTGGACTCTTCAGCCACCTCAGAATTCAAAGAATTGGACTGAAAGGAAGTTATCTTAAAGCTTGAGAGGCTTCCAAATGACTTATGTTTGGTCCCACTCACGTTAGCATTGGGTATGACTGAATATTAGGATTGCATGATCAACTGTCAAGGGCCATGCTATTGAATGTTATTTGGACTTATAATAGCTTTAAGATAGTAAATTTCACATGGAATCTATATCAAATTTGTTTTTGTATTTAAAAGCCCATGTTTAATTTTGAGGATGTGATGTGTAAGTAGATTGGATGAATGACAGTGTGTGCTATAAGCATTGTCTTGGTGTCTGAATGTAGTAGATGAATTGTGAATGCTGCCACAGCTTCCCTCTGGGTAAGATGCAGATGCACTAGAATCACTGGCTGCAGTCATTCGTCAGTGCTGGCAGATAAATGCAAGCCTGGTTTACAATCAGTGAAGAATCCATTCCCCTGCTTCAATTAATTCAGTCAGGCCACGTTGTCCTCTACGTGTCCTGTGTGAATAAGTTCTTATCACTGTTGATGAAGTTTGAAAGAGCTTAGAGTTTAACATTATTTAACTCAACTGAATCTTTTTTTGTTCATCATTATATTTCCAAGTCTCCAAAAACCAAGTGTTTGTGAACTTAAAATAAATATTTCTGCTTAAAGTGAAATGCAGATTCTCAATCATTTGAATGTATCTAGTGCTGGGAAGTGAAATATCTTTTTATTTCAGGCATATAGTTTCAGCATCCAAAGTCAGATCTTAGTATGGTTAATTGTGGGAGATTTTGCTGTTAGTTACAGTCTTTTAATAGTTTATGCCTGCAAAGCTTCCTTCACTGTGTCACAACAGAATAAGTTAGTCCTGACTCAGAAAATCAGCATGTTCAGCAGTTAGTAGTTTTTTTTTCATATAATCGACTTACAGCTTATTTGAGTAAGAGTTCATCTAGTGCTAAAGACAGTTGTCTATCCAGTGTCCACACATAATGGACTAAACTGTGATTATCGTACTCAGTTAAGTATTACATTTTTAAACTTTCTACCTATAGTACATAGAGGTTGCAATCCTTGCCATTTGCTCTGAGTGAGTTATATTGAGAAGAAAGAATGAAATGTTCTGTGTTACATTAGCCGTTGGACATGAGAACCAGGTTGGGTAGGGCTGGTTTGTGCCAACACTTCGGCTCTGTCTAACTCCCTCAAAATATAGTTGCTGTAGAATGCTCATTATTAACGTAACTATTGATTTCAAGGGCTAGAACACTATCAAGCCTTTGCCATTCCTAATGATTATATTACAAATGGTACTTCAATGGTTAATCAAAACTGACATCAAAACTCCTGTCAAGCTGATTTTTCCCTTGACACGGGATCTATGGTTCCAATCCTCCTTGTATTTCACGCTCCTAATTTCAATTCCACCCAGCCAACTGTTGGAACTTTATGAAGAAGCATTGTGCACATCACATTGTTGATTGATAACAGAATGGATTACAAGGACTGAGCGTTTAAATGGGACTTCTACTGTGCTACTTTTGAACAAAGACTGATTTTGCACTTTTGAATGCACATAAAATCCAGATGGTTGTCATATTCCAATCTGGATCAGAAGAATGAGCATGTTTACAGATCAGTGAAAAGCCGCTGAAAACCGCCGTTCAGTCCCCTCCCTCTGAGACTGCAGAGGTAGTATTTTTCAATTGACATTCCTAGAGGAAAATGGATATTTTATTCTTGGTGCACTTCAAGGGATGAGCTGATCAACAGTCAAGCTGTTCCAATGCAGCTGAAGGTTGCATTGGAACCACAGCAACTAGATTCATTATCATCCTTACATTCTCCAACTGTTGCAGAATTGATTGAAGTTAATCACTTAAAGGGGATAGGAGTGGGGAGGGTCTGATACTTTCATTCTAACTTCACAAACTTGTATCCTCTGGATATGTAGCATATGGAAATCACCAGCACAGACAATTGGTTTCAAGTAAATGAATCAGGTTTCTGGATATGCAGGGTTAAAATTACCATTTGAAGAAACAAGAACCAATTCCTTCAGTGAAAATATAGCGAAACAATGGAACTGCTTTGTCTGAGCCTGCAGAGGTTGTAAACAAATTATATCGTACTTTCATTTATGCAGCGGCCTACTAATTTCATTTCTGCATCAAAGTCTGCCTAAAAATTTTGCTCCTAATTATGGATCAAAGCAGAGAAAGATTCAGTTTAGTCCAAACATCCAAAGACTTGGTTGTCTGCTTTTATGTTGTGAGACACCAATGGCACTCGCTTGATTGGCATTGTATCAAGCAAGTACTTCTCAGGAGAGCCACTGTGCTTGTCACTCCTAGACAACTTATAAAGTATCTGGTGATTTCACACTTGAAGTATGTTAGTAAGCAGCTTGTTTACATGCCTGGCTTATTCTCATTCAGTAACTTGATAGTTCTTTCCAAAGCCTAAATAACATTGCAATTGAATTTACATGATTGAAATATATATGCTGTGTTGGAAAATGAGATGAACTACAGCACTCTCATGAAAGATGAGATAATGTTATATTATCTAAAATCTTACACTAGTTGAAAACGAGTTGCATTAACTGCATGTTAGAAAAACATCAGCATTCAATGTGCCTTGTAGATTATGAAAAAAAATGAGCTCAATTGAGCTATGGAATTTAACTTAATGTGGAAATGCATATTCAAAATTATATTTTGCATCTGTGGATCCAATTGAATATGGCAGACTTGTCATGGCATCTTAATAAGAGCAGCATTGAAATTACTCATGCTTCAAGGATGAGATAATAAGTCCTATTATTCTTTCCCTCAGCCAGGTAGATCATAACTGTAGAGTGTCATGACTCTGATGAAAAGTGATCATGGTATAAAGCCTACAGTTCTCATCCTTGCTACTCAGTAGCATACTTAAGGGTTTTCAACCCAGTCCTCTGTTGTATGGTGCCTGCTGGGCATGCTTGTTTTGACATCTTGGGAGATTCTACTGTATACATGAGGCCCTTTGTGGTATCTGTATACTTCTTTATGTTGTTGCATATGCAAATAAACAAAGTTAAAGTCATTAACAGAAATATCCTTCACTGAAGGCAATTCTTAACCAAAAATGGTGTTTGGGTTCAACAATGGGTAAAAGGTAATACTAAGTGATAAAAACTGTTTCTTAAAGATACCCTATGTACTACACTGCTTCCACTTCAAAAATAAAATAAACCTATACAAACAATGGAACAATTTGCACAAATGGATATTACAATTGGGTAACCAGTTACATTAGTACACGATATTAAATGAATTCACTTGATCACTTAGTTTTTTCAAAAAATTATTCACAGAATGTGGACATTGCTGGCATAGACAGTTGTCTCCTGAATTGATGAGGCAGTTAAGAGTCAACAACACTGGTAGATCTGAAGTCAAATACAGGCTAGACTGGGTAAAAACTGCAGGGTGCTTTTTACAACAATCTAGTAGCTTTGTGATTAATATGACATTTGTTTTTAAATTCAAGATTTATTTATTTACTTGAATTTAAATTCTCCTGATGTTGTTGTGAGATTTCAACTCATGTCCACATCAATTGTCCAGAACTTAGGCTGTTAATCCAGTATGGTCAGTGATCAATGCTCCAATGACTACATTACTGTACCTCTGAATGCTGCATTGCAAGCTGCACTTGAATCACTCCAGCCACCAACAATTCCAGTGGGTCATTTTCCCAGGTCACCCTTACACCCTGTTCTGCAGTTTTTGCCTCAGCATCGTTAACTTTATGACTTAGAATATACTGATATATGTGTTCAGGATCACTAAGAGTCGGCTTAAAATTTAGCAGAGTCCAATAACACTTATCAATAACTACATTACTTATTATGATATATTATATTTGATTATATTACTATGTGCTGTGAATTCAGCCAAAATAACATCTCCTTTAGTTGCTTCTTAAATTTCTCCATTTCATATTACCTTCTATCCTGACTCCCACTCTAACTCCCTCTGAATACCAGATCTCTCCTCTTTCCTGCTGTCATCGTTGAGGTCACAAAGTCATTTCGCCTGATTTTCCCTTGCTGGGTTAACTCCAGCCTCATACTTCATGGGATTTCCAGAGCTTTGAAACTGTCTCCATATTTTAAAGCAACCCTCTGTCAAGGTATTCAAATCTGTTTGCACTTAATTCAGTCCATTCAGCAATTCTGTAAATAGCAAGAGTTTTGTGGACGTTGAGCTCTTCCCCCGAACTGGCGTAGTCTCAACTTCTCTGTTTTTATGAACTTTGCCAAATCCAAACATCACTTCACTGTAGCACCTGTTCTTATCTTGTGGGTTTATGGAATGACACAGCTACTGTCTTAACTTCTATGAACTGGCTCTCACATGCTGTTCAAGCAGATTATAGACTCTTCTTCCAAATTGTCTGCCCTTGAAGTTTATGAATAGTGTGAAACTGCCAAGTCACTGTTGAAGTGACACCTTGACTTGGACTGTCTCCCACTGCTCCTGAACTTGGAGTATATTTCCCTCTGTGACTTCTTACCCTGGTCTAATTCTCTGATCCACTTTTTACTTTGTTCTATAGGTCTCTTTTTCAACTTCATGTTTCACGGCTTCCTCCAAAATTCCCCATGCTACTATTTTGCTGATATCATGATACAATACCTGCTGCATTGTTGATCAGCAGTGAAGTATACATTCTGTAGTGCACCCACACAGTTAACATTGAGAATTAGCAGCTCTAATATATGCCTATGCACCTTGTCTTTGAAGGGTATACTCTATGTTAATATTGTCTATTCGCCATTTACTGGGGATATTATGTTCCAATTTATTGTCATCACACATCTCTTCAGTTCTCTCAGTGAGCTGCCCATACAAATCTCTTCCCTGGAAGATCTTGCATTCCATTTGTTATTTTTATTTTTATTGCAAGTTTCACAATTCCTGTCATTAAATTCCATCTGTATTGGTGCCAATGTATCACCACCTGTGCCTTAGCATGTCCTTTCTCTTACAGATTCACGTAGTTGCATAGCAACCATTGAACTACCATCTTCTGACCTGTTCATGTTGTGGTCTGCAAATCTTGTCTGTTACTACAGTCTGAAAACTTCTTGGCACCTCCCTAGCTTAGCTATTTAGCTTGCGACCAGTTTCTCCAAACTGTGAAATGAAAACAGAAAATGATTGAAACACACAACAGGTCAGGCAGCATCAGCTGAAAGAGAAACTGAGTTAATGTTTCATGCAGTCTACCATGTTCATGGGATTGTTGGCCTTCAGCCTCATAAGTTTTCCAGTTTCTTTGTCCTCTAGTGGTAAAGATTATTTTAAGTTCTTCATTCCCTTTAGCTCCTTGACTTTCTATTAGTGTCTTCTACTGTGAAGACTGATTCAAAATATTTATTTATTATCTCTGCTATTTCTCTATTTCCTCTTATTATTTCCCTAATTTCATCTACCAGTGGCCCAACATTTACTTTAGCTTTTTCTTCCTTTTTATATACAGTACCTGTAGAAGCTCTTCCCGTATAATTTTATATTATTTGTTAGTTTACTTGCATTATCTTCTCCTAATGTCTGATATTTTCAGTCATTCTTTATTGATTTCCAAACATTTCCTAATTGTCTGGCCTACCACTAATCTTTGCAGCATTGTATGCCTTTTTTTTCAGTTTAATATCATCTCTAACTTCCTCAGTTAGCCGTGGATGATGTGTCCTTCCTTTTTTTTTGAAGACTGGTTGCCTTTTGAGTTAACAAGCTACTACTCCTATTCCATAACTCCTGAAGATGTTTGCATCTATTACTAACCAATTTTCCCATCTTGAAAAATTCTTTAAACATTTCTGGGACAATTTGCATTAAGTCAGATTTCCATAAGTCAGGTCTTTTGTAACCCGTAGAGCCCCTATATCTTCTTAAGTGCCTGCCACTGCTGATCAACCATCCACTATCTTATTGTTTAATCTATTTTCCCAGTCCACTTTAGCCAACTCTGTCCACAGACCATCATAATTACTTTTATTTAAGTTTTGGACACTAGTTTCAGAACTAAATCTCTCTTTTTTTGGGATTCTTTACTATGAGATGATGAATTAATCCTGTCTTATCACACCACCCCTTATCTAAAATAATTTGTCCTTTGGTTGGTTCCTCATATATTATCCTAACAAATTATCCCAAATGTACTCTATAAATTCACCCACAAGTCTTTGCCAATTTAATTTTTCCAAATTATATCATGATTAAAATTACCACTGATTAATGCAACATTTTTCTTACAACCCCCTATTATTTCTTGATTTAAATTCTGTCCTACAGTTATTGGCTATTTCTCTTTCAGTGGATGCTACCTAGTCTGCTGGGTTTGTTCAGTACTTTTTGTTTTCATTAAACAAACACTTGAATAGGCAAGAGACAGAAGGATAGGGTCCTAATGCAGGCAAATAGGATCAGTGTAAATAGGCAAAAAAGGTTGGCATGGACATGATGGAATGAAGGGCCCATTTCTGTGCTGAACGACTCTATGACTTATCCATGACAACTGTGATGCCTATTTATGCTAATCCCATTTGCCTGCATTAGGCCTGTATCCCTTTAAGCCTTATCTACATAAGTATCTGTCCAAACATCTTTTAAGCATTGCAATTTTATTGTCTGAAAGTGATGTACAGTGAGGACAGATTGGTAGAGGACATTGTTTTTTGCTGATATTGAGTGTAAGGCCTATGCTTTCACAGGCTTCAATAAATGAACTGACAGTGACTTGGAGCTTCATCTCCAAATGTGCACATATGCAATCATTGTCTGTGTATAGTAACTCAATGACTGATACTGGGGTGAAATTGGTTCTGGAGTGGAGGCAATGTAGGTTGAATAGATTTTCCATTTGTCTTGTGGTGTCGAGGCATTGTGATGAGAAAGATTTTAAAAAAGTGTTGAAGCAATGTAGTCTTATTTGTTAAGATCACAGCTTGCATGCCATCATATAGCAGAGGCAAGGTGAAAGTGAATTTCTGTGGGCAGCCAAATTTCCTTCCAAAGCTCCTCATGAATTATGGAGACAAAGGCAGTTTGAGGTCAGATATGGTCATGTATAGTAATCCCTGCATTTCTCTTGCTAATGCATGGTGAAGGTCATGTTCACTGTGCCTCTAGATGGATTCCTCTGGGATTCAAGGTCATGGGAAGGTGGTGCTCAAGGAGCACACTAGTGATGACCTTACCTGTGGCAGCAGGAAGCTCCCTTTGTAGTTACTGCAATTGAATTTGACTCCTTTTTTGAAAGTGGTCAGCAATACAACATCCCTGATGGATTCCTTACATGTCTTCTTCCCCGACATGGATGATGAGGTCATGAGTTTGTGACTGATGTTCCTCTCCACAAAGTTTTAGAACTTTAACAGGGATACCATCAACTCTTAAGGCCTTGTTAGTTCTCATATGGCAGTTCTTTATTGAGTAGTTTTGAAGTTCCGTATTTTTCAAAGTCAATAAGCTGTATAATTTTTTGTCTTCCTCATGTTACGGAATGTATATTTAATCTATTTTTGTGATTAGCAAATAATTTTCTCATTGAGGTGGCAGTGGGAAATCAATAATCATCTGAAACCATGCAACAGTGGAATATCGTTCAGCTACACCCTGAGCATATACTTATGAACATTTGTTAGACTGACTTAAGATTAAATCCTTTCAATTTGACATGTCCTGAGCATGAACACAATTCTGAAAAAGTTTAAATTCTTGTCATTATTCAGTTGCAATATGATGTGTGTGGAACTGTGATTTTTATTTCTGGAGGTCAGAGACCACATGATTGAATTTTGCTGCATAAAGTATTTATACCATGAGTGACTCAACTCTATAACCTGTGATTGATAAGGTCTGTGGTGTTTTATGATCTTCTTTCCATGACAGCCATTACATAAATCACTGAAGAAAGATTTTATAAGGAAATGTGAAGAAGCGTAAGACTCTGGAAATTAGTTCCTGTAAGCTGTGAGGTCTTGCACAACGCAAGACTATTAAATAGAACAGTCAGTGAATTCCTCCATATAGAACAGTTTACCACCCTTCACTGAGCTTTAACCTGGAAAATATTAATTAAATCAAAGTAGCACTGTGCTAAAAATAAATACTATCAACTTGGGTCACTTCTAAGAAACAGCAAAAATGCATTAGGATAGTGGCTGTGAAAAGGAGTTTTAGATGTATCTTGTTGACATTTTATCAAACCATCTGTCAGATCTCTCCTGATATGTTTCCTGCATTTGCTTCAGGGCTGGATATTGTATTCAACTGATTTGTGTCAGCCCATGTGACACAATAGATGCCCCATTCCATTGCAAAACCTCATCACTGTGAGTCATCAGTTGTTACTGTTTTTCCTTGAGTCTTTCCATTGAATTGCTTAGATTATTCTTTTCAGCATTGGTAACACTGCCCTTTGTCTTGAATTTGAAGAAAAATTTTGACTGTTAATCTTTTAAGGATTGCTGTTGTTCGTCATTTCCAAACACTCTTATGTGTTTATCCCGTGAACAGAATGCATTTCTTTATAATGCATCTTTGGAGCTCTCCTTCAGAAGCTGTGTGATCTGTGGCTCCTTTTTGGGTTTGTTTAATGTACTGTCTTTCAATGCAGAGTGGTAACTTTTTTTGAACCAAGTAGGAGGCTCACTTGACAAGCACTCTGAGCTCAATCATCAATGCTTGAAGTGGCAGACATTTAAAGAAGACATCAGATAGATCAGCTGGGACTAGAGCCATAATTCCTATAGTGTCATTATGTACCAAGTGCATCTGTAGGCTTTGGTACATCCACATAGCAATATCAACAGCTGCAGGCTCCATTTTACAGTGGAGGTTGTGACATTTCGCTTCCTTACACAATTTTTATGCCTCCCATCTCCATCCAGGAAAATGCAGGAGTCACTTACAGAAGCAGGCAATTTGTGATCCACAGATCTATTAAATAGGACACTGGTCCATTGTTCAGCACAGTTGCTGTTTTTAATCTCCCTTCCCATTAAATGATATTAGTAACTGCAGCATTACACATCTATCCCGTCATTGTATAGTGCATTCTTAATAGTTCAGGGTGGCTCATGGCACCAATATGATCTAATAGGCTCATAAACAAAGAGATAGGATTTACATTGTAGTAATGGAATTTCTTTTCTTCTTGTGCCACTGGTCAATAACAAGGAGATATAGTCCTGCAAGGCTTTTCTTGCTCCCAATACAGTAATTGTATACTTTGAGGACAATCATTTATGTCAGTTTTATTGGAGGGTGAGGGCAGCCTTG
This sequence comes from Pristis pectinata, assembly GCF_009764475.1. NCBI lineage: Eukaryota > Metazoa > Chordata > Chondrichthyes > Rhinopristiformes > Pristidae > Pristis > Pristis pectinata. Next base: position 72,034,887 of record NC_067408.1, on the reverse strand, counting down.
GAGACAAAAATTACTTTCTGCCTCAGTAGCTAATGACACCCTTGCTACAGTCTAGGGCAGATGCAGAGGGAAAATGCAACCTTGCCCCTGAGAATGCCAGTTTTATTATAGGATATACTTTTGACACCTTGGGGCAGGGCTGTGGCCATCTCATTTAACCATATTATCATCTTCATTAAACAGGAAGGTTTCATTTTGCAGTTTATAAATTCATCAAATTCATTTGAGATCTAAAGAGGTCTAATCATGGAAGATGAGGAAGAAGGAGAGCTTATCTGCATCCAAGGCTCCAAACAGGACAAAGACTTTGAACCAGAGAATGTCACTGCATAAGTTCCTTTCCATCCAGAAAAACTGATTCCGGTGGGATACTTGACATTCTGGTTGCTGCAAGTCATTGTTTCATTTGGATCCCTTTAATGAACCTTATGACCACAATCACTCATTGAGGTTATCTAGTACATCGTCCTACAGTGTTGTCCTCTGAACTACTTCCCTGGCATTCTTTGAAACACTATCTTATTTATGGTAGTGTTCCAGTTAGCATAATGCTATTACAGCGCCAGAGACCCGGGTTCAATTCCGGCCACTGTCTGTAAGGAGTTTGTACGTTCTCCCCATGTCTGCATGGGTTTCCTCCGGGTGCTCCAGTTTCCTCCCACATTCCAAAGACATGCAGGTTAGGAAGTTGTGGGCATGCTATGTTGGCACCGGAAGCATGGCGACACTTATGGGCTGCCCCCAGAACACTCAATGCAAAAGATGCTTTTCACTGTGTGTTTTGATGTATGTGTGACTAATAAAGATATCTTAAGATCTTATCTTAATCTATGATAAGAGAAAAAATTCTCTTGATAAAGAAACTGTAAAATTCAACCTGTTCTGGTGCTTTTCAATAGTGATGTGCATTAAATATCTTGTAACCTTCAGCTAGTGATTCTCAATGACATAGCAGTTGAAGTGTTAAAAGTGGCGAGTGGCCACTGATGAGCTGCATTAGTTTAAGGTGCCACATACCACTTTCTGCTGGCCCTGAGACTGTGCTGCAAATGCTTCAGTCATGCTGATGTCTGGTGGTTTGGATTGCTTTCTGACATATGTCATTTCTGAGGGCAGTAGAGTTGTGTCGGGACACTTTGTAAGGGAACACCATTAGCCTGCGCAGTCAAGGGTTAAGATTACCTTGTATATTCTGCTAGTATCTAGCAGGAGAGCTGCCTGTGGTAGGAGACAAAGCCTCCAAAGTGTTATCCATCTGGATGACTCTTCATTGAGGCCCATTATCTCAGTAGAAACATTAAATTGGGAGGCACAAGAAACAGTTAAGGCAGGCTGGAATTTAGCAAAACAAACAGAAGGGAGATATGATACATGGAAACATCTCCAGCTGACATCCAGTGCCCCTCTGCAAACACTTGAGCTGGATCTTGCCAGTATGATTGAATAATAGGATGAGGCCTAGCCATGAGAATGCTGGATATAAGTTAAGGAGAAAGGTCCCCATGTGGAGTCTGCAGTGTGAGCACAGGACGGAGTAATCACTCTCTGTACCTTCATTGGGTTATGGATGATAAGTAAATGGTTATTGTTTTTGTCCAAAACAAGTGTGAAAAATATGCTTTCAATACCACCAGGAAGAGCAGGACAGGAGGAATCTAGGTTGTTGGCTGGACCATCTTTCCCCATGCATGTTCTGCTATTCACTCAGTAAAGATTCTTTGCTTGTACCGTGACAGTGTCAAGATTGGTTATTGAATCTCACACAGCAGGATGCTGCATGTGATGATGCCTTAAGCAATAACAGCCTCATCTGTGCTTTCTACAAGTGGACCCTGTTGTTGGACATGCTCTCAACATGTGACAGTTTAGCTGTGATAATTTCATAACTTTTGAATCAAAAGATTAGGATTTCAAGCTCAACCCCAGAGACTTGAACTCATCTAATCCAGGTTGATATTTTAGTGAATTCCTGCAGGAGTGCTCTGCTTTCAGAAATGCTGACCTTCAGCTTGAAACTGAAATCCCATTTGCTCTTGGTGATGGATATAAAAGATGCCACAGGACTGTGCGAAAAAGAGATTGAAGCTGTCCTGGTGTCTTGGGTTTTATTTATCTCTCAACAGGCATCATTAAAACTGATTAACTGCTTTTATTATAATTTATCCTGCTGTAATTTTTGTGACTTTGCTGAGGCTGTAGTCCTGATTTTATCAACCAGTGATGGAATAAGAGCATAGTGAATTTAAGCCTTTTTGTTTTATTCCATCTTGCTAAAATATCCCAAAGTTCCTCATTTACAATTAATTAGTTGGACGTTTAGTCACTGGGTGTATTGGTGAACTACAGCAAGGTCTCAGTAACAACATTGCGGTGAATGACTAGTTAATCTACTTTGGTAGCGTTGGCTAAGGACGGTTATGGCACTGCAAGAACTTACCACTCCTCTTTAAATACATTTTGAACTATGGAAGCACTTCCAACAATATAACTTTTTTTTATTAAATTGAAGTATAAATTTGAATTACATATTGAAGTTCTAGATTCTTGCCTTGAAACTGCAACCTTCTGAAATGAGAGAGATGCTTCTGTCATATCATATATCATTATATCATACAGAACTTAATTTTATAGAACTTACAACATTTTGTTGTCATCAGCTTGCTCCAGATAAAGTCTCTAGATTTTAGAAATGGAAGTTGGAGATTCTAGCTGTAAATATATAATGTTACACAGCAAATTTTAACCAGATGTTTATATTTATTCTAAAAGATATTTACTATATCATTGTCATTCTGCCACTGTATGATAATGACAATCAAAGCTGCACATATAAGCTATTTCAATTTTAGTAAATTCTAAAGTGCTTTTTATTTTTATGGACAATAGGCAAAGCTGTTCATTCACTGACAAGTAAACAGTTTTGTGCTGAGCTGTAAAGACAGCAATAGAAGATAGTATCCTAAACAGCTGTTAGGAAAATATTGTCTGTGGTCTGGACAAACCTATCAGTCCTGCTATCCAAAGAAAATGATTAAGTATAAGTGATAAAACTCATAACACAAACAATTCCTATCAGACAATAAAGATTATTCTGTAGTAAGAATGAACAAGCAGAGTATTCAAAATTCAGTAAAGGTTTCTTAGCACATTTAAAGGAAAGAGAAACCGATATCATCTGTTCAGTCTGTGATAAAATCCATACTTGAAGTTATTTAAGTAAAAGCAACAGACATTTTCATGTCTCTTTGGTGGTGTGATAAGAGCTCTTAATCTGCTGAGATAGCATAATTTTGTAATCCAAAACCCACTCAAGATGAAGGAAGTAAAGAAGAACCATTTCTTCAAGCACAGTACCAGTGACATCTGGCTTATCTTTTGGGATTGATTTCCTTTTCTCTTCTTGAAACATTGGCCATATTTTAGACCTTCTTCTAGTTTCAATGGATATAGGTATTACTGATGGCAGAGGAGGACAAAGTACCTCATGATTTATGTATGGTGAAGGGAAATATAGAAGAAGAAGAAAGAACAAGAAGGAGATGGGGCATCCACTGCCAGACTAACCTCTTAAGATGTGACAAGTGTTCTTCAATTCAGGCAGTGTGAAATCCTGGAGTCTACAGTCACCAACCACTCTTCCTTCTTAACCATTCACTCGCACATTTACCCAATGGGTCCCATCATGTATTCCCTCCAACACTGGCACACAATGGCTTCAGTGTTTACCATCTACAAAATATGTTACAATCAATTACCTAGGCTATTCTAACAGCACTTTGCAAACCTATTTTAATTTGTATATCATTCACTACTTCAAGCATTATGCCTGCTTTGTTCTATTATGAGCTTTTTATGAAGATCATTAATTGTGATATTTTAATCCAATTTCTGTTAGATAATTCAGAAGAAATGCACGGATTGTCGCTGTCATCATGTTGCAAAAAACAACAGGAAAATGAAACCTCTGTGTTGGGGAGTATCTTGATAGGAAGTGTGCTGTCCAATTTACCAATGGCAGGGCTTACATAGGAAAGGGTGCAACTATTTCAAAACAGGCACAATTTACACACAAAAACAGGTGCAAAGGGGTCCAAATCTATTTTGTTCCATTGGATCTTTTTGTATTCACTGTGGAAGGTTCCGAGAGGATTCTCTCCTCCAGTATCGGGTGAAGAGCAAACATCCGCTAGAGGCACTAATGAGCATAAAGCCAAACAATGTGAGTTCTCGTTAAAGAATGCAACTAGAATGTTATGAGCTGGGGAATGGTAAGTCAGGTGGGAAATCAACACTAAAGATTGAGGGTAAAAAAGGCACTATATGGTGAGAGGGTAAGTGAGTGAAAAGAATGACCATCTGGTGTGTGGAGTGAGCTTCTAACCTGAAGTGGAGGAGCCTATGTTCATCCTAGGGCCCAGTCTACACACTATGATATGGTATCAGCATTCAGCAAACTTGACACACATTATGATGGATTTCTGAGCAATAATTTGATGATAGTACTGAAACAAAGTTTAGTAAATGCAGGTCAAACATGTTCACAGTCTTGCGCTGAACAGGATCTTGTGGCCTTGGTAAAGTACTTAGCATCTGAGCTGTGCTGTTCATTTTTAAGACGACTTGCTTCCCTGCCCCAGTCAATGTTGCCAAAATACTTGTCTGTGCTATAAAACAGAAAATATCATAAATAATCAACAGTGGAAAGAGAAACAGACTTAATGTTTCAGATTGAAGACCTTTCATCAAAACTGGGAAAGTGAAAAAAAAAGTTTTAAGTTGCAAAGGAGGTGGAGAAGAGATGGATTGGACAAGGGGAACATCTGGCTCAGGGTGAGGCCGATGTTGCTGTGGGGGTAAGTTGTAAAGGTCCTCTGGTTAGTGGGTTAATGAGGGTATTTAGAGGTTGATGATGCAAAGATGTGTCAAATGTTGCAAGATTCAGGGCTGTAGGACATGCACAGCAGGACAGGCTACATCAGGGAGAAAGAACAATAATGCAATATCACATGAATGACTTGCAGCAGAAAAGGCCAGTCTTGATACAGACAGAAAGCAAGTTACCTGGATTTGTAGCATTTGATATTGAGTCTAGAAGCTGCAGTGTTCCTAAATGGAAAATGAGGTGTTCCTCAGGTTTGCATAGGGCCACTTTCTAAGAGTACAGGAAGCCACAGACAAATAGGTTGGAGACCTTAAGATGCAGGCAACAGGAAGCTCAGGGTAATGCCTGCAGACTGAACTCAGGTTTGCCCAGTGTAGAAGAGAGCACATCATGAACACTGAATGCAATCTGCTAGATTGGAAGTGGTACATTTATTGCTTCACCTGGAAGTTTCTTTTTGGGTTCCAGATCATTGGAAGAGACAATTTGAAAGAGCAGATGTTACATATCCTGTGGTTGCATGGCAAAGTAATATTAGAAGGGGAGCGTTTAATGGGGATGGAAGAGTGAAACAGGAAGTCACAGAGGAAACTGTCCCTTCCAAATGCTGAAAGGGGAGAGGAGGGGAAGGTATGCTGGTGATGGCATATTATTGGAGCTGGTGGAAATTATGAAGCATGATCCATTGAATATGTAGGCTGATGGGTGGATGGTGAGGGCTGGGGGAATTCTGTCCAGGAGGAAATCGGGAATGGGCAGAGGTGAGGGAGATATGTGAGACGTGGTCCACTATAGTGGGGAAGCAATGGTTCAGGAAGAAGGAATGCATTTCATAGGGATCTGTGTAGAAAGTCTCATAATCAGAACAAACACAACAGAGGTGGAGGAATTGAAAGAATGGAATGGAGTCCTTGCAGAGATCAGGGTGGGAAGAAGTGTAGTCAAGGTAGTTGTGAGAGTCTGTCAGATTGTAATGGATGTTTGTGGCTCACCTGTCTCCTGACATGGAGATGAAGAAATATACAAAGGAAAGAAAGTCAGATCATGTGAGGATGAGAGAAGGGTGGAAACTGGTAGCAAGCGTAATGAATTTTTTTTGTCCATGCTATTCTCCACCCAGTGCCATTCTATTCCATGCTGTTCTCTTCTCAATGCTGTTCATATTTCCCTAATTGAAATATATTGTAGTGGGATATCTGAACACAGAGAAGTAGTGCCTAGGCTTAGCTGACATATCATAACATAGCATATCTTAAGAAAAAGTGTATTTCTGGCCCATAGAACAAAAGTCTTGGCTTCTATATTTGAGCATGAAGTCTCAGCCTTGCTAATAAGGAATAAACTGTCTGCTGCAATATTCTTAGCGATAACCTCTTCACTGAAAATCACAGGATTATAACAGTCTTTGGAGCAACTCTATGGCAATTAGGGCCTCGGTTAGAACAAAGACGTGTGTTGAGTACAAATGGCCTCTGCAGAGATGTGGTTGCTAATCAAGGATTGATTGATGGAATCAAAAGGATCCCTTGTTTTGATCAGATATTGGACAGAGGCAAGGGTCTCAATGTGCCTGAGGTCAGGCAGAGAAAAGGATGTCAGAGGTAGCAGGTCATGCATTGTTTTGCTTCAGATTGGCTCAGAAATGATAGCTAAACTTCTGTACATTGGTGGAATTGTACCTCATCACTAAAAAAATACCATCATCATTACAAAAACTTTTATTACATTACTTCTTTGTATCATTTGCTATTGTGGAAATAGTCCAATATCTCCTATCTCTGCTTAAAATTATTCATTTGGGTACCTAAATGCAACTTTTTGAACCTGTTCTTCTATTCAGTGACATTGTGGCTGATCTGTGGCTTAAATCCACATCCCCTAACATTTTTATTTAACAAAAAATCTGTCAATCTTGGATCCAAGATTAGGTGATATTGGCTCAGGTGTTAGCTTAAGTATGTTTGGTAGCACTGGCCCGTGATAGAAAATTGCAGGTTAATTATGAACTGCAAATTCTGCCTGAATGGAGTTTGGCTATTTACCCTGAAAAGATTTCTTCACCCCTACTCAGTATTGAAACTTACTGAGTGCTCTAAGGGCATCAAGAAACACTACTGGCAAATGCAGCTGAATATTAGCAAATATTATGAATAACAATGCCAATGGAAGGTGGGGTGGTTCTTCTCAGGACAAGTAATTTCCAATAGTTGAAAGTCCTTTATTTTTGAATTTCAGTGTTGACAATCCTAATCATGGCCACTGTGCAATTTGGATGTGCAAAACCTGGAAGATATTCAGCTCAATTCAGTTGATAGTTCTATTGCATTGTTGACTTTTGGTTTTATGTTTTTATCTGCTCTGAAGTCACCTTCATATTTTTTTATTGGGACTATATATCTAAGGACAGCAATTTTCCAGCCTCAGTAAAAACATCTGAGGTTGGAATAGTTTGAAACCCAAGTGTAAAAGTTCCCATCAACAATGTCCATGTCAAACAGAGAATGTGCGTGTAACTTTTTCATGTTTTTGCTTATCTGACCCATTTTAAATGTTAATTATTGTGTAAAATAGCACAGGTGGGAATGTGGCACAAATAAACTCCAGTGTTTGGAAATTCTTTACACTTTGATCTTGCATTCTGATATGAATATGTGCATTTAATTCCTCTCAATGATATTGAACATTTTAAAATTATATGTAAAATAAACATAAAATGGATAGTGGAGTGAAGGTTGAATCACTGGGGTGCATGTTCCATCTTTATCATTAGAGTCGCTGAAACGGAAAGCAGAAAATTTCACAGGGATACATTTAAGGGTCTCAGTTTGAGGCTGAGGATGAATGGACAAAGTTTTCTTTCACACCAATCTGTGGTACCAAATCTTAAAATACTTGATGCTGATTCTGGAATCCAAGGTGAAATGGTGTTTCATTTTCTAGTATCTGCTTTCCTGTTCTTAAAAAACTAAATAAGAGAAAAAGAATACAATCAGAGTTGAGAGAAAGAGTTAAAGCTGTCAATATTTCATATAAAAGTCCAATTAGACAAGGAGTTGTCGTCTGCCATGATGTGGGCAAGAGTGGTTCTTTACCAGGTCTTTCACCTGAAAGGAAAAGAATCTAAATCCCAAATATTTTGAGCATCAGCAAGAAAATAGAATTAGAGACACAAAAATATATTAGATATTTTACTCTTTTTTTTTGTTGTTGAATACATAATTTAAAGATGTCTAAATTTAGTAAAATGATTTCCTTCTGATTAGCATTTTTTGATTTTGTTTCTTATCATCTTTCTGTCAGATAATGGTGCAGCTTGCAGCTCTTAACTTTGAATTTGTGTTTGAAGTTTGCTTTGTTGAGGCATTCATTTTTTTACCTGCTTTATTTCTGTTCTCTTGGCAAAGAAAAGACTCGAGTTAACAATTCTGCACTGAAATAATTTTTGTATTAATGAAAAACAGCTGGAGCTAAATTAAGTAGCATCATGTATTAGAATAGTACCTAGGCTTTTATTCCATGGTGAAGTAGTCAAAGGGGACAATCTGTCAGTCATGGTTTAGTTGTACCTTTCTTGTATTTGAATCAAAAGGTTGTGGGTTTAAGTCCCTCTAGAAACATGAGGTCAAAAAATCTAGGTTAATGCTGCAATGTGAGTCCTGCAATGTCTTTTGGATAGGTTTTTCATAGCAGATCCTCTGTGTCCTCTCAGGTGGATACAAATGGTCCACAGGCACTATTCTGAAGGAAAGCAGTGAAGATGTCCTTGGTGATCTAACATCTATCCCTTAGCCAAAATCACTAAAACTGATTAACATGTCATTGCTGTTCTTAAGGAATTTGCTAGCTCCTGTTATTTCTACAATATGGTAAGAACTTCACTTCAAAAATAGTTCATTGGCTGTTAAGTGTTTTGGGGCATCCTAAGGACATGAATAGCACAATATAAATACAAGTTGTTTTATGTTTTATTCTATGTTGCAGAATATTTTTTAAAGAAACAAGGAATCTCCAATCCACTCTTCCAGTGACAATTTATGTGGCTGTATAGGAATAATTATTTTGAAGGAAAGTCTGACCATGATACTTTAATGGATAGACTGCAAATGGATTTCAATATTTTTCCCACAAAGTGTTGACAGATTTGTACAGCATCTAGTCTTGCAAAGCAATGGTTGTTTCATATGTTTTATGGCTCCTTCAGTTTATGTGCATGCCCCAGTCTTTTAAGGATATAATTTTCAGTGGTAATGTTATTGGCATTCCCTTCTTACATAGTGTTCAAAAAGCTAGCTTCAGTTAATTAATGTTCTGCTGACAGAATATATTCTATTTATGGAAAGCAATGGGCTGAGGTCTTTGCATTTTCATTTTGTGATTCATTCTAACTACACCCTCATGGCATGTCAATTCAGTCGGGGATTGAACACTAGCTGAACATAAAATATCCACATGAAAATCATTCCAGTTAATTAAAGAACAAATTTCTGCTGATTGTGGAAAACCTGTAAGTGGAGAGAGAAATGACCAGCAGATAGAAGAAAGGAGCTATTCACACAGATATATTGGAGTAAAAATGCTATTTGGCCACTTTAATTCATCCATTTAAAAAGACCCTATTGATATTCTTTTTAATATAACTGACCAATTACAGCATTTCCACCTCCACTATTCTGTCTGTATATTCATTTCAATTTTGATCTCTCTTTCTATGAAGAACAATTTCCTGGGACCAATCCTAATTTGCCTTTCTCTGTTTCCTAATCCTACTTTCAAAATTTAATATAATGTAGAATCCAGATCCATCTATTGGCTTAGCTAGCAGTTATATTAAAAATGGATGGTTGGAGACTGAAAAAAAGGAAAAATGAATGGGAGATATCGTATTTTAACAGTTTTTATTAAAGCTGTTCTGGCCCTGTGTGGCAATAGCTTCCATAGACTGGCTTCATGAATTACAAGTTTCATTTATTTCTCCTCTTATGTTTATTATTTCTTCAATTCACTTAAATCTTTCTAAAACTGATGTGATTGCTCATTCATCTAAAGCCATGAATATATGGGAAAAATGGGATTGGTGTAGAATTAGTGTAAATGGGTGCTGTATGGTTGGTAGCATGGATTTGGTAGGCCGAAGGGTCTGTTTCCATGCTCTATCTTGCTATGACTCTATGGATCATCACTTTTTTGTCTGAACCAGTCACACAAGGTGAATTTTATGATTTGGATCACTGTTGCTGAATGGGAATATATATTGAGACTTTGAACAGTAATGTCAGCCTTTTGGTTTTAGCCTGCATGAATTTCTGTTTGGAAAATGAATGGACATAAAATAACATGGACTCTGAATCAAGTTTGGTCACCACTGCACTCATGCTCCTGGAATGTTCTTCTATCTTGTGAACTTCTGCACCAGGAATAATAACTTGTGAAATTTATCCCTAAATGTAACAACAGACTGATTCTTGGAGCCCAACTGGACACATATGACTGTTAAATCTAATTCAATGCCCACACTAATTCCTTATTTCACATGCTGCAGAGCAAAACATTACCTTTCTGGTCAACCATGGACTGTCTATCTCTTAATGTAAACTTGATACAAAAACCTCCATCATTGTGATCGCCATTATCAAAAACACACTATAGACTATTTGTTCACATTCTTCCAGCAGCAAATACCATTTGCAAATGTTACTTGACCACTATTTATTCCCAGTCATTTTTTAAAAATTATATATTCTGTCTCTTGATGGCTGTTTAATTGTCCTTTACTGACAAGGGAATTCATCCACTATCTTGGTGGATCATGTCTTTGTATAGTACTCAACACTCTCTGAGTTCTATTTCTGGTTAAAGCAATGTTGCTGTGATACTGATAACATTCACAATCTCATCTAATTGTTCTGTAATTGTTGAAGGTTGCTTTTTTAAGAAAGTTGCGTTCACTATGTCTCAGATCCTTCTTGGTAAATCATCGTAATGTGAAACTTGAACATGTTATCTTAGACCAAAGAACAGAAGATGCTTGGAAATCTTCAACAGGTCAGATGCATTTGTGGGGGGAGTTAATGTTTTAGGTACATTTCATTGGAGTGCCAGAAATGGCAGAATCATACCATCAAATATATCTTCCCCTTCCCTCCCCTTTTATCATGCTGGAAAAACTATTCCCTTTGTAGTATCCCAGTTCAATCCCCAGTCACCATCAACACTCGTTCCTCTCACGATGCTGGCATAGATGCTGAAATTCATGCCCTTTCACCTTCTATCTTCCCAGGATCCAGTGCGTCAGATAGCCAAAACAGTAATTTACTTGCACTTCTTTCATTTTAGTAAACAATGTTCATTTCTCATGATACAACTGCCTCTTTGTTGATGAGAACAAATGCAGATTGGAGGAGTGTACTCTGAAATGCCACCAGTCTGTCCACAAGAGTAATTTGAGCTTCCAGTCATCCGTCATTTTAATTCCCCATCCACTCCATCTCTGATCTCTCTATCATTCCCTCCTACACTGTTCAAATGACAATCAAAGAGAAACAATTATTATTTGACTGAACACATTAAAGCCTTTCAAAGTTCAACAATTTCAAATAATGATTCTCCTACTCCCATTTGTACCCATCTTTTGTTTCTTTATTGTCCTTTTTCCTTGTACTATCACTCCTCTTTCCACTTCAGCCAGCTTTCTACCCTGTTGCAGCTTTCTACCTTCTCCAGCCTTCTACCCTGTTACAGATCTTCTCCTTTACTCTTTCCCATCTTTCTCCTTCCTTTGTATCATAATCCATCTGACGTTTTCCAGTTCTGTTTCTCCCTTCTGAAATTCTTCCTAACCTGGTGAGCATTCACAGCATTTTCTGTTCTTTTTTTCAGATTTCTAGGGTCCACAATATTTTCTGTTATTCTTATGGTCTTTAGTTTTGAATTCCCCACAAGTGGAGACCTTTTCTGATATTGGGCCCTGACCAACCCATTTATAATTTTAAAATAAAAAGCTTCCATCAGAAAGCTATGACCCATTCAGTCTTTCCTAAAAGCTGTAATCTCTTAACTCTGGTATTGTCCTCATAAATATTTTCTCACTTTCTCCAGTGCTGCTTTATTTTTTATAGGATGAAGACCTGAACTGCCAAGGTGTCCTGACTTGGACCTGAGGCAAGTTTAACATAACTCCAGTACTTCTGAAATTTCTACCTCTGGAAACAAATTCAATAATTTTGTTAGCAATTTTAATTGTTATGATGTCTTGCACTGATGACTTGAGTTGTTCGTTTGTACCCCTTTGCTTTTCTACCTTTTACAGCTTTTATTTTCTAAGGTGTGTTATTTGTTTTTCTAACCAAAGAGCGTTTATCCATCTTAAAGTTAATGTTTCACAAAGAAGCGCAACTAATTTCACTTGTCTATGGGTACTTCAAGATTTCAAGTTAAGAAATATTTTAATATTGACTTACTGGAGCTGTTGGCAAGGCTGCATTAGCTCCACTTCCTAACATAAGTAGCACTACCTATTTGAAATCTGCAGCAATTAAAGTAGAGTCATAGAGCTATACAGCACAGAAACAGGCTCTTCAGCCCAGCTCATCCATGCCAACCAAGTTGCCAACCTGAGCTAGTCCCATTTGCCTGTGTTTGGTTTATATCCTTTTAAACCTTTCCTATCGATATAACTGTCCAAATGCCTTTGAAATGCTGTAGTTGTACCCACCTCTACCACATCCTCTGGCAGTTTGTTCCATATACTCACCACCCTTTGTGTGAAAAAAGTTGCCCCTCAGGTCCCTTTTAAATCTTTACCTTCTCACTTTAAACTTATGCCCTCTAGTTTTGGACTCCACTACCCTGGGGAAAAGACTTTGACGATTCACCTTTTCTAAGCCCCTCATGATTTTATAAACCTCTATAAGGTCACCACTAAGCCTCCTTAAAAAGTCCTAGCCTAACCTGCCTCTCCTTAAACCTAAGCCCTGCAGTCCCAGGAACATCCTTGTAAATCTTTTTTGCACCTTATCCAGTTTAATGACATCCTTCCTATAGCAGGCTGACCAGAATTATACTCAGTACTCCAAATGTGGCCTTATATTAATGTCTAGAATAGCTGTAACATGACATTCCAACTCCTGTACTCAATATTCTGACCAATGAAGGCAAGCGTGCCAAACACCATCTACACCTCCCTGTCTACCTGTGTTGTCACTTTTATTCAATTATGTACCTGCACCTCCAGGTCTCTTTGTTTTATGGTCACAATGTAGGTCCACAAGTTTAGCAATGAGTTACATTTGTTTGTTCTTGTTTACACTTCAATTATAATTAGATCTATAAAATATTTTGTAACTAGCACTTGACATGAAAGCAATTGAAAGGGAGTAGTAATTAGAGGCTGCTTTCCCTCATAGAAGAACAAAAATAGTGGAAAATTATCTATCATTTTAAATCCTGGTTATTCTGTTTCTCTTCTTCAGATGTGCTTCTGGCCAGTAATTGAAATTAATACAGAAAGTTGTGCACTACATTAAAATAAGACTTTCATTGCAATCACCTTCTGAACACTTCATACAGAATTATTTTAAAAGTGTTGTGTTTGTGATGCATAAAACAAGATTAGACGAATGACCAGTTAACTTAGCTGAGGGAAGAATGTTAGCCAGAATATTGTGGAAATCTTGTGGAATTTTTGAGTTCAATTGACTATAATAGTGACTATTGAACGGTTCCCTTATACAATGAGATGGGCTCTGACCTCACGAACTACCTTGTTGTGACCTTGCACCTTATTGCACTGCACTTTCTCTGCAGCTGTGACACTTTACTCTGTACTGTTATTGTTTTTACCTGTACTACATCAATGCACTCTGTACTAACTCAATGTAATTGCACTGTGTAATGAATTGACCTGTACGATCGGTTTGTAAGACAAGCTTTTCACTGTACCTCGGTACAAGTGACAATAATAAACCAATACCAATACAGAATTGGTAATGGATCAGATTTTACATGAAAGTATTTACAGGGCAGTGTGGAGTTACCAGAATTTCCATGTGCTAGTGCCATTAAGTTTGGAATTTCTGTATGGACCTAGGAGTCCTGAATTTTCAGGACTTTCTTCACTGGACTTCCAGACTGTATTCCCATCTTGGACTTTTCATGAATTCCAGTGACATAATGCAGCAGTTATTATGTGCATCATATAATGACTATAATAATATTATCACATAATAACTATTATTATATTATGAATAATAGCTAAGTAATATATCAGTTATTATTTTATAGAAATGTAATTATAATGACAATTATATTATAATATTGTAATTATATTGTTGTTATAATAATATTATATTATAACATTATAATACTGTGTTGGGGAATCCACCAACAATTATCCTCTCCATTCATTTCAATGCAGAGGAATGGCTGTGAGATACTAAGGCACATATTAGGTAAAATGCATGGAGATAAATGTTTTTTTAATTGTTTCTTTCTTTTTCAATCTTTTTATTAGTTTTCAAACTAATACAGATTGATATATAGCATCAATGTTTGTACATGTAATACAAAGAGATCTGGATAACAATCATGGCATAGATAATCATAAAGAACAATAAGATATAAAAAAATCTGTAGATCCAACGATCTCTTAGTAAATGAATATAATATGAAAGAAAGGAAAGAAAAAGATTTATTATATAAATTAAAAAAAGAAAGAGGAAAAAAAACCCCAAACCAATAAGGAAAATTATAAACAATATAAACTAAACTAAACAGAAAAATTTCAAAAAAAAACCAAACAAAACAAAAAAGAAAAAATAAGACTGGACTAAAATTTCTCAGTAGAAACAGAGCAATATTATGTTGTCAAGTCCGTTCCTCTAAGTTGGAAAGTTATTGAAAGGGGATCTACATCATGTGAAAATATTGAATAAATGGACTCCAAATATCTTCAAATTTAAACGAAGGATCAACAGTACCACTCCTAATTTTTTCCAAGTTTAAACATGATATAGTTTGAGCAAACCATTGAAAAGTAGTAGGGGGTATTGGATCCTTCCATTTAAGCAAAATGGATCGTTTGGCCATTCATGTAAGAAAAGCAATCATACGGTTAGTGGAAGCAGATAAATGGCCAGACTCTATCCTTGGTAATCCAAAAATTGCAGTGATAGGGTGAGGTTGTAAATCAATCTTCAATACATTTGAAATAATGTTAAAAATGTCTTTCCAATGTTTTTCCAAAAGAGGACAGGACCAAAACATATGTGTCAAAGAAGCCACATTTGATTTACATCTATCACATATAGGATTTATATGGTTATAAAAATGAGCTAACTTATCTTTGGACATATGGGTCCTGTGAAATACCTTAAACTGTATCAACGAGTGTCTGGCACACATTGAAGATGTATTAACTAAATGAAGAATTTTCTTCCAAGTGTCTGTAGGTATAGATGTCTGGAGTTCACTTTCCCATTCATTCTTAATTTTGTCTGGTGATTCTGGATGTATTTTCATAATTAAATCATAGGTTATTGCTATCAAGCCCTTCTGATAAGGATTAAGACCTAAAATTTTTTCCGTAGTTTCAGTTTAGTAAGGTGTTGGAAAAGAGGGTATAGTAGCTTTTGAAAAATTTCTAATCTGCAAATATTGAAAGAAGTGTGATCTAGGCAAATTGTATTTGTTAGACAATTGTTCAAAAGATGAAAAGCAGTTATCAATGAATAGATCACGAAAACATACTGTTCCCTTTTTCCATATGGAAAAAGCTGAGTCAACTCTGGATGGATGAAAGAAAAAAATAGACTGAATGGGACTTAACAAGTTAAATTTATTCAATCCAAAAAATTTACGAAATTGAAACCATATTCGTATTGTATATTTAACAATTGGGTTAGTCATGTGTTTACTTAATTTGGTAAGTACAAAAGGGGGTGAAGCTCCTAAAATGGAAACTAATGAAAATTCAAGTACTGATTGGTGCTCAAGGTGTACCCATTTGGGGCATTGAATTACATCTAAATCTTGCATCCAAAAAAATTAAATATCTGATATTAATTGCCCAATAATATAATCTAAAGTTAGGCAAGGCCAGACCACCATCCTTTTTTAGTAAATATTTCTTACTTAACCTTGGGTTTTTATTCTGCCAAATATATGAAAGAATTTTAGAATCAATAGTGTCAAAAAAAGATTTCGGGACAAAAGTTGGAATTGCTTGAAATAAATATAAAAACTTTGGTAAAATATTCATCTTAATTGCATTAATTCGGCCTACCAATGATAAAGACAGTGGAGACCACTTAGTAAATAATTGTTTAACATGGTTAATTAAAGGCAATAGATTAGCTTTAAATAAGTCCTTATGTTTCTTGGTAATTTTAACACCTAAATACATAAAATAGTCAGTTACCAATCTAAAAGGTAATTGCCTATAAATTGGGGTTTGCATATTCAATGGAAAAAGTTCACTCTTATTAAGATTTAGTCTATAGCCAGAAAAAACACTAAACTGATCTAGTAGTGATAGTACTGCAGGGATAGATTTGTCCGGATTAGAAATATAAAGTAACAGGTCATCTGCGTAGAGAGATATCTTATGAATCTTCTGTCCACAAGTAATGCCACATACATTCGAAGAGTCCCGGAGTGCAATAGCCAAGGGTTCTAAAACAATATCAAATAATAAAGGTCTTAATGGGCAACCTTGTCTAGTACCTCGAAAAAGCCTAAACAAAGGAGATCTTTAAGTATTGAAGCCATAGGTGTATAATAAATCATTTTAATCGCAGATATAAATTTAGGGCTAAAATTACATTTTTGAAGTGTATTGAATAGATATTCCCATTCGACTCTGTCAAACACATTTTCAGCATCTAGTGAAACAACACATTCTGGGATTTGGGATGAAGGAGTATATATAATATTCATTAATCTCCTAATATTAAAATGTAAATAACGATTCTGAATAAATCCTGTCTGGTCTTCAGAGATAATTTGTGGAAGAACCTTTTCCAGTCTAAAGGCCAATATTTTGGAAAATATTTTTGAATCTACATTTAATAAAGAAATAGGTCTATAAGATGCACAATCAGTGGGATCTTTATCCTTTTTAAGAATTAAAGAAATAGTTGCTTCATAGAAAGATTGTGGTAGTTTACCCACTGATAGGGCATCTTTAAAAATTTTGGCTAACCAGGGAACAAGAATATCAGAAAAGGATTTAAAAAATTCAGCTGTATATCCGTCAGGGCTGGGTGCTTTACCCGAGTTCATTGAAAATATTACTTTCTTTATTTCTTCCTCTGAAATGGGAGCATCTAATGTAGAACATTCATTTAAAGATAGTTGAGGAATCTTCAGATCTCTTAAAAATTCATACATTAATGTAGGATCCTCAGGGGATTCTGATTGGTATGAAGAAGAATAAAATTCATGAAAGGATTTGTTGATTTGAACATGATCTATCATGTAGGTACCATCTGGTTTACGAATTTTATTAATCTGAAGTTTAGATAAAGTAGCTTTCAGTTGGTTGGCCAATAATTTACCAGATTTGTCACCATGTATATAAAATTGACTTTTGTTTTTAAGTAGATTTTCAATTGAAGATGTTAATAATAAACTATGTTGTAATTGGAGTTCTGTTCTCTTTTTAAAAAGCTCCAGATTCGGAGGATCAGAATATTTTTCATCGATTTCTTTAATCTTGTCAGCCAATATATGTATTTCGTTATTAGTTCATTTTTTCAATCCAGCGGAATATGAAATAATTTGACCATGGATATATGCTTTAAAAGTATCCCATATGATCCCACTGGAGATTTCTTCAGTAAAATTAGTTAAAAAGAAAAATGAAATCTGTTCTTTAATAAATTGGACGAAATCTGAGTCTTGTAATAGAGAAGGGTTAAATCGCCATTGTCTGACATCAAAGGATACATCTGGTAATTTAATTGATAAAGTCAATGGTCCATGATCAGAGATGGCAATTGCATTGTATTTACAGTCCATAGTAAGTGGAGCTAATCTAGCATCAATAAAAAAATAATCAATCTTCGAGTAGTTATGGTAGACATGAGAAAAGAATGAAAATTCTTTATCATATGGGTGTAGAAATCTCCAAACATCTAAAATTCTGGATTCAACTAAAAAGGAATTAATAAAGACAGCGGATTTGTTTGGAAGTGCAGGATTTGACACAGATCTATCCATCGAAGGGTTTAGACAACAGTTAAAATCTCCACCCATAATTGCAGTGTATTCATTTAAATTAGGAAAAAATGCAAACAGATGTTTAAAAAATTCAGGGTGATCTACATTGGGTGCATAGACATTAATCATAACAGCTTTTTTATTATGAAGCAGACCAGTAATTAATAAAAAATCTACCATTTGGGTCTGATATTGTCTCATGATGGCAAACGAAATTGAAGAGTCTATAAAAATAAAAACTCCTTTCACCTTTGCTTGTGAATTTGAATGGAACTGTTGACACCTCCAAAATCTAAAAAAAACATTGATTATCTTTCTTCCTGATGTGAGTCTCCTGAATGAAATAATCTGAGCATATAATCTATGAAAAACTTTAAAAATCTGCTTGCGCTTAAACAGGTTATTTAAGCCGTTAACATTCCATGAAATAAAATTAATAGTCTTAACCATTTTAACAGATTAAAAAAAAATATGGTGTGTAAAGGGTTAATCTTGGTATTTCCGAGTCTACCAACAGGAAGAAGTAAAAAAAAATTCAAAGAGGAAATTGATGCGACGACAATTTAGAAAAATTTGTAGTCTAGCCCAGAAGAAAAAAAAACCTAAAAACAACACCACCCCCCTCCCCCAACAGCCCAAAAACTGGCCAATAGGCAGCCAGAAATCTACCCTCTAATTGAACTAACCCCAGTTCTATTGGTGGCAGTAGTCCAAATTGAAAAAAATATAAACCACCCATGTTTTGTCTAAAGATGAACAGCATAATCCAAACAGAGATATCGAACTAACGACATAGTTGTGAGATTGAAACAGAGCCAAAGGGCGTTAACAGCTGACAATTAAAAAATACAGTTTAATAATTATTTCAAAAAGAAAGCAAACAATAAGTCATTTTGTTAAATTCTTAATTATTATTAAAACAAAACATTAAAAATATTAAAAGAAAAAAGAAAGGTTTAAATCTAAAAATTAATTCGATAATAAAGCAAGTAGGTAGTAAATTGAAGGAAAAACACTGTCTCTTCCGCATTTCTTAGCTTCTAAAATTAAAAGCTAATTCAAAAGAAATTCCTTGGCCTCTTGGACAGGTTTAAACCATTTGCGAGATTTATTGGGTAATGAAATTCTCAACCTTGCTGGGAATAATAATGCAGGATGATAATTGCTTTGATAGAGACGAGCCATAATTGGTTTGTAGGTCAGCCTTTCTTTCATAACTTCTGGGGTGTAATCTTCAACTATTTGAAACTTCCATTGTTTAAATTGAATCATTCCACGTCTACGAGCGGTACGAATCAGGAGTCCCTTGACGCTGACATAATGGAACCTTAGTATTACTGGCCGAGGTTTTTGATCCGGAGCAGGTTTAGATCTTAATGCTCTGTGAGCCCTATCCAGAATGGGCTGAACAGGGAACATTTCGGAACCAAACACATCGGCCAAAAGATTAGAAAAGAATTCTGTGGGGTTACCAGTCTCGGTGTTCTCTGGAAAATTGATGATCCTTAAATTTTTCCTCCTGCTGCGTCCTTCCAGGTCGATGATCCTCTGTTGTTGCTTTTCCAGGTTTTGCTTGGTTGTAATTAAGGCTTTTTCAAGTGAATGGAGTTTGGCATCTCTCTCTTTACCAGCTTGGTCGAGTTCAGCAATTAGTTGCATTTGTTTGGCATTTTACTGGATAAGAGTATTTTGTTTGTCTTCGAAGTCTTTTAAAATGGACTTCAATTCGGCAAAGCTCTGATCGAACTTCCTATCCAGATTAGAAATAGCTTCCAAAGTAGGTTGGTCTCCAATACCTTTACCATTTGCAGAGGCTTTAGATCTGGTGGTCATTTTAACAGTTAAAGATCAAGATTAAACTTGTGCTAGTACTGTAAAAGACTTATTAAAGGGTGGTAAATAGTAGATTGAAAAGTGCCTGGACCAAAGCCAAGTTATGACTTAGTCCATCGAGTGCCACCAACAGACTCCCCCTTTAATTGTTTAAAAGTGTTCTTAAATGTTTTCATTTTTGTTTCTCAAGTTTAAAATTTTTGAGAGCTTTTCATTGTTCTTTGAATAAGTTCTAGACATTTAGAAATATGCGGAGTTCTTAAGAAGTTTGATAGCTGGCCAATTGAACATTTTTCTTGACTGATGCCTGTAATTAGTTTACAATACTTCTGTCAAAGGAGTCAAAAATAGGAGCACAATTCTATTGTCACAGCTTATAATAAGAATTAATTGAAGGATTTTCATAACCCATAGGAAAATAAGCAGTAAAGATCTTACTAAGGGAAAATAGTTAATTCTGTTTCACTCTTCCCAGGTGCTTTGTCATCTGCTGTTTATTTGCAGTATTTTCTGTTTTTAGTTCAGATTTCCAGCATTTACATTTTATTTTGTGTGAGGTAATTCTCTCAAGTAAAATATGGGAAAATTGCTACTTCAGTGAACAAAGAATATATTCGTATGCTCATATTTTCTCACATTTTCTAAGTATCTGATCTTAGCCATAGCCAGCAGCGAGAGAGCGGAGAGTGCCGGAAATTAATGAGGAGCGAGCTTTTTTTTCTTTTTAGTGTTCGGAATAGCGGCAAGTGACTAAGCAGGTGTGTGACGTCACTCGGAAGGCCGCGGGCGATTTAAAAGTCGGAGGAGTACCTTCGGCTTTCTTTCCAGCGGCAAGAGAGCGGAGAGTGCTGGAAATTAACGAGGAGCGAGTTGTTTTTTCTTTCTAGCATTCGGGATAGCAGCGAGTGACTGCGCAGGCATGTGACGTCACTTGGAAGCACGCGGGCGATTTAAAAAGAAGACTGCCATATCCAGCGGGCAGCGTCGGAGCAGGCAGCGGAGTGAGAGGGAGCAGAGTGGTTTGGGCTTTGGCTCAATGGGCTTCAGCGAGACTAGGTGAGAGGCGAGATTTATATAGAGTGGGTAAGTTATTAGTTTATTTATCTCAGTAGTATAGTATTGGACAGTGTTTTAGCAGTATGCATCTGGGGTTAGTCTTATGTTTGGAGTGCCAGATGTGGGGACCCTGGGAGACTACCAGCATCCCCGATAACTACATCTGCACAAAGCGCACCGAGATGCGGCTCCTCAAGGAACGTGTTGAGAGTCTGGAGCAGCTGCTCGATGACCTTCGGCTGATTAGGGAGAGCGAGCAGGAAATAGACAGGAGTTATAAAGAGTTTGTAGAGAGTACCTCTGTGGCAGTCCCCCTTGAAAATCAGTGTCTCATTTTAGATTCTGTTGGAGAGGATGACCTGACAGAGGAAGACCACGGCAACTGGGACCTTGGCACTGTGCCTGGTACTGTGGTCCAGCGGGGAAGGAGAAATGCAGTGGTTATTGGGGATTCTATAGTGAGGGGAATGGATAACAGATTCTGCGAAACTGACAATGAATCCCAGATGGTGTGTTGCCTCCCTGGTGCCAGGGTACGGGATGTCATGGACCAGGTCCAGAATATTCTGAGGGGAGACGGTGATCAGCCAGAAGTCTTGGTACATGTAGGTACCAATGACATAGGTAGAAAAAGAGAAGAGGTCCTGAAGGAGGAATACAAGGAGTTAGGGAGAAAGTTGAGAAGTAGGACCTCAAGGGTGGTAATTTCAGGATTACTACCTGTGCCACGTGCCAACGGTACTAAGAATAGAAAGATCTGGCAGATGAATGCGTGGCTGAGTGACTGGTGCAGGGGGCAGGGCTTCAGATTTCTGGATCATTGGGACCTTTTTTGGGGGAGGCATGACCTATTCACTAAGGATGGGTTACACCTAAACTCCAAAGGGTCCAATATCCTGGCGGGAATGTTTAATTTAGCTGTTGGGGAGGGTTTAAACTAATCTGGCAGGGGGATGGAAACCAGGATGTCAGGATACAAGATGTCAGGGTAAGGGAGGAGGTTCATAGAAACAAGTCCAAGACAGTGTTCAGTGAGGATGGTAAGAAGGACAGGCAGGTGAAAAGTCAGGATAATTTGCTGAACAATAGAAGTACAACAAACCAGGATGTTAGGATAGATAGAAACAAGTCCGTGATAGTGTGTAGTGAGGATGGTAAGAAGGACAGGCAGGTGAATAGTCAGGATAATTTGCTGAACAATAGAAGTACAACAAAATCAATAGCAGATACTGGACTAAATGTACTATATTTGAATGCACGTAGCATTAGGAATAAAGTAGATGACCTAGTGGCACAACTACAGATTAATAAATACGACATTGTGGCAATCACTGAGTCATGGCTTTATGACAGATGTGATAGGGAACTCAATGTCCTGGGGTACACAGTGTATAGGAAGGATAGGCGGGTAGGCAGAGGGGGCGGTGTGGCCATGATGGTTAGTAATGATATAAAATCAATAGAAAGGAAGTACATTGCATCAGAAGAGGTGGAATCCTTATGGGTGGAGCTAAGAAATAGCAAGGGTAAAAGGACAATAGTAGCAGTTATATATAGGCCCCTAATAGCAGTCAGGAAGTGGACTATAAGTTGCAGTTAGAAATAGAAAAAGTGTGCCAGAGTGACAACGTTAGGATAATTATGGGGGATTTTAACATGAAGGTGGACTGGGAAATCCAGCAAGGCAGTAGATCTCAGGAGAGAGTTTGTGGAATGTCTACGGGACAGCTTTTTGGTGCAACTTGTTGATGAGCCCACCAGGGGATCGGCTGTTTTGGATTGGGTGCTGTGTAATGAACCGGAGGTGATTAGGGAACTAAAGGTAAAGGAACCATTAGGAACTAGTGATCACAATATGATTGAGTTCAGTTACAAATTTGAGAGGAGAAGCTGATAACTGGTGTATCGATATTTCAGTGGAACAAAGAAAATTACAGTGGCATGAGAGAGGAGCTGGCCCAAATTGATTGGAAGAGTAAGCTAGCTGGAGGGATGGTGGAGCAGAAATGGATGGAATTTCTACAGGCAATAAGGAAAATGCAGGATAGATGTATTCCAAGAAAAAAGAAGGTTTTGAATGGAAAAATGGCACAAATGTGGATAATGAGAGAGGTGAAGGCTAAAATAAAAGCAAAAGGGAGGGCATACAAGGAAGCAAAAAAAAAAGGAAGCAAACAAGGAAAAAAAAACAGAAGACTGGGAAACTTTTAAAAACCTGTAGAATGAAACTAAGAAGGTCATTAGGAAAGAAAAGATGAATTATGAAAGGAAGTTGACAGAAAACATTCGAAAGGATACTAAGAGTTTTTTAAAATATATAAGGAGTAAAAGATAGACATGGGTTGATATAGGACCAATCGATAACGGTGCAGGAGAGATTATAATGGATGATAAAGAGATGGCAGAGGAACTAAATGAGTATTTTGCATCGGTCTTCACTGTGGAGGACATCAGCAATATATCGGTTAGTCAGGGGTCTCAAGGAATGGAACTGAGTTCAGTTAAGATTACTAGAGAGAAGGTGCTAGGAAAGCTAAATGGACTAAAGACTGATAAGTCTCCCGGACCGGATGAGGTGTATCCCCGGGTTCTGAAGAAGGTGGCTTTAGAGATAGTGGAGGCATTGGTGATAATTTTCCAGGAATCGATGGACTCTGGCATGGTTCCAGAGGACTGGAGGGTCGCAAATGTAGTTCCGCTGTATAAGAAAGGTGGGAGGCAGCATAAAGGAACTTACAGACCTATTAGTCTGACGTCGGTGGTGGGAAAGTTATTAGAATCGATCCTCAAGGATGAGGTTATGGAATACCTAGATGTGCAAGGCAAGATAGGTCCAAGCCAACATGGTTTTGTGAAGGGAAGGTCCTGCCTGACCAACCTATTGGAGTTTTTTGAAGAAATATCAGGTAGGGTGGATAAGGGAGAGGTAGTAGATGTTGTGTATTTAGACTTACAAAAGGCCTTCGACAAGGTGCCGCACAAGAGACTGATTAATAAAATGAGAGGTCATGGAATTACAGGTAGGATGACAGAATGGGTGGAGCATTGGCTGGTTGGCAGAAAGCAAAAGGTGAGAATAAAAGGATCCCGTTCTGGTTGGCTACGGGTTACTAGTGGTGTTCCACAGGGGTCGGTGATGGGGCCGCTTTTTTTTACCCTGTACATTAACGATTTGGATGATGGAGTAAATGGTTTTGTGGCTAAGTTTGCGGATGACACCAAGATAGGGGGAGGAGTAGAGAGTATTGAGGAGACAGGAAGGTTGCAGGGAGACCTAGATAGTTTAGGAGGATGGGCAAGGAAATGGCAGATGAGATTCAATGTTGAGAAATGTGCAGTTGTACACTTTGGAAACAGAAATAAATGGGCAGATTATTATCTAGAAGGAGAGAAAATTCAAAGTACGGAAGTACAAATGGACTTGGGGGTACTCGTGCAGGATACCTTAAAGGTTAACCATCAGGTCGGATCGGTGGTAAAGAAAGCGAATGCTATTTTGGCATTCATTTCTAGAGGTATAGTGTATAAAAGTAAGGAAGTGTTGATGAGGCTATACGGGGCACTAGTGAGGCCTCATTTGGAATACTGTGTACAGTTTTGGGCCCCATATCTTAGGAAGGATGTGCTGATGTTGGAGAGGGTTCAGAGAAGACTTACGAGGACGACTCCCGGAATGAAAGGGCTTACGTATGATGAACGTTTGTCGGCTCTTGGACTGTACTCACTGGAGTACAGAAGAATGAGAGGGGACCGAAAGGACTGGACAGAGTAGATGTGGGCAAGCTGTTTCCCTTGGTGGGTGAGTCCAGGACCAGAGGGCACAATCTTAGAATTAGAGGGTACAGGTTTAAAACAGAGATGAGGAGAAATTTCTTTAGCCAGAGGGTAGTGAACTTATGGAATTCCTTGCCACGTACAGCAGTGAAGACTAGAGCATTGGAGGCATTTAAGGAGGAGATAGATAGATATCTAATTAGTCAAGGTATCAAGGGATATGGGGATAAGGCCGGAAATTGGGGTTAGAATAGTTTTTCATTGCCCCCCCACCCCATTTCTCATTCTCTTTCTTTTTCCCTTTTCTTTGGAGCACACTCAATGGGCCGAATGGCCTACTTCTGCTCCCTTGTCTTGTGCTCTTTTGATCATGTGTAGCTCAGTTGTTCCTTGTTAATCTATGGAAAGCTCCTTGCTCTGCACTATCCCACACCTACTACTGGCCCACTCAAATGTAATACTATCCTCAGATAATCTCTCTTGTCATCAGCATAACTGGGAGTTGGACTTGATAGAGACAAGTGATTGAAAATATAAAAATAAAGGAAAATATAAACATGACAAAATAAAATCCTAATCAAAGATTGAAGTAGACATGCCATATCACTTTCCATTTAGTGTTCTTGGATCAAATTTCTGATCTCTTGGTTTAAGCCGATACATAAAGCTGAATGATGCAGTATGTTTTATGCCACTAGTCATGTTATCAGTGCTCAGAACATAAACTGTTTTCAATCCACGGTGGTACTTCACCTGAAAATAGCTGCAGTATTCTGGAAGTACAAAAGGTAATATTTCTTAGATAATTCTGGCATGAAAAAATGCTTTGATTTACTTTTTAACTTTGAAGATGTAACAGCAGGAGCATTGCAATCTAGTAACCTTTTGTTAGAGGTTTTCTTTGCCATAACATTTGAAATTAATGTTTCTTCTTTATGTTTGAAAGTCCTTTGAGGTGAGACTACTTTGAAAGAAAGTATTGCCTGAATAAAAAGAAAAAGATTTGCACTTAGATAGCAGATTCTCAACCTCAAACTGTTCCAAAATACTTTACAGCCAATTATGTACCTTTGAAGTATAGTCACAGTTATATTTTACACAGATGAAAGTTCCACAATGCACAATGTGCCAATGGCCAAATTCTCTATTTTTGTAATATTATTTGAGAGATAATCATTGGCTAAACCATCTTGCTTTTCTTTGGCATTCACCAGACAAAAGAGATGTGGTTTAATATCTCTCCCTAAGATGGCATCTCCAATATGCAACACTGCCAAAGTACTGCAGTAGAGTCTCAGCCTGGATTTCTGCGTCCAGTTCTTTTGAACTGGACTGGTATCCATAGCATTTTGTTTCATGGGTAAGCATGTTTTTAATTGAGATACAGCTGATTGTGAGTGGGAAAATTTCCATGCACTTTTCAATGATAGCATTAAATACTGGGGAGAGAAAGTTACATTAGATGAAGGAATTTAGACTGCAGTTTGATATTTGAAAAATGCTTTATATTGAGAAATATGAGAATATGAGAAAAATCAGTGCTACAGAATGCAAGACTTTTCCACCTGGGATTAAGGCCTGATCTCATTTTAAAAGACAACTTACAAGCATAATCTATGGCCTTAAGTTTGCCATGATAAGTGTTCAAGCAATAAATGTTTATTTTACATCCATTATTTTGAATAGGTGGTGATTGCCAATAGCGAAGTCTTCAGTCAAGACAGTAAATTGTAAGAGAACCTAAGTTAGACATATTAGCCAAATGAAGGATGACAATGCATTTGTGTATTTTAGAAGCACAATTTTCAATTGTTAGTTAATGCAATCATCCAGCAGTAAGTAGGCTTGGTTCACCTCAGCAAAACAAAAGTTGATAAGAAAGCAGTGACATTGTTCAATGCTTTATGATATTATCTTTTGCAATAGGACAAAATTATTTTAGCCCATTATGTCATATGTGCTTGCTTTTCTTTGTGGATTATGATTCACGTCAGGGAGATGGAATGCAAATGAGGGAGGACTAGCCATTGTCCATCACATCTGCAGTAAATCATTTGTTCATAGAATTTGTAAAGGATACTCTCTTGCTTTCTGACACAGTCTGCAGAGGTTAAGCTTACAGTTTCATATAAATGCTCAGACATGTTGCGTGGCACTCTGTGCAATTAAAGTTCTTACCAGTGAATTTCCAGACCCTTGAGTTCCAATGTGCAGCTGTGTTGCAGAAGAGGAACTTTGGAGAAGCCAATGTTTCCCCTCAAGAAGGCGAAAGATATACTGAGGTACTCTCCCTTTTCTCTTTAATAATAGCCATATGGGGACTAATTGAGCAAACAGTACCATGTGTCCTTTCAGTTGATATGCACAGATTTAGAGAAAAGTGAAGGGAAGAAAATATGAAATAGTTTACAATGAGTAGAACAGGACTTGGAATTCCAGTATTGTTCTAATAAAGATATATTTCCACGTGGTCCATGCACAACTTTATCAAAATCGTATTGATTTTTTTCTCCACTATTTTCTAAAAATAAGATTTGATGTTGAGAATGAAGGGAGGAAAATTGCCTCCATTTCTAGTTCTATGAATTACAGAGATGAAAACTCAGTGGAAGATTAATGAAGTTGCAGCAAAGTTGCAATCAATGCTGTTGAACTTTAGCGAGGAACATGACTGCTCCATGGGCTGAAGCATTCTTTGTGTGTTTGATTGCATCATTCAACATCCATTCCAGGGATACTGCCTCTAACCTTGTCATTGTATTCAATGCTAGGCTATTATCTTTGGCAAATGAAAACAGCATAGAATTTCTATCATAGAGCAAAGTGTTTTTATTTGTTATTGAACTGAATTTCTGTGAAAAGGAATTTTAATCAAATGAAATCAGGGAATTACTATAAAGATCATGAATTACTTTCCAGTTCCTCTATGCATTTGACATACTAATGTATGGAGGTACTTGGCTTGCGCTGTGATGAGCAATGCTGTGTACAGGACTTGCTCCATTGTCACTTAAAAAGAACCTGCCCAAGTTGCTTCCAGCCTGTGGGGCCCACCCTGGCAACCAGCTACAGACAGGTTCACCATTATTTAAATACGTACCCCTCATTGCACTGGTCTTTGATCCACAAATGTACCCTGATCCTGCACCTACCATCCTAATAATGGCTGGTCTGACACAACTGGTCTCAATCCCTCCTTGATGATCTCCATATCTAGGATTTTGTACTTCCTTACCTAATCCACGTCTGTTTCTGTCTACTGGTTTGTAATGGTGGAGCAAGCAGAGAAAAGGGACTAAACCAATAAATCCTATTCTATTGTACAATATGCCTGTGTGAAATTTGCAGCAGTGGGACCTTGAGAAAACATTTATTGGCCACTCTGCACTTCCCCTTTTAATGAACCTTTTCAGGTGCTGAAGAATCTTTAAACCACCTTCTGATATTATTTCACCTCATAGGAGCACTTATTTTAACTCTGACCTGAGAGAATATATGATTACAAGGTCTTAGGCACAAATATTACAATTTCAACATTTAATGCAGGAAACAGATTCTATTATGACTCAAATATAATATTTTTTGCCACACCAGTCGTGACCTTGTCCAGATTTTCCAACATGCTTCGTTCTCTATACTTAAACATTACTTTCAGTTATTCATACTAACTTGCCTTTGTTACTTGTACTTATCAAGCTTTAATTTTTAAAAATTATCTAAGTATGCAGTATTTCTTTTCCTTGGTTTTACTTCACCAAAGTTAAATAATACTAACAAGTCTTACCTCTTTCTTTAATTGGACTGATATGGGAAATACATTGAGGCATTCAAACCAAGTCTAAAAGTTTGAAAATTCAATTAACTCACCAGAGGTTTATGCTATTTGGATTTTGCTGGGTAGAATTTACTCAGAACTTAGTCCTGTGTTATCCAAACAGACTGGATCACTAGCAATGAAAACTGAAAGCTTGTATTACAATATTAAACCAGGGTATTAAACATTAATAGCTTAATTTCACAGACACTACTTTCAAATGTACACTAAGGACTCTGTTTCCTATCGATTGCTGGGTTCCCTGCTGCTAAAATGGCTTGATCAAACTGCTAGAGGCTAAGACATTAATAATGCCTTCATTTGCAAATGTGCCTTCTGAGGCTAGAGGAAATGTTATATGCAATGAAATTAAAACACCCATAGGAGCATCAGAGATGCTGATCATTGGGAATTATCTGACAGTAGCCATCTGGTGCAGATTTATTTTATTTTGTCAAAAATTATTTAGAGAACAATCTATTCATAGAAATTGAGGTTCCTATCCTTGACTTGTTTAATATTCTGTGCTTTAAAGCATTGGCACCTGACCATATTCCATAGTTGTCTATAAAGTTATGACCACTTTGCAATTAATCTGATGTTTTTATCCTAGGAGATTACTTATGGTATTTTTTATTTTTCTTTTGTATTATGTGCAAAGGAAGCCATTAATCACTGACACGTGTAAGATTAGTTGCACAATTGAGATCTCTGTTTTTATGTAAATGCCACAGAAGCTCACAAATATTCTATGTAATTATAGCTTGCAAAGCAAGAAGATTACAAAGCTTTTTTAAGGCTTTTTGTTCAACAGGTCTAGGGTATTAGATCTTTCAATCTCCTCTTGTAAAACAAAGTGCTGAAGTTGTCAGTTGGACCTCTGTGGCTTTAATTAATTCCTAATAATTCCAGAAAGCATGCAAAATCTCCATCACTTGATTGTGTTTTATTAGAAGGAATTCAGTGCACTTGACAGAAGTGTATCTGTCCTTAGTCCATTCAGCTTCCCGAGCACCTTCTCTCTCGTAATCTTGACTGTACTCAATTCTATTCCCTGAGACCTCTGACTATCAGGTATACTGCTGATGTCTTCCACAGTGAAGACTGATGCAAAATACTCATTTAGTTCCTCTGCCATCTCTTTGTTACCCATTATAATTTCTCCAGCATAATTTTCAGTCTGTCCTATATCTACCCATGTCTTTCTTTTACTCTTCATATATGCAGAAAACATTAGTTGATGATCCATACTTCAGTTCCAGTATTAAATTGATATCTACTCACATCCAACTATTCTCAGCTGCTTCATTAATGACCTTCAATCCATCACAAGGTTGCAATTTTCATTAATGATTTTACAATGGTCATTTCCTTTCACAAATCTTTGGTCCATGTCTGCATGCAGAAAGATCTGAACAATGTTCAAAAGTGAGCTGATAAATAGCAATTTATCAAATGCCAGGCAGTAATCCTCTCCAACAAGAGAAAGTGTAACATCTTAGCCTTGACATCAATAGCATTATCATTACCAAATACCCCACCATCATTCTTGGGATTACCATTAACTGACCAACCACATAAATATTCTGCCTGCAAGATCACATCAGAGGCTGAGTCTTCTGTGGCAAGTATTCCTAAAGCTCCAACAACACACAAAAGTTAGATGTCACCTGGAACAAAGGAGCCTGCTTGACTGCGAGTCCATCCACCACTCTAAACATATGTTTCCTTCACCACTGGTGCACCGTCTTTTGTTATTTATTATTTTTAATTTGTTTTTTTTTTCTTTTTTTTCTTGTCAGCATCACTGACAAGGCCAGCACTTATTACCATCCCTAATTGCCCTTGAGAAGATGGTGGTGAGCCAGCTTCTTGAACTGCTGTGATCCTTCTGCTGAAGGTACTCCTACCTGCGTTGTTTGGTAGGGAGTTCCGGGATATGGACCCAGCAACAATATTGAAAGGCAAAATACATCCAGGTCAGCATGGTGTGTGATTTGGAGATGAACCTGCAAGTGGTGATCTTCTCATGTGTCTGGTGCCCTTGTCATTCTTGGGAGTAAAGGTCATGGATGCTGAGTAGCCTGGGTTAATAACTGCAGTGCACTTTGTAGATAGTACACATTGCAGCAATTAAGTGCTGGTGGTGGGAATGAATGTTTAGGGTGGTTGAAGGAATGCCATTCAAGCTGGCTGCTCTGCCTGGATGGTGTCAAGCTTCTTGACAGTTGTTGGCACTACACTCATGCAGGATATTCCATTATACTACTGATTTGTGATTTGTAGATTGTGGAAATGCCATGGAGTCACTCGCTGAAGGTTACACTGCCTGTGACCTGCTCATGTAGCCATAGTTTCA
The DNA here is from genome assembly GCF_009764475.1 of Pristis pectinata. Lineage (NCBI taxonomy): Eukaryota > Metazoa > Chordata > Chondrichthyes > Rhinopristiformes > Pristidae > Pristis > Pristis pectinata. Next base: position 72,003,954 of record NC_067408.1, on the reverse strand, counting down.
ATGTGGCTGGTCCTGTTGAGGATATTGATGATGGGGGTCTTAGCAATGGCAGCACCCTTGAATGTCATGGGTAGGGGGTTACACTCTATATTGTTGGAGTATTGTTGGAGCTGGATCATTGTATAGTACTTTTGTGGTAAGAATGTTACTTGCCACTTATTGGCCTGCACCTGAATGTTGTCTAGATCTTGCTTCATATTATACTTGCTGAGGAATTGTGATTGGAATTGAATGTTGTGCAGTCATCAGAAAACATCCCCACATGTGGCCTTATGATGGAAAGAAGGTCATTGATGAAACAGCTGTAGGTAGTTGGGCCTTGGGCACTGCTCTAAGGGACTCCTGCGATGTTGTCCTGGGGCTGGAATGATGGGAATGTTTGGGTCAAAGCTCTTGTTTAGGTCTGGAGACAAATCATCCTGGCGAAATAACTGGGCATCAATGAGTAAGACAAAAAGCAAAAAAAAACCTGCAGATTCATGAACTCTGAAATGCAAACTTAAAATGTTAGAGATAATCAGGAGGTCTGGTTGCATCCGTGGGAAAAGAAACAGAGTAACTGTTTCAGATTGATGACCATTTATCAATTCTGATGTGTTGTTCCCCAAAGCATTTGAATTTTACAACAACTTAGTAGTTTTTGTGGTCATTATATTAAAGGTTGTTTTTCTTTACCAAATTCCAGAATGTGAATTTGATAGCTGAATGTGATAGGATTTGAACTTGGGTCACTGGATTGTTGGTCTGAGCCTCTGGATCATTAGCCAGTAACTTTCCCGTACTTGTATCTACAAAATACAGTGTTGATTACTCCAATAGCATTTCCTAATCCTACAACCTCCACCAGCAAGAAAGACCATGAATGGTAGGGCTCTAGTGAGTGTTGAGGAACAAAGGGACCTCAGTGTATAAATCCTGAAGGTGGTAGTGCAGGTGGAGAAGATGGTGAAAAAGGCATACTAGCCTTCATTAGCTGGGACACTGAATATCATAGAATCATAGAACAATACAGCACAATACAGGCCCTTCAGCCCACAATGTTGTGCTGACCTTTAAACCTCGCCTAAGACTATCTAACCCCTTCCTCCCACATATCCCTCTATTTTAAATTCCTCCATATGTTTATTGAGCAATCTCTTGAATTTGACCAATGTACCTGCCTCCACCACCACCCCAGGCAGCGCATTCCATGCCCCAACCACTCTCTGGGTAAAAAACCTTCCTCTGATATCTCCCTTGAACTTCCCACCCATTTCTTTAAAGCCATGCCCTCTTGTATTGAGCATTGGTGCTCTGGGAAAGAGGCGCTGGCTGTCAACTCTATCTATTCCTCTTAATATTTTGTATACCTCTATCATGTCTCCTCTCATCCTCCTTCTCTCCAAAGAGTAAAGCCCTAGCTCCCTTAGTCTCTCCTCATAATGCATACTCTCCAAACCAGGCAGCATCCTGGTAAATCTTCCACACCCTTCTTAAAATGAGGCAACCAGAACTGGACACAGTACTCTAAGTGTGGTCTAACCAGAGTTTTGTAGAGCTGCATCATTACCTCGCGGCTCTTAAACTCGATCCCACAACTTATGAATGCTAACATCCCGTAAGCTTTCTTAACTACCCTATCCACCTGTGAGGCAACTTTCAGGGATCTGTGGATATGAACCCCCAGATCCCTCTGCTCCTCCACACTACCCAGAATCCTGCCATTACCTTTGTACTCCACCTTGGAGTTTGTCCTTCCAAAGTGTACCACCTCACACTTCTCTGGATTGAACTCCATCTGCCACTTCTCAGCCCAGCTCTACATCCTATCAATGTCCCTTTGCAATCTTCGACAATTCTCCACACTATCCACAACACCACCAACCCTTGTGTCATCTGCAAACTTGCCAACCCACCCTTCTACCTCCTCATCCAAGTCATTAATAAAAATCACAAAGCAGAGGTCCCAGAACCGATCCTTGTGGGATACCGCTCGTCACAGCCCTCCAATCTGAATGCACTCCCTCCACCACAACCCTCTGCTTTCTACAGGCAAGCGAATTCTAAATCCAAATGGCCAAGCTTCCCTGGATCCCATGCCCTCTGACCTTCTGAAGAAGCCTACCATGCGGAACCTTGTCAAATGCCTTACTAAAATCCAAGTAGACCACATCTACTGCACTACCCTCAGCAATCTGCCTGGTCACCCCCTCAAAGAACCTTATCAGGCTTGTGAGACATGATCTGCCCTTCACAAACCCATGCTGGCTGTCCCTGATCAGACCATGATTTTCTAAATACCCATAGATCCTATCTCTAAGAATCCTTTCCAACAGCTTGCCCACCACAGACATAAGGCTCACTGGTCTATAATTCCCTGGACTATCCCTACTACCTTTTTTGAATAAGGGGACAACAGTTGCCACCCTCCAATCCTCCGGTACCATTCCCGTGGACAACGAGGACTCAAAGATCCTAGCCAATGGTTCAGCAATCTCCTCCATTGCCTCACAGAGCAGCCTGGAGAATATTCTGTCAGGCTCTGGGGACTTATCTATCCTAATATTTTCTAACAGCTTCAACACATCCTCTCTCTCTTGATAGCAACATGTTCTAGAACATTAACCTTACTAACACTGTCCTCAGCATCATCAAGGCCCCTCTCCTTGGTGAATACTGAAGAGCAGTATTCATTGAGGACCTCACCCACTTCCACAGCTTCCAGGCACATCTTCCCACCTTTGTCTCTAATCAGTCCTACCCTCACTCTCGTCATCCTTCTGCTCTTCACATAAGTGAAAAAGCCTTGGGATTTTCCTTAACCCTACTCGCCAAGGCCTTTTCATGTCCCCTTCTTGCTCTCCTCAGCCCCTTCTTAAGTTCCTTCCTTGCTACCCTATATTCCTTATGAGCCCTATCTGATCCTTGCTGCTTACACCTTATGTATGCTGCCTTCTTCCTCCTAACCAGATGTTCCACCTCTCTTGTCACCCATGGTTCCTTCACCCTGCCATTCTTTCTCTGCCTCACCAGGACAAATTTATCCCTAACATCCTGCAAGAGATCCTGAACAACGACCACATCTCCATAGTACATTTCCCTTCAAAAATGTCATCGCAATTTACACTCACATGTTCTCACCAGATAGCTTCATAATTTGCCCTTCCCCAATTAAATATCTTCCTGTCCTCTTTGCTCCTATCCTTGTCCATGACAATGCTAAAGGTTTGGGAGTGGTGGTCACTGTTCCCCAAATGCTCACCCACTGATAGATCTGTCACCTCACCTGGTTCATTACCTAACACTAGATCTAATATGGCATTCCCTCTAGTCGGCCTGTCAACATACTATGACAGTAATCAGTCCTGGACACACTTAACAAACTCTGCCCCGTCTAAACCTTTGGTACTAAGCAGATGCCAATCAATATTTTGGAAATTGAAGTCTCCCATGATAGCAACCCTGGTATTCTTGCACCTTTCTAAAATCTGCCTCCCAATCTGCTCCTCAGTATCTTTGCTGCTACCTGGGGGCCTATAGAATACTCCCAGTAGAGTAACTGCTCCTTTCTTATTCCTAACTTCCACCCATACTGACTCTAGAGAGGATCCTTCTACATTATCTACCCTTTCTGCAGCTGTAATAGTATCCCTGAGCAGTAACGCCACCCCTCCTCCTCTTCTCCCACTCCCCCCCTCCCTATTCCTTTTAAAAACACTGAAATCCAGGAATATTCAGTATCCATTCCTGCCCTGGTGACAGCCAAGTCTCTGCAAGTGCCACAATATCATAGTTCCATGTCTTTATCCAAGTTCTCAGTTCATCACCCCTATTCCTGATACTTCTTGCATTTAAGTAAATGCACTTTAGCTCATCCACCTTTCTACTTTTATACCCTATACTCTGCTTCTCCTTCCTCAATGCCTCTCTATATGTTGGTCTTTTTCCACTGACCTATCCCTCCAGTTCCCATCCCCCTTGCAAAGTAGTTTAAAATATAAGAGCAGGATACAGTTTTATAAAACATTGGTTAGGCCACAACTGGAGTACTGTGTGCAGTTCTGGTCACCACACAAAAGAAAGAAGTGCTTGCCCTGAAATGGGAGATTAACTGGGATATTGCCTGTGATTAAGCATTTCACTTTTGAGGAAAGACTGAATATGCTCGTTTGTTTTCCTTGGAGTGGACCTGAATGACGTATAAAAAATTATAAGGTGCATAGACAAGGTAGATCACTTTTTCCCAAAATGAAGGTGTCAAAAACTGGAGGACATAGGTTTAGGATAAGAGGGAAGAGGTTTGGAGGGGACTTGAAGAAGAATTTGTTCACCCAGAGGGTGGCTGGAATCTGGAGGGCACTACCTAAGGGGTAGTGGAAGTGGGTACTGTCACAGCATTTTGAAAAGTATCCAGATGAACACTTGAATTGCCAAGGTATAAGCTACAGACTCAAATGTGATTAATGCTGGAAAATGTGATTAGCGTAGGTGGGTAATTCATAGTTGGCATAGACATGGTGGGCCAAAGGGCCAGTTTCGGTGCAATAGGCCCATGAGAACATCACCATTTGCAGGTTCCTCTCCAAGTCTCACACCATCCAGACTTGGCAATATATCACACTTCCTTTATTGTTGTTGTGTCTTATTCCTAGACCTCCCTACCCAACAAAACTGTAGGAGTAACTTCCTGAGAAACATTGCAGAAGTTTAAGAGGGCTACTTATTAACTTCCTAAGGGCATTTGTGATAGGAAATACTTGCTGCCTTGTCAGGTTAAAGGAATAAAAGGATATGAATCTAAAAGCAAAGAAAAGCATATGCTGGGAATCTGAATTAAAAACAGAGTTTTAGAAATACTCAGCAGGTCAGGCAGCATCTATGGAAAGAGAAACAGTATTTCAGTCATGACCTTTCATCAGGTCTGGGATCTTGTTTTATGTTACAAAGGAAATAGGAGTAGAGAAGAGAAATAAAGGCGATTTCTGCAGCAGAGAGGAGAGATTAAATAGTGAAAGGTGGTGATACTGCAAGGTAACAAACACCTGGAATGGGTGAAAATGCAAACCAATTATTTGAATTTACAGAAGTAACTTGGCAGAAACGATGGAAGTCTAGAATGAAAAAGCTGGAATGTTGATTATCTGAAATTGTTGAATTCAATTCTGATTCTAGAAGGTGGAAAGTGCCTGATTGGAAAGTGAGGTGCAGATCCTCAAACTTGCACTGAGCTTTGTAGGAGCATTGTTGGAGGCTATGTACAGAAATGTCTCAGTGGGAATGGGACAGAATAACATGAAGCTTCGCGTCATGCTTGCAGACCGATAATAAGAGTTTTGCAAGGCATTTATTGACTCTTCGGCTTTCCCAATGAAGGGGCCACAGCAAATAATGTTTATTAAATTGAAAGAAGCATGTATATGTTAATATGGAAAGTGTGTTTGTGGACATGGATGTTGGGAAGTAGTGAGAAATCACATAGATGGGTTTATTGGAGCTGAATTATACACCATGTCACAGCTTTCTCTTGAAATTCATTGAAACTACATTGGCAAAGACTTAACCACAATGAGATTGACTCCCCTTCCAAGATAATTAGTGACATATTGGCTTATTTGTTATCACTGGGATCATTTCCCTATTTGTTGCAAATCCAACTTGGACTTTGTGTGAGATCCTGAGAAGTTTTTTTTTCCGAGGAACCCAAGTGTTTTGAAGTAAGGACGAGAACATTTCAAAAGGTTATATTGTAGCGACTCACCACACCAGCATCGAACCGGCTCCCGACATCGCGAACGTTGTCAGAGGCCCCGATCCAAGATGGCGCAGGGCCCTCCTTCTTCCCCACCGTCGGGCTAGGAAAGCCCGCGTGCGGGAAGGTCAGGTGACCCGTGTGTGACGTCAGCGCGGGAACTTTAGCATGGGAAGTTTCGGATATTAAAGGCACACCGCGCCCCTGTCATTCATTCGACTTCTGATTTCAAACCAGCGACTCTGTGTCTTCATTTTCTAGTGTGTAGCTAGCTGCTACAATATATATGTTACAACTTCACCTTCTGGAACAAATGCAGAAAGCACTGTTATGCCCTTTTCAGTGTGATTCAGGAGAACTGTATTGAAGCTGAAACTGACAGTCTCTAGGAGCATTGAGTTTGGTATGGAGGAGCCCTTAGCAACCACATAAACAAAGTTTAAAGAAATTATTAAGGGATCCAAAGCCTTTTTTACAGGACCCAAATTGGAAATTGATTTACGCTGATCTTAGCAGGTTTCAGGTGGAAATAATTGGGTAGCCTGGGGGAAACAGGACCAGAAGAACAACTAGGGAGAGAGCACTTTCAATCCTCACAAAAATGTGAAATTATTTGCATTATTTTCTTTGATGTATCCAGGAAAAACCTTCAAGCATCCTTAGACAAGCATTGAAGCAGATAGAATTACAGCCTGCTGTATGGCTTGTCTAATTAATACCGAATGAGTACTGATGAGGCGAATGAAAATGATGGTATAAGTACTATAAATATTCCATTGCATTGAAACAAATTGCCAAACTTCTTTCTCAGTTGATGTTGTCATTCGAATCTCAAGTAAAACCAGATATAAACAATATAGTTCTTCTCCATATCTTCCTAGTAAACCGTTTCTTTTGCAAAGAAAGAAAAGCATTACATTAAAATAGTGCTTCATTACATCCGCAAATTTTGCAAAATGTTTTGAGAACAGAGGAAAAGGAGTAAATATCTACAAATTTTAATGATTGTCTTAAATCTCTTTCAGACTTTCCCTGTTCACCACTTAACAATATTTGCATCTAAAAATTTTGGGCCATAGTTGATGACCTCATACTCAGCTGTATTGAATCTGTTATTGTTTTGCCCATATTTAGATTAAGGCCCATTGTTCTGGACACCCTTTATCAATATTTCATTGTAGGGAGGCAGAGGATGATGGCTGAAAGTTGTTTTTGTGATTGGAAGCTGGTGTCCAGCGGTTTATTACAGTAATCAGTGCTGAGACCATTTGATTGTTGTTTACGTTATTGATCTGGATGTGAATGTAGGAGATATGATTAGTAAGTTTGCAGATTATGTGAACATTTGTGATGGTGTTGATAGGAAAGAGCTCATGTTTAGGGGATAGTGTGTTAGCATAGACTGAAGACTGGTTATTACATAGAAGACAGAATTGGAATAAATGGAGCTTTTCCAGGCTGAAGGAATGTTCCCAGTGGAATGCCCCAAGGATCAGTTCTTGGTCCTCAATTATTTACTACTTATATTAATGTCCTGGAGGTGGGGGTTGAGGTAATGATACCAAAGTAGGTGGGAGGGCATGTTGCAATGAAGAAATTATGACTTCACAGAAGGATGTAGAAAAGTTAAGTGAGTGGGTGAAAACTTGGCAAGTGGAATTTAATGTGGGAAAGTGTGAGGTCTTTCGCTTCAGTAAGAGGGATCAAAAGGCAGACTATTATCTAAATGGGGAGAGATTGCAAATAAGCACAGTACAATGAGATCTCGGTGTCCTTGCACGTAAATGATAAAATGTTAACAGGTAGGTGCAGAAAGGGTTAGGAAGGCAAATGGCACATTGGCCTTTATTACAAAGAGGTTGATGTTTAGAAATAAGGGGAAATATTGTTACAATTGTACACAGTGTTGGTGAGGACACATCTGGGGTACTGTGCAGATGTAATCCCTAGAATTTAAAAGGTATATACTAGGATTGGAGGCAGTCCAAAAGAAATTCACTTGGCTAATTCCTGGGATGAGGGAATTATACTACCATGAACAGCTAAGGAATTTGGATTTGTATTCTTTGGAGTTTAGAAGAATGAAAGGTGATCTCTTTGAACCATGTTAGATCCTAAAAGGGGATGACAAGTAGATATTGAGATGTTTTACTTGTGGGAGAGTTTCACATGTGGGGACATAGTTACTGTATATTGATTAGCACAGAGGCAGGCCCTTTGGCCCACCTTGTGCTGACCATGAGGGCAATCTGACTAATCTTAAAGATAAGGAGGCAGTCACCTAGGTACACAGAAATTTATGTTCTGGCAAGGGTAGTGTTTGGCAATAGAACAATACAGGTGACCACCGCATTATGGTTGTTCATGTAATAGAAATTCGCCCTTACAGAATTTACAAATCACCATCCAGAAACTTGAGATATGGAATAAAATTCAATCTCACAGGATTTATGTGAAAAATAGTAAATAAATAGACACAAAATTTATTTCTTTTCAACTTGCATTTCTTGACACATGCACAGATGATACAACTTTGTGTTGTGGAAACTCGTGATACAGCCCATTTTCTAGGAATGCAAACCCTTTGTAATGCAGGGATCACCTGTATTGATCAGCTGCAAAGATGGACAGTGAAATGGCAGATAGGTTTAATCCTGAAAGATATGAAGATATTTTAGGAGGACTATTAAGGCTAGGATATACACAATGAATTGTAGGAGTCCTAGAAGCACTAAGGAACCAGCAGCACAGGTTGATAAGGTGGTACTTGCCTTCATTAGCTGGGGCATTGAATATAAGATCAAGGACGTTATAGTACCACAGCTGGAGTACAGTATGCAATTATGGTTGCCACATTTTAGGAAGGGTGGGATGCAGAAGAGATTCATAGGATTTTGCTCTGGGTTGGAGTGTTTCCATTATGAGAAGAGACCGGATAAGCTAGTTTGGAATGGAGAAGGCTGAGGGATGACCGGATTGAGGTATACTAAATTATAGCATCAAAGGGTCATACAGCATGGAAACAAGCCATTCAGCCCACCATGTCCTCACTGACCAGTGGGCACCCATCCATATTAATCCCATTTTCCAGCACTTGGCCCATTGCATTCTATGCCTAGGCAATTGAAGTGCTCATCTAAAGACTTCTTAACTGCTGTCAGCGACTCTACTTCCACCACCTTGTCAGGCAGTGTATTACAGATACTCACTGCCCTCTGCGTGAAAGAGGTCCCCCTCAGATCCCCTCTAAATCTCTTACCTCTTACTCAAAATGTATGTTCTTCAGTTTTATCTACCACTGATATGGGGAAAGTTCCCTGCAGTCTACCCTATCTATATTCATAATTTTATATACCTCATTCATGTCCCCTCTGCTCCAGGGAAAACAATCTTATCCTCTCTAGTTTCTCCTTATAAATGAAACAGTCCATCCCATCCTGGTGAATCTCCTCTGCACCTCTCCAGCACTGTTACCTCTTTCCGGTGGTATGGTGACCAGAACTGCGTGTAATACTTCAGCTGAGGTCTAACCTATGTTTTACAAAGTTGGAGCATAACCTCCCTGCTCTTGTATCCAATCCCCTGACTAATGAAAGACACTATCCCACAGGCCTTCTTAACCATGTTATCTACCTGCATTTCTCCCTTCAAGGATCTTTGTGCCTGTACCCCAAGGTCCTCTTTTGCAAATGAGTTGGTCTCAGTCTTTTATGCTTCTGTTGACTGCTTATACTTTTTAAGATACTAATCATCCTTTTTTTTTCTGTTACCGGTTACATTTTTCAATGTCCAAATTTAATATATCAGCATTTTCAGTATTAGTCTCATTGTGTCTCCCGCTTTGTTGCTATATCTTATTTTTTTTTCTTTTATTTTCATTTATTGTTCTTTATATTTACTTTGGTAGCCTTAATTCTGTACTCTTTCCATTTCTGTGTGCATTTTTCTGTAGTTTTATTTTTATCTTATTTCTTTTTGACCATGGCTGTTTAATTTGGTAAACATAGTATGGTTTCCTTAAGTATATACTTGCTCTTTATTGAACTAAATTCTTTTTATGAGTACTTCCCACTCTTTATCTATAGTTTACCCTAATAGCAATTTTAACCAGATTGCTACTGTCAGTTTCCGTCTCAAGTGCAATGGTAAATGAAAGAAGTGCTGGAATCCACTATTAAAGAAATGAAAAGAAGTATAATGTGACGTGACACTGTTTCGTGAAAGCAAATTTATTAGAATTCTTTGAGGATATAATTAGTAGGGCAGATAAATGGCAGCTAATAGATGTACTGTATTCAGATTTCTAAAAGGCATTCAGCAAAGTGCCACACATAAGGTGCCGATAAGGGCTCGTGGGTTTAAGGATAACATATTACAATGGATGGAGGATTAGTTAACAGATAAAAAACAAAGGCTAGGATTAAACAGGTCAATTCCAAGTTGGCAAACTGTATCTAGTTGTGTGCCTCAGGGATCAGTGCTGAGGCCTTAGCTAATTACAATCTACATTAATGGCTTAGATGATGGCATTGAATGCGATGTATTATTGTCTGTTGATGATATAAAGATAGGTGATAAAGTACGTTGTGAGGAAGGTGTATAGATATAGACAAGTTCAAGAACAGCTATTTCAGTTCCTGAACCAACTGGCAAAACCCTAATCACTACTGTTTAGCAACACTATGACCACTCTGATCACTTTGTCCTAAAATGGACTTTTTTTTGTTTGAATTGTGTTTTTTCTTGTAAAAATTGTGTATAATTTAGGTTTAATTTTTTTGTGTGAATACTGCTTCTATGATGCTATGTGTCTGTGATGCTGCTGCAAGTAAGTTTTCATTGCACATGTACATACATGTACTTGTGCATATGACAATAAACCCAACCTTGACATATTTTCATGCAACTCCAAAACAGTGCTGTGCTTTGAAAAATCGCGTTAAACTCGACTAGAACAGTTTTTTAGGCTAGATTAACTCGTTTTCATGGCCGTGGTGTTTATTAGGAAACTCATCTCCTCATTTCTTTTCAGCCCTATTTTCTTAAGCTTGCAAATTGTCCCAGTATAAACTTGTGAAACATGAAACATTCAGCTTCAGTGAGGTTTTCGAGCAGCAATTTTAATTTACTCACAGCACCAAGTTTCACCAACCTAATTGCCCCTAAAATCGTGCTCTTTAAAGGTGAACTGCATTATTTGTCATCACTAAGATCTCTAACCTATGACTTCCAATATGACCTCACAAGTGTGCCTGGACTGCTTTACCCATGGAAGCCAAGGACACAGTCACAATCAACTTCCTGGTCTTAGGATCATTCCAGGCTGCTGCTGCTGCTGATCTTTGATATATCTTAGTTTGCTGATCTCAGATACATAAGGGACATTACCCATACTCCATGCACAAAGGGTGAGGATTTCATCCTTTCTCCCTTTTACTGGCAGGTTGTGGAAGAGCAGACACAGGCATTTGTCTTCACTGAAAGCCTCCACAAACTGCACTTACGCCCTTACAGAGACCTTGCTGGACACGTCCTGAACAGGAGCACCTAACTTATACACAAAGAACCTCCTGTAAGCACTGTTCTTCACCCACCTATCCAGATCGCTCTGCCCATCTAGCACTATCTCTCCTCCCCCCATCACTTCAGTATCCATTTATTCACTAGCAGAATTCCTCTGTAGCTGGAATAGTGTTCCTTGTATTGTGGTATGTTCTTTTAAGAGCTGGCTGCAAGAATCACACCAGTGCAAAAGTCTTGCTAAACTGGAAAGGGCTTTGGTGAGACCATACTTGGAGTACTGCATATAACTTTGGTTTCTTTACGCCTTTGAGTCCATGCAGTCGCAGTCCTTCAGCTGGATTCCTGAGTTGTCTTATGAAGAATGACTGAGCAGAATAGGCCTATATTGTCTAGGGTTTAAAGAATAAGTGGTATTCTGATTGACATATATAAGATTCTGACTGGGCTTGGACAGTAGGTGCTTGGAGATGTTTTCCCTGGTGGGAGAGTGTAAAACCAAGGGGCACAATCTTGGGCAAAGGGATCGGTTGGCCACTTAAGACAGAAAAGGATGTGAATCTTTGAAATTCTCCATCTTAGTATTGTTGTAGATGCTATTGTTAAGTATATTCAAGGTTGAGACAGATTTTTGGACTACAGGGGGACAAAGGGGAGCAAGGGATCAGGCAGAAACATGGAATTAAAGCTAATGGTAAGATCAACCGTGGTCTTACTGAATGTCGGAGAAGTTTCAAGGGGCCAGATGACCCAATCCTACTCCTATTTCCAATGTTTTCATCCCCTTAAATTTTGTCTGGTGAAATCAATAATTGTTAAATTACTCTATTATCTTTTTTCTTTGTTAGGTGTAGCTTTGAATAGTTTGATCATCATAAGATAATTGTTCCTTTATCTGGCTCATTATTCATCAACAAATCTCGCATGGTTGATTCACAACATATTTTTTAAGAAAGCTTTTTTGACTGCACTTGAGAAATTCACTTCCTTCCTCACTTACATTGGTTTACTGTCCCCAATCTGTATAATAATTAATGTATCCTATTAAAACTGGTCTGTTGTTGTTGCAAGCATCTTTAATGTCTGAATAATACATTCTGCTACTTCATTGCTAATATCAAGAAAAAAATCCCACAGACAAAAGAGTCTCTGTTGGTATCTTTCCCCTTATAAATATTCTCTCTTACCAATGACAGTGATCACTTTCTTTTACCTATGGCCTCTGATACGAAAGTTGTAGCAGTATATTTGATTAATAATACTATCCCTTCATATCTGTGACTATCCCTATCCTTTGAAAAGGCTGGAATGTTGAACTCTCAATCAAGACTAGCTTACAGCTGTGTCTCGATAATGCTACCAACTCATAACCTTTAAATATATTTGAGCTTCAATTTTGTTCAATTTATTTTGAAACATTGCTACTTTTGATATGAGAGTGAGCACTAGAGTCAGTCTATGCACAGCCACAGCCACAGCCAAAAAGAAATTGAGATGCAGAACTAAGTAGTAAATTTACTGACTGGTATTATTTGAAGGGAGAGTATTGTCCAGAACACTGACCTCCTATTCTCCAAATAGCTTCCTCGATTTTTTGTCTCCTCAATGTGCACTTGCTTTAATATTTCATCTTGAGTATAGCAAATCCAACAATACAGCATTCCTTTGTGTCTGCATTTAGAGTCATAGAGATATGCAGGAAGGAAAACAGGCCTTCTGGCCCAATTCATCCATGCTGGCTAAGTTGCCTACCTGAGCTAGTGTCATTTGCCTGTATTTGGCCCATAACCCTCTAAACCTTTCCTATCCATGTACCTGTCCAAATATCTTTTAAGTATCGTAATTGTACTGCCTCTAGCACTTCCTCTGGCAGCTCGTTCCATGTACGCAACGCCCTCTGTGTGGAAAAACAACCTTTTACTACCACCCTCTGTCTCCTACTGTCAAGCCAATTTTCTATCCATTTGGCTAGCTCACCCTGGATCTCATGTGATATAACCTTCTGGACCATCCTACCACATGGTATCTTGTCAAAGGCCTTGCTAAAGTCCATGTAGACAATGTCTACCTCACTGCCCTCATCTATCTTCTCCATATATAGACAACCTCGTTAATCTTTAAGGTGCTCTATTCTCTCTCTAGTTATTCTTTTGCCCTCAATAAAACTGTAGAATATCTTTGGATTCTCCTTTACTTTATCTGCAAAAGCTATCTCATGTCCCCTTTTTGCCCTCCTAATTTCCCTCGTAGGTGTACTCCTACATCCTGCATTCTCCTCAAGGGATTCACTTTATCCCAGCAGCCTATACCTGGCAAATGTCTCCTTCTTCTTCACCAGAACCTCAATATCTCTGTTATCCAGGGCTTAATTTTGTGCTTAATTCCAAAGTGGATGATTATGAATTCACTACCATCGAAGACAGGCAAACACTACGAACTGAGCACAGCTAGCAGTCTTACCCAATTATATGGTCATTGGAAATTATCACTGGAATTTTCTGCTGATCATCTGTTATAATTTCAATGAATATGTTCCAGAACTGTTGAACAAGGCGAAGAATGGCTATTTATATTGTGTTACTGGGGTTTTCATAGCTCAATGGGAAATTTTTGTGAGAATTACTTTGTTTTTTCTATAATCATTTATGTATTGTGCAGTATTTACAACAGGAACAGTCCACTTGGTCCAACAGGCCCATATTGGTGTCAAAGCCTCCTATAAGCCCACATTTATCTAATCTTTCTTTATCTAACTCAATCAATACATATTTCTATTCCTTTTCCTTTTCCCTACATATGTAAATTTAGCTTCCACTTAACTACATTCAGTGGTTGTTCGCTTGACTGCTTCTTGTGGTATGAATTCCTTATTCTAAGCTTTCTCTGAGCAAAGATACTTCTTCAGATATGCCTTTTGGATTTACTAGTGATGCTTATAATTCTGGTCCTGCTTGTAGTCATCTTTGCTCTCAACCCTCAAAATCTTTCATATTCTTAAAAGACCTCCTAACAGGTTACCCCTCCAGAGAAAAGACCTGTTCAACCTATTCAGTGTTTATAACCTTACAGTGCTAGTATCATTCGAGTAAAGCATTGTCTCCAGTGCCTCTATATCCTTTTCATAATAGAGAGACTAGTGCCTAGAAATTGGATGCACCTTTTATTTTGGTGTAGTATTTTGGTGTAGAATTTAGTGCTGCTGTCTCAGGGACTTGATTTCAATTCTGACCTTGGGTGCTGACTGTGGAGTTTGCATGTGTGTTTCTGCTGGGTGTTCTGGTTTTCTCCGACATCCCAAAGATGTACAGGTGGGCTAATTACCCCTTAGTTTAGGAATGTGGCAAAATAATCAAAAGGGAATTGATGGGCATATCAGAAAGATTAAATGATAGGGGTACAGGGAAATAAGGAGAGGGGGGATGGAACGGATGGGATTGGTCTGCTGTGAGCCAGCACTGCCAAATATCCTCCTCCTCTGTCAAACTATGTAAATAAAATATTGCTACATTTAGTGTTAACAACAAATCTGGTTCTCTGCAAAATATCACATAATGACAAAATCCAGTATGAAAGAGTATTAAGGTGATTTGTACCCAGGGAAATAAGCTCTAAGATGGTACATGCATGATTCCTGATGGAATCTCAGTTAGCTTACTGCAGCTCCCAACACTTTATTGTCCACTTTATACTGCTTAAGGGGACTTTCTCCAAGGCAGTCATATACAAGCAACACATATTGTGGCTACCATAAGGCAGAACGTGTCTGCAGGGAAGAGGGAGACTGTCCTACATTCACTCTAGTGGATGTGTAAGTCCTGTTCATTGAGTTTTGTGTCAGGAGGGAGCTCTTGTGCACTGAGTGGGGTGATTGAGGTGTGCTTAGGAGACCTGCTGAGCCCACTGTAAGAAAGCCCAGCATTTTACCATAACCTTTATGAATCCCTTTCCCCTGGAAATTAATCTCATTGTTTTGTTTAGTTTTTTTTAAAAATGACTTAATTAAACTATATCACCAATTTTAGAAACTTGTATTTCTGTACCCCTGGATTTTTCAGATCCTCAAATCCATTTAGACTCTTATTTCCAAGGAATATACAGTACATCTCCTTGATTCTTCATAGCAAAATGCACAGTAACCTTCATTGATGGTTAATTGGCAATTACACGTCAAATATGTATGGTTTTCCTGTATTTTGTCACAATGTTTCTCTGTATTACTTACATAACTTAGTCTGGTGTTGCCTGCCCAAGCCCAAATTATTTATTTATATAGTAGAAGCTGTATTTTAGCATCAATTATAGTGGAACACAATTTCCTACCCTTATGCTAGCATGAGTAACTGTCTTGAATCCCTCTCAATTTTTTGTTTTACAGCTAATTTTTATGCACTCTTGGTATTCACATTGCAGCATAAATTATATGTAGTCATGTTTGAAATTTGCTTATGACTTAAAACATCCTTTATTGCAATTTATCAAACACAGTAGGTTCATGAACCTCCTAAGCTTGTGATGAAACATGGTCACAATTTGCTTTCCCTATGATATATATCTCAAACTGAAATTTGAAGCTGTTTCCGAAAACATTCTTGTGGAATTTTACCAAGGTTCACGTAATTAATTTTAATTGTTAATTGTTCAATTTACATTTTTACATTTGACAGTCACTGATGAGTTAACTTGCACCTGGTAGGCTAATTAAGATGTGAAAAGTAATAAATCATGCCTTTCTCTGGGTATTAAGTATAGGTAATTACCTCATATTTACTTTGCAATAGCTTAAGTAGCTGCTGACAGCATAATTCTGCAGTAAGTGTTTTTCGGTATTTTGGAAGCAGTACCATAAGAGTTACTGAGAATCATTTCTGGCACCTCTGAAATTAACTGACACAACTTAATTACTCACACAGAAATATTCTTTTCTTCATTTACTTATTGGGTATTCTTGCAACTGATAAGGCCACATTTATTGGCCATCCTTTAGTGCCAAGAGAATGTAGTGGTAGGAGTTTCTTTTAATAGTAATTGAAACCCCTACCACTACCTCCTCTTGGCAGTGAGATTGCCTTACTAATTTACTTCAAAAGACGTTAGGTATCAACTGGATAGTGTGATTGAAAGCAGCTATAGGCCACAAAGGATAGGGTTCAATGCTTAAAAGTTAGTGGATTTTAGTTGTAGTTCTAGGTTTGGCCAACTGTTGGGGAATGAGGATGAGACTCGAGATTTGGCTGATATGGGGAGGGACGAGCTGGGAACTCGTGAACACGTCATGCCAAGTGCCAGGGACAAGCTGGAGGTTGCAGAGACTGAACCTGGAGGTTAAAATAGACGAGGGAGATTCCTGGGATCAAAATGGAATCTGTTTCCCAGAACTCTGCTGGCCAACGTGAAAATGATTGGAAGTCAGACAACTACTTGGCCTCCCCACTGGCTCCACCACTGGTGAACAAGCTGCGTTTTTATGACAATCTGGTACTTTTCATCAACTCTTTAACTGTGACAGAATATCTTGAATGGTTTATCAAGAGTCAAGAAGAATATTTTCTCTATTTGTATTCTGTACAAATTGTAAATAAACAGAAGAAATCATGAAGATGAAATGTGTTGCCACCACCACTTCCATTAGCCTTTATCATTGTTTTCTGAACAAAAGGTGGTTCCTCAGTTTTTGAGATTTCAGACAAGACGAAAAGTACATATTGCATTCAATAGATGAGATTTTATTGATTTATACATTCATTGATATATAAATGTATACATTATTTTTCTAAGGAAATGAACCATCATGCTTTATTTCAAAACAAGATGTTACAATGTAATGTGCAGTATGCAGAAAATGCACAATATGCAAAATACTTTCAGGAACAGAACTTAATTATTATGAAGATGTTCAAATGAAAACTCTTCTTTAATGTCATTGAGAGGGTGGTGAGCAAGCTAATAACTCTACACAGTCAATTGAAGCAGCTGATTCTACTGTAACAGCACATTGCAGTGTACACAAGAGGCCTGCCATAAAATGTGTCCTGTGCGTGTCTGCTGTGCCTATTATTTTTGATAAATGATGGTAATTATTTCGTTCTGTCTGCTGGAGTACACCTTCTTAACTTAGTCAGGGGTTTCTCGTTAGAACATTCATACTGCTCCAGGATCCCTTATCGAGCTTTACTGAGATTTTTAATACTTGTTGCATTAGTAAACTTGCTCCATCATCAAATGACTCTTTTATTGGCAGTGAGCAGTTAAGTCAAAATGTTTTAGGAGCTTCTTTCTTTGGGAAGCAACTAGGTCTACCAATAATTGAAAAGTGAAAATTAAAATAATAAGATGAAGTCAATTTGTTCTGTGCCACATGCTGGATGGTGATGCAGTCATCTCTTTTCCCCCAATTAGCTGGTGTAGCCTTGAATTATGTACCATCCTAACATTCAAGAAAGAAGAAAGTGTCTTGTGTGTGACACATGCTTGGAAGATCCCCCTCTCTTTGTTGAAATGCTGAGTGATTGCTAGCTGTTGATCTGGGAGTAAAGCTTACAGCAGTCCCTAGTGTGTAAAGATGTGGCGAAGCACATGTACATCAGACATGAGCCCTGAGTGATTGAGATTGTTGGTGCTGAGTGGAGAAATATGGAACATTGAGTTGAGTCTGAAACCAGTGGTGCATAATGCAGGAAACAGCATTTGAAAATGCACATACTGACCTTGACCACGTGTGTGTGTGTGTGCGCGTGCGCGTGTATGTGTGTGCGCTTTTGGTTTGACTGTTGGCATTCACCTTTGCAGCTTTCTTCACTTACTACCTTTATTGTGTGTGCTTGTTGGGTCTTCTAATTCCTTCCGGAAACAAGATATCTCTCTTCTTCACCATTTCCTCTATCAAGGCCTCCTGTGCAGGATAGAAAAATTCTGGAGTGTGTTCTTATCCACATTCTGCTATTTTGCAATGTGTCCTGCGTCAAAAAATTTGGCAGCATTTATTGCAGCAACTATGCACTTCCCCTTTAAGAGGTTCTATTGAGTTTTATATTCTATAAGATAGCTTTAACTGGTGCTGTTCACTCTCAGAATTGCACCTTACCCCTACCCATCTGAGCTGAGGCAATAAATCAATGAATTGCCTGGTTAGCACTTGTAAATGAGCAAGGGACACAATTGCTCTGCTCACTACACGGGAAACAAAAGGTGTAGGTTAATTGAGCTTCACATTCACCAGACCCCTTTTCAAGGGCCATCCAGTTTAGCTGCAAATATTGCCTTTCTATCAATGTGTTGTTCCAGCCTTTGTGGCTGGCGACTGGAGCTGGCCCTTTACTCATGGTTGACAACTCCTGTGATGTATCCACAGACAGAACAGAAGTAATGAAACCTATCCATGCAGAAAAAATATTATAGGGAAGACTATAAGCAATATTTTGGTTGCCTGGATAAATCTAAGGAAGCATTGAAGTTCAGCCTTGTCCAAGTGTCCAGAATCATTGTAGTAAGTTGCAAACTCCATAAGTAAAGCTTGCTGCTCTTAGAACCCATAGTAATGAGGACAATGGGCAAACAAAGGATGATGAATTACCTGGGGAATGTGGAGAGTGCACAAAGGAATTGGGGAATGAGCTTCTGAAACAAGGAGAGTCCAACTGACAACTCAAAAGCAAAAAGCTACAGGTGCTGGAAATCTGAAATAAAAATGGAAAATGCTGGAAATATTTAACAGATCAGGTGACATACGTTGAGAGAGAAAAACAGAGTTAACGCCGATGACCTTTCATCAGAAGTAGGAAAAGCAAGTTGCAGAGAAGGGGGAAGAATGGAGACAATGAAGAGAATATCCATGATAGAGTTCAGGCAAGAGAGACTGAATGACCTTGTCCGATACCTATATATGAGCAGCTCATAGACATGGGATGCTTGTTGCTCTAATAGAAGCCCTGCCTACCGTAAGGATCTTTGAGACACAGATGGTGTTGGTGCTGGCTAAGAGAGGGTGGAAAGGGTTGTTAAATGCAGCTGAACTGTCTGGAGGAAGAATGAATAGGTGGAGATCAATACAAACAGAGAGAAAATAAACAATTCTAGAAATGTCAGATACATAAAATAGCCATTGCCACAAATCTGAAATACACAAGAATGCTGAAAATACCCAGAAAGTTAGGCAGCATCAGTAGACAGAGAAAAATTGAGTTAAAGTTACGGGATAATGACTTTACTTTGGAACTGGCCAGTTCTGACATAAACTGGAAAAGTGGGTAATCTGAAGTTTTATAGATGGAAGGTGCGATGTTGTTTCTCAGTCTTGCATTAGGCTTTATTAGTATAGTGTAAAAGGCCAAAGGTAGAGAAATCAGAGTGGGAATGAGATGGAGAATTAAAGTGACAGGCAACTCACAATAGGAAGCTGTGTAAATAAACAAGCAACAATAGCACATCTGACCCTGATCTGAAAGAATGGCCACAAATGTCACTAGCTTTCCAGATAGTGGCATTTTACTTTTTATCTTGGGATCTTGTTCGGAACCCACAGTTTTCACTCAAGGGGTGTTTGATGTTCCAATAGAAGTTCTGGCTATCTTTGGTATTTTTGAGAAAACTGGTTCTCTAAAATGTGGATTACATCAGGTCCCAGGCAGCCCAGTTAATTTATGGTCAACTTCATCTCATTCATGCAACAAATCATAAATATAGCACATAAGGAGCTTTAGTAGGGAGGAAAACTGGAACAATAGAAATATAAGAAATGTATATTTTCAGGTCTGTAACATATTGACAACTGAGAGCCTTGAATTAAGTCACTAAGAGTTCCTCAGATTTCAGTACAATTTTGCTCATGAGCTCTCACCACCTTGCACAACTAATGTGTTTGATGATCAGATTACTTGTCACATTGAGAGGACCAAAGTGAATCATGAAAGTGGCAGCTGAGCAGGGATGGTGAAGGGAAGTGGCTGGAAGTAGCATTAAGTAAATGGAGCACTGTTGATTTTTCTGGCTGCACAAGAACCATTCAGAAACATTTTTGTAATAAATCAACTTGCCTTTCAGTTGCAATCACTATTTAGACTGCAGCCCCTGTTGAGAAGCCCTGAGTGATGCAGGCTCAGCTTCTGTTCCTGTTCCATTCAATCAAAGCTACTTCCTGAAAAGGGTTCAATGCAAGTGCCATGTCTCTGAGGGCAGAGGTATCTGTTCCAGCTGGTCCTTGGGATGTTTAACAAGTTCCTTTTACCAAAAAGGCAGCACTTGTAATGCAATCATGAATCCATAAATAACAAGAGGCAATTGCACCTGAAAAACAGGTGCAGTCAAGCCCAACTTTTATCCCAGTATTAATAAGTAATTGGATGATGGGAATTTCTTTTCAATTTTTAGTGAATGCTTTTATGTAAAGACAGCATGCGCATGCGCACAAAGGGTTCTGAATCCAGTTCTGTGCTTGCATAAGAGATTAGATATGGACTTGCAGAATGTGGACTTCTGTTTTTTGTGAAAGAACTTGGCAGCATTCTGTGATGGTGAAAGACCTTGGAGATCATTATGAACATTATAAACTGATGCAGATTTTATTGCAAATGAAAGCAAAAATTTGGAATATTTACTGTCTGTCAGTCTTTACAGACGAGGAATACACCTAATATTTTAGGGAAACTAAAACACTATCAACCTATATTTAATGCAGCAAATTGTTCCAAGGTGCTTTATGAGAGAGTTCACATTTCCATGTAAGGAGATATATGGCTAGACGTTTAAAAGGATGTTGGGGCATTAGATTTTTGGAGCACCTTAGAGCATAAAAGAAAGGTATAGAGGCAGAGATATTTACAGAGAGGGTTCCAGAGCTCAAAGTCTTAGCAATGAGAGCATGTGATTAAATCTGGAGATAATCAAAAGGCGTCAATTGGAAAAGCATAGATATCTTATAAAGTTATAGGGCAAAAGGGGATTCCAGCAATAGGAGAAGCAAGGCCTCGGAGGGATTTTAATCTTGTAATCAAGGTTACAGCAGGTGGAATGAGAATGGATTGGAATAGTAAAGTCTAGATGAGATATAAGTAAATATGCCATAAAATAATGAGAAGTCCCTAAGATCAGATGGTTTCCCTCAAGCTTTTAGTTAGGTGAAAAAAATTAAATATAGTCTACCACAATCTTCTGAACTCTCTCGTAGAAAATCAGGAGCAGAAGCAGTCCATACAATTCCTAGAGATCATTTCTATTTAGAAAGACCTGAGCAGAATTTCTCCACTTTCCCAGCTTCCACTCTATTCCCATGTACTTAGATTCCCTTAGTGCCAAAAATCGATCAATCTCAATGTTGAGTGTTCTCATTTACTGAGTGCACAACAGAGAACTTCAATGATTTGCAGTGCTCTGAATCAGGATATTTCTCCTCTGTTTGCTCCTAATAAGCCCATGATTCTTAATTCTACATTTTCTAACCAGGGAAAATAGACACTCAGCATTATCCTGTCAAGCTGACGAAGAATTTCATGCATCTCGCCTCTTAATTTCCTAAACTCCGGAGAACATAGATCCATCTTTTTATTCTGTCCCTCCTCAGAAAATGCCTTTTCCTTCCCAGGAATCCAAAAAGTGAACATTTGTTGCACTCTTTCTTAGGCAGGTATACCTTTCCTTGGATAAATCAGAATCAGATTTACTGTCACGGACTTGTATGATGTGAAATTTGTTGCTTTGTGACAGCAGTACAATGCAAAGACATTAAATTATTATATATCACAAAAATAAATAAATATTGCAAAAAAAAAAGAATAATATTCATGTGTTCATGGACCATTCACTACTCTGATGGCAGAAAGGAAGAAGCTGTTTCTGAATCATTGAGTGTGGGTCTTCAGGCTCCTGTAATTCCTCTCTGATGGTACTAATGAGAAGAGGGTATGTTCGGATGGGGAGGGTCCGTAGTGATAGATGCCACATTTATGAGGCACTGCCTCTTGAAGGTGTCCTCAATGGTGGGGAAGGTTGTGCCCGTGATGGAGCTGGCTGAGTGTTCAACTACACATTAAGGAGATCAAAACTACACATTACTCTTAATATGCCGTCCTTACTGTTGTACACCTATTCATTTATAATAATGGCTAACAATAGCATACAATGCTTTCCTAGTTGTTTGTTGTACCTGTATGTTAATATGTTCTTTAATTATTATTTTTTAAATTATTATTCTCCATTCTCCAGCATTTATTGTTAATCCCAAACTTCCCCATCTATTGACCATATCTACTATATTGGTAGATCAGAATTCACATATAGGAAAGGCTGGATAAGGAAGGCAGATTTCTTTCTGAAATAGATAATGAAACAGATGGTTTTTATGACAATTTGTTTGTTTTAGAGTTTCCATTATGGATACTAGCCTTTATTTCAAAATTTATTTATTTACTTGAATTTAAGTTCCCCAGCTGTATAATAGAATTGAAACTCAAAGCTTTGGCCTAATGGTCCAGACATCTGGATGCCACTTAGCCACTATTTAAACAAGGACACAAATATTCCTCTGTATTTTAACATTTTAAAAAATACTTCTCAATTCTTACTACTGAAGTGGATAAATTCACACTTTGTAACATCATATGCCATCTTTACACCCAATCATTTAATTTGTCATATCCTTTTACAGACTACTCTCACCTCCTCATGATCTACTTCCCTAGCTAGCTTTGTATTATCAGCAAACTTGGATATATTATACTTTGTCACTTCATCACTGTCATTGATATAGATTTTAAATATTCAAGGCTCATTCACTAGAGCTTGTGCGACTGTAGTGTTTCTACCCTGACATTGTAAAGTGGCTTGTTTGTTCCTATTCACTGTTGTCTGTCATTAACCAGCCTTTAATCAGTGTGTGTATACTAGGTGGATTTGTGCTCAATTCAAACGGTTGTCATTGCTACCTGCCTACAGTATTCCCACAGCTACATTTACCTTTTCAAGTCCAAGTGATCTGGTTGTACTAGAGACCTCACAGCATAGCCTTCCCGTGAAGTGGAGGTGTCTCTTTTGTGATAAAGACAGATGCATGGTATTTACTTAATATGTCTCTCAGCATCTATATTCAAGCTCTCATTTTTGTCCTCATTTGGCGCCAGTTCTACTTTCTATATGTACCTAGAAAACACTTTTGGATTCCTAGTTATGTTGACAGGTAATCTATTCTCCTTTGCTCTCCTTGCCTTTCATTTTAGTTTTCACTTCTCTGATTCTTTTATGCTCAGTCAGGCTCTTGCTAGTATTTAAACCTGACACTTTTCATAAGTAGCTATTTTTTTGCTTTATTTTTCTCTGTATCTTTTCCATCATCTAGAGAGTTATGGATTTGATTGTTCTTCATAGGATATCACCTCAACTGTACCTGAATCATCTCTTCCTTAAAGGCAGCTACAATTGCTACAGTCTGCCTAACAACTCCTGGTTTCAATTTACCTAGTTAGATCCACTTTAATACCATTGAAATTGGCCTTCTTCCAATTAATTAATGTTGGATTGCTCTTTCTCCCCTTCTATAGCAAACCTAAATCCAATGATGTCGTGATCACTATCTTCTAATGACTGCTCCCCTAATGACACTTAGTGCACTTGACCCACCTCTTTCCTGGCATTGCAGGCAAGATTACAACCACACACTGCCTAAAAAAACAGTTTTTCCTCATGTCACTATTACTGCTCTGAAAAATTACTGATCTGGAAAATTAATTTGGATCTGTTTATTTACCACATTCTGTACATTCACATGCATGTACAGTAACCGAATTTCAAAACTCTTTATCCTCTCTGTCCTTAACACTATACCATCCCAGTGTAACTGGGATATTTAACGTCCCTCATTATAACTATGGGTCCTCCCCAGGTTATTGGCAGGGTTCTGTTCCTGTGAGCTGTTCGTACAAGTCAGAATCCAAGTTCCCAGGCGGCAGAAGATGCCTGCAGCCCTGCAGCAGCCAGCAGATTTATCCTGCAGTCTCCCAAATGCTTGCTTGTATATACAGGCTGTACTTAAGTTGGGCATTTGTAACCTGGGGAGGACCTGCATCATATAGTTTTTGTGTTTTTCTGTAATTTCTGCATTTTTACTGCTCTATATCTCTTCCACTTGGTGGTGACCTGTAGAGTATAACCAGCATCATAATATTCCCTCTACTCTTTGTTAGCACTAACCAAACAGATTCTGTCTTTGACCTCTCTCTACCATCTTCTCTCTCCTGCCCTGGAATATTCTCTTTAATCACCTTTGCTACCCTTCCTTTTTTCCTTCCCTAACCTTCCTGAACACTTTATGTCCAGGAATATTTAATACCCAGTCTTGCCTCTTTTTCAATCAAGGTTTCTGCCATCGCACCACATCATATTATATTCTAACATGGCTATCTCTGTCTTTAGTTCATCAACCTTATTTACCACATTCTATGGATTCACAAACTTGCATAGTAAACCAAATTTAGTTATATAATTTTTGTTTATTTTCAGTGACCCCAGTGAAATCCTTATGCTGCCCTAATCTGGTGTGAACTCCCTTTCTTAATTATTTTTGAGTTTTGTCTTTAATTTAATCTTATCATTTTTTCCTGACTCCGACTCCATTTGCTCATGTATTCTTATGCTTGTATACTTAGTGCCTTTCCAATACACTCTGGCCGTAATTGCCCTGCATTATTGCCTTTTCCTTCCTGAATACCTCCTCATCTGAGCCCCTGCCTTCTGTTTCCAGCTTAGCTTTTAACCTGTCCAATTCTACTCTTGGCTTCCCACACCCTGCCAAAATAGTTAATCTCTTCAGCCATGCATTCATCTACTTTATTTTCCTATTTCTGTACTCACTAACACATAACTTGCAAACCAGATATCACTACCTTCAAGGTCTTGCTTTTTAACCTTTTTCTAGCTCCCTAAAATCTGCCTGCAGAACTTCATTCCTCTTTCTACCTGTGTTGATGATACCAATATGGACCTTCACCTGTGGCTGTTCACCATAAGACCATAAACCCATTAGGTATAGGAGCAGCATTAGGCCATTCGGCCCCTCAGGTCTGCTCTGTCATTCAATCATGGCTGATTTTTATTTTCAACCCCATTCTCCTGTCTTCTCCCTGTAACCCTTAACCCCCTACCAATCAAGAACCTATCAATCTCTGCCTTGGCCTCCACAGCTCTCTGTGGCAATGAATTCCACAGATTCACCACCCTCTGGTTGAAGAAATTCCTCATCTCATTTTATTCTGAGGCTGTGCCCTCGGAACCTAGACTCTCCTATAATGGAAACATTCTCTCCGCATCCACTCTATCCAGGCCTTTCAGTATCTGGTAGGTTTCAATGAGATCCCCCCTCATCCTTCTGAACTCCATTGAGTACAGACCCAGAAACATCAAATGCTCCTCATATGGTAAGCCTTTCATTCCTGAGATCATTCTTATGAACCTTCTCTGGACCCTCTTCAGGGCCAGCACATCCCTCCTTAGATACAGGGCCCAAAATTGCTCACAATATTCCAAATGCAGTCTGACCAATGTTTTATAAAGATTCAGCAGTACATCCTTGCTTTTATAGAGACACACAAGAATTCAGATGCTGGAAATCTGGAACAACACAAAGGAGCTGGAGGAACTCAGCAGGTCAGGCAGCATCTATGGAGGGAACTGAACAGTTGATGTTTTGTGTCCAGACTCTTCATCAGTACTGGAAAGGAAGGGCGAGATAGCCTGAATAAAAAGGTGTAGGGAAGGGGTGAAGCAAGAGCTTGCAGGTGATAGGCAGATGAGGGCGGGAATGATGTCAGAAGCTGGGAGGCGATAGGTGGAAGTGACAAAGGGCTGAAGATGATGGAAATAAGATTGGAGAGAATAGTGGAGGATGGATTAAGGGAAGGGACGTGGGGAGGGGTGGGAGGGGTGTGTGGTTGATGGGCAGAAGGTGAGGGTGAGGGAGGGGAAAGACATAGGGTGATGGGGGCCAGTTGGATCAGGAGGAAAGAGAAAAAAGAAGAAAAAAATGAAAAATAGGGGAAAAGGGATGGGGGGAGCAGTTACTGGAAACTTGAGAATTCGATGTTAATACCTCCAGGTTGGAGATTGCCTAGGTGGAATATAAGGTGTTGTTCATCTAATTTTTATTTGGTCATGATCTGGCAGTGGAGGAGGCTGTGGACAGACACGTCAGTGTGGGAGCCAGCCCATTGACTGTCCATTTCCCTCCATAGATGCTGCCTGACCCACTGAATTCCTCCAGCTCCTTTGTGTGTTGCTCCTTGCTTTTATATTCTTGTCCTCTTGAAATGAATGCTAACATTGCATTTGCCTTCTTTATTACCAACTCAACCTGCAAGTTAACCTTGAGGGAATCCTGAACTAGGACTCCCAAGTCCCTTTGCACCTCTGATTTATGAATTTTCTCCCGACTTAGATAATAGTCTACGTCTTTATTCTTCCTACTGAAGTGCATAACCCCACTCTTTCCTGCACTGTATTCCATCTGCCAATTCTTTGCCCACTCTTCCAACCTGGCCAAGTCCTTCTGCGGTTTCCCTGCCTCTGCGAAACGACCTGTTCCTCCACCTATCTTGTTATCATCTACAAACTTAGCCACAGTGCCATCAGTTCCTCCATCCACATCATTAATGTATAAAGTGAAAAGTTACAGTCCCAACACTGACCCCTGTGGAGCTCCACTAGTCACCAGCAGCCATCCTGAAGAGGACCCCTTTATTCCCACTCTCTGACTTCTGCCAGTCAGCCAATCTTCTATCCGTGCTAGTACCTTGCCACTAATGCCATGGGTTCTTAACTTGTTTAGCAGCCTCATGTGCGACACCTTGTCAAAGGCTTCTGAAAATCCAAGTAAATAACATCCACTGACTCTAACTTGTCACCTCCTCAAAGAATTCTATCAGATTTGTCAGGCAAGATCTCCCTTTAATGAAATCCTGCTGACTTCGTCCTATTTAATCATATACTTCCAAGTACTCTGAAATTTCATCCTTAATAATGGATTTAAAATCTTATACACCAGTGAGGACAGGCTAACTGGCCTATAATTTACTGTCTTCTGCCTCTCTCCCTTCTTAAGCAGTGGTGTCACATTTGTGATTTTCCAGTCCTCTGGGACCCTCCCTGATTCCAATGATTCTTGAAAGATCACTACTAATGCCTGCACAATCCCTTCAGCTACCTCTTTCAGAGCTCTGGATTGTAGTCCATCTGGCTCAGGTGATTTATCCACCTTCAGGCCTTTCAGCTTCCCCAGCACCTTCTCTTTAGTAATGGCCACTACACTCACCTCTGACCCCAGACTCTCTTGAATTTCTGACATATGACTAGTGTCTTCCACTGTGAAGACTGATTCAAAGTACTTATTTAGATCCTCCACCATTTTCCTGTTCCCCATTTCCCTGTTCCCAGCATAATTTTCAAGCAGTCCAATGTCTACTCTCGCCTCTCTCTTACCCTTTATGTATCCTAAAAAAACTTTTGGAATCTTCTTTTGTATTATTGGCTAGTTACCCTCATATTTCATCTTCTCCTCCCTTATAGCTTTTTCAGT
Source organism: Pristis pectinata (assembly GCF_009764475.1). Taxonomy (NCBI): domain Eukaryota; kingdom Metazoa; phylum Chordata; class Chondrichthyes; order Rhinopristiformes; family Pristidae; genus Pristis; species Pristis pectinata. The sequence goes on along the minus strand of NC_067408.1, from coordinate 71,976,157 downwards.
TGTCCTGTATTGGCTTTCGAAAGCTTCCCAATCCTCTGGCTTACCACAAATCTTTGTCATATTATATGCCTTCTCTTTTGCTTTTATGCTGTCCCTGACTTCCCTTGTCAACCATGATTGCCTTGTCCTCCTCTTAGTGTGCTTCTTTTTCCTTGGGATGAAATTCGACTGTGGCTCCTGAATTACTTCCAGAAACTCCTGTTATTGCTGCTCCACCATCTTCCCTGCTGGGGTCACCTTCCAATCAACTCTGGCCTGCTCCTCCTTCATGCCTCTGTAGTTACCTTTACTCAACTGTAATACTGTTATATCAGATTTCAGGTTCTCTCTCTCAAACTGCAGGGTAAATTCTATCATATTATGGTCACTGCCTCCTAAGGGTTCCTTCACCTTAAGCTCCCTGATCAAGTCTGCCTCATTAGGCAACACCAAATCCAGAATTGCCTGTTCCCTACTCTAAAAAGCCATCTTGTAGACATCCCACGAATTCCTTTTCTTGTGGTCCACTACCAACCTGATTTCCCAGTCTACCCACTTATTGAAGTCCCCATGATCAGTGTAACATTGCCTTTTTCACATGCCTTTTCTGTCTCCCACTTCAAAATGTTCCGCAGCTGTTCAGTGACACTGGCGTTAGGAGGCAGCATACAGTCATATCCATGACCACAGAAGTGCATGTCTGTCCCCCTATTGATTGAATCCCATATTTCTTATGTTTATTCATCCCCTCTTGTGTAGCCAAGCCACTCGCAATGCCGTGCTACTAACTCTGGCTGCACTCGTCTGAGGAAGCATCACCCCCAACAGTATTGAAAAGAGAAATTCTGTGAGAAAATGAGATTGCTCAAGCAACTCCTCCACTATCTACCTGCCCCCTCTGGCCTGTCTGCTGATAACCATATGCTTCAAAAGAGCCAACTCCTCCGCTAAGTCAGTTTGTGTTCCATTCCTGGCTTTAGTTTTGAGTCCAGAAATGAGCAAGAGGTCAGAGGCATCTGCATCTGACTCTATCTCGTACCTGACTTTTGCCTTGCAAAGCTTAGGTTTGGAAATCGGGAACAAATGGATCTGCATGTTGCAGCTGGTTGATACTTCTCAAAGGAATGACCTGCCGAAGGTCACATAACCTGGCCCATTATCTCTAATTCCTGAGTCTTAATATTGCTCAGACTTCTGTGTGGCACCTCGCTGAATGTGTTCTGAACATCTTGAAGTACTGTATGCCCCTTATCCACCATCTATTTTATAATCTCAAAAATATTCTATAAGTTTGTCAAGCACACTTTCGCTTCCATAAATCCCACGTTTACTCTGCCAGCAGGCATTTGTTAAGGGGTCATGAGCTAAAGTTTACAGTCAAGAAAATGAAGGCAACCTTGTTAGGAGACTTTCCTCTCAGTTGATGAATTGTTGTTTTAGATTGGATTGCTGCAAAAGTTGAGAAAGAGAAAGAAAGAAAGAAACCAGGGAATTATAGAATTGTTAAAGTAGCAATCATTATGGGAAAGTTTTTGGAATGTATAATTAAAGCCAGAATGATGAAGCACCTTTGGGACTTTGAGATGCTTAGAAAGAGCCCGCATGTACTTATAATGGTTGATCATGTCAAACAAACCTGAAGTAGTTGAAAGAAGAACATTCGTGGGCTTCCAGAAGGAATTCAGTAAGATTCCATGGGGTAGACTGTAAGCCAAAATTATAACTTATAAATTGAAGGCAAATTATTGACTTTAGTCAAAGATTGTTATTGAGTAAAAGATAAAAAAGGAAATGTGTTTATACTGGTGGCTAGGTTGGACTGTGTAGCACCTGTGCTTTAAGTCCAATGAGAGGCTCTGAAATGTATGTCGAATCTTTGTGAGATGTGCCAGAGCACCACTTTTGTCAAAAGATTTGTGTATGTACACCTAATGACCTCTGGCAGTGTACAGATTAGACAGATCACAACACAAATCAAGGGCGGCACGGTAGCGTAGCGGTTAGCGCGACGCTATTACAGTGCCAGCGATCGGGGTTCGATTCCCGTTGCTGTCTGTAAGGAGTTTGTACGTTCTCCCTTGTCTGCGTGGGTTTCCTCCAGGTGCTCCGGTTTCCTCCCACATTCCAAAGACGTACGGGTAGGTTAATTTGAGTTTAAAATGGGCGGCGCGGACTCGTGGGGCCGGAAGGGCCTGTTACCACACTGTAATTAAAAAAAAACGTGTAGTACAGATTTGATGCAGGTGCTTTCATTTTCCAAGTGCATGCTCCAGTCAACACCCTGTCTTCATCTCAACCAGCTGAACGTAACACTAAACAGAATGAGGAAACCATATCAGTGCTACTTAACGAGAACTTGAGCAACCTATGGGTTAGTTGCTGAGGATTTTCTTTTGTGACTACTTGTACAGTTGGATTTTTGTTTGGAACATTTGTGCACTTGGCTAGCTTTTGTATAGCTTGCAATGGACTGGGTGAAGATTTTAGTTCGTGTAAGAGCTGAAACAAATCGATTCCGGATGTGGCTGAACTGCTGGGCTTCCTCTGGGAACTCAAACATGACTGGTGGAATGAAGAGAGGATACACTGAAGAAAGACCAGCTGCTAGATGAAAAAGGGGGTGAGCAGAGTTCTTAGCAAGAGGCCATATTTAAAGAAAGTGTTTAAGAAAGCAAGTGTTTCACCTCAATTTTAGTGAGCATCAGCGCTTGAGATGTCTTTGCATTAATCATGAAGTGATGACTGCAGTTATCCCTGCAGGTTTCAAGTAAGGCAAAGATAGCATTGTATCCTTACTTCTCATTACTCCACTCCCCACTTCACTTCTTCTTCCTCCTCCTCCTTCTACTCTTCCTCCTGTTACTATACTCCAGGGTTATCTTTACCTGATAGGTAGGTGTAAGTACTTTTCCCTCATAATGATGAGACAGTGAACATACAATATAGAACATAGAACATACAACACTACAGCACAGGAATAGGCCCTTCAGTCCACAATGTTGTGCCAAACCAATTACTTTCATAATAAAATGCCCAACTAAACTAATCCCTTCTGCCTACACAAAGTCCATATCCTACCATTTCCATCACATTCATGTGCCCATTTAGGAGCTTCTTGAATGCCCCTATCATATTTGCCTCCACCACCACCACGCCAGGCAGTGCATTCCAGGCACCCACCACTCCCCCTGTAAAAAAAAACTTGCCCCACACATCTCCTTTGAAGTTTCCCCCTCTTACTTTAAATGCATGCCCTCTGGTTTTAGACATTTCAACCCTGGGGAAAAGATACTGGCTGTCTACTCTATCTACGCTCTCATAATCTTATAAACCTCTATCAGATGTCCCCTTAGCCTCTGCCACTCCAGAGAAAACAACCCAAGTTTGTCCAACTTATCCTCATAGCACATGCCCTCTAATCAAGGCAGCATCTTGGTAAACCTCTTCTGCACCCTCTCCAAAGCCTCGACATCCTTCCTATAATGGGGCAACTAGAACTGGATGCAGTACTCCAGGTGCGGCCTAACTAAAATGTTATAAAACTGCAGCATAATTTCCTAACTCTTGAACTCAATGCCTTGACTAATGAAGGCAAGCATGCCGTATGCTTTCTTTACCACCCTATCAACCTGTGTGGCCATTTTCAGGGAGCTATGAACTTGGACCCCAAGACCCCTCTGCTCAACAACACTGTTAAGGGTCTTGCCTTTAACAGTGTACTATCTCTTTACATTTGATCTCCCAAGGTGCAACACTTCACATTTGGCTTGGTTGAACTCCATCTGCCATTTCTCTGCCCATATCTGCAACTGATATATATCCTGCTGTATCCTTTGCCAGTCTTCTACACTATGCACAACACCACCAATCTTCGTATCATCTGCAAATTTACTAACCCACCCATGTACATTTTCATCCAGGTCATTTATATACATCACAAACAGCAGAGGTTCCAGTATGGATCCCTGAGGAAGGCCACTAATCACAGACCTCCAGCTAGAATAAGTCCCATTGACCACTATCCTCTGTCTTCTACGGGTAAGCTAGTTCTGGATCCAAATAGCCAATTCACCATAGATCCCATGCATCTTAATCTTCTGAATAAGCCTCCCATGAGAGAACTTGTCAAACGCCTTACTAAAATCCATGTAGACAACATTCACAGCTCTACCTTCATCAATCACCCTTGACACCTCATCAAAAAACTCAATCAAGTTAGTAAGGCACGACTTGCCCCGCACAAAGCCATGCTGACTGCCCCTAATTAGGCTATGGTTTTCCAAATGCTCATAAATCCTATCCCTAAGTATCCTCTCCAGTAACTTCCCTACCACTGACATGAGACTCACCGGTCCAGAGTTACCAGGATTATCCCTGTTTCCCTTCTTGAATAATGGAACAACATTTGCTACTTGCCAGTCCTCCGGGACCTCACCTGTGGCTAGAGAGGACATGAAGATATTGGTCAAGGCCCCAGCAATCTCATCTCTTGCCTCTCTCAGTAACCTGGGGTATATCCCATCAGGCCCTGGAACTTATCCACCTTAATGCTCGTTAAGACACCTGACACTGCCTCCTCCTTTATCTTGAAATGCCGTAGCATATTAGCATGCTCCACACTGATCTCCCTATCCTCCACGTCCTTCTCCTTGGTAAATACTGATGCAAAGTACTCATTAAGGACCTCACCCACCTCCTCTGCTTCCAAGCACATGTTCCCTCCTTTATCCTTGAGTGGTCCTACCCTCTCCCTAGTTATCCTCTTGCGCTTTTTATGTATGTATAGAATGCCTTGGGATTCTCTTTAATCCTACTTACCAAGGACTTTTCATGGCCCTTCTTGGCTTTCCTAATTCCCTTCCTGAGTTCCTTTCTGGCTTCTTTATAACCCTCAAGTGCTCTGTTTGATCCTAGCTTTCTAAGCTTTACATACTTTTCCTTTTTCTTCATGACTAAATTCACCACCTCTCTCGACATCCAAGGTTCTCTTGCCCTGCCATTCCTGTCCTTCCTTCTCACTGGAACATACCTGTCCCGTACTCTGTGCAGTTGGTCTATAAACACCCCCCACGTGTCAGATGTGGATTTGTGCAAAAACAGCTGTTCCCAATTAATTCTCCCTAATTCCTGCCTAGTGCTCCCGTTATTTGCCCTGCTTCAATTTAATACTTGCCCGCAAGGTCCATACTTATCTTTATCTATAGCTATCTTCAAACTTAAGGAGTTGTGGTCACTGTTCCCTAACTGTTCTCCCACTGAAAGGTCAGTCACCTGACCAGGCTCATTACCCAACAGCAGGTCTAGTACGGCCCCTCCTCTCGTTGGACTATCGATATATTGATTTACCCTAACAAATTCTGCCCCGTCTAAATCTCTTACACTAAAGAGGTCCCAGTTTATATTAGGGAAGTTGAAGTCCCCCACGACAACAACCCTATTAGTTTTACACCTTTCCCTAATCTGTCTGCATATCTGTTCCTCAGTGTCCCAGTGGCTATCGGGGTGGGGGGTGGGGGTGTCTGTACTATAATCCCATCAGAGTGATTGCCCCTTTCTTATTTTTGAGTTCTACCCAGATAGACTCAGTGGACGAGCCCTCCATTATGTCCCCTCTGAGTGCAGCTGTGATATTGTCCCTGATTAGTAGTGCAATTCTCCCCCCACCCCCCCAACCCCTTTTACCGTGCTCTCTATTTTTTCTAAAACATCTAAACCCTGGAACATTAAGCACCCATTCCTGTCCCTCCCTCAACCAAGTCTCTGTTGTGGCCTCAACATCATAGTTCCACGTACTAATCCATATTCTGAGTTCATCACCCTTACCCATAATACTCCTAGCATTCAAATAAACACACTTCAAGTTGTCTATCCCATTGTTTCTGTTACTTTGCTCCTGCCTGTTTTTACTGGCCCTGATGTCTATCTTCCTCTCAATGCCTCCACTTTTTGACCCAGTGCTCTGGTTCCCATCCCCGTGCCAAAATAGTTTAAAGCCTCCTGAGTAGCACCAGCAAACCTCCAGGCCAGGATATTGGTTCCCCTCCAGTTGAGATGTAACCTATCCTTCTTGTACAGGTCACCCCTGCCCCAGAAGAGGTTCCAATGATCCAAGAACTTGAAACCCTATCTCCTGCACCAGTACCTCAGCCACTCATTCATCTGTTCTATCATCCTATTCCTGCCCTGACTAGCACGTGGCATCGGGAGTAATCCACAGATTACTACCTTGGAGGTCCTGCTCTTCAGCCTCTTTCCTAACTCCCTATGCTCACTGTGCAGGCCCTCTTCCCCTTTTCTACCTATGTCATTGGTGCCAATGTGCATCATGACCTCTGGCTGCTCACCCTCCCCCTTGAGAATATTCTGCAGTCGCAGTGAGACATCCTCGATCCTAGCACCTGGGAGGCAACACACTATCCTGGTGTCTCTTTTGTGGCTGCAGAATCTCCTGTCTGTCCCCCTAACTATTGAGTCTCCTATCACTATTGCTCTTCCTGACTTTAGCCTTCCCTGCTGAGCTGCAGAGCCGGCCACAGTGCCACTGACCTGGGTGCTGCTGCTCTGCCCTGATAGGTCATCCCCTCCAGCAGTATCCGAAGGGGTATACTTGTTGACGAGGGGTATGGCCACAGGGGAACCCTGCACTGACTGCTTACTCCCCTTACTTCTCCTGGTGATCACCCATCCATCTGAAGCCTGGGTTTGACCACCTCAGTAAAAGTCTCATCTATGAGGTTTTCAGCTTCCAGGATGGTCCTGAGTACATCCAATTCCAGCTCCATTCCTTTGACCTGGTCAGTCAGGAGCTCCAGCTGGATGCAATTCCTGCAGATGTAGTCTCAGGGAGACTGTGAGGTTCCCTCATGTCCCACATCTTACAGGAGGAGCATTCCACTGCATTAACTGCCACACTTCCTACACTGAATCAAGGACTAAGGATTTACAGGCAACAAAATAAAGACCTTACCTGTTCTTACCTGTGCCTTCTTACTGAAACCTTTCTTTCTGAAGAACTGTTTGCACTCCCCTCGCCTTGGTCACTTAGTCAGCCTCTTCTCGCCTAAGTCTCTTGAACCAATATATCATTACAAATCTTGCTACCCTCTCAGCTGTATACTGATGGGCACCTTCAGAATGTATTTGACAACAGAAGCTATCAAGTTCAAGTTCATTGTCATAGGCAAACATACACAGGGTATAAATGCCATGAAAAATGAGCTTTTTTGCAGCAGCACACAGTACGTTACAAACATGACAAACATTAGTTAACGTAAACCTAAATTAACAAAAATTATACATAACTTACACATGCGCAAAAATAAACAACAAAATAAACATAACGCTAGTGCAAGCTGAGAAAGCGAAAAAGAAATATAGTCCAAGATAGTGTTAGAGTTTTTCAGGTCAGTTCAAGGACCTGATTGCAGTGGGGAAGAAGCTGTTGTTGAACCTTGAGGTGTGGGTCTTCAGGATCCTGTACCTCCTAAATTTTCTTAAAATTTTATTTACAGCGTGGTAACAGGCCCTTCCGGCCCAACGAGTCCGCACCGCCCATTTTAAACCCCAAATTAACCTCCCTGTACGTCTTTAGAATGTGGGAGGAAACCGGAGCACCTGGCGGAAACCCACGCAGACACGGGAGAACGTACAAACTCCTTACAGACAGTGACGGGAATCGAACCCCAATCGCTGGCACTGTAATAGCGTTGCGCTAACCACTACACTACCCTGCATAACGGCAGCATTGAAAAGAGGGCATGGCCCAGGTGGTGGGGGTCCCTGATGATGGATGTCACCTTCCTGAGACATCGCCTCTGGTAGGGGTCCTTGATAGTGGGAAGAACTGTACCCATGATGGAACTGGCTGAGTTCACTACTCTCTGCCTTTTGCCTAAGACCACTGATGATGTGCTTTTTAACATTCCTTGCTGTCATCGCAAACCTGCTGTCCATGAATACATGGCTTCCAACTCAGAGTCAGGAGCCATTCTTGTTGTCCAATAGCAAGCCTTCAATTTCCAAAGGTGGGTTAAATACAAGTGGCACTGAGGGATTGCCACAGATTAGAAGAATCCTACTTGTTGCCGGGCAGCATTGATTAAGAAAATGTGCAATATTTGTTCAGTTGTGACTGAGAAAATGGCTTTGGGGATTCAATTGGAAGTTTGTACTTCTAGTGGGGGCTAATGACCAAAATTGTCAGTGACATTCCAATGTAACATTCATCTTGCTCATATTTTTGAGTTCACCATCATTTTTAGATTAATGAAGAAGGCTAATTGAATGTTTTCTCTTTTTACAAGCTGAGCTATACAAAGCTCGACATGGATCACATCTGGACTATGATATGCAGTTCTGGGCAATACAGCTTAGAAAGACATTTTGGAAAGCATCCTGTACCGATTCATTCGAATGTTGCCAGGGCTTCAAGGGTTGGATATTAAAAATTAATTATCTAAATTAAGCTTGTATCCCACAGCATGAAGAAGGTTAAGGTATACTTTGACTGAGTTTTTAGGTTTTTTTCAGAACTGATGGGTCAAGAGAAAATTTTACCATTGGTGAGGGAATTTAGAACAAGGAGACATAAAATTAAAATCCATGCTATGTAGGCGGAAAATGTCGTTGAGGTGTAGGACTCTCTTTAATAAAAATTAGCCGATTGATTAGCTAACTCAATTGTTAACCCTGTGTATCTTTTGAGACTTCTGTAAGACAAAGCTCTTGTGCTATATGAAACCAAGTGAGTTGGGTGGAATTAGGATATAGATCAGTCATTAGGTCATTAAATTTGAGGGCCTATATAGTGTACCCTTGTTTCTACTTTCTGATAAGAATAGAGGTACTTCAATTGGAAAATTCATGTCTGCAATGCAAAGGAAATTTTTTTCACAGATCTGACTAAAAGTAATAGCCTAAGTCTTGACTAAACCTCTGAAATGCTAAAGGGAAAGTCATAGCAACATTCAGCTGCAGCACATAAACAGATCTCAATGGGGAAATTCAGCTCAGGGATACACTTCTGAGCTCCTATTTTTGTTCATATAGTAGCTGCAACAGTCTGGAAGAGAAATATGCTAGTTCACATGCAACAGATTAGGTGGCCAGTGGATTTATGAAGGAACTACTGATATCTTGTGAGGACAATTCTGATACAGTTTTTTTTAACAGCCATTTTCTTGTGGGTGACCTTTAAATACCCCGTTTATTGGCAGTATGCCAGCGCCTAGTCATATTCCAGGTGAAACTAATTAAATGTTACAGTTTGGAAGTGGATGTTGGAAAGTAGCACCAAAAGGAAAGGGAAGTGGGAAGGAAATACCAGCTATTGTTTCACCTTGAATTTAATCCACTCAAGAGGCTTTCATGTATCTCCTGGGGCAGATATTTGGCTTGATCAACTCTTTTATAGGATCTTAGAAATATATGGCATGAGGGAGATCATTTGACTCATCCTGTCCATGATGACCAAAAATGGACCAGATTAAATGCACTTCCCAACACTTGATTCAGAGCCCTACAAGTGATTAGCTAGGTGCTTTTTTAAATTATGATGAGGTTTCTGAGACGGTGAGTTCCTGACACCCATCACAATTTTTTCTCAATTCCCCTCAAATAGTTCTAACAATTAATTTAAATCTGTGCCCCTTGTTTTCTGGCTTTATGAAACAAATTGGCCCATTCTGGTCACCCTTTCTAGGCCTCTCATAGTTTTGTTTGTCTCTTAAATTGCTCTTCAGTCTCATTTGTTCCAAAGAAAACAACGCTAGCCTGGATAGACTCTCCTCACAGCCACAATTCCCTAGCCCTGGCAACCTCCTTGTAAATCTCTGCTGCATGTTTTCTTATGGTATCACATCCTTTCTACAGTGTAGTGACCAGAACTGGACACATTACTACTCAAGCTGTGAACTACCTAGTCTTTTATATAGTTCTAACATGACCTCCCAGCTCTTGTATTCTTTGTTTCAGCCAATAAAGGCAAGTACCCATTATGCCTTCCTAAGCACCTTATCTACCTGTTCTGCTATCAGATTCTTGTGGCCATGCATTCTATGATCCCATTGTCCTCTGCACCTTCTTGGTATCTTAGTAATCATCATTTATTCCCTTGCCTTGTTTGTCCTCCTCAAGTCATTCTTCTCTAGACTGAATATTATATGCCACTTTTGTGCCCACCTAACCAGTTACTAGCCCAGAAATTTCTTCCTCACTATCAACACGCTGTCAATTCTGGTGTTCCTGACAAACTACTTAATTGTGGACACTATATTTAAGTTCACTTGTGGCCATTGTATTTAAGTATTCTGTGAAACATGTCACATTTGTACTTCTGTGCCTTTTAAGCAAGTTTAAGAGCAGATTTGAAAGGATGGTGCACCCTTCAGCAGAAGGGCAAGATTATGATGTGATTCCATTCAGAGTAGGCAAAGATGAAATAATGAAATAAAGGATGCTTTTAACCTGTGATCTTCCTTGGTCAGGATGACCAAAATGATTTATAACTCTTACTGATTTAATGCTCTTATTTTTAAAAGCATAATGAATGATAGATATGTAGGAGCATAATAGAAAGCTGTAACACACTCAAGGAATTTACATGATGTTATGAACCATTAGAATAAAGTTTAAAACTTTCCTCTCATCCACTCAATAATTCTTCGATAATTTTTCAACTGCTGTATTTTTGAAAAGTTAAGGAAACTACTAAATTCTTTGACCTTTCTGCATCAGTTTTTATTAACTTTATTTTCTGGGCTGCAGTTCTGAGAGGCAGTTCCTTTGAATCGTTCATTTTATACGTTTTCTTTTTCCAACTGACAAGAATGATGTGTGCTCATTTTCAAAGATTATGCAGGTAGACCAAGGTTATAGTAAAGTCAATGGATATGCATAGATGGGTTTCCTGGGAATGTAGTAACTGATAGTGTAGCACATGTTGATCACGTGCCAACTGTGTTACTAGAACTACAGTATGGGAAGTTTCTGTCTTTGACCAGGAATCTCCAGTAATTTATGAGAATTGGCTTTGGAAATTTTAGGGTGAGCTCTGGCTCATTGCATGGCAAAGGCCAGCGCTTCCCCAACTAGACCAGATATTGTGGCTGCACATGTCCCCAGATGGAACCAGTGGCCTGAATAGAATACCTTTCTTTCTGTTTCCAGCTAATTTTATACTGTGGATTGGCAGCGGAGGGTGGAGTGGGTTGCTGGGATGGGAGAGTGCAAGAACTTGTTGTGGGAAAGAGTGAGGGAAATAGAAGGATGAGGATAGGGCTGGATAGAAGAAGGGGAATGAGAAGAAGAGAGGAAAGGCGATCAGAGTGGGAAGAGGGGGAAGGCTAGAATGGAGGAGAAAGGGGATAAATGGTTGGAGTGGTGAAGAAGAGAATAGGAGATTAGTGTGTGGGAGAGAGGGCAAAAGGTGCTAAACATGCCCTAGAATAGTATTTATGTTACAGAACTGGTAGTCCAGAGGCTTGGACTGATAATCTAGAGGTATGAATAATGTTCCATGGCACTTATGGAATTTCAAACTTAAATGAGTAAATAAATCTGGAATTAAAAATCTGGTATCAATGATGATGATAACATGACAGGAATGTCTTAATAGTCCACTTGGTTCATTAATGCCCTTTATGGATGGAAACGCGCAGCCCTCTGCAAACTGGCCTCCAGAACTACAGCAATGTAGTTTATTTTTAACTGGCCCTGAAGTGGGTCATTCAGTTTAGGGATAATCAGTTTAGGGGCAATAAATGATGGCCTTGTCAGTGACAACCATAATTTCCTAAATAAATAAACAAACAAAACCTTCTGACAAATTCCTCAAGCCAAAAATGCAGATCCACTGCAATGCACAAGGACTCCTGCACCTCTCATCAATATGCAGCATCTCATTACAGTGATGCCAGTGTTATTATATTATTTATCAATGGTGTCTAATTGTGGTACAATGTTGTGATGTTCTATCTGTGATAATTATATGCACTTTTTGCTTTTGTTGTAAATAGGTGCAACTGCTAAATTATAGGCTGCTGTAAATGTTTTCATGATTACTTTGGTATGCTCCCATCTTGTGTGTTCACAGATTCAGGGCACCAGCCACTCAGCTAATAACTGAAGACCCTGAGCATCACAATTTGACAAGAGGCCACATCCCACACGGTTTTCCCAGGAACACTGGTATGTACAAAAACTGCAGTATTTCATTTGTTACTTGTAATAGGGCTATAAAAGCCAGGGTGTTCACTGAAACCTAACTGCTGTTGGCCCGTCCAGAACATAAAGGGGAGGGGGCATTAAAAATCACACTGCCTGGACATGCTTCCACATGCTTTTTCAGGTATTGAAGAGGTTTCGCAACGAAGGCTTGTGTCAAATCTATAGGATAGAATTTGTGATAGCAGTTGTGATAGAACTGGCAAATCTCAGCCTTGCACAATGAGCTACAAAAACCTTTCTTCTGGAATCACCCAATACTTCCACCCACCCCTCCCCCCTCCATGGTGGAAGGTGGAATCATAGAGAGAGTGGCACGAGCACATTTCTGAGGTGGGAGTGGATGATGAGGGCAGGGACGTTAGAGAGATTACATTAGGTGGTAGAACATTGGGAGATGGATGATAGGGAGAGATCGGGAGTTACTGGGGAAAAAAAACCCAGGTGGGAGGTCCTGCTGCTGGGGCAAGAAAGGTGTTGGAGAGATGATTGGGAGTGTGGAGGAGGTGAGGGCAGGGTCAGGGAGAAATTTGCATAGGAGATTAAAGGCTTAGATGGAAGATTATGGGTACTGTTAATAAGACTGGTGAGGGTGGGTGGGGAAAACATTGGCAGAGAGGGCACCCAGATCTATCTTGGTCATGCAGATGGGTAAATTTGTTGTGTGCCCTCTGTGCATAGAACATTTACATGCATCTAAGCTGCCAGACATGTGCAGAGACATGATTTGTATGAAATACATATTTTGATGTCAGTTTGTCAAAATGCATTTGCACATGTGTGACCCACAAATAGCACAGGCTATTCACAAAGTACAGGCTTTCATGAGATGTTTAAAGATGAAGGTCCTGTTTGAAAAATTTTAACATACTGCTCACTCCTACCCACCTGCTTCCATCCTGATATTATTCAGGCCCCCCAATATTGAATACTGACTCAGTTTGAATCTTCAACCCACCCAGTCATGTATCCGACCCTTGATGCCTTGACCTGGCTCTCAACGTCATGTGCATACCCCCTCAATGTGATGCCACAATTCAACATTCAAAAACCCAATTGCTTACTCACAGCTTTAACAACTGACTTTATCTATTCTCACTGACCCCCTTGAAAAGCCCCAACAATCTGGGGCTATAATTTTGTCACTGGTTGTTTGTAATGGTGGAGCTGGCAGAGGAAAGGACTTGTTTGTGCATCCATGGCTCAAACTTGGCTATGATCCTTACTAAGATCTCTACTCCTACGTCTCTTCCCTTTGCTCTAGTAACTTGTCCTGCTCTGCATGGCCTCTCTTCAATCATGCTTAATTCAAAGTGGAAGATCTACTAAGCTTTGGCCATCCTTGCCTGCAAACAACTTGTTCCAGCGAAAGCTTTTAAATAATGGGAAGGAGCACTAGCGAGACCTATTGAAATATTTAAGTATGACGAAGCTCACAAAAACACCCTAAACTAATGTGCAGAACAAATTTAGGAATTATAATGAAAAACACGATGATGCTGTAGGAACTCAGCAGGCCAGACAGCATCCGTGGAGAAAAGCAGGCGGTCAATGTTTTGGGTCAGGACCCTTCAGGTTGGGGAAGGGGGATGGGGAGAATACAATATTCATGCCAATAGGCTACAAGGTTCCAAGAGTTGAAGTGACTGGCAACAGGAAGATGCAGGTCATGGTTACAGACAGAATGCAGGTGTTCTGTGAAACACTCACCTAGTCTGTGTTTGGTCTCACTGACGTAGAGGAGGTCACTTCAACTCCTCCTCCCACATGATCACTGATATAACAGTCCTCGGCCTCCTCCACTGCCAGGAGAATTCCAAGCACAAACTGGAGGAACAGCACCTCATTTTCCGTCTTGGAACTTTGTTTCTCTAGGAATTATAAGATATGATAGCTTTATTAGTCACATGTACATTGAAACACAGTGAAATGCATCTTTTTGCGTAGAGTGTTCTGGGGGCAGCCCGCAAGTGTTGCCAACCTTCCGGCACCAACATAGCATGCCCACAGCTTCCTAACCTGTATGTCTTTGAAATGTGGGAGGAAACCGGAGGAAACCCATGCAGACACGGGGAGAACGTACAAACTCCTTACAGACATTGGTTGGAATTGAACCCGGGTGGCTGGCGCTGTAATAGCGTTAAGCTAACTGCTACTACCATGCCTGCCTAAACAGATCATGATTTCTTTGAATAGCATTGGCAAGGATTCCTTTTTGCAATTTAATGTTGGGTTCAGCTACGTGAAATGAAGAAAGAGCATAATATGAAACGTGGAATTCAAATGGCAGAGCAGGCATCAAATTAGTGTTGCATTCTAGTTGTCATCATGATATGCTTCTTTCAGTCATTAGTGGCATAGACCCAAAGCCAAATATAGCTTCTGGTTGGAAGAGGGCAAAATAGCAGTCATTTCAAACTTTAGAAAGCTGTGTAACATAAAAGAGAATATACCAGCAAATCACCAAAAAAAGGTTGATGTGACTTCTTAACATTAGTATTCCATATTATTCTGTTTGGCATAATGCATGTATCAATCCGCTGTCATAAAAGATTGAATTTGTTGTAAAACTAATGATAGAACAAAGCTAGCCATTGATTTTGGTAGCATTAACAAAAGCAATCATCGACCTTGTATAAGTCAGAAGAGTTTCTCATATTAATTAAGCAAGATTGTTATTTTAAAGATATTTACCTGGCAGCACTGCAAGTATGTTTCTCTTTTGAGGCTGTTTGAAAGCCACTGATGCCACAGTCCCTGTATCCTAAAGAAGCCTCCATCTTTCACTCCAGTCCTGGCAAGCACCCATGTTTACTGTAGAGTTTCAATAAATCCTTTGCAGGAAGGAGCAGTCATGCAATTTCATATCTTCAGTACAAAACCTGGTTCCCAGTCAAGGACTGCCACTGGAATTTCAGAAAGAAGCTTTGTAGCATTGAAGGACAGGGTGCATTGCGTGGCACAGTACACAGAGGTATATGGAACAAGAAGCTGATGAAGACCAAGGAGGCTATGTCCTCAGCCCCCTACTTTACTCCCTATTCAGTCATGACTGTGTGGCCAGATTCTGCTCTACCTCCATCTACAAGTATGCAGATGATACCACCGTAGTGGGCCAAATCTCAAATAACGATCAGTCGGAGAACAGAAAAGAGATAGAGAGCCTAGTGGCATGGTATCATGACAACAACCTTTCCCTCATTGTAAGCATTGACTTCAGGAAGAGGGATGGTGCACAAGCTCCTATTTACATCAACAGTGCTGAGCTTGAGTGGGTTGAGAGCTTCGTTCCTAGGAGTGAACATCACCATTAGCCGGTTCTGGTCCAACTATGTAGACTCCATGGCCAAGAAAGCACACAGGCATTCCTACTTCCTTAGAAAGCTAAAGAAATTTGGCATCTCCCTGTTGACTCTCACCAATTTTTATAGATGCACCTGAGAAAGCATCCTGTCTGGATGCATCACAGCTTGGTATGGCAACTGCTCTCCCTGAGACCACAAGAAACTGCAGAGATTGTGGACACAGCACATCATGAAAACCAGCCTTCCCTCCATAGACTCTGACTATACTTCTTGCTGCCTCAATAAAACAGTGAACATAATCAAAGATCCCACCCACCCTAGACGTTCTCTCTTCTCCCCCTTCCCATCGGGCAGAAGATACAAAAGCCTGAAAGCACGTCCACTAGGCTTAAGGACAGCTTCTATCCCACTGTTATAAAACTATTGAATGGTCCCCTTGTACAATAAAATAGACTCTTGATCTCACAATCTACCTCATTATGGCCTTGCATGTTATTGTCTGCCTGAACTGCACTTTCTCTGTAACTGTAACACTTTATTATGCATTCTGTTATTGCTTTTCCCTTGTAATACCTTGATGTACTGATGTGATGACACAATCTGTATGGATGACATGCAAAACAAAGTTTTTCACTGTACCTCATACATGTGACAATAATAAACTAATTTACCAATTTAAATATCAGAACTCTGTTGCCAAATTTGAGACTCCGAGGAGAATTTGAAAGTTACTACCCATTCCTCCCACTCAGAGAATCTATTGCTCCCCATACTTTGCTCTTTCACTTTCCCAGTGTCTTCCATTCACATGCCTATGTCTTCTTGCTGCCCAACCTTTCCTTTTGCCTCATACCTCAGCTTATGCAAAGCATCTTGAACAACAATGCTTTCTTGGCCATCATCCTATTACTAGCCTGAATGCTCTTCCCTTTCTCTGGATGGATCAGTTCTTGACACATCCTGAATTCGGCCACAGAAGTTACAACCTGAATCACTTTTCCAACCCGAGACCCTATTCGCAAATTAAAGTGCTCAATAGATTGCTGTCTGGTTTGCTTCTTCATAAACCATACCACTAACCATATTGCCCTATACTGGAAAGAACCGATAACAGAGGGGACTTCAACAGTGAAGAAGAGAAAGAATCCCAAGAGAGAATTATCAGAATAAAGGGAGGGAGAATCATCAGGAAAGACAGGCAAGCAGAACAAGAAAAATGAGAGAAGCTGCAACATAGGGTTGGTAAGAGAGATGGTACCCTTTGATCTACTGTGATCAACGTCACAGACACTCTTCCAGGCTATGTATTATTAAAAACTATACACAAGGCATGCAGCTCCTGTCTACAAACCTTACTTCCTGTAACACGTCAATATTTACAAGGGATGGCACTTTGTGCCTAAGGGCTCAGGAGTTCTGCTTGAGTGGAGACTACAAGTTTCCAGCAGCACACATTATATCTTGCTGACGAGGTTCCATATTTACAAAATGTTGCTTACTTGGCTACTTAAGAAAATATAGAAAAATGCTGGTGCATTGTAGTTCTGTGCAACTGGAGCCAACAAAGAACTGTGGGAGATTTATCTGGATGTTACAGAAATTAACATGATGTTTAATTGAGTTAGTTAAAAGTGTTCTGAAGGCTGAAGTTCATCTTGTTAGTGTATCTGGAGAAAGGAGGTCCAAACTACCAAAAAACTAACATAAATCTGAGCTTGGCTTGTTTTTATTAACTGCCTTTTAAGATTCTTTATGTACACATTTCTTAATTGGAAAAATCTTGATGAACATTTCAATATCATGAAGTCTTTGAAACTCTCAAGATACAAGAAGAGAAAAAAAGGCTGCCGTTTTTCAACATAAGATAAATTTGATGAGAATAAAAATTATATTAAACAATAAAAATTTTTAATGGATGGTAAGTTATCTATGTTCCTTTTAATATCTTTGTGAGAGATCTTACTTCAAGTCTCAACTTACTTGAAAATTACAGGCTGCAAGTGTCCCAGCCAAGCATCCAAATAATATTAATTTTAATTTACACCCAAACTGTTAAGTAATTTCATCTTCAGCTTGCAGGCAAAAAATCTAATAAAGGATCACTAGCAAAAATGGTAAAGCTGGATATAAAACAGATGAAAAACTTGTGTGTGGGATGTTTGCCTCAGTTCTTTATGACCTATCTTAAGTATCCTTTTAATCCTGCAAAATAGGAAACTGCTCAATTCCCCCATGGCCTACCTTTAGAACCGCTTTTAATCTTGCATCAAAAACTCTCAGCGACATATGTTGTCTAAGTGAATTTATTTAAGACATAAGGGATGGTTCTTTATGCCTAAGGACTGATGAGTACAGACATCTGCTAAGGTGGAGACTGCAAGTTTCCAGCAGCATACATTAAATCCCTCTGAGAAGATTCCTTATTTGTAGAATGGCACTTAGTTTTTTAAAAGATAGCAGAAAGCACTGATGTGGTGTTTCTACACAGCTGGTGTAAAAAAAACAATGTAAAAGATTTGTCTGGCTACATGTAGTCAATGTGAGGTTTAACCGAGCTGTTCAATGTTGTGCTCAAATTCACCTTGTTCGCCTGTCTAGAGAAATGAGGCCGACATCACCTAAAAAGGATAAAACTTTATCTCTTAATAGTGTGGCTTTTTTGTTAAGACAGTTTGACTGTGGGACGACAATATCAAGACTTCTTTTTGTCTTCAGTGCATGTTCTATAAGATTTTGTTTTGTGCTGCAGCTCAAAATATTACAATAATGTTGCATTTAGTCAGTCTTTGGGCTTTCAAAGTCAGAAAAGAGAATGAGCAACCTGAATCTTTTGGGATTTCATTGGTTTTCATAGTTAAAAGCATGTTAAGTCTAATTTCTTAATTAATTATAGTTTTTTCACCTACAGTATTAAACAATTAAATAGAGCATCTTGTTATTACTGCCTAGCAATGCAATTCATTATATGAAGTGCTAGTGTGCACAGGGTGACAGGGCACTTCGTTTGAGGAGGTAGAAAAACAGTCATTCAATAATGGGTGCATCATATGTCAACTTATCTTAGCGGGAGCACACTTATCGCTGAGTCAGAAAGTTTGTGGGTTCAGTTCTTTTCAAAGATTTGAGTGTATAGCCTAGGTTGACTCCTTTAGGAACAGTGGGTCATGGGTTGTGATTTTGGTGGTCAGATCCAGACATTGGGGAAGTGGGGGGAGTTATGGTTAGGGGGATTGGGATCACACTCATTTAGAGAGGGACTAAATCTGGTGGTGATGGGGTTGTGGGGTTGTGATTGGGCCGGGGTCCTGAGGGAGAGCCAAAGCAAGGGGTAGTACCTTATTTTAAAGTGGCTTAGTTGTATGTTGTTTCAAGGACTAGATTCCACAACCTTAAATGTGCTCAGGCAGAATCTCTACATTTTTTGCTGAAGCAGATCTCACATTCATTGTGAAGGAATACTTCTGCGTGAGTGGCTGTATTGCACTATGTAATAGAATTTCTAGGCCATTTGTGCCTAATCTCTCCCCGACTCATTCCATTTTAAACTGTTGTTCACTCACCAGTGACCACTGACTTACCAAACAGAGGAACTTGTCTCAATGCACCTAATCCAATGCCTTCATGATCTAATAAGCAAATAATAAGTATTCTTGTATTTTTGTACTCTAGTATCTATATCTATAGTTTCCCCTAAGAATCATAGTTTCTTATCCTTGGTGATGTTCTCATTTACATAGTCTTTTTAACTTTATATTTATAATAATGTGTTGCTAGGAGAAGCAGGAGTGCTTCTCCTGACCTTATATGAGAAGCACACTGGTCCCTGCTGCCCATTAAGTTCCCCACTTCATAATCTACTTATCAGGCAGCGGTGAGTCAGTGATCACTGCTGCCGATCTCCCAGGACAGGAATCACGGAGGCTGATCTACACGATGGACTCTTGGGTGATCTCTGCGAACACGAACTTTGAAGAAGAAGGAAGATAACGGGGACTCTTTGTGATCAAGTGGCTGCCTGATAGGAGCTTAACCTGCTGACGTAGGGGTGGAAACCAGTCTAACAGCTCTTCCCAGCACGTAACTTTCCATAACCAACCATCTCCAGCGGGATGGCTGCAGCGACAAGCACCTTGGGAGGAGGACAAGGAATCTGAAACACTATCAGGGTGACAGTGAAGGACCTCACTGAGGAGAACCCCTTCACCAGGGCCCTCTTCATCAAGAAGGTGTACTGGAATGCTGCAAGTTCAAGGTGAAGGACATCTACTGCCTCCAGGGACCACACAAGTGGCATGGTACTATGGATTTTTTTCTTTTAAAAGTTTACAGTACTCAATGTATTGACCATGAACATAAAAGTTTTGCACTGTTTCTTCTTTTGTACATTTTTTTATTATGAATAATGTTTATTTTTGAAATAAAAAATCATAATTTAGATCCTACTAATCAACAAAATTCCAACTTCCTGATTTGCTCCCCAATCCCAGCCTGTGCACTCTCCCCAATCATTGTCTCTTCCTCTTCAATCACTGCTGACCATTATCCACACTTCCCTGATTACTGATATTGCCCCAAATCAGTGATCCTTCCTCCCAATCCTTTTGTCTGACCAATTCCTAAATTTCCTCATCATCCCTTTTCCGGTTCCCCAATTGCTTCATCCTGTTGCCCTATTTTTCCCCTGATGTCTCACTCGAGAGCTGCTGCTGGTGTTGTATGATGGAAAGACCTAATATACCTTGCACTTTAGGTCTGTCTGTTTGACTAAGGGGATGAATTGAATTTTTTTTGGCTACACTTGAGTTTCTACTCCACAGCCATCTGTTTTCCATGAACATGATTTGGTCACAAAACTATTGCATTAACACATTGATTAGAGAATACAAGACTAACAAAAAAAATGAAAAATACAACCATCATTGTCACGATGGGAAGCTGACATTCATGCATAGAAGTGCATTGATTTTTGGCACTTAAGTTGATAATTTTGTTTAAAGATAAATACTGTCACAAACGAATAGGATGAAACTAGGAAGAACAATGATAGAATGAACAGGTACTGTTGTGTGCTGATGAAATTACGCAGGGCCATTTTTCAATGTACAGTTTGTTTAATTTGCAGTCAAAACATGGATTTCCTTCTTAATTTTACTGCATAGATTAGTGTCTTCTTAATATAATCAGGAAATTCTCAAATTGTTTTAAGAAAAACAGAATTGAAGGAAGATGTTTCATGCTAAATAGTTGTACTTTGATGATGCATTTTAGGAAGTCAAATAAGGGTAGGACATATGCACTAAATGGCAGGACACTAAGGAATGTTGATGAAAAGAGAGATCTTAGGGTCCAAGTCCATAGTTCCCTGAAAGTGGCAATACTGGTCAATATGGTGGTGAAGAAGGCATATGGCATGCTTGCTTTCAAAGGTCAGGGCATAGAGTATAAGAGTCGAGATGTTATGTTATAACTTCACAAAACACTGGTTAGGCTGTGCTTGGAAAATTGTGTGCAGTTCTAGTTGCTACATGATAGGAGTGATGTGATTGTGCTGGAGAGAGTGCAGAGGAAATTCAGCAAGATGTTGCATGGATAGGAGAACTTTAATTATGGGGCAAGATTGGATAGGCTGGGTTTTGATTCCCTGGAGTGAAGGCTGAGGGGTGATCTAATAGAATTATATAAGAATATGAGAGGCATAGATAGGGTAGATAGTCAAAATCTTGTATCAAAAACAAGAGGACATAGGTTTAAATATGAGGAAGGAGTAAAAGGGAATTTGAGGGATTAATTTTTTACACGGAGTGGCTGATATCTGGAAATCCCTGCCAGAGGAGGTGGTGAAATCAGATACAATAACTACATTTAAGAGGCATTTTGACAGACACTTAAATAAGCAAAGCAAAGAAGGTTATGGTCCTAATGCGGGCAGATGGGATTAGTGTAGGTGGGCAAAAAGGTTGACGTGGATATCGTGAGTCAAAGGGCCCATTCTGTGCTGTACGACTCTATGACTCTATGACCTATGTTTCTTGCTGATGGATTTTCCCTTCCCAGTTCAAGCATTGTTGTCAGACCTTTCACAGCAAGCTGATTTAATTTAAGAAGCTTTAATGTTAGGCATTGTGATTAGATTTCTAATTTCAAAATCTAAACACTTACTATGAACTTTAAGTGTGAGAGATCAAGAAAATTACAAAATGTGGGTGGAATCACCAAAGAAGTACTATTAACAACATTCAGAGAAAAATGACTGACCAATTCATTAGAAAAAGAATTTGATTAATATAGTCTATTAATCTCTTTCAGGAGTTAGTTGTGAGTATGCCCACATTAGTTATACATGGCATTTTAATCACATTCATGGAATGAAGTTAAGGTATTCTATTTGTTGCCATATAGTCCCTGTTTTTTGGTAATTTAGTTTTAAATCCATTTAAGGGATGTTTTCATTATGTGCAATGGAACCAAGTGAATATACTGTGAAATATACTTACTGAAGTTGAAGTTCAATGAGATCAGCTGTTATCATCATGAACTGTGCCAGAAGATGTTTAGTTCAGGAGGGACAAGAGGGCAAGGAGCAGGAAAAACATCAGGTTGAGGAAAAGAAAGAAGAATAAGGGAATCAGATTAAGCACCAAAGGTTCCTGGTGAACCATCCACTACTGAGTGGGATGGTCACAGCAATATTTTGAAAGATATGCTGTACCATTGAACTTTGAAACATTGCTGCTAATTTCCTTATCTTCTGTGACTGAGGAGCCATCAAAATGTCCACCATCTGCAGTCAGTCCCTTTCAACCTTTCCCCATGAACAATATTATGAATAAAAGCTACCATTTCCACTGTTAACCAATTATCATTGCAGATGTAAAACAAAAGTAAACATTGAAAATATGTCACAACCAGCTGCACTTAAAAGTAGTAAACAATTCACCTTGGCCTCATCATCTTGCAGTGCCAACAGTGGCTATCAAGAGGAAAGCAAGGAAGAATACACAGTGACAGTTGTCATCACTGTTGCAGGTATCAGCTCAGGGACCTAGCATTATGCATAGCTCAAAAGTTAGGATAATACTTGGATCCTCAGGGGGGGCATGTATGAGGGACAACTGGGCAACACTGAAAATGGGTGGAAGAAACCCCACAGATGTCATCTTTCTGGGTTTGGGGGAGGTAAGATTGCGTAGTAATGCTGATGGAAGAACAAGGCAGAAAACATCTTATGGGATGAATAAAGCACAGGCAAAAGACAGCCTACCCAACTTAAGCTCCTGCCACAGTAGCTTTTGATTCTTCCCTGGAAGAGGATTTCACAGAGTCTCAGTGGCCCAGTGATCACAAGATCACAAGACAAGGGAGCAAAAGCAGGCCATTCGGCCCATCGAGTCTGCTCCAAGGAAAGGGAAATAGAAATGAGAAATGGGGATTGGGGGAAGAAGAAAAAAAAACCATTCTAATCCCAATTTCCGGCCTTATCCCCATATCCCTTGATATCCTGACTATTTAGATATCTATCTATCTCCTCCTTGAACACCTCCACTGATCTGGCCTCTACTGCTGTACGTGGCAAGGAGTTCCACAAATTCACCACCCTCTGGTTAAAGAAATTTTTCCTCATCTCTGTTTTGAAACTGTACCCTCTAATTCTAAGATTGTGCCCTCTGGTCCTGGACTCACCCACCAAGGGAAACAGCCTAGCCACATTTACTCTGTCCTTTCCTATCAATATTTTAAATGTCGCTATGAGGTCCCCTCTCATTCTTCTGTACTCCAGTGAGTACAGTCCAAGAGTCGACAAACGCTCCTCATACGTAAGCCCTTTCATTCCTGGAATCATCCTCGTAAATCTCCTCTGAACCCTCTCCAACGTCAACACATCCTTCCTAAGATGTGGGGCCCAAAACTGCGCACAATATTCCAAATGAGGCCTCACTAGTGCCCCGTAGAGCCTCATCAACACTTCCTTACTTTTATACACTATACCTCTCGAAATGAATGCCAACATAGCATTCGCTTTCTTTACCACCGATCCGACCTGATGGTTAACCTTTAAGGTATCCTGCACGAGTACCCCCAAGTCCCTTTGTACTTCCATGCTTTGGATTTTCTCTCCTCCTAGATAATAATCTGCCCACTTATTTCTGCTTCCAAAGTGTACAACTGCACATTTCTCTACATTGAATCTCATCTGCCATTTCCTTGCCCATTCTCCTAAACTGTCTAGGTCCCTCTGCAACCTTCCTATCTCTTCAATACTCCCTACTCCTCCCCCTATCTTGGTGTCATCCGCAAACTTAGCCACAAAACCATTTATTCCATCATCCAAATCATTAATGTATAAGGTAAAGAGGAGCGGTCCCAACACCGACCCCTGTGGCACACCACTAGTAAGCCGGTAACCAACCAGAACGAGATCCTTTTATTTCCACTCTTTGCTTCCTGTCAACCAGCCAATGCTCCACCCATTCTGTTATCCTACCCATAATTCCATGACCTCTCATCTTATTAATCAGTCTCTTGTGAGGCACCTTATCAAAGGCCTTTTGAAAGTCTAGATACACAACATCTACCGCCCCTCCCTTATCCACCCTACCTGTGATTTCTTCAAAAAAACTCCAATAGGTTGGTCAGGCAGGACCTTCCCTTCACAAAATCATGTTGGCCAGGACCTATCTTGCCTTGCGCCTCCAGGTATTCCGTAACCCCATCCTTGAGGATAGATTCCAATAACTTTCCCACCACTGACGTCAGACTAATAGGTCTGTAATTTCCTTTATGCTGCCTCCCACCTTTCTTATACAACGGAACTATATTTGCGACCCTCCAGTCCTCCGGAACCATGCCGGAATCTATCGATTTCTGGAAAATTATCGCCAATGCCTCCGCTATCTCTAAAGCCACCTCCTTCAGAACCCGGGGATGCACCTCATCCGGTCTGGGAGACTTATCAGTCTTTAGTCCATTTAGTTTTCCTAGCACCTTCTCCCTAGTAATCTTAACTGAACTCAATTCCATTTCGTGAGACTCCTGACTAACCGGCACGTTGCTGATGTCCTCCACGGTGAAGACCGATGCAAAATATTCATTCAATTCCTCTGCCATCTCTCTATCGTCCATTATAATAGCTCCTGCACCGTTATCAATTGGTCCTATATCAACCCGTGTCTCTCTTTTACACCTTATGTATTTAAAAAAACTCTTAGTATCTTTTCAAATGTTATCCGCCAACTTCCTTTCATAATTCATCTTTTCTTTCCTAATGACCTTCTTAGTTTCTCTCTGCAGGTTTTTAAAAGCTTCCCAGTCTTCTGTTTTCCCACTAATTTTTGCTTCTTTGTACGCCGCCCCTTTTGCTTTTATTTTAGCCTTCACCTCTCTCGTTATCCACATTTGTGCCTTTTTTCCATTCAAAACCTTCTTTTTTCTTGGAATATATCTATCCTGCAATTTCCTTATTTCCTGTAGAAATTCCTTCCATTTCTCCTCTGCCGTCCCTCCAGCCAGCTTACTCTTCCAATCAATTAGGGCCAACTCCTCTCTCATACCATTGTAATTTCCTTTGTTCCACTGAAATATCGATACACCAGTTATCAGCTTCTCCTTCTCAAACTTGAAACTGAACTCAATCATATTGTGATCACTGGTTCCAGTGGTTCCTTTACCTTTAGTTCCCTAATCACCTCCGGTTCATTACACAGCACCCAATCCAAAACAGCCGATTCCCTGGTGGGCTCTTCAACAAGTTGCTCTAGAAATATGTCCCTTAGACATTCCACAAACTCCCTCTCCTGAGTACTACCGCCATTCTGGATTTCCCAGTCCACCTTCATGTTAAAATCCCCCATAATTATCTTCACATTGTCACTCTGGCACGCTTTTTCTATCTTAAACTGCAACTTATCGTCCACTTGCTGACTGCTATTAGGGGGCCTATATATGACTGCTACTATTGTCCTTTTACCCTTGCTATTTCTTAGCTCCACCCACAAGGATTCCACCTCCTCTGACCCAATATCCTTCCTTTCTATTGATTTTATATCACTACTAACCATCATGGCCACACCTCCCCCTCTGCCTACCCGCCTATCCTTCCGATACACTGTGTACCCCTGGATATTCAGTTCCCAATCACATCCATCATAAAGCCATGACTCGGTGATTGCCACAATGTTGTATTTATTAACCTGTGATGTACCCTCCAGGTCATATATCTGATTTTCCAGAAGCCCTGAGGTAGTTATGTCGAAACAATGGGGCAAGAACATCTGGCCTCTATCAAGGCAGTAATATTTTGCTCACTTCCCCAGCACTCCAGCCTGGTTTTGCCTGACTTCCAGGAGCCCAGATTGCTGAAGTCCTCACTGAGGTGTTGGAGGCAGAGCCATCCCCGAAATCAGCTCCTGAGCCCCATCCAACCCATCCAATGCCTCCATTAGGATTACACACTTTTGGCAGGGAGGGGGGACTTAGCTTTTTTTCATGGGATTCTGCAATAATAATATTAGAAGGGTTACAGTGTATTGCATGTAGCCATCATAGATGGGTGTATTTGACTCTTGATGCCTATAAGGATAGATTTAGTGAAAATGTACAGTGGTCACAGACCTCCTGCTCCATTTGTGTCTGGCGCCGTCCTCCTGATCACAGACTCCTCTTCAAGGTGAATGATGTCATGAGTCTTGCATCCCTGCCTGTTAAATTCTACCCATGGATACAGGCAACATGTATCAATCCCAGATGCTTCTGATCAGAGTGCAAGATGTGTAGGTCCCCATTTTAGTGTCTCAGGGCATGTTTAAATCCTGGCAATCAGGAATTCGGCACAAGCCAATGTGCTGAAATAAGTTATTTAAATATCACTATTTAGCACAGCAAATGCTTAGTCTACTTTCACCATTTCTTCAAAATAACTTCTAGTGTTTTGAAATATGAATTTTCACAGAATCAAGGAGGAGTAAGCCACAGGCTGCTGGCAAAGGGCCAGAAAGTGAAATGCTGTGGCTCTAATTATGTTTCAACCTGATGTAAGTGTCAATTGGCTGACCCTATACATATTAGTCAGGATGGTTCTAATTCATCTTGGAAACAAACAAGAGTGGGCAAAAATTCTTCCTCTTTTGAAAACTTGTACTAAAATGGTTTCATTTATGTCTATGGGAAAGTAATTTTCTTAGAAGCACAATTTACACATCTGTTAGTTGGCAAGGCGCATAAGATGCGTGGCTTGAAAGGATGATCTCCCACTCGTTGGGTACTCTTAAGAGTCAAGAACTGCATCTTCAAGTGGTGAGAACGATATTTGGAAGTTTTGCTCTTGAATGACTTGGGGATGATGGATCAGACACGATACATCTTGGGAAGTCGGCATTGTTATGGCAGACAATCAGAAGACTCTGAATGAAATGAATAACAAAAATCTTATTAAGAAATTACTAAGAACAGAGTTCCATTAATAAAAAGGAAGAGAAAATATCTGAAGAAGAGTTCCTTGACCAGAGAAACCATAGATAAAGCTTTGTGGCTGATTAGTTCGTTATGAAACATCATGGAACATTGAGGTGTAACATTGATAAAGGCTTTGGTACACTGACATAAATGATTTAAAAATTAATAACTCTTGCAGTACTAATCTAGTGAGAGTATTGCTGAGAAATTGAATCCCAGCCATTCATTCTTAAAGTTGTAGTTGATAAACTATTGTCATTCTCATTTAATGCAGTAGCAGTAATGATTCTGGACTGTACTGACTGCTGTAGAAAGCTTATAACAGATTGTGAAGAGTTCAATTGTGCAATTTTAAATCACAATGATCGAAGCACAGGTAGCAGTTTTTCCTGCAGAATTCACCAATTCAGGGAACATGCTCTATCTTTCCTATGTCAAGGTGTTCAATTTGCTGAAAACAAATGCTGGAAAAATAAATCCTTGTTCCCAGAGAAGCGTGCTCTGTTTTCTGCAAGTTTCACCACTGTGGCGCTCCTGACCACCGTGTGACTTCAATTTTAATCCCCATGCTATTTTCAGTATCAGTACTGCTGAGCCATAGATATTTCGATTTTATATGTAATTGTTTCCCATTTGTCTTCATGTCACAATCAGCATCGGGAAAGTAAAACTGAGGAGGTAATAAGAGAATTACAAATGTTGTATATCCATTTCTGTCATATTGCAACACTTGAAGAAGGCTCTGTTAGTTTATTTTTGTTGTGTATGATTCACTTACAGGTAACATGGTTAACAATTGCTTCATCTTCCAGTTTTAAAACTTGGCACAAAATCATAATGTGATGAGTTTCTGCCCGTTCTTTCACTGAATAGAAAATCTACCTCAGATGTTTGCTGCAATTTTCCTTTCATGAAAGAAACTTATGCATAAAATATAATTAAAAGTCTTCTTGATATCTTTTATATTTTATTGCCTAGATGATGAATGAAAGAACAAATGGGAGGATAAGGGCCTTTGGGTTGTTAACTGTTACGGAAATTAGGATGGATGGTCCCTGTGAAAGCATCAACAATTACAAAGTTACCCAACCAGAATGGTTCTCAAACTGTTGCTGGTGTGAAAACTGGAATAATACTAAACATATTTGCATTATCACTGTTGCTGGTAAAAAATACAAAGAGCTCTAGGTATTTTAGTTAGGAAATGGAAAATACTGAGTTTTTCTGTGTTGCCTCCCCTCTTGATGTTTAATATTTCTGTCTCACACCCAATCTAAATGATAGTTAAATCATTCCAGTGAAGTCCAGTAAAAGCTTGAACGATAAGTTCAAACCCATTTGGTAGAGATAAACATATTCTCTCTGCACTCTGAAGTCAATGAAATGAGTTTCAGAGGCAGAGAACAAGTCAGTGACATCAACTGTAGACAGCATATAATGCTTTTGACCAGGGATGAATTTAAGCAATGGTCTTTCTACTAGACACTTAGCTGTTGTTTGGGTTTAAAAATTTCATGTCTTAACTGAATTTCGCATTTTTCTTTGGCAATATGCACTATCTATGTGAGATTGGTTTAGATGAGTTTCTAGGGATGGGGTTTGGAACTTCTAAACCTGCTAAGTATTTCCAGGTTTATTTGTTTTTATTCTTTTGTAAGGAGGCATTGTTTTGCATCTGATTTTTATTTCATTCTTGATAAAGGGAAAGTCTTGCTTCTTATCACTTCCAGAGGTTTAATTAGCCCAGCTGTAAAATCTGAAAACCTTATGGAGAATTTGACTGTGTGGATGCAGATTTTAGTGTCCTGTTTAAGAGGGCACCAGGGTGGCTGCAGATGGTTCTTCCATCTGTCTCTTTCCAACCAACCCAAGTAATAGGATCACATCACCTGCAGGAATTCCCACCACTCCTACTGCCATTATTCCCACCAAACTGTGCAACTTTAAGGATGACTGGTGCAATTCATCTTTTAAGTATACCTTGCAGGTTGAAATCTTGTAACATGGCACACTGCTTATCCAGTAGAATATCTCCAACATAGGAATTGTTTGGAACAAATTCATGACTGCAGAAAGACTGACAGTGGAATTTATTATTGTGTTCATAGTACTTATTTCCATTTATACTTTCTCATCTTTTAATTCTATGAAAGGTTTGTATGATTTTTAAAAATTTATTTGTAACCTCTAAACCTATAATGACTACCTTTTAGGGCTCTTTCACTTTTCATTGTCAGTTTCATTTTCTTGGAATTCCATCTGTTATTTTTGACTACCATTAAATAACTAATAAATGTGCCAGGTTCTGGATGAATTGTTCCTCACCTTCAGTAATTAAACAATAATCATGATATTTTATTAAAATTATAACCACCTTACCCAATTCCACAGAATATTCTGCAAACATAAATCTCATTTGATTTTTCATGTTTTGCATTACACATTGTAAGGTTTTAAAGTTAGGAAAAATAGTTGATTATTATACAATTGTAACACAATCAGCAAGAGATCTCATGATTCTCTTTAAGGTAGGAAGGAGAATGTACTATCGCTGAGGAATCTGTTTTGAGGCACCCAGTGTCAGCGTGAGGTACCTTTTGCTCAGGTATAGCACAGCTAAATACAGAAAATAGCTTCCTATATTCTGCCCTTTGTCTAACCTTAGGAAACCAGAACACATAGTACCAGTCTGTCATTAATTTTTATTTCACACATCAGCCTATCTACGACCTATGAGTGCTAAATTGAAGAGTGTTATGCTGTTGGATCACATATATTAGGAACTATATCAAGAATGTCCAAACTCAAAGGCCCTTTTCAATCAGCAGACATTGGAGACTCTCTTACTCTACTTGGAAGTTGATCCCAAGTGAAAACCAGCTGTCAAACTCACTTCAATATCCATTTCCCTCAATTTTATTTATTTGCTTATTATATCACAGACCTTTCTTCATTTCATTGTCATGTCCGTCTGGTCAAATTTTTCTTCATCAGAACTCTCCATTCTTATTTTTAAGTTTTCACTGACATCTCCAATAAATCTCACCTCAGTGAGTCACACATCATTGTGTCAGCTGTGGCTGCCCCGCTGTGAGAATCTGAGCACAGGAATCTTGTCTTGCAAAAGGGATAATCTTTTGGTTGAAATGTTGTTACTTGCTCTCTCAGGTGGATATAAAAGCACTATTTTGTAGAAGTGCAGACACATTATTTGGGATATTTGGTCATTTTCCCCTTAGTCAACATCTTAAAACAGTTTATTTCGTTATTCCCACTTTGATGTTTCTGGGAGGTTGATTTGTGCAGATTGGCTGCCATATTTCCCACATTGCAAGAGTGATTACATTTCAAAAGTATTTTGTTGGGTGTAAAGTGCTTTAGAACATGAAGAAAAGACACTATACAAATGCAAGTCTTTCTTTCTGCAGCACAGATGCAAGCCATTTGACACAGTCACTCTATGTTGTTGTTAATGTTTCCTCCTAACCACTTATATCCAGCATATACCTGGCAGAACCTCTTACCCTGATCAACTTCTTATTTGATTCCTCTCACTCTTTACAAATCAAAAGTGTAGCATGGACCCCAGCTATGCCTGCCTTTTCATTGGCTATGTGGAACAGTCCCTGTTCTAAACCTACTTTGGCACCAATCCTCAGCTCTTTCTCCACTACGTCAATCATAGCATTGGTGCTGCCTCCTGCACTTGTGTGAAATTCGTCAATTTTACCAACTTCGTTACCGACTTCTACCTTGCCCTCAAATTCATCTGGATCATTTCAGGCACCTGCGTCTCCTTTCCGGATGTCTCTATCATCACCACCACAGGAAACAGACTATCCACTGACATTTACTATAAGCCCAATGACTCCCACAGCCACCTCAACTGTATCTCCTCCCCTTCTCTTACCCTGTCTCTTGTAAGGATGCCACACCTTTCTCTCAGTTTCTCCATCTCCCTGCATCTGTTCTCGAGATGAGGCGTTCCATTCCAGGACATCTGAAATGCCCTTCCTTTTCAGGAAGCTTGGCTTCCCCTCTAGTTTGGTTGACAGAACCCTCACCCACATCTCTTCCATTTCCCACAATTCTGCTCTCACCCTTCCTGCCCCTCAGATAGAACAGAGATAGAGTTCCCTTGGTCATTACCCTTCACCCTACCAGCCTCTTTCACCCTACCAGCCTCTGTATCCAGCACATCATTCTTCATAATTTCAGCCAGCTGCTACAAGATCCCACTGTCAGTCACATCTGCCGTGACTTCCTGGTCTGCTCATCCCTTCCCATCCCCTGGGGCTTCCCCCTGCAACCATAGGAGATGTAACACCTGATTCCACACCTCCTCCCTCACCAGCATCCAAAGGCCTCAACAGCCCTTCCAGGTGAGGCAGAGATTCACATGCACCTCCTCCAACCTTGTCTATTGCATTTGTTGCTTGCAATGTGGCCTTCTGTATATCAGTGAGACCAAGCATAGACTAGGCAACTACTTTGTCGAGCACTTGTGTTCTGTCAGCAATAGCCATCTTGAGCTCCAGTTTGCATGCCATTTCAGCTCCCCTTCCCTCTCCCGCACTGATCTGTCTATCCTTGGCTTTCTCCACTGCTAAGTTGAGGCCAAACACAAACTAGAAGAACAATATTTCACATGCTGTGTAGTCTAACAACCAAATGGTATGAACAATGAATCTTTCAATTTCAGGTAACGCACATTCCAACCCTCCCCCCTCCACCCATGTTCCTTTCTCTCTCCTTTTGGTCCATCCAAGTTCTCTCACTCCCCCTTCTTTCCAATCCACTCCCCAGCCCCCTGTTACTCAGTCCTTTTTCCCTCCCCCGTGTGCTTCCATTTGCCCATCACCCACACACTTCTGCCCATCATCACTCCCTAATCTGATTCCACTTATCACCTTTCTTAATTATCAAATTCCAGAACCTGCACCCCTTTCATCCTACCAGCCTCTTTCAGATATTACCTTCCAGCCTCTGTCTCAACCTCCAGCTCCTCTCCTCCACCCATCCCTGCCCAACCCCCCCCCCACCCCACCCCCGGCTTCATCTGCCCATCATTCTATCCTTCCCCTCACCTGGTTACACCTATTGCCTGCCAGCTCCTGCCTCACCCCTCATCTCTTTATTCTAGCTATCTGCTGCCCTCTATGCATTCAGTCCTGATGCAGGGTCTCAATCTGAAATGTCATCCATCACTCTGCCTCCACAGAAGCTGCCTGACACGCTGAGTTCCTTCAACAATTTGTTTTTTCCTCTAGATTTGAGCATCTGCAGTCTCTTCTGTCTCCATCCAGCATAGCCTTCTTTCTCCCTCATGTTCTTAATGACTCCCTGAAGCCATTTGCTAATCTGCTCCTTGTGACAGAAAGCATCATGGAAATTTTTCAGAATTCCCTATGGTATTTATTCGTGGCATTTATTCTTGGATTTAAGGCCTTTAATTTTTGTATCTCCTCAAATGTAAGAAACAACTTCTCTCCCATTGAACCCCTTCATGATTTTAGAGACTTTATTAGTTCACTACTCAGTGCTCTCTTTTCTACAGAAACAAGCAGAAGTCTTTTCAGATTTTACTGATTGTTGTAACTTTCAGTTCTGCTATTATTTCTTGGATCTTCTCCAATTTCTCTGTATTGTTTTTACAATATGAAGATTAGAAGTGCAGAGAGCACTCTGTTTGCAGTCTAACCAAGATTTTAAAAAGCTCAACATAGTTTGCTTGCCTTTTAATTCTGTCTTTCTGGCAAAGAATAACAGTGCTTTGTTTGCTTTTTATATGAGCTTTTAATTTGCATTGATTCTTAATGCATTGTGAATTTATCCTTTACTCTATTATCCATTTTTTAAAATAATGTTGTCTATATATGGCCACCTTGTTCTTCCTATCAAAATGGGCTGCCTTATATTACCAATATTGAAATTCATTTGGCAATTAAACACACATTCTGCAGGTTTATTTCACTTCATTCTTTTGTATAATATAATTCTATCCATCCCAATTAAGTGTTACTAGAACATGTACAGACTCCTGAGTCTAAATTCTCAATGTTAATTGTGATCAATGTCAACATTACAATCTACCTTCCATCTGTTGCCTTTAACTCCATCTTTCTGTTTTCTAATTTTCATCCTACTTTCCATGCATTCTTCTACCTGCCCACTAAGTTGTATATCTATTAAATGATATTTTATTGGAGGTCTTTCAAAAGTACAGATATATTACATCTACCACAATATCTTATCTGTTTCAGCTGTAACTTCTTCAACGAATTTAACAAAATTGGTCAAGCATGACTATCAATTTTGAAATCTGAGATGATAATTCTTTGTTTTCTTGGTTTCTGATATTTTATTTTACATCTTTGAATAAAATTTCAGTTATCTTCAACTCCTAAGACATTGCTGTTCAGTCATTCCAAGATAGCTAATAATGGATAAATCTTATAGCAATACCATGCGGTACTTGACTCCTCTCAACCAATTTCAATGTCAGCAGAACACAAATCCAATATCCATCAAAGGCAAAAGGGAATAGCTTTTAGTTCATTTTTAGCACTGCTTATCTCTCAGTGCAGAAAAAAAAGCCTGCAACATTTTCTGCAATACTGGTTTGCATGAGTGTATGACTGAATATGAGTGCGTTGCATATTCAATATATGAGCTTCGGAATCCATGAAATTTCCTCTGTATCAGAGCCAATTGTGAAATGTGCTAAAATAAATCCTTGGCATAGAAGATTGTTAGAAGAAATATATCTGATATATTCGTTAGCATGATATACCCAGATCTCCTTGATCTTTTATGTTCCCAGTGGCTGAAATCATCACTGATCAGTGTAACAATCCAGATTCTATGCTACATTGCCTGTGTACTTCCTGTAATTGTGCTAATACAAGAATCCTTATAAGACTGGAATTGCATTGTTGGTTGCTGATTCACTTTTGATCATCGGAAACAGAACCAAATGAATTAGTAAAACCAAGTTCTTGAAAGTAATGACAGCATTCTCAGTTTTGAATCGAATATCTTTGAGAAATGACTTTCTAGCTATGCTCAGCATGCTATTACCATGGAGAAGAACCAAAAAATAAGAGCTGAAAGTAGAGATCCTGAAGAGTGAGACTTCACCAACATAGACAGCACGCTAGATGAAATTACTCTTCCCAGAAAATGTATAAACCTCAACTTGTGTTTCAGAAGATACTGTATCTGAGAAGCTTACTGTCTGGTGGCTGTGCTTTATAAAGGAAGACAGTGATTGAACCCACGACTTGTTCAGAATCACCTCAGCCTTAAACTTTTGTGGGTCAGGATAGGTCTGGATGTTTCCAGACATTTATGGACTTGTCAATGGGTCAGTTCATTTGTATTTATGTAGGGGAATTCATCAGGTCTGACATGACTAAGGTGGAATATTGGCAGAGGAATTTAATGTTCTTCAGGACCTACTTGCAGAAGTTAATTGATTGGAATAAAGATTCTTCATAAGAACCTACAAATTCAGATGAACAGAAAATGCCAATACCTCTCAACATTTAATTGGTTTATTATACCAGGCTGCACACCTTGCACATTAAATGTATGGAATGTGGGTGCCTGTCACGATGTAATTATTACATGCAATTCTGCCACCAAACAAATGCTGGAAGAAGGAGATTGCAAGGATGGTTTCCTGATGTTCAAGATTATTCCTTGCTGCTGCAGCTGTTAACATACAGTTACCATGTGGTTAAGGAAAGCTATAACTAAGTGATTCATACTTAAAACCTTATTGAGAAGAAAGAAAATAAATATTGGCATTTATATGTATTCCAAAAGTGCTTCATAGCTGAGGAAGCACTTTAAAGTATAATCTGTTTCAATAGAGGAAATGCAGGTTTGGAAGTAAATACTGCAATTGGATGAATGATCACTCATCTGAAATATTAGCATTTCTTTGTTCACAGATGCTGCCTGATGTGAATATTTTCAGCATTTTCAGTTGTTTTCACTTCAGGTTTGATTTAGGTTCGGTTGAGGAATAAATTTTAGCCAAGCAGGAAACTATTTGCTCTTCTTTGGACAGTGCCATTCTCCAGCAGCTTAGACAAATCTGGAGGTGTCTTTCAATACTCCCAGTATGAAGTAGGAGGCCATGATTCACAGTGCCTTCCTTCTCAAAGTTTCAAGGGCTTAGGTAGGAATTTCTGTCAAGGTGGAAAGCTTGTTACGTCCCTTGATAATCATTATTGGGAGATCAGTTGCAAGTCTTAAAGCACTATAACCTGTATATTGACCCTTCCAGCACAAATAGGATCTGTGCAATGTTGATGCTCAAATGAAAACTAATGGATGCCATACCCACAAGAAGTTTCTTATTGCTGCTTATAGAATTCTGCCCCTCTGTTACTCCACTAGCAAGGTTCTGTCCGGCTTGTAACCAATGAATTAGATTGCATTAACTCCTCTCTGTGTCTGACTACTATTACTCTGTCACTTTCACTGGAGAGTTAGTGATATCCTTTGCCTACTCAGAATCTTTTGCCTTATCTTCAAAACTGGTAATCTCTTGGCCTTGAGGTTCTTGTTTGTGTCAGTGGAATTTGCTTTCACTAGTACAAGGTTGAAAAGAGATCTGCAGGTGCCAGCTAACTTGGGGTCAGTGTGGAACAGAAAATTGGGCAGGAGGCACTAGAAATGCTGAAAGTACCATCACCAATTTTACATCACCCCTGAAGTTGAAAGATCCACCTGTAGACTCTAAGTACCAAGTATCATTTCATCTTTAAAAAAGGTGTATATTTCACATATGTATTGAAACAAAGTTTACGTCTTCCTTATTGACAAATAGAGCTGAATGGTTCTGATATAAATGGGGAGGTGTGGAGTGGAGTCCAGTTGGCAAACCTAGCCATGGGTAAGAGTGTTTAAGTGGTGACAAGAATCTACAGGTGTGAATTTGTGGACCTAGTCAGTGATAGTCAGTGGGAACGGTAAGCTCTAAGCTGCAGTTGGTGTTGGAAGAGCTAGAGATGGAGTACTTGGGTTGTATTACAGGAAGAGTGTTAGGAGAGGTAGAGATGGAATACTGGGACTGTATTACAGATATTATTGTGGAGCCTGAAAGCTTCTATGTGGAGCCTGGATGGAGAACATTGCTCCTATTGACCTGGTGGGGGTGGTGGTAGAGGCACAAGTTAAAAGACTGGATCATGGAGAAGGTGCCTCTTGCCCAGGATCTGATGTTGGGCAGCCAAGAGCATGGGTTGAATTCTGATTCACTGGTGTTCAGTTGTGATTAAGACATACCTTCAACATATCTTTAGTTGCCTTTTGCAAACTCCTACACCCTCTCTGTCCACAATCAAACCCTCTGCTGCCCCTTTCATTAGGCAGAAAGATTAAAATTGAGGCCAGTGTGTCTAGATGATGATGACTTAATTTTAGGGCTGTTAAATACTTGGGTTTTAGGGAGTAATAATACACAAAAAGGAGTTCAATAAAGTAGTGGAATACAAATCTCTGGAGAAACTTAGGAACCATAAGATAAGTCTTGCAGCATCTGCGCTCATTCGTATCTTGTTGCTGTTTGTCATTTATCTCAACATATATGTACAGAGACCTGTACATTTGATGTTATGAGTATTTACCACAGATAGACTTGGCTGCTACTGAGGCTTTGGTTAATGTTACTGGTTGCTGTTTTGCAGCATTAATGACAGTTATTGTCAGCACTGAGTCCATCAGATAGTTGTTCCAGCACACAAGCAAGGACGCTACACTTCAGGCCATAGAGGAAATACAGGGAACATTGTTAAATCCTTAATATACAGACAATGTCTTTTGTATTACTAAGGCACATTCATAATGTCTATGGGTTACAGCCTATCAACCTTTGACG
This sequence comes from Pristis pectinata, assembly GCF_009764475.1. Lineage (NCBI taxonomy): Eukaryota > Metazoa > Chordata > Chondrichthyes > Rhinopristiformes > Pristidae > Pristis > Pristis pectinata. Next base: position 71,939,311 of record NC_067408.1, on the reverse strand, counting down.
CAGTGTGTGATTTCTGATTGATTAAGTACATGGGCAGTTCGCATCATTTTGGCAAGATAAGTCACTTCATGCATATAGTGTGTAAATCTCATTTGCAGATGGTGACGTTTTGATGTACAGTAATATTTTAAGTGTATTTTATTGTGCCTGAAAGATGATAAAAAGAGTAATATCAGGCAATTGATTAATGTAGTGCTTACTGTAAAATAAGCAACATTTTTGACAATTATTCATAATACCATTCCAAATGCTTGTGGACTATATTTATCACTCTATGTTACATGGGAGCAGCTGCGTGCCTTTATCTGCAGTCACAGATATATAAACTAAAAATACCCAGGGTAATCTGTGTCATGCTAATGTTGCTATGGTGATAGTTTTCATGGTTTTGCTGTGTTATCTTAAAAGTGGGTTATAAATAATTAAGTATGCCAATGCTGTGTCCCTTGGTCTCATATAATTGTCGCAGTCAGTATACAGAGGAACAGTATAACAGCATGAAGCAAGCAAATGAATCAGCACATAACACACCATGGATAAGTTGATACATACTGATGGGTATTTGGGGCTCTATAATTGATTAATTAACTGTTTAATGTCTCTTTTTGAAAATGTGATGCTCTCTCTTTCAGATTTTCTTGTCCTGTCCTTTCATGAGCTGCAAAGTCTGTGAGTTAAATTGCTATGGCATAGTTCTCAGGAATCCATTGATACTACTATAACATTGAGCTTTAAGCTCCAGGAGCTGGTGAATGACCTACTCTCTGATTTTATTGTTAGAGGTAATTGGCCTCTTACTGGCACTTCTCATGAAGACATGATGGAGGTAGAGAACTCAGTGAATGAGAGATTCACCCATTGCAATGTATTGATTTTGCTTATTCACATTTTATACACATGGATTTTCAACCTTGCATCCTGTCAAAGAGGAATCACTGTGTCTAAAAATAAAATGATATAACAGAACACATTATTGTAGCTGCCGTTTCTTTAATAATAAATGTTTGCACATACATGGCAAAGCTAGAGAGAACCAAAACAATTTTTGTGAAAGTTTTACTCTTAGTACAACACCCATTCAATGATTCCTCACAACATTTTATGAAGTTAACCAGAATTAACACTGTAATGTTTTGACATCATGTCATTCCAGGAACATCTAAATCTGGAAACTTGGCATTATCAAACAGTACTTTGTGCCAGATTTACTCCTTTCCCATACCTTTGGTTTCACAAAAAGAGGCTAATTTTGCTGATCTGAAACAGCAAAGTGATTTATGATGGATTATGGCTATTATTGGGAGAAAGTAATTTTAACGTATTAAAAATTAGAACATAGAACATTACGGCACAGTACAGGCCCTTTGGTCCACGGTGTTGTGCCGACATTTTATCCTGCTCTAAGATCTATCTAACCCTTCCCTCCCACATAGCCCTCCATTTTTCTGTCGTTCACGTCGCTAGCTAAGAGTCTCTTAAATGTCCCTAATGTATATGCCTCCACCACATCTACCGGCAGTGCATTCCATGCATCTGCCATTCTCTGTGTAAAAAACTTACCTCTGACATCCCACCAATACCTTCCTCCAATCACCTTAAAATTATGATGAATTTCCAAATAGCCATCAGAACATAGCTTTCAATTGATTTGAACAGATGTCCCTTCCTCCAAAGATGAAATTTATGCGTTAATTGTAGACTCCAAAATGGTGGAACTAAAACTGAAACCTTTATGAGGAAATATGCTCCTTATTACTCTTGTAATCGCAACATCACAGCCTTGCCAGCTCCAGTTCCCCAAGTAATCCCAACATCCCAACTTGCCAGCTCCAGCTCCAGCTCCCCAAAGTAAACCTATGCACAGAGACACTTATGGAATAGAAGAAGACCAGCTGCTTCACTGAGGTTCCCAAAACCAAACCTACTCTCCTCCCATTGTACTGTATTTTCCTCTGCCTCAACTATGTATCTGTCACTTTAACAATGCAATGACGTCTACCTCAAACATGATTGTGTGAAAAATTAAATGTTCTCAAAGCCTCTGATTAAAAAAGCTACACAGACATGTCAAAAAAGTTGCATATATTGTTTATTCACTCCAAAATACAGTGGAGTACTGTACCATTGCACTTCCCATTTGATTGCTTTGTTTTAATTGTTGATTAGCTTTTGCTAATTTTCAACACTGGCATCAATGAAATTTGTTTAAAGCAGGAAAAAGCAGAATAAGTGTGATTGGACAGAATTGTAATTAGGACATAGGTAAGAGGAACTCCATCAAAGATTTAATGATCTCATCCACGGTGGGAAGGGGTTTCTTGTGGCTGCACAGTTCAGTCCAAATTCAGTTTGAAGCTTCAGGTTTTGCTTTTGTTTTTTAGCATTCCTCTGAATAAATAAATAATGTTTTCAGTTTCACATCTGAATCTACATTAATGGATGTTTCTGTCAATACTACACTGAAACACCTCCTCTGTTATGTAGTTGAGCCTAAATGCATTGTCTTCTGAGTTGGAAGCAGGATACTACTGATTAAGTGAGGGTCTAATTAACTATAAATGTAAATTTTTAATCCAACTTTATCATCAGCTAATTCAGCCCACACCTTTAGAAGATCACTGTCGCTTGGTCTCAGCAGATGGAAATTGCATTATTTCTGGTGGTACTTGATCATATTCAGAACTCAATCACTTTTGTAACAAAATATATTTGAATTCTTGTTATTAAGTAAAAGGCCTTATCCAATCACCTTACATCTTATTAAGAAGATATCCAAGATTATAATAAGCTGTACTTTCCTCATGCTCTGTTGTTACCTGGAGACCTGTTGGTAAGATTTGAATTTTCTGGATTGATTCAGAAATAATGCTTAAATTTAGACTGGTTTCTGCATGAATTTTGTGAATGGAAACCTGTGCCAATGTATGTAGTGGTGGAGTTATGGAAATGAGCAGCAATGGCTTTCAGTGGAAGTATCTCAGAAGTGGAGCAACTGCTGAACAAAATTAGCACAGAACAAATGCTACAGTGGTATAAATCAGTAGTGAGCGAATTTCCTTAGACAATGTAGCACAATGGCTACCCTACACAATAGATATGCTGAAACTTACTGAAAAAAATTAATAATGGAAAAGATTTATACTATAAATAATATTTATAGTATAAATCTTTTATATTATTAATTTAGAGCTTGAATTTATCAGCAGATATGAAGGGTAAGCCACTGATTTCCATTTTTTCATTCGGCTGGCCGTCTTTCAGATGTAAATCTGAATTGGTCATAGTGGCTAAAAAGAACTTCAACTGAACCTGATGCACGTTCAACATTTAATCAGTTTTATGGTGTGGAGAAAGCTCAAAGACACACAAAAACAGCACGGGTGAATTTAGAAATCGTTGTAATGTCAAAGGTGAGAGATATATTTTCTTAGATTTGGGGATAGCACTCCCAGAACTTCTTGATTTTTCTTTATTTCTTTTGTATTTCCCATATTTCAGAGTTATAATTTTACAGTTATAATTTTACTTTTCAAATCATAAGAAACCATAAGGTATTTTTCATAGAAGACTTAGAGCCATTTTCTGTTTTAGATAAATTAGCTTAAGGGAATTCAATGTGATATTGTAGATCAAATTAAAATAACAAATCCCTGCTCTCCCATTATAATAAAAGACGGAGTAAAGTGATAATACCAGTCCAAAATTGAGTCATAGACCAGCCGTCAGTTGCGGCAGGGCTTACATGCTATGATGGGCTACAAAACGAAGTCAGGCAGCATTGACGACAGCAGTGCGTCCCTTCCCAATGAGCTTAATGCATTCTATGCATATTTTGAACAGAACAGGATTGGAATGTATGATAAGATGGACTCTTGACCTCACAATTTACTGCACCTTATTGTCTACCTGCACTGCACTTTCTCTGTAACCGTAACACTTTATTCTGCATTCTGTTATTGTTTTACCTTGCATCACCTCAATGCACTGTGTAATGAATTGATCTATATAAACGGAATGCAAGAGAAGTTTTTCACTCTACCTCGGTACATGTGACAATAATAAACCAATTACCAATTTAGAGTAACATAAAGCCAGCATGTTAAATGATCACGTTAGTTGCCAATAATAAGTTTGATTACATTACTCTGAACCTGTCAATAAAATTTGTTATCAATTACAATATTACTAAAAAGAAAATGCTCAAAACATTTAGGAATAGAAGTTCAATCGTGCATACAACTATAGACTAAAGTGGTGATCCTTAGTGGACCAACACGAGACTGTATCATGCACCTGTGTGGTGATTTGTGTGCTTAAGCAACATCAGTCAGAATCTTCTTTGCATCTTTGTATTAGCATATAATAATCATGAGTAATGTCAAAATCTTGCAAAGCAGCTGAATCTTTTCCTCACAGATAAATACCAGAACTGAACACTACCCTGCACTTAGCGGGGCTTGATGTGGAAAGCTCACCTTCCACCCCTTGCGATTGGACAACAGGGTAGGTCTCAGCTGGCATAACTGTGAGGCCCTGAACCTGCACTGTTTGACAGCCTCTGATAGGAATCAAGGCTGGGAGCTCATCCTCACGTCCTGTCAAAATTTGGAATCATTATCCAACATTTGTAAATGTTTCTGATATTCAGAGACATTAAAAACTATAATAATTGCAGCAAATAATGTGTCATCTAACAACAATCTCTCTCTACTAACCTTCTAACATTCACAAGTCCCAAAAACATAATTAAGTCTTTTTCAATAGAACATTCAACATTGAACAGTACAACACTGGACAGGCCATTCAGCCCACGATGTTGTGCCGATCTTGATGCCAATTTATACTAAATGTCCTCCTCCTGTGTATCATCCATATCCCTTCATTCCCTTCATATTCATGTGTCTATCTAAAAGCCTCTTAAACTCCAACAAACTTCATATTACACTACTAACCATGATAACCCATTCCAGGCACCTGCCGCTCTCTGTGTAAAAAAAACTTGCCCCCCTCGTCGCCTTTAAACTTCCCCCCTTTAATCTTAAAAGCATGTTGTCTGGTGCTTGACATTTCTACTCTGGGGAACAGATTCTGACTGGCTACCCTATCTATGCCTCTCATAATTTTAAAAACCTCTATCAGGTTTTCCCTCAGCCTCCAACGCTCTAAGGAGAACAACCCAAGTTGTCCATACCCTCCAATCCAGGCAGCATCCTGGTAAACCTCTTCTGCACCTTTTCCACAATATCCACATCCTTCCTATAATGGGGCGACCAGAACTACACATAATACTCCAACTATGGTCTGACTAAAGTTTTATATAGCTGCAGCATAACTTCCTTACTCTTATACTCAACACCTCTACCAATTAAGGCAAGCATGCCATATGCCTTCTTTACTACCTTATCCACTTGTGTAGCCACTTTCAGTGAACTATGGAGCTGGACCCCAAGATCCCTCTGTACCTCAATGCTATTAAGGAGCCTACCCTTAACTGTATACTTTCTCCTTTCATTTGACCTCAAAGTACAACACCTCACACTTGCCTGGATTAAACTTCATCTGCGACTTCTCTGCCCATATCTGTAACTGATCTATATCCCACTGTATTCTTTGATAGTCCTTTACACTGTCCACAGCTCCACCAATCTTGGTGTCATCCGCAAACTTGCTAATCCACCCATCTACATTTTCATCCAAATCATTGATATATATCACAAACAACAGAGGACCCAGCACTGATCCTTGTGGAACACCACTGGTCATGTACCCCCAGCCAGAATAACAGCCTTCCACCCCTATTCTGTCTTCTATGGGCAAGTGAGTTCTGAATCCAGACTTGCAATTCACCCTGGATCCCATGCATCTTTATCTTCTGAATCAAACTACCATGAGGGACCTTGTCAAATGCCTTACTAAACGTCCACTGCCTTAGCCTCATCAATCACCTTTGTCACCTCCTCAGAAAACTCAATCAAGTTTGTAAGACATGACCTGGTCTGCACAAAGCCGTGCTAACTGTCCCTAAGCAGGCCATGCCTTTCCAAATGTGCATAAATCCTATCCCTCAGTATCCCCTCCAATAGCTACCCTACCACTGATGTGAAGCTCACAGGCCTATTTCCCTTCTTGAACAAAGGCACAACATTTGCTACTCTCCAGTCCTCTGTGACCTCGCCTGTTGCTAGTGAGGACATAAAGATTTTTGTCAAAGCCCCAGCAATCCCCTCACTTGCTTCTTTCAATATTCCGGGATATATGCCATTAGGCCCTGGGAACTTATCCACCTTAATGCTTTTCAGAAGACCCAGCACTACCTTCTCCTTGATATCAAAATGTCCCAGGAAATTAGCATGCTCCGCTCTGTTTTCACCACCCTTCAATTCCTCTTCCTCAGTAAATATGGACACAAAGTACTCATTTAGTACCTAAGCCATGTGCTCTGACTCCAAGCACAAATTCCCTCTCTTATCCTTGAGTGGAGCTACCCTCTCCTTAGTTATTTCCTTTTTTACTTAATATATGTATAAAATGCCTTGGGATTATCCTTGACCCTGCTCACCAAGAACATACATATAATACTTATATGTTATCTCACACCTTACAGATACTTCTAGCTATTCAACTACTTTACATGGGCACATTGCAACATATTCAATACTTTATTACTTTTCCCTCCCTTGCAGGAGAACCATCATGCATATGTTGACTGCAGCACCAGAGTTGTGTGTGGCCCTTCATGTCCACAGACTAAATTGCACTGATGAGGGGATATTGGTCATTACATAATCAGTGGTCACATGAACCATGGCTTGCATAAGACCTGAGATAATTCAAGGTGAATATATGCTTATCTGATACTTAATGCGTACTACTTCCAGCTCATCCCACTCTCTCAGCTTATAATGTTTAGTTGGCTAACATGTGCTCCCCTACTACTTCTTCCCCAGTGGCTCTGTCTCTTCACCATGACCTATCCTTGTGCCTTTTTTATTTTATAGGGAGCCAAGAAATACCATCTGGAAAGGTCCCAACCAATAAGCCTTTATATGCAGAAAAAGAAAAAAAGCACAATCTCATTCCATCTAACATTTCCATCCACAGGCTTAAATCCTGACACCATCGTGGTCATTTTATTGATGGTATCTGTAGTAGGTGAGCCACCAGCAGCCAGCTCAGGAGGAATGACTAGCTTATGTGCTAGGTCCCCAAAGGATGAGGCCTCTAATTGTTTTAGAAGAATTAAATTATTATTACAATAGGGTTGCATTTGGACAAAGGGTAACATGCAAGCACGTTGAGAGCATTGGCCAGTATGCTGGACTGTCAGTGTGAATAATCAAGGATCTCAGGTCCAATCTTGCATGCAGTTTTTAATGTACATGTGCAACATGCAGGTACCACTGTGGAAGTTCTGATTTCTAGTAGCTAAGATCAGCTTGTTGGTCTGCTCAATATTGTGAACGTGTGAGCATGCAGGAATGGGAAGATATATTTATGCATGTTTAGTGTGCCTTTTGAGGTGTGGAACAATTTATAGGCCCACATATTTACATTGTGCTATATTGCATCTCTGTTTGAACCAACAAATTCTTCAAGGCCTTTGGGGGTTCTGAGATAATTCAATCTGGACCTGTGGTGCAGTGCAAACCCTGGTACACATTATAGATGAATGGCCACTGACCAAATTAACAGTGAGCTCTGTGACCTATAACTGGTAACCAAGAATTCTGTTGTTTGGCTTAGAATACACGTAGCTGTTAAATACATTAAGTCTATTGGTTTTGTGTTCCAGTTGAGATGGCTTTTGAATAAATTTCCATTCAACAGCAAACTTCAAAATATTTTTTTTCTTGAGTTCCATTTATGCACACTTGAGCAGCCACGAAATTTATGTGGGCCTATAAATTGTTCCACACCTTAAAACACACACTAAACATGCACAAATATATCTTCCCAATCCTCCATGCTCACACGTTCACAATGTTGGAGCTGTTAACGATACAGCACTGTCAGAGTTCCTTCACCACAAGCACTGACGTGAGTCTGGAGAGTGCATCCTCACCATCTTCAATGGCAGCCATTAACGATTAATTATTCCTCACATCCCAACAACATAACTGCAATGGCCGACAATTTATTAATAGATAATTCTTGTATTTTTGGAAGGATTTTGGAATATCTGAACCACTTCCAGCAAAGGTCATTGATGATACAATTTAGTGCTAGATTAGTTGTGAAGCGGGAAAACTTCAGATTGCACCTGAGATTTGCAGGTTTGTGAACAGCATAGTTTTTATCTTTATGATGCATTCTAACTTGGTCTGTGTTTCAACCTAGATGCTTGGCTTGGACCGCCCTCAGACTTGCTTAATGGTTTCAAAATCTTGTCATACACCTACTAAAGAAAGCCATTAGTTGTTTATAGAATCTCTAACTGAAAAAGATTATTATTTTAATGTGAAGGTCCAGACATTTATTAACCTCAACAAGAAAATCTGGATGTCTGTGCACAAGGTAGTGTAGCGGTTAGCGAAACGCTATTACAGCGTTAGCGACCCAGGTTCGACTCTGGCCACTATCTGTAAAGAGTTTGTATGTTCTCCCCATGTCTGCGTGAGTTTCCTCCGGGTGCTCTGGTTTCCTCCCACATTCCAAAAACGTACGGGTTAGGAAGTTGCGGGTATGCTATGCTGGCGCTGGAAGTGTGGCGACACTTGCGGGTTTCCCCCAGAACACTCTATGCAAAAGATGTATTTCACTGTATGTTTTGATGTACACGTGACTAATAAAGATGTATAATCTATCTAAATACTCACTTCAAAGATTTCCTTTTTGATATTATTTCATAATACTTAAATAATTTAATGGCAAAAGTGTAAATTCAAAGTATATCTCATTGTATTCATTCGTAAGTTTTCACAATTCGGATAGAGCAAAGGTAAAGAGATTTCTGAATTAAACATTTGGAGTTGGATTTGTAGCTGAATAATATATTAACAATTTTATTTTAGCATTCTTGACGTTAAACATAACGTTTTCCTTAATTACCTCTGGTGTTATTTTATGTACAAAAATATCTAGTACAAAATTACATCCTTCACTTCATCATTTTCAATATTTCTGAAATGTGAATCCCTTTTTAAAGTATATTAATCTAAAAATAAGTATTATTCTATTATGAAAAATATTAAAATGTTCAGGCTAATGTATAATTGAACTAAGTGTCTGTAAGGTTTGGACTTTAGATAGTTCTTTTTAGACATTATATTCACCAAACTACATTGCCACAAATGTTCAAGAATTAAAAAAAAGATTCATTCGTGGTCTGGTGTATTTAACATAAAATACTGGCAAGTATATTATTGGGTTGTGGTCTACTCAGAATACTTAAAAAGAATTCCCTTGAATTTAGCAGTAGGATCAACAACTCCACAGATTTGATGCAATGGTCTCACTATTCAATTTGTATGCTTTATGCAATGATTATAATTTCTAGTTGTAAGAGAAAATTATTCATTTAACTTTTGAAGCTATAACACTGAGAAATTGCTGCAATATTCCAAAATAACATGATTCTTGAATCAATGCTAAATAATAAAAGGGAAAGGTCATTATATTTTCAATCCCTTGATTGAAATTACATAAGGCAAAATTATGTTGAGGAAATGCAGTCCTTTTCATTTCATTTAACAGGAACCCAGGTGGATGACACTTGCGTGGTTGACTGATGCTTGTCAGAAGTAATGATATTGCTTTATTTGCTGACTCCATGCAAAAGATCATATTATTGAGAAAACAGTAATATTACTAACAATTTCAATGGAGAAGGAACTTGGACTGTGAACTGTGTTAATGATAAGAGATATGGCTAACTAGGAACCAATATTAGCAGTGCCATTATATGTGACTAACAGAGTCAGAGTCATGGACAGTGCAGAAACAGCCCCTTTGGCCCACCATGCCTATACAGACCATCAAGTATCCATCTAAACTAACCCTATTTTCCAGCAATATCATTTAATGTCTTGGTGATTCAAGTGCTTGTATAGATACTTCTTCAATGTTGAGAGAGTTTCTGCCTCCACCACCCCCTCAGGCAGTGCATTCCAGATTTCAACCACCCTCTAGAAGGCACACCAGTGGCTCTATTTCATGAGGAGTTGGGGGAGATTTGGTATGTCACCAAAGACTCTTGCAAATTTCTATAGATGTACAGTAAAGAGTTGGTATAGAGGCTCCAATGTGCAGGACCCTCCCCACCATCGAGGACATCTTCAAGAGGTGGTGCCTCAAGAAGGCGGCATCCATCATTAAAGACCTTCATCATCCGGCATATGCCCTCTTTTCATTATTACCATCAGGGAGGAGGTACGGGAGCCTGAAGACCCACAGTCAACATTTCAGGAACAGTTGCCATCTGATTTCTGAACGGTTCATGAACCCATGAACTCTACCCGGTTATTCCTCTTTCACACTATTTATTTATTTATTTGTAATTTATAGTGATTTTATGTCTTGCACTGTACTGCTGCCGCAAAACAACACATTTCACAATGTATGTCAGTGATAATAAATCCGATTCTAATTCTGATTCTGAAAATCTCCCCTAATCCTCTTACCCTTTACCTTGAACCTATGTCCCCTAGTTTTAGATACCTCTACTGTGGGGAAAAGTTTCTTACAATCTCCTCCATCTACATCCCATGTACATTTGAATACCTTAGTCAGGTTCCCACCTCAGCCTTCTTTTCCTCCAAGGAAAACAAACCCAGCCTATCCGGTCTCTCCTCATAACCAAATTGCTCCATCCCAGGAAATATCCTGCCTGGATCTTCCCTGCATCCTCTGCAGTGCAATCTTGTCTTTCCTATAGTGTGGCATATGGAACTGCATTCATTATTGGCATAATCAATGCTTTTATGGTTGTACCATACCTTCCCCTCTCTTATATTTTATGCCCTGGCTAATAAAGGCAGGTATTCCCTCTTCCTTCTTTACCGTCTTATCTATGTGTGTTGACACCTTCAGGAATCCCTGGACATAATACATCAAGGTCCCTCTGTTCCTCAATATTCCCTAGCGGCCAATCATGTATACTGAGTATGTTGTACCCTTATTAGTCCTCCCAAAGTGCATCATTTAATGGGATTAAATCCCATCTGCCATTACTCTGCCCATTTTATCAACTCATCAATATGGTTCTGTGACCTAAGACTACCCTCCTCACCATCAATAGGACTACCAATTTTCATCTCATCTGTGAATTTACCAAACACACCTCTGATATTCAGATCCAAATAGGTAATGTATATAACAAACAGTAAGGGTCCCTTGATAGAGTTCAGACAGATGAGGGGGAATCCACTGATTACTGAAAGGCCTGGACAGAGTGGATGTGGAGACGATGTTTCCATTAGTAGGAGAGTCCAGGATCCAGGGCAGAGCCTCAGAATAAAGAAATGCCCTTTTAAAAGTGAGATAAGGAGAAATTTCTTCAGCCAGAGGGTGGTGAATCCGTGGAACTCGTTACCACAGAGGGCTGTGGAGGCCAGGTCATTGGGTAAATTCAGGCAGAGATTGATAGATTCTTGATTGGTAAAGGGGGTAAGAGTTATGGGGAGAAGATGGGAGAATGGGGTTAAAAAATCAGCCATGATTGAATGGCGGAGCAGATTCGATGGGCCGAATAGCCTAAATATGCTCCTATATCTTATGGTATTATGGACTGTGCATATGGACTTCCCCTTTGATCCTGAATGGTCAATCTCTTTCCCTGGATACCCTCTTGCCCCTAGTATACATAAAGTGCTTTGGATTTTCCTTAAACTTGTCCGCCCCATTAAATTTATGCCCCCTCTTTGTCCTCCTAATTTTTTTCTTGAATACACCCTATAATTTCTATAATCCTGTCAGGCCTGCTCTCCATTTTCAATTGTCGATACCCGCCACATGCTTCATTTTTTTCTTTTACCCAACCTGCATCATCCTTTGACATCCACTTGTTGTCTTTTCCCTTCACCTTTATGGAAACCTGTTGGCTCTAAACTCTCATTGTTTCATTTTTGAATGATTTCCACATGTTGGATACAGATCTACCTGCAAATAGCTGATCTACTTTTGCCAGGTCCTATGATATGAAAATCGAGCTTCCGCCAATACGGGATTTTAATTTTTGTTCCACCTGATTCCTTTTCATCACCACTTTGAAAATTACAAAGTTGTGGTTACTATCTCCAACATTTGCTCCCATTGCACTCCAACTACTACACTATAATTAAACTAAGTAGAGTTTCATATGGCTGGGTCATCTGGTGAAGTCCCACAGTGAAATCTTGGGAATATTTCTAAAATTAATTGTTATGTTATAATGATAGGTGAGAACATCTAGCTGGTTGATCAAAATATGGGTTAAGTATGAATAAGAGCAGCAAGAGCTGCTGAGTAGGAAATTGGGATCCAAAGAGGTACCCAAAGAATCAAATATACACCATCTGGACCATACACTTCAACTACATTGCGGATGATTTGACCAACGTCTGTCATATACACTCCATCATTCCATCCCTCCGTCTGCAAGGACACTTCCATGTTAAGTTGTTGCCATACTCCAATAATTAAACTAATCGCTTTTACCACAAAATTGATTTTTCACATGCCCGGTTCTAAGTTCACAGAATTATTATACAGGCATCCACTTTCTAAATATTCAGTGATCTAAGAGTTGACATTTAGTTGGAAGTATTGAACATTGAGCAAGGCAGCAACTGTTACCTCGGTCCTGAAACAACCTCTCAGGTACACCTCTCCATTAAGCGGTTCAGAATAAGTAGAACATAGAACAAAGAACAGTACAGAACAGGAATAGGCCCTTCGACTGACAATGTCTGTGCTGAACAGGATGCCAAATTAAACTAAATATTTCTGCCCACACATGATCCATATCCCTCCATTCCCTGCATATTCATGTGTCTGTCTAATATCCCCTTAAACACCATTATCGTTTCTGCTTCCACAACTACCCCCAGCAGCCTTTTCCAGGCACCTACCACTCTCCTTGTACTGCACATGTCCCTCACATCCTCCTTTAAACTTTCCCCCTCTCACCTAAAGTGCACGTCCTCTAGTATTCGACATTTCTACCTTGGAAAAAGATTCTGTCTACCCTATCAATGCCTCTCATAATTTTATAAACTTCTGTCAGATCTCCCCTCAGCCTCCAACGCTCCAGAAAAAAACAACCGAAGTTTGTCCAAACTCTCCTTATACATCATTACCCTCTAATCCAGGCAGCATCCTGGTAAACCCTCTTCTGTACCCTTTCCAAAGCCTGCACCTCCTTCCTGTAATGGTCTATCTTATGGTAATGAGGTGACCAGAATTGCACACAATACTCCAAGTGCAACCTAACCAAAGTTTCATGTAACTACAGCATGACTTCCTTACTCTTATAATATGAAGTAACAATTAGACCATTTATCTAAGAATTTAAAATCGGCAACAAGATCTCTGCTGGTGATTGTTGGAGATGCCAAGATTACTTGGATTCTTCCAATTACATGCAGCTTGGCCCTAGACTAATAGCGAGTGGACTTCTCTATAATTGTTGCTATGTTATAAGAGCTGTTTTTAACATCTCCAAACACCTGCAGAAGTGAATCATTTTCGGAAAACCAGACTACAAGGATCTGGATCTACTACTTATGGATCTTCCTTTTCAAGTGAAGAGCTCCCTCAGCTTCCTTGCCTTTCATTTCCCGTGTACATTGTTCTGTGCTTAGTGCCTCCATCAATTTGCTCCCCTTGTATTCTTGCTGGTGTGCACTTTCTTTGCTATTCTTATAAAGGCGCAAAGAGAGACAGCAGTAAAATGATTTATTTACAATATATTTTCCAAAGAACATATCTAGCTGCCTTGCAAGGTTCATGGTGGGCTTTCTTGTTGAACGATTGCAGCCCCTGTGCCTGTGGATTAAACCACCTTTTAGTTTTTCCCGTTTAAAACTTGCACTTTAGATTTGCTGGCAGACAAAGGAACTCTTTCTGAAATAATCTGGGATCCTTGTAAAGCACTTGCAGCCTTGCCAAATTAAAATACCTTTGTTAGGTTTGAAAATTTCCTTCACAGACACTGAAAGAATTAGAAAGTTGATTCTGGCCGCTGTCTATAAGGAGTTTGTTCATTCTCCCTGTGCTTCTGCGTGGATTTCCTCTGGGTGCTCCGGTTTCCTCCCACATTCCAAAGACGTATGGGTTAGGAAGTTGTGGGCATGCTATGTTGGCGCTGGAAGTGTGGCGACATTTGCTAACACTATGCAAAAGATGCATTTCACTATGTGTTTCAATGTACGTGTGACTTATAAAGATATCTTATCTTATCTTATCATTGCATTAGAGATGCTGCTGACCTTTAAGGGCCACTGTGGAACAGCTCCTTCTATAAGCCACTATGGAAGGATGCTGAACATCGGCTCTGAGTAATCTATACTTCAACCACAGGTTGTGCCCTACTAGGGAAATCAGCCTTAATACATCAATAATGTTTCTTAGAAAGTGTTTTTTGAAAGTGGATTAAAATTACCAATAAATACTCTTGGGTCATACTATCAGTTTAGGTAACCAATGACCTATTATGCGTCTTTTCCTTAGCAAGCATCATCTGCATTTGTTTTCGAATGAACCTGGCTAATTTTGGATTACTGTTTTAATTTTACTGAAACTGTTGTAACTCTAAATGAATAAAAACTAATTGGTTAATTGTAGTTATTGAGGAATGTAAATGACTAAAGAGCATCATTACTGTTGTGTACATTCTTACCACTGGATATGTGATACAAATTAACGTTTTTTAATGGTAGTGTTTGGATGTGACTCTCAGAATATGTGCTGCCAGATGCACATGAATGAACTTTTATATTAGGCTATAAAAATCCACCAACTTTTTTGGAATTTTTAACAATTTTTGGTTAGATTACAAGAATAAAAAGCAGGTGACTGTTTCTTCCAAAAGTGGTATTATACTTAAAACAAAATGTATATGAATGCTACATTCTTGTTGCCTTTATTCAGGAAACTACAGACACAGGAGGATTTGCCTTCAGACATCTTTTCCTATCATTTAATACCACCAGTACGAAATATACTATTAAAATAGTCTAGGGGTTGCACAGAGTCAGAATGACCTCACTAAGCAGTTCTAATTTGTATAGTAGTATAGAAATGGAAATAAAAAAATCAGGAAATGATCTGAAGTCGGTGAGATATTTGCTTTCATAGAAGTTGCAGCATTTCACTGACTCATTTACTCTCTCAAAGTGATAATTGGAATGTTGTTTCAAAAGTAATCCATATTGTAATATGTTGATTAAGAATTTACATGGGGAATTTAATTTCAAGAACATGATCTCTTTTAACTTATACGCACATTGAACCGGTCATCTCTGCCTACATATTTAATTAAGATGCATAGATGATCCAGCTAAAAGCTGGACAAGAAGCACTACTGGCAGATCATTCAGTGTTTTGGACATTATAATCCAACAATTTCAGATTAATACATTAATTTGAAGGATGCATATAGTTCTTTCTAAAATATTTCTATTGCGTCAATTCCCTTTGTCAAATTGCAGGAAATTTCTAGCAATCACTACAAAAAATATGAATTTGAGAAGCTATATACTTGAGAGAAATATGTTGAGATAGATTTTATGAATTAATGCTACTGCAAAACTTTTCATTTGGGCCACAATATTCCTCATAATTTACTTTGTCCATTTAGAAGGAAAGGGAACATCTGTTACTTGACAACTGCTGTGGCCATTGTAATTTAATCACGTATGGCTTCTGAGGAAAGGCTGTAAAATTCCAGGCCACTGCATGAGGAACAACATGTGTAAAGTAGATTTCTGAAAGAATTATAGGTCAACAACAATCCGGGATTAAAATTGTTATCATGTCGCTCTTTTACCAATTAAAATTCCTGCTGATCAAGGTTTATTTTTGCTGCCTCCTTTGCTACTATATATTTTTCTCATAATGGTTAGCTTACTGAACATAGTTATTTCAATGAACCCTACAAATAGGGGCTGATTCTTGGGACTGGTTGTGCTAGTGGTGTTTTAACTATTGTTTTTCTTGTGCTTTTCATTTAGCCATTATTAAAATTATCTTTACTCCCTGCTGTTGATTCATTGCCTCTCTGTTGATAAGAGAATTGTTTTCACCTTTTATAAACATTCTTTCTACATGCCTCTATTGAGTTTATTATTTTTCACTGCAACCACTCCCTGGTCTTCAACTTCCATGCCGAGTTACAGCTTCTAATTAATTAAATGTCTTTATTTCCGACCTTGCCCACCTGTCTCTTACTTCAAAACAAAAGTAATCTACTCTCAATATAATTACAAATTGCCCTGGCCTCAAACTGTAACTGAATTTCACTCTTCCCTCCCTTTGATATGCTTCCCAACCCCCCCCCCCCCACCACCTTTGATATGCTTCCCACCACCCCCCCCCCCCCCCCCCCCCCCCAACCCCCAATCTCACTACATATTACAGCCGTTCTTCAGGTTAGTGTTCCCTGTTGAACTCTGATCTCCGGTAATTGCTCAGCAGGAAAGCCTTTCCTTATTGGAGCATGAAGTGACAATCTCATGTTTTGCAAGGATTGTTACTGGGATTCACATATCAAAGAAAATTAGCATTTGCTAGGTCATTGGGGAAGTATCTCATTCTCATCAACTGTGTCACTGTGAATAATTCACTGGCACTAATCTTGCCAAAAGTTGGAAAATTGATGTCTATGGAGAGGTGCCTATGCCTCCTCTTGTCACTGAATGACTCCTTAGACCTATTTCTAAAGAGGTCAATCTTAAAAATGGTTTTCTAGTCTTGACCACCTTCTCCTCTGACCATACCCTTACTGCCATTATGACTGCACACTTCCCCAGCTCTAGAAGGTGTCTTTCACTAATACCTATTCTGAGCTCAAAATATTTGATCTCTATTTGTGGCTGCAATGGAAGAAGACCATACCATCATTACCATTTCTGTGGGCTTTTTTTTCCACCTACAGTCACCAACTGTCAGTTTAATATTACCATGCCTTTGGCTGCAACAAAGGGAGAAGTACCATCAGAATAAATAGGGCACGGTAGCATAATTTTTAAATTACTGGATTAGTATCCAGTGGTCTGTAATATTGATCTGGAGACATGAATTGTAATCTCACCACAGCAACCAGGGAATTTAAAATTGAGTAATTAACTAAATCTGGAATAAAGAAATAGCTAATATCAGGAAAGGTGACCATGAAGCTATCAGATTGTTGTGAAAACCTATCAGTTCACTAAGGTCCTTCAGGGAAGGAAATATGTCATCCTTGTATGACCTCAGACCCACAACAATATAATTGTCAAGTATACACCCTTTGAAATTGCCCATCAAGCCACTCAATTAAATGGTAATTAATGCTCATCAATAAATGCTGACACTTACATGCCATGAACTGAAAAATAAAAATAAAATCACCAATATGGAGATCTTCTGTGTTAAGTGTAAAATTCTCTGTAAGGTGTTTGTAAAAAAACATACATATAACTATTACAAGAGGTATAAATAAGAACATTAGGAAGCACAGGTCTGGATTTTATCTTTTGTGAAATGGGTGAGCTTGGGAGAGGGTAAGAGGTAAAATGTGCTTAAGTGTCAGCACATTGGGAAGCATCCTCCAACCTTCTTCATTTAACCTGAGATCATTGTAAGCAACCATCCTTTCCTGCCCGCTCCCAATGCAGGAGAGCTGAGCTGTCAATTTCAATCTATCATTGCATATTAAAAGTGATTTTGACAGGAGTTTTAAACGTTGACTCAGTGTATACAGATTTCATGAGCTTCCTGGAATGCACCCGAGAAACCATAGCTTCCTGAGCTTCCTGAAATGTGTCAGGAAACCCAGCATTGGAGGGAGTTGAAGATTTGACAGTCAAATCGGTCAATAAGAACTGCAGTCTCATAGCTGCTTCTTTGAGTGATTCTATGAAAAGCTCAGTTCAGAGGAGTTACACTGGGAGGTTGTTGAAGAAACTTTTGTAAAAATTGGAACTATGTTTGCAAACTTTGCAGTTCAAACTTGAAACTCTGGAGGTAACCATTTGTGAACTACAATGTGTAGGTCTCAAAGCCCACTGCTGGTGCTGCAGTACCTTAATTCAGAGTGGAATGTCATGAACATTGGCAGCAAGTAACATGAGAATGTAACCTCCAACTATATTGGAGGTTATTCCCCCAGAATAATAGAACCATAGCAATGGAGACTGTCAAATCTGCTCTGCCTTTCAATAATATCATAGCTGATCTGATCTTTGATCTCAAATGCACTTTCCTGCTAAGTCCCCATAGCACTTCATTCCCCTAGAGTCCAAAAATATATTTATCTACCTCAGCCTAGAAAATATTGGTTAACTTACCATCTACAACTCTTTGGGATAAGAATTTCAAAGAACCAGAGCTCCCTGAGAGAACAAAAAATCCCTCCCTAGCTCCATCCTAGAAAACTGATGCCTTATTCGGAGACTATTCTCCTTAGTTCTGCATTCCTCCACAGTGGAACACTTCCTCATTGCATCAACCTTGTCAAGCCTCCTCAGAATTTTATCTGTTTAAATTAGATCAATTTTCTTTTCTCTAAATTCCAGTAAACATAGGCCAAAGATATATGTTGAAACATTGATCAGTATTGAGTTACTACATAAGGATTAGATATGTAAAATGATAGTACATTGATCTTTAATAAACTTCGGAGAACTCAAAGAAAAGCTGCCGTTAACACTGTTTAGTGCCTAACAAAGAAGTCCTTTCATATGGTTTCTTTCAGGATTTGCAGTGAAGGTGTATAACATCAGGACAAGATAGGAGTCACAGTATTTCATAGGAGTGAAAACTGTGAATAAGCAATTTGATTCTTTCAGGATAGTACCAAAAATCTACTGTTGGATTATATATAATATTTGACTCTGCAAGAATCCCTTTGAAAGTAAATTGTTTTGCACAAAATGTTACTTGATTAAATGAGTGGCTAGCGATTCAATTGCATATCTTCTTTTCAGGGCTATGCAACTGAAAATAGTTGTATTTTTCTGAAATAAGATGCAATTAAAATCATTTCTGAGTTATGTCATGTCACTTCAGAAATTTGAATAGGCCTTTCCAGGCATGAAATTCCCTTGTGCCATTGTGCTGTTGCATGAGAATGATATAATTCCCTGTGCAATGCTCCTGCTGCAAGGGAATGTGGACAATATTGTCCTGTGGGTAACTATTACGTCAAGCAACACTGGACTGGGACCCATGATTGCACAAACAAGTAATCCTTTATTTACCTTTCAATTTTTTGGAGCTCCATTTCTTCCACCCTGCATTACATTTATCCATCCCATCTCTGATCTCCATCCTACCTACCAACCCTGAGGCTTAAGCCTTGACTCTCTGATCTGCCACTTGCCTATGACCTCCACACAAGGCCCAAGCTCCCAATTTGCCATCTTTCGAATCCCACAACTACCTGAGGCCCATGTCTAATCTCTCAATCAACTACACTCCCCAATACCTTCCACAGGCCTCCCTGATCTCCTAATGTGCTACCCCAGCCTACTCCTCTAAATGTCACAGTTGGCCCCTCTCTCACCCCCTTCTGAGCCTGGTCTCAGAACAGCATTTTGGGCAACATATTTTAGGGCCCAACTAAACTTTGTGGGGCCAGTGACCATAAAGATGCTTGTTACTGTGTCTTTGTCTATCCAGTTCACCCTCTTGGTGAGATAGAATTTTAACAATGTTTCTCTGCTGAAGTCCTCAATTGTATTGGACATCTGTGATGTAATTATAAATGAGAATTGATTGCAAATATTCACTGCACTATTAGTTCATGTTATATAAAAAATGCCGCATGACCATACAGACAGTGGAACTTTGCTTATTATCAGCAGAATGGCAAATAAATCCTGGTCAAGAATCAGGATTTATTTGCCATTCAGGATCTGCTTATACAAAATCAAGTGCAGTGTGTATAACCTCTGATTAACTCAATCAGGCTGGAGTGTGTGGAAATTAGAAAATATGTTTACATTTTAAAATATGGAATCAAAAGCTCTGACAGCTGCTGGTCCCCTGGACTTAATACTTCAAACCCAAAATGTGGTTACTAATATTCTTTTGGTTGTTGGGCATCTAGATACCAAATTGTTACTTGTCATTTGAAGAATCTAGATTGTGTCTTCATTAATAATTAGGAAGGCTAATGGAATGTTGATGTTTATTACAAGGGATAATAAAGTAGGGGAGTTCAAAATTAGGTCCTAATTTCCATTGTAATACAAACAGCCAGTACAGATGTCGTGGATACAGAGGAACCAATGGTCATTGTGCATTTGGATTTCCACAAAGCATTCAATAAGATGTTGCATAAAGGTTTCTGCATAATATAAGAGTGCATGATAGGGGCTTACTAGCAGAAAACAGAGTCAGGATAAATAGGTCAATTTTGGATTGGTAATCAGTAACCTATGTGGTGCCAGGGATCAATGTAGGGCCTTATTTATTTATAAATAACTTGGGTGAAGGGACCAAATATACTATTGTTAAGTTTGTTGCCGATACAAAAGTTAACAAGTTTGAGGAGGACACAAAGAGCCACAAACGGATAAAGTTTGGTCAAGTGAGTGGGCAAGAATTTGGCAGATGGTGCATGATGTGGGAAGACATGATACTCTTTCTTTGTAGCACAAGATGTAGGGATTTTAGTACATGGAACATAGAAGTTAGCACAAAGGTACAGCAAGTAATTAGGAAGGCTAATGGAATGTTGACCTCTATTATAAGGGGTATGGAGTATCAAAGTAGGGAAGTCTTGATACAACTTTACAGGGCACTGGTGAGATAACAAAGTACTGCATACAATTTTGATCTCCACATTTAAGGAAGAATATGTTTGCATTGAAGGCACAGGTAGGGAAGTTTCACTAGGTTGATTCCTGGAATGAAGTGGATAATGTATGAAGAATGATTCAACAGGTAGGGCATATACTCACTGGCAAGTGGAAGAATGAGATGTGATCTATTGAAACATGTAAGATTCTGAGGAGAACTGACAGGGTAGATGCTGAAAGGATGTTTCTGCTCGTGGAGTACTGAGAACAAGGGGGATGATTTCAAAGCAAGGGGTTGCCCATTTCAAATGGAGAAGAGGAGGATCTTTTTTTCTTTCAAAGGATCATGGACCTTTGGAATTCTCTACTTCAGAGAACTGTTAAGGCAGAGTCATTGAATTTATTCAAGGTGGAGATTGACAGATATTTTATCTAAAAGAGTCAAATGGTAAGTGGAGGGACCAGTAAAGTGGTGTTGTGGTTATTTTTGGATCAGTTATGATCTAATAAAATGGCAGACCACACTCGAGAGGCTAATTGGTCTACTGTTTCTTATGTTTTTAAGTTCTTGTAATGAGAATATGGATAATTAACATGCTATCGTAAAGTTTGCAGTGTTCTGGAGAAAGAGCAACTGATAAAAGGATTGTTGTTTAGGAGAGCCAGCACAAGCATAGTAGCCAGAATAGCCTCCTTTTGGACTGAATAATCCTCAGAAATCTGCTTACAAGAGGACCAGCATGGAAATAGAATTGCATTCTGAAAATCTATTGTGCAGGAGAATCTAGAACAAATCAACTTAAAATGATCATGTTACAAGAGGAAATTAAATGAAAATCAGACATTTTATAAAAAATGAAGTGAATGAAGAGCTTGCTTCCACAAAGCCCTAAGAAGCAATGACACCAGACAACATCAGTCAGCATAGACACTCCCTCTGGACCTGACCTGTAGGCTTACCTGATTCAAATCCAGTAGAATGTGCTGGTGACCAGGCTCTAACATTAGCTGATTAATTGATGTTGACTGCTCCTATGCATAGACTCTATTCAAAAACATTGAATCACATCCCCAGATGGAAGGAGGCCATTCACTTCTTCATGTGTCTGCTGGCTCTTTGTGGTCCATCCAAATAGTCCCACTATTGGAGAGCAGAAGCATATGGTGTAGATGCTTCTTAAACATTGTAATAGTTTCACAGACAATTTAGAGCATTCAGTTAGCAGGAGGTCTTAAAATCTCAGCTTGTAAGTAGTTAGAGTGGTGTCTTGAAAACAAGCCTTGGATACATATTTGCTGTGTCTTTGCATTCTGAAGGCATTACATATTGATGATGAAAATGTTGAAGGATTGTGAAAGAATATTGATGACTCTTGCATGGCAAGTTTTAGGTAAGTCTGGAGCAGCAAAACTGATTTTTGCAGTATTATTTCATGTGACTCTCATATGGAATCTCATTTGTTGAAGCAGGGTTGAATAATTACCAGACTATTGCATGACCAAGCTTAGCCACTGTTACTGTTGAATAGGAGTGGGACAACATTGCTGTCCTGACTGGCTATATCGGGAGACTTAGCATGTATGATTAGGTTCAAGATCCATGCAGCTCATATATCAGATGAAGGAACATGTTTTTTAAGTGAACAATATCCTGGAGGTTGAAGGAGAAGGCAACTGCATGACACTCCAGAATGATGTGATACGTAAGCTTAAAAAAGCAATACATCTGATGGAGTTTGGACCAGAAGAATATGACATGTTGCCAATCTACTCATTCTAGGCAAGGTAAATGATGTCATGTTTAAGGATATTGTATAGAAGCTGGAAGATTACTTTAATCCAAACCCATCAGAAATGGCAGAAAGCTATAAAATTTAGGATTAGAAGGCAGCTGCAGGGTGCAAGAATAACTGAGTGCATTGTTTCATAACCTGCATTTAATTTTGATGCCTTTTTGGGTTGTGCCTATGTGATGTGTTAATTAATAGCTGAATAAGCTCATTTAAACTTGAATGTAAAATTGCTGTGTCAATGGAAATGGCATTCAAAAATACTCTAGAATTTTGTCCAGCATAAGCAATTAGTCTAGCTGTACTCCACAGTCAGAGAGGCAAGGTGAAGTCCAAGGCTAAATATCTGAAGTGTATTGGGAAGACCAGGTCATTTAATTGCTTTCATTGCAATGGCTATCACCACAGCATTGTCAAAGTACAGCAAACAAGTGTTCCAGTTGTTTAAAAATAGTTTATGTTTCAACAGCCTGAAGATCCAAATGACAAAAGCGATTTCTGTGGCAATTTGACTAATTTGAAATGAAGATTTCATAGTTTGGCAGTTCATTTAGATGAGGAACTTGAATTATATAGCTGCAAACAATATAAGCAGCAGCCAGATGAGTAAAGGCATTGATTAACAATCAATACTTTGACCTGCAAATTGATACTGCTGCAGACTGTTCAGTAATGAGTCAAGGCACTACTTTAACATGTTCAGGCAGATACCATTGATGGAAAGATTGATAAAATATTATAGTGAATTTTTACAGATATTAGGGTAAATAGAGTGCACAATGGGACACAACAGGTACATCTACCCACTGTTAAATCAAACTATGAAGACAGAACAAGCTTAATAGGGTTGAAATTTGCAAAGACAATTCAAGCTGGATTCAATGAATGTTTTCCACATCAATGCTTCAAAGTTGCATCTTGACATATTTTGGAACAGTATGCTGACATTATCTGGCATAACAGAGCACAGTGCACACATTTGCATCAGACGAAGTTGAAAGTCAATCTATTGCAAACCTAGACCAGTCCTGTATGGTCGAAAGAGTCAAGTTGAGATGGATCTGGATAAACTAAAACAAAATAATGTACATGTGAAAACTGATGAGAGGGAATTGGCCACACCATTGTTGGTTGTGCCTGAGGCAGACAGGACCATTCTGTTGTGTGGAGACTACAAAGTGAAGCCCTAGATGATGAAATGTATCCCTTATCCATTTCACAAAGGTGTTTACAAATTTGTATCTTACTCATGTCAATACACAACTGAATGTTGATTCCAGCAAAATGCACAAAAGGTTACATTCACGATTAAGATCCCTCAACACTGTACTAAAAGAACCAGGCTAGATTTTTGTGTGGGAGTCTCTGCAATGGGGACATAATGACTCACATCTTTCTGATTCAGTGGAAGGTAATGTTGACTAAGCCACAGCTGGCACAGTAATGTGAACCTATTTTCATCAGCTCTTTCGCTGAGATTAGGGTGTCAAAGATGAGAACCATCCCCAACCTCTGACCACCCTTGTGAATTTGCTCATCTAGAGAAATTTTCAGCTAGAAAATTCCTCGATATTTGGGAATTGAAGAATAATACAGATCTGGACAGTAAAATAAATTATGATCTTATTTCCGTTTACTTGAATTCTAAATTGAATGCCCTAAGACTGAGGGATGAAAGCTTTCTCTTTCTAATTAGAGTCATAGAGTCAGAATTGTACAGCAAAGGAATGGTTCCTTCACCCCACCACGTTCATGCCAACCTTTATGCTCATCTACACTAATCCTATTTGCCGCTTTAGGTCCATTTCCATCTATGTCTTGCCTTCTGAAATGTATATCTAAATGTCTCTTAAACATAGTGATTCTATCTAACTCCACCGCCTCCTCTGGCAGTGAGTTCCAGATATCAACCTCTCATTAAAAAAATACTTTCCTCACAAATCCCCTTTTAAACTCCTTCCTCTCAACTTAAACTTTGCTTCCTTGTTTTCTGATACCTTTACCATGGGATAAAGATTCTGACTATCTACCCTACCCATGCCTCTTGTAATTTTATATACCTCAATTACGTCATCCCTCAGCATCCTTCACCCCATGGAAAACAAACCTATCCAATCTCTCCTGATAACTAAAGTGCTCTAATCAGGCAACATCCTGATGAATTTCCTCTGCCCACTCTCCAGCACAACTATATCCTTCCTAGAGTGTGGTGACCAGAACTGGACACAATAGTCCAAGTGCAATCTAGCCATAATATCCCAACTTTTATATTCTATGCCCCAACCTATGAAGGCAACCTAAAGTTTATAAGGATGAGGGGGAGGGATCTCATTGAAATCTACTGAATACTGAAAGGCTTGGATCGAGTGGACGTGGAGAGAATGTTTCCAGTAGTGGGAGAGTCTCGGACCAGAGGGCACAGCCTCAGAAAAAAAGGATGTCCCTTTAGAACAGAGATGAGGAAGAATTTCTTTAGCCAGAGAGTGGTGAATCTGTGGAATTCATTGCCACAGGTGGCTGTGGAGGCCAAGTCATTGGGTATATTTAAAGCGGAAGTTGATAGGTTCTTGATTAGTAAGGGTGTCAAAGGTTACAGGGAGAAGGTAGGAGAATGGGGTTGAGAGGGAAAAATAAATCAGCCATGATCGAATGGTGGAGCAGATTTGATGGGCCAAATGGCCTAATTTTGCTCCTATGTCTTATGGTCGTATTGGTATTGGTATTGGTTTATTATTGTCACTTGTACTGAGGTACAGTGAAAAGCTTGTCTTTCAAACCGATCGTACAGGTCAATTCATTACACAGTGCAGTTACTTTGAGGTAGTACAGAGTGCATTGACATAGTACAGGTAAAAACAATAACAGTACAAAGTAAAGTGTCACAGCTACAGAGAAAGTGCAGTGCAATAAGGTGCAAGGTCACAACAAGGTAGATCGTGAGGTCATGGTCCATCTCATTGTATAAGAAACCCATTCAATAGTCTTATCACAGTGGGGTAGAAGCTGTCCTTAAGTCTGGTGGTATGTGCCCTCAGGCTCCTGTATCTTCTACCCGATGGAAGAGGAGAGAAGAGAGAATGTCCCAGGTGGGTGGGGTCTTTGATTATGCTGGCTGTTTCACCAAGACAACGAGAGGTAAAGGCAGAGTCAAGGAGGGGAGGCTGGTGTCCGTGATGCGCTGGGCTGTGTCCACAACTCTCTGCAGCTTCTTGTGGTCCTGGGCAGAGCAGCTGCCATACCAAGCCATGATACATCCAGATAGGATGCTTTCTATGGTGCATCGGTAAAAGTTGGTGAGAGTCAAGGGGGACAAACCAAATTTCTTTAGCCTCCTGAGGAAGTAGAAGCACTGGTGAGCTTTCTTGGCCATGGCATCTACGTGATTTGACCAGGACAGGCTGTTGGAGATGTTCACTCCCAGGAACTTGAAGCTCTCAACCCTCTCGTCCTCAGCACCATTGATGTAGACAGGTGCATGTACACCGCCCCCTTTCCTGAAGTCAATGACCAGCTCTTTTGTTTTGTTAACATTGAGGGAAAGGTTGTTGTCATGACACCATTCCACTAAGCTCCCTATCTCCTTCCTGTACTCCGACTCATCACTGTTTGAGATATGGCCTACAACGGTGGTATCATCTGCAAA
Organism: Pristis pectinata; assembly: GCF_009764475.1. NCBI lineage: Eukaryota > Metazoa > Chordata > Chondrichthyes > Rhinopristiformes > Pristidae > Pristis > Pristis pectinata. Next base: position 71,912,957 of record NC_067408.1, on the reverse strand, counting down.
CTTGTAGCTGGAGTTAGAGCAGAATCTGGCCATGGCCAGAAACTGGTCTTATGGCCATGTGCCTCCTTCACCACCCTATCTACCTGTGTTGTCACTTTCAGGGAACTATGAACTTGAACCCCAATGTCTCTCTGTTCATCAACATGCCTTAGCACCCTACCATTCACTGTATTTATCCTACCCCCATCTGACTTCCCAAAATGTATTACCTCACACTTGTCAGGATTATTTTCTACCCGCCAATGCTCCACCCAACTTTCTATCTGTTCTCTGTCCTGCTGTAGTTTTGACAAACTTCCTAGCTTTCCACAAGACCATCAAGTTTAGTGTCATCCACAACCGTGCCCCCCCCCCAACATTCACATCCAGGTCATTAATATATATCACAAACAACAAGGGTCCCAGCACCTTAGGTCCATTTCCTTGTATGCAGCACCGATCACTGCTGTACACCACTGGTCACAGATGTCCAATCAGATAAGCATCCTTCCACCACTTCCCTCTGCCTCCTATCACCAAGTGAATTTTGGATCCAATCAGCCAATTCACCTTGGATCCCATTTGCCTTAACCTTCTGGACCAGATTACCATGCGGGACCTTGTCAAGTGCCTTGCTGAAGTCTATGTTGATAACTTCTACCACCCTGCCTTCACCAATCTTCTTACTTACCTCCTCAAAATGCTCAATTAAATTAGTTCCCTGCACAAAGCCATGTTGACTATCCCAGATCAGCCCCTGCCTTTCCAAATGTACATAAATCCTATCCTTTAGGATTTTCTCCAATAATTTCCCTGTCACTGATGTAAGGTTCACTGGCGTGCAGTTACCTGGATTATCTGGTTGCCCATCTTAAATAAAGGAAGAACATTGGCTGTCCTCCAGTCTTCTGGCGCCTCACCTGTGTCTAATGAAAATGCCAATATCTCTGTCAGGGCGGCACTTTTGCTTCCCATAGCAACTTGGGATAGATGGAATTTGGCCCTGGGGAATTCATCATTGTTTATGTGTCCCATAGCATCTAATCCTTCCTCTTGCTTGATACTGACTTCCTTCAGATTATCCACATATTCCTCTCTAAATTTGTTAGCTTTCATGTCCTTCTCCTTGGTAAAGAAGGTGAGAAATATTCAATTAGGACCTCACCAACATTGTTTTGCTCCCTATGGGGATCCACTCTTTTCTTGGCTACCCTCTTGCTTCTGTACAAATCCTTAATGAAAAATTTGGGCAGGATTTTAGTAGGTGCTTTTCCATGGTATAAATCTTCTTCTGTTTGAAAAGCAATGGATATTAATCTGACAAAATAATGCGAGAAATGAAACTACTGATTTATATATTGACAGTCCTGTATTAAACCTGGAGTTAATGGAGTGAATTTCAGTAAATGTTCTCCTGATTGTCCACCAGCTTCAGTTGAAATCCTGGAAACATGGCATAAATGCTGCTTGCATTAATGTATTCAATATAAATGAAAAATTGGCAGAGATATATGGAGAGTTGTTTAATCAAATTGCCCATTTTATACGCCGTAGCTCAAATTACCCTCTCTGAGTTCAGGTGTAATTTTGATATTGAGCAGGAATCTAAAATAGTTGATAGCAAATTGTTAGTCCATATTACATCTCCCTTGGTTTTTACTTACATTGACACCATTCTAGGTCGAAATGAGCCCCTTAAAATGCACTTACATGACATACTTAACGTTGCTGCAAAGTGCCTTCATTACAGAGAAATGTGGTATTAAGGACTTAACTGATTTCAGGAGAGGAAGAGTCCATTTGGAGAGGGTAACTTGGAAATTTTACTGGCACATCTTCTTGGTCCAAGACTTCTGCTTCTTAATTAAACTTTAAAACTCAAATATGTAGTCTGCATTGTGTTTATTTTCAGAGGATGGGCAATGTACTGCTGGGAGATACAATTTGTGCTTTCTACACAGAATATAGTGCTCTAGTGAGTGATGTGGTATAACAAATGTTGTGCCTATTTGCAGTAATACAGCATTTACCTAATTTCTATTTCCTTGACAATGTGGGATTGACATGACCATGAATCTATCTTATTGACATAAAGCTGGTGGTATGCTTCAGTGCTGAGAGCTAGAACCTGATATTCCTGATCTTCAATAAGTCAAAGTAAAAAGAAAACTTGGGGGAAAGGGGTCAATTTTATGATTATACAGTCCTAATGGGAGTCTTACCACCCGGGAATAGATGTTCAGAGTCCCCACAATTTGCCATCTGTTAAAACAAAGGGACTGAAAATTACCTATCATAGGTTCCATTTGTGGTGGAAGAAGTGAGTGGGTGGATTAGGGAAATGGGGTGCGGGGATGTAGTCGTGGAAGGAGTGAAGTTAATTTCTGGTAGTCAATATTCATAAATTTGATGTAACATGATTCATTGGTATAAAATTAAGCTTTCAGCTATTGTCAATTTCCCAATAAGCGAAAAGTGAGGAAAGAAAGCTGATTTTGCAAGTTAAAGCCTTTCAAAAGCCTTCAACTCAGGCCCAGAGCTGAAATTGGACATATTGACAAAAATGTTTGAGGATTATATTGTAAACTTAATGAGATGAAAGGATAGTGGTCCTGGGGAATGCAGCAGTATTGTCACGCAAACCTTGTTTTTTGTTTCCTTGTGGAAACCAGGCAGAGGGGCAGTTAAAGTGAGTCCATTAACTTCTCACCTCTGGTCTTCTTTTGAGCAGGTGAGCAGAGTCCTTGGTCAAAAATGCAGTCAGGGTCTGATGATGTCTTTGGGACCTGGCAGAAACATTATTGAAAGCCTAATTAATAAATTGTGACAGCTTCCACATTAAATCTGATTTGCAGAAAGATGGGTCAGAAAAATTTGAAATTTAGGTTTCCTTCTCTGGTTGGAGGAGCAGGAGTGCTTCTCTGGGCCTCAGAAAGAAGTTGTAGGCCTCCATTTTCTCTGTCTGTCTCAATTGTGGGCAACCCCCATCCCATTGACTATACCCTCAAAGCCTCCAGCCTCCTTAGCGGACTGTGGCCTTTGACTGTTCCTGCCTGTTGACTAGGGCCACGTAGTGGATCTGGCTGGGTTCAATGGAACTGTAAGAAAGAGTATTTAAATCTATTCTAAATCATTGGACTTCCTGGATTCAGCATCTATACTTGGATTGTACCTTCCATTCACATCCCCACTTTAATATTCAGCATTAAGACTGAACACTCCCAACACCTTTTGCATGAGTCAGTGCATAATTATGTTCTTCCTAAACTATCAAGAATAGATACCTTAATTCTATCCTGAAGATGGCATATTTACTGCAATGGTGCTTTTTATTGCATTCAATCACTTCTCTGTGGGCTCTTTAAATATGATGATAAACTTGTGTCAAATGACAGTATTTAGTGCTGTGGGTATTTGTCCTTTTGGAACTGGGCTAAATTTAATTCCTATCTTCTGGGATCATAACAGCTGGCAATCTGCATTGGGTTTAAAGGGAGACCCAAAGATGAAAGTCTATGCGGTCATGCTCACAGTCTTCACGAGTGAGACCTTGTTAGAAAAAAATATTTACATCTCAAGCAGATTGGCGCATCATTTAAACGTAGCATTTTAACATAAAGCAAACAAAAGGAATTGAATGCAGGACAATTAGACTAATTCTTACCCATATGTTTTGTCTTGCAGAAATGTTGGAGAATACATATGTCATTGCACTCAGCAATCACTGCCAAAATAACAACTTTGAACAACTGTTGCAAAGACTTTTCTTTACCTTGATTCCTATAAAACTAATCCTGATCTATAAAAATAAAAGAGAATGCTTAGGATAGAGAAGCAACCCTGAAATTCAGTTTGGAAGATGTAACTATCTTTACAAGCAACCTTCAATTGGTTGATGAACCAACTGTCCATTTAAGTAAGCACAGAAGAATACTGTGAGCATCATCCCTGCCTACAAGGAACTGCAGATGGTGAATTATAACAAAATTAAACATCAGCAAATTTTGCCTGACAGTTAGGACAGTATCAACATATGACAAATTAGTGGCAAAAGATGATTAATGGATGGTGTAGGACAGTGTGTCACTTCACTCAGTAGATAATCAATAACATTTTCTAGTGCTTTAAGACCAGTCGCAAGTGATACCAGCATGTGCTTAAAGACATTCTGGGAGACCAATATTGATTTCTGTAGTATGATCTGAATCCTAAACACTCTGCAGAGTGGTAACTCCAATTTCTGGGAATTACTATGTCACAAGAATTAAGTGGGAAAGATTGCATATTTCCTCGTAATTTGCCACTTGATACACAAATGAAACAAAGGACTGCAGATTCTGGAGTCCAGATGAAAAACACAATGATGCTGGAGGAACTCAGCAGGCCAGGTAACACCTGTGGAGAAAAGCAGGCGGTCAACGTTTTGGGTCAGGACCCTTCTTCGGGACTTGAGAAGGGTCCTGACCCGAAACGTTGACCGCCTGCTTTTCTCCACGAATGCTGCCTGGCCTGCTGAGTTTCTCCAGCATCATCGTGTTTTTCAACTTGATACACGAAGACGTACTAGTAATTGAGATTTTTCTTATGTTCTGTTACTATGCCCTTAATAATAGATTTTTATAACTATCAGAACAGAGTCAGGATGAATGGGACGTTTTCAGCCTACCAAGCTATAACTCGTGGGGGTTCACAGGAATCAGTGCTGTGGGCCCAACTATTTATAATTTATGTTAATGACTTAGATGAAGGGACCGAGTGCATAAAAATAAATTTGCTGATTATACAAAGATAGGTGAGAGAGCAAGCTGTGAGAGAGCATAGAGAGTTTTTCAAAAGGATATTGATAGGTTCAGCTTGTGGGCAGAAATTTGGGAGATGGTGTATAATGTGGGGAAATGTGAGGTTACTTTGATGAGAAAAACTGAAAAGCAAAATGCAGATGAAAGGTCATTTTCCTTCCACAGATGCTGCCAGGCCCACTGAGTTCCTCCAGCAGCTCGTTTATTGCTCCAGATTCCAGCATTGGCAGTCTCTTCTGTCTCCAGAAAAGCAGAATATTGTCTAAATGGAAAGAGATTGGAGAATGCTGTGAGATCTGAGTGTCCTCGTTAGCATGCAGGAAGAGCAAGTTATTAGGAAGGTCAATGGAATGTTGGCCATTTTTGCAAAGGAATGGAATGTAATAGTGGGCAAGCCCTGATACATCTGTACAGTGAATTGTTGAGAACACACCTGGACTACTAAGTATGGTTTTGGTCCACTTTTTAGAGGAGGGATATATTTACATTGGAGGCAGTTAGGATTGGGCCTAAACTTTTGAATTTAGAAGACGGAAGGTGATCTTATTGAAACTTATAAGTTTCTGAGGGGATTTGATAAGGTAGTTGCTGAGAGAATATTTCAGTGTGTGGGAAATCCAGACTAAAGGGACATAGTCTTAGAATTGGAGGGGGTGGGGTGAGGTGGGGGGGTGGTAATCCATTTAAGGCAGAAATGAACAAGTATTTCTTTACCAAGAGGGTCATGAATCTTTGGAATTCTCTGTCCCAGAGAATTCTGGAGGCTGAATAATAGGTGAAATATATGCAGCTTTTTGGTCCATAGGGAAGTCAGGGGTAATAGGTAACAGGCAGGAATGTTGCAGTGAGGCCAAGTTCAGATCATGAGCTTATTAATGGCAACACAGGCTCAAAGGGCCTTGTGGTATAATCCTTCTTCTACTTTTAATGTACTAATGTTACTCAGAGTTTAAGCTACTGTCTGTTTAATAGTATCATTCACTTTTATTTCCTTGAGATCCTGACTTTTAGATTCTGGGAATGTGTTTTGAAATTGTTGACGTATTATGTCTGGTGCATATAGATGGGAAACATGGTATTAGAGATTAGATACAAAAAGATAGAATTTATTTTGTGTAGCACATTATATTTGTTCTATTTGTACTCCTCTTCAAAGAGTTTGTATATTGATCATTATTTGGAAAAATGACATTTTCCTACTACTGTCAAAATATTTCCTGTAAATTAAAGACTTCAGCACATAAAAGCAGCAGTTGCCAGAATTTGGACACAATGAATGGGTTAGAATTGGCATCCAGGACTGCATTTGTATTTATACCTCACTATTGGCCGCAAGCTGCCAATAAAATACTACTGCAGGATGGTTTCCTTCATCTTGTCCCCTTCTGTTAAGATAGGACAGCTTCCAGACTTCAACAGCCACAAGTAATACCCATTTCATTCCGCCATTGTGAACTGCATAACTTAAAGTCATTGACTGTATAAAAGGATCATTAACACTTGGTATTCATACAAAGGTAACTGGTTTAATGAATACTGATATCCAGAAAGTAATGAGATAATCAACTCCTGCTTTCAGATGCTGACTTGAAAATACATTGTGACTGTTCTGAATCCCTTATCAGTTTAACATTTACTTTATAATGAAAGGTACAGCTTTACACTTCTCCAGCCAGTAGGCATAGTGGAAATTTCCACACTGCATAGACCATACAGATAAACCCCAAGGGTTTCTGCTGAACAGTGAGAATGAAAATGACCAGAGGTCAGTGTGGAGATGGGCTCAATCAACATTCATGGTGAAAATGAGTGGTCCAGTGAAATAAAAATGAGAAAGGATATTCACAAATCCCACAGGCAGGGAGCTCTGTAATGCAAAGTGAAATATAGAATGAGGGAGAGCGCGATAGAGAGAGAGATGTGGTCAAGGAAAGGGAAAGTTAAAGTACACATAACCGCCACTCCATAGCACATGTGACAGTTGCAGCTTGGGATATTTTGGAAAGTTTGTGTATATCAGGATCACTGCTTAGGGTGAATTTTGACTTTGCAAAACTGGGCAGTGTAGATAACAACAGTGCATCTTTTCCCGATGAGCTTAGCACATTCTATGTGCGTTTTGAACAGAAGGATAGTGGATTGTCACCACCCACCCTGAAAGTCTCCGATGCAACTGAATTCGTGGTCACCATCGAGGACATAAGACCTGTCTTCCAGAGAGTGAACCCGAGGAAAGCATCTGGCCCGGATGGTATCCCTGGCTGTGTGCTCAGATCTTGTGCTAATCAGCTGGCAGGGGTACATACAGACATATTTAACCTCTCCCTGCTTTAATCTGAGCTTTCTACCTGTTTTAAGAAGACATCTATCATCCTGGTACCAAAGAAAAACAAGGTAACATGCCTTAATAACTACTGACCAGTGGATCTGACATCCACCACCATGAAGTGCTTTGAGAGGCTGGTCATAGCACGGATTAACTCCAGCCTCCCAGGCAACCTCAACCCACTGCAATTCGCTTACCGTCGTAACAGGTCTATAACAGATGCCATCTCCCTGGCCTTACGCTCATCTCTGGAGCATCTGGACTGTAAAGACACCTACTTTAGATTATTGTTTATTGACTACAGCTCTGCCTTCAGTACTACAATTCCAAGGAAACTCATTACCAAACTCCAAGACCTGGGACTCAACACCTCCCTCTGTAACTGACCAACAGACCGCAATCAGTGAGGATAGGCAGCAACACCTCCAGCACGATTATTCTTAACACTGGTGCCCCTCAAGGCTGCGTACTCAGCCCTCTACTCTACTCCCTATACACTCACGACTATGTGGCCAGATTCTGCTCTAACTCCATCTACAAGTTTGCAGATGATACCACCGTAGTAGGCCGTATCTCAAACAGCGATGAGTCTGAGTACAGGAAGGAGATAGAGAGCTTAGTGGCATGGTGTCATGACAACAACCTTTCCCTCAATGTCAGCAAAACAAAAGAGCTGGTCATTGACTTCAGGAAAGGGGGCGGTATACATGCACCTGTCTACATCAATGGTGCTGAGGTTGAGAAGGTTGAGAGCTTGAAATTCCTAGGAATGAATATCACCAATAGCCTGTCCTGGTCCAATAATGTGGATACCATGGCCAAGAAAGCTCACCAGCGCCTCTACTTCCTCAGGAGGCTAAAGAAATTTCGCATGTTCCCTTTGACACTCACTAATTTTTATCAATGCACCATAGAAAGCATCCTACCTGGATGCATCACGGCTTGGTATGGAAACTGCTCTGCCCAGGACCGCAAGTAACTACAGAGAGTTGTGGACACAGCTCAGCACATCACGGAAACCAGCCTCCCCTCCATGGACCTTGTCTATACGTCTCGCTGCCTTGGTGAAGCAGCCAGCATAATCAAAGACCACACCCACCCGGGACATTCTCTCTTCTCTGCTTTTCCACTGGGTAGAAGAAACAGGAGCCTGACGGCACATACCAGTAGGCTCAAGGACAGCTTCTATCCCACAGATAAAACTTCCCTTATACGATGAGATGGACACTTGACCTCACAATCTACCTTGTTATGACCTTGCACCTTATTGTCTACCTACAATGCACTTCCTTATAGCTGTGACACTTTACTCTGTATTCTGTTATTGTTTTTACCCTGTACTACCTTAATGCACTCTGTACTACCTCAGTGCACTGTGTAATGAATTGATCTGTACGAATGGTATGCAAGACAAGTTTTACACTGTAGCTCGGTACAAGTGACAATAGTAAACGAATACTAATACCAATACCAATAGTGAGTCAGCAGCTTGACTTATACCTCAGTTGATTTTTATTTCTGTTGACTTCAATTGGGAGGCTGCTGGCCATGTAAAATCAAGAAAGCCACAATCACTTTTGATAATCTCAATTAATTTCAAGTGAAGGCTGGTGGCAATGTGGCCTCACCTCAATGCCTTTGAACATGTTGGAATTATGTTAGAAATTCGAGAGAATTAAATTCCTTCTCCTACAGTGTTTGAAGCACTCAGTAGATGTTTCTAATATAAGATAAGATATTATACATCTTTTGTTAATTCAGTCTCAGCATGATAAAAGCAATGCAATTGGGGGACAAAGTTCAAGATTCAAATTACAAATTTTGCAAGGCAATGCAAGAAGAATTATATTAAATGTCAGAATTTCAAAAGAAATAAGCCTGAATGATTTTCAGTGCTCTTAAGTGTGCTATCTTAACAAATACAGTAAGATTCAATAATAAATATAAATAAGTGGTACAGTGGCACCAGTTGAACTCTCCACGTACTGTTTCAAGAACCCCTCTTGGATGCACTGAAGAAATCCAGCCCCATCTAAGCCTCTTGTATTAAGGAAGTTCCAGTCAATACTAGGTAAGTTAAAGTCCCCCGCTATGACAACCCTGTTGTCTCTGTACCTTTCCACAATCTGTCATCTGTTCCTCCACCTCTTGATGGCTATTGGGAGGCCTGTTGTATAATCCCATCAGCATAATTGTACCTTCCTTATTTCTGAGCACCACCCAAGTTGCCTCTGTCGATGAGCCCTCCAGTATGTCCTGTCTGAGTACTGCTGGACATTCTCCCTTCAGCAGTGCAACCCCTCCACCTCTTCTACCCCCCTCTCTATCATGTCTAAAATAATGAAACTCTACCACCTGTTGCCCTGCTGCTGTGGTTCCCATCTCCCACCACTCTATTTTAAACCCTCCCGAGCAGCACTAGCAAACCACCCAGCGAGGATGTTGGTCCCCCTCCAGTTCAGATGCAAACCATCTTGTTTGTACAGGTTCCACCTGCCCTGGAAGAGAACCCAATGATCCATACATCTGAAGTCCTCCCTCCTGCACCAGCTCCTTAGCCACATATTGAACAGTACTATGTATCTATTTCTCACCTCACTAGCACATGGCACAGGTAGTAATCCTGAGATTACAATCCTGGAAGTCCTGCTTTTTAACTTTCTACCTAGCTCCCTAAAATCTCTTTGCAGGACCTTGTTCCTGCTCCTGCCTATGTCATTGGTACCTATACGGACCACTACCTCTGGCTGCTCACCCTCCCCCTTCAGAATATCCTGTACTTAGGCTGCGAAACATCCTTAACCCTGGCATCAGGGAGGCAACACACCATCCTGGAGTCTCGATTGAGGCCACAGAAACACCTATCTGCACCCCTTATGATCAAGCCTCCTATCACTATTGCTCTGCCTGACTTCACCCTTCCCTTCTTTGCCTCAGAGCCAGGCACAGTGTCATGAACCCAGCTACTGCTGCTGGCCTCTGAAAGGTCATTCCACCCCCCCCCCCCCCCCCACCAACAGTATCCAAAGAAGTATACCTGTTACTAAGGGGAATGGCCACAGCGGAATCCTGCACTGTCTGCCTACTCCCCTTACTTCACCTGGTGGTCACCCATCTATCTGTAGCCTGCACCTGAGGTGTGCCATATTCAAAAAGCTGAGATGTATTCTCCACTATACATCTATAGAAATTTGTAAGAGTCTTTGGTGACATACTGAATCTCCTCAAACTCTTAACGTAGTAGTCTCTGGTGTGCCTTCTTTGTGATTGCATCAATGTGTTGGGCCCAGGATAGATCCTCTGAGATATTGACACACAGGAACTTGAAGCTGCTCACCCTTTCCACTGCTGACCCCTCAGTGAGGACTGGTGCATGTTCTCCCAACTTCCCCTTCCTGAAGTCCACAATCAATTCCTTGGTCTTGTTGACATTGAGTGCAAGGTTGTTGTTGTGACACCACTCAACCAGCTGAGCTATCTCCTGTACGCCTTCTCGTCGCCATCTGAGATTCTACCAACAACAGTGGTGTCATTAGCAAATTTGAGCTGTGCTTAGCCACACATGAATGTAGAGAGAGTAGAGCAATGGTCTTAGCATACATCCTAGAGAAGCGCCTGTGTTGATTGTCAGCAAGGAGGAGGTGTTATTACTGATCCACACTGACTGTGGTCTTCCGATAAGGAAGTTGAGGATCCGGTTGCAGAGGGAGGTACAGAGGCCCACTACGGAGAGGTACACACCACCCTCATGTGTTTAGTGACCGTGACACACACAAATTTCATCCTCACTGTTCTAATTCAGTTCTGCTTTATAGCACTTTCATATCAAATGTCATTCGCACCTATGTGTAAGTAAGAGTCTATCACATTATAATGAATGATATTTTTGAAGAACATGTTGAAGAAAATAGAAGCTATAACAGATGTAAGTAAGTAAGGCTTACAATAGTGAAAGGGGAATTATCTGCAAATAAAAGCTTTTTCATTTTTAAATTTAATAGGCACAGCGACTCATGCCTCATTAACTAGAATATTTTAGTAGTTACACTTAAGGTCAATAACCTTTGTTGGATAATTGGTATTTTAAACTTCAAAAAGAGGATTGTAAATAAATTAACTAGCACTTAGAAAATAGTTGATATAATTTACTGCTTGATTAGACTGTTGAAGCAATTTCACTCCCTCGTACAATTTGTTGGAATTGTGAACTTTCTAAAGTGTGGTGCTAGAAATTCAGGGACATTGAACCATTGGTAACTGTAGCTCAGTCCAATATTATTGAAACTAAAAAAATGATTTTTGATGAAATATAAATAAATTCTGAAGAGCAATTTCAATCTATAATTTATGCAGATTAACATAGAATTATTATTTAAAACTGAAGTTGTTTGTTTCATTAATCTGTTTCCCTGCACTGAAGCTCACCCACTGTTATATTTCCTAACCATGTGACACAAGAATGTATCCACATTGAAATATGCTTCAGAAATTCACCTCTGTTGAAGCCAATGGAACTGAATTCAACATGATACTTCATTATAAAGCTCATTTTGTGCATACAACAGAGAATGAGTCTTTACCCTTAATTGGTAGTCTTTTCAAACAGTAACTCAATTTGCTTTAAAATGGTATTAGAGTAGCATCTGTCACAACAACCACTGAAGCTTAAATAATGCTGAAAACATTGAGAAAGTAATATGGAAAGAAGTCAAACTGATGATATTATGAGGGAGTGTGGGGTTCATTTTATATCAGAGGTCCACCATCTGCCTAATCTAATTCTGGCAGCGGAACCACTGGGATTCAGGAAAAATTACACCAATTTTTCTGAATCTTCTGTTGCTGCTGTGGTAGATGATTGGGAAAACCCTGCCACAGAAACTCACTCCAACTGACCTTTGGTTAAGATAATTGAGACAATTTAAATGGACATCAGGCACGGTGGTGTAGCAGTTAGCTCAACGACATTACAGTACCAGCGACCCGGGTTCAATTCCGGCCACTGTCTGTAAGGAGTTTGTACGTTCTCCCCGTGTCTGTGTGGGTTTCCTCCGGGTGCTCCGGTTTCCTCCCACATTCCAAAGACAGAGATGTGGGCATGCTATGTTGGGGCCGGAAGCATGGTGACACTTGAGGGCTGCCCCCAGAACATACACCAAAATGGATTTCACTGTGTGTTTCGATGAATATGTGACTAATAAAGATATCTTTTCTTATCTCTTATCTTATCAAAGATCCTATTAAACTTCTTCAACAGCTGAAGGTTCATGGTTGTCTTAGTCAAGGTTCACTACAGCATTACTCTCAAAGGCCTATTGTCTGGAAGTGACTGATTCTACCTGATATCAGAAGCTGGACAAGTTCAGATCTGGCTAGTAACTGGATAGGAAATTATCCAGCATATTGCTCTGCCCGTGAATCATCTATGACATAAAAAGTATGTTGAATCAGCAAAGGTGTCCTGATGATTGTAGTGGTCTTGAGAATGACTTTAACTTTTTTGTCACTAGCAAAATAGATTGAAAGTCACTTTCTAATCGGCTGTTTGTGGGAACTTCCGGCTTATCTACTGCAATTGTCAATGTGACACTAGTGACCGTCAGTAATTAATGGTTCCAAAGTATTTTGGAAAATCTTGAGAAAAGACAGGATAAAATCAAACCTATTTGTGGAATTGAGTTGTCTGGTTCCATGGGCCATAACACAGCACATCTACAGAATAAATGTCATTTTTCAATACGGCAGTTTTGAAAAACTGTTGAAGCCTGCATTACTCTCTTCACAATCTACTTTTACAGTCTCAGTGAGCAGCTGACGGACTATTTGTGTGGTATTCACAAGTACTTTTGACATAATTTACTGTTTATGAGATGTTCATTATATATGACAACATATAATAACACAAAGTGAGTAGTTTTATAATGGGATGAAGTATTTGAAACTTTTTTGAGCATCTGACTAAATTTCTCAGTCATAATTAATTTCACATTCCATACAGCGTGGAAACGTGCCCTCTGGCTCATCAAGTCTGCGCTGACCGCCGATCACCCATTTGCACTAATCACATTTTATTTTCCCCACATTCCCATCAACTTCCTTCAGATTTTACCACTGACCTACACACCAGAGGCAATTTATAGTAACCAATTAACCTACCAACTTGTATGTTGTTGAGATGTGGGAGGAAATCAGAGCATCCAGGGGAAACCAATGCAGTCACAGGGAGAACATGCACATTCCACACAGGCAGGACAAGATGTCAGGATTGAACCAGTGTTTGGAACTGTGAGGCAGTAGTTCTACTAGCTGCACCAGTGTTCTGTCCCAAAACAGTGACATAGGACCTTTTATGTCCATCTGATTGACCAAATGAGGTATCAGTTCAACATCTCATTCAAAAGATGAAAATCCAATAATGCAGCGCTTCTAAAACTGCAAAAGAGTTTCGCCTTAACTTTTTGTGTGTCAAGTTCTGAACCCGTAATCATCTGACTTAGAAGTGGAAATGTTACGAACGTGAGCAATGGATCTGCTAAGTGTGTGGGATAAAATGACATGTTAAACCACAATACACATCAGCTATATTTCGGGAAGGCTAACATCCATAAAAAATGAAAAAAGACCAAATTAATTCAAGCTCAGCAGATCTGTTCTCTGGTGTAAATGGGCATCAAGGAACATGGATTGAAATATGATTGTTTCAGAAATGAACTAAATTTTCAAAAGAAATATTTGATGCAGAGCGATGATAAAAAACATCTCAAAGTATAAATAGTCATGTGGAGGAATGTTATAAAGGTTAAATGGAATATAAATTTTCAATAATGATTGTGAAATAAATCCAGATTTGTGAGCAGACGTGTTTGATGTGCTGAATTCAAGAACGTAAGGGAAATCGATCTAAATTTACTGTAGACATGCAGAGTGTTACTAAAGAGTAGCATCTAATGATAAATAGATCATTCATGTTAGGGAAATACATAATATGCTGTGAAAAAAGTAACTGGGGTGTGATAAGATTGACGTCAATTTAAGCTGGATAATTTTAGAATTACAACTTCAGTAAAGTTTTTATGTCTAGGAAAAGGTGTTGTCATGTTACTTATCCTGATTCGGTTTACAGACTTTTTAAAATATACTCTCTCAAGCTGAAATAATCATTCTCAGGTCCATAGGAAACAGGTATGGCAGGAAAGATTCAGCTGACAATAAATTGCACACTTGAATGGGGTGAGGAAGTCTTACAAGATTTTATCTATTCGTCTCTGGTCTTTATTTTTCATTTGGACCAATATAGAATGTTTATCTTATGTAATTAATTTTTTAATCCACTTTAACAACAGGTAATTCAGGCTTATTCAATGATGGAGAATCTGGTTAGACCAAATCAGCAGATCTTACTGGTGTGCCAGTTGGGACTCCTTGGAAGGTGCACGCAATGGGTAAGCCATGAGAGTTTCTGATTATTTCTGAATGATCCTGGTGAAATTGTGTGTGGATATGTCTGGAGGTTGATTAAAGATAGATTTGGACTTGACATGATGCCTTCAGTGGAAGATTATCATAGTCCTGCATTCTGTAGGCTTGCACATTGACATCACAGCAGAAAATGATTTGTGTATTTGGAACTACAGCCCACAACTATTTGCATCCTCAACTGAAGGAAAATAGTAACTTAATGGGGTAGAAGCCACAAGAGCACCAGGTACCAGTACAGGCATTATTATAATTCCTAATAATCACAAGATGACAAGACAAGGGAGCAGAAGTAGGCCATTTGGCCCATCGAGTCTGCTCCAAAGAAAAGGGGAAAAAGAAAAAAGAAATAAGAAATGGGGGGGGGAAGTCTGCTCCATGAGCAAAAAAAAACCAATTCTAACCCCAATTTCCTGCCTTATCCCCACATCCTTTGATACCTTGACTAATTAGATATCAATCTATCTCCTCCTTAAACGCCTCCAATGATCTGGCCTCCACTGCTGTACGTGGCAAGGGATTCCATAAATTCACTACCCTCTGGCTAAAGAAATTTCTCCTCATCTCTGTTTTAAACCTGTAACCTCTAATTCTAAGATTGTGCCCTCTGGTCCTGGATTGGTATTGGTATTGGTTTATTATTGTCACTTGTACCGAGGTACAGTGAAAAACTTGTCTTACAAACCGATCTTACAGGTCAATTCATTACACAGTGCAGTTACATCAAGTTAGTACAGAGTGCATTGATGTAGTACAGGTAAAAAAAACAATAACAGTACAGAGTAAAGTGTCACAGCTACAGAGAAAATGCAGTGCAATAAGGTGCTAGGTCACAACAAGGTAGATCGTGAGGTCATGAGGTCATAGGTCATAGTCCATCTCATTGTATAAGGGAACTGTTCAATAGTCTTATCACAGTGGGGTAGGAGCTGTCCTTAAGTCTGGTGGTACGTGCCCTCAGGCTCCTAAACCTTCTACCCGATGGAAGAGTAGAGAAGAGAGAATGTCCCGGGGGGGTGGGGTCTTTGATTATGCTGGCTGCTACACCAAGACAACAAGAGGTAAAGACAGAGTCCAAGGAGGGGAGACTGGTGACCGTAATGCGCCGGGCTGTGTCCACAACTCTCTGCAGCTTCTTGCGGTCTTGGGCAGACCAGTTGCCATACCAAGCCGTGATACATCCTGATAGGATGCTTTTTATGGTGCATCGGTAAAAGTTGGTGAGAGTCAAGGGGGACAAACCAACTTTCTTTAGCCTCCTGAGGAAGTAGAGGCGCTAGTGAGCTTTCTTGGCCATGGCATCCACGTGCTTTGTCCAGGACAGGTTGTTGGTGATGTTCACTCCCAGGAACTTGAAGCTCTCAACCCTCTCGACCTCAGCACCATTGATGTAGACAGGTGTATGTACACCACCCCCTTTCCTGAAGTCAATGACCCTCTCTTTTGTTTTGTTGACATTGAGGGAAAGGTTGTTGTCATGACACCATGTTACTTGGCTGTCTATCTCCTTCCTGTAGCCCGACTCATCGTTATTTGAGATGCGGCCTACTACGGTGGTATCATCTGCAAACTTGTAGATGGAGTTAGAGCAGAATTCACCCACCAAGGGAAACAGCTTGGCCACATCTACTCTGTCCAGTCCTTTCAACATTTTAAACGTTTCTATAAGGTCCCCTCTCATTCTTCTGTACTCCAGTGAGTACAGTCCAAGAGTTGACAAACGCTCATCATACATAAGCCCTTTCATTCATCCTCGTAAATCTCCTCTGAACCCTCTCCAACATCAGCACACCCTTCCTAAGATATGGGGCCCAAAACTGTACATGGTATTCCAAATGAGGCCTCACTAGTGCCCTGTAGAGCCTCATCAACACTTCCTTACTTTTATACGCTATACCTCTCGAAATGAATGCCAATATAGCACGAGTACCTCTAAGTCCCTTTGTACTTCTGTACTTTGAATTTTCTCCCCATCTAGATAATAATCTGCCCGTTTATTTCTGTTTCCAAAGTGTACAACTGCACATTTCTCAACATTGAATCTCATCTGCCATTTCCTTGCCCATTCTCCTAAACTATCTAGGTCTCCCTGCAACCTTCCTGTCTCCTCAATACTCTCTACTCCTCCACCTATCTTGGTGTCATCCACAAACTTAGCCACAAAACAATTTACTCCATCATCCAAATCGTTAATGTACAGGGTAAAAAGAAGCGGCCCCAACACCAACCCCTGTGGAACACCACTAGTAACCCGTAGCCAACCAGAACAGGATCCTTTTATTCCCACCCTTTGCTTTCTGCCAACCAGCCAATGCTCCACCCATCCTGTTATCCTACTTGTAATTCTATGACCTCTCATCTTATTAATCAGTCTCTTGTGTGGCACCTTGTCGAAGGCCTTTTGAAAGTCTAAATACACAACATCTACCGCCTCTCCCTTATCCACCCTACCTGAGATTTCTTCAAAAAACTCCAATAGGTTGGTCAGGCAGGATCTTCCCTTCACGAAACCATGCTGGCTTGGACCTATCTTGCCTTGCACCTCTAGATATTCCATTACCTCATCCTTGAGGATCGATTCTAATAACTTTCCCATCACCGATGTCAGACTAATAGGTCTGTAATTTCCTTTATGCTGCCTCCCACCTTTCTTATACAGCGGAACTACATTTGCGACCCTCCAGTCCTCCGGAACCATGCCGAAGTCTATTGATTCCTGGAAAATTATCACCAATGCCTCCGCTATCTCTAAAGCCACCTCCTTCAGAACCTGGGAATGCACCTCATCCGGTCTGGAAGACTTATCAGTCTTTAGTCCATTTAGCTTTCCCAGCACCTTCTCTCTAGTAATCTTAACTGAACTCAATTCCATTCCTTGAGACCCCTGAATATCCGGTATATTGCTGATGTCCTCCACAGTGAAGACCAATGCAAAATACTCATTTAGTTCCTCTGCCATCTCTTCATCATCTATTATAATCTCTCCTGCACCGTTATCGATTGGTCCTGTATCAACCTGTGTCTCTCTTTTGCTCCTTATATATTTAAAAAAAACTCTTAGTATCCTTTTGAATGTTATCTGCCAACTTCCTTTCATAATTCATCTTTTCTTTCCTAATGACCTTCTTAGTTTCTTTCTGCAGGTTTTTCAAAGTTTGCCAGTCTTCTGTTTTCCCACTAATTTTTGCTTCCTTGTATGCCCTCCCTTTTGCTTTTATTTTAGCCTTCACCTCTCTCGTTATCCACATTTGTGCCTTTTTTCCATTCAAAACCTTCTTTTTTCTTGGAATATATCTAGCCTGCATTTTCCTTATTTCTTGTAGAAATTCCATCCATTTCTGGTCCACCATCCCTCCAGCCAGCTTACTCTTCCAATCAATTTGGGCCAGCTCCTCTCTCATGCCACTGTAACTTCCTTTGTTCCACTGAAATATCGATACACCAGTTATCAGCTTCTCCTTCTCAAATTTGAAACTGAACTCAATCATATTGTGATCACTAGTTCCTAATGGTTCCTTTACCTTTAGTTCCCTAATCACCTCCGGTTTGTTACACAGCACCCAATCCAAAACAGCCGATCCCCTGGTGGGCTCATCAACATAATATCTGGAATATCCCAATATATTATAAGAGACTCATATTATGAGTCCATTTAATAGTATAGAATTGATTTCAAACTTTAAAAAATGTTTCAAAACTCAACTGACATAGTCTCACCAGTAAACTGAGCTTAGTGACAATTGGAACCTTAGTAAGACTGAAACTGAAAGTCCATCAAGAGATAGAATAGAGAAAGAATTAATACATTTTTAAACATTTTTTTGTGTCAGACTCTTCGATAACAAGAGTTATTGAAAACTCCAGGCTGCTAGAGAATTCTGTGGACAGCTCCCAACACCCAACATCTTTTACTTCAGCTGTCTTAAGCATATACAAGGCATATTTAATACAACTGTAGCATGTGCTAACTTGTCTGAACGATGAGTGGAAAGCTGCATGAACATATACTGACAGTGAAGTCTGCATAGTGCAAAGGGACCTCTGCTGAAATATGCCTTGTTGTGTGGTGCCTCAGATAATATTTCAAACAGATTGAGAACATATTGCTGAACAAATGAACTTCTGCCACAATAGGCTCAAGAAGATTAATTCAATGTGCATGCACAATGTGTCTAATAGAAAATGAAATTAAATAATACCATGAATAATAAATCCAAAGGATTTATGTAACAAAGAACAGAAGGCCAACCATTCTTAGACAGGAACATTGAACAGTTCTTTTTCCTTTTCACTATATATTTACACTGCAGTTTACTAATGATTTTCATGCTGTTAATCTAATTGAAATATTCAGGGTTAAAGTTACATTATTTTTGAACTGAAGCTTGACATATCTGAAAAGAAAAACAGCGGCAGAAAAGCAACTAATTGACATAGTGATTAAGTGACAAATATCTGATGCTTTACACAATGTCTGTCAGTCACGTATTTAACATTTTCTGTAGATTACTTTGTGTGCTCAACAGCCTCATTACTTCCATAGGGAGATCCCACATCCTTTATCTGTCAGAATACATATAAACACAAGAACATACAAATTAAGAGCAGGGGGTCACTCAGCCTCTTGAGCCTGCAGATCCATTTACTAAGACATGGTTGATCTGAATATAACCTCAACCCTGCATTTCTGTCAGCCCATGGTAACCTTTCACCCCATTATTTATCAAGCATCTATCTGCTTCTGCCTTAAATATATTCACTATCCTTTGAGGAATTTTCAAAGACTCACAATTTTCTGAGAGAAAAAAAATGCCTCAAACTTATCTTAAACAGGTGACCTCTTATTTTTCAACAGCAACCTTCGTCTAGATTCTCCCACAAGAGGATACATCCCCTCCACATCCATCCTGTGAAGACCCCTCAGGATCTTGTATGTTCTAATCATGTCCCCTCTTAATCTTAGTCTCCAGCAGATACAAGCCTAGCCCATCCAACATTTCCTCAAAAGGCAACCTGCCCATTCCAGGTATTAGTCTGGTAAACCTTCTCTGAACTGTCCTCCCAAAATAGGGAGACTAATGTACACTATTCTCCAAATGTGGGCCTCAACAATACCCTATATAACTGAAGGATAACCTCCCTACTTTTGTATTCAATTCCTCTTCCAATAAATGATACTATTCTGTTAACTTTTCTAATTACTTGCTGTACCACTATACTGGTCTTTTGCCAATTAAGCACTGGAACAGCTAGATCCCTCTGCATCTCAGAACTCATCAGTGCCTGCAAGTATAATTGCACTGTCCAAAATCTACTCACAGACCATCTCCAGGTTAAGAATGCCCACATTATGGACAACCCTTACATATGAACGAGGTCCCATAATATTAAATTCAAAAGTCTGACATATGTGCATAGTACGTATGTCAGACTTCTGAATTTAATAGTATGATGGGAGTTTGTTCATTCCTATGAACAGCAGAACTCTCCCTCCACTTTTAGTAATTGTTCTTTCTTCTCAGTCTTATTTGCTTTTGATGCCACTCATTACAACATTACAATACTGTAGAGGTGTGGTTACTATATCAAGTGATTTTTGTGTATTTTCCGAGTTCTAGACAAAATTGACTTACGGACGTATGTAAAGAATGCAACCCGTTTGTTACGGGGGGGGGGGGGGGGTTGAGGAGAGGCAGCCTGTATAAGATTAAGGCTAGAGTTGCAGCTATATTTTTAATACAGAGTGATCAGCATGAAACATTAACTCTACTACTTTTTCCATAAATGTTGGTGATTAGCTGAGTGTTTGCAACAATTTTCATCTTTATTTCAGATACCAATCATCTGCAGTATTTTTGTTTTGATAGTTCATCTAGACAACAAGAGTGAGATGAGGCCAGATACAAACAAATTGATTTTTGCTACACAGCGGGTGAACTGTTATGATTCAACTTAATCCTCTAAATCATTGTAACCTGCCTACATGTGGTATAAAACAGTAAATTTCCCCACATCACTGAGTCACTTTGATGGAAACAAAATGGGAACTAATTTCTGAAGAATTTTCTTTACTAGACAATGTTGAATTTTGCTATTATTTTTGACTTTTTAAGCAAAGGATTTGGAAAGAAAAGTCACATGAAGGCTTTAGCTTGGAAACTAAATCATGTGGTGCTGTTAATTTCAGTGTTATGTTGCTGATATGGGTAGAATTTCAATTGCAATCCACACTCACAGGATTATAGCCTGCAAAAATGGGCATGGGTTTTGCCAAGCATGATTAACTGGTACATAATGTGGGCAGCAAGGCAACATCGTGCTGCCTGTTGTGTTGTCTGGTTTCCACATGTCACCAGTACTAATTGCACTGTTGGTTGGTCACATTTGTCAGCAGGATCCCAAAATTAACACTTGATAGCACTAATCAAAGCTATAATGCACTGCTTAAATTTAACCTGCACCTTGTAGAATTATATTGTAACTAGAACAGACATTGAGAGTCATGTGTGAGCTGGGAAAGAAAGAAGAGCGGTTGAACTTTGGACAGAGTGGGCACCCAGGTTTTCTGACCATCGAGGGCCTGCTGGAGGATGTGGCAAAGGGGAAAGAGATCCTACATCTGCGAAGGATCAAGAAGAATGCTCCAGACATATGATGAAAGCCAGATGGCAAAGGAGTTCATTGCCAATAGTCAAGCAGGTGGAACACACTGCTTCATAATGAGAGTTGATAGACCCTCCTGGGCATATAACATTGACAGATCTTCTGACAGTGATCGCTTAAATGTTACATGTTAGATTGGGGATTCATGTGTGGAATCTGTATGTTACATAGGTACAGTCCATCTCTTCCTGAGCCACTGTTTAGATATGTCTGCATGTTCATGCCAACTGCTGATTTCCAGAAATGAATTTACTTCTTCTTGAGTAAGGAGCGTTCATGAAGCTACAAATACACTGGTATGCTGCAAATGCCTCCACTTCCTGAAATAATCTGAATGCTAACAAGTTTGTACTCTGACTTCCATGGCCACCGTCACAGCAGACCAGTTATGCCTTCATGATTGGAATTCAGCTAGAGCAGGTGGCAAATCTCAGCAACTATTGATTTGTAAAAATCTTAGCCCCCAGATAAAATAACACTTAGACAGGTAGAGAAAAGAGTATTACTCATTGAATGCTCTTGGCTGGTTGCATTATCCTGGCCTGAGCCCATCTCTCCTGACTCCCTTAGACTCCCCTGACAAGGCAGCCTTGCCTTGGTTCCTTTCCTCCTGTTCCTTATCATGCACGTTGCTCAATGGGACCATAACTAATTCAGCAATAATTAGTAATAAAACATTTTTTTCTTCATTTTTGGAATTTGGAACATCACTGGCAAGGCCCGCATGAATTGCCTATCTCCAGTTGCCCTTGAGAAGGTGGTGGTGATCCACCTTCTTGAATCGCTGCAGTCCATTTGGTGAAGATCCACAGTGCTGTTGGGTCTGCAGGATTTAGACCATGTACATATCAATGAAGGACCGGGGATATATTTCCAAGTCAGGATGGAGTTCAGTTTGGAGGGGAACCTGCAGGCAATGGTGTTCCCATGTGCCTGCTACCCCTGTCCTCCTCGGTGGTGGTGAGTGTGGATTTCAGGGGTGCTGTGGAGTAGCAGTGGGAAATGGGAGTGAGCAGGACGTGTTACTCTGCATAGCATACTCTGAGGCGTATCCTATTATGCTCCTGATTTGTGCCTTGGGGTGTCTGGAGGTGAGTCACTCACCACAGGATACCCAGCTTCTGACCTGCTCATGTAGCCATAGTTTTTGCGGCTGGTTCAATTGAATTTCTGCAAATATTACTTGCCTCGTATCAGTCCATGTCTGAGTGTTATAAAGGGCCTAATGCACACAGGTTTGAGCTGCTTCATTTGCTCACAAGTTGTGAATAAAATTAAATATTATGCAATCATTAATGAACATTACCATTTCTGATCGTATGATGGCAGGAAGTTCATTGATGAAGCAGCTGAAGATGGTTGGGCCAAGGAACTTCCCTGAGGCACTCCTGCACTGATGTCCTGAGGCTGGGATGATTGATCTCAGACAACCACAACTATCTTTCTTTCTGTGGTGTATGATTCCAGCCATTGGAGTATTTTCCCTCTGATGCCCATTGACTTAAGTTTTACCAGGGCACCTTGATGTCACACTGAGTCAATTGGTGCCTTGATGTCAAGGCCAGTGTTCACCATCTGACTTCTAGAATTTAGTTCTTTGGTCCACATTTGGACAACACTGTGATGAGGTCTGGAACAAAGTGGTTCTGCTGAAACCCAAAGTGGGCAACAGTTATCGGTGAGTAGGTGCTGTTTGGTAGCACCGTTGATGATTGTTTCCATTACTTTGATTATTGAGAGTTGGTTAATTGATTGATAACAATCGAGATTTGGTTTGTTCTGAGTTTTGATTTTCCACATTGTCAGTTAGATGCCAACAATCATTAGATAAGATTTCTTTATTAGCCACATGTACTTCGAAATACACAGTGAAATGCATCTTTGTGTAGAATGTTTTGGGGGTAGCCCGCGAGTGTCACCACACTTCCGGCACCAATGTAGCATGCCCACAACTTCCTAACCCGTACACCTTTGGAATGTGGGAGGAAACCGGAGCACCCAGAGGAATCCCATGCAGTCACGGGGAGAACACACAAACTCCTTACAGACAATGGCCAGAATTGAACCCGGCTTGTTGGTGCTGTAATAGTGTTACACTAGCCGCTACACTGCCGTGCCTACCCAAAATTCAGCACAAATTGCAAGAATACTTCGATCACTGGTTCTCAGCTTGCTGAGCACAACAAGCACCTCCTCCACCTCAATCCCCAACAAATCTCCAAATCATTAAGGATGTCTTTAAAAATAATGTAGATGTGATGCTTCTTCTTACAGTTCAGATTTGATTTCATTTATGTCATTCATACAGTGTATATGGGCAAGCCAGCTGGCCAAGGTAGATGGCAAATAGTGCTGCACCAGACTGACTTTACTGCCATGTACCCTGCATTCTTCTACATGCCATTATGAAAAATAATGAGAGTCATGCTATAATCCCGTGAGTGTGGATTGCATTTGAAATTCTACCCATATCAGCAACATAACACTGAAATTAACAGCACCATATGATTTAGTTTCCAGGCTATAGCCTTCATGTGACTCTTCTTTCCAAATCCTTTGCTTAAAAAGAGTCAAACATAATACCAAAATTCAACATTGTCTAGTGAAGAAAATTCTTCAGGATTACCACTGCCTTCTTCAAAACAATTCCAGCTGCTAGCCCTTTTGGATTTAGAGAGAAGTAACCAACACAATTAATTAATGATCTGAATGCAAACGAGCATGTAGCAAGAGTAACCATGACATAGGGCTTGTGGGTCACATGTCAAGATTTAAAATTTAATAAGCCAGAGTTCGATGGGATGTGACATAAACTGACAATAAATGGAGTTGCATTATTAAAGGAGAGATCAATAGGTAAATTGCGGGAAGCATTCAACAAACTATTTAATGCAAAGCAAAACCGGAAGTTGGACTCACATGCAGCTGTTTACATCTCCTTGCTGCCGCCGTGTTCCAGTGGTGAGGGAAACCCAGCAGCTTGTGGATAAAAATAGAATGACTGTTAAAATGCAGGCAGGCATCCTCATAAAATTTAAATGTCTGTCTTGCTTCCTGAAAACTGATTGGCTGCTCAGCCCTCATCTTGCCTCTCTTAACACTGAGCTACATATCATCGTATAAAGAATTACTGGAAAACTGATGCTGGAGAAAACAGGGACACTGCAATAGGCAATGTATTATACAAGTATGACCTGTAGAACAATGTGTTCTACTTTATTACAGTAATTTTCTGGCCTTACTATCGATTATTTCCTTGCAATAGCTTGGGAATTTAAAGAAGACTTTAAAATAAACATATTGGCCTGAGGCAGCTTCTGATAGGAAACTATTCGGGGAATATTAGGTATATGTTCACCCTGGCTATGAAACCTCTCTTTACCATGGTTACCATTGGCAACTAAGTGCTTTAACTTCAGCTCTTACGTCATGAGGAAAATCCAGAAGTGGCTGCACTCATTTACACGAATCATTGAAAATTTCATTCTGAACTAAATGGGGAGAAGGCAGAAGATTTTTGACCAGATATTCCATCGCATAGCATTTGCCTTTTATAAATGAGATGCAGTGCAAAATGGTATGTGACCACAAATGGTAATTCATAGAATGGCAATGCCCATATTGAAAACTTTGTTCTGTCACATCGAACAAGAGTTACATGAATCCAAGCATATTGCACCAAGGCTCCCATGCGAGATTGTGTCTTGGATATGGAGTTAACACTCTGTACACCAGGTACAGGAAAGCAAATGTTAATAGTAGGGAGATGTCAATAGTAGGAATTGTTGCATTTCCCCTTGGTAGACTGCTGGTGGAAGTCATGGTCACAATGAGCATTGAGCTCCAGAGTGACTGACATCTTGGACATAGAAAAATAGGTGCTTTAGTGGTAGCAAGAGAGGGTGGAAAGGCAAGGTAACTTCCCAGAGGAGCCTGAAGGAGGACAGGAAGTAGGTGTCTGACTGGAGACACAATTCCTCAAGTGTCCAGTAAGAACCATATTCCTGCCTCCAGTTCTTCAAGGAACAATGGATCTGGGAGTTAAGGTTTCCTAAGTTAATGATGACAGAGTTATTTATGCGTGCACTTGAGCCTGGACTACTCTGCCTTCAGAGATGAAGATCAGTGTTGTCCTGAAACTCTTAATCTCTGGAGTTTTCCAGGTGGCAGTATTTTGTTGTTATATCACTGCTTAATCCACTGCTATTTATCTTCCATGGATAGCCACGTAAGAAGTTCTGCTGTCCCCTCTGACAGAATTTCCATTTATCTCTTTCACATCGATCAACTTCATTGGTTTATCTTTCTCCTTCTTGCCTGAGGACAGGAATCTACCAAAATTTGCTTTTCCAGCCACATATTTCCTTAGTAAATGTCTTTGACTCAAGCCTTATTTAATGTGGGTTTTAATTAACATTCTATCCTTTCTATTTTGGATCCACCACATAGAAGAAATCTTCAAGATCTTCAGCATTTCTCAAAGCGCCATTCTTGTCACATTCTGAGATGCATGCATCATGAACTCCTGAATGCCATGCATCAGAACATGCATGCTCCTGACCTTTCTCTTCGGCAGCATTGACTCACTCTTTTTCAAAGTTACCATCACCCATGGTTTCATTTCATCCAGTGTTTCATCAAAAGACTCTTTTTCTTTAGGTTAATTCCTGATTTAAACAGACTTTTGGTATCCCACTGTAAATTGCGCTGGGGAAATTGACATTATTTCCTATGAAGTTAGTTCATAGTCCATCAAACATGGTCAAATAAGGCTGTGGCATTAATAGTTCCCCAAACCTCAGACTTGCAACAACATGCACATTTGTTGTTGACCACTTGGGAGTTCCATCTCAGCAGAAACCACTGAAATGCTTTTCTAACTGATGAACGGAATGCAATATTAACATAAATTGGGGTTAAGATCCCCAAAAGAGAAAGACCTTTGTTGAAACTTACCTTGTTTTTGCAAGTCTGTTACGAGTTAAACCTTAAAAAAGTCACCGTACCCTTGGGAATTGAGCACACAATCCAGGCTGACACTTCATTGCAGCACCATGGTTAAAGTCAAATATTATGCTCTTTGCCTCTTCAGGTGGATGCTAAATCTTCAAGGGTCTATTTGTAGAAGAGTCCTGTCCAACATTCATCCTTCATTGAACACGATAAAAATAATTTAACTGGTGATTCAACACTATTTGTGGGATATTACTCTGCACAACTTAGTTGCAACATTTGCCTACATTATGATAATGAGTAAACTTTGTAATCAATAGGCTGTATCAGCCCACCATTGCCAAACACCCCCTCTTCCCCACTGCAATTTCTTGTGGCTGCACTGAATATTTGTGATCCCACTGGATTGACTGAACTAGAACCCTAGCTGCTCTGACTGTTCTGTGAGGTGCAGTGGTCCGCAAATGGTGACAAAGTCTCAGATGGTGGAAAACAAATAAAACTGTGGATGCTGGAATATAAAATGAAAACCAAAACTGCTGGATGAGCTCAGCCAGTCAAGCAGCATCTGTGGAAAGAGAAACTAGTTAACCAGTTAATGTTTTGGGTCAAGGATCCTTCCTCAAAACTGGGAGAAAGTAGAGCTGGGAGGAAGACTGAGGTTTAAGACAAAAGACTATTTGGAGATTGGTTAAGGCAGATCAGGTGATAAGGAGTATGAGTACGGCTGTTAGGAAGGCCCATCATTCTACTTATGTCCCTTTCTCACCATAAAAAATGAAGTGAGAAAGGGACATAAGTAGAATGATGGGAAAAAAATGAGAGGGCAGTTTTCCTGAAGTTAGAAAATCCACCATTCATTCCAGAAGGCTGCAAAGTGCCCAGAGAAATGAGACAAAATATAAGATGTTGTTGGTTGTCAGGTGGTGAATCCTGAGGTCCAACCCACTCGCTGCTGTCAAAGGCCCTTGTACAATTTTTAAATGTCTGTGATAATCAGGAAGATTTAAAAACAATCTAATTATCAAATAGAAAAATAATACATTTACTTAAAAACATTGTAAATACTGGAAATTAATTAAAAACATAAAGCTAAATAAGGAAGAGTAAACAAACCATTAATCTGTATTTTCCTTTTCAATCAAGGGCAATAAGCCCATTCAAGTGATTGTGATCATGCTTCATATGTCAGCCATTCCTCGTGCAAAACTGAAGAGTCAGATGCAAAGTGCTTTCTAAGCTCAAGACATATGTGCTATGTTCCTGGTCTCAGTAGCGAATCCAGTTGTGGAACCAAAGGTCAGACACACAGGCAGTCCTCTTTAGAACTGCTGACAAAAGGTATATTTAGGCCCATTGAATTAGCTGTGAAGTAATTTAGGATGAACTAAGACTATGAAAGGCTCTCTGTAAATGTATTTTTTCCTTTGCTTACATTTTTAGC
The DNA here is from genome assembly GCF_009764475.1 of Pristis pectinata. Lineage (NCBI taxonomy): Eukaryota > Metazoa > Chordata > Chondrichthyes > Rhinopristiformes > Pristidae > Pristis > Pristis pectinata. The sequence goes on along the minus strand of NC_067408.1, from coordinate 71,885,317 downwards.
AGTTAATATTATTTTGATTTTTAATTTAATTCCACCAGAAATTTGAAATATTACAATAAATCTCCCAACTGGTTTGTCAACTAATTGTGCAGGAGCTCTGCTTCTCACAAAATGACTTTAAAGTAGGCTGCAGTACCCAGAACACCAATGTAAATTGAAATGCTAACACTAGTGATGAATACTAATTGTTTACCAAGCCAATATTATTTGGCCTGGACATTAAGAACAGATTGCTGAGCAAATGAATTTCTGCCATATTTTGTCCAAGAAAATTGGTTTGAAGTTGCATGCATGACATGACTGACAAGCAGCAAGCCTATACAAAACTGATCTAGATAATGACAAAGGTAGATTTAATTTTAAATAGGTTAATGTCTGTACAATGCTGCACAAGTGCAATTAGCATTTTCTACAAACATCTGCAAGAATAATCGATTGCTTTATATTAAATTTCCTGCCGTTAAATTATTTTGTTTTATATACATTGTGCTGTTTTAATGTATATTAGCTAGTTCTTTGGTAGATAATGGCCGTGCCTTTCAACACTTTTTGTGGCCTGGTACTGTATCATAAGTCCCGGGAGAAATCACACATTAGGACTGAAATTCTTCTCTGTGTTGTATCTGTTGCAAGTCACAAGCACAAATTAACATTTAGTATTTTGGAACAACAATAAATATTTATCCATTCTTGCAAAATTGCAGTGGGATAAGCCATTAAGTGATAATGAAAAATGAGTATTCAAAGTAAGCTTCTTTCAGATGTATTTTGTCTTGCATTAGAGGGTGAGACATTTGTATCAAGCACAGTCTCATAATACAAGGATTGCACAATGATCAGTGCCTGTGCTGGTTCAGTTGCACTCTGGCCTTTGAATCAGAAAGTTGTGAGTTAAGTTGCACTTCAGCCACTTGAGCAAAAAATTTAAACTGATGGAGGCATTTCGTTTTGGATGAAATGTTAGATTGAGGCCTGTCTGCTCTCCCAAGTGGGGGGTGGGGGGGGGCAAAAGATGCTATGGCCCTATTTTAAAGAAGAACAGGGGAATTACCCCCAGTGTCCACACCAACGTTTATCTGGCAATCAATATTATTAAAACAAAGTAGTTGGGCACTATCACGTCACTCTTTGTGGCTAGTTTTGCAAGCACTTTGGTATGTCCAAAGATCATGAAAAGCACAATACAAATGCAAGTTTCTTATCTTTTGTGACATACTACTTACGAATTTGCTAATAAAATAGTGGCTGTAAATGTTATTTCAGGAAACATCATTTTACTATTAGCATGTATTAAATATAACATTAATATAGCAAAGACGATTGGCAGGTTTCCAGGATGGAGTCAATACGTTGAAAAGAACTATTCACAGCTAATTCAGCAACAGAGTTGAATCAAGTAAATCTCACTTCGCTGGATGTGCTAGAAGTGAAGAAGAATGCTGAGGTGCAGAGAAAAATCAGGAAGTTTACAGGTTACTGGAAGGACAACTATCTGGACCTGCTATGACCCAAAAAATCACATTTGCTTCCGACTACAGAATGACCATGGCTTGCCAAGAAAGCCAGAGATGAAGTGTGGATTGTAGTTGAATTAGACCTTCTCTGCAGTGCTAGCAGAAGTAAAAGTAACAACACCTAGCATTTTAGTAACAGGATCTTTCCAGTAATCTCATCAGAGGAGCAAAATGTAGCCAATTTTGTTTCTTCATTACATTAGCATGGCAACAGATGACCGTTTTTAGGGACATTCCTTTCAACATTAAGTACCTAAGATAAGAATTCACCACCAGCAAGGAAGGCACTGATGATGATGTGTGAAAAATTTCCTTTCCAGGGGCAGAGCTCCATTAACTGAACCCATACACCCATTCAAACAACTGCAATTTTCCAACATGCCATTCAACAGAAAATGATAGCTTTCTATTGATGACATTATTTCTGTTGATGCACACTATGGAAAACTGATGTTTGAAATCAGAGTATAGTGGCATTAGGGTGCATTCTGTGATGACTACATGGTCAACTGGGCTCCTAGTGTATAATAACTGCTGTATCTGTCCCGGACAGAGGCTTCCATGTTTGCATTGCAGTGGACTGTAAGGGTGAAATGTCCACAACTAGTGACTTGCAACTCCAATGTGCCAAGCACAATTCTTGTTGTGTTGAAGGATGCATCCATATTGCCAGTCTGAGCTGATAATGCTGGAAGTGCTGTGAGTTGCATGTTGGTGGTGCCTTTCAGTACTTATATATTCTGTCTTCCGGTGAATCAGTTCATCCTTTTTCTATTGCTGAACAATTCCAACATCTTCAGAGGGAGCTGACCAAAAGACCCCACTTTCATAACAAGCTGTTGGTAGAAAACTAGAGTGGGAATTTAGGATGATTGTGTGGGTGTAGGAATGTCAGGGCTGATTTGAGAGTAGGGCTTTCTTTTTAGTTTTAATGTGCAAAACTTGCATTTGGTCAGAATGAGGGGGTTGTGGTTGGGAACAGGTGTTAGTAGTCTGGAGAGGCCAAGACAAATCAATGCCTGTCAAAGTGTCTGTGGTTGTTTTCCTTCTGATTTGGTAAACAATATTGTAAAGAGAGGAAGCGGATGGTAGGATGCTAAACACTGCCTGTGTCATTATGTAAAATACTGATAGCATTTTTAAATATAACTGCAGTTCAGATCCCTTTAGCAAGATATGTATTTATGGTTCTCCTTTGTTTTCAGATTTGCAATTTTTTCTTCTCATGCCATCCATTATGCTCATTCTTGGTGAGTCTAATGATGGATTATCCACAAGTACTTATTTTTATGGAGACAAAGATAGATGTGTCTGCATTAGAAAAATCTGTACCCAATGCTCAATGTGAATATTAAATCAAGATTAAAGTGCGATCTTCAAATACAATATTCTTCTGGTTAAAATATTGCTGGGTGCTTCTGCTGACCTTGGCTTGCAAATTGGTCTTCTTTAAAAGTTTGCATTATTCCAAATACAATTTAGATGTGATTAATATCCAAAGTTTTTTTTTACCTTCCTCCTTTCACTTGTGGAGTTTCTGAGGACAACTCGCTTTGCAGGTTCTGGGTAGGCATGGAGCGAATTGCAAAGCTGGGCCTTTTCCTGAAAGAGCACCTGTGGATGATTTGCACATTGAGGACCTCTAGGCAGTTGAGACTTGCTTTCTAGTGTCAAAACACTGCCTAATTTTCCAAAGTGAAAGGTCAGACATTGATAATACCCAGATGTTCATTTGGGCTTTAATTTTCTGCTCCTCTAATAAAACCCTTCATTACCCCTGATCTGTGCAACTCATGCATTGCTAGCCCCTCAGTCTCATTAACTGCACCTTTGGGTTAATGCAGCTTTGCTCTATCTTCTGAGTGTTACTCAGAGAGAAACAAAGTACTGATTTATTCTGGTCCATTTTTTCCATCTTTAATTATAGAAGAGGAGTAAGTGTTGGAATATTGGTTCAAATATACCTTCAAATGGAGCCTGCATTGCAACATGTTTTTATTATTCTATGCAGTACCATTGCTGCAGTCTAAGTATAGAGGGGCATAATGTAAAGTCTACACTTCGGAAATCCACTGTTTTAACTTCCCCAGGTCTTTCACATTCATGCTTGTTAGGATGTTCACAGTCAAATCCATTAGGAAGCCGAGGGCTTAGAATTTCTGAGGTCTTTTCTGTTTAGATTCTGTTTCAGGTATTATGTATTTTGAACTATATTTTCCTACAGTGACACAGTTTTGACATGTAGGTTGATTCACATTCATGCAAGCCATAGCCTACCTTAAATGTCAGCTTCATCTGACTAGGTTGTGTTGCAGTAACTTTATGTGAGATGACCTTCCCAGTTATGAATGTACCAATGCTCTCAAACGTAGTTTAACATTATCATCGTTAATGATAGATGGGGTAGTTAAAGAAGGACTCTAGCGATCACATTCTCTGTAGCAGCTAGCAGGGACATCACTCTATAATTCCCACCCATGGATTTGTCTCTTTTCTTGAGGGTAGTCATGATTACAGCATTTCTGGTGTCTTTTGGCAGATCTCCCTTTTCCCAGAGGTGGGAAAATGAGTTTCTGAATTTGTGACTGAAATCCCACTCTTCCATGCTTTAGAAGTTCAGCAAGGAAACCCGACTGCTCCCAAGGCCTTGTTGCTTTTTAGTCAGAATATGGTCGTTTCAACCTCCTATTGGTCTGGATTGGTGCTGAGCTGGAATGGATAGTTTGCTTTTAGATGGAATCAAGGAAGCTCATGTCAAGGGCAGAGTCATGATTGAGTTTTCAGAAGTGACAATTTCAAAAGGGAATGACCTCCTTTCTATTCTTGATCAGTTTGCCCATGTTCTTGGCTTTGAGTAGGGTAGGCCCTTGGTTGTTTGAACCATAAACAGTCTCGTCAGGTCTAAAGAATCTGTGCATGTCATTGTTATTTGCAAGTCACTGGACCTCCTTTGCTCTTCCATCCACCATCTGCTTTTTGGGTCAAGGACTTCAACCTTCAGCTGCTTGCAGAACTGTTTCATTTCCCTTGAGGCTTGGTGGAGTTTCCAATCCAAGAACACCTTGCATTTGCAGTTAATTCTGGCTCTCCCAATTGTTCTCATCATAAGTAGTCTATTTTGGTAGAGAAGCGAGGAATCTCTTCATAGCTGCTAATTATAGTGGATTCAAAGGCAGTCGACTCCCCATGGACACTGTTGGTTGGGTTAGTAAGATTATCTGTGAGGCGCCGTCTGTGAAGGGCTATTTTTGTTTGGTCCTTGAGACCTTCAACATTAATTTTCTTGCAAGAGTTCTGTTGCCCTAGTTGTTTTGAAGCTAGGCTAATGGATGTAACAGAGTAGGCAGTGGTCAGTCAACAATTCCTGTCATGGTCCGAGTAATACGACTATTATTGCAGTTTGTCGCTTGGGTGATTACATAATTTGACAGTTGTCAGTGTCTAGATGAGGGATATTGCCATGAGATTGTGTGCTTGTCTCTCTGATGAAGCATTGTTTTGGTTATACAGATTAATATATAACATCAATTAATACAGATTGATATATAACATCAATGCTTGTACATGTAATACAAAGAGATCGGGAGAACAATCATGGCATATATAATCATAAAGAACAATAAAATATAAAAAAATTTGTAGATCCAACGATCTCTTAGTAAATGGATATAATATAAAATAAAGGAAAGAAGATTTATTATATATATAAAAGAAAAGAAAGAAAAAAAATCCCCAAATCAATTAGAAAATTTATAAACAATATATCAAACCAAACTAAACAGAAAAATTTCAAAAAAAAGAAAACGAAAGACTGGACTAAAATTTCTCAGTAAAACAGAGCAATATTATGTCATCAATTCCATTCCTCTAAGTTGGAAAGTTATTGTCAACAAGAACAACACTTCAAAATCATTTATTAGCTCTGGGGATATGAAAGACTGTGAATGCAGTTGTGTTCTTTCTTCCTTCAGTGCTCCGGACTTTGGAAATATGAGTGTGAATGTAAATATTGACAAATTTTGACTTAATCAGCAGAGAAACAATGAAATCAATGTCTCCATAAGGGAGAATAAGTACAGGAAAGTTACAATCAGTATAATAACAGGTAATTTCTAATGGGATATACGTATAGTGAATAAACTACTGATTTATCTGCTGCTTAGATGTATAAGTGTACAATCCTGACAATTAATTCTTAATCAATCAAATGAATCTGCTCATCTGTTTTATTTCTTTGCTTTCCCTTTTTGTCCTGCTTTCTCATTTTTGTCCCTGCATTCTACTTATTTCCTTGAAAGAAAATGCCTTCAATTTGTATAGATACACCAGATTTTAAGATATTTCACACATTGACATAACTTGAACTGCAATAGATGTTTTGGTGTAGACAAAATATGGCAGTAAGATCTCACAACAACAATAACATAAATCATATATGCCACCTATCACTGTTTCATACCTTGTGTGGGCCCAATGATTGTGCTAGCTTTTGTCCACCATTTCCCACTTTCTGCTCTCATTAGGTATAAACCTCAGGTATTTACCTAATTTTGCACAATAGGGCCTTTCTTGAGCATTCAGTATTTTGGAATCCGTCTCAACCTTTATGAAGCCATTGATCAGCTTTTGCAATTTTTCTACTTATACGTGTAAATAGAAGGCTTGAAATGCAAAGTACTGGCCAATAATTTACTTTGTTAAATTTTAACCAGTTTCTGGATAGGGCTGATAAATTAAATGTATTGTTATGCACTTCTGAATATTATTATTGTCTTCTTTTAATACAAAGCCAATGAATTCAAACAACCCATTGATTCTATTATTGAGCCACTTTCAGTTATATTTAATTTAAAATAAAAACAGAAAGTGCTGGAACCAATCAGCAGGTCAGGCACCATTTGTGGAAAGGATAACGGGGTTAGCATTTCAGGTTGAAAACTGTTTTAGAACTTCTGGGGTCTTCAGTCTGAAAGGTTAACTCTGTTTCTCTTTCCACAAATGCTGCCTCACCTGTTGAATGTTTTCAGCATTTTCTGTTTTTACTTCAGATTTCCAGTATCTGCCATTTAAAAAAAATTCAATTGTTTTCATTAATTAAGACAAACTATTGGATTACAAATTTTTAATGCAAAAAATTTATAAATTCTCAGGACAGAATTTTATAATGGAAAAATAAAATCTTTTGTATGTATGTCATCTTTTTAACTCTCTTTCAGGACATCCCAAACTACTTAGCCAATAAGCTACCTTTGCAATGCAATCATTCTTTTAATGGAGGAAATACAGCAGCATATCTGCACACGGGATCCAATGAACAGATAATCCCTTTTAGTATTGGCTGAAGGATAAATATAGGCTATGTTACTATGGATAACTTTCCTGCTGTTGCTCAAAATAGTACCAAGGGATCTTACTGTCCATTTCCTAAAGCATCCCTAGGAGGGGAAATGCCCATGGATGAAGGACTTGGAAGGGGAGTAGTGAGTGGGCAAGATGGGGACATGAGAAGAGGAAGAACTAGGGCCTCAAGGATCAGGACAGGGTTGGTTGAGTTTAAAATGTGGAGGTGACAAAGGGGTCGAGAGGGGTTGGGAGCTAAGCAGATTTGGAGCAAATAGTAAGTTTTTGATTTAAAGGCCATCAATGTAGACTCCATGGGCTAAGCCCCACTTAGCTAGTTCCCTGATAGGTTTTGCTGAAGCAGATCTCACATTTGTTTTGAATGCCTCCTTCCATATGAAAACCCTATGTCATTCACAGGCCACTGTTGGAACTACTGAGTTGCCCTGTTAAAGAACTGGCAGAAACATGATGGACTGAATGGCCTCCTTCTGTGGTATAACTATTCTATGACTCTACAATTCAATATAAAGTGTTCCAGATTAACAATTTTTTTTTGAAAATAATCTATTGTGTGCCGCAATGATGTTTTTTGCCTATGTTGACTATATCAAAGAGCTCAAATTTAGCAGGATTTTAAAGGATTGCAAGCAATTTATTGAAAGCATATATTTGATTTCTTTCAAGAGAGTTAGGAAAGTCAGTATTTCAGTTTAATGGGAGAACAATGTATGATTTACTACATTTCATTTCCATTACCTACTCTCGACTAGTACTTATCAGGGGACTAGCTAAGCAAATCCTAGCCCATGCAGTCTATATTGATGGCCTTTTGGTCAAAAACTTACTTTTTGCTCCAAATCTGCTGAGTCCCCAACCTCCTAAATGCCATGACCTTACCACAGTCCCACCCCCCTTCTTACTTCCACATTTTGAACTCAACCAACAACATCCTGACATGACCCTCGAGGCCCTAATTCTTCCCCTTCTGATGCCCCTATTCTGTCCACTCACCAAGTGCCACCACACCACTGCTCCCCTTCCATCTTCTCTAATGTAAGTCCTAAACTCTTATCTGGCATTACAGACCTAAAAGCTGTTGATTAGATGATCCTGGCATATTTGCTTGTGACCCAATAATGTTTGTAAGCCATGGAGGACATTCCCATTAAAATACCAGTGATAGGCAGTCATGCCACTGAGTGAATGTTGTGTGTCCACCAAAGAGGAGAGGAATGGATTCTACCCAAGATTTGTTGCTCCAGGGAATGCAATCCTGTCACAGAACTCTCCATCAGGTCTCCAGACTGCCAAAAATTGCCAGCTTGAACTGAATATTCAAACACTAGATTAGTGATAAGAACAGCTGCAGCATTGTTTGGATTGTAAAATGTAAATGTCATGAATTCTCTTTGGTCATACTGCTTTAGTGCTTTTGTGCAGATGAATATTTTGGTTGTTCTTTCAACAGAGTTGTATTCACTGCAATTAGCAACAGTTGCTGATTTTAGAACATTCAGATTGTTACTTTTCCTATAATCAAATTGACTTGAGAACCTGGGATTTGTACATTGTCTTACATATGGCAAAGATAATATGTGATATGTATTGATCTTGCAGAATTTCACCAGAACTGAAGCAGAGCGAGTTTTCATCTAACCATGCTTTCACATCAGAGAACTAACACTGCAGAGCTGCACATGAAGTGTCAGTAGCATGATGTACAGAAATTGGAATATCTCATTTGTTACCAGATCTGGGTTATCATGTTAATTCTGGCAGGTTGAACTAGTAGAAAAAGCAACAAAATTGGACACCAAGCCACACTAGGAGATGTACTTAGGAGAGGTACCAAAAACCTGCTCAAAGAAGTAGGATTCAAGGAGCATGTTAAGGCAGAAAAGAAAGTAGAGAGGCAGAGAGATTTAAGGAGGAAAAGTCCAGAGCCTGTTAGCTGGGAAAACATTACTGTCAATGGTGAAGCAGTCAAACTTGTTATGAGACCAAATTTGGAGGCGTGCAGAGATCTCAGGGGATTGTACAGTTGGAGTATGATAGAGGGAAAAAGGCCGTGGAGGGATTTGAAAACTGTTAATAGGGTTATAGGGTTGTACAGCTCAGACACAGGCCCTTTGGCCCACAATGTCCATGCCAATCATTGCACTTATCAGTGTTAGTCCCATTTACCTGCATTTGGTCCGTAGTCTTTTAAGCCTTGACGATTTAAGTGCTTGTTTAAGTGGTTCTGAAACGTTGTGAGAGCAGCTGCCTTCACGACCTCCTGAGGCAGTGTGTTCCAGATTCCAACCCGTTTGTGTGGAAAAAAATTGCCTCTAAATCTCCTACCTCTCACCTTATACCTATGCCCTCTTGTTTTACACATCCCCACCAAAGGTAAAAGATTCTTACCATCTACCCTATCTATCCCCCTCATAATTTGATATCCTCTATCCGATCACCACTCAGCCTTCTCCACTCGAGAGTAAACAAACCCGACCTATCCAATCTCTCCTTACAATCTCTCCTTGAAATGCTCCAATCCAGGTAACATCCTGGTGAATCTCCTCTGCACCTTCTCCAGCGCAATCACATTCTTTTCATAGCATGGTGTCCAGCACTGCACACAATAGATATTGCCTAACCAATGTTTTATAAAGTTGTAACATGACGTCCCTGCTTTCATATGCTTTGACATGGCTAATGAAAGCAAGCATTCCATAGGCCTTCTTCTACCTGTGCCACCACTTACAGGGATCTAGGGAATTTTAAAATTAAATATTAAAATTAAGATATTGCTGGATTGAGTCAATGATTACAGAAATGAAGACGAGTAGTGGCTTTTCCTTGCTTTGACTTGATGTGATGCTAAAGCACTTAGAATGAGATGCCTTGCAGTAAACGGCAACTGTCACTAGGTTCATGCTTTCCTATGCTGCTCACTGGCTTATCCTGCACAGATTCCCCATTACTGCCTCAGGAGAGCCTATGCTGTACAACTTTAGGTCAGTGGTCACCTTCGTGGTTACTGAGAAACCAGTGTGGGCAGCTCAGCCTTGCTTCAGATCTTCGTGAAACAGGTCACAGAAATATTTTTTTCTGGTGCAGAACCTCTGGGGAATTTCCCACTGGACTTGTGCTGTCTGAAATCTTTGGTAATAATTTCATGAAAACTGATTCTTCTTCCCTGTAACTTGTTCATATTCACAGGTAAAAAATTGGAGCTCATGGTTGCTAAAGCTGCACCCGATCAGGCAGATTCTCTGAAGAGAGTAATAAATTTAATTAATTGGATAACTTTTCATCATAGGGGATATGTTTACGGATAAAGAGATTTAAAAATTAAAATACAGTGAAGTTATTTTGTTCTATGGTGCAAAGGGGTGATGGCTGGGAGAGTAATACTGTCTCAAGGTACAAGAGGGAGAATACAGAGGTCCTAGTGGAGGAACCAAAGAGGTGGAATGTGCCATTTCTGAGGGAGTGATCAAGCCCACTGAAGCAGTTAATGCTGGGAGGTGATTCTCTGGAAAGTTACATCTAGGAGGGTTAGCTGCAGGACATAGCTTCATTATTGCAAGAAATTTCTTGTCTTGACATGAGTCCCATTCAAAAGCCCACTCTTCAGTAACTGCTCCATCACGAGCAGCAACACAACATCGATGCTCTGCATCCTCTTGTAACTATTCACTGACCATTACACACCCCACACCACTGCATCTTTCACAGACACTACTCACAACCTTTCAACCAGAAAAAGTGATGAGATGCATAAGCACATATAACAATTAAATAACCTATGCACAATCAATTGTCTTTATATTCCAACCAAAATAGCACATTTCAGGCAGCAGCAGGACTTAACTAGGGAATAGAATGTGGTACAGGGAGTACCTAAATTATAACTGTTAATAATTGCAATTGCAGATTAATTTAGGTTTTATCTTAATTATTTTGACAAATTTGTCTTTTCCTTTTATGTAATTGCAACATTTTTTGTTCATCTTTCCACTTCTACCTGCACTTTTACTTGTCTGGCATTTATTGACTGCCATCACGCCTTTGAGCAGCTAACCCACAAACAAAAGGGCTTAGCTTTCAGGTGAGAGGGGGAAAGTTTAAAGGAGATGTGTGGGACAAGTTTTTTTTTCAGAGAGTAGCCTGGAACATGCTGCCAGGCAGGTTGGTGGAAGTAGATACGATAATGACATTTAAGAGGCATTTAGACAGGCACATGCATATGCACACGCAGGGAATGGTAATTGGGTTATTATCATCACATGTACTGAGATGTAGTGAAAAGCTTTGTTTGTAATGCCATCCAGACAGATCATTTCAAACATAAGTACGTTGAGGTAGTACAAAAGGAAAAACAATAACAGAATACAGTGTTGCAGTTAGCAGTGTTCCTGTGCAGGTAAGGTGTGAGGGATATGGATCAAGTGCAGGCAATTAATTTAATTTGACATCATGGCACCAACATTGTAGGTCAAAGGGCCTTGTGCTGTGCTGTACTGTTCTATATTCAAAATGGGGTTAGTCAATAATCTATATGAACAGCATCCTCAAAGAAAAATAATGAAATTGCAAATTCTGCATGGTTGACTTTTATTTTGAAAAGGAGTTTTATTGGGGTAAAGAAAATTCCAGGCAGGCCTGTGGAGTTTTTTTTTGAGATTTTCTTGGTTAAAATCAAAAAGAGCAGCTACTTTGCTTTTCTCCTGACGACTCCTGTAAGGTGTCCAGTGAAATATATGAATAATCATTCTCTCTAGGTCCTATCCTAAGAGAATATATGAAAAACGAGCAGCAACCTGTATTAATAATGATGACTACAGAAAGTACCAGATTGTTGTAAAATCCCATTTGGGTCACTAATATCCTTCAGAAGAGAACTCAGTATAGCCTATACACACAAAATGCTGGAGGAACTCAACAGGTCAGGCAGCATCTATGGAGGGAAATAAACAGTCGGCATTTAGGGTCGAGACCCTTCATCAGGACTGGAGAGGAAGAGGGCAGAGACAGAATAAAAAGGTAGGGCGAGGGGGAGGAGCACAAGCTGGCAGGTGATAGGTGAGTCCAGGTGAGAGGGGGAAGGTGGGTGGGTAGGGGAGGGGGGATGAAAGGGAGTGATGTGAGAAGCTAGGAGGATATAGGTGGAAGAGGCAAAGGGCTGAAGAAGATGGAATCTGAGAGGAGAGAACAGTAGACCATGGAATAAAGGGAAGGAGGTGGGAAATTGGAATTGGTTTATTACTGTCACGTATTGAAGTACAGTGGAAAACTTGTCTTGCATACCGTTCATACAGATCAATTCATTACACAGTGTTTTGATGTAGTACAACGTAAAACAATACAGAATGCAGAGTAAACTGTCACAGCTACAGAGAAAGTGCAGTGCAGGTAGACAATAAGGTGCAAGGTCATAACAAGGTAGATTGTGAGGTCAAGAGTTCATCTTATCGTACTAGGGAACCATTCAATAGTCTCATAACAGCAGGATAGAAGCTGTCCTTGAGCCTGGTGATATGTACTTTCAGGCTTTTGTATCTTCTGCCTGATAGGAGAGGGGAGAAGAGAGAATGTCCTGGGTGGGTGGGGTCTTTGATTATGCTGGCTGCTTTACCAAGGCAGCAAGAAGTATAGACAGAGTCCATGAAGGGGAGGCTGGTTTCCATGATGTGCTGAGCTGTGTCCACAACTCTTTGCAGTTTCTTGCAGTCCCGGACAGAGCAGTTGCTATACCAAGCTGTGATGCATCCAGACACGATGCTTTCTATAGTGCATCAATAAAAGTTGGTGAGCGTCAAGGGGAACATACCAAATTTCTTCAGCCTCCTGAGGAAGTAGAGGTGCTGGTGAGCTTTCTTGGCAGTGGAATCTACATGGTTGGACCAGGACAGGTTATTGGTGATGTTCACTCCTAGGAATTTGAAGCTCTGAACCAGAGGGAGGTGATGGGCAGGCTTTGAGGGTGGGGGAGAGGAAAGAGAAGCGGTGAGGGGGCCAAAGGAATGAGGGAAAACAGAGGGGGAAAAGGGGGGAAAGGGGGAAAATAGAGGGGAGGGGTTACAGAAAGTTAGAGAAATCGATGTTGATGGCATCAGGTGGGAGCCTCAACATTGATTTCTCAAACTTCTGGTAGCCCCTCCCCTCTGTTTTCCCCCTTTCCCCCCCTTCTCCTCCCCTTTGTTTTCCCTCATTCCTTTGGCCCCCTCACCCCTTCTCTTTCCCCTACCCCACCCTCACGGCCTGCCCATCACCTCCCTCTGGTTCCCCACCTCCTTCCCTTTATTCCATGGTCTACTGTCCTCTCCTATCAGATTCCTTCTTCTCTAGCCCTTTGCCTCTTCCACCCATCACCTCCCAGCTTCTTACATCACTCCCTCTCATCCCCCCTCCCCCACCCACTTACCTTCCCCATCTCACCTGGACTCACCCATCACCTGCCAGTTTGTGCTCCTCCTCCTCCCCTGTGCCTTTTATTGTCTTCTGCCCTCCTCCTTTCCAGTCCTGATGAAGGATTGTGACACGAAATGTTGACTGTTTATTTCCCGCCATAGATGCTGCCTGCCCTGCTAAGTTCCTCCAGTGTTTTGTGTGTATTTCTCCAGATTCCAGCATCTGCAGAATCTCTTGTGTCTCCAGTCTAGCCTATATACAGTATATGATTCCAGATTCATCTCATGTGATCGACTCCTAAGGACCTCTGGAATAGTCTGGTAACTCACTCATTTGTACCATCACTGCTGCACTTAAAGAAAGGAATAAAACTGGATGGATAACTTGACATTGGCCTATTCACTGAATTAGGGCACAACAAAGTCTCTCCCAGGCTAGTCAACTTTGCAAAGGCTTTCTCACAAACATCTGGGGGACTGAGGTCTAACTTGGAAGAGCTGTCCCACAGAATGGTCAAGCAGCAGCCTGACTTAGTTGTACGTAACAAATCATACATTAGAGACAGCATGTCAGACTCCTCTATCACAAAACCTAGGTACATCTCAACCTATTGGCGTGACAGACCCACCAGAGGAAATGGCACAGTGGTATACAGGCAGGCGATTGTAGTCCTTCGAGTCCTTAACATTGATTCCTGACCCCATGAAATCTCATGGCATCAGGTGAAACATGGACAAGGAAACCTCCTCCTGATTGCCACCTATTGACCTCTGTCAGCTGATGAATCAGTAGTCCTGCTTTGTTGAACAATAATCGGAAGCACTGAAAATTGCAGTGGCACAGAACAGCCTCTAGATGGAGGACTTCAATGCCTGTCAACAAGAGCAGATTGGAAGTACCACCAAAGACCAAACTGAACGAGTTCTGAAGGATGAAGTCAGCAGACTGGGTCTGAGAAAGATAGTGAGTGAACTAACATGAAGGATAAACCTGCTTGACCTTATCCTCACTGAACCACTGTAATAGATAACATTGGTAGAAGTGACGACAGCACGTTCTTCTGGGAGATAAAGCCCCACCTTCATACCCAGAGCACGTTTTCCATTTTGTTTTGTGGTACTTCAAATGTGCTAAATGGGATAGACTCAGAACAGATCTGGAAGCACAAAATGGGGCATTCACAAAGTGTTGTGGACCATCAGCAGCAGCAGAAGTGTTCACTACCACAATCAGTAACCTTCTATTGATACCTTCCTCTCACTACCATTGTTATAAAGCCAGGGAATCAACCATGGTTCAATGAGAAGTGCAGAAGAGCATGCCAGGAGCAGCACCAGTCATTCCTTAAAATGATGACGTATCAGTATAACGAAGCTGTGACACAGGCTCGTCGACAGTGCTATCCAGTAACATTTACTTACCAATAACCGACCTACTAATGCCCAGTTTAACTTGCACTAGGATCTCTCCACATCTCACCACAGTTTTGGTGCAAACAAGGACCAAGGAGTCGAATTTCAGAAGTGAGATGAGAGTGACTGCCCTTAAGATCACGGCAGCATTTGACTGAGTTTAGCATCAAGGCACCCCGATAAAATTGAAGTCAATGGGTATCAAAAGTAAAAAAAAAACTCCAGTGTTGGAGTCATGCCTTCTACAAAGGAAGATATTTGTGGTTGTCCAATGTCAATAATTTCAACTCCAGGAGATCACTGTGGGAGTTCCTCAGGAGAGTGTCCTAGTCCCAACCATCTTCAGTCACTTCATGAATGATCTTCCTTCCATCATAAGGTCAGAAGGGGGAATGTTTGCTGATCTTTTCATAATGTTCAATTCCATTTGAAACTCCTCAGCAAATGTAGCAGTCCATGCATGCACGCAGCAAGACCGAGATAACATTCAGGCATGGGCCTTTGGAACAAGGAACATTTGCACCTCAAAAGTGCCAGGGAATGACCATCTCCAATGAGCGAGAATAGAGCCACCTATCCTTGACATTTAATAGCAATACCATCACGGAGTCCCCCACCATTAATATCCTGGGGATCCCTATTGACATCTGGACCAACCACAGAAATACTGAGTTTACAAGGGCATGTCAAAGGCAAGGATACCCTGCAGTGAGTGACTCATCTACTTACACCCCAAGGACTTTCTACTATTAACAAGGCATAAATCAGGACTGTGATAGAATACTTTCTACCTGCCTGCAAGAGTACAGCCCCAATAACTCTCAAGAAGCTACAACTCATCCAGGACAAAGCAGCCCACTTGATTGGTGCCCCATCAACCATCCTGAGCATTCATCTCCTCCACCACTGCACAAGTGCCTGCAGACTACACAATCTACAAAATACACACAGGCTACTCTGACAGCACCACCCAAACAGTGACCGCTGCCACCAAGAAGGACGTGGGCAACACCACCATCAGCAGATCCTTCTCCAGGTCCTGACTTAGAAAAATACAGTCCTTCATCATTGCTGCTTTTAAATCCTGGAACTCCCTGCCCTACAGCACTGTGGAAGTACCTTCACCAGAATTAAGCAGCACTTCAAAAAGGTAGCTCAGCACTACTTTCTCAAGGATAATTAAGGATGGATAATTAATGCTGGCCTTGCTGGTGACATCCTTGAACATGACTAAAAATACCAAAAATAAACATTGTTATAGTTTTTAATGAAGCCTTAAGAAAATGTCCCAGAAAGTCTCCACATGTACCTTGAAAGTTATTTTCACGCACATCATGATCAGTTGATCTCAATCAACAAAAGTAAGTAATCTGAAGACACAGAGTTAATATGCAGGTGAAGCAAGCAATTAGGAAGGCAAATCATATGCTGGTCTTTAATACGAGAGGGTTTGAGAACAGAAGTAAAGATATCTCAATGCAATTATATAGAGCCTTGGTGAGACAGCAGCTATAATAGTGTACACTTTTGATCTCCTTACTTAAAATAGGATATACTTACCACAGGGGAGAGTAATGAAGGTTCATTAGACCTGTTCCTGGGAGGGCAAATTTGAGGAGATGATGTGTAGACTAAGCCTGCTTACGCTTGAGTTTAGAAGAGTGCAAGGTGATCTCATTGAAATTGCAAAATTCTTGCTCGTCTCACTAGGATGAATGCAACAAGTATGTTTTTCTGGCTGAGGTGTCTAGAATGAAAGGTCACAGTCTGAGAATAAGGGGTTGGCCATTTTGGACTGTAATGAAGTGAAACTTGTTCATGCAGGGGTGGAGTTTTCTAACCAGGAGATCCATGGAGGCTTGTTTATTGAGTTCGTTCACAACAGAGATCAATAGATTTCTGGACATTAAGGGAACCGAAGGGTATTGGGAAAGGACAGGAAGAGCAACTACATTTTTAATGAATAGCAGAATAACCTCTGAAGGCCTGATTGCTGTTCTTGTCTCTAATTCTTTTGAAACCTGAGCATGGCTTTAAGTAATGTTTGAAATACCAAACAAGGTTGGTGTTGTTAAATTAAGACTTATCCAGCAAAATATCATGGCATCTCTTTAGAAGGCAATTTATTTGTCAATCAGGCCCTAGAAGATTCTCCGGAGGGCCATTTTGAGCACTTTAAGTCCTCTTTCAAGAGAATATTTTTCACCAAATGCAGGCTAAAATGGTGTTGTTGCACTACGTTTGTCTTTTTCCAATTCCCTTCAAGTAGAACCTTCAATTCCATTTTTCCCCATACTCTGGAACACCATCTGCAAAAGACAGGACCTTGTTATATTG
The DNA here is from genome assembly GCF_009764475.1 of Pristis pectinata. Lineage (NCBI taxonomy): Eukaryota > Metazoa > Chordata > Chondrichthyes > Rhinopristiformes > Pristidae > Pristis > Pristis pectinata. The sequence goes on along the minus strand of NC_067408.1, from coordinate 71,868,312 downwards.
TGAAAGTCTGTTGTTGCTGTCAGTTTTTGCTGCATTAAAAACTGTATACAATGCAAGTTGTTGCAGTTTGTCATTCTTTAGTGGCAATTCACACAAACTATCTGCAGATATTAGTTTTCGGTTTTACGTTTTGGATTTTATTTCCGTATGTGTCTCTCTAAATGGGGAATGATGTGTGCAGTGTAACATTAGCCTCAGTATTATTAGTTGACTGGGATTCCTAATCACGTTCCAAGTACCCAATGTGTAGATACAGGGGAAGGATAGGATTGAGCTTAACTCTATTGCACCCTTTTATTGGAAGAAACCATTACTGGTTACATGTTAAAAATTTGCTGAGATTCCAGAGGCTGCAACCATCTCCAGAATCCTCTTCTAGCCTTTGTTGTTGTCTTCAGTTGAGGAAAGAGGAGAGTATAGGAGCAGTAAAGTGTAAGGAAAAGATAGTATGGTCTCAAAAATTGATTAGTGGCTGTGCAGTCTTCATCCAGCCATGTACTCAAAAATTCCATTTCTCTGGGCAATTGCTGTGTTAATCTATATCAATGCTTTCAGTCATCACAGACTAGAAATGACTGCAACGAGAAACAAACACTCAGAGTAAACCCGATCATTGTAAATAGAACTAGACGTGAATGCATTAAGCATTGTAGAGTAACATTATTCGCAGTAATTTCCAAGTGTGTAAAACCTAAGAGCCTCTCCTGACATGCAAAATTTGTTCCTTATTGAATACTGATATACACTATTTGTAATGTCCCGGTGCATTAACTGAACATTTGTCAGTACTGAAAAACATCACTCGTCTGCACCCATGCTTAGAAAGTTAAACAACACAGATCCTCTTCCTTAGCACATATTGTTTTGTGGTGCAATTTGATGTCATTATTTAATATAGACATTCGGCATGTGATACAGAAATCAAGGTTTGTTCATAGGCATAAGGAAAGCAAATATCCTTCCTTTCTGATTCTATTAGTCATTCCTGTCTTACATAAACTATCATAATCCCATATATAAACATATTATCAAGGCAATTCTCCTTCCAATTTACTACTACATTCCATAATCACCAGAATATTGGCTTTCTGAATGGTAACCATGACTGCTGAGATTTAAAAAATACATATTTCACAATTGCATTATTTTTCATTCTGTTGCGGATCCAAATGCTAATACTGATCTTTAGATGTTAGTGCAGCCAGTTCAATTTTTTTCTGAATTAGAAGGGTAAATTGGCTGATGCTATAAACAGTCTGTCAGTCATGTGTTCACCAAAGCAGGAGTTGATGGTGCAGAATTGGGGTGGGGGTTTGGAAATGGTGTTGGAGGGGAGGGAATGGAATGGAAAACATTCAAAATGATAGTATCAAGAGATCCATGACAAAACATTGGCATGGATCTTAGCTATGGGAATCAGGGATAAAAAACATGGAACGAACCATATTAGCAATGACATATTGCTACACAATTCAGAGCAGAACATTAGTCCTTAAAGACACACTCCCCATGACAGCCACACAGCTAAGAAGGAGCCAGAGGCTGCATGGGAGAAGGAGATAGCTGCCACAATCGCACAATGGGACATGAAATTCTTGGTGAACAGGGTACATAACAGTTGGTAGGTCTTTTGGGCCTGCAGCAAGAGGAGCAGATCTGCCAGGTCCACCATGAGAAGGACCTGGCATTAGATGGATACCGTTGCCTTCTCTAGGAGCGAGATTCTGCATAAAATTCTGCAGCAATGTGGAAGAACGCCATAATCTCACAAAGATACGTCAGGGTGGCCTCACTGGTGTTTTATGCCTGCAGAGTGGAATCCCAAGAGAGAATTGTTTTATGCAGAGTTCTGAGTTCTTTAAGAGAAGTTCATCTCATCAGGAAAGATAAGGACACTTAGCAAGCCATTAAGCAGGGATTCATTAATATGTTATATTCTGTGCAGGTGGACCTATATAGCAGGATGCAAAGGGGTTTTATGTATCACTTAGCATCGCTAGCTGGATTGTTGGTGTACCAGGTTGGTGTTAAGAATTGGAACATGAAGACGGTTCCTTGATTTGTTTGGGAGTCCCTTATATCCTGTGCTGAAATGCCTTTCTCCTCCTCTCAGCAGGGAGATGGGGCTCTGGGTGCTGAGCAGGGATGGCCCACTTGTAGTTTTTATTTCTCATGCTTCTTTTGCCCCTGCTGTTTTTCAGGCTATTCCTCATGTCCCTTGGTCCCCAGGTCTCTTTGTTGCTTTTCTTTGAGCATCAGATGCTGTCTTTGGTTTGCTAGATTATGCAGCATACAGCACGCAATGATGAAATATCCATGTACTGCAGGGTGCCCTTAGATTGATGCAGGCAATGAAATCTAATCACGAGGAGGCCAATGATATTTCCTGCTAGTATCTTGATACTTGCTGTATCTGTGCTCAGCTGCTGTGGTTGGAAAGCACACTGCCTTGAGAAGCCAGGGAAGTAGAGGATAACTTTTCCCCCCAGATCCATCTCTTAGGGCACTGCCAGCTGCTGAAAACGTCCTGCGGTGCAGACTCCCTCAGGTTGAAGGAGTCACATGTGTTTTCCCGAAACATGGCATTTGCCACGAGGAAATTTTCTCATGATCCAAAACCATCTGCATATTGAGAGTAGGAATCTTTCACAAATAGGCTTTGGTTACTAAGGAGAGCTTTAATGGAGACAAGAGTACAGTCAATGCTGGAAAATCCTAGTGACACAGATGTCACCTGATCCTTGCTTTAATCAAAATAGATCAAATTGTTTCCTTACTCCGATAATCTGGCGCCCTTGAGACTTTGCTGGTGCAGACTAGCAGATTTTCTGGACTGTTGGATGTTACTTGTAATAATACCCCAACAAATTCATTTTGCTTGGAGACACAAGAGACTGCAGATGCTGGAATCTGGAGTCACAAACAATCTGCTGGAGGAACTCAGCAGGTCAGGTAGCAACTGTGGAAGGAAATGGACAATCACTTCAATGTTCAATTCTCCGATTTCAGGTAAACTGTTTCCCCCCCTGTCCTTTTTCCCTTTCCTCCTGATCTTCCCAGTTTATCCTACATTCACCCTGGCCCCCATCACCCTGTTTTTTTTTGCCTCCTCCACCCACTCCATCTGCCCTCACCTACAAACTCCTTCCACTGGTTCCCCTCCCCCTACTGTTCCCATCTGCCCTCCCCACCTCCCTCTCTTGATTCCACGCTCCATCTTCCTTTTCTACTAGATTCATTATCTGCAACCCTTTGTCACCTCTACCTATCACCTCCCAGCTTCTCTCACTATTTCCACTCTCCCCCCTCCATCTGCCTATCACCCCTCCTCACCTGGATCCATCTATCTCTTGCTCCACTCTTTCCCTTCACCTCTTTACATTGGCTATCTCCCCTCTATCTTTCAGTCCAGATCAAGGGTTTTGACCCAAAACATCGACTGTCCATTTCCCTCCACAGATGCTGCCTGACCTGCTGAGTTCTTCCAACATCTTGTTTGCTGCTCCATATTACTTTTACTTTTTTGTTCATGTTATGCAGTCATGCACTATATTTTCCAGCAGACTCATTGAGTTTAAAGGGAACAGGAAACATTCATGCACTTTGGACCCTGGCTCCAACTAAGAACCTACCCATGTTTCTGGACCCCTGCTGGGCTCCAGCCACACACCTGGCCCACAGTCCTGATCCACGTCTCTGGCTGTACAAGAGAGCTCACACTCAGGAGCCGTAGCTCATACTCTGAGCTAATGAGTGAGTCAGATGCTGAACTATCTGAACAATAGGATGCTGGATTATCAGAGTTTTATTGTACAGTGCCTAGGTGGCCTCTCTGTGCAGCAATGGACAGTGAATTGAAAGATGTGAGATGAAGCTTCCTGTGGTAAGGGAATGAGAACCTTGAACTTCACAGAGAAAGCTATTTTGGGCATGACATCTGAAGATCTTCCTGCAGAATGTCACATACCTCAGTTAAAACAGTCTGGGAAAACCTGTGCCTACAGGTATATTGCTCACCAGAAAGGTTTAAGAAGAATGTGATGTCTCTGAAGACCCCTTACGCTCTTCACTCCTGAAGTCTTCAAGACATCCTGAGTGGCCAGGCATGGTTATAAAGATGCTTTGACGAATGGGGTACTGCCTGCAGTATCAATTGCTGAGGAAACTATTGAGTGAGTGTGTCAACAGCCTGTACAAAGTGAGGTGGAGGGGTAGAAAGAATTAATGGGAAGAACTGTGATAGGTTAAAGGGCAGGAAAGATTGAACTTCAATTTGACATTCAATCTCTCATGCATTCCACCCAATGATAGTCCTTTCCTTTTGTTCTCTCCATCCCATCCCTTTCTCTGCACATGTTTAACATTTAACTTTTGCCATATCTGGTAAAAGGTAATTGATTAGAATCATATACTCTGTTTCCTTCTCTACAGATGCTGCCTGACCTGCTGAGCGTTTCCAGCATTTTCTGTTTCATTGCAGAACTAGTTGGTACTTTCTACACCAATTTCATATTTGTTGTACTGGAATATTACCTCCTGTGGGGGCTTAAAAGATAACAGGAATTCCAAACGGCTGCCACGAATTTATCTTCTATCTTTAAATTTACCATCCATTCAACTTCTAACTTAAACTGCCTTCCATTGCTTCTCAGCCAACATTGCCTCGATATTTTCCTCTTTACTTCTTAGTGTAAAATCTTAATAATATATCACCTTTAATCAGGAAGCATTGGTTTCTTGATTCCAGTCCCTAACTACTTGTTTATCTAAGTGCTGGATGAGATCCTGTTAGAACAGTCTAAAATGTAGTTCAGTGTGTTGAGGTAGCCAATACATGTTGCCAGTGGTTGGTCAGGCCTATTGGTACATAATATTTTCTTTAATTATTGTGTGTCACATTTTGTTTGAAGTGAATTAAAATATGATTCAGTTTTCAGCCTGACAAGTGAATAATGAGGTCCATATGTTTGACAGACAATCCCATAAAACTATTGCCTGTGATTAAGTAATTAGTTTTCACGTGATTAACTGCCAAATCCTCAAGAATTGGCCACACTCAGTTAACAGTCACATATAATCTTGTGACTGTTACCATCACAATGGTTTTTGATTATTTCTGTGTTATTGTTCAAATATACAGGTCCAGTATGGACCAGCACTAAAAGGTCATTGGACGCTATCATTTCCTTAAGCAGTTTAATTACTCTGGTAATTGTAGAATTGAGAAGTCAGATGAGAGATTGATTAACAAGATCCTTACTTTACTCAGTGAATAAACCATCTATTGTGGTTAAAAAGCCCTGCTGCTTCAGGATGCAAGCTGAGGTCCACCAATTGTTTATAGCCACTTGGATAAAAATAGAACGGGAGACTAGGAAGCTGCAGTAACCCCTTCTTCACCTGTAGCTATGAAGCAGAGCATTTTGTCTCAAAATTTCTAAAATTACAGCATTGGACCCAGAATGACACAAGCCAAATTTTGTGTTGGTAACGAGGCAAGAGGGATTTGTGCTTCTCACATTTCCATGAGTTGCCATTCTTTTAAATCAGTATTTGTTTCTCAACTTTCTTTATAAGTTTCCCTCTATATCATTTTCCCCTTGTCTGTATTACATTTTGTCTGTCCCTCAATCTCTTTTTATGCCTCCTACACACTTTGGCTCTGAAATTCAAACAAGACCAAAGTGTAAATGCAACACATTTTAAGTCGTAGCACCAGCAGTGAAATCAGACTTCTGTCTCGTCTTGGCTGATCTGCTAGAGAGTTTGTCATCCAATACAACCAGTCTGCCTCAAATGCTAATGTCCTGCTGGCAGCCTCCCATCTTCTACCTGAACATATAGAATATAGAACATTACAGCACAGTACAGGCCCTTTGGCCCACGATGCTGTGCCGACCTTTTAACCTACTCTAAGATCAATCTAACCCTTCCCTCCCACATACCCCTTCATTTTTCTATCATCCATATGCCTATCTAAGAGTTCCTTAAATATCCCTAGTGTATCTGCCTCTATCAGCATCCCTGGCAGGGCATTCCACACACCCACCACTGTGTAAAAAAAATTACCTTTGATATCCTCTCTGTACTTTCCTCCAATTCCTTAAAATTATGCCCCCTTGTGTTAGTCATTTCTGCCCTAGGAAAGTCTCTGGCTGTCCACTTGATCTATGCCCCTTATGTTAGTGTAACACTATTACAGTGCCAGTGACCTGGGTTCAATTCCAGCTGCTGTCTGTAAGGAGTTTGTACATTCTCCCCATGTCTGTGTGGGTTTCCTCTGGGTGTTCTGGTTTCCTCCCACATTCCAAAGACGTATGGGTTTGGAAGTTGTGGGCATACTATGTTGGTGCCAGAAGTATGGCGACACTTGTGGGCTGCCCCCAGAACATTCTATGCAAAAGATGCATTTCACTGTGTGTTTTGATGTACATGTGACTAATAACGATATCTTATCTTATCATCTTGTACACCTCTTTCAAGTCACCTCTCATCCTCCTTCGCTTCAAAGAGAAAAGCCCTCGCTCGCTCAACCCATCCTCATAACACATGCTCTCCAAACCAGGTAGCATCCTGGTAAATCTTCTCTGCACCGTTTCTAAAGCTTCCACATTTTTCCTATAGTGAGGTGACCAGAACTGAACACAATATTCTGAGTGTGGTCTAACCAGGGTTTTATAGAGCTGCAACATTACCTCGCAGCTCTTGAACTCAATCCCCTGACTAATGAAGGCCAACACGCCATATGTCTTATTAACAACCCTATCAACGTGTGTGGCATGTCTCACCACCTTCTGAATGAGCCTACCATGGGGAACCTTATCAAACGCTTTACTAAGAATGGGCTTAGAGCTGCTCTATCCTCAATGTGCTTTGTCACATTCTCAAAGAATTCAATCAGGCTCAAGAGGCATGACCTGCTCCTCACAAAGCTATGCTGACCATTCGTCATCAGACCATGCTTCTCCAAATGCTCATAAATCCTGTCCCTAAGAATCTTTTCCAATAATTTGCCCACCACTGAAGTAAAACTCACTGGTCTATAATTCCCAGGGTTATCTCTACTCCCTTTCTTGAAAGAAGGAATAACATTTGTTACCTTCCAATCATCTGGTACTCCTGTGGCCAGTGACGACGCAAAGATCATTGCCAAGGGCTCAGAATCTCTTCCCTCGCTTCCTGTAGTATCCTGGGATATATCCCATCTGGCCCCGGGAAATTATTTATCCTCCTCCTTAACATTGACATGTTCTAGCTTATCAGCCTGTTTAATGCTGTCCTCACAAACATCAAGGTCTCTCTCACAGGTGAATACTGAAGCAAAGTATTCATTAAGGACCTCCCCTACCTCCTCCGACTCCAGGCACGTTTCCTCCTCTGTCCCCAATCGGTCCTACCTTCACACTAGTCATCCTCCTGTTCTTCACATACGAGTAGAACAACTTGGGGTGTTCCCTAATCCTACTCACCAAGGCCTCCTCATGCCGCCTTCTAGCCCTAAGTCCCTTCTTAAGCTCCTTCCTGACTACCTTGCAACTCTAGACCCCTGTCTGATCCTTGCTTCCTGAATTTTAAATAAGCTTCTTTCTTGCCCTTCACTAGATATTCCACATCTCGTCAACCATGGTTCCTTCACCCTACCACCCTTTTCCTGCCTCAATTGGGATAAACCTATCCAACACCCCAAGCAAGTGATCTCAAAACAACCTCGACATTTCCATTGTGCATTTCCCTGAATACATCTGCTCCCAATTTACACTCCCAAATTCCTGCGTAATAGCATCATAATTCCCCTTCCCCCAATTAAATAATTTCCCATACTGTCTGCTCCTATCCCTCTCCAAGACAAGGGTAAAGGTCAGGGAGTTGTGGTCACTGTCTCCGAAATGCTCACCCACAAAGTGATCTGACACCTGACCAGGTTCATTGCCTAGTACCGGATCCAGAATGGCCTCTCCTCTAGTTGGCCTGTTTACATATTGTGTCAGGGATCCTTCCTGGACACATTGAACAAATTCCACCCCATCCAAACCTTTTGCACTAAGGAGGTGCCAATCAATATTAGGGAAGTTGAAATCTTCCATGACAACAACCCTGTTATTTTTGCACCTTTCCAAAATCTGCCTCCCGATCTGTTCCTCAGTCTCTTTGTTGCTATTGGGGAGTCTACAGAACACCCCCAATAGAGTGATTGCTCCATTCCTGTTTCTGACCTCCACCCACACTAACTCAGTAGACGATCCCTCTAGGACGTTTTCCCTTCCTGCAGTTATGATACTACCCCTGATTAGCAATGCCACTCCCCCACCTCTTACCTCCCTTCCTGTCCTTTTTGAAATATCTACACCCTGGAACATCTAGCAGCCATTCCTGCCCTTGTGACAGCCAAGTCTCTGTAATGGCCGCAACGTCTTAGTTCCATGTACTCACCTATGCTCTAAGTTCATCACCCTTGTTCCTGATACGTCTTGCATTAAAATAGACACACTTCAACCCATCCAACTGACTGCAATTCTGCCCTATCAATTGCTTATCCTTCCTCAGTCTCACTACACACTGCATCCACCTGTACACCAACTGCCCCATCCTCTGACCTATTGCTCAGGTTCCCATCCCCCTGCCAAACTGGTTTAAACCCTCCGCAACAGCTCTAGCAAACCTGCCCGCAAGGATATTGGTCCCCCTCCAGTTCAGGTGTAACCTGTCCCTTTTGTACAGGTCATACCTTCCCCAGAAGAGATCCCAATGATCCAGAAATCTGAAACCCTGCCCCCTGCACCAATTTCTCAGCCATGCATTCATCTGCCAAATCAACTATTCTTACCCTCACTGGTATGTGGCACAGGTAACAATCCAGAGATTACTACCCTTGAGGTCCTGCTTTTCAGCTTCCCACTGAGTTCCCAATATTCATTTTTCAGGACCTCGTCCTTTTTCCTACCTATGTCATTGGTACCAATGTGTACCACAACTTCTGGCTGCTCAACCTCCCCCTTTAGAATGTTGTGGGCCCGATCTGAGATGTCCCTGACCCTAGCACCTGGGGGGCAACATATCATCTGGGAGTGTCCTTCATGTCCACAGAACTTCCTGTCTGCTCCCCTAACGGTAGAGTCCTCTATCAGTATTGCTTTCCTCTTATCCCCTCTTCCCTTCTGAGGGACAGAGCCAGACTCAATGCCAGCAACCTAAACACTGGTAGGTCCCCCTCCAACAGTATCCAAAGTAGTATACCTGTAATTGAGGGGAACTGCCACAGGGGTACTCTGCACTATCTCCCTATTCCCTTCCCCTCTCCTGACAGTCACCCATCTACATGCCTCCTGCAACTTAGGTGTGGCTACCTCCATGTAGCTTTTAACCTATCACCTCCTCATTCTGTGTATGAGCCGAAGGTCTCCCGAACATGGTCTGTAAGGAGCTGCAGCTGGATGCACCTCATGCAGATGTAGCTATCAGAGAGACTTGAAGTCTCCCAGATCTCCCACATCTGGCAGGAAGAACACACCACTGACCCTGGATCCATTATCACTACTTTAGCTAGGCACTAATAGACAAAGAAAGAAAGAAGGAGACTTACCTTAGCCTCTTCTTGCCAAAGCCTCGCCTCGCCACTTTAACACTGGTCCACTCCAAAATTGCTGCTCTGCTTGACCCTACCTTCTTTTTATTGGTTGTTGCCAATTGGCTAATTTCCCATTCAATTATCACCTGACAATTCGCAGCTGTGCCCCTTATATTGTCTGGAAATACCTGGAAAAGAACTGGGTCCTGACAGTCACCTCTTTATATGACTCCCACTTCTCGCACCAAGAGTCCCGATTCTTGCTCCAAGTCACGGCCCTCGCTCCCTTTCAGCCAACATGGCTAAGCCTGCTGACCTCTGGGTCCAGCAACACATTAGTCTTAAAATTATTATACATGTTTTTAATTCTCTCCATATCCTTACAGTTCTGTACTCTCTTGCCCCTGTAACCCTCTGAAATCTCAGTGCGTTTTCATTTCTGGCCTCCTTAAGCATTCCTAATTTTAATCACTCTACCATTGCCACCCCTGCCTGAACACAAAACTCTGTAATTCCCTCCCTGAACCTATCTTCCCCTGTGTATGTAAAACCATTTCCCCTTTCTATATCTCTCACAGTGCATTTTTCATACAATCAGGTTTGATCAACCATACTAAACTGAGAATGATGTCAACCCTGGTCAGCAGCTATCTCATAGTGCCTGTATATTCTATCTACTCCACTTACAAAACATGATTGTGTTGACTGGGGATACATTTGTAGGCAAGTGTGCAGTTAGATAAAGAGTGTGCAGGCAAATATTGGAGTCCTCACCATACTTTTTGGCAAAGTAAATGTGAGGGGAGTGGGTGGGGAGGTTGACTCATTTGGTAGTCCTGTGCTCCATTCCCAGTGGACATCATGCCCAGTAGCATTCAATTTGATAACTCCTTCCAGCCATATAATGGTATTTGTGTTTGCTCTATAAACCTTGGTGCACATGTGATGTATGTGCTGCATAATTTTGCTTCCTCTGTTTCAGTTCTGTTTTATATCTGTTTCATTTCCCAGCTGTATCTATTTTTCTTTACTGCTTTCATTGACCTTGTCTCTTAAATTCTACTTTTCTCTTAAATTTGATTGTTATTGACATCTCCCATGACTTTCAGCATTTCTCCTTGTCTCATTTCTTTTTACATCCCCTTTCATTATTCATTTAAAAAGAGTCAAGGACAATCTCCCAACACCAAACAGATCCACCTCTCAAATGTGACAGCTGCTGTGTGGATCCCTGGACTTGAATTCTGGGAGTGAATCCCTCTTAGGATAGACTTTTATTTTGGATTTAAGGGCACGTATCCCTCTTGAAAATTCAGAAATATGCTTGTAAAGTGGTGAAATCAGTCCAGTTTATTTCCTTATTTTATTTTAACTTTTCACACGAAAGCAGGGGTTTCCAATTATATTAAATCAAGACCTCATTTTCAATTTTACTGAGATTTGAATGGGACACTATCAGAATCCTGCTTCCCAGAGAATCAGCAGGTCTCTCTGTTTTTCTCCCACTTCTCTACCTTGGCTTCTGTTACTATACCTCTATTACTCTCTTCTTTCTTTATATTTCTCTCACTCTGTTACCATCTCCTTTGTCCATTTTAATCCTTACATTTCTATGTTACTTTTATTATTCTGTCCCTAGGGCTGACATTATGCATTTCATGCCAGAGTAAAGCAGAACTTATTCCAGAGTGCACCTGAATTTCTGATCTATACTACTGGAAGCAAGCTTACCCGTTGGTAGAATAGATGCAGAACATGACCTCATCTTTTTACCTCTGGCACCTATGTAAAATAAATTTGGGAAATCAACCCAGTTTCCATAGGCGTTGAGCCTACAAGTATTCCCCATAACTTGGCACACAATTGACAATGTCCCTTAGAAAGGACAAAGGTCATCCTGTGTGGGAAATGGGAAGTGGTTATATTTTTGCAGTAATATTTGTTCTTTTGTAATTGAGGTTAAGGCACGTTCTTAGCTTTAAGAGGGCGAGCTTTGCTTTATATCTAATATGTGACACTTAATTGAACAATCATAGTTGCAAGACCTTCATTAGTGAGATCCCTTTCTTTAATGACCATCATCACTAAAAGATATGGAAGAAAAAGACGAGCATGTCCCTCAAAAAGTTCCCAGAAAAGTCTCAAACTTTCTCCTAATATCAATTATATTGAAGTACATTATATGTCATTATACTGTGTCACGTAAATGGCCATCAGTTTGCACACAGGTGCTAATTAGATTCATGACTAGATGAACCAGTGTTGAGATCTGTTACCAGACGAATCTGTTTTACCTCTGCTGTTGGTTCAGAAGAACTCCCTCTACTTCTTTGAAAGGTTCATAGGACATGAAACATGATGGCAAGCAGTCGGTTTAATACCTCATCCAAACCACAGCAGCCTAGTACTACAGTTGAGTGCCAGCCACGATTATATGCTCAAATGCTTAGAAGTCACCAGGAATTTGTATAATCATTGTTAATCTGATAATTAAGAAGAAATATTGAATTTGATACACTACAGCCATTGGCTATTATTCAAAATACTTGAAATAATAAGCATTTTCTGAATGTCTCAAGGTATATTGAAAATAATTGTAAGTTTTGCTTTTGATTTAAACACCACAATAACACACTTCTAAAAAGGATTCTGTATCTTAGATAATTTTGTCATCAGGGATTTAATACTATTATGTAGATTGTAGTTTGATATAATATTCAGCATAGCTAGTTTCATTAACAAGACATTAGACATTATAGATTGGCTTCCCTTCCTCAATAAAATTACAGTGATCTCAAAGGAAAATTATGTTCCAGAAATAAAATTGATAAAGAAAAAATAACTAATATTTCTCAGGCAAATGAAATCTACTGTAGAATCATTACAATATATTTTGTTAAAAGAAGATGTTTTATTCGTATTTGTAGCCATCTGCTTAATGTTGTATATTTATATATACTTTGCTGTGTATAATTATTCTAACATCAGTTATGTCTCCCAGCTTTTATTTTGTTCCTACATTTTACTTATAACTTGTATAACCAATTCTCCATCTGAAGCTGAACTGGCTTTTCAAAATTATCCAAGGATAATATGTGCTTTTTGGTGCTTTCACTGCCTCAAGAGTGTGTTGAGACCAGGCTGCTCCTGCTGATCATGACAAGGAAATTTGTCTTCATTGCCTCAACTTCTTTGAAAGGGCAATGACCAAACGATGTCACCTTCTGTGGCCTGAATAACTAATACTTTGTAGAATGGAGTGGTCCTACCTGTAGGTGTCAAGGTGTCAATGCCATTAAGCATTTATACAGCAGGCTCCTTACAGGTCAGTGCACAGGACATTAGTCAGATGAGCCGGAGTTCACTTATCCCTGTATAAGGTAAATGAATAATATAACTTTGTCAGAGGAAACATTTTTATCAGATGCCCTGGAGAAAAGAAATGCCATGCAGAGAGTGCATAAACCTTTTCAAAAATGCAGAGTCATATTAATGCAACTCATTTGTCCAGTTGATCTGCTTAGAAAAGAAAGCAGTACTAGCATGCCACCTAACATAAAGTTTAGTGGGACCAGACATCTTCAGACAATAAATGCGGCCACATTAGATGTAGAAGCTAGAAATTCTGGTAGTTCCCAAGATCACCTGGTCATTATTAGGAATCATGGCAATTCTTATGTAGAGCTGAAGTGAGCAGATCCTCTATGGCCCATGAAGTACAAGGGAGTGGGATTGACAGGAGTGATTTTGCAAGGTTGGAATTTCTTCAGCCTTGATTTTCCAGTGACTTCGTTTTTTTAGATTCTGAAAAAGAACCTGGCATACAGTTCTGCCAAGAAGCAAAGAGTGATGCCTGCTTGAAACTGCAGACTGGGAACCTGGTGACCTGATCGAGAAAACCATTAAATGTTTCAATGGGGATCTATCAGAATTTGCTTGTCGGTTAGTACATGTGTGGGAGTGATTTTCGGCCATACTTACCAGGTAAGACATTGTGTGTGTAAGTGGCATGATTTCCAGGCCTTTAGCACGTTTCCAAACGTGTGCATAATTTTGGGAGTCATCCAAAATTAGCCTGGATTAGAGGGTAAACCTGGATTAGAGGGTATGAGCAATAAGGAGAAGTTGGGCAAACTTGGATTGTTTTCTCTTGAGCGCCGGAGGCTGAGGGGAGGCCTGATAGAAGTTTATAAAATTATGAGAGGCAGAGATAAGGTAGACAGCCAGAATCTTTTTCCCAGGGTAGAAATGTCAAGCACTAGAGGACATACATTTAAGGTGAAGTAGAGGGCACAGGAAGTTTAAAGGAGATGATGTGCGGTGCAAGTTTTTTGCACAGAGAATGTGGTAGGTGCCTGGAACGGGCTGCCGGGGTGGTGGTGGAAGCAGATATGAGAGTGACGTTTAAGAGGCTGTTAGACAGAGGCATCAATATGCAAGGAATGGAGAGATATGGATCATGTATAGGCAGAAGAGATGTGGTTTAATTCAGCATTGTGTTTGGCACAGATATCGTGGGCTGAAGAGCCTGTTTCATTATGCTGTACTGTTCTGTGTATCTATGTATTTACATGTGAACCATGAACTTATCTGTACAATGTCTTTCATGGCTGGAGCTCTTAGAGCAGGAATTCTCAACTGGAACCACTGCTGAAAGTAGCAAGGTGGCTGCAAGTGACATGAGAAGAAGAGTTTTGGGTTAGGCACAGTCCCATAACATTCGTTGTCAATTGGAATAAGTTGCATAAACAGTGATTACAAAATAAAATTGCACCTTTAATTGCTCGTGGCAGAATAAAATGTTTTCAAAACTTTAGGTAATTATCTGGAGGCAAACATGATTGAAACCCTTGATTATTCATGAAAGATATCGCCCTCTTTTTCCATAAATAACAACAGTATTGAAGCTGTCTAACTCATTATTCATTACTAGCATTGATGCTGTGTAAGATCAGCAAAGGTAGTGCATAATGCATCAGGGAAATGCCAAGCTTTTAATGTTGAAAGTAAAACTGACATGCTCTTGTTACCAGTAGTAACATCTCACATTTTGCTTACCTATTATTTACTTACCTTAGAGGGGATCAAAATTTGATCTCTCCCAGTCAAAGCATTATTTTAGCACACCAACAAGCTGTTCTATCAACTTTCAGGTGTCAGCACATTCATGATGCCTTTGTGTGCATGTGCTTTGCACTGGAGTCAACAGCCAAGTCAATGTTTTCCAGTAGCCATCTTTTGTTTGCAATAGTGGCCCGGTGGTTTGTTGCAGAGCAAGGGCTTTATGACTGCAGCCAGGATATCAGACACTGACTCACAATTTGTTGCCTTTGGTTATGCATCAGGTGAACACTGACAGAATGGACTCTTGGTATAGGAAAGAATTGACATGCGGTAACTGCTAAGTAGTTTACATGCAACTTTGGGTGCCTTGCACTATGGCAAACACTGCATTGCCAGCAAAGCCACTTGCTCTTTCCATCTGCTGCTAGTTAATTGATTCTTAGAATAGAGAGAAAGTAGACACCAACTGTGAATTATTGTAAATATTTCCAGCACCAGCCTGGAAAGAGCCAGGGATATGGAAATTTATTGCCACAGCCACTTTGACAGCCATTAGCCTTACAGACTTTGCCGGCTGTAAGGTTGAATTGTGGTTGGAGCATGTGATGGGTTTCAGTGGGGACATTTGTGTGGAAGTGCTGATGTTTTACACATTGTTCCTTACAGCCTTTCAGATGGGAGGGTTGCTCCTTGAACATACAATGTGAATATGACTCTATTTTTCCTCCACCATCCCCATCTTCTTGCAGCTTTTCCTGCTTTGGGTGCTCTGAGCTCACTCTTCCAATTATGATGTATTCCAAGTAGAAGGTCCACTGCTACCCATGTTCAGAAGCGTAAGGTTAACAAGGTCCTTTAGCACCTGGCATGCCAGTACCTATGGACTTTTTCAACTTGAAACACCATGGAAAACATATGTTTGAATTTTGAAGGATCATAGCGATGGCCAAAATAAATCAACCAGCAACCAATCCATGATGATTCAGTTAAATAGTGCTGGTGGACACATATTCAACTGTTCATGCTTATCTGTGCACTAAGCTCCAAATGGCCACGCTGTTGACTAATCAACTCTGTACAGTAATTGTTGTAAAGATCAGCATTAATACCTGCACCAAAGTGGTTCCCATGTCAACTCACCCAACAAATATACTAATACTATGAATGCTATTTTGGTAACAAAATTCTAATCATAGTGCCCAGGTAACTACCGAATTGCTGCTGATTGTTCATCTGCTTTTATTTTTCCATCATACTGGATTAATTCTCACTTATTTATTTTGCAATGGCATCGCAAACTCAATTATTCATCTGCAGATGTGCTTCAAGTAAACTTAGCAGCAGCATCTGCTAATTGCAATCAAACACATATACTTTACTAATAAACTGAGGTAAGAGAATTTGTGATAAATTGCAGTTTTATACTGGACAATTTTTCAACTTTAGCTTTATTCAGTCAATCCTATCAGCAGACCTTGCATCTGTAAGAAACTAGTGTGATAAAATGTAGAAACAGGATTTGGTCATTTGACCTCTTGTGCCTTCTCCACCATTCAATAAGTTCATAGCTGATTTCTTGTTGTATTGCATTCCTGCACTAACCCACATCTCATTATTCCCTTAATATCTGAAAATCTATTGATTTGTTCATTATCAAATTAAATGTTACCTTGACCCAGGTAAACCTTCCCCACTGTACTTCAGCTTACTAGAATTGATTGCATGGTGTTAAGACAATTCTCCCTGTCTGGTTGCATGTACAGTTTATCAGGCAGAGCTTTTGGAACAGAATACCATGGTTCGTTTCACTGATCTCTGCCAAATTATCCCCAGGTAATTGGGCTGTGAATCTTCTTTGTGATGCTGTCTGAAATTGCAATGGAGAACAAGGTAAAATGTGAATGGTAAGGACAATTGTGTCTGCACTGTTCCAGGATTCCCTCTATTTCCCAATTTCCACTGGGATAGTCTTGGATCACTCCTTCCCTTTACACTGATTTACAAACAGGACGGGGGCCTGTGTCCAGCAGGACTTTGTTACTGTCCATCTTACTTGTTTGCATCTTGTGGTTTTTGTGCGAACGTGTCAATAGGGCATGAGGAACAACACTAAAGGCTCTAAGTTCCTCCAGTAGAGGGAGGTGGCCATGTAGTGTCAATTGATTCAGCCTAGCAATTACCAGCAGACTGTTTTGGTCACAATCTAGGCCTTCTCTGTGTGGCCCAATGCCACCTTCAGGTGGTTCTTTTTGTTTAGGGTATCTTACAACCTTTTTTGATTCCCTAATGTTGTCCTGCTGGGAGATTCCACCTCCTGTCTCAGGACAAATCTGCTGGGAATGCACCATCACATCAGAAATGATCCTAACCTAAGAAAATGAGGCATGGTTGGGGTGGGATCAGGCTGGTAACAATATTCATTACCTTCAGTAGATTTAAAATTAACAACCTGCTGAACAGTTTTACTGTAGTTATAAGATTTTGATCTCCCAGATACCATCAGCAACTTCACAACTTGGTTCAGACATGCAATATTTAGTTTCTGCCTTATCTTATGTTGATACATTAATCAGAGTTGACACCTGAATGATGCATGCCTGCACACCTCAAGACTGCTGGTTGCAGCAGAAACAAAACACTGTGAACACTGGATATCAGAAATGAAAATAGAAAATGCCAGAAAAACTCAGCAGGTCAGACAGCATCTGTGGAGAGAGGAACAGAGTTAACAGTACATGTCAATGATCTTTCATCAGAACGAGGAAAAAAATCAGGTAAAACAAGTTTTAAGATGCAACGGAGTTGGGGGGGTAGGGCTTGCAGTTGGGATGGGTGGGGCTTGGAGGAAAGAACCAAAAGCAAAAGATAGTGATAGGGTGGACGGTAGACAAGACTGAATAACAAATGTGATGAAATGGCAGGATGAGATTGGGTGTTAATAGGATGAAAAGAAATGTAAGGTCAATCTGATGGAGGGAAAATAGAATCATTAACTAAAATTACAAAAGGCTATTGGAAGTCTGAAATAGAAACAGAAAATATTTCTGCGTTTTATAAATAAAGGCATGGAGTGCAAAAACAGTGAGATTACATTGGATCGCCATAAAACATCAGTTTGGCTGCAACAAAGTATTGTGTTCATTTCCCTTCACTGCTCTATCAAAAGGATGTAAAGGCCCCAGAGAGGCTTCAGAAAAGATTTGGTAATATGATCCTAGGGATGAAGTCATGTTACATGGATAGACAAGGGAAACTGAGATTATTCTCTCCAGAGCAGAGAGAGTTGAGAGATGATTTGACAGAAGTGTTCAAAAACATCAAGGCTCTGGAGACAGTGAATAAAGGGGAACTATTCCCAATAGCAGAAAGGTTGAGAGCCAGAGGGTGTAGATTTAAAGTGATTGTTAGGAGAGCCAGGGGTGACGAGGAAATGCTCTTTCACACAGTTGGTATTATAATTTAGAATTCTGCAAGGCTGGCAGAAGCAGATTCAATAATTGTGTTCAAAGGAGAATTGCATATGTACTTGGGAGAAAATCTTGCAGGGCTGTGGGCAAAGAGCCAGGAAATGGGACTGACTGTATTTGCAGAGAGCTGGAGAGAGTTCAATACACAGAATGGCTTCTTTCAATGCCACAACTATTCTGTTATTCTACAATCTCATTCCCTGTGCCTGTTTTAAAGGCCCGTCTAATTTAGGCTCCATAGCTTCCTCTCAAAGCCTGTTGTTTACAGGAAAACATCTACTCCTACACAGTCACTTTTCCTTGCTCATTTCAGTCTTGGTGATCTGCAAGAGATGTTAACAACATATGCTGTAGTCCTTTTGAGCATAGATGCCTTCTGTCATGTCAAGTTATCCGAACTTGGTCAATTTTAACTAAAACCTAAAAATGTTTAATTATTACTTGGCTTAAAATGGCTTAAACTTCAGGCCACCAATATTTATCCATTTACAATAGTTTTAAATGCAATTTCATACAATTAAATCTCTCTGGAATACTATTGAAAATTATTTTCTGTGGTGCTTTGGGACCTGTCATCTGAACAAACATTTAGTCAGTGTGTTACAAAACAGCACAGGGTAGTAAGATAGGAAAATAGTGTGGTTTATTTTGGTTATTTAAGCTCAGGTGTGAAATGTTAACAATCAAAAGAAATGGCTTCTTTTCTGAAACTTTATCTCAGAATGACCTTGCATCCTTCTACTGAGTTCTGTAATTAAATCATAAATCAGAAACAGAATGTAATCAACTCTCTAGGAGAGATAGACCAAGCTTTCGACAGTAACTTCCTTGTGGTTTTTAAAGTGGTACATACGTTACCAAGACGTCGTTGGTACAAGACGTCTGTAAGTAGAAATTCCTCCTAACATTCAAACACTTTTTTTCATTATGCAAGTACAGGTAATTTTCCATGCCTGATGTATTCCCTAACTTGAGTCGTTTTTGAAGTTAAAGAAATATTACATCACTGTTCAAATGTAAGTCATGTTAACAGTTAGATAGTTAACAGCTACAGGCATTATTCAAAGATTAAATCTCAGACTTTTGTAGATTGATAAGCCTTCCTGTCTTAAGTGCACCGATTAGCTCTGGGAAGATAAATTCTTGTTAGAGATAAAGTCTGAATTTTCCTCCTCTACATTGCCTTAGCTTGAGAAACTGGAGCAGGAATTATTAGTTAGCGACGCTGTTGGGCGACCTCAAGGTACTTCAGTGGAAGTCTGCATTTGTATGCCATTTACACACTAGGAATTTGAATTGAGGTGCAAGCGCATTCAAAGCTTCATAGCTGGCATGGCACATAATGTGATTTCAGACTGATTTCGGTGCATGTGATGTGCCTATACACAAAGGATGCTGGGCACACAACATTGGCATCAGTTGCCATTCAAAGCACATTTCAGGTTGCTGCTACAACATTGGTCTGTGGTTAGGCGACAAGGAAATAACAAGGGCCATAACCAGGAAAGTAGGACTGAACAAAAGGAAGCAAATTTGGCACGAGCCTCGTTAAGTGAATAGACAATATTTACATCATTGGCTGTTACAGAAGAAACCAATGGTTTCAGCTCTGATGCGAAGATGGACTAGCTTTCCGAACATCATTCTGATAGGGCTTTCTACTTTGTTCGTTGCAGAGTGGGGTGAACACCAATCCTGTCTCTAGATGTCCAGCTTTGCAACATTGGAAAAATGAATGCCCACTCCCAGGCCCATGCCATATCCTTTACCCTAAAGCGAACTGTTGCTCCTAGCAACTGTTCAAGTTAAGAACATCTGTGAAGAGGCTTCCAGAAATGGAGACACGCGCAAAGGTTAGTTTTAAATTTGTGGGTGTTTAATGGCACGATCACATATATGACTCATGAATCATGCCACATATGCATACGGCACATTAAAGGATATGACCAAGTGAAAACCATTGCATATGACATCTGGAATAAAGTGCACAGATCCCCAATGCAGTCCCGTCTCATTGCATGTTTTATGCATTGTTGAATTTCTAGGCTGAGTACTGGATGGACGCAACATGTATCTAGTAAAATGATTGCTAACTGGCCCTTTGAGGTCTTTCTTTCCCTAGGTGTTCTGAACCAGGCCCCAGGGAAATCTACCCTTGAGAGTAGCAACATTATTTGAGGTGTTGGCAGTGGAATCCTCAGCGAATATATCCGGTACTGAATGCAGGGCTGAAGGAAGGTCATCGACAAAACAACTGAAACTGAGTAGGTCCCTGAGTAACAGCTGAAATAATGTCCTGCAGCTGAATTAGCAGACTTTCAATAACCACAGCTGGCTTATTTTCAACTCTAGACACCAGAGAATTTCCCCCTTGATTCCATTGACCACAGTTTGATGGGAATCCCTTTCCCCACCAGTTGACCAAATTCTGTCTTGATATAAAAAGCAGTCATTTGCACCAAGTCTGTGGAATTCAACTCTTTTATCTGAATGGTTATTATCGTGAGCTATGGTTCTGGAGTAACATAGAACAGGGGTGAGAAGATTATTCATGAGCAAGTGGTGCTTGATAGGATTGTTGATCACAATTTCCATAATATTGCTGATGATGGTTAGCGGACCGTTGGGACAATACTTACCTAATTGGATCTGATCTACGTTTTGTGGACAGGACACCCCTGGGGAATTTAGTGCATTGTCAGGTAGACGCCAAAGTCAGAGCTCCACTGGAAGAACTTTGCCAGAGACCTAGGTAGTTCTGGAGCAGATCTCTTCAGCACTGCTACTGGTGTGCTACCTGAACCTACTGCCTTTGCTGTTTCCAGTATTCCCAGCTGCTTCTTGCTGCTGGAGTGAATTGACATGTCTGATGACTAACTTTTGTGATGGTAAGAGCTTTAGGAGGAGTCCAACTGAACTATTCCCTCTTGCCACCAGTCCCCACCCTCCCTTACTATTCTAGTTGCAGATACTTCTCGTGGCATTTCTGTGCTAGACTCCACCAACACTGATGATGGAAATTCTTGGACACTATTCCTTTCTGTAGCTTTTAATTGTTGATCATTATTCATGACTGGATGTGGTGGGACTGCAGAACTTTGATAGTTATGGAATCGCTAACCTCTATATTACCCTGCTTTCACTGTTTAGCACACATTTAGCACAGTGTTGTAAGTTGGCACTTCAGTTTTTTAAATAGTGATTGGGATGCTTTTGGCTTCTACAGTCCTCATCGAACCAGGGTTGGTTTTCTGGAATAATGTTAATGGTAAAGAATGATATTCTGGGCCTTGAGATTACAGATAAATGTGTTTTGAGGTTACAAATGTATGACACATTTCTGCTGTTATGGTTGGCCTACAGCTTCTCACCAATGCCCACTTTTGAGCTGTCAAGATATATTCACAAGCGATCTCGTTCAGCATGCTGGTAGTACCACACAACATGCAACATGATGGAGAGTGATCTTGGTGTGAAAATGGGTGTGTCCTCACAAGGATTGTGTGGTGGATGGTCTTTCCAGTACTGTCATACATTAAGGATGAAATCAAATAGATTGATTCCTATCCACCTGCTACATATTCAGTCTTCAGGGCCACCTCCTCTATGGCAGGCACCAGCATACATCCCTGTCTCCACAAGATTTACTTGGGCTCTATTACTCTATCCTCATGCCAAAACTCTCTTTCTCTCAAGCTCATTCACACAAAAAAATCTTGCATGCAGCCATGAATATTTCACTGCGTGACATAACATCTGTGTCTTACCTTTCTAAGTAAGTTAGAAGGCCAGCTGCCAGGCACTGCTCAAAAATATGCAACATCAGAAAATGATGTCAACAAGCAATATTTAATAAGGCAAAATAACAGAAGTTTCACAGTTGAGCATTCTGTAAAACACACATGCAAATCTTGACCATTTCTCTTCCAAGAACACCAATGTGACGCAACACCTATAGTCCAATGCTTGAAGTCCTTCTCCCTCCCAAACTTTCCTACCGGTGAAAAGCTACCAAATACTTTACTGTTGCTAATTGGAACAATGAGGACTTCCATGCAGTCATTTGTTTGCCACATTTGGTGCTTCGTGAGGTAGGCATAATTTCTGCGGATGGAAATATAATCACATAAGTCTGAGGCACTCTGTGACTCATAGTTCTGTCTCTCTAACTTCTCCTCAGAGAAGTTATGGTTGTCTTCCTGCTGCATCCGCTGTGGCATGGGTGAAGGTCCTGCAGAAAGAAAATGCATGAATTAGAACTGTCAAAGTAAGAAGGCTATTATAATATGATCACTTTTCATTTGCAGCAAACTGCAGGTTCGCTTGAGACTGCATGTTGTATGCAATATACTGTATGAGATTGAGTTCTGTCAGCATGTAGCTGTGAGACCCCCATCACCTATTCATTGACAACCTTGCATTCCAGCGTGCTGTTTATCTCCACTGCACCTGTTGCTTGCAAGATGGCGGCAGTGCCCTGCATTTCTCTCAGGTGTGTTGTGCTCCTTTTCAAGGAGGAAATGAAGGTGACAGAATGGCATGTGTGGAACAGATTGATTGGGTGTTTGTTGCTAATGACTGTGGGACAAGCATGCCAACACATAACGATGAAGATCAGTTGTGGCTGGATAAACAGGGATATAAGTGCAAAGGCAGAGAGGTTTGGCTGAATGTGCAAGATGTTAATTTGGGGGCAGACATAATTGGCAAATTGAGGGAGTTGAAGCAATCCATTTATGAGAATCTGACTGAATGTGCCTTTGCACTCATCTTCCTGGTCTGTTAGGTTCTTGCTGGACATTTCTCTGGCCAACTCGAGCCAGCCTTTCTGCTTCTCCCTCTTCAGCAAGGAATAATAGCCAGAATTTTGCTGAGTGGGGCCCGGTGTTCACACCTACCAGCACACCTGCTCAAACTAGTCGGTTTACACAGTTGGCATAAACCCTCAGATACTTCCAGGTTTAATATTCCAGAATGTTAAAATTTAACTCTTACTTTAAGATTATATCCCATTAAACTGCTGATCCCTGAGTAATCCTGAAATTATCCTAGGCTGCAAGTTGCCTTCAAATGGAAATTATAAAAGAATAGGAAACAACCTGGGCTCTCCCATGTAGTTAATATGAGTAATGTTCTGATGAAAGGTCATTGACCTCAGACATCCTCATTACAGAGAAAGAGGCCATTCAGCCCATTGAGACTATGCCAGTTCTCAGACCATTATCATTTCCCATTCCCCTCACATATTCCCTGTAACCTATTCTCTCTTCAATGGCCGTCAACTCTATGCTGATTCTTCTGCCCATCCACCTACACTAGGGGGAATTTGTAATAGCCAATTAACCTACCGACCAGCAAGTCTTCGGGATGTGAGAGGAAATCAGGAACCCAAATTTAACACAAAATGAAATAGGAAATGCAAAGCATCCAGAGGAAGCCCATGCAGTCACAGGAAGAACATGTAAACCCCTCTCAGACAACACCAGAGGTCACGATAGAGTCTAGGTCTTTGGAGTTGGGAGGCAGCAACACTGCCTGCTGTGCCACCTGAAATGTTAACTCTGCTTCTCTCTCCACAACTGTTGCTTGGCCACAGAGTACTAGCATTTTCTATTTTATTTGTTAAATTTGGGTTCCTAATTTTCAAGTGTCCCTTATTCACTTTCAATCCCAAATCATGTCCCACCCAGCTCCCAATCATCTTCCTTTCCAACTTCCCAGTGTATTACATTAAAGTTGCAAAACTGAAATACCAATAGATATTTAAATCTGCCAGCTCAGGATTTATAGCAGGATCTCTTCTGGACTGTATCACTGGGCGGGCATGTCAATTCAGCCTTGCCACATTGTAAATAACCCCATGGAATTCCTACTTTACATGCAGTTAAGATTAAGATTAATGGACCCATTCTCTCTTTTGCTAACTTGTACATGCTTCTTTTAAGGTGCCAATTAAATTTACTATTCACTAAGTAGTGGAAAGAAGTATTTACATTTCTGAAACACCTTATCATCTTTCTTAGAAACACCTCAAATAGCTCAACGTGCAATGAATTACTTTGAAATGCAATGACTGTTATTGTGCAAATGGCAATTTATTATTACTCTCCAAGTTTTGGAGGCAAGCCAGTGTAAATGCCATGCTTGTGCACTAACTTGCAGTGCTAATGAACATAAATAATAAGTGGCATGAACCTACGTTCCATTGGCAAACATGATGTGCTGAACAATGAAGTAGGCTGAAGCCTCTAGTTCCACACACTTTTGCTATGTGTCAACAACCTGTATTTGCACTGGCACTTTTAAGGCAGAAAAATATCCCAAGGTGCTTCGTAGAAGCATCATCAAACCAAAAGAATTTGGCTTTAAGCCAAAGAATGATCCAAGAGAATGTGTTCAAAAGTGTATGCAAAGACGTCTCAAAGGCAGAGGGACAGACAGGTTTAGGAAGGGATTTCCAGAGTGTGGGGCCCAGATGGCTGAAGGGATTACTTACTCATTATAACATAGAACTAAGCCACTTGGCCCAGGAATCCCACCAGAGTCTCATTCCCTGCCCCTTCTTTACTTCTCTGCAGCCCAGCAACGTATTCTCTTTTACATGCCCATCAATTCCCCTTTGATTCTTTTGCTACTGACCTACACAAAGTGGCACTTTACAGCAGGCAGTTAACCTACCAGCACGTCTGTCTGATGCTGGAGCAAACTGGAGCACCAGTCAGAAACCCACAAACAAAAAAAGGTGCAGGAAGAAAGACGGGATGCGTAATAGGCCAGGATCAGAGGAATAGAGAATTTTGGGAGCTTGCAGGACAGGGAGATATGGTAAACATAGGGAGGTACAAGGAACTAAATGTGAAGATGAAAATTTAAAATGGGGCCAATGGGGAAGAAAAAACTGATAAGCATGAAGAAGGACAAAACTGATGATGTTCTTGAGTTGGTATCTTACGGAATATGTGATAAGGATTTGGTGGTGATGGCATTGAAATAATCAAGGAAAGAGGTGACAAAATAGTTTGAAAATGGATAGGCAGAGGCATAAGCAGAGGTGGGCAACCACACATGGATGGAAGGGTTTCTGAGGGTGGGATTTGGGTTAAGGACTCGGGTTAAGGACTCAACCAGAAGACATTATGATTCATACATAACTGTCCAACAAGCAATGTGATTACACAGAGGCAGTGGGGGAGGGGGTGGTGAAGAGAGGTGGTGCAGAGGTAGAGCTGCGTGTACTATCAGTGTACACCCTGTCAAGGTGCATCACATTGATGAGGAAGGCACCAAAGTAACTGTGCATGATTCACAAAAGGATAGTTTGTTATGCTGAATAATTAGGAAATCTAACAGCAGGTTATTGTTCATTGCAAAAGTCAGAAGTCACGCTTCAGTTACATGGGGCATTGGTAAAAACATAGCTAGAACACTGTACATTATTAAGGACATAAATGCATTGGAAGCAGTTCAGAGAAGGTTTACTAGATTGATAGTTGGAATGGGAAAGATTGTCTTATGAGATGATGTTGGACAAGCTAGGCTTATAACCTCTGAAGTTTAGAAGAGTGAGAGAACTTGGTTGAAACACATACGATGCTGAGATATCTGGACAGGATGTGGAGAGGATGTTTCCTCTTGTAGGGGGATTTAGAACTAAGTGGTTACTCTTTTAAGACAGAGATGGGGTAAATTTTGTTCCCTCAGAAGGCTTGAGACTTTGGCCTTTCTTCCTTGAAGGATAGTGGAAGCCAGGTCTTTGTATATTTTTAAGGCAGAGGAAGATTGACTCTTGACAAGAAAGGGGTTGAAAGGTAACCAGGGGAAGATGAAATTATAGTCAGATCACCAGTGACCTTATTGAATGGTGAAGCACGCTTGAGGGGCCCTGCAGCTTACTTCTGTTCTTAGTTCATATGCAGAATTTCCCCAGTGTCCATCTCTGAAAGTTACAATTAAATATAACATTTGAGAAACAAATGCAGGAACTGCAACACTTATACATTCCTTTCTAGAGCAAAAACACAAAAGTAAAAGCAACTCAACTGTGGCTTACAAAAGAAGATAAGGGTAGTATTAGATTCAGTGAGGAGGTTTATAAAGTTGACACAGAAAGGAGCAGGTCTGAGGATTAAGAACAGTTTAGGATTCAGCAAGTACCAAGGATTTGATTAGGAGAAGAAAAATAAAATATGAAAGTCAACTTGCAAGGAACATAAAAGGAAAAGATTAGTGAAGACAAATGTAAGTGCCACACAGTCAGAAATTGGAGAATTTAAAATGAACAAAGAAATGGCAGAGCAATTAGACAAATACTTTGGTTCAGTCTTTGGGAAAGAGCACATGAATAACTTCCCAAAAGAGCTATGGGAACCAAGAGCGAAGTGAAAACGGGATTAGTATAAAGTATCGGTACTAGATAAAGGAAATTGGTATTAATTAAATAAGACAGGAGAAGTTAATGGGACAGAAAGCTGATACCTCCCCAGAGGCTTGCAATCTGCATCCCAGAGGTAGCCATTAAAATAGTGAATGCATTGGTTACCATTCTCCTAAGTTCTACATATTATTGAATAGTTAATGCAGATTGGAGGTTACCAAATGTCACCCAACTATATAAAAAAGGTAGAAATCAGAAAATCAGAATCAGATTTATTATCACTGACTTATATGATGTGAAATTTGTTGTTTTGCGGCAAACAGTGCAGTGCAAACAGTAGAGAGAGAAAACAGAAATGGAAAGCAGAGAACTTGACACAAGAAGTAGGGAAAATTCTGGAGTCTATTACAAAGGATATAATAACAGGATATTTTCTATCAATAAATTAGACAAGATTAGACGAAGCTAACATGGATTTATGAAAGGGAAATAATGTTTGACTAATCTACAGCAGTTTTTTAAGGATGTAACTCAAAGCGTAGATAAGAGAGAATTAGTGGATGTGCTGTATTTGAATTTTTAGAAGGTCTTTGATAATGTACGACACACCAGGTTAGTGTACAAAATTAAAGCTCATGGGCTTTGGAGCAATACACTGGTATGAACTCAAAATTGGTTGATAGATAGGAGACAAAGAGTAGGAATAAATGTCTTATTCCAAGTGCCAGATAGTGACAAATGGGATGCTGATGAGATCGTGACTTGGTCCCCAGCTATTTGCAATAAGACAAAGTATTATCTAAATGGTAATAGATTGGGAAGTATTGATGCAAAAGGAACCTGACTGTCTTTGTACAGCAATCACTGAAAGGAAACATGTAAGCACAGCAAGCAATCAAGAAGAAAAATGGTATGTTCACTTTATTGTAAGAGATTTGGAGTTATACCTTGCTTCAATTATATAAGACCTTGGTGAGATGATACTTGGAGTTTTGTAGTTTTGGTCTCCTTACCTAAAAAATGGAAGTGCTTACATTTCTGTGTTAAACTGCTGTTGCCCTACTTCCTGGCTATATATTCTTTATCACAGCAATTCATTGCATAAAAAAATTCTAATAATACTCTTTCTCTCTGCATTGGTTCATCCACTAGGAGCTACAGAATGGCAATGGGAAATTAGAGTGCAGCCCTGC
This sequence comes from Pristis pectinata, assembly GCF_009764475.1. Lineage (NCBI taxonomy): Eukaryota > Metazoa > Chordata > Chondrichthyes > Rhinopristiformes > Pristidae > Pristis > Pristis pectinata. Next base: position 71,840,649 of record NC_067408.1, on the reverse strand, counting down.
GACTTATTGCTGCAAAAATAATTCCCTTCTTGTTGCTGGAAAGAGAACTTTCACCAGGAAGTGCAAAAGTGAAGCACCTGCAGATACTGGAAATCTGAAATAAAAATGAAAATATTCAGCAAGTCAGGAAGCACTTGTGGAGAAAGAAACTGCATCATTGTTTTGGGTTTGTGACCTTCCATTTGAACTAGTCTGTTTCTCTTTCCACAGAAGTTCTCTGATCTACTCAGAACTTCCAGGGTTTTTTTTTGTTTTTGTAGTAAGGAATGTGAGATCAGTTTAAGAGGCCCATTCCTGCTTTAAGTAAATAAGAGAGATTGGGTTGGGGAAAGGCAGGTGTTCAATGCAAAATCCAGCATGGAAATAGAAACTTGGCCTGTTTCTTAACACAATTTGATGGTTAGATTTTCAGTCAAAATACAATGAGGTGCAGGAATTAAAATCATCCTTATTATTGGCACAGTAACAGGACTTATGATGCTCAGCCTTCTGCTGATTTATTTCCTTACTTTATTTACAATGTCTCCTCTCACAACATCAGTAAGTCATTGAATGGAACAAGATGATCAAAAAAAGGGAGAAAGGCTGAAGCGTAACAAAACAATTTATCATATTTTAAATAATGGTAAAATTTAGAACTACATATTTCTTTCTTCACAATTTTAGCTATTTCCTTTGATAAATTCTACTAGGAAAAGTTTTCAAATTACTTTGTCAGAATTGTGTCTGCATTTAATAGCTTTTTTTTATACTAACAGAAACTAAATGCGAGTCATTTACTGTTTTTCATCTGGATGATGTTGGAATACTCAGCCTGCCTCAGTTATCACCAGATCCTACTGTTCCAATGCTTTCCTGGCGGGCATTCCATTTCTTCATTTTGTTAATGTGATTCATCAAAAATTCTGCTGCCTGCATCTAACTTGTATTGTCCTCTGTACCTATTACGCTGACTTCGCAGGGGTCACGTCTCTCCCCATCACTGAAACCCTTTCAGATATCTGGTTTTCACTCCTTTGGCATCTTGAGCATACTCGATTATAATTGCTTCAACTTTGGCAGATGTGCCTTACATTGTTAGGCCTGTTCCCTTCCCAAACCCTTCCACCTCTCTATTTCTTATTCCTCCATTAACTTCCTTACAACTTATCTCTTTGACCAAGTTTTTGAACATCTGTCCAGGTTACTTCTGTGTCAACATTCCTCTGAAGGTACATGGAGTTGCTTCTTTGGCAGTACATCAGAGTCCAGTCCTGCTCTATGGGTGCTGAAGTGCCTAATGAGTTGACAGATTATGGGATCTGTAGACTCTGTCATAGTTGGGATTGTTGGTGCTTGATGAGGCAGGTCGGTAGGTTGTTTCGGATGTTGTATGCTCCTTCCTCTTTCTGTCCATAGCCTCTGTGAGCTACTAGCAATGAAGTGCTCATTACTTTCCTAGATGTTCCCTTCTTTCTTTTGAGTGGCCATGACTCAGGAATTCCCATGAGTGGATGAAAGTGTTAGCTTAGCTTTTTTCAAGGAAACTTTGAGAACATCCTTGAAGTACTTTCTCTGTTTTCATAGAAATTTCCTACCATAATGGAGCTCAGAGTAGAGTGCTTGCTTTGCGAACTTGGTGTCAGTATTAGGCATGCAGATGATGCTATCTGCCTGACAAAGCTATTTGGACCTGATCAGAGCCCTGATCTGGCCTGGGAGAGAATGCTGATGTTGGTTTGCTTATCATACTAAAGGATTCATAGAAATAGAGTCAAAGATTCACACAGCATGAAAACAGGCCCTTTGTCTCACTCCATCCATGCCAACCATCAAACAGCCATGTACACGAATCCCTCCCACCAACCACAGCCCCCATTCTCCTGCCAATTAGCCTACCAACCAGAACACTTCTGGCATGTGGGAGGAAACTGGAACATGCAGTCACAATGAGAACTTGCAAACTCAACACAAACAATGCCCAACGTCAGTATTGAATGCAGGTCTCTTGAGCTGTGAGGCAACAGTGCTAACTGCTACAGCACTATGCTCATTTATAGTATTCTATAGAGATAGCACTAGTGGTACTTCTTCAGTGCTGTGAGATGACTACTGTAGATAATCCATTTCTTTGAAGTATATAGGAGTGTAGGGATTCTGTTGTTCAGTAATTGATGAGCTTGGTGTCAGATGTGAGATCTTGGTCTTGATCTATCTCCATGGTAGCTGAAAGCTGTGCGAGTACACTGGAATTAGTGATGATTTTTTACATTGACATCTGCATTCTCTCAGAAGTAATTCCAATACTAATGAAATTAATTTAAACATTATCTCCAAGGGGAACCTCAAACTTAGGATAAAGGAACCATTGTTGACTTCTAAACTTGTCCCAAAATCCTCCTCTGAATTTTGACAGATCAGCTCCACCTTTGGAGTATTGTGGTGTAGTGGTATTCAGGAACAACACAATCTATGGATTCCCCTAAATTTATATACCATCCTGACTTGGAAATGCACTGCTATTCCTTCATTATAAATAGGTCTAATCCCTGGAAACCTCAATGCAACACCATGTGGTGAAGATGCAGAAGTACCTTCATCACATGGATTCAATGGTTCACAAAGCGAGCTCACTGTCACCTCCTCAAGGGCATGAAAGGATGGATGATAAATGTTCACCTTGTCACTTGGGCCCACATCCTATAAATGAATAAAAATAGTGCAAATAGGAACAATTACTAAGTGGCAGTGATAATTTCTTAAAAATTACCAAGGTTTTTGGTGCTGAAATGTATTTATTGAATTATTTTAGTTACCATGTTGCCATGTAAGTAAAAGACTGTCAGATCTGATTACCACAATCTTCTTTCAAAGTAGATGACATCACTTTTGTTTGTAAGTTTACAAATTCAAAAAAAACGTTTTAAATCTGATATCCACTCCAAGGCAACACTGTTAAATAGATAATGACTTGGATGATGATTAATGTCACTCTGATAAGAAAAATAGCCATGGGCAATGCTCATCATGGGAATAAATCTGCAGTGCTTGCTTACAATAATGTTAAACATTGCTAATAGGTAAATCTATTGTGACAGCAAAGCCTTACCTGGAAAATATGCATTCCTCAACCAATATCACTAAAACAGATTATCCAGCATCTTTTTCCCCCTCAATATTGTTTGTGACACTTTGCCAAGAACAAATCTGCTGCCATGTTTTTCTTTATTACAACACTGACAACAATTCAAAAGTACTTCATTACCTGTAAAGTGCTTTAGGACATCCTGAAGTCATAGACGACACTTTAAAAATGGAAGTCATTATGTTTTCACTGTTCCAAAGTGGATGAATTATATAAGCTGGGATAGTTCTCATTAAATCAGAAAAAGTTAAGGAGAAGGTTTAATAGGATTGCTCAAAATATAAAGGCCTTGATAGAGTAAATAAGAAAGAACTGTTTCCAGTGACAGAAGGGTCGGTGATCAGGTGATACAGGTTTAAGGTAAGTGGCAAAGCAAAATCAGACAGAGACGGGAGCTTTTTTATGAAGGGAGTAATTCTGTTCTGGAATGCACTGCCTGAAAGGGTGATAACAACAGTTTCAATATTAGATATTGATAGGAAATTGGATGAATATTGAAAGGATGAAGATTTGTAGGACTATGGGAAGTGGAACTAATTGGTTTGCTCTTTCAAACAGCTGGCCTACGTGGCCATCTTTTGTGTTATTTCAATCTATGATTCCATGAGGTAAAAATTATGTGCCCAATGGAAAAATGTTTGATAGTGCTTGTGACTCCCTTAGATTTGGAGGCTCTTGGGAGCACAGCAGTCATGCCAATTGGTACTCACTTTGATGTTGCTGGTGAGATATTTAAATGTCTGTTTTCCCTTCAGAAACCATGTGGTCCTCTACTTGAAAGCCAGACTTTAGCAGGAGAAGAAACCATCTGAACATAAATTAAATGGACCACTTTAACCTGAGCGGCAGCCAAGTAGTCCCCATGAAGATGACCCTGTGACAGGCCACGTGCTTCAGGTAAGGCTTTCTATGTCAAAGTCAAAGTCGAGTTTATTGTCATATGCACAAGTATATGTATGCACAGGTGCAATGAAAAACTTACTTGCAGCAACATCACAGGCACATAGCATCATATAAGCAGCATTCACAAGAAAAACATAAATTATACACAACCTTTACAAGAAAGAACACAATTAGATCACAAAAAAACTCCATTTTAGTGCAAAGTGATCAAAGTGATTAGGGTTTTACCAATTAGTTTAAGAACCAAATGGTTGAAAGGAAGTAGCTTTTCTTGAACCTGGTGGTGTGGGACTTCAGGCTTCTGCACCTCCTGCCCGAGGGTAGCTCCAAAAAGATGATGGGATCTTTGATGATAGCTGTTGCCTTCTTGAGGCAGCACTTCATGTAGATAGTACCAGTGGTGGGGAGGGATGTGCCTGTTATGTATTGAGCAGAGTCCACTACTCTCTGAAGCTTTTTCCATTCCTGTGCATTCGAATTGCCGTACCAGAACAGTGCATCTGTAGAAGTTTGTTAGTGTGTTCAGTCACACGCTGAACCTCCTTAACCTCCGAAGAAAGTAAACACACTGGCCCACTTTCCTCATGATGGCATCTATGTGCTGGGCCCAGGACAGGTCATCTGATATGTTAATGCCAAGAATTTAAAGCTGCTGACTCTCTCCACCACCGATCCCTCACTGTAGACTGGCGCATGTTCGCCCTCCTTCCCCTTTCCTGAAGTCAACAATCAGCTCTTTTGTTTTGCTGACATTGAGTGAGAGGTTGTGGTTGCAGCAACCTCCACTCAACTAGGTGTCCTATCTTGCTTCTGTAAGCTGACCTGTGATTTGTCCAACACATTGGCGAATTTGAAGATGGCAATGGAGCTGTGCTTAGTCACACACTGGTTGGTAATGTGGTGGTAGTGTGGCGGGGGGTGATGTGAGTGATAGTTGTGGGCTCTACCCTTCTGACCATTGATCAGGGTGCCTATTTCCAATGGCTTGGTGTCATTATCATTCAGTGGTGATGTGTGATGCCTCTAATCATTCCAACCTGTCATTTCAAGCAAGAGCTGACCCAAATCTCCCCGTAGTTAAAATGTTTGAGAATCGCGGCTTCAAGAGGTTGAAGATTGTGCTTTAAGATGTGCTCTTCTTCACTTTGGAAAAAACACAGTTACTGCATATAATCTTGCAGAGGCCTGATATTTAGCATGCTTATGCACACAGCGCCTTGGATATCATGCGCATGGAAGAATCACTCCCTCAAGAAAGGAATTAGCAATGTTGCTACGCACAGTGCCATTATAGTACAGGTTCTTCTCCGTGGATTGTTACCTTGTCATGGTGGAGAAGCTTGTGTGGTCCTGAGATCCTGAGAGCGATGCCATCTGGAGCTATGCTCCTGGTAGGGTCACCCATGGCGGTAAGGTTGATGGTGAGGTCCCTGACAAAGAACAATCCAACCAAGACCTCAATGGTGGAACAGGCAGACGAAGTTATTTCAAACTCAACGGCTGTGAAGGCGGATGAAGGCTGCAACAAATCCATCAGCTCCAATCATCGTGGTTTCCATGCCATTGGAATCAGTTGGTTGATTTGTGAAGTATCGTGTGCTTTTTGCAGTGCAACATCAAGTACACGTTAAACAAAAACATGCACGGGTGTCTTCGCTCTGTGGGCTACTTCTGATCAACGGAACAAAGACCATCATCCTCGACCTCAAGGGATAGTCACGACGACGAGTACAGGTTATCTGCACTTGTGTCCTTTTTCTCATCTTTCCTTTCATTTAATCCTTGCCTCAAAGTGATGTTGCTACTCTGCTAATTTGTATTAAAACAGAGCATTTTCTGTTTGTTTTCCTCTATTACGTGGTTCCACAAAATGCAAGTTCTTGCAAGTCCTCATTTAGTCATCTAATTTACTTTCAGGGTATTGCAGTAAAGACCAATGACCCAGATCTTACTGCAGCAAGGGCATCCAATAATGATTGTTGTTGGTTACATTTGGTCTTACATATTTAAGTTTTCAGTTTCTTTGCTTGGTATGTGTGAGCTGAGGAAAACCATGCATCAGGGACCTGAGTGAACAGGGAAAGCAAGTGCGTGTCTCCTCAACCAGACAGAAAGATTCTGAAAGTAGAAATGCGGGGACTTAAAAGGGAATGCAAATTAGAGTGGAAATACAGAAAGAGAAACAAAGGTAGATAAATAAAGAGAGAAACCAGAGAGAGGGAAAAATGGCAAGATTAAAAATATATTTTGGAGCAATCTTCCACCTTGATGCCCGATTCCTCACGGAAGTCCCAGTTTCCACTGCTGTTGTCAGTTTAAGCCAGTGGTGGCATTTTCTGCCCTGCTACAGCCAGCTGCCTGCTGCCCCTGTGCTGTTCCAGTTGACTCATTGAGTCCATAGCGTAGCATAAATTTCTGCAGAACTCCCAGAGCTCAGGCTAGGAGATCATCTGGCTGAGGCTATTCGAATAAACTGGACACAAACAAAGCAGTACCTATTCAAGTGATTAGAGAAATTGGCTGCCAGGAGAAAAGTTGTTATCACTTACTTAACTGTGGAAAAAAAAGGATGGATACACTTGTAATTCTTAGTGTCAAAGAAATTGATTAGCTATATTAAATATGTTACATTGATAAAAGCATTCTCAGACTGAAATAGACAAGGCTTAACTATCTGTAATGGATTTAAATTGTAACCAACAGATATGTACAACAACTTCATTCGAATCAATGCATTTCATTGATGGCAGATTGGAAGATGCTGTTTTTACAAAACCACTGGTAGCATGGAGCTACTAAGAAAACAGCTTTCTGTACATCCATCAATTAACCACCTATTCATCCCTTTCTTGACAATGTTTAATCATTTCTGAATGGATCATGCCTATTTACCATTAACAGTTAAATAACTATTATTTTTATAGTAAACTCTGACCCAATAATTTTAATGAACAGGAAAATAACATCTGCCTGAAACAAGTCTCTCCCTTTCCATTGGACAAACCCAGTCACCACTTTTCTTACCACATCCCTTAATCTCATCTTTCTAATTATCTCTATCTGATCTCACAGTAATATATATAAATGATTTGGATGAAGATGTAAGTGGGCTGATTAGTAAATTTGCAGGTGACACGAAAATTGGTGGAGTTCTGGATAGTGAGGAAGGTTGTCAGAGGATTCAGCAGGATATCGAGTAGTTGGAAAAGTGGGCAGAGAAATGGCAGATGGAGTTTAATCCACACAAGTGTGACAAGTTGCACTTTGGGAAAGTAAACTATAAATAGCAGGACCCTTAGAAGCATTGATGTATGGAGGGATCTTGGGGTGCAAGTCCACAGATCCCTGAAGTAGATAGGGTGGTAAAGAAGGCGTATGGCATACATTGGTCGGGGCGTTGAGTATAAAAGTCAAAAGGTAATGTTGCAGCTGTATAATAAAACTTTGGTCAGGCTGTATTTGGAGTGTAGTGTGCAGTCTGGTCACCACAGTACAGGAAGGATGTGAAGGCTTTGGAGTGGGTGCAGAAGTTGTTCACCATATGATGCCTGGATTAGAGAGTATTGGATATAAGGAGAGATTGGACGAACTTGGATTGTTTTCTCTGGAGCATAGGAGGCTGAGGGGCAACCTATCCTATTGGGATTAGACTAATTCCCAGTCCTTGCCTCATTCTCTTACAGGTCATGGGATATCAAATGACTATCCAAGTACTTTTCAAATGTAATGAAGATATTTGCCCAACTTACCTTCACGGGGTGAGTTCTAGACCCACACCACACCACACGGAGAACAATAAACTTGTCTAATTCCCCTCTCATCCTACCAATTACCTTAAATCCACGCTCCCTGGTTATTGACCTGTCTGTAGTTCTTATCCCCTGATTTGTCTGAGGTCAGGTGATATTGTTAGAAAAGAATGAAATTGGGACAATAATGAGAAAGGATATTGGCTCAGAAAATCAAGAAGTAGAATCAATCTGGTGGAGCTAATGAGCATCAAGGGACAGAAATTGCTGGTGGGTTATATCCATAGGTCTCCAAACAGTAGTGGTAATGTAGGTGAAAAAAAATCAAATAGGACATTAGCGATGGATTAATCTACACGTGGACTGGTCAAACAAAATTAGCAATAATGTTGTGGAGGATGAATTCTTGGAGTGTGTACGAGATGATTGTTTAGACCAATACATTGAGGAGACAACTGGGGAATAAGTTCTCCTAGACTGGGTACTGTGCAAGAGAAGGGGGTTGGTTAATAATCTTATTGTGTGGGGTCTTTTAGAGAAGAGTGACCATAACATTGTTGTAAGCAAAGCATCAGTCTTACCCATCCATTCTCAGATCAGGAAGAAATGTTCTTATTTTGATCTGTGTTATGCCTGCAGGAGGGATATTGTCCATTACTAGGTGCAAGCCACACACTTTCTCTAATTGCACAAAGCAAGGCATTCTTATACACATTTACAGTATCTTCATCCAATGCACAAACACACTGTTGGCATTGAGCCAATCAGGTGCAAGTGAGTTATTGTTTTATTTCAAACTTATTGATTGCATAGTGGTCTCATGACCATTGCCCTGATTATCTTGGTTTTACCCTTGGAGAACCCCTGGACTGTCTCCAGACTCTGGGAACCACCGTGGAACTCCCCCTGTTATCTCCATGTATGTTGATGCAGTGGCTGTCCTTCATGGAATGGTGACAATGTTTTTAATCATGACAGGACTAATGCATTGTTTTATCTGTTTGCTCCTTTTCCCATGCTATTGTAGCTACCCGACTCAGGCTGAACTTATGTGTGAGTTTTATAATGCTCCCCTCAAGGGTCACTATTCCACCCTGTCAGTTAGACGGATGGTGGTCTTATAACTTAGGTGTTCCTTTGCTGCAACTGAGACAGCCCTGGTTGCCACTGGCATAGTCAAGTGCAGCACACTCCTGCAGAGCAGATATTATTTGCTAAGTGCAGTACTCCTTATCTTCTACCAATGAGTCCTGTCACCTCAAAACTAGCAGAATTGCCATCACAGCAAGCTACTTAAAAATATAAGGTCTATCATTCCTAACTAGCTGGAGATGGCAGGTATATAATTCTACTCTGTCTTCCATAATTATGGACTATTTTTTGTGCTAAGGAAGTTAACCATAAGCTTTTAAATGAGAGAGAAAAGGAATAGTCAATATTCTAGATTAGAAGTTGTGTTAATATTGTCCAGCAAGCTTCACTGATAAGTACAATGGAATACAGCACCACCTTCTCAGAAGCCATTAGGGATGGGGAATAACTGCTGGCCTTGCAAGGATGACCACAATCCATAAATATATTTTTTAAAAATTGCATTTAGAAGCTGACATAAAATATACATTTCTTCTTCAGTCCATTGTTTAATTACCCAACTGATCAAACACTTTACTGATGGAAGACGATCGAATAAATCATGCAACTGCTTGCCGAGTACTTAATTAATATGTTCAAGTGATTGATGGTAATGGATATGCAGAAGCCGTTTTAACTACTGCCTCCTCTGTAACTACATGCTCATTTGTTCTTCAAAAGCCCATAGCTAACATGCATTATTTTGTTTCTTTTAGTATCTATTGCAAGTCCTTGAACAAGGCATGAAATCAGTTAGAAATATGTGATTTGTTTGTTTGCAGCTCTTATTGAATGGCAACAGTGCAGAAGGCGGCCATTCGGTGCAGCGCAACTAATCCTATTCCCGCTAACCTTCCCTGTGGCCTTGCAATTTTTATTTTCATTTAAGTACTTATTCAATTCCCTTCTGAAAGCCATGTTTGAATCTGCTCTGAAGCAATCTATTCCAAACGTTAACCACTTGCTGCATGAAACTGTCTTTACACATTGTTCTTTTGCCATTCATTTCAAATCTTTGTCCTCTGGTTCTTCTTATATAAATGGGGATATTTTCTCACAATCCCCTCTTTATTTTGAACACTTCTATCATATTCTCTATCTATGGACAACAATTCTAACTTCCCTAAACTTTTCCCGTAACGTGCTTTCTGTTCCTGCAATGCATTCTCCAGACTTCACATTCTTCCGAAGTGTGATGTCCAGAATTTGGCAGTAGCTGAACCAGAATCTTTTTCCATAAAGATTCATCATAAATTGTTTGTGTGTGTTGTGCCCCACTCAAGGTCCCAAATGTTTAATTGCTTTCTCAGCCTGGACTGTCACCCTCAAGGATTTATGCACAGATATACCAAGGTCTTTGTATTCTTGTATTCCCTTCAAAATAAACCGTTTAAATTATGTTGCTTCCGCTGCTCTTCTTTCGTACTTTTTTGCATTAAATTTCTTTTGCCTCTTGCTTGCCCATTCATTCAGTCTGCCAATGTCGCCTTGAATCCTAACACTATTCTCCCAATTGTTCACTATGCTTGCAAGTTTTCTGTTATCTGTAAAAAATAAAATTGTCCTTGTTCACCAAAGTTCATTAATAAATATCAGGAAAAGCAGTGGTCCCAGCATTGACCCCTTGGGAATACCGCCCTCTGCCTCTCTCCAGTGCGATAAACAACTGTTCATCATGACTGTCTGTCTTCTGTTTCCTAAATCAATTTATCATCCACGTTGGCATTGTTCTTTTGATCCTGTGGACTCAATCTGCACTGATATGTGTATTTTTGGCACTTTATCAAGCACCTTCTAGAAGTCCACATCGCTACATTAGCTGATTTGTTCATACCGACTCTTCCTGTTACCTCATCAAAAACGTCAGTCACATTAATCCAACATGATTTTCCTTTTACAAACCAGAGCTGGCTTCCATTATTTAATCCAAATGTGCATAGAATATACATGTCCTCTTGGATTTTCATTTCTAAAGCCTAGTCAATAGGTTTTTCCCTTATTTCCTTTATTTTTGACAAGGACGCAACACTTCTCCAGTCCTCTGGAATCACCCAGTGCACCTGCAGATTCTATCTTTACTTTCTTCAGTGACCCAGGATGCATCTTGTATAGCCCTGGTGACTTAACTACTTTAAGTAAAGTCAGCCTTTCTAGTACCCAGCTTTATCAAATTTTATCTCATCCAACATCTTAACCACCCGCTCTTCCATTGGTATAGATATTGGTTTATTATTGTCACTTGTACCGAGGTACAGTGAAAAATTTGTCTTACAAACCGATCTTACAGGTCAATTCATTACACAGTGCAGTTACATTAAGTTAGTACAGAGTGCATTGATGTAGTACAGTTAAAAACAATAACAGTACAGAGTAAGGTGTCACAGCTACAGAGAAAGTGCAGTGCAGTAAGGTGCAAGGTCACAACAAGGTAGATCATGAGGTCATAGTCCATCTCATTGTATAAGGGAACTGTTCAATAGTCTTATCACTGTGGGGTAGAAGCTGTCCTTAAGTCTGGTGGTACGTGCCCTCAAGCTCCTGTATCTTCTACCCAATGGAAGAGCAGAGAAGAGAGAATGTCCCGGGTGGGTGGGGTTTTTGATTATGCTGGCTGCTACACCAAGACAACAAGAGGTAAAGACAGAGTCCAAGGAGGGGAGACTGGTGTCCGTAATGCGCTGGGCTGTGTCTACAACTCTCTGCAGCTTCTTGCGGTCTTGGGCAGAGCAGTTGCCATACCAAGCCGTGATACATCCTGATAGGATGCTTTCTATGGTGCATTGGTAAAAGTTGGTGAGAGTCAAAGGGGACAAACCAAATTTCTTTAGCCTCCTGAGGAAGTAGAGGCGCCGGTGAGCTTTCTTGGCCATGGCATCCATGTGGTTTGTCCAGGACAGGTTGTTGGTGATGTTCACTCCCTGGAACTTGAAGCTGTCAACCCTCTCGACCTCAGCACCATTGATGTAGACAGGTGCATGTACACCGCCCCCTTTCCTGAAGTCAATGACCAGCTCTTTTGTTTTGTTGACATTGAGAGGAAGGTTGTTGTCATGACACCATGTCACTAAACTCTCTATCTCCTTCCTGTACTCCGACTCATCACTGTTTGAGATACGGCCTACGACGGTGGTATCATCTGCAAACTTGTAGATGGAGTTAGAGCAGAATCTGGCCACACAGTCATGAGTGTATAGGGAGTAGAGTAGAGGGTTGAGGACGCAGCCTTGAGGTGCACAAGTGTTGAGAATAATCGTGCCGGAGGTATTGCTGCCTATCCTCACTGATTGCGGTCTGTTTGTTAGAAAGTCAAGGACCCAGTTACAGAGGTAGATGTTGAGTCCTATGTCTCGGAGTTTGGTGACAAGCTTGCTTGGAATTATTGTATTGAAGGCAGAGCTGTAGTCAATAAACAATAGTCTAATGTAAGTGTCTTTACTGTCCAGGTGCTCCAGAGCTGAGTAAAGGGCCAGGGAGATGGCATCTGCTGTAGACCTGTTTCAGCAATAAGCAAATTGCAATGGGTCCAGGTTGTCTGGTAGGCTGGAGTTGATGTGTGCCATGACCAACCTCTCAAAGCACTTCATGATGGTGGATGTCAGAGCCACTGGTCGGTAGTCATTGAGGCATGTTACTTTGCTTTTCTTTGGTACTGGGATGATAGTGGTCTTCTTAAAACAGGAGGGAACCTGAGACTGAAGCAGGGAGAGGTTGAATACGTCCGCAAATACTTCTGCCAGCTGATCAGCACAAGAACTGGGCACGTGGCCCGGGACACCATCTGCACCAGGTGCTTTCCTCGTGTTCACTCTTCGGAAGACTGATCTTACGTCCTCCACTGTGATCACAGGTTCAGTTGCATTGGTGGCTGTCAGAGTGGATGGTGACAATCCACTTCCTTTTTGTTCAAAATGTGCATAGAATGCGTTAAGTTCATCAGGAAGGGATGCGCTGTTGTTAGCTATGCAGCCTGACTTCGTCTTGTAGCCTGTTATTGCATGTAAGCCCTGCCATAACTGGCGGCTGGTCAGGGACTCTATATTGAGTTGGTATTGCCTCTTGGCATCCCTTATAGCTTTACAAAGGTCATACCTCGCTTTCTTGTACAGATCAGGATTACCAGATTTGTGTGCAGCAGTCCTCTCCTTCAGTAGGGAGTGGATCTCCCGGTTCATCCATGGTTCCCTGTTTGGGAACACCTGTATTGTCCTCTTTGGTACACAGTCCTCCACACACTTGCTGATAAAGTCTGTGATGGTGGTGGCATACTCATCAAGGCTGGCAGCTGAGTCTTTGAACATGGTCCAGTCCACTGTCTCAAAGCAGTCACGTAGAAGCTCATCTGCTTCCTCAGACCAGCACTGCACGACTCTCCGTAATGGATCCTCCCGTTTCAGTTTCTGTTTGTATGCAGGGAGAAGGAGCACAGCCTGGTGGTCTGATTTCCCAAAGTGAGGACGAGGGGTGGCTCGGAAGGCACCTTTGATGGTTGTATAGCAGTGGTCAGGGGTGTTGGCGCCCCTGGTGGAGCAGGAGATGTGCTGATAGTATTTTGATAACACACTCCTGAGATTGGCCTGATTGAAGTCCCCCACGATGATGAAGAGCGTCTCAGGGTATCCTGTCTCAAGATTGTTGACTATGGAGTATAGCTAATTGAGTGCAGGCTTCATGACCGTCTGTGGTGGGATGTAGACTGCCATCAGGATAGCTGAAGCGAACTCTCTTGGCAGATAGAATGGTCGACACTTCATAGTGGCAGCATCTTCTTCCTCAGTGAAAACTGATGCAAAATGCCTTTAATATCTCAGTCACACCCTCTACCTCCATAAATAGATCTCCAATATAGTTTGTAATCAGACCCATCTTTCCCATAATATCTAATGTAATGATTTTGGGTTTAATTTTATGTTGGGTGCTAAAACTCTGTTATTTCTTTCCCCCCCTTATTTGTTTCGTTGCTTCTGCCATGAGCTTTCTGTCTTCTGCCTGGTTCTCACTTGTATAATCAACCTAACATCCCTGCTATCTCTTTTATCATCCAGAGATTCCCAGCTTTATTTGCCCTACCTTTCCCCCAGGTGGAAATGTGCTTTGACTGTATTTGAACCATATTGCTTTAAAGACTCTCCATTTTATTCACTTCCAGCTTGGGTCTTCGACCTTAAATATTGGCTCTGTTTCTCTTTCCACAAGTGTTGCCTGGCCTTCTGACTGTTTATAAATGGAAACGGTCTCTCTCCAATTAAATGTTGTTATTTCAGGTTGTTCTTTGTCCTTTTCTATAGCTAATTGAAACCTTATATCATGACCATTATTTCTTTAATGTTCAACCAATGACACTTGTGCTATTTAACCAATCATTGTTCCCCAGAACTAGGTGAGGCAATGCCTCCTCCTTCATTGGAGCAAAAACATAATAATCACTAAAAATTTCCTCTACATGCATTATAAGTTCTTCTCCATCTTTGTCTTTACACCATTATTATCCCAGAGGGTATTAGGATAATTGAATCCCTCTATTTGCTAAAACTGTAAATTCCCTGCAAATTTGCTCTTCTGCATCTTCCCACTTGCTGGTGATCTACTGTGATGGTATAATGGCACCTTTGTTTTTTACTTCTAACAAAACAGATTTGCTCTTTGATGTCACCTGAATAAGAATATTGCTAGGACTGAAGAATTAGTTGAGGAGAGACTGTATAGTCTAGGGTTGTTTGGAAACTGAAGGGATACTTAATTATAAGAAATAATGAGAGGACTAGATATGATGAACAGGAAGTAGCTATTTTCCTTAGCAGAGATCAGTAACTGGAGGGCATAAATTAAAAGACTTGGAGGGGATTTGAGAAAAAAAAATCACTCAACTTATGGTGGGGATCTGGAAATCTCTGCCTAAAAGGGCAGTGGATATGGAAATCCTCACTGCAAAGTCCCCAGATGAACATTTAAAGTGCTAGAACTAAGAGTTGGGAAATGTATTAACCCAAAGTCCATTTTGGCCAGCAAATGGCCTCCTACTGCGCCATAAATTTCTATGATTCTATTACACATTCTCTCTCACTGCAAAGCTCTCGTTAATTAATATTGCTACCCCTCCTTTCTTAAGGATCATATTTACATTGTATAAAAATGATACTCCTGGGATCAGATGAAGCAGAATGGGGTGAAGCCACAATATGGAGATAGTGGATTCTGCTGTGCTGAAGTCTCTTTTCTATGAAATCTAAAGCTCAGAGTTGCCCACGCAGATGTGTTAAGCATATTGATGCTGAGTTGAAGCACAGGTGCTTGGCCTTTGCACTGTGAATGTCAGTCTGCACATAAACGACTTGACTTTGGGCTGATAGCATCAGACACTCATGTTTCGACTTGTCAACCCAGAAACTGAGCTGAAATGAACATTTATGGCTCTTTGTCACTCACACTTCAGAATTTTTTTTGGCACTTTTCCACTGAAAATATTCAGAAAAGATTTAAATGTTAAGTAGTTTTTTTAATACATGATTCACACAGGTTTACAGTCTGATGTTGAAGCCACTGGACCAATGATATTTTACAATGAGAACCTGGCCAGAAAGAGGTCCAGTGTGGGGGACCAGCCACCTCTGCCTGAATAACATCAGAAGCATACAACATTTGTTCGGGTGTAGAGGTGTTACTTGAATAAGGGGCTAAACACTTTAGAATGAAACTGGAATGTGTTGAAGAGAAAGAAAGGACTGCAGATGCTGGAATCTAGATGAAATACACTATGATGCTGGAGGAACTCAGCAGGCCAGGCAGCATCTGTGGAGAAAAGCAGGAGGTCAATGTTTCGGGTAGGACCCTTCTTCAGGATGCAAGTAGGGTCCTGACCTGAAACATTGACTGCCTGTTTTTTTCTCCACAGATGCTGCCTGGCTGGCTGAGTTCCTCCAGCATCATAGAGTTTTTCATCTGGAATGTGTTGAACATGGCAAACATTGGGTCTGCTGCACTGAGGATTACCTTGTCTACGTTCTGTCTAATCAGTGGCCCTTAAAGATGGATTGGGTTATTACAAAGTGAAATGAATGTTAGCACATAAAAATGAGGGCTAAGATGAGACTGAGGAACTAAGAATGGTCAAATAGATGGTATTAAACAATTTAGCACTTTGTTATTTCAATTGAAGTCAGTTTTGAATGTTTATATTCATCATTTCGGAATAGCATGACAGTATTAAAGCTCCTTCTCACATGTGAACCATTTTACTGCTGTAAAACTGTTTGATTCAACACCAAGTGACTGAGTAAAAAAATGAATAAAATCATCCAGCTGAGACTGACACCAGTAGAAGCTCTTACCATCATACAGGAGCAGTATTTTGTATACATACAGAAACAAACCATGAAACATGCAAACTTAAGGCTGAAATACCCTTCAGCAAAGTTATTGTACGAAAATATCAAAGAAGAAAGATCAAAGGCAGTGATTCTTAATGAAACCAAATGCAGAATGTTTGATAATTCGTCCTTTTCACACAATTGTCAGCTATTGGAACTTTCTATTAAAAGTTGCGTAAATAAAATATTTATACAAATGATAGTTACTTTGAAGACTTCAAAGTTATGTTGATCTACTACAGTGCTAATTGCAACAAAACCATTGTATTGCCCTAATCAATGAGAAAGTGAAAGTCCTAATTAACAATCAGAAACAAAGGAAAGTTCAATACTGAACATTACCACAGGCTTCTAGACACAAACTTTGACTGCACTTCTGCAGCAGATGTTGGAGCTTGGCCAACTGTTCCTTGCTCCTTGACATTTCATCCTCTGGGAGTAGCTAAGGAGTTGGGTTGCACTTGAACCCACTGGATCTCACTTAGGTATTGTCGTTTGTGAAATAAGCTCAGGGACTAGACACTTTCTCACCGCACAGCATTTTATGTGCAATGCAAATGTAATTTAATCTATTTCTAAAGCAAGATACTACAAATGCTGGAAAAGTGAAATTAAAAAATGCCAAAATACTCAGTGTCACGCAGTATCTGTGGTGAGAGAGACAGAGTTAATGCATCAAGACTAAGGATCTTTGTTGGAAGACGGGGCAGATTGCAGGCAGCTTAAGCCTCTGGAAAGATATCACCAATGCTATCTCTGCTAACCCACTGGAAGGATAAGAACACCAATCTCAGTGTCGTTTCCCAGTCCAAAGTTCCCAACACTGAGGTTATGATAACACTGCATCAACTCCATTAGTCACATCACTTCATTCACATGCCTAGCACTCAAATCTCAAAACCGACACTGTAAAAGGAAGAGGTCATCAGGCAGAGAGAGAAAAAAGATTCAAGCGTGTTCCCAAAGCCTTGTTAAAGAAATGTAACTTCCCCACTGACTGCTGGAAATCCATGGTCCATGACTGTTCAAACTGGAGGAGTGGGAACCTTGAGTCCATACTTAGAGAGCACACAGAAGTCCAAAACAAATGGTGGAATAAATGCATCATCTCACAAAATGCCCACCTGCTCAGGCATCCAATGCCCATCAGTGGAAGAATCTGCAGTTCCCTCACTGAGCTCATCAGTCACCTGAGAACCAACAGAACCAGTGTTGAAGCAGGCCATCCTCAGTCCCAGAGGATTGTGTAAGAAAGTGAGAAGAAAAGAAGATTTATAATTCTTGGTTAGATGATTATTTTTTGATGACTAATAGTCCAAGGGTTCATGCCCCTACTTATCCTGCCTTGTGCATGTCCCTGATTTCCCAAGTGTGCACATCAGCTCTATGGCTTTTTGTTCAATATGGGTGAAGATAGGTTTCAAATATGGTGTGGTGAATGCCAAATGTCAAAATACATTCCCTGGAGAGGTGGGTACTTTTTTTTTGAGGGCAACAATGTGGAAATTTTGGAAGTGTTTGGCCAATATGCTAGCATTTATTTCAAACATTCTTCACAAAATTTTAGGAAGCATTGAAACGCAGAAATTTGCCAACACTGGAAATCTGAAACTTCTGACGACAATCATTAACCTGAATTGTTAAATCTGTTTCTCTCACAACAGATGCTGCCTGACCTGCTGAGTATTTTCCAATCTTTCTCTATTTATTTTAGGGAGCATGCTTTCAATTTCCTTTTAATATAACATAATATACAAAACCACAAAGATTAAGGCATAGGTAGATAATCAAAATCTCTTTCCTATGGTAGGGGTATCAAAAACAAAGCATAGCTTTAAGCTGAAGAGGTAGGTGATTTAAAGATGATCTTAGGGGATAGTTGTTTCTTTTGGAAACCACAAAGACCGGTTGATATCTAGAATGTGCTGCCAGAGGAGGTAGTGGAATCATATACAATTACTATGTTTGAGGCATTTAGAAAGACACTTAAGTAACCCAGGCATAGAAGGATATGGACCTAACGTGGGAAAGTGGAGTTAAAGTGTAGATGGACGAAAAGATGGGCCAAAGGGCCCGGTTCTGTGCTATACAAGTCTATGACTCTATGACCCAACTCGCTGATTTACATCTTTCCTGTGGGTGCAAGTCCCTCTCCAAAGAATCATGCATAAGGTCTAGGGAACATTTCAGTTCTGAGGGAGAGCTACACCGGTGATGGTGCCATCTTTTGGAAGAGACATTGTGCTAAAAATGTGGAAACAACAGATCCTATGGCACTATTTTGAAGAACATGGGAATTATCTCCTGACCACTATTCATCCTTCAAGCAGCAACACTGAAAAATAGTTTACCTGATTATTCTCTCACTACTGCTCCTGGAATCTTGCTGTGTGCAAACTGGTTGTTGCCTTTCCTACATTACAACAGGCTGAGAGTTCTGTGGTGAGTGACTTACATCCTGATACCATAAGCCTTTCTGCTATCCACACAAGGAAAGTAATGAAGTACTCAACATCTGTCTGTATCAGTACAACTTCAACACAATAAAGCAGTTTGCTTAATTGGCACTCTCTTCATCACCCTAGATATTAATTCCCTCTACCACCAGCACACTATGCTTACAGTATAGACCATCAACAAAATCCAATGTAGTTACTCATTCCAGCACCACCTCCCAAACCTGCAGACTCTACCATTAAGAAGGGCAAGAGTAGCAGGTGCAAATGGAAAGTTCCTACCTGCAGCTTCCCCTCCAACTCACTCACTATACCAGCTTGGAAGTATATTGCTGTTCCTTCATTGTCACTGAGTCTACTCGACAACACTTTGGGAGTGCTTCCGCCAGAAGGAATTCTGTTGTTCAAGAAAGCAGCTCACCACCAAGGACAAGTGGATTGGGCCATAGTTGCCAACCTTGCTCAGGTCTGGTGAAACATAATCAATTATAACAGTGACTACATTTCAAAAGTGTTGCATAGACTGCAAAATATTTTGGAGTGCCCAAAAGAAATTAAATACAATTTATAAATGCATTCTTTTTGTTATGCATTTGAATGACAAACTGGAGGCTGTATGATCTGCATTGAACTAAGTAGCACTGTCAATCACCAACTTCAGAAGGAGACATGGGTGGGTGGTGAGGACATTGGTGGAGCAAGTAAAAACTAAAATTACTTGCGTAAAGTTTGTGTGCTCAATGGCTTCTTAACCTATAATAATCCATTGCAGAATATACAAATTGATACACAAGGAATGAGGAGCTCAAACCAGTTTATTAAAGGGCTCTACAGACTGCCTCTTTGACTTTCTACATTGCTGAAGTCCGAACAGCAGTTATTAACATGACCTCCTTGAAGGTGCAACAGCCGTAAAGCAGTAATTAGAGTTTACAATCAGAATCATAGATACTTCAAAACATATTTATATACGATGAAGGTTAGAGTGGGGGGAAGGAGTGGGGTGGGGGCACAAATCATATCCCTTTCTATAGGATTGTAAGAATCAGAAGAAAGATGGGAGATTGCAACATTACACAAACTATCTGCCTCAGAATAAGCAACTTCTAATAATTAATCCAATGTGGTGCTGAAGGAGAAGTGACTCTGTCTAAGGTTCCAGTTTGGCAATGAATCTTGTTTTAAACTTGCTACTGATATGGAAAGTCAACACAGAAGCTTCTCATACGGAATGTATATAACTCTAACCTCTTTGCTGATAGCATATTGTAATGCTGAACAAGTCCAGCTGCAGTTTTTTTTGTTTTGTATTGATCTCATGATTTATTCATTTAATTCATGCAAACACACTCATTGGGATTTTGACTTTTGAGAAATGATCAATTATGAAAACCCCTTAGGTAATTTTGTTGAAACCTTCTTGTCACCTGGCATTCTAACTTGTTAAGTTGCAGAAAAAGTAGAGCTTTCCATTGTTAATTTAAAGTGAGCCAGCTGTTTTCCCTCACCTGGATTTATCTTCTGTTCTAACTGTCCCGTTCCAACCCTTGGAAGCAGCTTCTATGATCAGCTATTTATTTATTATAATTTATTGTAATTTATTCTAATTACTTTTTCAGTTTTGCTTGCTAGCTTTTGCTGATCACCTAATGGAAAGTTAATGGTGGAATATTTAAGACAAGGACTGTTTTTTATTTATTGATGTTGAGTTTACACTCAAGATAGTAAATACTTATTACAGAAGATGATTCATAGAGGCAACATTAATAAAGGTATATTCCCAGCAGCATTCTAAGGTTATTGGTAGATTAGTGGTGCTTAACTTGACACACTAACAATAATAACAGCAACATGCTTACATAGCACCTTGCAACAAAAATGTCCCAAGGCAATTAGGGTTGTATTTGGAAAATTTGACATAGAAGGAAATATTAGGGCTGATAACCAAAAACTTAATCAGAGATGTGGATTTTAACAAGCATCTTAAAGACAGAGACTTATGGAGAGAGCGTCACTTGGTGGTGAAGTTACTGGTCTACTGTACACTAGCCTAGACTATTGTTCTGGATGCATAGTCAAAATGCCATCATGGCAGATGAGAAAGTTAAATTCATCTCATTAAATAAACCTGGAATAAATAGTTAGTACCAGGAAAGGTGACCCTGAAACTACGAGATTATTGTTAAAAATCCAACCTGGTTCGCTAATATCCTCTAAAGAAACAATAATTCTCCCCTCAAAATATCTAAAACACAGCAAAGTGGTTGACTTTAACCACCCTCTGAAGTAGCAGGCTAGTGAGAAGGAGAACAAGTCTAGAACTTAGGTAGCTGAAGACATGACCATCAGGATGGAATGATCACATCCGAGGGTCACAGGAGGCCAGAACTGGAAGGACAGCTATTTCAAAGGCTTGTAGAGCTGGAAGAGTTCACAATGATTGGGAGCGGTCAGGACATAGTGAGATTGGAGAACAAGGATGAGAATTCTAAAGTTGAAGCCTTTGTTAACAGGTGTATATCTGCTAACACTGAAGTAATAAGCAAACTGGATTTGGACAAGTTCAGAACAGTAAGGTTTTGGATGGTCTCAGGGCAAGGGAGAGTGTGGTGAAAGAAACTGCTTGGGTAATTGGAATGGTTAAAGTTCAAGATATGAAAGGCATGGAAGACCAGCAAGTAAATTGAAGCAGGGTTGGAATCTGGCACCATTACAGATATCGTAGGTAGTGATTCTACAGACATGTGGTCCAAAGCTCATCGCAGGATCAAATGTGATTCCAAATTTGGAGACAGTTGGATCAGCTATGTAGTTGCTGGGGAGAACTATGGAGTTGGTACTGAGGAAACAGAATTCATGGTAAGTCTTGCTGGCTTTTGACTTCTTGATATTTAATTTCAGAGACCTCAGCTCTTCAGAATGTTGAACAAACAGTCTGGCAGTTTAGCAGCTTCTTTTGTTCAGCTGTGAACTTAAAAAAAACACCCGTTGCCTCACATCGCACCAGATGGCAACTTCCCTATGTTTGTACAGGCTAATAGTTACCATGGAGACAAGTAGAGAAACGGTTCTTTTTTTTTGAGAGTTGATTATGACCCAAGGAAATGGAATTCTCTCTCTGGCCATGAAAAACAATCTGTAGTGTTTTCAGATGGTACTGTGTTCATAAAAAGCCAGCTGGGTACTGCGATTAGTAGGCAAGGTGAAATACTTCTCTCTCATTCAGATCTTTCTCCCTTTGGTCCTGCTTAAACACACTCTCCCTCTAGTTTTATCTTCTTGCTTCTTTCTTTGTAAATATGGACACTGAGAAAGTCACTGACAATAAAAGATGTCAGCCCAGAGGTTTAAACCTTGAGATTAGCCCATAAAAGCTCGTTGATTTCTGTTCAAGAAATCTGTGGTAGAGGAATTTCCTCTAGAATATCATGTGTTGTATAATAAATGACAAAATAAAGTACATGTTAAGTTAGGTGCTTTGTTAATGAACACCTCAATTGTGTCCAGAAAATCTGCTGAAACACGAGGGAAAGCCATGGGCACTGGGGCTAATCGTAGGAAATAAAATTGTTTGAGTTTGTATTGCACTTAGAACTGGTAAGGAATTCTGTAAAGATTTATGAATGCAGTTATCCATTCCAAAACCCTCCAGAAATAGCTTGCCAAGCCACTGTGGAGGGAGGCAAGAGTCAGCTAAAGGTCTAGTGTTATTAAGAATGCAGAGTTCCTTCCCCAATGGGATTAGTGAACCTCTTGGATTTTTACTTGGAGCTTCATGGTCACCATTACTGAAACTGTCATTTTATTCCAGATTACTTTATTAACTGACTTTCACTTCAACTGCTGAGATTTGAACTTGCATCTCCACACCATTAGTCAAAGCCTCTGGACTATTAGTCCATAATTTATCCACCCTGCTACCCGTACCACAAACAGTTCAAGTTTCTGTCACACGTTTTCAAAGTTTTTTTTATAGATCATTGTAACTGGGTGACATAACAGGATATAAATAGTTTTTTTCCTTGCAATAACAATGCATAACAATGTATTTAAGGGTGGTAACTTGGTGCAGTTTTGGTGGTATCATTGAAAATGTTTTTAAATAAAAAGTATTTTTAGTAAGCATGTTTAATCCTTTACCAGTAAGTGTTTTTTTTTAAATAATTGAAAAGGATGCTATATTGAGCCTTTTACTGTTCCCATCAGATTACAGAATTTCTTTTTAAAGTCTTCTGAAATGTGCTCAGTGACCTTCATTCAAAGAATTTGACCAATTACAGACAAGTGCAATTGGCAGTAACTTGTCATAATCATTTGCTTAATCTGAGGTACAGCCTGTTTTGGTGGGCAAGGTCATTCTCCTGTGTTATATGTTCTGGAATTACAGTTTACACTCAAAGGTAATCGATGTTTAAAATTATTGATCTTTTATGTTGATTTAGCCAATTTCTAAAGAATTGTATTGGTAAAGTGATAGACCATTATCTTTCTATAACCATAAAAGAGAATGCATAATAGGAAGAATGATGCACCATTGCCAAGGTAATTCAAATAAGAACATCCATTCCCCAAAAGTGTTGTCACAGTCAAAGTTGTCCTCATTTTATCTTCGAGTATATGGTAAGTCATGAAGAATTCAGGCCACTGACACAGAAGGAGCAGCTCAAGCATTCTTCCACTGCTTTCATTTCTACAAGTTGCTGTCACAGCAGACATCAAGGAACTGAGAGCTCAGTAATGGGCAACCACGAAGGAAGGCCTACTGAATTTAATGATACTGCCATTCAATTTCTTCCAAATCAGTGAAGGTGTCCTGCAGTAGATGGAGTTTCACAGGACAGCAGTGTCAGTAACAGTTCTGGGGGAGGACCTTGACTCTGGCCAATCTAGGAATCAGCTCTTCTGTGTCCTTTATTGGTACAGAAAAAGATGGGCAGATTGGAAGATTGGTGAACTCAGTCCCTGCTGATTTTGATGAGAGCTGGAGCCATTACCAACAGTTGCTAACTGGTACATCTAACATGATGTATAGCTCTGGTCTGGTAGCTGATGATCTCCCTTTTATCTCACACCAATTTAATAATATTGAAGTTGTTTAAATTTAAAGAAAAAACAGACTTTCAATTATATAACATTGTGTACAACCTTGAGGGCTCAAAATATTTTTAAGCCAATGTAATACCTTAGTTCCTGCTGTAATGAAGGGAAACACAAGTCAATTGTGTGTATGGCATGCTCCCAGAAACAGCAATGAGATATCAAGGATTTTTTTTAAATTAAATAACACTATGGGATATCTTCTTTTGATTTAACTCTCATCCAAATGATGATGTTTTGAACAGTGCAGCACCACTTCAACACTGTATTGGATTGCCAGTGTAGACTTTGGAGTAAGAATTTCAACCCATATCCTTTAGTCTCAAGGGTGGGAGTGCAACCAACCGAGCTGATGATAGATTTAAGATAAATTAAGAGTTGCTGTATTTTCTTATGAAATATTAAATAATCACAAGGGCCTTTGCAATTTCTTCTCTTGCCTCCCACAAAGACTGAGGATGCACGTAATGTGCTGCAAGCCTACAAGTACCTCCTCCTTGACAATATCAATTTCCTCCAAAACATCTGCACTAGTTTCCCTTCTCTTGAGGGACCATTATTTTCTCCTCCGTAAACACAGGAGAAATATTCATTAAAAATCCCACCCATCTCCTGCAGCTCAAGATATAGGTGGCCCTGCTGATCTTTCAGGGGACCTACTCTCTCCCTAGCCCTCCTTTTACTCTTTAAATAGCTATAGAACCTCTTGGGATTTTCCTTAACCTTACCTGCCAGATCCATCTTGTACCCTCTTTGCCCTCAAGAGTATTCATAATCTTTTTATGGTCAAAGGATTCACTTGTCCCCACCCTCCTAAATACAATGTATGCTTCCTTCTTTCTTGAGCAGAGCCTCAGTATCTCTCATCAGGTTTACCCTTCTAAACTTGCCAGATTTACCCTTCACCCCAACAGAAACATGCTGCTCCTGGACTCTTGATATGACACTCAAAAGCCTCCCACTTGCTTTTCGGTCCTTTTCCTTCAAACAAGCTCACCCAATTGACCTCTGCTAAATCCTGGCTAATTTCCCCCACAATTAGCCCTGCTGCAGTTTGGGACACTAACTTGTAGACCTGTCCTATCCTTTTCCATTGCTGTCTTTAAACTAATAGAATTGTGGTCACCAAACCAAAGTGCTCCCTGACTGCCACTTCTGTTACTTGCCTTACCTTGTTCCCTAAAGGAAGGTCCAATATTGCACCCTCCCTTTATTGTGCCCATGGCTATCCTGATTACTGTACTTGCTCTCGCTGGCTACTGCTTTATCCCATGACTTGCTCCCGCTCAGAGTCCCATCCCCCTTCCAATCTAGTTTAAACCCTCCTGTGTAGCATTAGCAAGTTTCCCTGCAAGGATATTGGTCCCTCTCTGGTTCAAGTGCAACCCATCCCTCTTGTACAGGTCACGTCTACCCCAGAGGAGATCCCAATAGTCCAAGAACCTGAATCCCTGCCTCCTGCACCAGCTCCTCAGACATGAATTCACCTGGCCTATCCTTTATTTCCGATCTCACTGGCACATGGCACCGGGAGTAATCTGGAGATCACTACCCTCGGTCCTGCTTCTTAACTTCTTACCTAACTCCCAAAACTCATTCTGCAGAACCTCATCCCTTGTTCTACCCGTGTCATTTGTACCAACGTGTACAATTACTTTTGGCTGTTTTCCCTCCTGAGTATTTTCTGCAGCCACTCAGAGGCATCCTTGACCCTGGCACCCAAGAGGCAACACACCATCCTGGCATCTCTTTCTGTAGCCACAATCTCTTGTCTGTCCCCCTCACTATCAAATTTCCTATCACTATCACCCTGTCTGACTGCACCCTTTCCCTCTGAGCCTCAGAGCCAGTCACAGTGCCAGAGACCTGACTACTGCTGCTAGACCCTGAAAGAAAATCCCTCTCCAAGAAAACATACCTGTGAGTGAGGGGAATGGCCACAGGGGAACCTTGCACTGATCACCTACTCCCCTTACTTTTCCTGCTGGTCATTCATCTGTCTGAAGCCTGTACCTTGGGTGTGACTACCTCTATAAAAGTCTCATCCATGGTGTTTTCAGAATCTCAGATGATCCTGAGTACATCCAACTCCAGCTCCAGCTCCAATTCCTTGACCCAGTCTGTCAGGAGCTGCTGCTGGGTGCACTTCCCACAGATGTAGTCATCAGGGAGACCATGAGGTTCCCTGACTTCCCTTATTTTGCAAGAGGAGCATTCCACTTCCCTAACTACCATCCTGACTAACACAGAATCAAGTGTTAAGAATCAACAACAAAATAAAACCTTCTCACCAAAGCCTTCTTAAAGATAAAGATCCACCCCTACAGTGGCCCACTCTGCTTGACCCTACCTTCTTTTTATTGGCTGCTATCAATTAGATAATTAGCCAATCAACTGTTAACAAACAATTTGCAAACTTGCCTCAGAGTCCTCTGATGTGAAACTCACAAGCAAGCTCTGAGACCTACATCTTTTAAACCCTCCTGCTCTCACTCCAAGTCTTGACTCCTGTGTAGTGAAACTCATTCTATGATAGAAACTTATGAAAGAATAATGCAAACTCCTTACCAGACAAGATTGTTATTACCACACTTGGTAGGATAATGGATGTGCTAGGTAATTCTTATAACACCCAGGCTGAGAAATTCACCTGTAATCAGTGATGAATTTCTCAGCATAGGTATTATAAAAATTAGCCCCTTCTATGTACACATTAGCAGTGAATTCAATTTTTGAAGTAAAATAACATATTTGCATAGAAGTGTCATTACACAATCTAGTCCTTTTCAAAATGCTGGCAGTGTGTTGTTTAGGAAAATCTGGTGTAAAACAGAGGAAGGAGTGTATCATGTCTGACCCCCTCCACATACATACAGGTGAATCTCTTGGAAAAATACACTCCAGACTCACTACGAAGAAATGTGGGTATCCAGAGATTATGTCACTATTCCTTGATGGCTTTCAGCTAGAGGGTGCTGAACTCAAACTGTTGCTGATTTCCCCCTCTTTCCTGTTTGCTCTGTTTAAATCTGTTAGACAACTATCAATTCATTATATGCCAGGAGCTGTAAACACCATGGGAATGAGAATGGAACAAAAGCCTTTATGTCCTGAATGCAGCGGAACTGTGCATGGAGCCACTGAGCTGTGAATGGGACTCTGTAATTTATAACTCAGCTTTTGTTTCAATGCCTTGCTCATTTTGAATGCATTAAGGGAAAACTTGTGGCACAACTAAGCAGGAAGTTTATGGAAATGATATTGAATTTAGCAATCGCAGTGAGACCATCTTATAAATGTAGTCAAATGCTGCTTTGACTTCACTAAGCTTGAATGCAGAGTTAATTGAAAAAAGTTGGCCTTTGGATATCAGTGAGAAGACCTCCACTCATCCAATTGGCAGACTAGAGAATGTTCCAAGACTGGCAGTATAACTTATCATTCTGTTTCATTCATTCGTGCAATGTGACTGTCGCCAGCAAGGCCAGAGTATAGTAATCCATCCCTCATTGTCCTGAAAAAGATGATGGTGAGCTGCGTTCTTGAACCTCTAGTTATGTTTTTGATCAAATGAAGTTGAAGGATATATTTCCAAGTAATTTTAAATGAGCTAAAAGCCCATTATAGTATAGGACACTTCCTCAAAATTCTTCAGAGATCCTGATGACCAAAATAGTGTCTCCGAACCATCCAAATTATGAAAATCTAGGACTCAGAAAATATACTGTCACAGAACTAAAACACTGGATGTTAGGAATCTAAAGCAAAAACAGAAAGTACTGGAAACACCCATGGGTTAGGAAGCATCTGTGAAGGGAGAAACAGCATTTACATTTCAGGTGGATGACCATTTATCAGAAATAAAGTATCATCCTCGCCTTGTTTATCATGCTTGGAGAAGTTACTGACTTAAGTGTATCAAGTTGCCTTGATGCCTGCATGTCTGAACTAAATAGATGCTATTGATCCAATGGATATTTATATTCCACTGAAAATTTTGAACCACGGGGGCCATCTGAATGTTCATTGTTGAGTAATAATGTTCAAGGGAAATCTCACAAATGAGTAATGCACAACAGGATACAGAAGTATTTGACAGGAGAAATATAAAGAGTGAAAAGTAAAATTATCCCTTTCAAATATGCTGTAATCTGTTCTGATGAAGGGTCTTCTACCTTAAACGTTAACTGTGTTTCTCTTTCCACAGATGGTGTCTGATTTGCTGAGTGCTTCTGGCACTTTCTGTTTTTCTTTCAGATTTCTAGCATCATTTGATTTTCAGTGCTGTAACCATGATATTTAATTATTTTGTTTTTTTATCTTTCTCTCAAATTTTTGCTCTTTGTAGTAATTGTCTACACTGAGGAAATCTATTGATTTTTTTTAGATTTTCTGCATATTAAATGTTTCATTTTGCCATCGGCAACATTGAACTTGCCAGTGTAAAACACAACAATGGAACACAAATTGCCTTATCAAGCATATATTAACCTTTAGAGATGGTGCACTTTATTGCCAAACAGTGAATCTTCAAACAGCAACACCACCTCGACTCACCAAAGTATCTTCTGTCTCTCTATTACACTTTGTCATCCGATTATTGCCAGTTACTTCTTTTGTCCTGGAAAGCCTCAGAGCAAGGGCAAGAAAATCTATACATATAGTTACAAACAATCTACTGGAGGAACTCAGCAGATCAAACAGCATCTGTGGGGTGGGGGGGGGGGGAAAGGAATTGTCAACATTTCAGGTTGAAACTCTGCATCAGAACTGAGAGTGGAGAGGAAAGTTAAAGAGGTGAGGGGGAGTGGTGTGACAGGGACCAGTAGGTGATTGGTGGATTGAGGATGGGGAAGCGATAATAGGCAGATGGAGCCAGCTGGGGAGGGGGAAAGTGGAGTTAGGAGACAGGGGCAGGTGGATGATGGATGGAGGCAGGCAAAAATAAAAGCAGATGGAGCCATGTGGGGGAAGAGGAGTGTGAAGGTGGAGACAGCTAGGAGCATGATAAGTGGGAACACAAAGGCTACCAGTGCTATAATTTTTTAAGTAAGGAACGTGATAATGGGATCCATTAGGGGAGAGATTGGCAGATGGAACCAGATGGGGAAAGAGGGGATCTGATAGGTAAAATGTGTGAGTTGTAAGTGGATGGAATCAGGAGGGGGAGGGGGTGGAAATGGGTGATGGGGGGCTGATGGGATGAGTGGTATGGGAAAGGAAACAAAAATAGGAGGTGGATCAAAAGGATAGAGAGTGTGGGGGGTGGGGGGGGGGGGAAGCACAGGAGGGAATGATTGTTTGTTGCTCCAGATTCCAGCATCTGCAGTCTTTTGTGACTCCTGTACATACAGTAGTTCACTTTGAAGTAAATAGATCCCTATGTGTTTTCTAGCATCCATGGAAAAGCAGCACCTTGGAAATTCCACGGTTATGTATGTAATTTTATTGCTCATGGTTTCCCATCCAGGCATTTGAAAATTATCAGTGGGCTGAATCATGCTGAGTGTGTCCAGTGGTCTTGAAGGGGCCTCAGCTGCCTTCATGTATGCAAATTCCTGAATTACGCAGACCTGCTCTAAATCTGGGACATACTGAATGACTAATTATCATGTGTCTGTCACTCCTTCAATTTCTAGATTCCACGTGGAGACTTAATTTAAAGCTTTCAATCATTCTTAATGTTTTAACATGTTTTAAGCTTTTTTAAATCATTTACATCAACTGTAAATTTTTAAGTTTTTCAGAGTTTCAGAGGTATTTAAAGAATTGTTAACTTTGTTCCAGTGTTGACTTGAGATGAAGCTCTGCCCCCAGCCTTGCTTCCTGTCAAAGACCATCAGGATGTTTGGCGTGGGAGTGGAATTAAGGGTAGGGTGGTCCTCAGCAGTGTGTTGCTAAGGCCTTCCGATTTGACGGATGCCTCACAGTGTTGGTAGGTCTGTTTGTTGGAGTGGGTCTGCCAGTGGTGAGCCCAGGTTGCAGGCTAAATCCAGCTCAATTCAACCCATTGCTTTCTGTTGGTATTCACAAGCATCTTTAATTGCAAGGGCAAATGCATTGAATAGTTTATCAGAGTATTTTGATCGCTACTTTTGTCACAAATCTATAAATGATCCTTGGTTCAATGATAGTATCCTGAGTCAAAAAGCTGTGAGTTCAACACCCACCCTAGAGACTTGAGCATAAAATCTAGACTGTCACTTCAGTGCAGCCCTGAGGCTGTACTGCACAGTTGGTGGTGCCAGCTTTTGGACGATATGTCTCCAAGTCTCCATCTGCTCTATCAAAAGGGTGTAAAAGGTCCCAATGACATTATTTGAAGAGATTAGAGGGATTCTCTGAATTTGTGAGCAATATTTATCAACAGCACAAAATAGATAGTCATTTTTAAAAAATTGCTGTTTGTGTGACCTTGCTGTATCCAAGTTGGCTGCTGCACTTCATACATGTAAAGTATCTTATTGACTGGTGTAGTGCTTTGGGACATTCTCAAGTCATGAACAGCACTGTGTATGTAAGTTGTTCTTTCTTTAACAAGGATTTTTCGATGAATAGATGGATCATTGTTACTTTTCAGTCTGCCACATCATTGTCACTCATAATGACCACAGTTAGAGCAGTACCCTGCAGACACCAGCACCATGAAACACTGAGTTATATATTATGGTGTCTTCACACTAAGTACATGACAAAAAATTATAATATGATTTAAAACATTCTTTAACTTGTCATTGAATATGTAGTACTTGGCTTGCCAGTGGCATGAATATGAAATCATAAACAACTCTATTGAATTTTCTTTTAGCATTGACAGGATAAAGTTACTTACTGAGATGCAGTACTTTAAACATTATTTATGAGGACAAAACAATTAGAATTGCAAGTGCTATACACTTAGCTACAACTGTAGACGAAATAGAAAAAAAACATTCAAAATGAATTTAATTCCCTCTGAGATAGAAGAGCCATCTAGGATTTCATGGTTAGATACCCTAGCCATTATAACATTAGAACAGCAATTCTGGCTCAGAACTGATCATTTCTGCTAGCCACCCATCTGTGATTTTGGTTCAGTTTTTCTCTCTCCATTATTGTAGCCTGGCCTGCTAGGCATGTTCTACAGCACTGCTCTTAGCTACGCATAACACAGACCAAGAAGCATAATGTGCTTCTAACTGCAACATTAATCCATTGGATGTCACCCTAACAGAGATATTCCATTTGTTCTACCCATTCCTTCCTCCCACCCCCAACCTTTTCAGCTACTGAAAACTAATTTATTTTATCTCATTCCCAGTTCTGACGACAGATCTCAGACCTGAAACATTAACTATTTTTTCTTCCCCTAATGCTAACTTGGCTAACCTGCTGAATGTTGCCAGCACTTTTTGTTATTATTAATGCAGGCCTTTTTGGGGGAAACTTAATCTTAAAGTGATAGTGTACAATGGATAATGTCAATCCGACAAACTCTCCCAATTTTCATTTTGTTTGTTCTGATGGAAATGTAGTTCCGAGGTGGTGTATCACAGGCAACTTCTTCTCACAGAATCAGAATCAGAATCAAATTTATTATCACTAACATATGACATGAAATTTGTTGTTTTGCGGCAGTAGTACAGTGCAAAGTCATAAAATCTATAAATTACAAAAATAAATAAATAGTTCAAAGGAAGGGAATAATGAGGTAGTGTTCATGGGTTCATGGATCATTCAGAAATCTAATGGCGGAGGGGAAGTTGAGTTTGGATCTTCAGGCTCCTGTACCTCCTCCCTGATAGTAGTAACAAGAAGAGGGCATGTCCCAGATGGTGAGGTTCCTTAATGATAGATGCCCTCTTCTTGAGGCACCACCTCTTGAAGATGTCCATGATGAAACTGGCTGAGTTTTCAAACCTCTGCACTCTCTTGTGATCCTGTGCATTGGAGGCTCCATACCAGGCAGTGATGCAACCAGTCAGAATGGTCTCCACCATACATCTGTAGAAATTCATAAGATCCTTTGGTGACATACCAAATCTCCTCAAACTCCTAACGAAGTAGAGCCACTGGCATACCTTCTTCGTGATTGCAGATGACCATGGAGCTGTAGAAATTCATATTAAGAAAATCTGGGATGTGATTTCATGACACCTACTTATTTTGGCCTACATGTGACTCCAAACATATATATTATGTCATTACCACCTAATGGCATTGGGGGAAGCAATGACAGACAATAAATACTACCCTGTCATTATCTTCCTACCCACAAGCAATTATAAATGCAAATATGACGACAGTCAGAATATATTAAAAAGAAAACAGTGCTCTCTATGGAGTTCCCTCCCTACCCATGTGGTCCCCATTTCCTATTATCATAGATTCGAAGAAATTTAGGCACCCAAGAAAGTCACTGAGCCAAAATATCAGTTCTGGACTTCTAAAAATAACATTTTGTCATGCAGAGAACATTGGAGAGGGAGGTAGTTGAAGCAAGCAATATGAAAAAATTTGCTAAGTATTAATAGCTACTTTTTATTCCACCCTCTTTGAACAAATAAATTAGGAATGTGTTAAAGGTCAGTCAGTTCACATGTCTGCTCCATCCAGAATTGCAGTATGATTGTCCCATAATATACTTCCCTCCTGGTAATCCAATTCACACCACAGGCCATATTAATTTTGTGCAATAAAATGGATAATTACAATAAATTATTTTCTGTACAGGCAATAATATTTACACGAGGGTGGCAATTGCCTGCATGAGTTACAGTCAGTAGTCATTATACACTCTCTTGCATGTATGTTTTTTTTCAATTTGACAGGACCACTGCAATTAATTTGTCTTGCTTGCCTACAGCAAATGTCGCTTATTGATGATGCCATTTATGTCGTGAGTTGAGGTAGTGACTATTCCCCAATAACAGTCTGACATATCTCTGCAGACGAAACCTGCACCATGGGTGCTTGTTCCCTCTTCAACTACCAAGTGTACTAAACAAGAGAACAACCAACTGTTGAGAGTGCTGGCAGAAAGACTGCATTAAATAATTCAATTGTTGCTTAGGACTCCATTTTGTCATTTTAAGACTGTCTTTGTACAATCTGCAGAAGCAGTTGCTTTTTGTAAATTTTCCTCAGTATGGAAGAGGTTGGGAAAGCCCTTTGTAAAGTTATTGTGGTCATTTGATGGTTATCTGATTCTTTGTATAGGCAATGGTAGATAAATGCATGTGTTTGATGTCTATATGTCTTTACATGTCAGAAGACAAGAGAGTTTGTGTTACATCTCAAGATCTTAGGCAAATCATTCAACTACTGATACTTTGGAGATAAATTTGTGGAATGATGAGCTAATACTGATTGATGAAACCGAAGATTTTGTGTATTTCTTTACGACTTAGAAGGTGATCATTCGCCCATTGAGTCTATGTCAATTTACTAAGCAATCCCATCAACTCCACTTACATTCTGCTCATTAAACCCTGTTTCCCTGATTCTCGCACCAGCCACCTACAACAAGGGTAGTTTACAGTGACATAACAGCCAGCACATATTTGGAATGTAGAAGGAGAAACCAACATAGTCACAGGGAGAAGGTGCAAACATTGCACAGACAGCAGCATAGGTCAGAACCAAACCTGAAGCTGTGAGACAGCTGCTGTCTAAGAAGCTGTCTCACAGTTTCAGCATGCAGAGGGCATCATTGAGTACTATTGTCATGAGAGGATTAGAGGATCAAGGCTGAAAGAGAGCTTAGCAACTGTAACATGAGTATCTGAATCATATGTGATCTAGCTCACACCTTGTGTTTCCCCATAGCACTATCCCCATGCAGAACTAACCTTGTGTGGCCTTGCAGCCTTTCCTGCTGTGGCTGTGTTATGAGGCGCAGCTTCCTCCTGTGTGGCTAGGCCTCAGGTGGTGAATCCTGAGATCCCACTACTGCACTCCTGTGGTCAAAGGCCTGGGAAATACTTTTAAATTGCTCTGATTATCAAGAGGATTAAAAATATTAAAAGATATTGAAAGAAAATAATTATTAATGAAAATTAATTAAAGAAAATTACATTTAAATGATATAACTCAATTAAGAAAGTTAATATTAAGTAAAGTAAAAGGGAAACGAAGCACTTACTTACACTGAACTTTTCAATATAGAACAGGGACTTATTCTACAAATACCAGTTGTTCCTGGTGTAAGACTGAAAGGGCAGAGGACCAGCTGCTCAGCTCAGTATGACTGAGCTCCACTCCTGGACATTGCTAAGTCCATTGGTAGAACGTGTGGTGAGATGCATTTCCACCACATTCCTGACTTCTGTACTGCAAGATGCATCCACAGAAGTGAAGAATAAACTGACCCACTCAATGCTATTAACAGATTGTTCCCTCATGAACAGTCAGCTGGCAATCTGCATAATCCAGGTTGATGTCTCCTGTGTCCTTGATAATATTTCATTTGTTTGTAAGGACCACAAGTTAGTAAACACAAAACTGTGATTAAAACTTTTATTCCTGGCATTAAAACAACCGCTCCAATCTTGCTGTTATTTTTATTTTCAACACAATGATGATAGAAAATTCTAGCAATATTAAGTTAATTCAAGGTAGGAAATCATGGGAATAAGTACAATGGAGCTGGCATTATTGCTGCTTATTATTTAATAACAGAAGTCGCACTTAGGTAGCAATATATTCAGCTACTCACAATCAACGGAATTGGAATCAGATGCATGCAATGAATGGACTTGTGATCAGGCATTCACAATGGAAAGGCCTGTACTCAAGTAGGATATCAGAGGCTACATTCAGATGCTCACAACCAACAGAGACACATTATTACAGAGAGATCCTTAGCCTTTGCAGCTGCCCCTTTTGTTGGACTCATTATTTGTTTTTACACCCTAAACATTTTTGTTTGGTAACCAGACAAGAATGACAGAAATTGTGTTTATCTAATCGATTTTGCATTCTCAGGGTAACTCAGGAAGTTGCGACATATCCATTGCTTTTGAACGAAAGCCATCATTTTTGTATAAGCAATTCTAAGAGACAATTTTCACACAGCAGATTCCAACAGATTTCCAAAAATATACTTTCAAAGTGTACTCATTGTTAAACCATTGAGAAACACTGCAAACAACTTGCATGGAATTTACACTTCTACAAATGAATTAAACAAATGAGCAGTAATCTATTTTGATGGTGTAAGTTACATCATTAATGAAAATCACGGCAATGGGTAAACTATCTGCTCTTCCTTGAAGACCGCTTTGTGATCTTTTACATTGACCTAGACAAGTATGCAAGTCCCTTGGTTTAACAATCCTTGCAAGATTATTTGTCACAAGTTACTGATTCAAAAGATAGAATGTTGTGGCTGGCATATAAGATCGTCAAACATTCTTCTATTTGTGCAGTAGTTGAATGTATGTATCGCCAGCTTTTCACTGTTTCACACTGTTTGTGCTTTTCTATGTCTGGATGCATTCATCATATATAATCTCATCATTTATGAACAACTGAAAATTAACGCATATTGGGCAACCCAAGAAGTTTGACAACATTTGACACAATGCTATTTAAGGTGATATTGGGTTGGGAGACCATAAGCATAGTTAAAGAGCTGGATTTTAAGTAGTTTCTTAAAGGAGGATACTGAAGTAGTAAGAGAATTCCAGAGTCTAGACCCCAGGTAGCTGAAGGTCTCACCAGAGTGATTATAATCACATATGTATAGCAGGCCAGAATTGGAGGAACAAAGGGATCTTTTCAGAGAGTAAAGGATAGAAGAGGCCACTTGTGCCATTGTTTCTTTTGTTAAAAATAATTATAAGTATATATGTGAACGTGCTCACAAATGCGTGAAGGCTTGTCTTCACAAATGTGTAGAGCTGTAAGGATGCTGGCAGTGTGGAGAGAGTCACTTTGTCTGGATTGAGGATTATGAATTTTCAGGCTTCTTATGAAAAGTGTCTTGCTATCAGGGAGTCCCTGATAGCCTGTGCAGTCAAAGCCTTCCTCCTCTGCTCATCTGGGAGATGAAGGTGATGGTGTTCTGCTGGGATTTCTGCTAGTAGTCTTCCTAATTCTCCTGCTCCTCTTGCTTCTGTGCTTCTTCAACTGCGCCTCGTGTCCCTCAGGCTCCAGACCTGCATGCTGCTCTTGCTCTGGCACTGGCTGCTTTCTTCACATTGCGAGTTTGTGTGGCATGCAGCACACCATGACAAAGTCTCTGCACCTGTTGGGCTTGTACTGGCGGGACCTCCCCTGATGGAGTCATCAGAATCTGATTTTCAGAAGGCCAATGGCATTTTCCACAATGGTCCTTATACTTGTGTGGTTTTCATTGTATTGCAGCTGTGAGGTTTGTGAGCTGGGGAAGTAAAGGACAGCCCCTCTCCCCAGGATCCATCCCTCTGAACTCTGCAGCAGTGGAAAATCTCTGATGATCCACAACCACTTGAACATTCGTGGAGTGGAAACCTTCTCTATTGACAAAAAAAGTCTGGATTACTCACAACAGTCAATGGCAGCATTGCTAGCAAATGTTATTGCCTGAGGTGGCACCGATCCCTCACTGAAGTCAAAGTAAATGACTTTGTGATTGGATAGATCGGTGGCCTCCCTAATGCTGTAGTGAACAGCAGATTGGGAGACCTTACAAAGATTAGTTGCGGTGGTGTGGAAAGATCCTATGTGAGAGTCAAAGTGACCTTGAGCTTGATAAAGAGAGCAGTTTAGCTAGAAATTGTGGTGAAGATCTTTCTGCTGCAATTCACTTTCCTCCATGATAACACACTTGCTAACCCCGAGCCAACAAAATCATTGTTCATCATATATGTCCAGGTAGCATGCGGAGTCTCTTCAGACTCTGTGTGGTTAGTTTCTTTGCAAATAGATATGTTTATACCTCACTGATGTCTCCAATAATAGTTTCCTCCCCGCAGTGTAACCACTGAATGAGTATGTCTGCAACCAAATCCTGGATTACATGGAGAACATGCTACAAACATTGGAAGGTATTCGAGCAGCCTGCAATGTTTTGAAGCTGCCCTGTCATGTCTCCTGATTATGGCAGAACATCCCTTTAAGTATATCCGAATGTAATAAAATACTGCTCTGTACAGTAACTGTTCAATGAAGGTTGAAGCTTGCACAGAGAAGCTGCAATGTTAGATGGCAAGCGTGAAATTATGCTGTGTGTGACCAGTGACATCGTGGGGTATGCATCTGATGCTGGAAAATAATCAACATATTAAGGTTTCTGACGGAAGTGATTTCACTTGGAAAAGATTGCCAGCACAATCTAACCAGGTAAAATCACTTCTATAGTCCACGTTCACATAAAAAAGGTTTGTAAATATGCATCATAAGAGGTAGTTGTTTATTTGCAAAGCAGAACGGTTGCGTCTTCAAGCTTCTGCTTTAGACTGTTGTCCCAGTAGTTATGTAGACATGCCACATATCTATCCTGTCCAACAGCAACCAGTAAGTCCACACCACATGGACAGATTACAGAAAGTCTCTCCAAACTGCACAGTTCTGCCTATTTTAATGAAAGGCGTTATTATCTATACCCTTTTTACACTTGCAAAAGTAAGTTACAAGCAACTTATCAATAACATATTTCACATAATTAACACTGGATTTTTTTTTACCATGCAACAAATATAAATCAAGTCTAGTAACTGGGTTTCAAAGTTTTCCTGATCTCCTCATGGATTTTGGTGTTAATCCTACTTTTGGAATATTTGATTTCCATCAAGAGTTCTGCAGAAATGTACCCTCTGGTTCTGTGCAAAATTGTTTGGTAGTTCAGCAAAAAAGACAACTGAGTGATGTTTCATGCTGAGTTTTGAGATTCACTGCAACAGTTGCTTCTTAAGGACTTCCTAATTTCAACTCAGATAAGTCTCTGTTTCTTAGATACAGGAGCCTGAGGGCATGTACGACCAGGCTTAAGGACAGCTTCTACCCCACTACCCCACTAGTTCAAGACTATTGAATGGTTCCCTTATACAATGAGATGGACTATGACCTCGCAATCTACCTTGTTGTGACCTTGCACCTTATTGAACTGCACTTTCTCTGTGGCTGTGACACTTTACTCTGTACTGTTACTGTTTTTACCTGTACTACCTCAATGCACTCTGTACTAACTCAATGTAACTGCACTGTGTACGATCGGTATGCAAGACAAGTTTTTCACTGTACCTCGGTACAAGTGACAATAGTAAACCAATACCAACACCACTT
Source organism: Pristis pectinata (assembly GCF_009764475.1). NCBI lineage: Eukaryota > Metazoa > Chordata > Chondrichthyes > Rhinopristiformes > Pristidae > Pristis > Pristis pectinata. The sequence continues at coordinate 71,802,578 of NC_067408.1, read as the reverse complement.
CAGTCCCAACCTCCGGTTTATGTAAGTTTGACTTGCTGGTGGAGCTCAGAATATGAACACACCAGTTTTGCTTGAAACTGTGTTCCTTCAAATTACCATCGTGATGTTTTCAATGCTTCTGTTCAACTGTAGAAGTAAATTTGAGTGAACAAGACTCAGTATTTTTCAAGAATTCTGCAGATGCATACCCTCTGGTGTATATGCTGAATTGCTTGGTACTTCAGCAAAACCTGACCGTGTGATGTTTCATGTTGAGTTTTGAATATCACTACAACACTTGGTTCTTGAGAACTCCTTAATTATTCTGACTGACCTCTTGGCACTCCAGTGAAATTAGAAGATATGAAGGAAAAAGAGTATGTTTGGCACCATTCTATTGAGTTGATTGAACCATGGGCACATTGTTAGAAACCAGCTTTTCAGATAAGCTATGACATACAAAATAAGATCTCAGCTTATCTATAATACTTTAAGTAGTGGTACAGGAACCTATGTGGTTCACTTCAATCCAATTTGAGTGACTATTGATCAGTACCAGGACACCGTCATTACCTTTTTTTCACAAAAGTCTATATTTATTCTCTGAAAATGTCCAGTAAGCTATGATCATGACTACATTAGGGTGACGTGTTCCAATGATTTTGGCAGATGCTGAATTTATTTCCCAGACAGGACCAATATTTAAAGCTTCTTGCACTTACCAACATATAGACTATTCTTGTGCATTCAGGATGAAGTTCAGCCAAAATTTCTTCTCCTAAGGCAGAATATATTGCCACTCTATGATCCTACAAGATGCACTCCTGTTCAGTCATCGCAACAAGTGTGAAACAGTTTTACTCCCTCATTTGTACATGAGTGAAAATCTGTCCACCTTTTCAATGCCTATTAATAGATTTTTTTTTCACCACTGGGTTCTTTTGGCCTCGTCTGTGTTTTCGGACACTGTTGCTGCAATGACATCATTAATTGTATTTAATGTGTCAATCCCACTTTCACTTACAACATCAAAGTTCTCATGTGGTCACTTCAATAGATCTTCCGCATTGATGTTCTGCTTGGAATTCCTCTACTTGATGCTATAGTTGTATTCTGATGGAAGAACTGCCCATCTTTATTTTGACTCTGTGACCTCTTGTTCTGGACACCTGGTCAGGAGAAGCACCATCCCTGTCAAGTGATAGAGAGAGATACAGCACCAAAACAGGTGCTTCAGCCCACTGAGGCCATGTCCATCACATACCCATTTTTACACCAATTCTACACTAACCCATTTTATTCTCCTCACATTCCCATCAACGTTCTTCCCACCAAGATTCTACCACTCAGCTACACACTGGAGGCAATTTACGGGGGCCGATTAACCTACCCACCTGCACAATTTTGGGATGTTGGAGGAAACTGGAGAAAACCCACACGATCACAGAGAGCACGTGCAAACTCCACACAGATGGTATCAGAGATCAGGATTGAACCTGGGTTGCTGGACCTGTGAGGCAGCAGCAATACCAGCTGTGCCACTGCGCTGTCTCATAAGGTTCAATGAGATCACCTCTTATTCTTGTACACTCTAAGGTATGGTCTCAGAATGCTTAATCTCTCCTCATGGGACAAACACCGCATCCCAGGAACTGATCAGGTAGACCTCTATTGCAGTCTCTCTGTCCTCTAATGCATGTATATCTTTCCTTAGGTAAGGATACCAGAATTCTTCACAATATTCCAGGTGCAATCCAACCTTCAAACCAGGACTCACAAACATTGCAAATACACAAATCTGCTTCACTTCAACATCATATTGTGTTTATGTAATCTCCTGAAAACTTCTTCCAAAATCAGAAGATTGTTTTTCTTTTGTGCTCATGGGCAATCAACAGATGTTATACAAGCGATGGTCCACTCTTTGGGATATGGGAGGAAGCCAGAACACATGGGGGGGGGGGGGGTCTTGATCGAACACCCACTGACCCACTGGTCACAGGGAGAACGTGCAAACTCCACCCAGATGTGTGTAGATGACTGGTAGTTACAAGTTGTGCGACCACCACACTCAGAGTAAGTGAGTTCCATTCTGAGAGGCACCATTGGTTCTGCTTCCACACCCTTACAGCAGTGCATGCCTGATTCTAAAATTTCATTGAGTAAAAGAAAATCTCTTAGCTGCTCAGCTTCCCAGTATTTTTTAAAAGATTGCATTGACTCAGGTGATAAGCTGATGGCAATTAAAAGTAAATAGAGCAATGAAGTTAGGGAGAGAGCTATATAAGGTGAAGATATAATTTTAAGCTTAAATAAATCAAAATCACCCACTGCAATGTAACTTTTATACAACTATTTTTTTTCCCCAGTAAAACTCATTACTTACTCAGACATGTTGTATTACGGAGCCTCGTGATTTAACTGAATCTCAGCTGAAGTCATAGAAAACACTGGTGAAAGAACTATGGTGTGATAACTCTAATCCCTTGTTTTAATCGTGTTAATGTTACGCTTGCTAGCTATACCTTGATTTAAATTTTTCTGCAGATGTTTCCTTGCTGCCACGGGTAAGAAAAATACCACAGTGAAGTTATGAATGGACATCCATCATTAGCTGTCTTACCAGCAATAAGCTGTTGGTAGGCCTGCAACCCACTGATACTGGAGCTTAAAAGTAACAAGTTCTGCATGAATAAAGGTGCAGATGAGAATTAAAGAAGTGCTTGAATTTTTTTTCTGACAGAAACTTAAATGAAAATAAAGATCGTGGAGCTGGAAATTTGAGCGTCCTCTCTCCAGTCTACCAGTGGAATGAGGGTAGACAGGGGCTGAGATCACGATATGCTGTTAACCCATTCCCCTTCTTAACATGGTGCAGGATGTATAGTAAATTCAAACTGCGGCATCACTAACATGATTTCAGAGATCAGCCATGGCTGATCGCACTGCCGCAAGTCCTAGCCACAGAGCCCAATTTTAAAGTGGTAGTGTAAGTTCATAGTGGCTGATGCTGATCAAAGCCAAGCATCTTAAAAGGGAAGTGCTTTGGGGCTATTTCTAGAGGAGGTGTTGTGGGGGCATTGAGGGAGGTCATTACAAAGGCCTCACCAGCTGGCTGGAAGAGACTGTAGAACAAGGGTGTGAGTGAGTACTCATTGGTGTGGTTCTGGAGGCCTTGGTGGAAGAGGTGCAAAAGAAGGAGACAGAGAGCCCTCTGATATATGGTCAAAAGGCAGTGGAAGACTTAGCATTCCAGGACAAGGCTCGTGGTGATAGATACATGGTCAGAAAAACCTGAGTAACCTTATAAGAATGGTCAAGCTCAGCATTTTTTTGATCAAACCCTAACTTCCATTAACTGCTCTAACAGCCTCACAGACTCTTTCCAGTGATACATTCCCATTACTCAGTTTTCCACCAGCCTCTATTAATTAAAGCTGGGACCTAGCATTCAAATTACACCCCACCTTAACAATAGAGGGAAGGTAAAATGGGGTTAATGTTGAAGAATTGTATTCCTTGAAATGGTAATATTGGTGTAAAGTCCCTGAATGCCCCGTCAGAAATGTTTCTCCTCCCTTCCTTTGCTCCTTCTTTGTCCTCTTCTTACCTCTTTTCCTCCTTCCTCCTCTTTATTCTCCTCCTCTTCTACATGTATTATTTTATTTTCCTCTACCTCCTCCTCTTCTACCTCCTGCTCCAGCTGATAGCAAGAGCTTATACCCACACTATTGCCTGATTGAAGAGGAGTTGCTCCGCAGCATACTGCATGGTACCTCTGGAGCATTTCTGGGAGTGGAAGCATTGCTTGAGGACCACGTTGGTTTGCTTAATGATGATCCAAGTGCCTGCATAGCTTTTGTTATGAAGGCATTCTCCCCTGGTGTGTGTGGATCTGAATGGTGTAAGGATATATCTGTTTTGAAAGTAGCCCATGTTCCCAGGTAACTTCCAAAGAGTCTGGCATAGCAGTTCAGAAAAGGGGGCACGCTTGATTGATCACTCGCCGGATAAATACGTTTTTATTTCTTCTTGGGTATTGTGCATTGACCATTGTGATGTTTTACAAATGTTCAGACAGCAGGTTGGGCTTCAAGGAGTGAAACCCCTTCTGCTTCCTTTACATTTGTGGATTATCAAGTGCCAGCCTCTCCACTCCCAAAAGTGATATGGGTACAACATTAGGAAACTCATAATCTTTTTGAATTCTTATGCTTAATTTTTCTTTGTTCTCTGACAAGGGGATTAATTTAGCTCTGTGTGAGTCTAGAGTCTCTGTTGCATTCAAGATGTTCACTCAGGTGGATGTTAAAAGTGCAAAGATACTATCTGGAGAAATAATCGGGAGTTCTTCTAGTGTCCTGGACAATAGTTATCCCTCAACCAATGTTACTAAAACATTATTTGGTCATTATCTCACTGCTGTTTGTATGAGCTTGCTGGAAAAATTTGGCTGTTGCATTTCTTAAATTGATTTCACTTCAGAATTATTTCCTGGCTGCAGATCTCATTGGAATGTCCCTCAATCAGGCAATATGCAATGCAGGATCCAAGAAAAATACAGCGCAGAAGGAGGCCATTCACCACCACCACCACCACCACCACACCCACACGCACCCCCCCCGCCCCCCCGCCAATGCTGACTGTTAGAAAACACAGTTAGGACTACCTCACATCCCTACAAATGCAAGCAGGAAGATAGCAACGCTGGCTGACAATTTAGCCCCTTAACCTTACAGTGAGATCATAGCTGATGTCACCTAACTCCTTACATGCAACAAAGGGCAACATCCTAGGGCTCTCTATCCAAGAACACTGTGAGAATACCATTACCAAAAGGGCTTCAGTGCTTTAAGTAGGAGTTCATTGCCACCTTCTAATGAGCAGTTAGGGATGGGCAATAAATGTTGGGGCACAAATTATCCCTTGTTATTTCTACAGGCCCCCACTTGCTCATTTGCTGGTTTAATTCCAGTTGCTGCTCTCCAGCACAATCTCCTGCTGAGGCCTCTTCACCCCAGCACAGGTGGGCTCTTTGAATCAGGTGCACATGAAAGAGATGGCTTTGTTGTTTGTTCGTTGTGCAGTTGCAGCAACAGCCACCTCTGCTGACAATACAAGTAAATTTCAAAGCACTGTGATTTCCAGTCAAGTGGCTGGTAATCATCTGGTCAGTGACTTCAGAGGAAGCTGTGTAAACAGTGGCCTATCTGTTTGTTAAAGCTGTGAGAGCATACGTGCATGTGACTGCAGGATACAGACACCCTATGAGTTTTGGCTCATTGTAGATGCTGAGTGATGATGGTGGCAAAGTGAGATGTTCCCACTCACGCTGGATGAATCTGCCTGCAAATGGTTGAGAAATCGGGTGCGGGACCCACCAACTCACCCACAGAGTACCAGCAGAACACTGTCTGCCGATATCCGGCAGCATCGGGTGGGCAGTTGAAGATTCTTGTGAGTTTTTCTGTGAGAAGTCCAGGGTTCTGGGCTAGGCTACGAGTTTCAGGCAGAGCAGCTGTTGGAACGAGGTGGGGGGGGGGAGTAGGGGGTAAAGAGCGATCAGTAATCAGGGAACGGTCATGAAGAGGACCGAGGTGGATGGGTGGACTCTCTCATTCTTGGAGGGAAGAAGCAGCTGGCAGCTGGAGAGAAATCTCGGATGGAGGAGGAGATTGTAGGAGTCTGTAGAAGTTGAGTGAAGGGGAATGCAGTTGAAAGGGAGGGGATTTTTATGGATGGAAGGGATCAGGGTGGGGGTGAAGTTGTGAGGGAGAGAGGACAAGGTGTGTGCGTGGGCATGTGTGTGTGCACATGTGTGTGTGCGCGCATGTGATTGGAGTGCTTCTGTGTATGCTTAGATTGTGTATGTACACTGTTGTGTTTGAGCTAAGTCTGTGCAGCAGAGCCTTATCCCCAATCACGTTAGTCCTCCTGCCATTGGACCGATACCTCGCTCTGTCAAGACCTGTGTGTTGGTCAGTATGCAATGGCCACCCAAGATTAAAAGAATTCACACACAGGCATCTTTGCTCCTCAGAACTGGAGTGGAAAGAAATCATCCTCATCATAAAAGAATGCTTAAGAAAGGAAAGAAGGATACGAGTTTGTTTCCTTCTCAATACTATTTATGAAGAATTAATTTATTTAATGTCTCTGTTTCCCCACATCATTTCTCCACGCTGACTCTCCTCCTTTCCCCCAGTCTACCCTCCATTGGGCTGGACTGCTGAGGCTGGATTGATAGGCTCTACAGTCACGGAACTACACTTTCTCATTTGAATTCTCAATGGCCAGACAACTCAGCTTCTTCCTCATGGCTTGTTGACATTGGCCCTGCTTCTCTACACCCCCACCTCACCCACCATTGGGTTTTTAGGCACTTAGCGATAGCCAGAGATGTTTTCTTGTGGCAACTATAGATGGCGCAGAGAAAAAGAGCATTTTTGCTGCAGAGGTGCGCAGCAGGGAAGTGTCCTGTGAATGACTAATACAACACCCTTAGTTAACAAAGGCTTATCAGTGTCAGATTTTAAAAAAACATAGAAACAAAACAGCAGATGCTGTAAATTTGCAATAAAAACAATGTTGTAAACACTCAGCAGGTCAGGCAACATATGTGGAAAGAGTTAATATTTCAGTTGAAGACCTCTTTCCCAGTTCTGAACAAGGGTCTTCGACCTGAAACATTATCTCTGTTTCTTGTTCCACAGATGCTGCCTAACCTGCTGAGTATTTCCATCAATTTTTAAAATTTCAGATTTATCATTGATGGTTGACCCAAGGTCTCTTTGTTACAATCTTCAGGAATGATCATAAGCTAGTTTTGGGAAATGAATGCCGTAGAATAAATTAGCTGCAATTTTTCAAAGAGCTAAACATGGTCTGCTTGCATTAGTGACGGGTTAATACAGAAAGTCGAATTCTAGACAGCAATAAGCTTATGCTTTTATCAGCGCAAAAGAATGAATGTTGGATTTCCAATCATATCAGTTTGTGGCTGAAGATCAAGATAACTTCTTGTGCTCCCCATACCCTATCCTTACATATCCCTCCAACCACCTCATCTACTACTTTCTTTAGTTCAAGGCAAAAGAGAGGGTTGTGTTAGGAGGCTTCATAGAATATACTGACCTGATCAGGAAACAAGTTGGTTATACCCTATAATTAGTTCAGTTTGAAAAGGAGCTTGTAATTTACATTAAGGGTGCTCTTATTAGCAAGCATGCAGTTGGTGATTTTTTTTCAAGTCTTCAGTGTCTCTTGGCTATGCCTGGTAATTGGTTTATTAATTGGTTTATTATTGTCTCATGTACTGAGAAACAGTGAAAAGCTTTTGTACCACCTCAATGTACTTGCGTTTGGAATGATTCAGATATATCATAAGTACATCAAGGTAGTACAAAAGGAAAAACAATAACAGAATGTAGAATTATAGTGTTACAGTTACAGAGAAAGTGTAGTGCAGGTAGACAGTAAAGTGCAAAGGCCATGATGAGGTGGATTATGAGATCAAGAGTTCATGTTTATTGTACAAAAGGTCCATTCAAGAGTTTTATGACAGTGGGATAAAAGATGTCCCTTGGGGAATGGTCCAAAATACTGATTTGCTTGCCTGCTTGTTTGACTGTTTTATATTATAATATGATTTAACAATGAGGAAGAACATATCCTTTCACTGTTAAAGATTTTATTTTAAGCAGAACCAGGTTTTCCCACTAGCACCACATGGGAACTATCGTAATGCTATGGTAATAGAAAACATCAGTAAGGCCATATTTACTAATGTCCAAAGATTGAGGGTCATTATCTCATTTCAAAAAGAAGGTAATTCTCTGTGACAAAACAAATTAAGTGGAGGTAGAGGGGTGCTGGGAGGTCACTGTGGGGGGACAGGTGTTTTCTGGATGATCTAAAGATGCTGACAAGGCTTTGGAGATGCTTGAGAGGGAGAGGGCCTGGAGGGGTTGCAGGTCCTGGGATGGAGCAATCAGATCCTATCATAACATTCAAGAGGGATTTGGTTAAAACTTGAAGGGGAAGAAATTCCCAGGACAGTTTTGATTCTGTTTAGAGTGTTGCTCAGAATATAACTAAAATATGTAAGACCACAAAATACCATTGGCCATCAGCATTCTGCACCCAGTAAAATTCAGGTTTGAGGCAAGTCAGTGTGCAACGAATGAATATTTATACAACCTTGTGATTTTTATTTTGAGGAGCTGCAATGCATGGCCTAACCCTATAACTTGCCTCTGAGCGGATCTATATTTCAATTTCCTTTGCACATTTGGACATAACAGGAAGGGTCTCTTGGAAACTAATGCAACTGTTCTTTGTGATTAAGTTCAGATTCAAGTTCAAGTTTGTTGTCATAGGCATATATACACAGGGTTATAAATGCCATAAAATGAGCTTTTTGCAGCAGCAGTATGGTGCATTACAAACATGGCAAACATAAATGAACATAAACTTAAATTACACATAACTTCCACTACAATATAAACATAACGATACCAGTGCAAGTTGAGAGAGAGAGAAAAAGAAATATAGTCTGAGGTAGTGTTAAATTAGATATGCTGATACTGTATGATTAAGATTGGTAGCTGGCTCTTGTCTCTCCCTCTCCTACAGGACAACAAATGTAAGGTGCAAAGTTTTATTCTTCCCTCAAAACACAACTAAAAGTTGAAAAACCACCCTCACACTGGACATCTTGAATATTGCCATTTGGCAACTGTTAATATCCTGCAGTTTGTTCGTGGCCTGAGTCTCATTTTCAACAACCCATCACACCCCCACTGTCACTACACTCGGACCCTGTGTGACATATTAACATTTTGCAGCCCTGTGTTTGCAAAGGAGCCCGAGGCCTTGGTATTTCCTGAAATGTAGCTGCCTGTTAGTGGCAACTAAGTGAAAGAGAAATAAAGGACTGCAGATGCTGGAATCCAGATGAAAAACACGATGATGCTGGAGGAACTCAGCAGGCCAGGCAGCATCCGTGGAGAAAAGCAGGCAGTCAACGGTTCAGGTCAGGACCCTTCCTCAGGACTGAAGATAGGAAACGGGGAACCCAATATATAGGAGGGAAAAGCAGAGCAGTGATAGGTGGACAAAAGCAGGGAGGCAGGGTGGGCACAGTGTGGTGATAGGTAGATGCAGGTAAGAGATAGTGATGGGCAGGTGTGGGGGAGGAGGGGAGAGGAGATCCGCCGGGGGATGGGTCAAAGGTAAGGAGAGAAAGGGAAAAAAGGGGCTAGAAAAAAGATAGGCTAGGAAAGGGAAGAAAAGAAGCATGGTGGGGGGGTGTTGTGGGGAAGGGGGGGTTACTTAAAGTGGGAGAATTCAATGTTCATGCTGTTAGGCTGCAAGGTTTCAAGACAGAAAATAAGGTGCTCTTCCTCCAGTTTGCACTTGGAATTCTCCCAGCAGTGGAGGAGGCCTAGGACTGTCATATCTGTGATAATGTGGGGGGGGGGGGGGGGGAGTTGAAGTTACTGGCAACAGGGAGATGCAGATCGCGGTTATGAACGGAGCACAGATGTTCTGCGAAACGGTCACCTAGTCTACGTTTGGTCTCACCAATGCAGAGGAGGCCGCAGTTGGAGCACTGAATGCAGTAAATGATGTTAAGGGAGGTGCAGGTGAATCTCTGTCTCACCTGAAAGGACTGTTCGGGTCCCTGGAGGGAGGTGATGGAGATGGTGTAGGGGCAGGTGTTGCACCTATGGCGGGGGCAGTGGAAAGTTCCCGGGGTGGGAGCAGGATGGGGGGTGGGGGGGGGGGCGCGGGGTGGTGTGGTGGAGGAGTGATCCAGGGAGTTGTGGAGAGAGCAGTCCCTGCAAAAGGTGGCAACTAAGTCTCAGGTAGTGGATCCTCAGGCCTCACCCCTGATCGTCCTGATAGCCTCTGGTAGCTTAGACTTTTAAAAACAATTGAAATAGAGTTAAATAACTTAAAAAAATCAATTAAAAAAAATTGAAATGTTAAGTTTTATTTAAAATATATTTAACTTCTATAAACATTAATATTAATTAAAAGAAGAGAATCAGAGCACTAGCCTTCATTTACATTTCTATCCAGATTAGTGCTGGTTATTATAGCCATGGTAAGTATAAAGCCAAGGGGACAGATGCAAAGAGTATCCGGCCCCTCTGCTCAATATGACTGAGGTCTGTTCCTGGACTCAGTGATGATTCCATTGGCTGAATGGAAGGTTTGAGACATTGGCTTCTGACTTCCAGCATGATTCCTATTTCTATGCTGCAATGGCCAGGTGCAGAAGTCAGGTGTGTACGGATCCATGCCATGCTGTTTGCTGGAAGTTCTGTCTGGAATTTCCAGTTGAAGAGAAGCACGATCCAGGTCAATGTGCTCTGTCACACAGGCAACTACTGAAGAATTCCACCCTGCAACAAAGTAGAGAATTCACAGCAATGAGATTTCCATCATCAGTATTGCAGGACTTAATGGGTACAATGTGCCTTACTTTAATCATTAATGTCAGTCTTCATTAAGTTTGAAGGTCAAGTTCAGCCAAACAAGACCATATGAATGGGTGCTCACTGGTCAGTGTGGACGTGGTGGGCTGAATGGCTTGTTTCCATGCTGAATGATTCTATGACCCTATGGATAGTATTTTTTTAAATTAATGGTCTTTTTGAATACATTCTCTTCAATAAGTAGGCTGTCTTAAACTTAGAGTTCCATATTATTCCTTAAGATTAGAAATTACAGCTCTTATTGTCTTTGTTCTGGTAGTGATGGAAATCGCATGGTCACCAACGCAGGGAAGTTAGTGTCTTATTGCTGTCATGCACTTATTGCACATTGCAAGACTTTGTAAACCAGGATTTATGGAAGTTGTAAAGAGGCTGCAAAAAGAGCCAATGCACACGCAACTTTTTCCAAACACTGCTTACTATTCTGGATCTCAGCATCGACTCTCTCTGTCCCATCAGGTAATGTGTAATCTTCTGAGAGAGCAAACAGAACTATGTGAGAAAAAAATAATGTGGGAAATTTCCTCTGACATACCCATCCCTTCCACTCCTCAGATTGAAAATACTCTGGGATATTTATTAATGCCGTCTGGTATTTACTTCTTGTCCAAGGAGATCTCTGACCCAGCTGCATATAGATCCAGACCTCACTTGAAGGAATTCAGGAAATCAGAGTTCAATTCAGGGAATCAGAGTTTACTGCAGGAACCAGCAACCCATTTCACAGGTCCACTAATCATTGGATAAGAACCACCTCCTAATATCTGTGCTATTTCTGGCCTTATGTAATTTGCTAATTAATGAGGTCTTGGGAGGGCAGACATCTGTTCAGTATTACATTAAGTGTAATTATAGCAGTTCAGCATTGTGCATTCATCAGCACTGGGGTAGTAAGTAATTTATCGTGAATACACTGGTCTAGAAATTTCTTTGTACAATTTTGGAAAAAAATGATGTTGAACAGAAAATAGGCACCCAGTGGGGAATTCAATCCCTAGGTTTCTGGCAGGATCTTTGTTAGCACGAGAAATATTTATCCAGTGTAAAACCCCCGCAGATGATATCAGCAATAAAACGACGACTGAAATTCACCTCCAGCATTATCTTTGACTCACTGGTCTGAAAAACAGCAGTTCTTATTTACTTGCCAAACACCCAACTCTCACTGACCCCATTTGTCCTGAAACCATGCTATCTAAAGGGCTAACAATGCTTTACATTTTGTCCTCACTGAAATCCGTGAGCTCAAATACTGGCTCACATGAGTATCTGGACCATTTTGCCTGTGGAGGCAATTATCACAATCACTCTGCTAGTTTTGGGATCAGTCCAGGCTGCCATCACTGATCTCTGCTGCATCGCACAGTTTTCTGCTCACTGCTGCCTTATGGAGGTCACCCAAGCTCCATGCTCAAGGACAGAAGACCTCATTTTCCTTCCTGGAGCATATCGCAAGCTTTGTCAAAGTGCAGGCATTCATAGGCTGCACGAGGAAAGTGTTACTTCTTGCAAGACCTTCCTGGCAACCTCCTGTCAGGAGCTCCTGGATGTCGCCTGGGGGAATCTCCATTGGTCCCTTACTCAGGGAACAACCTCCTGCAGGTACTGTTCTGTACAGATTCCTGTGAGCCATTGGAAGCATTCTCCCATCCCCTCATATCATTGAGGTATCTGTTCTTTAAGTAGCAGTACTCTGCAGTAGTTGGAAGAGAGCCATTTGTAATGTGTGTATATCCCCTCAAGGTCCTCTACCAATCCACATCCATTGTGCCACACTACAATAAAAGGTCCACCACGAGACCCTGGAAAACACAGACCACTTCCCATACCTTGGGAGGACTTCTCAGGGAAAGCAGATATAGATGATGAAATTCATAATCGTTCAGTGTATCAGCACACTTTATTCAATTGAGGAAAAGGGTATTTGAAGACCAAGACATCAGATCTGGCATGGAAGCAACGATCCCTGTCTTCCAATATGCTTCAGGTACCTCAAGGCACTGGAAAGGTAACAGCAATGCTGTCTCCACGAAATCCTACAAATTCACTGGAAAGATGAGCAAACCAACATCAGCATCCTCTCTCAGGCTAATATCCTCATCACCAAGGCCTTAGTTATACTTAGTTGGCTAATTTGGGCAGGGCATGCCATTTTTGCATGCTTGACACCAGGCTCTCGAAACAGACACTCTGTTCTGAGCTCTGTCACAGGAAGATAGCAGAGATCACAAGAAAAGATTCAAAGATATGCCCAAGGCCTCCCTGTGGAAATGCAGTAACCCCATTGACTCCCTGAGAGTCCCTGGCCCATCAACGGTCAAAGTGGAGAAGGAAAATTTGGGAATGTTGTGAGTGCCTTGAGTCCATGGATCAAGAGTACACCAAAACCCTGCACAAGCAGTGGAGGAAGCACACCACCTCACAAACTACCAACTGATCCACTTCATCAGGTACCTCCAGCCCCATCTGTTCAAAGATCTGTGGTTCCCACATCAGCCACCTCAGAACCCACAAAACCAGAGTGGAAGAAAGTCACCTTCAATCCCAAGGGTGTCCCTTTAAGAGCTTGGTGCGCCTTTAAGACCTAGCTGCCAAGGTTGAGGCCGTTAGATTAAATGACAGTAGTTATGAGATCTTGCCATTAATCAATAGAATAGTGTGCACTGAAACTAACACAATATAGCACTACAGACAACACTAGGCAATACTGGTCTGCAAACTTCACAATTAAAGGTTGCAATGATTATGAAACTTTGAAAATAAAAGTAGGGTGACATACAACATTGTTTTAATGCCACTAAAATATGATAGTTTCTTGACCACTTTCCTGGAATAATCCTAACACTGTCAAATACTCAGCACTAAACAACAGTATTTGGAATTTCCAACCTTAATAAATTCATACGAGAAATTTGTAATGCTTCGCAAAATTGTAATAGGAATAATGATGACCTGTGGGCCATGTAACAAAATAATTAAACAAATTAAAAAAAATACCTTGACATAAACTTACACTGATTTTTGTGCCTCCTGATGAGTATCATCTTAATATTTACCTCAGGCTCAGCTTGTAGCTCCCTGCATTGTTTTGCCAGCGGAGGTTTGCCCTTGGACTTTTCCAAAACATCAGCCTCACTGTTAACACATTAAATAACATATATCCACCTGATACAAATGGTGAATAAGAATTTTTTATTATACTTGGTGCAATTAGAGATTCAAGTTCTGAGTCTACGGGGGTTACTTTATTGCCCATCATGCTTACCACTAGAGGTATATAGTATTGAGTCTGTGTCATAAATGCAGTCCTTTGAAGAGATATAAATAATTGTGATACTGAGACATTGATTGTCACAGTACACAAATATGGACAAACCTCTGCCTCACTCAGCTTTGTTGAGGATGATATTCTGTCAAGTATCCTCATGGAGTTGCTAATCTTGATTATTTGAGAGTGGAACTGTTTCTTGTTATTTCACAGATCCCAATGATGAATTTAGCAATAAGTTCATCCACTTGAAACCCACTCCCTCAAACTCGAGGGAGAATAGAAGCGAGCAACGTGAGTAACTTATGCCGTGCTTTGAGCCTGTTTTGCCATGCAGTCATATTATGGTTGATATCAATTTCTTGGCTCTATTTACATGCCTTGGTTCTGTAACCTTGTCCAACCAAAATCCATCAATCTCAGTTTCAAAAATTTTAATTGATCTCCAGCTTCATCACCTTTTTGGCTAAATTTCAGACTTCCACTCCCCTTTGGGTGGAAAAGTGCTTCCTAATATCACCCCTGAAGAGCTAAGCATTGATTTCAAGATCATGCCCCATCATTCTGAGCTCCCCACCAGAGAAAGTGATTCATCTCTACTTAATCAAGTTCCTTTAACATTCTAATACTATTGATAAGTTTACTATAATCAAGGGAATTATGAGTCTTTCATATGGACCCTGCCTTCATGCTTTGACCAATTTAGCCCAAGTATCATTCAGGTCAATCTGCACTACACCCCACTCAAGCACATATGTCCCTCCTGAGGTGTAATGGCCAGAAATGAAAATATTACACTGGATGAGCTTTGCACAGCTGCATCACCATTGAAAATCAGCTCCCTAAAGGTGAAGAAATATTCTATAAACTTCTTGCAGATATTTTGATTTTTTAAAATGTATTTTGCCCCAACCGACACACAGAATTGTCATTGTACTTACCTGCAAACTATGGCCCCTTAAACCAAACATTAAATAAAACATATAGAGAAGCTGCTTGACCTGGTTTCAAACTGGGGATTCTGAAAATTGTCTTCTGGTGATAATGCACTCAGAGCTCTAGAAGGAAGTTTTATTTTTAGCTCCTTTCTGGAGTATGAGCTGTTTATCATCTGCTCCTGCCTAAGGTTAATATACAGATACAGGAGAGTTCTGGCATGGGGGAATAAACTTTGGTTGTTGTACAGTTGCAAGGTCATGAGAATAATTCTCTTTTCAGCATTGTTTCAACTTAGGGGAAATCTTGCCATAGGTTTGGATTTATAGGCTGCAAGAGGTAGCAGAAGCTTGGAGATTTATATCTCCTGTCCTTGTAGGTAAAATGACTGAGACTTCAAAAGGAAGAGTCTAACATTCATATCGCACTTTTCACATCCCTTTTACAACATACCAAAGCACTTTGCAGTTCTTTTCAAGTGTAGTGGCTGTTTTAGTGTAGGAAAGGTGGATAGCCAATTTATGCAAAGCAAACTCCCACAAACAATAATGTAATAATTACCAAATAATCTGCTTCCAGGATGGTGGTTGAGGGATAGACATTGGTCAGGACCTAAGGAATAACTTCCATGTTATAGAGTCATAGCGTTATACAGCACAAAAAAACAGGCCATTCGGCCCACTATGTCTATGCCTCCCTTGCGCCTCTCTACACTAATTCCATTCACCCGAATCGATTTCTGCTTCTCCCCGCCGTGTGCACGCCCTTCCCACGTTGCCCAGTTCACTTCCAATCAGCCTGCTCCCCCTGCGGCCGACTGTTGCGGCTCATTCCTTGCCTAGTTGCCCCTTCGCTCTGTCCATCCCCGCTTCTGGTTCACCCTACACGGTCCGCTAACACCCCCACCCCACCCATCCTGCCGTATTCCTTTCAGGTCCGCCTGCGCCAACCTCACCCCTCCCTTTCAAGTCCGCCTGGGCTCCACCCTGCCGGGTTCGCACCCAGTCTGCCGTTCCCGTTAACGGATCGTCCTGCTGCCTCCGCCGCCCGCTACCTCTGCGCCCCGGCAGTTCATTCCCGCTTCGCTCTGTCTTCTCAGACTGTCCATGCTTTCCCCAACCCGGCGCGCTGGCTCATCACCCTGCACCTCTTTCACTTTGCGCGGTCCACTTCCAGTCAGCCGTTCTCCCCGCTTCACCCTGCGGCCGACTGTTGCGGCTCATTCCTTGCCTAGTTGCCCCTTCGCTCCGTCCATCCCCGCTCCTGGTTCACCCTACTCGGTCCGCTAGGCCACCGTCCTTTCAGGTCCGCTTCAGCTCAACTTTGTCTTCACCCTTTTCGGTCCGCCTGAACTCCAACCTGCCGTCTTCCTTCCAGGTCCGCTTGTGCTCCACCCTGCCGGGTCCGCACCCGATCACCCTGCCGCCCGCTACCTCCCCCCCCCACCCCCCCCCCCCCCCCCCCCCCCCCCCAGGTCACTCTCGCTTCGTGCTTTGTTCTTGATTGAATTTGTGCCGTGTACTTTTTAAATCAACCTGAGACAGGATTATCAGTTGTGACGAAGGGTCTTCGACCTGAAGCCTTCATTCTGTTTCTCTTTCCACAGATGCTGCCTGACCTGCATAAGGCTTCGGGCATTTTGTTTTTAATTCAGAATTTGCAGGTTTATTGATTTCGCGAGTGGAAGGGGCCTCAGTTGAATATCACAGCCACACCTTTGACAGTCTCTGAAGGAAGACGGCTGGTACCTATTGGCACAGAAACATGTTGGATCTGGAGTGCCACTTTCAATCACTGCCTGCACCTATCTGATGTGCATGTAGTAGGCCTCTCTTGGTCATCAGACCATCATCATCTCCTTTTGGAGACTGCTTTCACCAAAAGGTCTGGAAGGCGACAGAGTGGCCTTCATTAAGCGTCATCCTGAATTGATGCATAACACAGGTCTCCAGGTGCACACTGAGATAAGCATCGACAGCTGCTGGAAGACCATCGATCTGGTCTGCCTAAAGATCACTGCCTTCCATTACAAGGGATTGTCCACACCAAATGCTATGGTCTGGGACACTCTAAAGCCAAGGACTACATGTTGAAGCATGATGGAGCTGCCACATAGACACAGAATAAAGACCACAGTTTAAGCCCTTCCTACCACTGTGAATGGAGGGGCCAGAACCTCAGTGAAACTGCTTTAGACTGTTTACTCAAGAAATATACATAAAGGAAAATTGATGTCATGCTGACATAATGTAAATGAAATGGCATGGTTTGCATTAAAAATGGTAACATAAAATTTCGGTATATATACAGAACATAGCACAGTACAGCACAGGAACAGGACCTTCAGCCCTCAAAGTCTGCACCAAACACAATGCCAAATTAAACTATGTTTCTTCTCCCTGCACATGATCCATATCCCTCTATTCCCTACATATTCATGTGTCTATCTAACAGTCTCTAAACACCACTATCGTATCTGCTTTCACCATCACCCCGGCAGCCTGTTCCAGGCACCTACCACATTCTGTATAAAAAAAATTGCCCTGCACATCTCCTTTAAACTTTCCCCCCTCACCTTAACTGCATGTCCTCTAGTACTTGACATCTCTACCCTGGGAAAAAAGATTCTGACTCTCTACCCTATTTATGCCTCACATAATTTTATAAACTTCTATCAGGTCTCCCCTCCGCTTCCGGCGATCCAGAGAAAACATCCCAAGTTTGTCCAACCTCTACTTATAGCTCGTACCCTCTAATCCGGGCAGCATCTTGGTAAACCTCTTCTGCACCATTTCCAAAGCCTCCACATCCTTCCTGTAATGGGGTGACCAGAATTGCAGACAATACTCTAAGCACGGTCTAACCAAAGTCTTATAAAGCTGCAACACGACTTCCTTACTCTTATACTCAGTGCCCCAACCAATGAAGACAAGCCATGCGCCTTCTTTACCACCCTATCTACTTGTGTGGCCACTTTCAGGGAGCTATAGACTTAGACCCAAAGATCCCTCTGTACATCAGTGCTGCTTAGGGCCCTGCCATTAACTGCACACTTTCACCTTATATTTGACCTCCCAAAGTGCAACATCTCACACTTGCCCAGATTAAACTCCATCTGCTATTTCTCTACCAATATCTGCAACTGATCTATATCCTGCTGTTGCCTTTGACAGCCCTTTACACTGTCCATAACTCCACCCATCTTTGTGTCATCTGCAGACTTACTAACCCACCCATCTACATTGTTATCCAAGTCCTGTATATATATCATAAGCATACATTTACAAATTTTATGGATAGAGTAATATTTTCAAATAAAACACCAAGATGGAGATGGTCTGCAGGCTAACTTGTGGACTCCAGAACAAACAAACAGATTTGGAATTCCAAATCTCTCAGTATATTCTGGATTTATGAAATTCTGTATTCTGAATCTATCAGACAAGTTCAGGACTTCCGTTCTTGGTAACGCCTGCCTGGAAGCTGTGGATTTATTTCCATTTAAAGAGGTAAATGATGGTGTTTCTGTTTGGAAATGCCAATATTTATCAGCACAATCCTAATCATTGACTCAGAGATGTGAATTCTGCCAACTGAGGCACTGACACAAACAGCAACTAAATGCTGAAAGTTATATATGTGATTTGGAACCTTTATTTCCAGAGTTGGACAATCTGCTCTCTCAGTTAATATTCAGTTTCCAATGATTTTGCACACAATGTTAAATATGTCTCTCTGTTATTTTGGGCTATTTTATCTTCATGCAGCTTAGTTCATTACATTAGTTCATTTAACTGCCTTATGATTTTATTTTCACATTAGCAATAAGTGTCTAAGGCTCAGGACTAAATGTAAATCTAATGAAAGCAATGAAGGAAATCTCACCAATGATATGTTCCTTGGAGTGGACCTACTGAAAACAATCCTCCTGTTTAACTAGCATGGGACTCCCACTCCACACTGCTTTCTGAAATAGATGACAACAGATCTCCATGGGGGAATAATGAAAGAAATTCCCCTGAGTAATATTATACTTCCAGTAGCATGCAGAGATATTGGTTCATTCAGATTTGGCAGAGCTATTGTTAGCAGAACAAACAGGAGCATGAGATGGGGTGAAAGGGGTTGGTGGGGGGTGGAGGGTGTTGGTAAAAGTTTAGTTGAGAGATTGTGAGGTTTAGGATATCTAATATGATATTCAGGCCATCAGATTTACTTTCAGGAACGTGAAAGCCTGTTGTATTCCATATTTTCTTGGCTTTATTGGTGTGAAGCTTTCTATCGTGTTTATGGTAATATAGGATTTGAAAGAAGGGAAATAATGGCTTAGAAAGAAAAGTAATGTTTAATATCAGAGGAAATAGAAGTCTTGAAATAATGTGATGGGAAAATGTGCATGTGCTCAGTTAACATGATTATCTGAAATCTCCCCATGGTATTTTAACAGAAGTATTTGATGGGTGAAATATTCATACCATAAAAGAATATACAGTAATGTCCAAATAATAGTGTAAAGGAAGATGATAATTATTAATGCCCCAAAGTCCAGGTTAGAGTTTGCTGCACATGATTGTAAATTAGCAGAATAATATAAACTGCTAGAGAAGAAATACCTGGACATAACAATTCAAAATGGGAGAGAAGGTCAAGCACCAATCTCAATACCAAAAATGAATAACTTCCTATCACAGTGTTTCTTCATGTTCTCCACAAGCCCTTATTTTAGCCTAACTGAGGGAATGTACTTAATGATACATTTTTCAGTTAAACAAAATCCTTGATGTAAAAAAATGTCAAATTAGCATATTTGAAATGAACTTCCAAGAAGATTTGTGCAATGTCACCTTCTGTAAGCAAAGTAATTGGACAAAGTGACTCACCATTGCAGTTCATCTTAATCATAAAAGAACAACTGTGGGTTAGCAATGAACAACTTAATCAACATAGTTCAATTAAAAGTAAATTTCACACTAAGCTGGGATCCTTTCTGTAATACATCACTAATGACTTCTTTACATTAATGGACTGACAGTGTAATTTGGATTCTGTGTTCATTGTACATTGTACTGCATATTGCAGACTTTAATTCATAAAGAGAGTTCAGTTCAAATCCAGGCCAGATTCTGATATGCAGCAAGCTAATTGAAATCTAGTGGACGAGAATCATATTAGCATATTATCAATGCAATTTGGATCAGAAATATTAATATTGTTAATATAGTTGTCCATGAAAAGCCTGCTTTGGGCAGGGAACGTGCACTTTTCTATTTCAAAATTGTGTCAACTGTATTCTGAGCAAAAAAAAAACCTGTTTACTTTTTACCCAGTAATAAAGGTATTTTGGTCTGCTGCAGTTGGGAGTCTGGTATCTGCAATGCACAGATGTGATGGTGAGCTGAGCAATCATTGATTATAACACTGTTTTCTAATTTAACATTGCCATTGTTTGATTGTCCTCATGATTCTATCTTGTGAAAGCATCAGATGTTGTCAAGGTTTAATGCTGGCCTTAAACCCACAGCTTCTTCACACAGTCAGCTGTTCAGCCAAGTATCGTCCAAACGCGTTGCACACTTGCCAAGATATTACCCTCTATCTTGCAGGACTAGGTGGCACATTATTATAGGAATTGTTATTTTTTTAGAGCATTTCAGGTTTCTTAACTTGTCAAATTTTGAAGCTCAATTATATCTACTGTATTCCAATCATTTTGCTGGCATCAAGCATTGAAATAAAGTATCAATGAGTGCGCTACCAGAACAAGGTCGTCCTTTGACATGATGGCTGCAAGTCAGATTCTCTAGTGTATACTTTTAGGGGTCCTTATTGGTTCGAGGATGGCACATGATGTGAATCATATCAGATACCATATTGCTATCATTGTTGTGCATTGATGCCTATGTGAGGTAATGGAGATCAGGTGACTACCCACCAAACTTCTTTTGTGGGTTGCAATACTGAGGTCCCCATCTGAGTCCTCTGCAACAGAGCTCGTGTACAACCTTACCTCCAAGGTGCCAGCACTTGCTCCACCTTTGCTTTCTTCAGGTTCTTTGTGTCCAGTGAATCAACTCACTCGCTCCTATTATGTGCTGCATCCATATTGTCGCTGGTGGACAAACGTGTTAAAACTAACGATTAGTGTTTCTTCATCTTCACTCCAGCCAGGCTCTTGCTCCTCTGCTTGGACCCGGTGGAGTTCTTGGTGATCCAGAAGACAGAAGGGTGGGGTTGTGATGAGAGGTGAAGGAAGAACTAATCGGTACCTGTTTACAGCAACCAAAGCTTGTGAATCAAAACAAAAGCTTACAGGGAGAGTGGAAGGTGCGACACAAGGGGAAGAAGTAGGTCTGAGGATAGAGCCACCTTAAAATGTTTCACCCTCAGCTACGGCCACTCCAACGATGAAACAGGATGATGCTGATGTGCCCACCTCCTGCCAATTAGCTGCTGCTGCCTCTAGTTGTGTATGGCCTTCTCCTGCAAGTGAGTGTTGTGCACTGTGTTTGGGTGATGTGCTTGTCGATGGTTGAATAGCTGCGTGTGCAAGCTGTGAATTGTGGTTTTGAAGTGGAGCTTTAGCTATAAGATATGAGCCCTGAGTGTAGTTGGGTCACAGAGCAGTGGATTGGGGTTAGCGGTGAATTGCAGCATTCAAGGAAGCATTCTCTTAGATCACATGCATGGGATTATTCAACTTTCTGCAGCCCAGCTTCCTGGTCCTTGTCCCTGACCGCTGGCATTGACTGCCATGGCTACTGCTGGTTACTGTCTTGGATTTGTCTTCTGAAAATCAACACTGATCTCACTTCCTCACCCAACCTCGGGTGCATGGTTGAAAAATCCCTGCCCTCTGTCTCCTACATTGGACAGTTTTCCGCTATCTCCAGTGTCAGTCTGAGTCCCAGAAAGCCTGAGAGCATCTACTACAGCTACAGTCATTGGCCATGCATAATGTTGTGGGCAATTCAAGGTTTGTATGCTGCCTGCCAATGTCAATCTCAGTAATGGTAACCATGAACCTGCCAGATCATTGTAAAAGCCATCTTGTTCACTAACGTTCTTCAGGGAAGGAAATTTGCCTTCCTTACTAGGTCTGACCTACATATAACTCCAGATCCATCAATAATGTCAGCTGTTAACTACTTCCTCAGTTCAGACACAATTAGGGATGGACAATAAATGATAGCATTGCCTGCAGTGTACTCATTCCATGAATGATTAAATCTATTGTGGTTCGTAGTATCCATTTTCAGGGCGATTGAACTTTTTCCCCAGTAATTCTTCTCCAGAGAGCAGTTTAAAAACAAGACTGATTTGTAAGCTTTATAAAAATATCCAGAGTTTTAATTTGACGTGACTTTCTTTCACTTGTCAAGGTGAGATACCTTTATTGTACAAAAGCCTGCACTGAGTCTTAAAGTTGTTGGACTATGTTTTACTGGTGGGATAATCTGCCATTCCTACCTTGGCATTCTGAAGATACATTTTAAAATCAACTGTGGGATGTTCAATAATCTTCCCATTAGACTATGTAGCTGATGCATTCTCATAATCACATTTGTTTGCAGTTTTCCCTTTTTAAATTAAACAGCATATGTGAAAAGTCATTGAAACGTGAACTCTGTTTCTCCCTGCACAGATGCTGTCTGTCCTGCTGACTATTTCTGGTATTATCTGATATATTTCTTCCATAAAGGTGGCTGTACCTCATAGAGATTTTCCTGTTCTTTCTGGTTCCCATTTGTTTTTTTCTGGATGATATTTATCCTCAAGTGTTTTCAAGATAAGGTTACATTTGATTCTTTTCTCGATGGCCACACTAAATGAAAGGAGATTCTTATGTCTTGTTGTTAATTAGAATTCCAGACTAGGATGTGTGTCTCAAAATGTATTTATTCTACAGTTTCATTCTGTGTGTGTGTTATGTGATATAATGTGTATTCATTACATCAAGTATCATTTCAGTAGGTCCTGCATGGTTGCAGATGATGGTTCCATTACACTTCTGTGGGCTCTGAGGTGACTGATGAGGCCAATATGGGGCCTGCAGACTCTGCCACAGGTGGGACAGGATGTGCTTGAAGAAGTAAGGGAGTAGTCAGTTTGGGAGGCAGTGCATTTCTTTCACCATTTAGTCTGAAGCTCTGTCTGTTCCCAATGAATGGACTCACGGTTCTTAATGCCATTGCAAATGCTTTTCCTCCATTTTGAGCAGCCATGGGGATGTTATGCTTATTCAAGGAAGCTTTGAGAATATCCTTGAAATGTTTCCCTCTGTCTACCTGGTAATCTCTTGCCACGAATAGAGTGTATGTTTCTGGAATCTGTAGTCGGGAATGCAAACGACATGGCTTACTCATTGGAGTTGACTGAGTGTCATTAGGGATGTTGATCTGGAAGAGGACATGGACATTGACTTACTTATTCTGCTAATGGATATAGAGGATTTTTTGGAATGTGGTATATCTGCAGTGCTTTGAGGTGCCTCCTGTAGTTAGTCCAATGAACAATGTGGTCCATCCAAAATAGGATATTTATACAAAAAATGGTTCCTTACTCAATCCTACAACAATATAACTTTAACAGTAACATAACACTGATACACTATTGACCAAACTAATATTGTATGTCTATACTTGCACATAAAACTTCATCCATGTTCACTGATATGCATCACACACTGATGTAGCATATTTAGCTGTGCTCTACATGCATCAGAGGTCATACCTGCCAACATAAATCATAATAAATATCCCTTGAAAGTGTTGGATAATGTGGACCATACTTTATGTCAACAATTGGTTCATTTTTGCTAATATATACAGAATAAAATATGATTGACTGATAACATAGACTGGCAGAACTATATTATTTTTCATAATGCAATGATTGCTTTTGTAGTCAATGTTCACCAAGGATTAACCAAGTGCTGAATTCAAACAGAATCCAATGAATTAGTGAGACAAGGTACAGCAATATCTTGTTGAAGTACAGAAACTCCCAATATTTTCCCCATTGTGTGGAATTTGCCTTTAAAACATAGATCAATACTACTGATACCTGATGCAACAACCAAATGGTGGATGTGAGCCTTTTCACTTTAATCACTCCCTTCCCAGGTAGTCCCTGGAGATGGAGGATAACGCTTCCACTTCACTACTGTGGGTTCTAAGCTGATTGATGGGTCATATCTGGGATAAGTCGCTCTTGCCACACCTGGGGCATAGGTAGCTCAACTAGGTGGATGGATGGGACGTTTGGAATATTGCGCACTCCTTCTGCTGTTTGTGCTTGGCTACCACATGCTCATATCAGAGAGACTTGAAGTATTCAGTGACCTCCCAGATGCTCCTGCACTAGTTTGAGTTGCCTTGGCCTAGGGATTCCAATGAAGGCTTTGAAAAACATCCTAGTAGCCATTTCTTATCCTCCTGGGAATTACTTGGTGTGATAGAGCTTGGAATAGACTACTCAGGGAGTATGGTGTCAGGTATATGGACAATGTTCCATTCCACTGATCTGGTTGAGCCTGATGAGAATGTTGATGTTGACCTGGGAGAGGATTAGTTCGCCTTTCCTGCCAGAGGATTTGGAAAATTCTGTGGAGAAATTGCTGCTGGTACTTCTCCAGTGCTTTGAGGTGCCTAGTGTAAGTTTCCATGTCTACACATACAGAGAATCAGTACTGCTAGGTAGACCATGAACGATGCCAAATTTGAGGTCTTGGTCTTCGGACACTCAGGCAGCTTTCCTGTTTCCTCAGGAAACTTTCAGTTTTTCTCAGGCAGCCAGTTGTTGCATTGGCAGTGATGGAATTTGTCAACGTAACTGCCGTCAGTGAGAGGTGACTCTCAAGATAAGGGAAGTCATCCATATTGACCAGGATCACAATGGAGATTCTACCCATCAAGAGGCAAGCGGACATGACCTTCGCAATGTGGCAATGTCAAGGAAAATATATGGACCTGCATTAACCGCTGTACATTTTTTTTAAACCTCACAAAGCCTCCAATTCCATCAACCAAGGGGAATTAAAGAACCTCTTTCTTAAATTTGGCTCTTTCCTCAAAAACTCATCGCTATACTCTGCCTGCTCCACTATGACCTGCAAGCTGTGATCCTCACCAACAAACCCATCATGGGTCTAACCATAGTGCAGACTGGAGTCAAGTAAGGCTGCGTCATTGCACCAACTCTCTTCACAAATGTCTTCATTGCATTAATGTACCGCACTCTCACAAGCTGTTTGTTGGAGAGGAGTTAATCCACATGTTAAGTGGAAAACTGTTCAGTCTTTGTTCTCTTCATTCCAGATTCAAGATCTACTCAACCTCAGTCATCAAGTCACGGTACACAGATGATGTTTGCTTATTTGCACACATGCAGATTGAGCTCCAAAGTATTGCTCGTTCCTTTAACAAAACATATGAGAGCATGGACAGTATGCTAAACACACAGAAACAAAGGTCCTTCATCAACCTGATCCCACCCCACACTGTTGCTAACCCTCCTCAACAATCAAGATCTGTGGCAAAACTTTAGAATGGTAAATAAATGTCAAAGCTTTATTATTGTGCTGATTTGAAGTACAATCTGTTTAAATCAATTGGTATGGTGGGGTGGTTCCAATCAGTGAAAAATCTCACACCATTGTGATAGTAAATTGTTCTGCTCCTTATAATTTTAGTATTTGATCTTGATTTTAAAGCAATCGTTCATGGCTACCTAAAAATTAAATTCTTATGAAAGAAAAATGAATCTGCTGCTTATAACTGAAAGCAACAGAAAAGCTTTGCCACTTCCTCAGAGAGGGATGAATGAACCTGAAGACTACCAAGCTCAGATAAGAGTTCCTTTTGGCTGTACTAGCTCATTCTTCCGTAGAGATTTATAACTTATCTTCCATGTAATGTCAAGCCAGATTGTGAAGGTTTCCTCTGTTACTCAGTCTCGAAGGCCATTTATAATACTTCGTGGCCATGTTAGCATGGGAAAGTGGTATTGCGTGTAAATTCAGAAATTGTGGGCTTATGTTCTATTCCAACATTATAGAAATTTTTTGTCAGACAATTGTGTTAAGCACACATTTCGGTATTTAGTGCTGTAGTCGGTTCATGATCTGTTCTGTGCCAAATAGTGGCACTGAACAGATCAGATAAATCAGAAGCAGAACACAACACACAGCCGCAACTACATATGTATGTCAGGCACAAGCAACCCAAAAAAAATTTCCACCTCTGTTGAACACATATTGCCTGGCTTCCACTCCCAGTGAGTATAGCTCTCATTAACATGCCCTTGATCCACACCACAGCACTGCTGTGGATGGCGATGACTTTATTTCCCTAATGCATTGTCAATAACATCCAAGGAATAGCCCCCCCTGACACTTTGAAAACCTTCCAAGTTGATTAAAATTGTGTTCACACAAGCACCCTCTTCCAGGAGGAGTTGTGATACCAGCTGCATTCAGATGGGATAGTGTGCCTAATTTAAGTGTCAATTTGATGTGCTGCTTAAACTCACTCCTCTCTCCCAGGTCAGTTTCCTGCACTCCAAGAAACCCACACTGCACGTTAAATCTGGAGCAGTTGTAGACAACTTACAAATGTCTCATTAATGTCTGTTAAGGTTGCTGTTGACCCAGAGAGGACCTGAACATCCACAATAATTAAATGGCCACTTTTCACTTGCATCCAGAAGTGGATGCGCCAGCACTGTATTGCTACCAAAATGTAAAATCAGTATTTTATCTCCTATTGACTTCCACATCCTTTTTAAGAATTGAAATTCCCACCAGCTTGTCTGCTTTACTGTGCAGTTATAGATCGCAGTAACAATGCCCTGGACTTCCATGAAAAATGCTAGCATCATACATTTCCCCCAATTAACTACCAGGAAGCTTGGTTCTCCAACATTAAGAATGTGAGTGAGTGCAGGAGTCCTGGACCTCCTGCCAGGTCCTTTCTGCTGTCATTCTGATTGCATTCTGGTGTTGGACTCCTCATGCTGAAAAATCTGCCTGCTGAACTTCCACCAGGTTAGCTGTGGCACAAGTAGAGTGAGTGAGTGAGTGAGTGTGTGCGTGCGTGCGTGCGTGTGTGCGTGTGTGTGTGTGTGTGTTTGCGTGTGTGAGAGAGAGAAAGGTAATATAATCTTATCTTAATTTTATTTTTTTTTGATAGAATTCTTAATTTGTAATAGTCTCTGTTCATGTCAGAGACTGTCGTAAAAACTTAAGCTGTTTGAGAGCTTTGACATGGACTCGATGCTTAACCAACAGTCAAAGAATTCCTCTGAGATTTATGCTCAAAAGGTTCAGTGAGGCCTCAAGTCAGTGCCAGTTTTTGAGACCAGACTGTTGCTTGGAAGATCCACTCCTGGTCTGTGTGAATCTAGTGGGCAAGTATGGGCAGTTCACCATTTGCAGGAAAATCCAGCTCATTGAACGTGTGACAGTGCAAAATATGAGCAAGTTTCTTCCTAAATCTATAAGTTCGTAGCAGAAAATGAAAATGACTTTCGTTTAATAGTAAGGATACATTTCAAAGGAAATATGTACTTGGGACACATCTCGTAACACATAGTTGGTTTCTGGATTAGATACATTCTGTTGGCAGCAGGAATATGGTGTACCATTCATTTACATTTTATCCAAGTCAAATTATATTTCTTTTTTGCAAAAAAATGTTAGATAAAGATATAAAAAGATATAAAGTGCTGCTGAGTAAATGGAAGAGGTTATAGATCAGCCATGATCCATTTGAATATAACCCAAAAATAAATGGCTGAGTGACATACCCCTGAAACACTAACTGTTTCTCTTTCTACTGATGTTACTTGACTTGTTGAGTGTTTCCAGCACTTTTTGATTTTCATACTCTGTACCCTTATTCATATATTTAAAGCATAAATGCTTGCTTAAAAGAATTACATTTAAATCTATTCTGAAATGAATCTTCCTTGTCCAATGCTTGAATACCATAATATTGGATTATGAATCACAATTTCTGAAATTGCTGATTCTTTCACTTAAAAAGAAATTTATCGTGATAATCAATTTGTTTGCCCAAGCATAAAGCTACAGAAATCTAACAAAGCTCTCGCCATTAAACTGGATTTATTTTGTATCCCAGGCTTGCTTCAGAAACCTAATAAGATTCCACTGAACCTCATTAAATTCTTTTATCTTTTCATGTGTGTAAATCTGTGCTTCCACTTCTTGTCATTGCAACTGGGGTGCTTTTATTATTTTGTCACCTTGCCACATCCGCTCCTTGTTTGCCGCTTTTGTATCACTTTTTTGGCAATCATCCTGGAAGGGAAAAAGAAACAGGAAATGTGATTTCACACCCTAGATAGCTTATTGATAGTTGTTAACTCTTTTCAATGTCTGATAAATGAATTTGTCGGCTACGCAGACCCTTCAGATTCTTGTATTTTTGTGAGACGAAGGCTCCAGGGGCTAAGTCTCCAACAAGGCTTCTAGTACTATTGTTTAGCAGGTCATTTAATCCAGGGCAGGCTGATATAGTTCTCAATACCTACAGTTGACTATTTTAACAAAGAGGATGACATAATATACAAATGTGCAGATGTGTCAGTAAACATGTTTCCCCTTTTCCTCACTTACAAAAATTGTGTGTTGATCAAAGAGGTGAGCAGAATCCGTTACACTTCGTACAGTGTCAGATTTTTAGGGAATGGCGTTAACAAAAAGTCAGCAGGAAGCTTGAATTGAAGTCAATGTTGACCCATTTGGGTAAATCCTGGGAGTGTATCACAACTTTCAGTGAGTCAGCTGCAACTGCCATGTTAATTCACAAAGTCTAGGTCAATGCATTTATAGTTTAAATACTGAATAGTTTTGATCAAGTTTTGAAATAAGAGCAAAGCATTTATATTTCCATCCAACACTGTAATTAGGCAGTAAATTAAAGAAAGGAGCAACAATCTATATTGTAACCAAGCTTTTGTAGAAAATATACATAAAGTTCCCTTGAAGATATTTCTCCTCATAGAACATAGAACAATCACAGCACAATTCAGGCCCTTCAGTCCACAAAGCTGTGCTGAACATGTCTCTACCCTCAGTCTTTAAATAAGATAACTTGATAAATCACAATCAATAATAGAAGTGGAAAACTACTGTAATTATTATTAATGAGATAATAAGCAAAATTGCACATAAAATCTACATTAGGGATAAAATTACTTTGCGTTTTAGAATTAGCACATCTCGTAACTGCATGTTGGAGTGACTTTTGTAGCAACAAATTTACTGGTGATTTAAACTGGTTGGTCCTGTCCATAAATGTATCTAATACTCGGACATGACCATTGTTTAATAAGGACTTGTTAAGAAATTTTTTTATATAAATATTTAGGCATAACTACTAATTCATTAGTGCAAATTTTCACTTTTACCACCAGGCATGACTTGTTGCCCATAAGCAAACACATAGAAGATAATCAGTGGCACTGCACCTACAACTACACTGGAGTCAGTCCCACTCTATCCACTTAAAGGAATGAATTGAATATTCAGCATTCTCCATTATAGCTCTGCAAACTGTCTAACCTGATCTGCTTTGTACTACACCTAGACAGCATTTTGCATCCAAGCACTAAAGAAGATAATCTGTCCTTTTTCATTAAAAATGCCCAAATAAAGGTTCTTATTCAAGTGCCAGCGGAAACAATTAGTAAGTTTTCTGTAGTCACCTGATTGCAACTGCAATCGAAGAGACTAAGCTATCCAGATCCAAACTGCAAGCCATTTTATGGGTCTTGTTGAATCTTACATTGGTTAAGGATGAAGTTAAATGGTTAAATGATTTTACATATATAAGTAAAGCTCAATCATTTTATATTAACAAGCACAGAATCATAATCAATTCACATTATCAGTAAAATATATAGGATACTATGTATTAAAAGGTCAATTTAACTTTATCACCATAAATATTCTCCTTAGTAGAGTATAACCCTCATCTCATTTTCTAAAACAGCTTTCAATTTATACTTTCCAAATTACCATGAGTAACATAGGAGAAAGGTTACAAAGGAAAGCATGTAATTTATAACATGTAACTAGAAAATGGAGAAAAATGTTTGTACTGCCATCCTATTAACAAGATAACAAGGTAGTGGTATATTTATGAAAGTGGATTAGTAATCCAGAGAATTGAATGAATAACCTCAAAGCATCAACTGAAATCTACACCATGGTATCTGGGGAATTTACATATGAAGGGGGTGGCACCAGTGCAGTTATAGAGCTGTTACCTCAGTTCTGGTGTCCTGGGTTCCATCCTGACCTCCAGTGCTGTAGAGTGTGTGGAGTTTGTGTTCTCCCTGTGACTGCATGGGCTTCCCCCTAAATCCAAAAGACATGCTGGTTGATAGGTTAATTAAGTTTTAAATTTTATTTACAGCATGGTAACAGGCCCTTCCGGCCCAACGAGTCCGCGCCGCCCATTTTAAACCCATACTAACCTACCCGTACGTCTTTGGAA
The DNA here is from genome assembly GCF_009764475.1 of Pristis pectinata. Lineage (NCBI taxonomy): Eukaryota > Metazoa > Chordata > Chondrichthyes > Rhinopristiformes > Pristidae > Pristis > Pristis pectinata. The sequence goes on along the minus strand of NC_067408.1, from coordinate 71,772,369 downwards.
TGTGGGAGGAAACCGGAGCACCTGGAGGAAACCCACGCAGACACGGGAGAACGTACAAACTCCTTACAGACAGCGACGGGAATCGAACCCCGTTCGCTGGCGCTGTAATAGTGTCGTGCTAACTGCTACGCTACCGTGCCGCTTGGCCACTATAAATTGCCCCTAGCTTTCAGGTGAGTGATAGAATCTGGGGTGAGTTGATCAAAATATGGGGAGAACATTGTTGGAAAAATTAATGGGAATGGAATAGCTCTGTGAGCTGGCTGTGATTCAGTGGGCTGAAATGGCCTCCTTCTATGTTGTAAGGAAATATGGAAATAGGAACAAATGAATTAGGACTAGGAGTACGTCACTTGGCCTCTCGAGCCTGCTCCAGCAATTAATAAGATCACACCCAAACTGAATTGTAACGTCAACTCCACATTCTTGTCTACTTGAGGTAACTTTCTTCCCCTTGCTTTTCAAGAGTCTGACCAACTCTGCTTTAAAAATATTCGAAGATTCTGCTTCCATTGCCCTTTGAGGAAGGGAGTTCCAAAGACTCAGGACTACTGATAGAAAAACTTCCAGCACATCTCTGTCTTAAATCAGCTGCTCCTTATTTTTAAACAATTCTAGTTCTAGATTTTTCCACAAGAGGAAACAAGTCAAGTTAAGTCAAGTCAATTTGAGTTTATTGTCATGTGCACAAGTATGATAAGGAAGAGGTTCAATGAAAAACTTGCTTGCAGCAACATCACAGACACATAAGTTCAGACAACATTTCTAAATCCATCCTGTGAAGACCCTTTAGGATCTATATGTTTAGCAAGTCCCCTCTCAGTTTTCTAAACTCCAACAGATACAAGCCTAGCCTGTACAACCTTCCTCCATTAGGGAACCTGCATATTCCAATTATTTAAGTTCACTCTATTAATTACATGAATCTGCAATGAAAAGATCATGTTTGTAAAGGTGACCACAAAACTATCTATTGGTAAACCTCTTCAGGTTCATTAATGTGCAGGACTTTGCTCTCTTTCTGCCTTCCAGACATAACTCATTTTGACATCTGATTCATTTCAAATTAATTAATAGTTCTACATAAATACAAGCTGTTGTTATTTAGGCAAGGAAGTGTCCTGTCCTTATCCCATTTGTTTCATGCACAACTCCAGAGCCTCTAAAATGTGCTGGCAATCCACTGAGCTCTAATAGAGCTGCTGCGCACTGTGGGAGTAGCTTCACCTCATGGATTGCAGTGGTTTAAGAAGGTAGTCCTCTAGGATGGATAGTCAATATGACCTTCTGTACAATGTTCTCAACCCATGAATAAACAATGCCCTGGTCTTGTAATCACGTATATAATGGCAAACTTTATGGAGCTGATTTTGAGGTCAGTGGTGAGCTCACTGCTCTATTTGTTAAGAATAACTTACCTTTCATAGCCCTCCCAGTGGAAACCATTGAGAGGAGTCTTGCTTCTAAACTGCTGCACACTGCTTAGTCCTGTGTCATTAGAAGCAATACGAGTGGAATCCAAAACAGAGCTGCCAAAAATTGAATTAAAAAACAAATGGACAACTGACTAATTCATGCAGACACAAGAGACTGTGGATGATGGAACCTAGAGCAAAAACAAACTGCTGGAGGAACTCAGTGGGTCAGGCAGCATCTGTGGAGGCAAAGGGATATGTGATGTTTTGAGTCAGGACTCTGCATCAGGACTAAGTCATACTCTCAGCCTTAGTCTAGAATTGCCAGTCAAAAAAAAAGCTAAATGTTTTTGAGGATTTGTGACCTTCTTTTCTCAAAGAAACTTAATAATTCAGTATAAACTTAAATAAATTAAGAAAGTCAAAAATACTCTCAAACATAAAATACTTAAAAATACCTTGAAATACTTTTCGTAAAATATAAATTGACAAAACGGTTTATAAACTTCAGAAACAGTCCTTGTAAGGGTTTAAAAGAGTATTTTAAATTACCGATTTTATTTAAAAGTCATCTTAGATCACAAACTTTCACCTGCAGCTGTTGCCTTCAGTTTCAATTAGAGAAAGAAGGATCTTTGCACCTTCTCAGAACTGGCAAGACTTTACAGTGGATGCTGCGCATCTGGCCATTTATCCCAACTTCAGGATACAGCCTGAAAAGCTGCTTCGGGATTAACTGCTTACCATGTGCACTTCTGGGACACCCACAGCTGCTGTCAATTGTAGTGACGACAATTGAAAGCCACACTAACTACCCCTCTTTACCCCGCAATATTCATCCCTATAAGACTGCCTGTTCCTTGGAGAATCTCACTGGACAGTGACAGAAATGAAATGGAGACACAAGAGCCTGCAGATGCTGGAATCTGGAGCAACAAACAATCTGCTGGAGGAACTCAGTGGGTCAAGCAGCATCTGTGGGAGGAAAGGAATCATCGATGTTTTGGGTCGAAACCCTGCATCAGGACTGAGAGTGGAGCGATGAGATGGCCGGTCCGAAGAAGAGAAGGGAAGTCGCAAGAAAAGATTCTGAGGCAATTGGTGGGACTGAGGAGGGGTGTAAAATAACAGGCAGGTAGGGGAGGTGAGCGGGGGTGGAGCTGGGAGACAGTAGCAGGTGAATGATAGATGGAGACAGACAAAGAGAGAGAGGGAGAAGGGAAAAAAGATGAGTACGGTTGGGGGAGGTGAGTGTGAAGATAACGACAGCCGCTGGAGGGAGGTAATCAGGAACACAAAGCGCTAGCAGATTCCGAGAAGTAAAGGAGGTGAGAATGGGATGAAATGTTTGGGAACAAAACTAATGATTTTCCAATCATGACAATGAATGGCTGGAACATCACAGACAATGCATATCTGAATTCCTGATATGTGCTGCCAACCACAGACTCCCTTCTGGCACTTCTGGACTCATTATGGTTTCTCAACTGTAGATGCAGGCTGGGGTGAAGAAATGAACAAAACAGCTGAGGCTGCTCAAAATAATCTCCTGAGGCAGAGTAAACATAACTTGCAAGATAAGGCAAGACCCTTAACAGTGTTGATGAGCAGAGGGATCTTGGGGTCCAAGTTCATAGCTCCCTAAAAGTGACTACACAGGTTGATAGGGTGATAAAGAAGGCATCTGGCATGCTTGCCTTCATTAGTCAAGGCATTGAGTTCAAGAGTCAGGAAGTTATGCTGCAGCTTTATAAAACTTCAGTTAGGCTGCAGCTCGAGTATTGCATTCAGTTCTGGTTGCCCCATTATAGGAAGGATGTTGAGGCTTTGGAGAGGGTGCAGAAGAGGTTTACCAAGATGCTGCCTGGATTAGAGGGCATGTGCTATGGGGATAGGTTGGACAAACTTGGATTGTCCTCTCTAGCGGCGGAGGCAGAGGAGAGATCTGATAGAGGTTTATAAGATTATGAGAGGTGTAGATAGAATAGACAGCCAGTATCTTTTCCCCAGGGTTGAAATGTCTAATACCAGAGGGCATGCATTTAAGGTGATAGGGGGTAAGTTCAAAGGAGATGTGCGGGGCAAGTTTTTTTACGGAGAGAATGGTGGGTGCCTGGAATGCACTTCCTGGGGTGGTGGTAGAGGCAAATACATAGGGGCATTCAAGAAGCTCTTAGATAGGCATGTGAATGTGAGGGAAATGGTAGGATATGGACATTGTGTAGGCAGAAGGGATTAGTTTAGTTGGGCCTTTTATTATGAATGTAATTGGTTTGGCACAACATTGTGGGCCAAAGGGCCAGTTCCTGTGCTGTACTGTTCTATGTTCTATGTTATTTAACTATAAGGTTTTAATGAATGTGAATAGAGATAAGGATTTTCTTGATTGGTCATAATTTCTAACCTTGATTCATCAGCATCCACCTGATGAAAAGAATTAACAATGTGTTTGAAACAAAGCTTTCTGAGGAAGTCATCCAGATGAATATTCTGAGTTGTAAAGAGTGACAGCTGCCCCAACATTTTGCCAAGTGGCTTTCTGCCTGGTTATCATACATGATACATAGACAAAACAAGGTGAATAATGGGAATTATTGTGTCTCAGATGATTACTATGGCTTCCCAGATATGTCTGGAGTGTCACAGATGAGGAAAGATAGCAAGAGTTTGACTATCAGTGGCCTTACATTGCAGATGATGGAAGTTACAGACATAGAGCTGGAAAATACTTCAAAACAAACCTAGGGATCAATACCTTCAATCTATATTACAGGCTGTGATAGAGAAGGAGCTACTCAAGGTGTTTAGTATTTTTGATAAATTCAGGCTTTGTATATATCTGCCAGGTTTTAAATGCAGCTTATACAGCTTTGGAACAAGTTATCGCTTCTTTGACTCATGATAACAAAAACATAGCAGGGGGGTAATTTATAAAGATAGGAACACAAGTGGTAAAAAAAACCACAAGTTGCAGTTTGGTCTTCATCAGAAATATTTAAAATGGACTTACTTCTCAATGTTTTCAAGGGCAATGGAAGCAAGTCCACTTTCCTGTCAATAGGAAATATTTTTGGGAAAAAAAGGGTCAATACAATTGGCTCCTCTATAAATGTGGCATTTATTTGGCTCAACCATTGCAGCAATTCCAGGGCTGATTTGACAGTATTTCTTCATCCCATAATCTCCACAGTTTAGAAGTTACATGCAAGTGCCACCACTTGCAATTCACAAACACCATCCTGACTTGAAAATATATTTCCATTCCTTCATTGTCATCGACAACAATGAAGGAATTGCAATATATTTTCAACTGGAAATACCTTCAACACACAGACGGCATCAGTTCAGAAAAGTAGGTCTCCAACACAAGGGAAATTGATGATGGTTGTCATTGTTCAATTTTTTGTTTATTGTTCATTATTCAATATCTGGGTGTCTCTTCCAAGCCCAGAATCTATTGACCATCTATAATTACTCTTGAATTGGGTGTATTGCTGGGCTATTTCAGAGGCCTTGATGGTGCCTTGATGTCAAGAGCAGTCACTCCTATCTCAGCGCAGGAATTGTTGTCTTTTGTTCATACTTGAACCAGGCTGTAATATGATCTGACAGAGGGTGTTTTTGATGGAACATAAACTCAGCTTCAGTCAGTAGATTATTGATGAATGATACAGCTTGATAGCACAGTTAATAGTCCTCCAACTCCCCCCACTCCCACCCCCACCAATGTTTGATTAGAATGATAGGAACTTTAGTTGGCCATGTTGCATTTGACCTACTTTTGTGGACAGGACATAACTGAGCAGTTTTGCACTTTGCATAGTAGATGTCAGTATCGTAACTGTACTGGAACACCTTGGCTGGAGAGGTGTTTAATTCTGGAGTACATGTTTTCAGCTCCGCAGTTGGGATGTTGTCACTCCATACACTTAGCTACATTCCGTAAACTCATCCATTTCTTCAAATGATGTGGAGTGAATCAAACTGGCTGACATTTGGCATCTGTTCTGTCAAAAGGAAGCCAAGATAGATCATCTACTTGGCACTTCTGACTGAACGTGGTTGCAATTGCTTCATCCTTGTCTTCAGTACTCAAGTGTTTGGGGATGGGGCTATTCATGGAGCCTTTCCCTCCTGTTAATTTTGATTGTTCATCACTATAAACAACTGGATGTGGCAGAACTCCAAAACGTCGATCCAATCTATTGGTTGTGAACTCACGTAACTCAGTCTTTAGCACGCTGGTGTCACTGTTTGGAATGTCCAGTCCTGAGCTATAGCCTGTCTTTAAGAATCCCTGCTGTTGTTCCTGTCATGTTCTTCAACACTACTCATTGTACTAGGGTGAGACTTCTGGCTTGATCATAATAATACAATGAGGTCTATGCCCATCCATGAGGTTAGATATTGTGGTGGAATGTGACTCTGCTACTGTTTCTTCAGTGCCACATAGATACTGATCCCTGCAATGCTAGAATAATCCCATTGAGCACACTGATAATGCTATATAACCCATTCCTGGGTCAACTCCATCTGAATATGGAACTACATCCACCAGGACCATGCAATGATCATTTCTTGCAACAAAGACATGAATAGTTGCACTTGCAACAGGTAGATTGGCAAAGAATGAGATTAGGTAGATTGACTCCTCATTTTGGTCCTCTCATCATCTGTCAGAGTCCCAGCCTGGCAGGTATATCCATTAAGACTTGGCCAGCTCAGTCAGTGATAATGCTACAAAGATGGTCCTGATAATGGACACTGAACTGCCCCACCCAAAGCACATTCTGTGAATCTAGCTACCTTCAATGTTCTAAGTGGTGTTCAGTGCAGATTAGTGTTGATTCATCAACTGAGGGTAGATAGTAGGTAGTAATCTGTAGAGGATATATGACCCATATTTGACTCCATGTCGGGTGACTTCATGGGATCTAGATTCCTAATCACTCCCTCTCAATTGTTATACCTGCACGGTGAGCAGCACCTTATGCCATCAACTAGGGTAGATATGATTTATCATACCCAATGCCTAGGTAAGTACTAGGATTTATTGTTACACTTTTATTTTTATTATTAAATTTTGGGGTATTTTTGATACCACTGAATGGCTTGCAAAGATGTTTCACATTGTAACTCAGAGTCAACTACATTGCTCACCTCTAGGCAAGAATACCACTGAAAGTGCATTGAGTTTTTACACTACTGACATCACCTTTTTACTCCAGATGCACTAAGTTAACTGAATGTAATTTTCCCAATTCCCTTGATGGTATTTAAATTCTATTATTAATCCAAGCTCTTTGGATCATTAATCCAAGCCTTTGATGTATAATCTGATAGCATAACCACAAGGATACTAGGTACAGCAGAATAGTTGTTCATTCAGAAGATAAGTAATATAGAAACCTAGAGTTCAAATTGTGCCACAGCAGATGGAAGTATAAATTAAGTTAATTAAAAAACCTGGAATAAAAACCTAGTATCAGCAATGTTGACCATGAAACTATTGGATTGTCCTGAAAAGCCAATGGGATCACTAATATCCAAGAGAGAAGAAAATCTGCTTTCTTTATCCAAGTTGGGCTATAAGTTACTCAGAACCACATTGAAGTCATTGACTCCTAACTGTTTTCTGCAATGGGCCAACAACCCTCTCAGTGATGTGCCAGACTTGCAGACCTTGCAATGATGCTCATACCTTGTGAAGGAATGTTGAAAGACAATGCCTTCTTTAAGCCTTTGGATGGAAGTTGTTGGCATTGTGCTGATCTTCCACCACGATGATGGCAGATTACTAGTGAAAAACCCAAAGTTTCTCTTAATCTCACGAAAATTGTGTGGGAATTGTCAGGATCTCCTGCCATGTTTTCAAAGTATTGTAATTTTCAGTATTTCAATGTGAGAAAAGTACTGATGAAAAGGCAGGGAGGGAACAAATTTCAACAGGGAAAAGTTAACCCAACTTCTGGCTTCCTATATGTTCGTCGCAGTTGAATTATTTTCAGCTCCAAAATCTTCTGCGTAATTTACAGTCTTCTTTAGGTCTTTGCAATTTGAAATGATTGTTTCCCATTCAAGCTTTTGTGTAAAATTGTAAAATGACACTTACCAAATCTGGGGTCTTCCTGGTCGGTAAGACTAGTTACTGATTGGACAGATATATTGAACCATTGGAGTGACTCAATGGGATTAATTTTCCCTTTATTTTGATTGCAACTATTGGTGACATCTATCTTGGTATCCTTTAATACAATGATTCACTAAGAACCTAGCTCCATACGATAGTCACAGTATGTACCAGCAACTTAATTCCCATGTCAATGTCATCATTGCCATCAGGAAATTTACTGTTGAATGTAGGTACGTAACCTATACACCCTACTTCTGCTACCATCATACCTTGTTATTTGACAAAGGAGATAAAACAGTGAACCAGGTAATTGTGAGCACAGCAGTGACATACATTAATATGGTTCAAGAGCTCAGTTTTCATTTTGTATCCTCACCTACCTTAAACCCCATTTCCAAAATTCCTTTTCAATTATTTGCCTTTCGTTGACTCAATATCTTTTTCACTTAGCTGAAGTCTTGCCTTAAGATTTTAATTGACCCAGCCTTTGGCCAATTTTAGCTCAAAAATTATTGGCCCATTGATTTTAAATAAATTGAAACCCTTGATGACCGGAAGAATTTCAACAGAAGGTGTCAGTGTGTCAGTGTGCTAATGTTTACTGAATGATTTCAACTCATGGGTATTTAGAAATGCAGGTTTAGAGTTCAAACATGAAGAGTAATCTCAATGTCATTGCAAAAGTGTTATGGCTGCCCTCCGAATCCGCAAACAATCTGTCAAGGAAATAGTATTGACACTCAGGCAAGAACCAAGTGCGGGTCATCGTGACCTAATCTTTTCTTCAAAGTCAGTTCATAACAGTGGCTTCAGGAGCATTGGCAGTTCTCGTTTGTGACCTTGTGATAAACTGATGGGTTAACATTGTCAGCAACAGCTAGTTTGGATGTTGCAATTATTTCTTATTTAAACTCAAATATCATTTGAATACTTAACTATTTGCCACAAATTCTGCTCCATTACAAGATGTTTCTCTTGACTTGTCAGTAAAAGCTAGAGTGCTAGTGGATATGTCAGGTCTCATTTCATTTAATGTTATTATGTGATCACATCATCAAGCAGGTTTAGTCAGGCATCACTCCTTTTGGCACCAGTATTTCACAATAGAGCGTGGCAGATCATAATATGCATTAACACACAATGACTGGGCTCTAGGGGGATGTAAATGTCACATGCCAAATAATTCAATGTCACAGGCTTATAGTATGTTAAGCCATACTTCTGTATGGCAGTGTGATTATCTCCACAAAACTTTATTAAGAAATAATATGAGACTTAATATTAAATATGGATGGAGGAAAAGTATTAAAAAGTTCTCTGGACAGCTTTAGCAACAAAATATAATGGATAGTTTTATGATCTCACATTTTCCACAGGGACACTCTGTTAAAAGTGAGTGAAGTTAATAGACAAGGTGTCAATGCTATTGGTCTGATATTTTACCCTTTGCCCCAGCAAGAGAGACTCTTCACAGACATACTAGATTCATAGAAACACATCAATAAAGTCTCATAGATGTATCAGGGAGTTTACTAAAGAATAGTTGGGCCTTATTAACAAAGAAGATTCCAGATTTAACGTCAGGTCTTTATCCAGTTAGATGATCACAGCTATTGATGACATCATAGTTGGGGTTAATAACTTGGATTAGGATGTTCAAGGCCAAACACAATCTTGATTTTGCTTCGAATTCCCATCTTGAGTTCAACTGAAGACTTAGTAATGGCACAAAGACAGGTGACATGCACGGCCAAGCCCCTCCTCTGAATATGACCTACTTGACTAAAATTCTGGGGCCAAATCCTGCTCATTAAACCTTATAAGAGAAGAGAGCCTTCTCATGAAAAGAGAGACTAACTCTTATATATTTATAAGTGGGTCTTTCACATCATCAGGACATCTCAAAGCACATTGCTGCGATTACACCATTGTGTGTAAACAAGTCAGTCAGTGTGCACATAAAAACATCTCACAAATAACAAATGAGGGGAATGATTGGATAATCCACTGTTTGATGATGTTGCTTGATGGAGAATATTAACCAGGATTGACCAGTAACTGTTTATACATTGTCCTTGGACCCTTTACATCCACATCCTTGACAGCACCTCCCAAACCTGGGATGTCCACTAGACAGAGCAATGGCACACATTTCTTTTTGATGAAGAACCAGATTGATAATTGCAATCGTTTCGGAGGGTCAATAACATGAAATGTATTTTGTTTTAACCTTCTGATATTTTTAGTCATGTGAATGAAGATACAAATGTTTGAATTTATGAGCTGCCTAATTTCTGTTCATATTACTAACAAACAAGAAGAAGCCATTAATGGATTCACAATTTAAAATACTGGGAATTATTTCTTGTGGTTTAATATCATAATCTGCTTGCAATCATCGTTACCTGTCTTGGACGTTCAATAGTTGTATAGGCCTGTATCCACAATTTAAATGAATTCTTAGAACAATGCAAATTTATACCTGAACCAATGTGAATTTGTTTTGGCTTTTTTGGGCACCCATTTCTGTGGACACAGAACAGATCGTCATATTTAAACATTTACAAATAATCTATTGAAATTTCTAAATTTAAAGAATTTCTTTTTGCTGTTATACTGTACGTCTCACCTACCACTACCACTGCCAGATTGTTAGCCCTGTCAACTTAGAGGTTATGTTTTTTCTCCAAAACTTAGTCTACCAAGTTTATAGTGAGGTTGAGCTGGGACCAATATATGTATAAGGCTGCATATATTGAGAAACAAACCAAATGCAGAAGGAAAAAAAACTGCAGATGCTGGAAATCTGAAATAAAAAATAGAAAATGCTAGAAAAACTAAGCAGGAACGCATCATTTGTGGAAGGAAAAGGGTTAATAATTCAGGGTTGATGACTTGAAAATTTATATGTGTTTAGATCTTGCCTGACCTGCTGAATATTTCCAGCATTTTCTGTTAATAAGATTAAATCTAAGTCTTACCGAAGCAGAACACCAATACATTTGGAGGTTCATGTGACAGTTTAAGGCTTTTATTTGGAAACTGATGGAGCAGAACAGACCAGGAACTTGCCCTGGACTTCCACCCTGATACACCACATGAATGGAGCCTCTGTACCTGCTGCAGAAGTTGAATGGGAGAACTCAATTCTACAATCTTAAATTCCTCCCTACTTTATGGAAGTGCCATACAATAGCATCAGCACCATGCCCCAGAACAACAAGTTTGGGAATATGTGAAGAGAATCAGAATTAAAAACAATCAGGTTTATTTTCACTGACTTATGTGAAATTTATTGTTTTGCAGCAGCAGTGCAGTGCAAAGACATAAAAATTACTCTAAGTTACAAAATAAATAAATATTGTGTAGCGACTCACCGTCCGGTCAGGCGAACCGGCTTGGCAGTCGGGTCGCGCGGCGTCAAAGCGACGAGGCCCAAGATGGCGGCGGGCCTCGTCTTTCCCGAACAACGGGGAGAACCCGCGTGCGGGAAAGACTTGATGACGTAGTACTTACGTCATTGCCGGTTTCATTGGGTGGGAACAGTCTCCCTTAAAAGGCCCACACAAGGCGGGAAAATAAACCAGTTCTTGTTTGACAATCCATCGACTAGCGTCTTGTTTTATTTCGCGGTAGCAACCGCTACAATTGCAAAAAAAGGAATAACGAGGTTGCATTCATGGGTTCATGGACCCATTCAGAAATCTGATGGCGGAGGGAAGAAGCTTTTCCTAAATCATTGAGTGTGGGTCTTCAGGCTCCTGTACCTCCTCCCTGATGGTAGTAATGAGAAGAGGGCGTGTCCCAGATGGTGAGGGTCCTCAGTGATGGATGCTGCCTTCTTGAGGCACCGCCTCTTGAAGATGTCCTCAATGTTGAGGAGGGTTGTGCCTGCGATGGAGCTGGCTGAGTCTACAACCCTCTGCAGCCTCTTGCGATTCTATGCATTGGAGCCTCCATACCAGGCTGTGTTGCAACCAGTTAGAATGCTCTCCATCGTATATCTATAGAAATTTGCAAGAGTCTTTGGTGTCATACCAAATCTCCTCAAACTCCTAATGAAGTAGAGCTGCTGGCATGTCTTCATCATGATTGCATCAATGGATAGATCCTCTGAGATGTTGACGACCAGGAACTTGAAGCTGCTCACCCTTTCCACCGCCGACTCCGCAATGACAACTGGTGTGTGTTCTCCCGACTTCCCCTTTCTGAAGTCCACATTCAAATCCTTGGTCTTGCTGACATTGAGCATGAGGTTATTGTTGAGACATTACTCAGGTAAAAGGAATAGTAATTTTTAACTCTCCTCACATTTGCAATCTTTCAATACCTATCATTTGCTGAGGCTTTCATCAATGCCGCTGCTCTCTAAACAGTGAATGGGTTGGAAATCTCCTGGACTCCATCTGTTCCACTCTAAAAACATCCCTGTCAAGGTGTGTGCTGTTCACCTGAACAGGTTTTCCATTTGCTGGGGCAGCTTGCTGGGGTAACATCACATATATATTATGACTTCCATTTTTGCATGCATAGGGTTTCAATTTCCAAACCCCAAGATAATTTATATATGTATGAATTTTATTTTAGTTATGGAATTCCATAGTCTGGCATTCTGTGATCTTCAACCAATGCAACTGACACTACTTTTAACTTATATTAATGTGGTTTAGTTTTGTTAAAACCACATTTGATGTTGTAAGAAATAATGGATTGGAGAGTAAGGTTATTATTTAATCTCATGCTTAAGATGACTTCCATAAACCATTCAATGTTTGTTCTCAGAATTTGTGACAATATTTGATTAATTTGATAAAATTTCCATCTTTTTACTCACTTTCAATCATCTGTGATGCTAACTATGCTGTTTCCTACTCCCATTAATACAAGGCTGAAACTAATTGTAAGTTTGCTTAAAGCGCTCAGGACACTTCTGTTTAATATATCTTCCTGTAATAACGTAGAAAATAGAATTCTTCAAACTCCTAGTGGCAAGTCACTTCATCATTTCTTCCTGCACACCTCAAGATCCCTAATTTATTTGTTTAATTAATAAAATTGTTATATTGAGGAATTTGCAGTTATCACAATTAATATTCAGTATACCAAATTCTGAATGTAGTTTTTATTCACTCACTGAAATTCAATTTGCTTTCAAATTCAATAATGTTATTTCCAGGGTACAGTGCATTGCTTGTAACACTATTCCCATCCAACACTATATTAGTGACTTCAATGGAAATATGTGCATTGGGTCCAAATTACACAGGGCATCACTGCACTGTCAGAAGTAGTTGTGGCAGTAGTTGAGACATTGGCTGTTTGTCTGTTGCAGGCCTGACCCTGTTTTAAATCCTAGAGCTGTAATTGTTTACATAAGCTGCAAGTCAAATTTTTTTTCACCAAGTTGAAGTTTATTGTCATGGGCCTACATACACAGGGTATAAATGCCATGAAAATTAGCTTTTTGAAGTGGCAGCACAGTACATTACAAATATGACAAACATGTTAACAGAAACTTTAACATAAATTATACATAACTTACACAACAAAATAAACACGACTTTAGTGCAAGTTGAGAGAGGAAAAGAAATATAGACCGAGGTAATGTTCAGCTCTTTCAGATCGGCCAAAGAACCTGATGGCAGTGGGGAGCAGTCTTACCATTTCTTGAGTTACTGAATTGTTAGGGCTGGGGAAAGGATGGTAGTTTTAGGGGCAACATTTGGCATTCCAACTGAGGAAACTATGTTGTAAAAATGATTTCAAAATTTAAAATTGTCCCTTTCCTGTTGTCATTCAGGTATAAGTTTCCATTTGGTGCATTTCAATGAACTCCTAATAATTCTCCCTGATATACAAGTGCATTGCTTGGTATGTTCATGTAAAGGTGTCGCTATGTAAATTACCCATTGACCTCCTGGCTATGTGTTTCTGGTAAATTCATGGGATTTCTTTAGGTTTGGCATGGTAACCGTGTTGCATGCTGAGGACAGTGTCGACTCTCAGGTTTGATACAAAAGGCTGGATCATAGTTGGGTATTTAAGAAGGATTTCAAGCCCATGCAAAGGATTCAGAAGAGATTTACTAGAATGGTACAAGGGATGAGAAACTTCTGCCCTGTGAGGACATTGGAGAAACTGGATTTGCTGTTGTTAGAAAAGAGAAAGCGAAAAGAAGATTTGATAGTAATGTTTAAAATCATAAATGATTTGATTGAGAAGCTATTTTCAGTGGGAGAACCAGAGGACAGAGGCTTACAGTAAATGGCAAAAGATAAAGAGGTGCAGTGAAGTAGAAAATACCTTACACTGTGATAGGTTGTGAACAGGACTGTATTATCTGAAAGGGTGCTATCAATTCAACATAGCAGATAGAAAACAGATTAAGATTTTTCATCTGTCTGAGATGTAAACATTTTTTATTAATCAAACCTCTTCTTGGATCCTATATTTCCCAAAAATAAACTACTATATTCACCTACACCAATTTTATCATCACAAAATTATTACAGATCTGAACAGCTGCATAGTTTTACATGAAATACTTGTCAATGTTCAGTTCCACTTAATGTTCTTTCTTGATTTGCACTATCTTGGCTGTTTATCCTCTTCTTTTAATAAAAATCTAATTATCCCATTAAACATCAGGTAAATTTTCTCTGGTGCTTGAAGCAGCAACATATATCAGTTTAATTTATCGATTCCAATTTCAGGATCAAATGGTGTTCAAGCCTGATGATTTTACACCAGGGACAAAATTGCTCATAAATTATTTTGAAAACTTTGTCTTGGAAGATAACAAATGACCCTGAATGGATTAAAGCCAAGATTTTGAAAGGAAAAACCTTAAGCTTGTATCATCATTATGTTGTGACATTTGAAGTCCATGGATGAGGTCTTAAATTCCGAAAGCTACTGAATTTCTTGGTATGACATCAATATTAGTGAAGTCCAAAAAACCATATCACTCTGTTTAAATCCAGTTGTTTTCCTTCTTGAGGACCCAACAATTTACTTGTGAGTTCATCATGTCCTTTGGCCACACTGGAGAAATATTCACATTTTTCTTTTCCCTTTTCTAACAATTTGTTACATTATTTTGGTCTAATATATGTCACATCTAATAATACAAAATATGGTGAAAGAAAAATAGTCTTCAGTGAGAAGGATTACTTTGGATCTTATTAAGCGTAATCTTTAACCATGCTATTCTCTCTGCATCCATGTGTGTGATGTTCCTGCTTTACAATATATGGATGTCTCAGACATCTATATATTCTATGCTTTGCCTCAGTGCATTCATGTCAATGCTACAACAAGGCAGGCATTAGCGATTGCATCACCATATTTTGAGAAAAATCTTTGCCAAAGAGAAAGAAACAAGGCTTATTTTATTAATTCTTTTGCTACTTAAGACCTGTGTAATAATCATTCCAAACAAGTTAACAAGTTTTTTTTAACTTTTGAATCAAACATCAATTAAAATAGCTGAAATCGTAAGTAACATGACCATTAATTTAAAAAAAATCTCTTTAAGGAAAACATTTTTTTATCAAGGTAAACAGTAAATAGAAATTCATTCTTGAATGGTGCTGCTAAATATGAATTATGGTAGGGGATGTTCATTGCTCCTTGCTTCTGGGATTGCGTTCCCTTAACTTCACTGGTGGGCTTGAAGTTGCAGATGGCAGTACATCAGAGCATTGTTATGCTAATTGTACCTGATTGGGTAACTGTAAGCATAGCACTGTTTTGCTGCACATCCAGCAACTGTTTATCCATACAATATCATAATACCACAGTAGGTCAAGATTAATGTGATCATTCAGAAGACCTTTGCTCCTGCACTTTGTGTAATACTTGTGGGTTTCTCCAGAATGAATGTCTGTCCTATTTCATTGGTATTCAATAAATGTTGCTTGAAGATGAGGACGTACTTGTCAGTAGTTTACAGAGTCTACCCTCCCCTGCAGAAATTGCTGCCCAGCTTCTGGATGACAGCTTTGTTATCAGGGTGTTGAATGGAATGCCGTGTAAGTTCCAGGGCCATTGTTAACACTCCAATTCACTGAGATCTTTGTTCATTGTAGTGCCAACCAAAGCAATGGTGGGTGCCTCCATGGCTAGTCTTGTACCATGGATGTCACTCACATAGAGTCTGAAGAGTGGTAAGGCACAGAATGATTCCTGTGGGGATCCAACTTGACTCTCCTCCAAGTTGGACAGAGAAAAGGCAGCTGGGGACCATTACCACGCTATTGTAGGCAAAAGAAAGGTTGGTTTTACTTTGGTTTTGAAAGCCCTCTTCACAGAAAGTCATGAGGGTTCATACCTGGTCACAGCAGCTGTGGTTGGGCTTGAAACGAACTTGATTGTCAGAGAGTTCTACTTCAGTGATGGGAGAGTTATTGGTCAGGAGGCCCTATTCATTTAGTTGTGGTGGATAATAGTAAGATCATTAGGTAGCCGGTGGGATTGTATGGTCCTGATGAAGACTCTTGGCGTGCAACGTCGACTGTTCATTTCTCTCCATAAACGCTGCCTGACCCACTGAGTTCCTCCAGCATTTTTTATTCATTGCTCGAGATTGTATGGTTGTTTTCCTGGTTTTAGGGCGCAATGCCGGGGACTGCTTCCTTTCCTTTGCTTTGGCATTCTTCCATTTGGTGGACTATGTAAAGCTTGGTTCTTCCAATTTGGAGTAAATCCAATTGAATGGTGTCTTTTTTTGTTACATCTGTTTCCTCCATTTGATATGGAGAAGAAAGATCTGATTCCAGAAAATGGCCATTGATTGGTTGCCAACATTGACATTGCTGGCTTTGTCAATCATGTTGGAGGCATATGATCCACTCCAGGATAGAAAGTACACCAAGGCCACAACTCAAATCAAGGAAACCACCGTGGGACAGTCTCCAATGAGGAACACCGGGGCTTTCACTGGAACAACAACAAAGCTAACCCTATGGAACCTAAAATAGATTTATCTGGCAATGGATCAACAGCCCCTAATGGGATGCAGCAGGACATGAACTCATGGAAAATCAAATCAAAAGCTAGATGTCCCTATAGCAAACTCAAAAAAAAGAACACTTTGTCAAAGTGATCCTCTTTTGATTTTTCCAGAAAACATGACTGACAGTCATGGAGAAAATTCAGATGCCAAAAGCTGGCTCCAAAACCTGGACATCAATTGAAAGTTGCTCTCATTGCTTATAATAAGAAAAGAATGTATGGCTGTAGTGAACAAAGGAGAATGCCAGGTGTAGGCACCATACTGTTAAATTTAGATCCCCACCCTTGTCTTCACTGAAGTTAAGCACTCTCACTGAGCTGACTCCACAGCTATCTGCTTCACTTTTGTTTGTGTGTGGTGTTGCTATGATCCTGAGTGTTTTGAGCAAACAGATTTTGCACAAAAATTAGGGACAGAGTTGAAAGATCATCACCTGAAATGTTTCTCTCTCTATAGTGCTTTCTGATCTGCTGAGCTTCTCCAGCACTCTGCTTTATTTCAGATTTTCAACATGTTTATTCATTTCTTGTTGATTTAGGGGGAGAGTTATTGAGGAGTTATTGAGAAAGAATGTGCTTGTGTGCAGCTTCTTCATGAAGTGGTTACACCGACAGAATAAAGAAGCAAATCGTAAGCATGGTTGGATAGGTGTTGAATGCAAAGGAAGCACCTGAACTGTAAAGTGAGAAAGGAATCTTCAGAGGAACTCTTTGTTTCATCAATGCTACCGGATGAGAACAGAGCATTGTTAAAGACACCAAGAAAGAAGTGAACATGTGAAATAAGAAGAGGCAGGATGATAGTTCTTTGTGATTGATGGTGAAGGGGTGCGATGCAGGGAAGTGGGAGTTATCCGTTGTTTCCAACGGTTTTGTGGCGAAAGGGAGAAATGAAAATTCAAACTGCTGCAGATGCAGGAAATCTGAAATAAAAACAGGAAATGCTGGAAATGCTCAGCAAGTTGGATGACTTGTGTGGAGAGAGTTAAATGGAGTTAATGCCCCAGGTTGTTAACTTTCCATCAGATCTTTCTAGAGAGAACAGTGAAGCCATGTGCTTAGCCTTGTCATTTTCGGCAGGTCGTTGATCTTCCTTCTGCATTGAATCTAATTCCTG
The DNA here is from genome assembly GCF_009764475.1 of Pristis pectinata. Classification (NCBI taxonomy): domain Eukaryota; kingdom Metazoa; phylum Chordata; class Chondrichthyes; order Rhinopristiformes; family Pristidae; genus Pristis; species Pristis pectinata. The sequence goes on along the minus strand of NC_067408.1, from coordinate 71,754,689 downwards.
GGGGTGGTGCTCTTTAAACTGACAAAACTTGACACCAATCAGATGTTAACCATTAGAATCTTCCTCACAGTTGCTGCACAGAAAATGTTTTTCTTTGTCCTTGACCTTTTCTACGGGGAAAACCTGAGCAGCATGTTCCTTTCTCCATGTCTAATTTCCCAACTTCTCAACCAGAGGGGTGAGCCTAGTCTTGGAGAAATAATTCCAATGACAAATCAGTCATCTCAATTCATTTTTTTAAACCTGCATGAAGGTGTTTTCTATTTAACTGAAATGCTTTTCCAAATCTATCTGTGGATAGATGATCAGAAAATCCCAAAGTGCAACAATGAGATCTTCTTCAATAACTAGCCTCTTTAATACTCTCCAGCATAAAACCCTGATGTGATCCTCTTACAAGCTGTAATATGTATCTAAAGTCTGGTAACTATTTATTTTGGCAGTAAGCCACCAAATGTAGAACGTGGACGTACCTCTTTACTGAAGAAAAGCCCACACTTTGTGCAGATCACTGCCAATTGATGCATCAAATTTAATTCTGTGTAGTAGCTCACTGTAAATTTGAATGTGCAATTTTTGATTTGGGTTATTGGCATCCAACATGAAGTGAAAATGTATTTATAATATATGGAGTGGAGTAATAAGTGACAGCGATCTGCCTGAGACGACGTTGCTTAATTATTTATTATAATACATAATTTGTTATCCTCTGAATAGACAGAACATTATAGTCAAAATCTTAGCCACCATTTTCTTACAGACACTTATTTCATGGGAATTTGCAGTGAATGCATAAGTGCCTTAGAAGTTTCCCACTGCCAACTGCAGAGGGTAAACATAGCTACATTATTCACATATCTACAACATTTTATTCAAGAAGCTCCTATCCTGGTCTGTCATTATGCCCAGCTCCACTCTGCTGAAAAAGAGAGACCACATAGAAGGAGATCAAGACCATTTATCTTTCTAGTGTGTCGTATAGGTCGAACAATGTGGTCTTGTGTTTTTATCATCTAAGGACCTGCTAGAGCAGAAACGCAAGTGGAACTATTTACAAAGCTTCAATTTCATTTCGTAATGGTGCCATTCAGAGCATGCAAATGTTAGATGAAAACAAAACTCACAGTTCTTCTTGTAACGTGCTTTCCTCTCTGCCATAGTGAATGGGGGTCTCATCTGCTTTCCTTCTATTTCCCGCATATCTCTTCTTACCCCCTCTCTCCTGAGATAGAACAAAGATAGAATTCACCTGATTTTCACCTTTCACCCCGCCAGCTTTTGCATTACATATATTCTCCTTCACGATTTCTGCCAATTCCAACGGAATCCCACCACCAGTCGCATCTTTCCCTTTATGCATTTTGCAGAGATCATTCACTTTATGACTCCCTTCCATCCCCACCCACCAATCCCATCCCACAGCACCTTCCTATGCAACAAAAAGATGCAACATCTGTCCATTAATCTCTTCTCTTCCCACCATCCAGGGACCCAAGCAATCATTCCAGGTGAAGCAGCAATTCACTTGTACTGTCCTTCCCATCTACTCTAAGGCATTTGGTGTTCACAATGTAACCTCCTCTGTATTGGAGAAACCAAACACAGATTGGGTGATTATTTTGTGGAGCAGGAGTGATGCTGAGCTTCCAGTTACCTGCCGTTTTAATTTACCATCCCACTCCCACTCTGATCTCTCTATCTGTGGTCTCCTCAACCTTTATAACAAGGCCCAACGTAACCTCGAGGAACACCTCACTTTTCACTGGAGCATGGTGCGCCCGCAGGACTCATTAAGTTCTCCAATTTCAGATAACTTGCTCTTTCTTCTGTTGTAACAGGACTGACCATTGTATGCGCCATTCCTCTCACACTTTTTTGTCTTTGATTTGTCTATTCTGGTCTACTCCTCATATCCCAGTAGGCCAATGTATACAACATCACCCAGACTTCACAACATTCACAAAATGTTACATAGATAAAGGGGTTTAACTGTCTTTCCAATGGCTGTCCATTATTTCAGCCTGTTACACACGTTCCCTTTGTCCCCCCCATCTTCTTTGCTACTTAAACCAACTTGCTTTCTCAGTTCTGATGAAGGGTTTTCAACCCAAAATGTTAACTGGATTCTCTTTCCGCAGATGCTACTGAACTGGAAGAGTTCTTCCAGCATTTATTTTTGTTTCAGATTTCAGCATCTGCAGTTTTATTTGTTTTGCCTCACTGCTCGGCAGTTGAAACTGCTTCCTTTGTGTGAAACTATTTTCTTTGGTGTTTTCAGCAAACTCATAAAGAGGTGAACAATAGGATCGCAGCAACGATTTCAGAAGCACCTATGTGGAGAGTCTCATCATCCTGTACTCATACAAAACATGAACACTTTACACGACTCTTCCTTTTCCCTTCTATCCCTCTCCGTTTTCATCGCAGGAGATAGGGTAACTGCAAACACCCATTATAAACCTACAGACTCCCACAGCTATCTCAAAGTGGTGATAAGATCAGCAGTAGTTTCAGCTGGATGTAGGTTCTGACTGTTAAACTTATACTGTTGCACTATGGGGCTGAGGGTGGGGCATAGGATTTTCAACTACTTTAACTAACTCTTCAAATATCTTGTCCCCTGGCTTGGCCGGAGAAAGTTTTGATCAACAGATGTCTTATGTTATAAAAAGTCAAGCAAAACAGACTTCTGTTTCCCTTCTGCAATGTCACTTTAAGTAAAAGGATGTTCCAATCTTCCATGTATTCAATTCATGATGCACTTGAACTATTGAAAAATGGTGAAGTACTCTTTGTGGTTATCTTGACTGGTACCATATCATGAGACAACTGATGCAAGTGCAAAAAGCTGTAATCAGCTAAACCCACTTTGGTTTTGGAAACCATGCTGCTCTGGAGAAGAACACATCTCCAAATCTCATGAAAGGTGAGCAATACTAACTTTCGTAACTATTCTGGTGAATCTGCTTTTATCCTTCTCACCAATTATCATAACAGCCCCTTTCAGTGTAGGCAAACAAAGTGAAAACAAGATGCATAAACAGCTTGAAAGATGTACTTTCTCGATAAGAAGCCATTTTATTTTGTGTCATCATCCAACCACCAGAGGGAGGTACATAATAGGGTCACAACAACACCTTGGTGTATTAAAGGGAGTTATTTTGTAATTATTTCATTTTAATAATTTTCTTGTATTTTAATGTGCATTAAATTATTTAGTTTCTGTTTTTTCATAATTTTTAATCATTTATACCCACTGTAAAAACTTTTCAATATCAGAGACAATTTTTTTTATAAATCACAGTCTTGACTTTGACAAAGACAGAGCTCCATCCCCAACATTTTCTCCTGTCAAAGACATTTTAGCGGCTCAGCCCGAGCTGTCTGTTATAGAGTCGTAGATAAATACAGCACAGATACAGGCCTTTTGGCCCAATGAGTCTATGCTGGCCACAGTGCCCACCCAGCTAGTCCCAATTTCCTGCGTTTGGCCCATATCCCTCTAAGCTCCTCCCCTGCATGTACCTATCCAAGTACTTCTTAAATTATACTATTGTACCTGCCTCAAACCACTTCCTCTGGCAGCTTGTTCCATGTACTTACCATACTCTGTGTGAAAATTTGCCCCTCAGGTCCCTTATAAATCTTTCCCCTCTCACTCTAAATCTATGCCCCCTAGTTATAGATTCTCCTACCCTGGGGAAAAGACTTCTATTATCCACCTTATCTATGCCCCTCATGATTTTATAAACCAATATAAGGTCACCCCTCATTCTCCTACACTCAAAGGAATAAAGACCTAGCCTGGTCAACCTTTCCCTGTAGCTCAGGCCCTTTAGTCCTGGCAACATCCTCATAAATCTTTTCTGCACTCTTTCCAGTTTAACCACATTCTTCCTATAACAGGGTGACCAAAACTGCATGTGGTACTCCAAGTGCGGCCTCACCAACGACTTATACAACTACAACGTAATGTCCCAACTCCATGCCATACTCAGTGCCCTGACTGATGAAGGCCAGCATGCTCAATGCCTTTTTCACTACACTGTCTATCTACGAGGCTGCTTTCAATGAACTATACACTTGTACTCCTAGGTCCCTCTGTTCCATTACACTCCCTAGTGCCCCACTGTTCATAGCATAAGTCCTATTCTGGTTTGACTTTACAAATGCATCACTTCACACTTATCTGTATTGAAATCCATTCACCACTCCTTGGCCCACTTCCCTAACTGATCAAGGTCCCCCTGTAATCTACAATAACCTTCTTCACTATCAACAACACCTCCCAATTTTGTGTCATCTGCAAATTTACTGATCAAGCCTTGTGCATTCACATCCAGATCACTTATATAAATAATGAATAACAAGGGCCCCAACATCGACCCCTGCAGCACACCACTAGTCACCAGCCTCCATTCCAAGGAACAACCCCTAACCACCACCCTCTGTTTCTTACCTCCAAGCCAATTTTGAATCCACCTAATTAGCTCTCCCTGGATTCCATAGGACCTAACCTTCCAAACCAGCCTACCATGTGGGACTTTGTCAAAGGCCTTGCTAAAGTCCAAATAGACAACATCCACTGCCCTACCCTCATCTACCTTTTTGGTTACCTCTTCAAAAAACTCTAAGAGATCCGTCAAGCACAACTTTCCATTCACAAAGCCATGCTGGCTCCTCCTAATCAGACTCTGTCTATCCAAATGCTGGTAGATCCTGTCCCTCAGAATTCCCTCCAGTAATTTCCCCACTACTGATGTCAGGCTGATCGACCTGAAATTCCCTGGCTTGTCCTTGCTACCTTTCTTAAACAATGGAACAACATCAGCCACCTTCCAGTCTTCGGGAACTTCACCAGTGACTAACGATGAAGCAAAAATCTCCACAAGGGCCTCTGCAATTTCTTTAGCCTCCCACAAAGTCCTAGGATACAGTCAGTCAGGCCCTGGGGATTTATCCACCTTAATGCACTTTAAGGCTGCAAATACATTCTCCCTGGTAATACGAATGTCCTCCAAATCTCCACTAGCTTCCGTTATCTCTAGAGCAACCATGATTTTCTCCTCAGTAAACACTGAGGAGAAATATTCATTAAAAATCCCACTCATCTCCTGCGGTCCGAGACATAGGTGGCCCTGTTGATCTCTAAGGGGTCCTACTCTCTCCGTGGTCACACATTTACTTTTAATATAGCTATAGAACTTCTTGGGACTTCCCTTAAATTTACCCGCCAGATCCATCTCATAACCTCTCTTTGCCTTCCTGATTTCCCTCTTAAGAGTATTCTTAATCTTTTTATAATCCTCAAGGGATTTACTTTCCTTGACCCTAAACACAATGCATGCTTCCTTCTTTTTCTTGACCAGAGCCTCAATATCTCTCATCAGCCAGGGTTCCCTAAATTTGCCAGGTTTACCCTTCACCCTAACAGGAACATGCTGCTCCTGGACTCTTGATATCACACTCTTAAAAGCCTCCTACTTGCTAATTCGTTCCTTTCCTTTCAATCGACCTCTGCTAGATCCTACCTAATACCCCCAGTATTAGCCATGCTCCAGTTTAGGACCCTAACCTGTGGACCTGTCCTATCCTTTTCCATCACCATCTTAAAACTAATAGAATTATGGTCACTAGAGCAAAAGTGCTCCCTGACTGCCACTTCAGTTACCTGCCCTGCCTTGTTCCCGAAGAGAAGGTCCCGTATTGCACCCTCCCAAGTAGGGCCCTCTATATATTGACTCAGGAAACTTTCCTGGACACATTTCACAAAATCCCCCTGTCCAGACGCTTAACACTCTCGGTAGTCCAGACAATACTGAGGAAATTAAAATCTCCCACTGCCCTATTATTCTTACAACTATGAGCAATTTCTCTACAGACCTGCTCCTCTAGTTCCTGCTGACTATTGGGGGTGGGGGTCTATAATACAGCCCTACTAGAGTGACCCTCCCCTTCTTGTTTCCAAGTTCTACTCATATGGTCTCACTGGATGATCCTCCAAGAATGTTGTCTCTAAGCACTGCTGTTACATCTTCCCTTGTCAAAAAGGCAACACCCTTTCCTCGCTTACCTGTACCTCTGTCACACCTATAGCATTTGTATGCTGGAATATTGAGCTGCCAGTCCTGCCCTTCTCTCAGCCATGTTTCTGTTATGACTGTAACATCCCAGTCCTCAGAGCCAATCCATGCTCTGAGTTCATCCACCTTACCTGTTAAACCTCGTGCATTGAAATAAGTGCAGTTTAACTGGGCATTCCCTTCCCTGCCTTTACTGTGCCCCTGGCTATCCCGATTACTGAACTTGCTCTTGCTGGCTACTGCTTTATCCCATGACTTGCTCCTGCTCAGATTTCCATCCCCCTGCCAATCTAGTTTAAACCCTCCTGTGTAGCATTAGTAAATCCCCCTGCAAGGATATTGGTCCCTCTCCAGTTCATGTGCAACCCACCCCTCTTGTACAGGTCATCTGTACCCCAGAAGAGATCCCAATGGTCCAAGAACCTGAATCCCTGCCCCCTGCACCAGCTCCTCAGCCAAGAATTGATCTGGCCCATCCTTCTATTACTGACCTCGCTAGCACGTGGCACTGGGAGTAATCCGGAGATCACTATCCTTGAGGTCCTGTTTCTTAACTTCTAATCTCATCCCTTGTTCTACCTATGTCATTTGTACCAACATGTACAACAACCTCTGGCTGTTCACCCTCCCGCTTGAGAATTTTCTGCAGCCACTCAAGAGACATCCTTGACTCTGGCATCTGGGAGGCAACACACCATCCTGGTGTCTCTTCTGGGGCCACAGCATCTCTTGTCTGTTCCCCTCACTATCGTGTCTCCTATCACTATCGCCCTGTCTGACTGCACCCTCTCGGCCTAAGCCTCAGAACCGGTCACAGTGCTGGAGATTTGACTACTGCTGATAGCCCTGTTGCCTGAGACCTATTGACTGTGAGACCTTGCTACTCCTCACCGTCCAACTCCAGGGTGTAGATGGTCAGAGGGACTGGATGAGTGCAGGACGCCAGAGATAGCAGATGACTGGTCAGGTCCAGTGAACAGTCTGTACCATCAACCCCTATGTATTGATAGGAGGATTACGCAACTTTCCACTGTGCAACCCTGGATGATGCATCCCACTTTGTGGTCACTAAGCATTACTTGTTGGCAATAGGCATTCTAGAATCACTTCTGTGCCCATGTTCACAATGTTCAAAGTTGTAGTTCGCAGTGGGGTTCTTTGGATATTGACAGACTGAGGTGCCCTGGCTGAGTTTTCCTTTCCAAAGTTCAATTGCAGTAACTCAGCTCACTCAGCACAGTTGGGGAATTAAATCTGTTAATTTGGATGTTTATGCCTTTTCACTGCACTTGAAGTGTCCTTATCCACAAAGGAAATGGGGGAGCAGAGCAGTTTTCTTAAAGGAGCAGGTATGTTGGAAACAGAATCCAAATTATTTGAACAACACTCAACAAATAAAATTACCTTATGATCGTTCTCAGTAAAATGTACAGAGAGAAAACTGATTGCATTGTTATGATTACTTTCCTCCTGGAAAGTGAAAACACCAAACACAATCGTACATAGAAACCACAGCCCAAATGTTAAATCTCTGTGTTAAGTGGGCAATGTTTTGAAGTGAATGGGGGGGAAGGTGAATGATAAAGATAAATTTAAATTCCCAAACCATGTGATTACTTTTAACCTAACCCCTCCCCTAACCCCTCCCCTAACTCCTCCCCTAACCCCTCCCCTAACCCCTCCCCTCCCCTCCCCTGACCCCTCCCCTCCCTTCCTCTGACCCTTCCTCTGACCCCTCCCCTGACCCCTCCCCTCCCCTTACCTTCACCCTTCCCCTAACCCCTCCCCTAACCCCAACCCCTCCCCACCCCTCTTCTCCCTTGCCCTGACCCCTCCCCTCCCCCGGGATTAGATCTTGTTTACTTGTGCTCTGAAAGCTATGAAAACACCCTGTTTGTGCTCCAATCACACTGGTCACTATTATTATTCATTAAGACGGTTGAGGTGCCAACAAGGGACCTAATTACTTAATTTGACTCCAGGCAAATAGGTCCAATTGTGTAATTAGGATCCACCCCCCCCCCCATCACAATTTCAATTGGACAGGTAGGAAGCCTCACCCAATGGTCAAGCTGCTGAGTAAAGTTTCATGGGATTGGATTAAACTGCTGATTGATTGATGGGCAGCACTGCTTAAAGTAACAATTTGCTACAGGTGTTTAGATGGTGGAATCAGTGTGCAATTCTGTTTGCAGAATTTGCAAGACTTATTTCATCTTGCAGATGTCTAGTTTGTTGGGGGTTTAATTGATCTGCTGAACTGATTAAACTGTCACAGCTTTTCTTGCTTCATTGGTTTGAATGCTGGAGGATATGTAGAACCCTCTGTCCAGATGAGAAGCAGGTTAGCTTGTTAGACAAGCAAAGAGAGGTGCTTGAAGGGCTTGTGTAGTTGCATGGCCTAAGGGCTCCTTTCCTAGATATGATTGGGGAGCACAGCATCAGGATGGATTTGTTCAGCCTTTGTAATAGGACCTTCCAGGGATTTGTGCAAGAATTTAGGTTCAGACTGTCTTTGGAAGGTCACATTAAACAGGCACATTGTATATATGTATGCAGCCTTACTGGAGTGGTCTGCACCCTTTCTGCGCTCCCTTGCCACTTGCTGTTTATTTGTCCAGGTGTCCAATCTTTACCACTACACTCTCTTTGTTAATTATCCTGAGCCCTTTCCACTTAGTTGTAGAGAATATCTCTCAGGCTTTCACAGCTGCATCAAGCAACCTTGCTCCGGCTAATTGACTTAGCAAGGTATCAGCTTTCCCACAGCCTGCAGTAGTTAAAATGAGAGCCCTGTGACTTCCGGCATTAACTGGCTTCCCTTTTGTGCTGAGCATTGTAAGACAGCACTCATGACGTATCAATGCATGAGAAGACTAGACATAGCATTTTGGCAATTAGTTGCTCAATGAATGTGCGGAGACATTGGACTGTTGGACAAAAAAAATGTATCTCTCTTGTGGATCCCCTGCCCTCATGAGATTTGCTCAACACACCAATGGATTTGTTGACAAATCACAGCAATTAGTCCTGATAATTTAGTCTGCAACAGACCCTGACTTGACATGAAGAAAATGCCAACTGGAAGGAAGTTTTGGGAAATATAGCTCAAAATCAACTGCTCCTAAAAGCTACATTTGCCACAAGTCATGTTTAAAACTGTCCATTGCCAAATGCAAAAATACTGTTTTCTCAAATAATGCTATCTGATTTGCATTCAAATGAAACAACACTGGTGCAACCATCTTCCTTGTGAGGCCTGTTTCATTGATGTATTTCTCTCTGGTAGTGTGATTTCCACAGAAGGTGCCAGTAAATTGATCCTGCTTTGACAGACAGCTGACATGACATACTCATCCTGGGACATTTTACTTATCCCTCCATTAATCTACCCTTGTAAGATCCTATGAGCATGGCCAGTTGTGAACCAGCACTACTTCCTGCACTCATGATTGATGACACCAGTCCTCTGCCAAACATATCTGAACACCTTAGATATAAACACAGCCATATGGCACCAGGAAGATCAATGAGCAAACCACTGGGCAAATGAAGCAAAGGTTTATGAATGTAAATACATCAGGGAGCTACCAATAATATATGGCCAGTACTTTAGATGACCTGCTCAATCCCCTCCTTTGTGTTACCAATCTCTTAATCCTGCTTTAAGATCATTATAACAATTCAACCAGCTTTAATATGACAATATAGACTCAGAAGCTGCTGTCCAAAAAGGCAAAAGGGATAAAGAATGATTAGTTTAATGTAAAACATCACAGTTGCTTTGAATTCATCAGTCATTTAAGTGTCAACACATTGCATCAATGCAGGAGAAACCTAGCATAACATCTTAGCAACTGGAAAGGCTATCACTCAATGAACGTGGTGCAGACAGAGGAATCCTCAGAGAAGAAAGTGTATCTCTCCCGTTGATCTCCTGTGCTCCAAAGAGTTGCTCAATACACCAATGGAGTCGTTGACTAAGCACAGTGCCTTTCCTAAATATATTTACTTGTGGATTCTTATTCCTGGTATGTACTCCCAGTCTGCGAGTGCTCATACTGAGGCGGTGAGATGATCGTCCCGGGGGACCTCCCCCAGCCCTTGAACCTGCAGGACTCCAGGTGCTAACCGTGGTTCTTCGATTCCTGCCAGCAGTCAGGCACCATGTCAGGTAGTGGTGGAACGGGAAACGGCAAAGGAGACATCCTGAGAAAGAAAAGCTCAAGCCCGCTCTGTGACACCGCTGCCGCTCCCACCAGGTTGCTTATTCACCCGATAAGTCTCTCCAGAGGCAGGCTGTCAGTTATTTAAACCCTGCCAAATTGCAAGTGACACTGACTCCTGTTAGCCTGGACATCCCTGGATTAGCCAAACTCTGTAAAATAAATAGCAGAGCGATGTTACTGTGAAAGGTAAAACTGCAGATATTCTTCCATAGTGTGGAGATCAGACTTTCCGGCGTAGAATATTTAGTGTGGTAGGCGCTCAGTTTTTCTTTCATTTTAGGTCTCCTAACGTTTTCATCCTTGTCCCGGTCTAGGCAGTGAAAACTTCTAAGTGTGTGTACGCGTAGACACGTTGCTCAATGATACATTTTTGGGGTAACGTTGGACCCTGATATCAGGGAAGACGCATGATCCCCACAATGCTTGAGTCCAAGAGTGCTGTTTTATGCGAGCTGGTGAACCTGGTCAGAATAAAAGTTCAGATATTGTACAGGTGCTGATTTAAGTGTGCTGGATCATTTGTAACTGGGGGTGGGGGGTGGTACAAGGGTAGGAAGAGAACAGCGAGGAAACTGAGCTTCTCAAATGGCTTTGCATGTTATCGTGGAGACACAAGAGACTGCAGATGCTGGAACCTGGAGTCAAAATAAAACCAACTGCTGGAGGAGCTCAGCGGGTTAGACAGCATCTGTGGAGGGAAGTGGACAGTAGATGCCGCCTCACCCGCAAAGTTCCTCCAACAATTTGTTTCTTGTTTTGCATTTTATAACGTCTTTCATGAGCTCAGTCCCAAAGTGGTTTATAATTGATGGCGCACTACTGAAGTATAACCATTGGGATAGTAGGAATTCCTGTTATAATCGTGGTCATCATGGAACGGAGTGGGGTCGCAGCAACCAGATGGGGGAGAGATAGTTGCTGGGCTAGGCGATGTTTCAGAATTAAGGACATGGAAGTTAGTAACTGGACGGGAAGAAGGATGTCATACTCAACGCTGAGATATTTTTCAATGTTCCGCACCTCCGGAAGAAGACAACCCGGACGGTTGGAAGTTTTGATGGAGTGGATGCCAGAGACACGTCAGAGCGAGTGGAGGCTAGACAGGGTGACCTTTTGACCATATGTAATCTGGAAGGACAGATACATCCTGTAGAACATACCTCGTATTATATAAATCATTCCAATGGAACAAAAGTCCTACCGGGTAAAATACGAGCATCTTAATCAATTTGTGAGTTCTATTTTGTGATTTCTATTCTCTCTCCTATCAGCAGCTTATAAAGTCACAAACTGGCCACACTAGAATGTATTAGGTATGTAAAACGCATAATTGAGTTGATAGATTTCAATAATTCAAATTATCTTCAGTCGGTTGATTTAATTTGGCATTTCTAGTAAATACATTAAGCTTTCAAGTGAACTTCTGGCACTCCTGTTACACAGTAAGCAAATGCATTCAATGAGACATAACTCTATAAAATGCCATAGGCTCCACAGGACGTTAGTCCCTTAATCTTGAGTTTCTTCAGCGTGGTCACATGCAGTTTATAAAGTACAATATGAGGCGCTTCAGGCAATTGTAGTGGAAAAAATGTCAGACAAGCAAAAGATAAACGTTTCTTACATTGTAAACTCTTCTATGGTTTAAGATTGACTTTATTCCACTTCCTAGCGTTCAATCACAAAAAAACAAGGCAATTGAATAAAATAGTACATGAAGAATACCGGGCATCGTCAAACTCTAATTGATCCAACAATGATGAATAAGACAATGTACGGATTTAATTAATCGCTAATGAGCGAGGGCAGAAAGCAACCGGACAGACTGAGTGACTGTCAGTGCAAGAATATTGGGGGAACTTTTTATTTGTAAAGATCTAGAAGCATAAACGATACAAGATATCGCCATCTTATTCCCATATAAAACTTAATAGTTTTTTTGTAATAATTCGCTGTTTATCCGGAGCATATATTCCCGGTCTATTAGATTCTGGACGAACGTATTGGGCAGCGAATCGTAAAGCAGAAATCCATAAAAATGAGAGTGGAATAACTTCGTATTAACAGGTGGGCATCAGAGCAGTTTTAGAAAAATCGCCAAGCTAACCAGTCAGCTACGAGCTCCTAGTTTCACAAAATGGTCTTGATGCCTTTGAATTGGAGGCACATCGTATGCTCCATAAGTCTGCTCTTATCCACAATGGCATCAGTCATTTACAGTCTTTAGAAAGCAAATGAAGAAAGGGATTCCGATCTATATCACTTCGCATTGCAAATCCTTGATCGGCGTGGACGTGTGTTTGACTTCTCCATCTGATCACTTCGAGCTCCTTTACAGGCCGGTCACGTCTCTTTAAAGGGGCTTGTAGACATGCGTGCTGTTGGAATTGGAAGCCCCGAGAGCTGTCCAAGTGCTGAAATGCAGCCGCTACATTAAAGCTCCCATAGCTCCAGTGGCTGGCCCGCTCTCCCACTTGAGCCGCCCTCCAGCCCCTCACCTCCCCCACCCCTCTGAACCCCTGGAACACCGAATATGGTGCTGTCGCTTCCCGGGAGGTGAGCAGAAGCTGAACCGCTTCCCTTAACATGAAGTTTGATTCCTCCCGTTCCCTGACGTCGTGTTTACGGAGGGGCTTTGGGAAAAGATGCCATTCTGACGCTCTTCACTCCCCGCAGCAGCAGCGCGATCTCCAAGTCTCTTACCACACGATGATACTGAGGACTGATGTCCTGCATTGTTCCCTCTCCGCCTGCATCAGCCCAGTTCCATCTGCCGACAGTTTGGGTGGAAAGCGTTGGATCTGACTTTCCTACACGATCTGCCGATTATTTTTTTAGGAAGGGGTGGGGTGGGGTGGGGAGGGACGTTATTTCCAGAACACTGCCCTCGATACCAGACAGACAGAGAGATAAGAGTTTGGCGGAATGAATCGACCAGTTGTGAAAATCCTGACAACGGTGTTTGCGTGCATCTTAGAAACAAGCAACTTCAGGTATGGCTGTCATTTATCGGGAGAAACACTGCACGGATTGTCTCGCGTTTGCTCCCCTCTGCCTTTTCTGCACGTTATGAGCATAACCAGGTCGGCGACTCGAACAATGGGGAATTGCCTAGCACGTATGGGAAGACTTCCTATGTATCTTGGTCCTCTGACCATGCATTGGAGTAACAAAGCATTCCCCCAGTCTGCGGCGAAAGGGGCTGTGACTGATCGAAGCCCCGATATTGTATACATGCTAGAAGTTGATGTCTTAAACGTGAGGACACCTCAACGTAAAACTGCCCCCTCTCCCATTCCGCCCCCTAATTTGCTGTCCTTTTTCTTTAGCGGAGGGCGAGAACTATCCCCTCTCATTCGCCAGCCCGCGATGTTTCGCGGAAGTTCTGGAAATTCCATATTATTTTCTGCTCCCGAAGCTGTTTTGAGATAATCGCAAATATTTGGAAATGCAGCCTCGCGATTTCATTTGCTTTCTTGATGTTTGGACAGACTAGACCAGATGATTGGTCAGAATATATGTAAATAATAGATGGTTCCCCCAAAGAATCCATCATACCGCTCACAATAAATGAAGACCGCCAGTATTAAGTATTCATCTGTGCATTTTTAGGGAGGGGAGGTCTGATGGTTCAGCTCTGTATTACTTTTTATGCATTCCGATTGCATCCAAAAAAGCTTTGGTAATATGGCTCTCAGCAGCATGGAACGTGTTTAGATTAAAATCTCTCTGATGTGTATCTTCCTCTGAAAGCAGTCATTGGCATTAATTTTAAAAGTATAAGCTTTGAGGAAAATGTGTATGCATTTGAAAAGGGAATCAGGTTGGGGACACTTCTTGCTAGACACATTGATCATTTATTCGACACTGGGAGAAACCCAACATATTTTCATTCATACTGGCTGCCTTCTTCCAGCACAACCCGGCTCAATGTCTATGTGTTTGAAAGCAAATTGTCAGCGCAGATCTTCCTAATGCAGGGTTGTGTGTACTTCAGGTTAGCCCTCTCCAAGGAACATGATTCCAGGTCTTCAACCAAACCGGCCTCGCAGACGATGTCCCCCTCAGATTTCCTGGACAAACTGATGGGAAGGACGTCAGGATACGACGCCCGAATCAGACCGAATTTTAAAGGTAAAGGGACTCCCAATATAGATGCAGCACGAAATACCCTGCCCATTGTCTAGATCCGTCCCGGGACTTCGCGTTTTGAATTTCCCAAAGAATTAGATGTGTAAGAGGGGATTTAGCATAGCAATGTGTTTTTGGCAGACTTTGGAAGACCCCTGTCGCCAACTTTGGACAAAGTGTAGCAACTTCAGGCTGCAGCGCCAGTCCAATTCGATTCAGAATATCCCCAGTATGCAAACGTGATTTTATCATTTGGAAGGGTTTGTCCGTTCTCCTGGCACGTTGATGCTATTTTTCACATGCTGATGCCTCCCTCAAATAGAATGCCCGGAATCGGTTATTGAAGCGAATGCTTTGAGGGAAAATATGTGAAGAATGTGCTGGTTCTATGGCCTGCTTATGATGTTGACATCATGATTGTTTTATTTTAAAAAGACTGGTATGCCATTTTCCGAGTTACGTAACCTGTGATAAAGCTAAAGCAGATGCTTATTAACTCTTCGTCTTTTTATTCCCAACACCAAAACCAAATATTTGGATTAAGGGAAACAATTTGCAGTTGAAATATGTTGATCACTTGAGTTACAGACGACCCGTTTGTAAAGGAGACATCACGATATACCTATGAATGCTTACAGTTAGTACTCCACCTGATGAATATTGATGGACTCTTGGAATATTTATGCACGCTCAACAGCGTCCAATAAACTATGCATGTAAGTCTACCGATCTGGTTAATCAGTGTGTAGTGCAACGTTTGGGTTATGTATATGGACACCAAGCATTCCATAATGGATTATTCGTGTTTTTTTTCATTTAATGCTCATTATTCCAAACCCTGCAAATATAAAATCACTGAAACTTAATGATTTGAGATCCAGTTGATACGGATGTTGCCATTGTACAGATCGCGAAGATCTATGCTGCTTAAGTGCAACTAATGGAGATAATCGAATGCATTGAGGATTGAATGCAACAACATATAGGTTATGTTACTTGACTGATAATCCAGAGGCTTGGATTACTGATCCAGAGGAAACACAGCAACTGGGAACTATAACCA
Organism: Pristis pectinata; assembly: GCF_009764475.1. Taxonomy (NCBI): domain Eukaryota; kingdom Metazoa; phylum Chordata; class Chondrichthyes; order Rhinopristiformes; family Pristidae; genus Pristis; species Pristis pectinata. Next base: position 71,739,183 of record NC_067408.1, on the reverse strand, counting down.
CAACTCAGTAAATACAAATTTGGAATAAAAAGGTAGTATCAGCAATGATAACCATGATACTCAGACTGTAATATAAACTTAAATTATTCACTGATATATTTGAGTGAAATCTGTCATTCTGCCCCAGTCTGGTCTGTAGCTTACTATTAACTGCTGTCTGAAATGGACTAGTAGACTATTCTGTTGTACTAAACAGGTACAAGAAGTAATAGTAAGTTAGATCAACCAGCTTTAGGTGTTGGATTTAGAAATACCAAATACACGTTCAGATCAGTCAACTTTGAATAGCCCTCTTCATTGTTGGCTGTAGATGTGATTTTGTTTGCTTCATTGACCAATGAAATGAGGACAATGCTGGAAAGCTAGCACTGTTACCTGAACCTAATTACCCATGAGAAGGTGTTGAGACACCTTCTTGAACTCTTGCAAACTATGTGATGAATATACTCCACAAGGATGCTAGGAGGGAGGCTTAGGATTTAAACCTAGTGATGACAAAGAAGGCAGGATATATATCCAGGATGTTGTGTAACTCAGAAGGGAACTTGCAAGAGATGGTGTTCCCATGAACCTGCTGCCCTATGTGGCAGAGTTGAGAGTTTGAGAAGTGCTGTTATAGAAGTCTTGGTGAGTTGCTGCAGTGCAGCCGATGTGCGTCACTGGCTGAGGGCTGAATGATCAAATTGGTGGATTGGGTGCCAATCAGGCAGGGTGCTTTATTCTGGATGATGTTGCATTTCCTGGATATTGGTGGAGTTGCAGTCATTCAAGCAAGTTGAGAGTTTTGCAACATGTTTCTGAAATGAATCAACAGCAATTTTTTTTTACAGAATGAAGTTTGATTTATTTGGAGAAGCAAGCTGAGTTATTGGGGAAGTCCCCTTATTTTTCCATTCGCCCTGAGTATGTAATGAAACAGTATGAGGATTTTATTTTCATATTAAGTAGGTGTGCACATTGCAGAGATGGGGGTTAATAGTTTCATTCACATGACAGTAAAAGACAGCTGGTAAGAGGTAAAGCTGATGTGAAGCATTTCATTATTTTACTTTTTAGCCTCTATCAAAATGCAGGGAGAAACAATCTGTCATTTAAAATGGGTTAGAAGGGAGTTGAGGAAACAGTTTTTCATCCAAGGAAAATGGTAGTCTGGTGCTGGGAAGTGAGGATGTTATCCTCATCACATGTATAAAGTTTGCGAAAGGGTACTTGATTTGCGACGACCTATAAGACTAAAGAATAAGACTGGGAGATAGGATTAGTCTGAAAAGCTATTTTTTGGCTAGCACAGATGTGATGGACCAAATGGCACCTCTCGTGCTCTAAATTTCTATAATCCTATTAACATGATTGAGTGGGTCTTTGGTACCAGCCCCTTAATTTTGAATGATTCAGAATATAAAGGGAGAGTTTCAGAAAGGTTCTCTGGAAATAGTTTGCATATTCTACCTGTGACCTCATGGGCTTTCACTGTGTGCTCCGGTTTCCTCCAACAGCCCAAAGATGTGCAGGTTGGTAGGTTAATTGGTCACTGTAAGTTGCCCCAAATGTGTAGATGAGTGGTAGAATATGGGGTGGGGGGCAGTTGATGGGAATATGGGATTAATGTAAATTTATGCTTGATAGACAGTGTGGACTGGGTGAGCTGAAGGGCCTGTTTTTGTGTTGAATGACTCTACATAGTTGCTGATATTTTCAGTGATAGTTTTGCAATTGCTTATCCAGATATGAAATGGTAATTCAATACTTTGTTATTTTTAACTACTTAACTGATATATTTTATCAGGACCAAAAACAGGAAAAGAAAGTTGTAAAAAAGCCTCAATTGACAATGATCTCTGAATGAGTGAGATGGCTAAATAATGGTCCATCTGTTCAGATAGATCCATCAGTTTTATGGTGAAAGGTATTGTTTTCACACACAGAACTGAAAAGATTGTCTTCATATGACTGAGCTTCCTTTTTCTTGAATTTAGTGTAAATAGTCTATTTATAGCACCAACGATCAATAAAAATAGATGTCAATAAAGCTGTCCAGCAAAATGGTAGTGTGTCTGTATGCTGCATTTTTGAAATATCACAGAAAGATACCCTTATGTATCAAATAACTATAGTTCCTATACTAATTATAAAACCTCAATATTAGCATGTAGTACTTTTAAATATTGCAACGAATCACATGCTGTTGTAAATTTCCAGCAATATGGCATGAAACCATTGGAAGACATTAACTTAGTAACAAAATAATGGTTATAAAAGCCATAGTTGCAGGCATACTGTAGAATATGAATCTATTTGGCACTAAAACACCATTCGTATCCTATTACGTTTATTATAGACCACCAAGCAGTGGAGTCAAAGAAAGTTATGAGATAGATAGAGCAATTTGTATAAACAGGGTGATATTAACAGATAAGTTTAATTTTCTAAAGATGAGTAAAGGTAATGTAAATTGGAAAGGAGAGGGAATTTTTGATTGTGCTTGGGATTGCTTCTGGTTAAGTATGGCTTTGGTCTAAAAAGAAAGCAGTTCAGGATCTACTCATTCAAAGTAAAATTGATCAAGGGGTAAGATAATAGGAGGAAGCAACAAGAGAATATAAGTCATAACATTATTAGGTTCAGACTTAAAGTGAAATAGAAAAGCAATGGATATAAGTGAAGATACTTGACTGGAAGAAAGCAAACATTAATGAGACAAAGAGGGGAATGGCACAATTAAGCTGGAAAATCATGGCAAAATGCGCCTTGGACAAACAAAGGATATATTTTAACAAAAACGGTACAAACTATTTTCTCAGAAATAAAGGAAGCAAAACAAAGGTGAAGTTCCTTGAATGAATGAGAAACATTAAAATGAAATTTAAATCCAAGATGTACGCAATATAATTAGCCAATAATATCATATTATATTAAGCAAAGGGAAAGTAAAACACATATTAAGCAGATACTAAGAGAATCTGGTGATTAATGTAAAATGATAAAACAAAAGATCAGTTAGCACAATGGTAGGATCAACTGTAAAAATAATCTCCCCATGGAGCAAAGGAGGAGTAGAGATTAAGTGGGTATTTTTTCTTTATTTTACTCAAATTCGTATGGTAGTGTAAATGAAGTGTTCAAGAACAAAAGGTGGAGAAGTAGGATATTATAGATGAACAGGAAGGTCTTAAAATACTGCAGGACCATTCAGTGGAAAAGACACAAGGCTTTGATGACTTACATTCTGGAATGCAGGGACAAAATCAAAGATGTAGTAATCGAAGGTCCTGCCACAGTCTGTAAATCATCCTTGCATATGAAAATCAAACTGCTAAAGACTTACTGGTGTCATGCTTTGATGCAAGAAAGAAAGAAGGAACTAAGTTAGGTAACTATGGACAAACTAACACTGAAGATGGCCCATTTTTCAGAAATAATAATAGAGTAAAATTAACATTCATGCAAGCACTTAAGAGAAAGGTCTGGATGAAGCTGCTGATAGAATTAGATGAAGGAGGGTGATATGAAGCTTATGAGGACCATACACACCATTATGAACCTGTTAGGCCAAGTGACCTTTTTCTCTGCCACTATTTCCATATAATTATATGAAAATTATATCCATTAATTCCACCAGAATGTTTTGATAATACAGTGGAATGTACCAACAAAAGAATGCAATGTTTTTGGATTTTCAAGTCAATTTTCTTTCCATATTTCTTACAATTTTCTCTTTGGACCTGTCAAAAAGGAAGGCTGTGATGAATTCAAGGCGTATCTTATTAATGAGAATGTTGTTAAATGCATAACTAGTCATTCGAAACTATTGAGTAATGTGTATGTATATTTTCTGACTGGAGGGATGTTAAAGTCCTCCAGGGGTCTCTCTGCTCTTACTTTATATGATCTGGACTAGAGCAGAGGAAAACTATGTGGATATTGATATTTGAAGACATCAGAGAAATAAGGAACATTGTTAGAATGCAGATGGGTTGTAAGCAACTCCAAGAAGTCAAAGTAAATGAAGCAGAGAAACGTTGGTTAAAATCTAATACAGAAAAAAAGATCTAACACACGTTGGGAGAAAAACTAGGTAAATACTTTCTAAAAAGTGAAACTCCAAAGGATTATTAGGAATGAGAGACTTAATGATTCTGTTGCATAAATTTTAAAGAGTGTAATGAAAAAATGATGAAAACTTAAAAACCATAGAAGGAGTCCTCAGCTTTATGAATAAGGCCATAGAATAGAAGTATAAAGAATCATTGGTTAATTTGAATAAATCGCCTGTTAATCCACAGCTCAAAGATTACAGAAAATCTTCCATTTGTACCATATAAGGAAACTGTATATCCATAGCTTATGATTATTAAAGCATTAAAATTATTGTTTTGTAATTATGGACTGGTTACAGAGGTTCCTAGTGTGGTACAAGCATTGTGCTGAGAGAATCAAAACAGAAAATCCCTCATCCTATGACTATGTTAGTCTACCCTATTTTAAGTAGGTGGTTGAGGGCCACAAGGAGCCTAGGGAAGAAGTTAACTCAAATGATTTCAAAGGTGAGGAAGGTCTAAAAAATGTCAGACTCCATTTTAACTCTATGTGGAAAATGGCAAGAAATTGCTGAGGTCACGAATGTACTATCCCAATTCTAGTAGCAAGAGAAGCATTGTGAGGTGGGGTGCAGGTGTTAACAACCTGACCTTACATGCATGTCACTGTTCTATTCCTCATAATAAATTGGTAGGAGTAAAGTAGCAGTTGGCTGGTGGCATGGTGGTTGACATGATCTCACCAAGAAATGAATGGATGGTTCCCTCTGTTCAACTGAGTCACGGAGAAGGAAATTCTGAAAACATCTTGCAATCTGATGGATGGTAAACCTGGGGTCTTGAATGTCTAAATTTTCCTTCTGAGGCCCAGAGGAGGAAGGTTTTTTTAGAACCACAGAAACATAGAACACTACAGCACAGAAAACAGGCCATTCGGCCCTTCTAGTCTGTGCTGAAACATTATTCCGCTAGTCCCATTTACCTGCACCAGTCCATAACCCTCCAGACCTCTCCCGTCCATGTATCTATCCATTTTATTCTTAAAACTTAAGAGTGAGCCCGCATTTACTACATCAGATGGCAGCCCCTTCCACTCTTACACTACTCTTTGAGTGAAGAAGTTCCTCCTAATGTTCCCCCTAACCTTTCACCCTAAAGCTATGTCCTCTTATGCTTATCTCTCCTAATCTAGGTGGAAAGAGCCTACTCACATTAACTCTGTCTATGCCCCTCAAAATTTTGTAAACCTCTATCAAATCTCCCCTCATTCTTCTATGCTCCAAGGAATAAAGACCTAACCTGTTCAATCTTTCCCTGTAACTCAACTCCTGAAGACCCAACAACATTCTAGTAAATCTCCTCTGCACTCTTTCAATCTTACTGATATCCTTCCTATAGTTAGGTGACCAGAACTGCACACAATACTCCAAATTTGGCCTCACCAATGACTTATACAACCTCACCATAACATCCCAACTCTTATACTCAATACTTTGATTTATGAATGCCAGGATGCCAAAAGCCTTCTTTACAACCCTGTCTACCTGTGACGCCATTTTCAGGGAATTATGTATCTGAATTCCCAGATCCCTTTGTTCCTTCGCACTCCTCAGTGCCCTACCATTTACTGTGTATGTCCTACCTTGATTTGTCCTTCCAAAATGCAACACCTCACACTTATCTGCATTAAATTCCATCTGCCATTTTCTGGCCCATTTTTCCAGTTGGTTCAGATCCCTCTGCAAGCTTTGAAAGCCTTCCTCGCTGTCCACTAGGCCTCCAATCTTAGTGTCATCAGCAAACTTGCTGATCCAATTTACCACATTATCATCTAGATCATTGATATAGACAACAAACAACAATGGCCCCAGCACAGATCCCTGAGGCACACCACTAGTCACAGGCCTCCAGTCTGAGAAACAATCATCCACTACCACTCTCTGTCTTCTCCCACACAGCCAATTTCGAATCCAGTTTACAACCTTTCCATGGATACCTAGTGACTTCTGAACTAACCTCCCATGTGGGACCTTGTCAAAGGCCTTACTAAAGTCCATGTAGACAACATCCACAGCCTTTCCTTCATCTACTTTCTTGGTAACCTCCTCAAAAAACTCCACAAGATTCATTAAACATGATCTACCATGCACAAAGCCATGCTGACTATCCTTAATCAGCCCTTGGCTGTCCAAGTACTTGTATATCCGATCTCTCAGAACACCTTCCAATAATTTACCTACTACTGATGTCAGGCTCACCGGCCTGTAATTACCTGGTTTACTTTTAGAGCCTTTTCAAACAACGGAACAACACAAGCTACCCTCCAGTCCTCTGGCACCGCACCCGTGGCTAAGGACATTTTAAATATATCTGCCAGGGCCCCTGCAATTTCTACACTGGTCTCTCTCAAGGTCCGAGGAAATATCTTGTCAGGCCCGGGGGATTTATCTACCTTTATTCGCTGTAAAGCAACAAGCACCTCCTCCTCTTTAATCTCTATATGTTCCATGACACCAGTGCTTGTTTCCCTTCCTTCCATATCCACTATGCCAGTTTCCTGAGTAAATACTGATGCAAAAAAACTGTTTAAGATCTCCCCCATCTCCTGAGGCTCCACACATAGACAACCACTCTGATCTTCTAGAGGACCAATTTTGTCCCTTACTATCCTTTTACTCTTAACATACTTGTAGAAACCCTTCGAGTTTACCTTCACATTATCTGCCAAAACAACCTCATGTCTTCTTTTTGCCTTCCTGATTTCCCTTTTTAGTATTTTCTTACATTTTCTATACTCTTCAAGTACCCCATTTTGTTCCTAGTTGCCTACACCTGCCTTACACCTCTCTCTTTTTCTTAACCAGAGCACCAATATCCCTTGAAAACCAAGGTTCTCTATGCTTGTTAATTTTGCCTTTAATCCTGGCAGGAACACGCAAACTCTGCACTCTCAAAATTTCGCCTTTGAAGGCCTTCCACTTACTGAGTACATCCTTGCCAGTAAACAACTTATCCCAATCCACTCTTCCTAGATCCTTTCTCATTTCCACAAAATTGGCCTTTCTCCAATTTAGAACCTCAGCTTGAGGACCAGACCCATCCTTATCCATAATTAACTTGAAACTAATGACATTATGGTCACTGGACCCAAAATGCTCACCTACACATACTTCTGTCACCTGACCTGTCTGGTTCCCTAATAGGAGATCAAGTATTGCATTCCCTCTCATTGGTACCTCTATATATTGATTTAGAAAACTTTCCTGAACACATTTGACAAATTCCAAGCCATCCAACCCTTTCACAGTGTGGGAGTCCCAGTCAATATGTGGAAAAGTTAAAATCCCCTACTATTACAACTTCCTGTTTCTTACATCGGTCTGCTATCTCACTACAGATTTATTCCTCCGATTCTCTCTGACTATTTGGCGGTCTATAATACAACCCTATTAGTGTGGCCACACCTTTCCTGTTCCTCAGCTCCACCCATATGGCCTCTGCAGACGAGCCCTCCGGGCTGTCCTGTCTAAGCACAGCTGTGATATTTTCCCTGGCTAGTAATGCCACTCCTCCCCCTTTCATCCCTCCCCCTCTATCACATCTGAAACAACGGAACCCCGGAACATTAAGCTGCCAGTCCTGCCCCTCCTGCAACCAAGTCTCACTAATAGCAATAATGTCGTAATCCCACGTGCCAATCCACGCCCGAAGCTCATCTGTCTTACCTACAATACTCCTTGCATTGAAATAGATGCACCTGAGAACATTTCTATCATGTACTAACCTTTGATTTCTGTCTATACCTGCAGTCCTCACATGACCACCCAGAGCAGCACTAGCAAACCTACCCACAAGTATGTTAGTCCCCCTCCAGTTCAAGTGCAAACCGTCCCTTCGGAACAGGTCCCACCTTCCCTGGAACAAAGCCCAATTGTCCAGAAACATGAAGCCCTCCCTCCTGCACCTTCTCCTTAGCCACATATTTAGCTGCATGATCCTCCTATTTCTAACCTCACTAGCATGTGGCATGGGTAGTAATCCTGAGATTGCAACCCTGGAGGTCTTGTCCTTCAACTTTGCACCTAATTCTCTAAAGTCTCTTTACAGGACCTCCTCCTCCTTCCTATCCATGTCATTGGTCCCTACGTGGACCACGACACCTGGTTGCTCACCCTCCCTCCTGAGAATATCGAGAACTCGATCTGAGATATCACAGACCCTGGCACCAGGGAGGCAACAGACCATCCGGGATTCTCGATCTCTCCCACAGAACCTCCTATCTGTCCCCCTAACTATCGAATCCTCTATCACTACTGCTCTGCTCTTTTCCCTCCTTCATTTCTGAGCTGAGGGTCCCGCCTCGGTGCCAGAGATGTGACCACTACCACTTGTCCCTGGTAGGTCGTCCCCACCAGCAGTATCCAAAATGGTATACTTATTGTTGATGGTAACGGCCACAGGGGTGCTCTGCTCTTTCTGTCTATACTCCTTCCCTTTCATAACAGTCACCCAGCTACCTGCCTCATGTCTATGTCTACCTCTGCCTCACGAATGATCTGAAGTTCATCCAGCTTCCTGCTCCAGTTCCCTAACACGGTTTGTCAGGAGCTGCAGCTGGATGCACCTTTTACTGGTGCAGTCATCAGGGACAAATGTGCTGTCCCTGACTTCCCACATACTGCATATGGAGCACACGACTGCCCTAACTGCTGCCTTCATTACCTACTCCTACATTAATTAAATTAAATGAACTTACCTGGCCTTACCTCTCTGGGTGCAAGCTCTTCCTCAGCCTCTGCACGCCAAAGCCTCTCGAGCCAAAGCCTCAGAGCTCCACTCCTACCCTGAGCCGCTCCTCACTGGCCGCTCTTCTTCAGTTACCCCTCCTTATATTTGTACCTGCTGATTATCTCAAGTACTCACTCCCTCTAATTAACCATTCAACACTCTGTTTTAAATACTCAACCCCTACCTGCTAGAGACCCACTGCTCCAACGGCTTCCAGGCCGATCCTGTAAGGGAAGAGCCCAGGCAAAAACTCACAGCTTTTTAAATACTCAGCCCCTACCTGCTAGAGACATATAATAGTAAAAAATATTAAAAATAACAGAGACATTTTGGGCACTTTCAGATCTGTCTCTACTTGCTAGTTGGACAGTTTCTTTTCTGCTCTGGCCCATATTGTTGGGCCTGGGTGCGGCTTCACGTTCATAGATTTATATGGAAAGTGCAGCAGAGAAAGAGGTTACTTGGCCTAACAGGTTCATAATGGTGTTTCTGTTTCTCATAAGCTTCATATGTACTACCAGAGTTTGATTTATCTGTTTGAAGGACCCTGCTTAGGTGCCTCCTGCATGTTCCAAATGCAAGCTAAAGTTGTGGTCTGCCAATCTACGTGAGACTTCAGTGGGTGAGTGCGAGACCGATTGTAAGTGCTCAGCCTGTTTAAGGTGGGTTAAAGTTGCTCATTTTATTAGAACAGGGAAAGGTAAGCAAAGCTGTGACAGAATTGTTCAAAATCAAAGTTGCATTTGATGAGGCAAAAGGTGATTTAAAAGTCCACGAATTAACACAAAGAGATTAATTTAAGGTCATCACCAAAAGGAAATGTGTAGCTATCACTTGCGTCAAATAGCATCTCCCGAACTGCAGCCTGTACCACCAAGAAGCACCAAGGCAAAAGGATAATGAGAACCCCACCACTTGCAGACTCCCCTCCAAGTTGTGCACCATGCTGACTGGTTCTCCTAGCACAATACACGCTGGCAACTTGTGCATCCAAACTATAATTTTAGTCCACCGATGAGCGATCATGAGCTGGGAAATACAGTTTCCTTATACCTATATATGAGGGTCTTAATGTGGCTGAATTGAAATTGCAGTAACGCTGTGAGCAAAGACATATGGTCACTGCACAACTCAAGCATAATTAAGAATGAGCAATAATTGTGGACCTTGTCAGTGATGCCCACAGCCTGTAAATGTTTTAATCAACTTACCCATCACTGTGTTTGCCAATGAAAAGTAACATGTTAATTCTGCCTATGTTATTTCATCATCCTATTGTGATTTTTCTCTATTCTGGAAATTTTGCCTGCATGTCACTATCTAGTCCCTTTTGCTGATTCACGCAAACCTCCTTTAACATTCCTAAGTCCTTTGAATGCATTGTTGCCTCACAAACCCTTATCTATTTTCCAACAACTCTGTGGTTGCATCAAGTTCACAGCCCTGCCACAGAACTGAAGCAGCCCTTCTCAAAGTCACAAATGACTTGTGACCATGGTAAAATATCACTCTATATTTCCCTTCAACTTTCCTTCAGCATTTGACATGGTTGACCAAAGAACCTCTTCCATCATCTTTTCTGTTGTCCAGTCAGGTAGTATTGCTCTTGTTTGATTCCAGTCCTATCCTAAATGCTTCGAATAATTTCTCTTCCCATTGCAGCCCTACTACTTCTTGAGTAACCAGAGTCTTAAGTTTGGTTTCCTACTGAATGTCATCCATCCACTGCTCCTACTCCCCTCCCACCTATTACTCTGATTTGTCTTAATTCTTGTTCAGCTCCAGTATTGGACGAAGCAATCCTCTCATTTTTGGGACTGCCAAAATCTTTGCTGAAGCTCTCATAAATGTCAACAATTATTTCAATGCTCTCTTGGTTGGGCTCCCATGTTGTGAAGTCATCCAAAGTTCTGCAGCCCATAAACCAGTATTTCAGCATCACCCTTGTGCTTGCTGACCTGCACGGCAATTGATCTGCTGATGCCTCAGTTTGAATATTCTCATCTTTACATTCAAATCCCCTTTTTGTGCATCCTTCCTTAGCCTTAACAGTGTCTAAGATTTCTGCATTCTTCCAGTTATGGGCCCATGTGCATCTCTGTCTTCTTCTCCTCCGTTAAGGCACTTCTTAAAAGCTACTCTTTGATTGAAGTTTCAGTTATCTGTGCCAGTATTTCCTTATGTGATACCTGTATCCTTTCTCATGTCTGTTAACATTCCTATGAGCTGTTTAAGGATGTTTCACTACATTCAATCCCAACTCAATGGGCCGAATGGCCTACCTCTGCTCCCTTGTCTTGTGATCTTTGTGCTATTGTGCAGAATAATTTCTTACCATCTACCAAGTGTCTTTCATATTTGAACTTATGCTGCTTGGATCTATCCCCACAGCTGAATTTAATATACCTTGGTGTTATTTATCTCTGGGTGTTAACACTCTTCTAGATTTCGGTCTTTACTGTTGACTCTCAGGCACCTCCTTTCCTGATTAAAAATCCATTGTCTCTCCTGTCTTTCCTGATCTCTGAACTCTGGAGGATTAGTTTATGGTTCCTCTGTGAACTGCTTCAGTACTTGAATTTCTCAAATGTTTACCAATGCTGAGAACCATACCCAATATGCTGCCAGCTTTAGTGGCTGCTATTAGCTTTGCTTGATATTGATCAGGTGTACTTACTTACCATTGAGTCCACTAAGACTACTTCATTCTTAGATTAATCAGTACACTGCACTAGAAAAGAGAAGATAGAATTCAGCCTCAGTGGTATTTTATAATAGATTGACATTACTGCCGGGTTTGATGGATGGGACACTGCTTTCCTACAATGATAAATTCTTTTGCTTACCTTTTCTTTGAGTCTTCACTTTTGTCCTACTCCACCATCTTACCACTTTGGCTAAGGGAGAGAGAATGGTTTGGCTTCTATGCTTGTTCCTTGTTACTTATAATGGCACGGAAACTTGCATTGAAGTTGCTCTTTTCAACGATGTAACTTTGTTAATTTTGCATGGTTTTAGTATCAAAATAATGTAAGGCTCATTGAGAAGTGCACTATTGTATGTTCTCTGCAGGATAAATTTGCTTTCCTCTGTTATTACACACTTATCGGTCTTAATTAAAGAAATGCATGGGTAAAGAAGAACATTCGAGTAAAGGACTTGCTGAAAATAGTAAAATGATTCAACAAATTGGGTTGCTGCCAGTCTACAATGAAGCCCATCAGTAAACTTATTGTATCAGTGTAGCTTATGTTGCTGTAATAAAGTTATAAATGATGCATTTATTAATTCCCTTTGCTTTAACCTGTCCTGGAAGAAACCAGTGCAAGCCAAAGCAAAACTGTTTAAAGCTTTGCTTAACTATTGCAGTTGGATCGTTTGGGGAGTTAGACTTATCCCTGGCCTTATTTTTCCAGAGATCCGTCCAAATTGACCTAATGTGGATGAGATCATTCAGCTCTTATTTTACCACAGTTTGTATGCCTTCTTGTAGAATGGTGACCAGAAGTATACACAATACGTCATCTGTGGCTAAACCAATGTTTTATAAAGTCGTACTGTAGCTTCCCTGCTCTTATGTTCGATGCCCTGACTAATATTATCTTCCTGTAACATAAGAGCTAGGAAGTGGGATTATTGTAGTTAGGTAACTGTTGGTTGGCATGGACTTTTGCAATGGAAATCGGCCTTTCCTCAATCCAGCTCCTTAACTTCTGGACTGTCCTTGTCCCTTTCCAGGACTACCTTAAAACTAACAGATATGGTCACTATCTCCAAAGTGCTTTCCCACTGACACTTGCCTGGCTACAGTCCCTAAAATTAGGTCCAGTACTGCTCTTTCTCTGATTGGACTAACTACAGCTGGGGGTAATTACATGCTCAGAAGTCTCTCCCGGATTCACTTTAAAAATTCTACCCCCACTGAGCCTTTCACACTAAAATGATCCCAACTTATATTGGAGATTTTGAAATCCCCCGCAATGATAACCCTATTACTCTTGCATCTCTCTGTAATCTATCTATGTATCTGCTCCTCTATTTCATGCTGACTGTTAGGAGGCTTGTTGCATACCCAAGCAAAGAAATTGCCCCTTGTTTCTTCCTAAGTTGTACCCATATGGTCTCAGGATAGAATATCCTTCCTTAAAACTGAACTCCTTAATCAAAACTGCAATGGTCACCTCCCCTTTTATGTTACCACTCCCCGCCCCCCAACGCCTCAAGATTTCATACCCTGGAGTTGCCAGTTCTTCTGTCATTCAACCATGTTTCTGTGATAGCAACAATATCATGTTAAAGATGTAAGGTAGAGAAACCCACCTGTTGTCACTCACTCACTCACTCACTCACTCACTCACTCACTCACTCACTCACTCACTCACTCACTCACTCACGTAGCAAAGCCCACAAGCCAAGATCTGCTGTTATGTGAGGTCAGAGTTTAAAGAACGCAAGGGTCAATCCTGTAAAGGCTTTCTGTCACTGGGGAGAGAATAACTTGGGGATCTGTGATAGGGAAAAACATTTGGTTCCTATTTTTGCCTGATGACAATGGAAAGAAATCAGTAATTGGAGATGGGTAGGGTATCAGTAATGATCCAACTCTAACCTTCGACATTGCTGCGACTCTAAGGCATTGGGTGATTTTTAAATATGAGCACATGGTCTGGACAAGTGCACAGCAAACATTACCATAGATCTTATCATTATGATCAGCCAGGCCAGGCATATTGGACCAAAGCAGAGGGAGGGTGTAGAGGAGAGTTGGAATCTGTAGCAATTCCTCCAATATGTGCTAGAATCACCCTTCTGCCAAAATGAATAAACAAGATTAGAAAATTCAAACCTCTTTAATGTGGCTGCCAGTGGAAGGTAGCGTCCAAGAATTGCAGCTCAACAAATTCACCTGAGAAATTGCCTTACAAGGTTGCTTCTCCAGTGAGGGCCATGAATAATAAATTCTTGGAGAGATGTTCATTGCAGACAAGACTTTAATTAGTGTTGAGATCTCACCCCACCAGCAGATCCTTTCAAGCCAGCAGGTGTAAAATGATAAACCAACTTGCCTCCACTTCTCCAGCCAAGAGGTCACTGGGAAGGGCACCAGCTGGAAACGAAGGAGAAGTTCAGCTTATCTGGTGTTCGAGGGAGAGAAGAGTGAGGGAACAGACCTTTGAGGTCGGAGAAGAATGTGTCTCTGTGAAAGTTTGGAGAACATGATGAGTTACATGAAAAGTTTAAGACCAGGCTTAAGGGGGAAATCAGGAGGGCAAAAAGAGGGTATGAGATGGATCTGGCAGGTAGAGTTAAAGATAATCCCAAGAGGTTCTTCTATTATATTAACAGTAAGAGGGTGACTAGGGAGAGATTAGGTCCTGTAGATTACAACAGGATATTGACAGAATGCAGAGCTGGGCTGAGAAGTGGCTGATGGAGTTCAACCCAGATAAGTGTGAAGTGATACACTTCGGGAGATCGAATTCAAAGGCACAATACAAGGTTAATGGCAGGACTCTTAGCAGTGTGGAGGAACAGAGGGATCTTGGGGTCCATGTCCATAGATCCCTCAAGGTTGCCATGCAGGTCGATAGGGTTGTTAAAAAGGCATATGGAGTGTTAGCCTTCATTAGTCGGGGTAAGTTCTAAAGCCGTGAGGTGATGTTGGAGCTCTATAGAACTCTGGTCAGACCATACTTGGAGTATTGTGTTCAGTTCTGGTTGCCTCATTATAGAAAGGATGTGGAAGCTTTAGAGACGGTGCAGAGGAGATTTACCAGGATATTGCCTGGATTGGAGAGCATGTCTTATGAGGATAGGTTGAGTGAGCTAGGGCTTTTCTCTTTGGAGAGAAGGAGGATGAGAGGTGACTCGATAAAGGTGTACAAGGCATAGATCGAGTGGACAGTCAGAGATGTTTTCCTAGGGCGACAATGGCTAACACGAGGGGACATAATTTTAAGGTGATTGGAGGAGGGTATAAAGGGGATGTCAGGGGTAGGTTTTTTTTACACAGAGAGTGGTGGGTGCATGGAATGCACTGCCATCAGAGGTTGTGGGGGCAGATGCATTAGGGACATTTAAGAGACTCTTAGATAGACAAATGAATGATAGAAAAATAGGGGGCTATGTGGGAGGGAAGGGTTAAATAGATCTTAGAGCAGGATAAAATGTCAGCACAACTTGTTGGCCAAAGGGCCTGTACTGTGCTGTAGTGTTCTATGTTCTCTTAAAGACCATCAGGGCCACCTAAGTGTGGATCCGCAGGAGATGGCTGAGATATTTAATGTCAATTTCTCCCTGGTATTTACTAAGGAGAACGTCATGGATGCCAGAGAAATGAGGGTAATAAGTAGTGATGTCTTGGATAGTATACATATGATGAGGAAGGAGGTATTTGCCTTGAAGCTCATTAAGGTGGGCAAATCCCCAGGACCTGACCAAGTGCACTCCCAGACTTTATGGAAAGCCAGGGAAGAAACTGCAGAGGCCCTTGTAGAGATATTTGCTTCATTGTTAGCCACTGGCGAAGTTCCAGAAGACTGGAGGGTGGCTAATGTTGTTCCATGTTCAAGAAGGGTAGCAAGGACAGGCCAGGAAACTACATGCTGGTGAGTCTGGCTTCAGTTGTAGGGAAGTTACTGGAGGGAATTCTGAGGGACAAGATCTCCCATCACTTGGATAGTCAAGGCCTGATCAGGAATAGTCAGCATGGTTTTGTGCGTGGTTGGCCATGTCTGAGGAATCTTTTGGAGTTTTTCGAAGCGGTACCTAAGGGGATAGATGAAGGTAGGGCAGTGGATGTTGTCTATATGGACTTTAGTAAGGCCTTTGACAAGGTCCCACATGGCAGACTGATCTGGAAGGTTAGGTCGCATGGGATTCAGAATTGGCTCGATGATGGGAAGCAGAGGGTGATGGTTGAAGGTTGATTCTCCGACTGGAGGCCTGTGAGTAGTGGGGTGCCCTAGGGGTCAGTGTTGGGACCTCTGTTATTCATTATTTATGTAAATGATTTGGATATGAATGTCAGGGCACAATTAGCAAGTTTGCTGATGATACTAAATTAGGGGATCTTGTTGACAGTGAAGCAGGTTACAATGAATTGCAAAGAGATCTTGATCAGTTTGGGAGATGGGCTGAGGAATGGCTAATGGATTTCGACTTAGATAAATGTGAGGTGATGCATTTTCGACATTTAAACCGGTGTAGGACTTATACAGTGAATGGCAGGGCACTGACGAGTGGTGGACAGGGTGGTGAAGAAGGTGTTTAGCATGCTGGCCTTCATCCGTCGGGGCATCGAGTTTAGGAGTAGGGACATTATGTTGCAGTTATTTAAGTCGTAGGTGAGGCCATACTTGGAGTTATGGGGAACAGTTTTGGTCGCCTTGTTATAGGACAAATATTGTCAAGCTGGAGAGGATGCAGAAGAGATTTACAAGGATGCTGCCTGGACTGGAGGGCCTGAGTTATAGGGAAAGGTTGGCCACGCTGGATCTTTATTCCTTGGAGCATAGGAGAATGAGGAGTGGTTTCTGTGTGTAAACCATCCTTGTATTGTTTTAAACTTGTTTTTGACCAATTTCACCATTTTATACAGGGACCATATTCTGTGCTAAGAGTAGGTGTAATATTTTAGTGAAACAGAAAAAGGTGAAGTCTAATTTCTAGGCTTTGGATTTTCCTTTCACACTTATATGTATTTTTGTTCTCCAATGCAAGAGTGCAGCTAAAGTTGTAATGCACATAATCTAATTTTACATGTTAGACTCCTTCTCGCATTTTCGCCTTAGTCTGAGGGATTAGCCAGTTTTTTTGTTTGTTTTTTGCTGTTTTCCTGCTATTTTTAGTTGGCATTCAGGTACTGAGCTTGAAGTTCAGTATCAAACCTTGAATTCAATGGTAACTTACAAAACCCATTCTTTTTTATGTCATTAGAGGTTTTCTGTCTCTTTAACTGCCTCATTTGCTGTAGCTTCCAATGGTAGTACCTTAGGAATTTCCTCCTTGATAGTGGGAACATTCCTTTTGATCATTTTGGGCTTCTGTGCATAAGGTAGAGGCACTCCCAAATTCTGTTAGAGTTTCTGGAATCTTGCCAAGAGCCCACCAAACATTGTCATGAACCGCAACCTGGGAAAGTAAGTCAAGATTGTTTTAGTTTTGGAAAGGAAGGCAGAAGTTAGAGGAACGCTTTGCCCAATATTTGGAAAAGGAACAATATATTGGATAACCTGCTCCTCCTTGTGCACCGATCGGAGGTTCAAGAAGAACTTTAGAAGAATCATGTCCCATTATTAGTTGTGGGTTGACGTTTGATTGAAGTACGCTTCTATGAGTGATACCCTACCCTATATCTAGCTTTCTTATCTAGCTTTGATATTAAATCTTGATTTGTCATTTGGTTATGTGTAATAGCTTAGACAAATTTGATTCTATCCTGATCCAACTTCCACATATCCACTTTTTCACTGGAAGTCTCTAGATAACTTTTAGGAATGAGAATATAAGCTCATGGGGTGGCACGATGGTGCAGCTAGTACAGCTCCTGTGACCTCAGTTCAGTCCTGACCTCCAGTGCTATCTGTGTGGACTGTGCATGTTCTCCCTATGATCTTGTAGGTTTCTTCCAGTTTCCTCCCACAGTCAAAGACGTGTAGGCTGGTAGGTTAATTAGCCATTGTGAATTGACCCAAGTGTGCAAATGAGTGGTAGCATTTGGGAGGGCAGTTGATGGAATTGGGGTGGGGGAGAATAAAAAAAATGGGCTGGAGTAGGATTAGTGTCAACATGAGTGCTTGATGGTCGATGTGGACTCAATGGGCTTGTTTCGCTGCTGTATGTCTCTGTGTGACTCCATTACTCAATGATTATAATTTGCCCTTCATTACACAGGTTTTGAGACAGCTAGTGGTCTCCTGATCGATTCAGGTGTGAGCACTGCATCTCGAGAAGGATGTATTTTCCTTGGTGTGTGGAATGCAGATCTACTAGAATTATATCAGGCCTGAAAGAGTTAAATTATGAGGCCCAATTATATACACTAAGCCTGTTCTCTTGAATGTGGAAGGGGTGATCGAAATGAGTTGCTGAAAATAAATGAATTTGAATGCGTTCTTTCCTCACTTTACCAATGCTTTACCAAGGCAACCTTTGAGTCACACATCAAATCCAAAAAGCAACATGTTCCTGAAGTAAAATTTCAATGTTTTCTCCTTTGATCAGTGAGGTTACCCAGCTGTACCTGAACCCTACAGAGCAGAATGATGCCAGGTTTAATTCCCAGTCTTTTCTGAATTAACTAGCATTGATAAGGGAGGTGCCATGATAAGCCTGCTGTGTTACTCAGTGAATCATGGCTGATCTGTATTTACATTCCAGTCAGCCATCTTAGCTCTATAGGTCCATATTCCTCAGCATTAACATGGAGGTGGAGAAGGTTAGAAATCAGGGATGAGTGGGTGAGATCAGAAGGGTTCTGTCAGGCTGAGGTTGGGAAGTAGGGAGGTGCAGTAAAAAAGGGTTTGGACCCAGAGACATGGAGTTCAGAGGAGAAAAGGATTGGGACCAATGGGGGTGGGTGGGAAATAAGGGAACTGAAAAAGGTTGGGCAGTGTGAGCTTGTGGCTTGGGAAGAATCCTGCAGGAATACAGGTTAGTTTGGCAAGCCCAAAGTGATATGATTGTGCTCTACTGGTCCCACAAGCAGTGCTGTGGAGGCATTTGGAGACACAAGAGACTGCAGATGCTGGAAGTCTGGATCCACCTATCACCTGCCAGTTCTTGCTCCATCCCTTCCCCCCATCTTTTTATACTGGCATTCACCCCTCTTTCTTTCCAGTCCTGATGAAGGGTCTCAACCTGAAGCGTCAACTGTCCATTTCCCTCCATAGATGCTGCCGGGCCCGCTGAGTTCCTCCAGCTTTTTGTGTGTGCTGTGGAGGCATTTGCCTGCTGGAGCCAACACTCTCTGATGGGCTTTGCTAACCAGGGTTAAATTTAAGATGGAGGTCAAATTTGAGGTTTGTAGCGTCATTAAAATACTTAAGTAATTAGTACTACTTCTGGGAGGTTAAAACCAGAAGTAAGGACATTTGATGTGGGCTTAGTTTGGTTCTGAGATTCTTAACATCCCACTAGACACAAATCCACCCATTTTGGGAGTTGAGAGTCTCTCCCCAGCACAGTAATTCACTTTGATGTGCCCAATAATTTATAAGATATTAGTTAAATAATAAATAATTTAACTGGATGTAAAATGTTGGGCCAAACGGATTCTGAGTGCTACCAGCAAAATAACCAATGCAAAGGAGTTCTGATAGAAACAAATACTTCATTGAGTGTAAATTAACATGCTTCCAGCTAAACTTCATTAATGCAATATAAATGATTTGTAAAATGCTACTTTTTAAGCATATAAATTATTGTTTATATTTATCACTTCACTCAAGTATGGATTTAATGAGAGCATTTGGTGATGCCAAGAGAAGAACTTGAAAACCAGCAATAAATATATATTTCTATTTTCAAGCACAAAACATGTACTGATTTGAGAAAGCCTTGCAGTTGTAGTGGGGACAAGGGGTGACAATGATTCAGCACAGTTGAGATAACAAAAGACATGCTCAGCGATTTCTATAGCCGTCCTCCACTCTGCCACCCCCACCCTTATTTTAAAAAAGTACTTTGTGTGATGGTGGACAAAGAGGAGATGATGAATAGCAGACGGCTAGAAAAGGCAACAGACTTAAGGAGTTGTTTGAAGCTAAAAGAAGAATGTGTTGAGGGAAAGGGATCCAAAGACCAGGATTGTTGTTGGCCAAAGACTGACTACTGTTCATGGAGAATAAAGCCAATGATGGAGGGAAGCTCTATCCAATAATCTGCTGGTGAGAAAGTTGTGCCTAGTGGAGTAGGCCGAGGACATCAAAAAGTTTAATGGAACAGTGCTGTGTGGGACTTTGTGGGAGAAGCTGGCCTCTATCTGTCTGAAATGAAGAGGTGCATAATTGTTTTGGGAAGTTAAGTTCAGGGCAGGTATGAATGATGTTTTACAGGTAGAAGAAAAGCCTTGATTAGGAAGTCAAGGGACGCTTTTGAGTTCAGGTTATTCATCTCTGAGCTCAGACGTGTGCGGCTCTGGGAACGAAGGCGGAAGCTGCTGCGGTAAATCCAGGATTTGGGTGATTCTAGGAGCTAAGAGCTGGTCTCAGTTCTACGGACATTCAACTGGAGGAAATTTCAACTCATCCAAATTTTTATGTTGAATGGGCAATGGGAAAGAGTTGTTGCAATCCTGGAATTAGTGGAGGAAACATTGCACTAGGACTGATACACTAGGACACACACCAATCATTTGAGTGATGTCTGAGAAATGTACTGAGCAAGTGAATATATAATGCTTTGGGATCTAAGCTGGTATTTTATTTTTAAACATCATCACCTTTTAACTGCAATGGTCTTATGATGTATCAGCAGACACCATTTTCGTCCTCACAATCAGCCAGCATAATTACTTCAGACCTAAACTGTTGTTACGTTACAGTGAAGCAGTAGCAACCATGAGCACAACTTCTAATTGTAACAGTCTTATATCACAGCTCTTAGTGCAGCCTTTGGCAATTGCAAAACCATTATATCATTCTGAAATTTTCTATTTTTTCCATTATTTTTGTACTGATTATCTAAAATATGTGATAATAAACAACATATTTTATGGAAGTTATGGTTTAAATATAAATTAAGTTACAGAACATGTTACAAAAAATCAAGTACTGCCTTCATGCTTTTGAGCATGAAGTACTTTCTTCAAGCTCAAAGGTATGGTTTTGAGTGATACTATAAATAGAAAATTAAGTCTTAGGATGATAATCTTTCATCAAACCAAAGTAGATTTCTTAGTGAACTCTTGATTGTCACAGCTTTGTATGTTGCTTATTGATATCAATTATCTTCTGAAGGTTTCAGTGTAATGTTTAATCAAAAACTGCCTTCATGAATTTAGGCTCATGCACCTCTAACCAAGTTACAGCTACAAGGCTGGCATCATCTGACAATGTGAATATCCTGGTGACTAAAAGTAGGTCAAATCCAATGCAGCCAGTTACTGCCTCATCAATCTGCCCTCAATCTTCAACAAAGTGATGGAAGGCATCATCAACAGTGTGGTTAACCAGCTTGTGTTCACCAGGAATATATTAACTGATATTCAGGCATTCCACTGCCATTACTGTTTCAACGTTATTACTATCCTGAACTAAACATGAATAAAAATAAAATAGGAAAACTAAAGAGGTGTGAATGACTATCCTTGATGTGAAGACAGCCTTTGGCTGAGATTGGTACCAATACTCATTGACTTCAATGTAAAATAGCAATCAATGAGTATTTGGAAGAAAACCATCCACTGGCAAGAATCATACTTTGCACAAAGGAAGGTGACTGTGGTTGTTGGAAGTCAATCACCTTAGCCCCAAGGCTTTGCTGCAACAGCAGTTTCTTACACCCAGTGAATAATCTTTCAGCTGTAGAATCAGTGACCATCTACCAATGTAAGGTCAGGATGGGGGATATTTACTGATTATTGCAACATTTGGTTCTAAGTACAACTCCTCAGGTAATATGCCCACCTGTTGGAAGATGGCATTGATGCTTCAGTTAGTAGCTTCTGAGTACAACTCCTCAGGTAACATGCCCACCTGTCGGAAGATGGCGTTAATGCTTCAGTTAGTAGGTGGCAAATACAGTTTATACTATAGAAGAATCACAAAACAGGCACATCCAACTGGAAAGTTTATACATTTCCCCATCTCCTCTCGGCAACTTCTACCCAGTTTCTTCAACCCTCAAACTCACTTCCCACCAAGTCCCTCCTAATGTCAGCATTCTGGACAATGGGCATAATTATTATCCAGAAACGTAAATAGTCCAGCCACAGAACAAGCAGTTCAGAGATTAGGTAACATCTGTTCACGCCTGAGTCCTCAAATCTGTTCTGCTACTTACAGAGAACTAAAGAGGAGTGTGAAACTTTCTGTTTGCCTGGATGAGTGTAGCTTGAACAGCACTCATGAAGCTTAACACCAAATGAAACTAACCTACTTGATGTACCCCACCCATCACCTTAAACATTCACTCCCTCTAACTCAGTCATGCTGCAGCCACAGAGTAAACCAAGGGCAAGATGCATGGCAACAACTTTCCAAGACTTGTCAGACAACATCTTCCAAACCATCAACCTCAAGGGCAGCAACTACTTGTGAACATTTACCATCTACAAGTTCCTCTCCAAGTCACATACCATTTTGACTTGGGAACATAAGTGCTGTTCCTTCAGTATCACTGGAATGTCTTTCCATGCAGCACTTTGGGAATATCTTCACCACATGGACTGCTGCAGTTCAAGAAGACGGCACCCTACCACCTTCTCAAGAGAAACTTGGAATGGGAACTAAGTGCTGACTTTCTTGGTGATTCTTACATTTTGTGAATGGGTACAGAAAAGACTTTTCTAGTTACAAATCTGTAAAGCATCCTAACATCCCAATATTTAGCAAAGTTTAAAAAAAACCTTTCTGTTTCCCATTGAATCTTAGAATTAAATGTTATAAAGAGCAACACAAGCAAACTGCTTACTATTAAAAGTAAAACCAATTTTTATATACTTTTCTGCTTCTTTGAATGAGTATGGTGCACCAGTTATAAGTATGTTGAACCCCACCAGCATAGTTCTGGTAATCATTCCTCGTCAGAGTAAAGAGTTTACAACCTGCTTCATGCTCTCTGCAAATCTGCATTGAGCTGATCCTTTGGTGCGTATGAGGGTAGCATACTCAATTTCCCCTCTTTTCCAATACTTGAGTACCATACTCACATTCAGTTGCACTGTAGCTGCAGAAGGTATATCAATCAGTGCCTAGGGAAGTGTATGGTTATGCACTTTGGCAGAAGGAATAAAGGTGTAGACTATTTTCTAAATGGAGAGCACATTCAGAAATTGGAGGTGCAAAGGGACTTGGGAGTCCTAGTGCAGGATTCCCTAAAGGTTAACTTGCAGGCTGAGTTGGTGATAAGGAAGACAAATGCAATGTTAACATTCATTTCAAGATGACTAGAATATAAAAGCAAGGATGTAATGCTGAGGCTTTATAAGGTGTTGGTCAGACCACATTTGGAGTATTGTGAGCAGTTTTGGGCCCCATATTTAAGGAAGGATGTGCTGGAGAGGGTCCAGAGGAGGTTTACAAGAATGATTCTGGGAATGAAAGGGTTAACATATGAGGAGCATTTGGTGGCTCTGGGCCTGTGCTTGCTGGAGTTTAGAAGGATGGGGGGGGGGGGGAGTGGGGGGTGGAATCTCATCGAAACCTACCGAATATTGAAAGGCCTGGATAGAGTGGACGTGGAGAGGGGGCGTGGAGAGGATGTTTCCTGTAGTGGCAGAGTCTAGGACCAGAGGGCACAGCTTCAGAATAGAAGGATGTCCCTTCAGAACAGAGATAAGGAGGAATTTCTTTAGCCAGAGGGTGGTAAATCTGTGAAATTCATTGACACAGATGGCTGTGGAGGCCAAGTCATTGGGTACATTTAAAGCGGAGGTTCATAGGTTCTCGATTAGTGAGAGCATCAAAGGTTACAGGGAGAAGGCAAGAGAATGGGGTTGAGAGGGAAAAATAAATCAGCCATGATCAAATGGCAGAGCAGGCTTGATGGGCCGAATGGCCTAATTCTGCTCCTATGTCTTATGGTCTTCTTTGTTCAATGATCGTTGAATAAAAGCTATTTCCATGAAAATTGTCAGTAAGTATTTGTCATGGAAAATTTACTTCAGTGCAGTAAGCACACAACACTGTGGGTGTGATTTTTTTGCAATGTAGTTCTAAGGCAAGGTTATACCAGGTTGTATTTCTTGGATACCGGCTGACCTCCTGCACATTTCCAACATATTGTGCTTTCATTTCGGATCTCAATCATTTGTAGTTTTTCCTCTTTAGCTTTAGCTGCAACTGATCATTGATGGAGAAACTCAGGCAGCCTTAACGGGCTTGCAGTAAATTAACTAAAGCTGGATGAACAGCACCACCCACCTCCCATTCTCCTTCTCTCCTTGGTGCAAACTCTGAAGCAAACTGGAAATTAAACCAACTGTGCAATCTGAGGGAAGAGCCAGGAAGATCTACCACAGTGAAAATTGCTGTGCTGCCATTATCATTCATCCACCTCTATCTACATAGATCTCTGTTAGGCAAGTTTCGTAAGGGTGATGGACCAAAGGACAATAGATGAAAATATAGACAAACTATTTCTCAGACCAACTAAGTGGTGGAACTGACTTGATGGACTAAATGGCTTATGCTGTTCCTCATAGTACCACTGAACTTGTTTCACATCCATTCTTTGTTACCTCATGTGAGACCAGGCAGTGAATGATTCTAACATATCTGTTTAGATATTTTAAACAACATTAATTAGTATAGAGATTATAAACTGAAAGATCTGCATTTTTATGGTATGGTATATGCCACATACTTGGATGTTCCAATGCACTACCCAATAAAGTACATTTTTGAAGTGTAGTAATGCAGGAATTACAATAGCTGTTTTGTAGCCAACATTTCCACAAAAAACAGTGCTATAATGGCCAGATAATACTTTCTTTTCACCAACAGTGATAAAGGAATAAATAAGGGCCAAGATGCCACTGAATTATATAATACCAAATTATATAGTACATACCTCCCTGAAAGTGGCAACACAGGTATACAGGGTGTTGATGAAGGCATATAGCCTTCATTAGCTAAGGCACTGCGTAAAAGTGTTGAGATGTCATGTTATAGTTGTTCAAAACGTTGGTTAGGTCACTCTTAGAGTACTGTGTGCAGTTCTAGTCACCACAGTATAGGAAGGACATGATTAAGTTAGAGAGGGTGCGGAAAAGATTCACAAGGATCCTGGAATAGAGAGCTTGAGTTATTAGGAGAGATTGGATTGGCTAGGTTTGTTTTACCTGGAGCGAAGGAGGCTGGGGGATGACATGAGAGAAGTATATAAAATTATTAGAGGTATAGGTAGGGTAAGTAGTCTGTGTTTGTTTCCCATGGTAGGAGTGTCTAAAACTAGAAGGCATAGGTTCAGTGTGAGAGGAAGGAAGTTAAAGAGGATCTGAGGGGTAATATTTTCACACACAGAGTAGTTGGTATCTGGAATGAGCTGCCAGACGAAGTGGTGGATGCAGGAACAGTAATAACATTTATGAGGCATCTGGGCCGGTACTTGAATGAGCAGGGTATAGAGGGATATGGAATTAACGCAAGCGTGGGATTAGTATGAATTGGCATGATGGTCAACACTGAAGTGGGCCAAAGGGTCTGTTTCTATGCTGTACAAATCTATGACGATGACTCTAAGATTCTGGGGATAGCTTCTCTGCTCTGTCTTAATTGTGCAAAATCTGTTATAGTCAGATGTTGGAATAGACAGGGCCTCAGATTAACATCTCATTTGAAAGACAGCAACTCTGAGAGTGCAGCATTCCCTCAGTAATGTACTGGAGGCCAAACTAAATTTCAGTGGTGAAGGTCTCTGGAGCAGAGCTTGAATCTACAACCTTCTTATGAAGAGGTAAGAGTGCCACCAATTGAAACACAGCTGTGAGTATAACATTGGTGGGTTAATGCTGGACTGCCCAAACAGTTGTGTAAGGTTCCAGTCTTCAATCCTGATAAGGTAATGCTTCAAGATCCAGGAAACTCAGTCCCATTCGAGACTGGCATTCCTATTTTTTGGTTGGTTGTGTTTGTGGTGTTTTGGAAAGGATAATTCTGTTGCTATGTTTTTGTGGTGAATTCAGAATACCATCCACTATTATCAAATTATGACATATGAGTAAATGCTGGTAAATGGGATTAGTCTAGATAGTTACTTGACGGTCAGCATGGTAAGCCGAAGGGCCTGTTCTTGTGCTATATAACTCTATATGCAAATTAGAACGTACACTATATTTTTATAAGTGCCCCACATCACCTTCATTGTCTGGGGCTAAATTGGAAAGCTCTTGAAAATGAGTGCAAGAATCATAATGCACAATTAATTTGCACTTGCTGCTTCAGTTACAGGCAGTACAGGAATTTGTACCCCCCAGTTATTACCCCATTTCAGCAAGAAACCAGCACTAGCCACTGAAGTTTTTGTGAAATGTGGTAACTGTGGCAACAACAGTGGCAACCGAGCCATCAATTTCTGAATAGTGAGCTCCTTCATGAACAAGAAATGGATTAAGTAACCAAAAAATCTGACTTTAGTGATGCTGGTTTCAGGTTAAATATTGACCAAACCACCAGGCTTAATTCTCCTGTTCATCAACAATATAGTACAATAGAGTCTCTGATAACCACCTGAGAGGGTAAATGGAGCCCTGGTTGAACACCTCGAAGAAAGGGGATGTAACTGACAGTTCAGCACTCCTTCAGTATTATGCTAGAGACTTGGACTAGACTTTGTGCTCAAGCTTCTTTTGTGGGTCTCGAATCCACAGCTTTTGACCCACACCGAAAGAGTGCATTCAACTGAGCCTCAGATCTATGGTTGCCTCAGCAGGTGTATTGACATTAGCACAAGTCACCAATTATCAGGGAGGGATGGTAAAAGTGATGTATAATAGACAAAGCAAATAGTGAATTGTTTCTGGGTCTTTGGATCATTGTCATTCTTTCTATTGCTGCAGAGACCCTGACAGACTCCATTTACTACCAGTGTATCTGAATGATTCAAAATTACATTGTTAGAGAGTTGAATTGAAAAGCATTAAAACAAAGTGCTGGTGGGACCCTATCAACATTTAGATGACAAAGCTTCCACTTAACATGATTCTAAAAATAGCTGAACTGCACATCCTGTTTAGAGCAGTAGCTGTGGAATTTATTCCAATGATAATGGCGAATGGTTATCATCGTGTAGTTAGCACCATGACAATGTGGACCATGTTAGTGTCAGGGTTTGTGTCAAGGGCCATATATCCATCGCAGTTACTTCACTTGCAGGTTTGCATGAAGAAGTAACTCCTGTTGCACAATCTAAGGCATTTATTGCAAGACTACTGGCTTTTAGTTTGTTGAGTCATGATGTTGCTGTAAGACAGAAGAATGATAGGTCACAACAAATCACCAAAACACATAGGAACTGAAGAGAAACATGTTAATAATTTGTTTCTAATAAATACTTACTTTGTAGTAGCTACTGTGCAAATTGCAGTTCGCAAACTGAAGTAATTGAATTCTCCAACCTTTGCTGGATACTAGAATCAATGACCAGAGTCAGGTTCAAGTACTGGCCTCACCTAATGTCTGAAATTGACAAGCGTAATGTTGCTGAAATTAACTAACATTCAGTCAAGATACATTTTGGTCGTTTGAAATAGAATCATCACGTGCAGACAAGACATTAGTGTCAATCTCATGTTGAGAGCCACACTGATTTGCTGGCGGATATACCGATAACTGGGCTGTTGTCGAGTGGAGGATATAGTACAACCTTCTACTCAGCTGAGCTCAGGCCAAGGGTTTCTACACTGCTCAGATGGACTAATTCTAATAGGACAACATGGACTTCCACAGATTTCATAGCCCTTGGACTGGGAGACCCACTCACTGAACCCATGTTAGGTTAACCCAGACTAAGCACACAGTCCCATTGCAATGAATTGGAGAAATTAGCTGCTGCAAGGGAGGCAAGTAAAGCTTTTCATTGAGAGTCATAAACCATAGGGCACAGAAGAAGGTACTTCAGCCCACTGAGTCTACAACGACCATCAACCACCCATTTACACTATCCTACTTTAATCCCATATTTTATTCTCCCCACGTTCTCAACAACTCCCCCTAGATTCTCCCATTTACCCACACATTAGGGGCAATTTACAGTGGCTAATTAACCTACCAACCTCCACCTCTTAGGGATCTGGGAGCAGACGAGAGCACCTGGAGGAAACCATGTGGTCAAAGCGAGAATGTGCAAACTCCACACAGACAGCACCTGAGGTCAAGACTGAACCCGGGTCTCTGGCGCTGTGAGTCAGCGGCTCTACTATCTGCACCACTGAGGCCCCTGATTTAATTAATTTGTTATTTTTTTTTAAGAGTTAAGTCTGTATGTGTTTTTGTGTGTCTGGAGATATGGCCTCATCAGCAAACAAAGCCATTCTTTCAGTGCAACCAACCACTCGCACTGACAGAACCACCTGCTATCCTCGGTCATACCAATGAACTAGGAGCTGGGCCTTCAGAGGAAAACTATATGGCCTGGATCACACTGGAATGAATGGCATGGTATTGGGTTTAGGAACCAATGATCTCACAACTGTGGAAAATCAGTCCAAAATGGACCTGAATATACTGTGAACTTTGCTTTGTATGAATAGCCTACACAATTGTTAATACATTAATGCACCAGAAAATCATGCTGGGTGGCACAGTGGCACAGCTAGTCGAGTTACTGCCTCACAGCTCCAGCAACCTGGATGCAATGCTGACCTCTGGGGCTGTCTGTGTGGAGTTTGCATCTTCTCCCTATAACCATGTGGGTTTCTTCTGGGTGCTCTGGTTTCCTCCCACATCCCAAAGATGTACAAGCTTGTGGGTTGGTTGACAATGCTAATTGTCCCTTGTGTAAGTAGTTGGTGGAATTGTTGGGAATGTAGGGAAAGTAGATTACAGGGATACTTAATGTGAGATTGGGATTGAGCTGGCATGGTCTTGATGGGTTGAATGGCCTCCTTTATGTCATAAGGAAATATACCTTGCCAATGTTTATATTTAACTTGCCTTCACCTGCTCTGAAACGTTAAACCCCACCAGAAGGTCCTACTTTTTTCTCTCTCATGGTTGCCTCTTAAATATAGACATAACATTTGCCTTGACTACTGCCTGTGCTGCATATTACATTCACAATCCATTCTAAATAAAACATTATAATTTGCTACAATGCTCAAAGCATAGCTGAACCTGAATTTCTGATTTTTAGATTGCTGAGACAGCGTCTCTTTTCTGTCAGGATGCATATTTGACAGCTGTAGTGTTGACCTGGCCCCGATAAAACCACTTGTGTGTAAAAGTTTTTTTTTGTTTTCACCTTACCCAGTTGGCTCTAGAACAAGAGACGATTGCACCTTTAGTAGAATTCAGAGTAACTGAGAAGGGTAAGGTCACACAAAAGTTGGCAGCTTGATTTATTAAAGTGCAATGAGAATCACAAAATGAGAGAAGTCACAAGCAAACCTGTGAAGGGAGAGGTTCCTAATAATACAAAAAATAATCCAAAGCAAGTGTTTCGCCACAGGCATACATCAAAAGGGAATGAGTAACTGCAGAAACAAAGCAGACTATTCACACAGGGCTGGCTTAATTCCTAGTGCAAACTCACTCCCAATACTAATATGTCCACAAGTGACAAGAACTGAATGATAATTCACGCCATAGCTCTTTACGTGAACATGGATTGCATGGTAATTTTTGTGCCCTGGCAGGCTAACAAAGGCATCACTAAAACTGCAAACCCTCATCCGAACAGTCTGAAAAATATTTGTTTCCCAAAGCTCTCAATCTTGGCAGTTCGTCTTGCCACCTTTGTCTTCCAGATCACTGTTAGTGTCAGAAGACAATTAATTTCAAGGTCTCCACCCACCCACTTTTCATGAAACAAAGATGAGAGCTGTGCAATGGCTTCTCTGCTGATTTATAGATGGTCTGGAAGAAGTACACAGGGTTGAAAGTACATTGCTTAAGGCACCATGGATAGCCAATGAATGAATCCTGCTCCTTCCATCCATGCAGAGAGCACTGGTAATGGATGTCATTCGGGACATTTTCAGAGGAGCCCTGCACCTGCAGGTCACACGTCAGACCACAAGGGGATATGGATGGTTTAAGTGAAAGGGCAAAGAGTTGGCAAATGGGGTATAATGTGGTAAAATGTGATATTTTCCTTTATGGCAAAAACAATAAAAAAAAGCATAATATCGAACTGGTGAGAGATTTCAGAGCTGTGAGATACAGAACTGAGTGTCCTAGTACATGATTCACAAGAGGCTAGTTTGCAGGTATAACAATTATTTAAAAAAAACTAACAGAATGTCATTGTTTATTGTTGGGGGAATTGAAAACTAAAGTAGGGAGGTTATACTTCAGTTATGGAGGACAACAGTGAGACTAGACCTGGAATACTGTATATGGTATTGGTCTCCCTATTTAAGGAAGGATGTTAATATGCTGGGGGAAGTTGACTGAACTGTAGCCTGGAATGGGCAGATTATATTATGAGGAAAGGTTGGGCAGCCTGGTTTGCTTCCTTTGGAGTTCAGAAGAGTGAGAATGGACTTGACAGAGTGGGTGTGGAGAGGATGTTTTCTCTTTGAAAATCTAAAACTAGGCATCACAATTTAAAATTAAAGGGTTGCCCACTTAAGATGCAGATGAGGTGAAACTTGTTTCACTCAGTGTTGTTAGTTTTTGGAACTCACTTCCTCCAAGGAATGTGGAAGCAGAGTCATTGAATGTTTTGATATAATATCTTATGCTTAGGTGAAATTGTAATCTGATCAGCCATGATTTTATTGAGTAGCAGAGCAGTCTGAAGAAGTTCAGTGGCTTCTTCCTGCTCTCAGTTTACTCTGTTCCCCTCGATTGCTTCTGGTCACGTAGTGAAGTCCTCTGAACCAATTGGGCAGATGGCTTAGAAGATCTCCAGTCACCAATTGATGGATGCTGTATTCGGCAGGGCAAGTTTTTGGGATCTGGGTATTTCTGTCAAGGCCAGCATTTATCATTCATCCCCAGTTGCCAGAATTAGAAGTTAACGGCATTGGTGGGCCTGGAGTCACACCAGCCAGACTGGGTAAGGATGGCAGGATTCCTCCCCTGAAGGGCATTAGTGGGCCTGATGGGTTTTTTACAACAATCTAGTCGATATTAAGGGCAGTGGTCTACTATTATTAAGGTTCATAATAATTTGTACACAGCAGTCTTTAGAGTGTGGGTTTAGTGACTAAGTGAATTTCAGTGGGTAGGGTCTTTGGGAGCATCTCATCACTGGGTTTTGATTTGACACTCTGACATCAGTGCCAGTCAGGTAGGTGGGAGGAGATTCTTTACTGACGCCCCTATGATTTGTTTTATTCATGAGGCTGAGGTATGGCAGGGCAGCTCGTCTGAGTGGAATGCATTTCCTGCACCATATGGAAGGTCACACTTGCTTCCAGTGTTTGAGATGACGAAGGAGAGGAGGAGGATGAGGGGTGGCTTGATAGAGGCGTACAAGATGATGAGAGGCATAGATTGAGTGGACAGTCAGAGACTTTTTCCCAGAGCGAAAATGGATCACACGAGGGGGCATAATTTTAAGGTGATTGGAGGAAGGTATCGGGGGGATGGCAGAGGCAAGTTTTTTACACAGAGAGTGGGTACATGGAACACACTGCTGGCAGAGGTGCAGGAGGCAGATACATTAGGGACATTTAAGAGTCTCTTAGGTAGCCACATGAATGATAGAAAAATGGAGGGCTATGTGGGAGGGAAGGGTTAGATAGATCTTAGAGCAGGATAAGATGTCGGCACAACATCTTGGGCCGAAGGGCCTGTACTGTGCTGTAATGTTCTATGTTCTATGACCACGTGTGCAGGAAGAGTCTCCAGCTACAACAACTTGACCTCTGCATTTTGGAGCTGGAGCAGCAGCTGGAGTCACTGTGGTGCATGCGTGAGGCTCAGATCTCTGTGGGTAGCATGTTTAGCAGGGTGGTCACACCACGCATTAAGTGTGAGCAGGTAGAGAGGAAACGGGTGACTGCCGGACAAACCTGGAGAAGTGAGCAGGTTGTGCAGGAGTCTTCCAAGTCAATCCCATTCTCCAGTAGATTTTCCCTTTTGGATACTGTTGGGGTGATGGTTCCTCAGTGGAATGCAGCTGGAGTCAGGAGTGTGGTACTGCGAGTGGCTCAACTGCACAGGGGGAGAAGAAAAAGAGCGAAAGAGCTATAGAAATGGTGTCTGAACCCCTATGGTGATTCCTCTAGATACAGGAGGATAGAGTAGATGAATGTTTGGCTGGAGAGAGATGGTGCAGGAAGGAGGACTTCACATTTCTGAAGGAATGGAATTGTCTCTGGAGCATCTGAGACCTTCACAAATAAGATGGTTGTACCTCAGCAGACCAGGGATCAACATTCTTAGATGGGAGTTGGGGAGGTTTGCTAGTGTGATTGGAGATCACACTAGCAAACTAGCTTGGCCGGGAATGGGAACGTCAAATGGAATTCAGTAAAGATAGAAGCAAAGCAGGAAGAGGAAGTTAGAAAAGTGGTAAGTGAAATAAACTGATGGCAAAACAAATCCCAGCAACAAGGAGGGGGCAGTTTGGGGGAATCAAAATGCAGAAAATGATGTAATGACCAAATTAAAGGCACAATATCTGAATGGTCACAGCATTTACAAGATAAATGAATTAATTACATAAGTAGAAGTAAATGGATATGATCTGATTTTCATTACGGGAACATGGCTACAGGGTGACCAAAGCTGGTAACTAAATGTTCCAGGGTATTTGATGTTTTGAAAGGCTGCAGATGTAGAGGGAAAAAAGGGGTGGTGAAGAACTGTCTATAAGGGAGGAGATCAGTGCAGTGGTGAGAAATGATCTTGGCTTGGTAGGTCAAGGAATAGAACTGGAATTAATTTGGGTCAAGTTAGGAAATAGAATAGCACAGAAAACATTGGTAGGAGTTATTTAAAGGCCATCAAATAGTAATATTATGTGTGGCATAATTCAAGAAATTGGAGGTGCATATGAGGAGATAATGCAGGAGAATTTAACCTACAAGAGATGGGACAAATCAAGTTTGCTGCAAAAAAAAGAGGAAGATACATTAATGGACTGTATAATGAGTTGTTTTCCTAGGTCAATATGTTGAGGAACTAACTGTGGAAAAGGCTATTTTGGATCTCATTTTGTGCAGTGAGAAAGGGTTAATTGATAATCTTGTTGTCGAAGGGCCTTTGGGGAGAAGTACTCATAATGTAATAGGATTTGCTATTAGATTTGAAAGTGATGTACAATGCAAAACTAGGGTCTCACATCTAAATAAAGGAACTATGAAGGCACAAGAGGAGAGTTGCTGTGGTTGCCTGGGGGAACACATTGAAACATGTGACAGTGAACAGCCAATGCTTAGTACTTAAAGAAACAATACATACGTTGCAAAAAAAATACTTTTCAACCATCAAAACCCAACAGAAAATGTGATTCATCCGTGACGGACAAGAGAAATTCAAGATAGTGTGAAATCCAAGAAAGAGACTTATAAAAGGAAAATCATGCTTGACTAATCTGCTGGAGTTCTTTGAGGATATGAGTAGAGGAATAGCAGAGGAGGATTGAGTGGATGTGGTGTACCTGGATTTTCAGAAGATTTTCATAAAGGTCTCTCATTGATGGTTCATCAACAAATTTAGAGCAAGTGGAATTGGTGGTAATGTACTGACAACGACTGACAATTCATTATCAACCTAAAGCAGAGTGGGAATAAACAGATTTTCTTGGTTTGACAGATTGTGAATTGTGAGTTCTGCGGGGATTGGTGCTTGGGCCCCAGCTACTCACAACCTATATCAACAAATTGGCTGAGAGGACCAGTTGTCATATTTCCAAGTTTGCTGCCAATACCAGACTACTTGGCATGTGAGTACAGAGGGGAAAAGAGGCACCAAAACTATATGGATAGGCTGAGTGAATGGGTGAAATTGTAGCAGGCAGACAGAAATCAATATGGAATAATATGAAGTTATCCATTTTGGTGCACAAAATATTTGTTAAATGTTTAGAGATTAGATACATTGATATTCAAAGAAATCCAAGTGTGCTTGTACGCAAGTCACTGAAGGCCAGTGTACTGGTGCAGCAAGCAATGAAGAGGGCAAATGTACATTCACATTTATTACAAGAGGATTTAAATACAGGAATAAGGAAGTCGTAAATAGTCTTGGTGAATCTCTTCACCTATTACAGATTGGAGTTCCTCCTCAAACTTCTGTCTATAGGATTGTTATAACTATGACGTCCACTATAAACTTAGAACAGTACAGCACAGAACAGGCCCTTCAGCCCACAATGTGCCGACATAGCTAATCCCTCCCACCTACAGATTTCCCATAGCCCTCCATTTTCCTCTCATTCATGAGCCCATCCAAGCCTCTCTTAAAAGCCCCCAATGAATTTACCTCCACCACCCTATCAGGCAACGCATTCCAGGCATCCACCACTTTCTGAGTAAAAAACATACCCCTGACGTCTGTTCTGAACCTACCCCCTCTCACGTTAATTCCATACCCTTTGGTACTGGGTCGCTCAATCATGGGAGAAAGATATTGCTTGTCCACCCTTTCTATGCCCCTCATAATTTTATACACTTCCAACAGATCACCCCTCAGCCTCTGCCGCTCCAGAGAAAAGAGCCCAAGTTTGTCATGCCACTCCTGATAGCACATGCCCTCTAATCCAGGCAGCATCCTAGTAAACCTCCTCGGCACCCTCTCTAAAGCCTCGACATCCTTCCTATAGTGAGGTGACCAGAATTACACGCAATACTCTAAATGCGGCCTAACCAGAGTTTTATAGAGATGCACCATAACTTCTTGAGTCCTATAAGAATGCAGTTATCTTAATGGCTCTGACCTGTAGAGTGCATTGATAAGGCATAAGCATACAATGGTAATCAGCAGTGGATTGAATAGGAAGGAGGCTGTATGCACCTAAGCATGGATGCATTAGGTTAGACAGTCTGACCCACAGACTGGTGAGTTATGGGGGTAACGACCAGTGCTTTCATTCCTTCCCAGATGGAAGATGGCCAGATCACTGGAGTGGCTGACTACCCTCCCGCTACCTGCCTGCCGATTAAGCCAGTCTTCCGCTGTGTTGCTTGGAGGTGGAACCTCCAGTTCTTTATGTACTGCATAAAGAACGGGTGGCACGGTAGCGTAGCGGTTAGCGCGACGCTATTACAGCGCCAGCGATCGGGGTTCGATTCACATCGCTGTCTGCAAGGAGTTTGTACGTCCTCCCGTGTCTGCGTGGGTTTCCTCTGGGTGCTCCGGTTTCCTCCCACATTCCAAAGATGTACAGGTAGGTTAGTATGGGTTTAAAGTGGGTGGTGTGGACTCGTTGGGCCAGAAGGGCCTGTTACCACACTGTAAATAAAAATTTAAAAAATTTTTTTAAGAAATTTATATGTGTGGTCTGCTCACCTCCATGTTCAGTGGCATAGCTCCACTGAGATCTTTTTAGACATCTGGATGGCTGAACAGCAAGAGGTCTCTAGCTAAGTGAGACCTCACCCTTTCTCAGGGTCGTTGCTTCTGTCTTGGGCTCCCAGTGTAGGGGGAAAGTGAAGATGGTGGATAATAGTTTTGCCAAAATCATCAAGTTTTGATGAAGATGGTGACACTGATAGACAGGGTGGTGAAGAAGGCTTCATTGGTCAGGGCACTGAGTACAAAAGTTGGGATGTCATGAATCAGCACAACATGTTGGTCAGACCACACTTGGAATATTGCGTTACATTCTGTTCACCTTGCTAGAGGAAGGATATCATTAAGCTGGAACAAAAAGATTCACATGGGTGTTACCGGGACTGGAGGGCTTCAGTTATAAGGAGAGCAACACACATAAAATGCTGGAGGAACTCAGCAGGTCAGGCAGCATCTACAGAGGGAAATAAACAGTTGACATTTCGCTTCAAGACCCTTCATCAGGACTGGAAAGTAAGAGGGCAGAAGCCAGAATAAGATGGTCGGAGGAGGGGAAGGAGCACAGGCTGGCAGGTGATAGGTATGTCCAGGTGAGAGGGGGAAGGTAGGTGGGTGGGAGAGGGGAGATGAAATGGAGTGATGTAAGAAGCTGAGAGGTGATAGGTAGAAGAGGCAAAGAGCTGAAGGAGGAGGAATCTGGTCGGAGATGGCAGTGGACTGTGAAATAAAGGGAAGGGGGTGGAGAATGGATGGGCAGGTCATGAGGGTGGGGGAGGGGAAAGAAAAGGGGTGAGGCAGCCATATTAATGAGGGAAAACAACAGGAAGGGATAAAAAGAGGGTGGGGAAGAAGGGAGGGGTTACTGGAAGTTAGAGAAATCGATGTTGAGGCTGGCAGGTCGGAGAATCCCAAGGCGGAATATGAGGTGTTGTTCCTCCAGCCTGCGTCTGGCCTCAACATGGCAGGAGAGGAGGTCGTGGATAGACATGGCAGTATGGGAGTGGGATGTGGAATTGAAGTGGCTGGCCACCGGGAGATCTTGGCTTTTGCGGCGGACAGAGCGAAGGTGCTCGATGAAGCGGTCACCCAATTGGCGTCGGGTCTCACCGATGTAGAGGAGGCCGCACCAGGAGCACCGGATGCAATAAATGACATCCTCGGATTCACAGGTGAAGTGCTGCCTCATCTGGAAGGACTGTCTAGGGCCCTGAATGGTAGTGAGGGAGAAGGTGTAGGGACAGGTGTATCGCTTAGTACGGTTGCAGGGATAAGTGCCGGGGGGGTTCATCTGCGGGGAGGGACGAGTGGACAAGGAAGTTGTGGAGAGACCTATCCCTGTGGAAAGCAGAGGGGGGAAGGGGATGATGTGCCTAGTAGTGGGATCTTGTTGGAGGTGGCAGAAGTTATGGAGAATGATGTATTGGATGTGGAGGCTCGTGGTGTGGTAGGTGAGGACAAGGGGAACCCTATCGCTATTATTTTGGGGGGGGGGGTGGTGAGGGCAGACGTACAGGAAATGGAGGAGATGCGGGTGAGGGCTGCATTGATGGTGGTGGAAGGGAAACCCCGTTCACTGAAAAAAAGAGGACATCTCAGATGTCCTGGAGTGGAAAGTGTCATCATGGGAACAGATGAGGCGGAGGTGGAGGAACTGGGAGAAGGGGATGTCGTCCTTGCAAGTAACAGGGTGGGAAGAGGTGTAGGCAAGGTAACTGTGGGAGTCAGTGGGTTTGTAAAAGATGTCTGTGGTTAATCTGTCTCCGGAGATAGAGACAGAGAGATCCAGAAAGGGGAGAGAGGTGTTGGAGATGGACCAAGTGAATCCGAGGGCAGGGTGGAAGTTGGAGGCAAAGTTGATGAAATTGATGAGCTCGGCATGGGTGCTTCTTACATCACTCCCTTTCATCCCCCTCCCCCCCATCTACCTTCCCCCTCTCACCTGTCACCTGCCAGCCTGTGCTCCTCCCCCTCCCGCGACCTTCTTATTCTGGCTTCTGCCCTCTTCCTTTCCAGTCCCGACGAAGGGTCTCGACCCGAAACGTCGACTATTTATTTCCCTCCATAGATGCTGCCTTATTCTGCTGAGTTCCTCCAGCATTTTGTGTGTGTTGCTCCAGATTCCAGCATCTGTAAAATCTCTTGTGTCTCCAGTTATAAGGAGAGACTGGCTAGGCTGGGGCTATTTTCCCTGAAGTGTAGGAGGCTGAGCGGTGACCTTATAGAGGCATATAAAATCATGAGGGGCAGAGATAAGGTGAATGGTCACTGTCTTTTTCCCATGATAGGGAAGTCTAAAACTAGAGGCATAGGTTTAAGGTGAGAGGAGAAAGATTTAAAGGGGACTTGAGAAACTTTTTCATACAGAAGGTTATGGGTATATGGACTGAGCTAGCAGAGGATGTGGTAGAGGCGGGTACAATTACAATGTTTAAAAGACATTTGGACAGGTACATGGATAGGAAAGGTTTAGGGGGATATGAGCCAACTGCAGGCAAATGGGACTAGCTCAGGTAGGCAATTTGATCAGCATATATGGTTTGGGCCGAAGGGCCTATTTCCATGCTGAATGACTCTATGACCAGCGAAAACACAAAGCAGAACTATTTTGGGAATTCAATTAAATAAA
Organism: Pristis pectinata; assembly: GCF_009764475.1. Taxonomy (NCBI): domain Eukaryota; kingdom Metazoa; phylum Chordata; class Chondrichthyes; order Rhinopristiformes; family Pristidae; genus Pristis; species Pristis pectinata. Next base: position 71,701,441 of record NC_067408.1, on the reverse strand, counting down.
GGCAGAAGCTCATCTTAATAAATCTTTAAAAAATATTTTAAAAGATGTTTTAATTTCAGCTTCCTTCCAGATGATTGATCTGAAACGGCTACGTTTCTCAGCTGTGCCCCTTTGTTGGGGTGGGTGGGTGTTGGCTGTGACGCCACTCCCTACTTCAAAGAAGGACACAACTGAGAAATGTTCCCATGGGTCTCCATGTCAATCAACTGTGAAGCAAAGGAAGTGATCCTATCAGCATGCTTGAGGCTGGTCAAGTGACCTCCTCCACTGCCCTATGAACACTAAGTGGCTCCGAGCCTGCTGCCGTGTCGGCCTGGTGAACTGGGTGTGAAGTTTGCCAGGCTTGTCATTGGACAGAAGAAGATAGGCTTTGAGAGTGCAAACTATTTGGGAATCGTGGGCAGATGCCCAATTGGGCAATCTGGCCCATTAACAGAAACCTATGTCTATTGGAAGCAAATTTTCATTTTGATGACTCAGATCTTCAACAGCATTGCATACAGTTCGAGGATTAGAGGCAATGTTTGCCAGTACGTATTAAATCTCATCAATTAAAGTGGCCTAATCCAAAAGCAAAAGAAAGAAATTCAGGGACTGAAGTCAGAACAGAAAATGCTGGAAATACTCAGCAGGTCAGGCAGCATTTGTAGAGAAAGGAGTAGAATTAACTTTTCTATTCTATTCCTTGTCTATTGACAACCTTTCTTCAGACCTGATGAAGCATTGACCTGAAACATTGACTCTGTTTCTCTCTCCACAGATGACACTTGATCATAGAATCATAGAAAGTACAGCACAATACAGGCCCTTTGGCCCACAATGTTGTGCCAACATTTAAACCTCACCTAAAAACTATCTAACCCCTTCCCCCCACATATCCCTCCATTTTAAATTCCTCCATATGCTTATCTAGCAATCTCCTGAATTTGCCAATGTACCTGCCTCCACCACCGCCCCAGACAGCGCATTCCATGCCCCAACCACTCTCTGGGTAAAAAACCTTCCTCTGATATCTCCCTTGAACTTCCCACCCATTACTTTAATGCCATGCCCTCTTGTATTGAGCATTGGCGCCCTGGGAAAGAGGCGCTGGCTGTTTACTCTATCTATTCCTCTTAATATTTTGTACACCTCTATCATGTCTCCTCTCATCCTCCTTCTCTCCAAAGAGTAAAGCCCTAGCTCCCTTAGTCTCTCCTCATAATGCATACTCTCTAAACCAGGCAGTATCCTGGTAAATCTCCTCTGCACCCTTTCCAACGCTTCCGCATCCTTCCTATAATGAGGCAAACAGAACTGGACACAGTACTCTAAGTGTGGTCCAACCAGAGTTTTGTAGAGCTGCATCATTACCTCGTGGCTTCTTAAACTCAATCCACGACTTATGAATGCTAACATCCCATAAGCTTTCTTAACTACCCTATCTACTTGTGAGGCAACTTTCATGGATCTGTGGATATGAACCCCCAGATCCCCCTGCTCCTCCACACTACCAAGAGTCCTGCCATTAACTTTGTACTCTGCCTTGGAGTTTGTCCTTCCAAAGTGTACCACCTCACACTTCTCCAGATTGAACTCCATCTGCCACCTCTCAGCCCAGCTCTGCATCCTATCAATGTCCCTCTGCAGTCTTCGACAATCCTCCACACTATCCACAACACCACCAATCTTTCTGTCATCTGCAAACTTGCCAACCCACCCTTCTATCCCCTCATCCAGGTCATTAATGACAATCACAAAAAGTAGAGGACCCAGAGCCGATCCTTGTGGGACACTGCTAGTCACAGCCCTCCAATCTGAATGCACTCCCTCCACCACAACCCTCTGCCTTCTACAGGCAAGCCAATTCTGAATCCACACGGACAAGCCTCCGTGGATCCCATGCCCTCTGACCTTCTGAAGAAGCCTACCATGTGGAACCTTTTCAAATGCCTTACTAAAATCCATGTAGACCACATCTACTGCACTAACCTCATCAATCTTCCTGGTCACCTCCTCAAAGAACCCTATCAGTCTTGTGAGACATGATCTGCCCCTCACAAAGCCATGCTGGCTGTCCTTCATCAGACCATGATTCTCTAAATGCCCATAGGTCCTATCTCTAAGAATCTTTTCCAACAGCTTGCCCACCACACAGGTAGGGCTCACTGGTCTATAATTCCCTGGACTATCCCAACTTCCTTTTTTGAATAAGGGGACAACATTTTCCACCCTCCAATCCTCCAGTACCATTCCCATGGACAATGAGGACTCAAAGATCCTAGCCAACGGTTCAGCAATCTCCTCCCTCACCTCGCGGAGCAGCCTGGGGAATATTCCGTCAGGCCCCGGGGACTTATCCGTCCTCATATTTTCTAACAGCTCCAACACATCCTCCCTCTTGATATCTACATGCTCCAGAACATTAACCTTTCCAACACTGTCCTCAGCGTCATCAAGGCCCCTCTCCTTGGTGAATACTGAAGAGAAGTATTCATTGAGGACCTCACCCCTTTCCACAACTTGCTGGCACATCTTCCCACCTTTGTCTCTAATCAGTCCTACCTTCACTCCCGTCATCCTTCTGCTCTTCACATAAGTGAAAAAAGCCTTGGGATTTTCCTTAACCCTACTCGCCAAGGCCTTTTCATGTCCCATTCTTGCTCTCCTCAGCCCCTTCTTAAGTTCCTTCCTTGCTCAAGAGCCCTATCTGATCCTTGCTTCCTAAACCTTATGTACGCTGCCTTCTTCCTAACTAGTTGTTCCACCTCTCTTGTCACCCCATGGTTCCTTCACCCTCCCATTCCTTCCCTGCCTCACCGGGACAAATTTATCCCTAACGTCCTGCAAGAGATCCCTGAACAATGACCACATCTCCATAGTACATTTCCCTTCAAAAATGTCATCCCAATTCACACTTGCAAGTTCTAGCCTTATAGCCTCATAATTTGCCCTTCCCCAATTAAATATCTTCCTGTCCTCTTTGCTCCTATCCTTGTCCATGACAATGCTAAAGGTTAGGGAGTGGTGGTCACTGTCGCCCAAGTGCTCACCCACTGAGAGATCTATCACCTGACCCAGTTCATTACCTAATACTAGATCTAATATGGCATTCCCTCTAGTCAGCCTGTCAACATACTGTGACAGGAATCCATCCTGAACACACTTTACAAACTCTGCCCCATCTAAGCTTTTGGTACAAAGCAGGTGCCAATCAATATTTGGGAAGTTGAAGTTTGCCATGATAACAACCCTGGTATTCTTGCACCTTTCCAAAATCTGCCCCCCGATCTGCTCCTTGGTATCATTGCTGTTACCGGGGGGCTATAGAATACGCCCAGTGGAGAAACTGCTTCTTTCTTCTTCCTAACTTCCACCAATACTGACTTTAGAGAGGATCCTGCTACATTATCTACCCTTTCTGCAGCTGTAATAGTCTCCCTGAGCAGTAACGCCACCCCTCCTCCTCTTCTCCCCCCTCCCTGTCCCTTTTAAAACACTGAAATCCAGGAATATTCAGTATCCATTCCTGCCCTGGTGACAGCCAAGTGTCTGCAAGAGCCACAATATCATAGTTCCACGTATTTATCCAGGCTCTTAGTTCATCACCCTTATTCCTGATACTTCTTGCATTTAAGTAAATGCACTTTAGCCCATCCACCTTCCTACTTTTATACCCTATACTCTGCTTCTCCTTTCTCAAAGCCTCTCTGTGTGTTACATCTGACTTTACTCCATGCACTTCTTCCACTGACGTATCCCTCCAGTTCCCATCCCCCTTGCAAACTAGTTAAAACCCTCCCGAACCACATTAGCAAACCTGTCTGCAAGGATATCGGTCCCCCTCGAGTTCACGTGTAACTCATCCACTCTGTACAGGTTCCACCTTCCCCAGAAGAGATCCCAATGATCCAAAAATCTAGATCTTTGCCCCCTGCACCAACTCTTCAGCACGCATTCCACTGTCATCTCCTCCTATTCTTACCTTCACTATCACGTGGCACTGGCAGCAATCCTGAGATTGCTACCCTTGAGGTCCTGTTCTTCAGCCTCCTGCCTAGCTCCCTAAGCTCCTTTTTCAGGACCTCATCCCCCTTCCTACCTATGTCTTTGGTACCGACATGTACCACGCCTTCTGGCTACATTCCCTCCCGCTCAAGAGTGCTGTGGACCCAGAGTGTTTCCAGCATTTTCTGTTTATATAATTAAAATGAGCTGATTGTTCTGCAAAACTCAAGCAAGTTCTCCCATTTCTCAATGCCATCTGCTGGCATTACCTCCAAGAATCAACTCCTCTCATGACACCATTGCTCTGGGGGACAAGATCAGAGGAAATCTCAGATACACTGCATAAAATTCCAGAGAGCCTGTACTAGCAGATTGGGAGAACATCTCAGAAAATTCCCAGAAAACATAGAAAAAAATCCAGAGAAGATAAAAAGTTGGGAAATCATCTCATTTACACATTAGAGGATTTTGTAATTTGTTTGAAAATCTGGATCTGCTTCCCTTTTTATTGAGCTTCTTGTTCCATTGCAATCTCATTTTCTAGGCAGTGTGCTTTTTCTTAGTAAAATATAAGTTATGGAAAAAAATACTCTTTTTTTTTCTATTCTACCTCAGAAAGAGCAACCTTCTGTGCTACCAGATATTAGTTGCTTTATAAAGAGGACTGTGTTTGGAATTGAGCTGCAGCCATCAGCTACTTTAATAGCTTTTGCCTTTTAAATTTCTCTCCAACTTTCTTTGTTTGCCTCCCACGCTTTCTGTAACTTTAGCTCCCACCTACTGTTTGATTGATGTGTTGCTGCTTTAGCTTAAATTCCATTTTCTAATTATCCCCATAATATCATACTTGCATCTGTCTCACTCCCCCAGTTTAGTTTGAGTACTTAGTTTGAGACTCAGTGGGAGAGGGACTTTACCGATATTCCTGCATTAGAATCAGAGCATGCTGAATTATTCAGGACTCTTGAAAGCTATGATTGTGTTCAATTTGATGATTTTAGCTGAGTTATGGCATGAAGTGGAAGCATACTGAAACATTTGACATAAACCAGAAAGCAGTCAGAAAATATGTAAATAACACAGCATGGTTGAAGTTCCTGCATACAGTAAAACTCATGCCGAAATCAGAACTTTATGGGTTCAGCACAACCAATAATGATGCCACAATGTGGTATTGAGGTAAGGCTCTACTGATGGAGATCCCTTGGTTGAGAAGTTAAAATGAGGAAATAAAAACTGAGACTGCTGGGAAGGTCTGGCAACATTGGTGGACAGAGAAACCGAGTTCACAATTTAAGTCAATAAATCTCATCAGAACTGGGGAAGTGAGAAAACAAATGTGTTTTATATTGCAGTGAGGTGGGGGATAGGGGGCGTGATGGAATGAACAAAGAGAATGTCTGTGATATGGTGGAGATCAAGGTTGTCCAGGTGACACAATGTTTTAGGTGCATCTAGTTAATAGATGAATGAGGGCAGTGAGTGAGTGAGAGACAGAGACAGAGACAAGGACATGTTGGAACTGGGAGATAAAGTTAGCTGATGCCAAAAGCATTATGCACCTGACAACTTCTGCGTCCACCCTATCGCTGATATTTCCTCTCTTCTCTCCACATCTTCCTCTATCTGCAGTTTGAACAATTCTTGCTTTCTCATTTTTCCAGTTCTGATGAAGGGTCATTGATCAGAAACATGAACTGTCTTTCTTTCTCCACATACACTGCCTGACCAGCTGAGCGTTTCCACCAATTTTTGTTTCAAGATTTCTAACATTTGAATTATTTTTTTTCCTTTCTAATTACTATTGAAATGAGACCCTGCTGATGTTCCTGCACAGATGAAGATGAATATTAAGAATATTATGACAATATTTGAAGAAAAACACACTAGTTTACTCGTTGGGCTGGTTAGCAGTGTTAGCTGTGGTTCAGTTGCACTGCTCTGTGTCAGAACGTTTTAGGTTCCAAATCCACTCCAGCAACTTGAGCACAAAAAAATCTAATCTGATGCTCCAGTGCAGTACTAATGGAGTGTTGAACTGGCAGAGTGCTTTCTTTTTGACGAGATAGTCACATTCCTCTTTACAAAGCATTGCCCTTTGTATGAGCTCCATGATTGCATTAAGCTGTTGATGCCACATGGCTTGGTGTGGCCTTTGTTCTGCAGCTATTTAGAGAGCAGAGTGGACTGCAGATGATAACCAGATCTCTGGACCATTCTAGGCCAGGCCATCCTGAAGCCCAGTCCCTGTCTCTCTCTGTCTCTCTCTCTCCCTCACTGTCCTCATTCACCTGTGAGCTAGAAGCACCCAAAACATTATGCCCCCAGCTTGTGCTGTCCAAGGTTTGTTTCACTGCCCTTAAATGTTTCTGATTCTCAGAGACTTTAGAAAACAGTGAAATAGTTATAAATAATCGTAAAAGTTAAAAATTATTTTAAAAATTAGTAGAATAATTCTATTTCAAAATTTAATATAGTCAATTAATTAAAATTGTGAATATACAAAAAAATTAATTAAAGTCATAAATATACAGAGAAATGAAGAAAGTAAACAAAAAAAACATTGCTAAATTTGCTTTGTGACTGAAAGTCACTGATTGCCTGTATTAGAGCTGGCATAAAACTGGGAGCTGGATGCAAAGTGTACTCACCTCATCTCAGTAAATCATGGGCCCAATAGTGAATCCAAGGACAGAGCAAGAGGTCAGATGTGCCAGCATTGTCCATACTTTCACACTGCCTTGTGCAGATGCAGAGGTCCAGAATGCACTGATGCACATGAAAGCTTACTGATGGCTGTCTATGGATCCACCAGCTAGCTGTCAGTGCCATTTGGCCCATCAAACTAAGACCTTGTCTGCTCTTTGGGTGGACATAAAATACCCCACAGCACTATTTTCATGAGCAGAGAAGTTATAACTGGTCAATTTTTATCCTGCAATCAATACCACATATCCACCATTATTACATTGCTGTTTGTGGGCGATTGCCATGCACGTATGACTGCTATGTTTCCTACATTGCAATAGGTTTCTAGATGTGTCATATGTTGCATAGCATTTAGGTATATTCTTTCTTACAGTATGTCCTATCAACTACCAATGGGTTGGCCAGCTAGGTAGTGCCCTTAAGGAACTGTACAAAGGACTTCATTAAGAATTAACATGGTAGCAGGTGATAAACCTGAACCAATACTACTTTCTTGTGAGAGTTTGATTGTATGCAAGGAATTGTGCGTAATCCCCAGGGCTTCCATATGCTTACGTAAAATGGCCACATACTGTACTGTAAGCATAAACCTAGAGATGCAATCACTCCTGCTATTCTGGGGACTCTTAAATCAACAGTCTTTGAATGTCTGGTGCAAGCAGTAAATTCCCAAAGTGGGAATGATAGAGCATGAGCTGGAACATGAACCTCAAGTCTCCAACAGGCGATTGGACATCAGCCAGGGGAAGCATTAGTTGTCTCCGACCCCCATCCACTTGAGAAATAGAATTGCTTTTCCATGACTATAACGAAGTTTGCTACATTGGTGAGGATTCTAAAGCTGGCAGATTGCCCAAAAGCTGCTCACCTAAAGCATCTGTATCTCATGCTTTAGCAGACCCATCAGTCTCTGGTTAAGGCTTACTTTCCTATTGATGCCTGTTTGGTTCCCAAAGCACATATACATGCTTCAACGTCGGTTCCAGCAATCTCATGAGCTGTGTGCTGGTTAATGTCACTCCAGCAGTCTCTGTGTATTAGCTCCTATGCATTTGACAGAGTTTCCCATTATGCACTGTGAGTGCACAGAATTATTTCTACTTCAAATGAATCACATGGTGCATAAAAACACATGGACTATGCATCTGAATTTCTCAGCCCATGTACAATATTGCAACCTAGATAAGAGCAGTCTGTGTACTTTCAATGCATGAATTATGATCACACTGGGGCTAGACATCATAACTTTGACCTGAGATTATACCATGGACTAGGACCCAAACCCATGACCTTTCATCTCAGGTGTGAGATTGCTATCCACTGAGACAAGGCTAGTTGCAAAATAATTGTTGTTAGTATAATAATGAATTGACACTAGTGTTTATTAGTTAAGTTACTGTAACTTAGAGGAAAAATATATACTACTTGACAAATGACGAACACCAATTATTGGGATCCTAATTCCTGAGCTAAAGGTACTTCCAGGCATGGACTAACAGTAAAAATAATGCACAATTACTAATATTGCACTCTATTTGCAGCCCCTCTGCATTTTAAACTGTAGTATGTCATTATACTTTCCAACTGAAAGTGCATTGAAATTATTAAAATGTTCAGGGTTAACTGAGGCAAATTACCTATGCAGATTTTACCATTCATAATTGTAAAATCTGGGCCAGAAGAGAGACAAAATATCCAGAAAGTAGTTATGAAATGCAATTTACTCTGTGTAGGAGTGATGGAAATAGAATCAATTAGGGCTTTCAAACAGATTTAGTAGACACTTGAGGGAAAGTAATTTGCAGAGCTACTGGAAAAGAGTGGTGGAAGAGGTCTGCTGTACCAGAAGCCAGCATGATTTCAATGGGTTGAATGGCCTCTTATGGTGGTAAATATTTTTTTGATCTTCTTATTGTGCCTTGGAAGCATTTTTTCCAGAAGTTTGTGCAGGGACTTGCTAGCCTGGATTTTCTTCAGGCATGTTGACCCAGCTGTGGAAATAGTGGAAACCATCAGACAGTGTAGCTTGAATTTTCCTACTGATTTTTTCCACTCACTTTACCCAGCCACCTGCTTCACTCACCACATGCAAGTAGTGAAGGGGAGGTGGGATCCGACATCCTATTAAATTTGCCTGACTCCTCTGATGAACTGAACAGCAAGGCTTGCCAGGAGAATAGTGATGCTCCCTGGCATAGGGGCTGAAGGCACATCCGAGGGCTCTTTAGAAAGGCAGGTTGTAGTTGTGGGCAGCGCTCCCATCTCTCAAGCCTAATTCATAAACCAGGCATTGAGCAATGGCCCCATTCAAAGTGGATTGGAAAAATCAGATGATAGCTCCCTAGAGTTCTGCTTTTCCCTAGAGTTCTGCATGCAGTTCTGGTCACCTCACTACAGGAAGGATGTCAAGGCTTTAGAGAGGGTGCCAAGGAGGTTTACTAGGATGCTGCCTGGATTAGAAGGCATTTGCTATCAGGAGAGGCTGGACAAACTTGGGCTATTTACTCTGGAGTGGTGGAGGCTGAAGGGTGATTTGTTGGACGTGTATAAAATTATGAGGGGCATAGATAGGGTAGACAAGCAATATCTTTCTCCCATTATTAAGTGATCCAATACCAGAGGGTATGGATTTAAGGTGAGGGGGGTAGGTTCAGAACAGACATCAGGGGTATGTTTTTTACTCAGAAAGTGGTGGATGCCTGGAATACATTGCCTGATAAGGTGGTGGAGGCAAATTCATTGGGGGCTTTTAAGAAAGGCTTGGATGGGCACATGAATGAATGAAAGGAAAATGGAGGGATATGGGGAATCTGTAGGTAGGAGGGATTAGCTTTGTCGGCACAATGTTGTGGGCCGAAGGGCCTGTTCTGTGCTGTACTGTTCTATGTTCTATGTTCTTTGAATGGCTTCTAGCCTGCTTGGTGGTGCAGTGGCAATCTGCTGCAGTAAAGACTGGATTGGTGGCATGCTCACGACAAACCTTCTCCTACATCATGAACCACATCCAAGCCATAATTTTGTTCTCTGCCTCCCTACTTCTTGGGATTACCAGAGGTTATGAACAATATTAGGTCCAGTAACACTGCAGCTGCGGCTCTCTTTCTGGCCTGATGGCAGACCTGATTTTATTTTAATTTCAAAAATAAACTTAATGCATAATAAAAAATATACACAAAAGAATAAACACAGTGCAAAGCTTTTTACATTCTTAGCATCATATGGTCAATATTTTTAAAAATCATGGTACCATTGCCACTCATGTGGTCCCTGGGGTGATACACCCTTTCAATGTTTAAGGGGCTTACCCACCTGACTCAGGCCCTCCATGTGCAGTAGCAGAAAGAGACCTGATATCGACTGCCAGGAGCGCACTTGCCTGCCTCTCAGCCACGTGGCAACCCTCCTGGATTTATACCCCCCCCCCCCTCAAGCCCCTGGCCAATGAGCAAACCTCCTCAAGGTGTTGGTGGTTGAGCAGAGAGCTGACCTCACAAAGAACAATGCACTTCTGGGGCTCTGAGAGGAAAATCTGCTCCCTCATTTTGGTGAGGTGAGACTTTTTCTGCAGAAACTGAAAAATACAATTTTCGTATACTCATAGAGGATTACTGAAAATCATGGGTTGGCATTGTTAATGGAATAACTGTACTAAAACATCAAGTAATGGACAATACTGTCAAGAGCAAAATTTTGATTTGGAACTATCTAGAAGAATTAAATATGGATGAATATCGAAGTTAACTGATTGATTGGGAAAAATATATCTATGATCTGGTAAATTATTCTAAATTGCTGTTCTATCTGGAATTCAATAGCATGCAGGATTATTATTATCACTAGGATTGCTTTTGATATGTGTATTTTGGTTTTATAAAGGCAAAAATACCTCACACTTAATCAATGAGTATGAGACTCAATAACTATTGAAAAGATCATTAGCTTTGTTGGAAGCAGAGAGCTGAATTTCCATATGTGGTTTGACATATACTGTAGCAAGACCTGGCCATCAACATGCACAGAGGGTTGTCCTCAAGTACAAGATTGCCCTCTGGACTCAAGTCTTTTCCCAAGATTTTACAGGCCATGATGGGTAAAATCTTGCAAGGAGTTGATCATTGTCTGCGTGACCAAAGAGATCTGTTGATACCATGAACACAGAAGAAAAAATGTGATCTTGGAGTTGTGATGGTGATATGAAGAAGATGCTTAATTTTGGAAAGAGAAGTAATATACAGGCTGGACCAGGGTAATAAACTGTTCCATTTTAAACAGACATCCTTACGTCGATTTTGTCCTTAATCGGAATATTACACAAAAATCACTCGATATGGTAACCATACCTCCACAGTAATGTAATGATTGGCATTGAAACACATACAACTGATAAGAAAGAACAATTACTAAAACTGGAGAGAGAGAGAAACCCAGTTCTGCTGTTCATAGAAACCAATGTATTTACGTACATCAGACTTTATGAATTTAATAACATTATGCAAGCTCACTCATTTGTATGGGTGTCCGGAAGTCGAGCATCCATAACCCTGGGATGGCCTGCATCTTAGTTTGAAGGATGACATCGGCGGTCTACAATCAGTTAAAGTTGAGCTTATCACCAATGCGCAAAACCTGAAATGCCAAGATCATTCCTCTGAATAGTACATTACTACATGCGACTTCCTCTAGATCTTGCAATGGTGCCTCATTCCTTTGCATTGCTTGAAAGAGACATGATATGGACATGAAACAAAAAGCCACCATTATGATGAATGCAAGAAAAGTGTAGCAAATGAAGCTTTCCTTGTTCAGTGTGACATTTTGAGTGAATTGAAGTGTCATGTGGCAAGTTATGGGGTGGGTGCAATAATTGGTCATCAAATGTTAATATTTTGAGAGAAAAAGATTTTGGCTGAACTACATACTGAACACACTGGACTAATCAGTATGGCAACAAAATAGCAAGGATTTTTGTTCATTGGCCCTGTAGGACAGGGACTTTGCATCATCGATTAAGCAAATGCAGTGGTTGCCAATAGTTTAGGAACAATCTGCCAAAAGCTCCTCTGGAGTCATGGACATGAACTATCAAACCTTACCTAAGAGTACATGTAACCTTCTGTGAAAAAGAAATGACAGCTTTCTGGTACTGATCAACAGTAGCTCAACATGGATTGAAGTGAAACATATGAGTTCATCTACCACCACAGAGTGTACTGCAGATGATTTGAAGTCTTTATCCATATCCCGTGGCCTACCTGAAAAGCTTCTTTCTGATATAGCCCCTCATTCATGATCTTGTTTCCAAGCTTTATTAAGCAGAATAACATCAAACATACTCTTGTTCCTTCATACCATCTGACTTCAAAATATTGTGATGAGAGGTTAGTCATCAGAGTTAAAGACACTCTCAAGACGGTTGCAGGGATATTCAAAGCCAGGATGAATCATCACTTAGCCAATTTCTTGCTGAAGTACAGAACAAATCAACACATTACCACAAGGTATACGCCTGTAGAACCCTTTATGAAGAAAAGACAGAGAATACACTTGAGCCTAGTTCAGCCTCATCTGACTTCTAAGGTTGAACACAAGCAGTTGAGTTAAAATGCCAAAGTGGCACTAATCAGAAGGAATGCATTTTCAAGTAAAACAAGTGTATTAGCCCCTCAAGCATGTTAGATTCAAGAGCATGGGAGGTAGGAAACATAGTAGTTTGTGGAAGTAAGAGATATTTGATTGGAAGTGATGATAGAATTTGAAGTGTTCATGTAGGTTAAATGATGTCTGCTAGAGATGAACCAAATCTGGACGTTAAATCATTTGATCATGAAGTTGGTTTGAGTTTGATCTAATGCAGACATCAGGAAGTGAAGGACTACATCCAAGCAGGTTGGAAAAGCAACAGAATCTTCTTTCAGTGCAGATCCAGGACCAAATAATCCAAAGGCCAATTCAACAACAAAACCTGTGTGGGAAAATTTTAAAACCAGTTACTAGATTAAATGTTTAGCTGTTGTTCATAACGTAAAAAGTGATAAGTTTCTTGTATCTTATTGTTAAAAGCAACAGAAGGGTTTAGGCAAAAATATCTTTCTTTTTGAAAAAGAGGGAACAATATAGCATATCTTTAAGCAAGATGTGCTGTTCTTCTATTTCTATATGCTTTATACTTTCAACGTGATTGGATTGGATTGCCATGTGGACTGCCTGCTTTGTAACAATGCTACAGTCAGTCTCCAGTGAGACTTTGAAGTCTCAATATGTACATAGTTTAAGTCTTCTACCTTTTGCAAATAAACCATCACCATCTTTGGATATACAGTAAAACTCCAATAATCCACCATCTGCTTTTTTGAAAATTATGATGGTTTGGCATCTGACTTGCTCATTAGTTTGGAGTGTTAGCTTGGGGTCCAGTGTGCAAGTGAGGTGTTCAACCCCAGAGCTAGGGACCCGGCATTCAATCGGGATCAGAGTCTGGGCTGCATGTCTGCCTAGAGCTGGGACTGAGATCTGGAACCCCAGGAGTCAGGAGCATGGGTAGGATTGTGGCCAGAGCAGGGATCTGGATTGCTTGTAAACTTCCCACTCCCTTCAAGCTTATTGGGTTCACTCAAACATTTAAAATACAACTGTGTAATGTGTAAAGTGAGTGAAATAAGTGTTTTGAGTATTATTAGGAGTTAAATCCAATAGTCTGGAAAATCTGCTAGTCTGGCACTACCAAAGTCCCAAGTGCCAGAATATCAGAGTTTTTACTATATATTGTGTCATATACATTCATGAAGGTATTACACAGTTGAAACTGAATCCATGTTGGTTTGATTAAGCTCCTTCAAAATTTATTTCATCTCAACAACTACAAAGCTTATTAATTCTTCTAAACTGGTAGTTCTAGTTACATTGCAAGCACCCCCAACTTAAAGAAAAATATTCAAAGTACCTGATTTTAGACATGACAAAAAATTATGCTGCAGACAATAATTGGTTAAATAAAACCAGCATCATTGAAAATGTAGTTTCCATCAAGAGCATTGCCATTTTTGTATTTGTTCTTTTTATTTTTTTCTTCACAGACAATGCTTGACATCTTCACAACTGTTGCAAGTGAATTTAGAATGCTCAATTTGAATTGATTTTCCTGGTTAGGGTAAAATGTGTATTGAATATCTAAAGACGTAAGTAGAATTTTTATCATGATTTTCTCAGGCAGCAAATTGTGTAAACTGACTTGAAAGAAGTGAAATAGAGACACAAGAAACTGCAAACTGGAATCTGGAGCAACACACAAAGCACTGGAGGAGCTCAACATGTCAGGCACCATCTATGGAGGAAAATAAACAATCAATGTTTAGGTCGAGGCCCTTCATCTGGACAGGAATGAAAGGTTTCGACCCAAAACGTCGACTGTCCATTTCCCTCCAAAGATGCTGCCTGACCTGCTGAGCTCCTCCAGTGTTTTGTGTGTTGCTGAGAGAAGTGAAACCTGTATGTTGGGAGTGAACATCACCAACAGCCTGTCCTGGTCAAATCATGTAGATGCCACGGCCAAGAAAGCTCACCAGCGCCTCTACTTCCTCAGGAGGCTAAAGAAATTCAGTATGTCCCCTTTGACTCTCACCATCTTTTACCGATGCACCATAGAAAGCATTCTATCTGGATGCATCACGGCTTGGTATGGCAACTGCTTTACCCAGGACTGCAAGAACAGTTGTGGAGACAGCCCAGCGCATCATGGACACCAGTCTCCCCTCCTTGGACTCTGTCTTTACCTCTCGTTGCCTTGGCAAAGCAGCCAGCATAATCAAAGACCCCACCCACCTGGGACATTCTCTCTTCTCCCCTCTCCCATTGGGTAGAAGATACAGGAGCCTGAAGGCACGTACCACCAGACTTAAGGACAGCTTCTACCCCACTGTGATAAGACTATTGAATGGTTCCCTTATACAGTGAGATGGACTATGACTTCGCGATCTACTTTGTTGTGACCTTGCACCTTATTGCACTGCACTTTCTCTGTAGCTGTGACACTTTACTCTGTACTGTTATTGTTTTTACCTGTACTACATTAATGCACTCTGTACTAACTTAATGTAACTGCACTGTGTAATGAATTGACCGTACGATCGGTTTGTAAGACAAGCTTTTCACTGTACCTCGGTACAAGTGACAATAATAAACCAATACCAATACCAATGTTCAGCATTGGAGAAGAACAAAATCCAGTAGAAGAGAACAGAGAAACCTTCCTTATTCTTATGATATTGGATTCTTTTGGCTACATATTACATTTGGAAGAAAATCTGCTGTCTAGATAATAAGAATCAATACGTCGATACTTCAGCTCTGCAGGGTTTCTCCTGATTACCCTTTGGCAGGGCCTGCAAGAATCCAACTATCCCAAGAACGGTTTACCTTTTAATTGGTGACTTAAAGCCTGTCTTGCCAGAATACTATCAGGTTGAACATAGACAATTTAGTGTATATTAAATGATATACTTTTGTGACTTATTTATCTATTGAATATATTTTGTTTTGTTTTTTGTGGTAAAGTGTGTTTGGGATCCTGGGCATTTTAAGTGAAGGTATAAGGGTTAAGAGCAAGGAAGTTTTGAAGAACCTTAATAAAACATTGATTTAACCAAAAGTGGACCATTGGGTCCATTTCTTGGTGCTATGGTTTAGAAAAGTTGTGGAGTTTTCAGAGAGGGTGCTGAAGAGATTTATCAAAATAATCCCAGGGTGGGACACCTTAATCACGTGAATATACTGGAGAAGATGAGGGTGTGCTCATTGGAACAGAGGAGGTTGCAAAAGGCATTGAATAGAGCTATTTAAAATAATGAAGTCCAAAGACAGAGCAGTTGGAGTGAAACAGTTCCCATTAATGAAGGGCTCAGAAAAAAAGGGAACATGAAATGAAAGTGATTGGAAAAAGTAGGAAAGGTGACCTGAAGACAAATTTCTTATACAGGAAGTGGTTTGGGTCTGGAGTGCACTGCCAGGGTTGTAGCGGAGGCAGAATCAAATGTGACATTTAAAAGGGAATTGGGTAAGTATCTGAAAGGACAAAATTTGCAGAACTAGTGAGGAGAGGGTGGCAGAGTGGAAGTAGCTGGATTGCAATTACATGGAACTGTAGTTCGGATTTAATGGGCTGAATGGTCTCTAACCCTCCTGTAGCTATTTTATGATTCTGCTTACTTTGGGGCGTATTCATGATTGATAAACTTATACATTAGTCGAGTGATATTCACAATCCAAATGCAAAATACCACAGATGCTGGAAATCTGAACTAATAGTAGCACAGAAGCGCAGCCAGTTGAGTCGCTGCCTCACAGTGCCAGAGACCCAGGTTCAATCCTGACCTCGGGTGCTGTCAGTGTGGAGTTTGCCCATTCTCCTTGTTCCTGCATGGGTTTCCTACATTTGCTCCAATTTCCTCCCACATCCCAAATATGTGCTGGTTGTTAGATTAATTGGCCACTAAATTGCCCCTAGTGTATAGGTGAGTGTTAGAATCTGGGGAGAGTTGACAAAAATGTAGGCATTAATGTAGGATTAGTATAAATGGGTGGTTGATGGTTGCTGTGGACTTGGTGGGCCAATGGGCTTATTTTTGTGTTGTATCTTTCTGTGACTCAATGATTCTAAAACAGAAAAAGCTAGAAACACTCAGCAGGTCAGGCACCATATGTGGAGAGAGAATTAATGTTTCACTAACCTTCCAGTGATTTGAAATGTTGACTCTATTTCTCTCTCCACAGGGACCTGCTTAGTATTTCCAGCTTTTTCAATTTTTATATTCACAATAGATTATTTGCACAACTCATATATTAACTATTTATACTAATGAGGCAATGCCAATAAACATGATTTCCCTCCAGTGAGTCCAGTTGGCTCAATGGGAGAAGATTGTCATGAACTCGTTCTTTATCACTGGGATCCCAGTTCTGGTAAACATAGTTCATGGAAGAAAGTCATTCTGGAGGTGACCGTGTGGTACGTAATAAGTGAGATTAGGGACCACTGCAGAATGTATTGCTTTGAGTTGTTAATTCCCAAAACTGGATCTGGATTTTGTGCTGTTCACACCATTCATTGATTGTTTAGAGTAAAGTACTATTTGCAATATTACTGTTTGAATCATTTATTGCACTTGCACACATAATTGAGAGTGCAGAGATAATATTGTTAAAATGTAAGAGGCTTATGCATGTTTTATAGGCTAATTATCTCTCCATTAATGTACCAAGTACATGTTATTGAAAGGCTATCTGATGAATGCTACTGAAGTATGAGACTGATGCATTGCTGATACTTGTACTGCAATTTAAAAACAGAATAGTTCATGCTCTGGAATAGGGGACCTGGAGTTGCATTCATTAGTTCTGTGCCCCATATTCCAGCACATAACCTGCTGGAGGCTGCTATGACCTTATAAAAATGTTTGTTCCAATTTTCCTTACTTTTCTTCACATTTACTCTTTACTGGTGCTGGGCTATTGGTGCTTGGTATTATGCCTGGTTTGAACTCATTTGATTATTTTAATTTTTATCTTTAGGCTGCATACAAGCATCAATGACATCATGAAAGGTCCAGATTATTTAAAATGCAATGCAAAAAGACGGTTCCCTTGGTGAGCCAGTTGCTTGTTGTGAAGCTACATCACATAGGCCTGAATGTTTCATGTTTAGTTACCAATTTGTTCTGAATTGCTTCGTCCTCCTGCAATCTTCCCCCATCTCCACCAACCTGGCCACAGAAATGTTGGGGATCTTCCAATGAAATCTGGGTCGAGAAACACTGCTAACTGTGCTTCCATTCCCTATTGCTGATCACTAACAACATTGTCCCCTCCTTCGTTGGAGAGTACACATGACCACAGAATTGTGATGGGTGGCAACATTCCTTTCCCCCTTGAGGCTCACAGTCTTGTCTCACAGATACAGATGTGCTGGAGTGCAGCCCAGCACCACAGCACTGTGGCTCGAGAATGAAGGGGAGAAAGTTGAGGAGTGGTGAGGTGGTGTGATGAAAAGCAAAGAAAAACAAATGGATAATGAAGCTATGCGGAGTGAAGTAAGAAAAAGATGCACCAAGTTCAGGGTTAGGAATTTGTCTCAGGAGATGGTGCTAAACGAGTGGTATTGCATTAAACTCACATTTTATACCTCCTCCCCCTCCCACCCTCACTTTGTTCAATTCCCTCAAAGTCAATGAAATTAGCAACCTATTCAATACCATTCCTTTCTTACGACTGCCCGAGACAAATTTCTATCCCAGAGGGTTATGGAATGTCTGGTTATGTTTCATCACTTTTCAAAGTATGTCATCATGGCATCTCCCATGTACTTTCACTGCTCCAACTTGTATTGCAACATTGTCCTTGCATTTCACAGGTCCTCCAGTAAACGTTACATGCAATATTTTTATCAACAGTTTCGGCTCTGTCACGGAAACCACGATGGTAAGTGCTGACGGCCACTGTCAAATAACTTGATGTCTTGCCCGGTAGCAGCTTGTCAATTTTCTTTCTTTTGTTTTATCATTCAAATTACAGGTCCTCCTGTTAATGTTACTTGCAACATATTTATCAACAGCTTTGGTTCAATAGCAGAAACAACGATGGTGAGTGGGACTGATCATGAGGCCATCTTGTAATGAATTGCTTAGTTTGTCAGCCTACCACCGAAACTTTTATCAACAGATGATCAATACCAAGCTATCGTGCTCCAAAGTATCTGTGTCAAGAGCGGTTCTCTATTTTGTGAATAACTGAGTGGTCAGTCACTTGTCAGATGATCTGCCCTCAGACTTTTCCATAATTCCTAAAATAAAAGTCCTGGAATTTCATCAAAAGGTGTAATTAGAAAGTCACATCAAAAATTGTTCTGAGTATCCCACTGGCTTACAAAATGTAAAGCAGTGGAAGCAGCTTAAACACTGGGAGTCCAAGGAAAAGTCCAGATCTTGTTGCATCGTCCTTTTTTAAACCCCTCTTTATGAAAGAGAATTTAAGTACATAGCCATGAAACTGCACTTATACTGCATTCAACAGGATTAAGAAACTGCTGTTTCATTTCCATTTTTGTTGCTCCTGATCTTGTGAGATGGCATTCAAAGATACAGTGCACCTCTCAGGGAGGAGGGATGTTGGAAAATCACTTCAAACATCAACATAAAGCACCAGAAATAGGAAGTTGGACCCAGCCCAATTCAGAATAGTATACCCACATAATCTGGTGTTAATTGGCAGGAAATGGTTTTGTAAGGCTTTGCAAATCTGGGGTAAAAAATTGAGGAGATTTGATCATGGAGTAAAAACAAGCATTGCTCATACATATCCAAGTTTTCTTGACTGCACGAGTAAATGGCATCATGTACTTATTTCATTGTAAAATGTCAGGATATTTTGGGTCGTTGTTGTAAATGTGGAGACATTCCTGAAGCCTTGAAATCGTGCTTTTTGAAGATTAATGCATGAACATTTGTATGCGCACTAATCCTTATAGCATCATTTTGCTAATTAATTTCCTTTGTGCCATATTTTAATGAAGATGCTCAGCAATTTATTTTCAATAGATTAACTCCTCCGTTCAAATAGTAGGCCAAGGGATTCCATGGAAACATATTAGGCAGCCCTATATTAATCTACAATACAAAATAAGAATTTAAGAAGATTGGATTTTAGAAGAGAGAGAGCCTGTCTCCATAACATAGCTACTGGGCTTATACACCGCACTGGTACAAAGAGAAATCTCATCACCAACCAAGTGCAACTGTAAATGACCAATAAGTGCCTGCCCTGCCACTGACATGATTTTCCAAGATTAACTAAAATAATACCTCCCAAAATTATTAATCATATTTGGGTAGAGCACTTTCTTAACAGAAGCATATCTTAACAGACTCGTGTTTATGTGTAAACACTTAATTGAATCATTTCTCTTCTTTTTGCACTGATTTTAAGCAAACATTAATCCATTTACTTTAAGGGAACTACTGACTTAATGCTAGCCTAGAAGTAATAGGAAAAAATGTATGAGTTTGTCAAATACTTGTAACTAAAGTTCACCCTAGTGGGAAAACAAATTCCAGGAAGCCAAATAATCATGGCTTCAAACACCAAACTGATTACTTGCTGAGACTGAGGAATATCTGTAAATTCCACAGATAGCAGATCTGCCATGGTTAGCCCATTCTGTTGTTTCAAGAATAATATCCCACTTGAAAGCCAGGTAATCACATAACATTATCAACCAATTGTTTTCAGCTTTTACTGGAAACTCTATAATTTCCAAAGATACTGCACCCTTTACATTGCCTTGCTGCAATGTAAAGGATGCAGTATCACAGCATAGCTTCAGTTCAATAGAAGTTGTGTTAGTTGAGAAAATACTCATTTACAGGATTGGGTTTGTACTGACCCCAGTCAAATAATGGAAAGACAGCATTGAATACTTCTGGGAACCTTATTTTGAAACTCTAAATGGTGAAAGAATGAATGAGAAGTGATGAGAAAAAATCCTGCCTTTGGCCAAACCCTTCCCATGACCAA
Source organism: Pristis pectinata (assembly GCF_009764475.1). Lineage (NCBI taxonomy): Eukaryota > Metazoa > Chordata > Chondrichthyes > Rhinopristiformes > Pristidae > Pristis > Pristis pectinata. The sequence continues at coordinate 71,681,185 of NC_067408.1, read as the reverse complement.
AAGTGAAGCACAACAAGAATAAAAATCAAAATCAATATGACAACTTCTCCATCTCAAAACCACACTCACCTTTGGCATTGGGGTGGATAATGATTACCATAACAATTTGGAGCAAAGAATTATTTCTAGAAATAAATCTTTAATTCAACACCACAACATTCAAATTATTGGATAAGTTAAAAACTAATACATTCATATACTGGATGATTTAATATTTTTTAAACTAAATTCTCAATTTTTAAAGCTATTGTTTATTAATATGTACTTGTTCATCATAAGCAGACTATAACTGAATTGTTTTGATGAAATCTCTCAGAATACAAAGTTGAATTGGCATCAATCCATTTAATAGTGATGATTAGGCTATCTTAAAATGCTGTTTGACATACTGCACTTTAACCAGGACAGTATATACATTCCAGTTACAAAGTCAGAAAAAGATAACAAATAGCTTTCAAAGAGCTGACTACAAAAAAAATCTTACTGCCTCTTTCCAGTCAAAGCACTTATCACATGCACCTTCTCCCCACCTTTCTTTGTTGTTTCCAAATGTGTCTCTTCTTTCTGCTCCCTTGGTCTTACAATCTTGGTCCCAAAATCCAAATATACTCCTTTCAGGCATTCTCTGTATCAGCTGCACCTGAACAACCAGCCATTACTACTTACCACTGAGTATCATCCCCATCATGTGCCTCTCACTATGTAGCCATGTCTAAACTCTCAGGTGCTAGCCCCCTTCTGCTACTTCTGCCCTGCCAAGAAATTTAATATGACATGGATGGAGGCTGTCAGCCCATTGAGTCTGTGCCAGATCTCAGAGCAATCACATCCCATTCACCCATTTAATTCACCATAATCTATTTATTCTCACGTACCCATTACCAGCTTCTCTGATTCTCATGCCTAACTCCTAGACGAGGGGTAATTTACAGTAGTTAATTAGCCTACCGACCCACACCTCCTTGAGATGTGTGAGGAAGCCTGGGGGAAGATCCACAGACAGACAGCACGAGAATGCCAGGATTGAACCTGTCTTCCCAGGTTACCGGGGCTGTGAGACAGCAGCTCTGCCAGCCACACCACTACACCATTAAGTTCAGAGCACACAAATAATTCCACACAACAACAAATGACCCATTTTCATTTGGTCAGGGGATCCTAACTCTTCCTAATATTCAGCCTCTGGCTGTCGTGCGACAGGCAAGATACTTATCTTCCACTTGTTGAAAGCATTTCCCTGTGCTAACTACTTTAAAGATACTAAATCGGAGCCCTACTGGGATATGATTTCTGCTGTCATCATATAGAACAACAAACCGGGAACGTAGTGTTTAACAAAGTTAAACTTTCACATAATAAACTTTGTGACTTTGAAACGCTGGGTGGAATATAAATTAATTTTTCACGTTCTAAGATGTTGTGATACTGACACAAACAACAGACACTGCTTACCTATCTCTGCCCGAAATCAGATGCAGGGAGGAATGGGAAGGGGGCAAGTCCCAGATATGATGCATGGCCAGAAGAGATTTCTCTGAGTGTGCCATTTGCAAATTCAACATGGACATAAATGCAAATTCAACATTCAACATGAAAGATTAAATCCCTGATTTTACTTTTGTCACCAAACACCATTAAGGAACAGTGCTTTCTCAATTCTTAACTCTGAGAGTGTGTCGGTAATAGTTATCTCTCTGTAATGTCCATGTTCCAAACTATTACCCATTGTTTTCCTAATGCCTTTATTGGGGTGTTTGGGGGGTGGGTGACATAGCCCAAAGTGCTGGTAGGGAACAAAATGAGTAGTTTCACCAGCATAGCAGAAATGCTGGTCACTCCACAAAATGCTGGTTGCCATTTATGGATTTATAGGAAGGGTAAAGATAATAGTTTATTCTTGTCACATCCTTGGAATGTTAATTGAACACTCCTTCATAATTTGGACAAACTCACTGTCTTCAGGTGCTGGTGGTTTGCTGCAGTTAATTTCTGTAAATGGCACAAAATGGTCAATGGGTCATGTGGTACCTGAGAAACTCTGCCTTGACACTTAAATTACAAGATGGCTCTCAATGGATGTCTGTGCACGGATGCTAGCATTTTAACTGTGTGCTAACTGCTTTCGAGAACACTTGAATAAATCATTCATTAAAAGTCTCATGCAAAGGGGCTGCAATTTTTAACTTGATGGCAGTCAAAAGCTGGTTGAATTGGTGTTATTTTTTCATGATGCTGTTACTTGCTGCATGCCATTTTCTGATGGGCTGGTTCTCAATGGGCTTTCCAGCAGCTATTGTGTATTGTTGCAGAACAACAAACTTGAGAAATCCTTTGTGTTATATGCACAGATAAATATTTATCTTAAAATTCAGTTTAAAAAATTAGTGGCTGAAAGCTTCATCCTCTCATGCTTTTAATTAAATAAAAAAGCACAGTTTATGACATTTCCAAGATAAATGAGAGATTTAAAATTGCCTAATTACCTCTTTAATGGTGACCAGAGCGTTTGGCAGTTTAACTATTTAGCATCTTCACACAATGTGCCAGTTTTCGGTGACAAACTTACCAGCAGAGGCAGCCGTACAGTGTAATTAATCCATACCAAAAGCATCAGAAGAATTTTAAACAGGGAGGATCTGTTTCCACTGGCAAGTGGATCAGTAACGAAAGTACAGAGATTTAAAGCAAATGCCAAAGATAAACAAAGGAAGGACAAAATTTCTTTTAACAGTGAGTTGCTATGAGCTGGACTGCCCTGCCAGTGTACTACGAGGACAATCAACAACAATGTTGAAACATGAAGTGGATAAATAGTTTAAGGAAATAAAATTGAAGGGCAATGTGGGAAGGCAGGGGAATGAGAATAACTTTCCAAATTCAGGGCCTGTGATTCTATATGTCTCCATTTCCATGCCCTGCTTATGATGCCATCATAGGCTACTGAAGAATGCAAATGATCTACTCCAATGCCATCTCTAAATGGGTGAGCAGTGTCTTCCTTTGCTTTGGATGTGACAATGCTTAAACATACTAATCAGTCCTACTCTTCTAATAACTCAGCTAATTGCAACTTTCACAGTTTAGGAAGGTAGGGATGGAGTACTTTTGTACTGCATGCTGTTATGGCCCAGAACCTGTGGTCAGCACGCTGACTGATGAGGAACAATCAATCTTGACTAGTGCAGTTTCCCTGGTGGGAACACGCTGAGGGCAGCCAGTTCCTAGCATCATGACAAGGCTTGCTCATCAACCAGGGCCTTCAGCAAAGTAAATGGCAACACACGAGGGGGCTAGAATAAGATCCACCAACAAAACAACTGAAAAATCTTTGTCAGCTGACTCAGTCACGACCTTTAGCTTATCTGACCATCAAATACTATTAATGTCTCAAACATTCAGAAGCATCTAAAGACAATTAAAGCTGTTAGAAACTATTCAAACTGTTAAAATCCTCTTAAGCTAGTTAAAATTACAAAAAACTAAAACAATTAAAACTATTCTAAAGTTTAAATACATTCAAATAATTTAAAATAAATTTAAGATACTAGTCCCACATTTAATCTTCTCTATTGAAGCTGATAGACAAGCTGCCCCAATACTGGATCTCAGCTGGTACAGGCTGTTTTAGCAGATTCCCCTTTCAAAACTGCTGGAGAAATGCTGCAGTTTTGCCAGGTTCATGAGCAGTCCAACATTCATAGTACATTCATGAAAAGAACTGGGAATAGTTATCCGTGAGTAACTGCTAACATTTCCCCACAAAATTCAGGGCCTGTGATTCTATATGTCTCCGTTTCCATGCCCTGCTTATGATGCCGTCATAGGCTACTGAAGAATGCAAATGATCTACTCCAATGCCATCTCTAAATGGGCGAGCAGTGTCTTCCTTTGCTTTGGATGTGACAATGCTTAAACATACTAATCAGTCCTACCCTTCTAATAACTCAGCTAATTGCAACTTTCACTGTTTAGGAAGGTAGGGATGGAGTGGATGGGTGAGCCTGAGGGGGATGTGTGCTATGCCCTCCCACAGTTCACTGGGGAGCACACTTTTTGTGTCACAGCTCATTTGGCTACATTAAAGCAAAACTTAAAATGTAGATAGGTGTTTGAGTCTCCTGTCTTTGGTGACACTCTGCATATTTTGGACCAGTGTGAATGTAAATCAGTTCTCCTCCTACCCTGGAGAACAAGAAGGCATTTAAAGTCTATAAATAGGACAAGATTTTGTGGACAAAATCAAGTATACATAATACTCACGTGAGTATTAGAAGTGGAAAGAAATACTTGCATTTATATAGCACCATAAACAGCATGTTCTCAGCATGTCCCACAACCAATGAAACACTTTTACTGTATAGACACCAGTGTAATGTAGACAATACTAAAGCCAATTTGCATGAAAAATAAGCAATGTGATGAAAGCTAAATCATTTAATTTAGTGGTTAATGAGGGATAAATCTTGGCAAAGATGCTAAGGACAGTTCGCTTAGAATCTTTTACATTGAGCTGATATAATAGATAGAGCGCCTTGGTGTGATGTCACATCTCAAAGACAGCACCTCCAACAGTGCAAGAATCCCTCAGTCTAGATTTGTTCCTCAAGGTTCTTGAATGGGACATGAACCCAGAACTTTCTGCCTTAGAGGTGAGAGTGCTAACTACTGAGGCCAGGTGCATGGAGGACTAGTAAGGAAAATTGAGGAACTTGTGTGGCTCACAGTAAACCCTTGATTTTTCTTTGCGTTTCATTTAAATTGAATCACATAACTCACTCTGCCAAACTCCTGTAGATAGTTGCCCAGCCTTTCCTCACAAGACAACCTGCCTATTCCAGGTATTAGTCTATCAAATCTCCTCTGCACTGTTTGCAATGCATTAACATCCTTCCATAAATAAGGATATCTATTACCATACACCAACACAAGCACACAAAGATGTGACCCGGTTTCTAGGCAGGTGACCTTTGCCACAGTACATGATTTCAATGTTGTGGCAAGAGTGGGAACCAGTGGGAAGTGTTCAGGCAAGGAATGCTGGAGAATTTGGAAAACCGCAGCACATTCAAAATTAATGGAAGCGGAGCAGTGGTTGGGGTTTCTGAGGAGAGCGGTGTTAGCAGCCAATGTGAAGGAGAGGGAGAGAGCACCTGAGACAGGAGAATAATACAAGGTATCTTGACTGGGTTGAGGATGAGCACAGGAAGGGAGATTGGGTGGTCAGGTTTAGTGAGAATAAAGTTGAAGGAGCAGTCAGTAAGGTTTCATTGGCAAGATGGTTTTGGGGAGGATGTGACAGGAGATTAGAGAGCAACTAGAAAAAAATGCAATTCTGTGGCAAAAGGTTAGGGCGAGGATCTTTAGATGGTCTGGGTAAAGGAAGGGAATCACCAGAGGCACCTGACTGGATGATCTCACTGTTACTGAGAAAGTGGTCCACAGCTCCTTGATCTTATTATTAGAGGTGAGGTTGGAAGAGAATGGTGAGAGGGCTTTCCTGCAGCTGGCAGTAGAGAAAAAAGCTGGGTGGTAAATTTGGGTTCCACTCTGTTCCTGGAAAAAGTGAATAGTTCTGGCAGGTGAAAACAGGGCTCACTTGTGCTTTACTTGGTCCAACCAGATCTGATAGTGAATGGCCATTTTTGTATAACCTGTATCAGACCTGATCCACCCATCGCACCTCATTTTGTAGTCCTACACTACAGTTAATCAAAGCATCAAGTTTACAGTTTTCTGACTTGTTTTCAAATACTCCTGTGGCTTCACCTTTCCTTGTTTCAGTTAAATCCTCCATTCTTAAAACCCGTTGAGATCACTGCTATTTTCCAATTTCTACTTGCAATCCTGTTTTAAAAGATTTGTTTATCTGTACCCTTAACTCTCCCTGTTCCTTTGCTTCACCAAGAATTTTGCTATTTGCAGTGTACTTCAGTTCTCCATCATTTCCCTCAAATTCATCGACTTCACAGTTGTTTGCAGTGAACTGCATTTGGCTCCTTTCCACTCCTTTCACTGACATATCTAAATCCCTCTGTGACAGACATTCTTCTTTGCAGCTTCTCAAACCCCATAATTTGTTATCATCAAAACAGAGCGCTTTAACATTATTTGCCCTGGACCCTTAACAGGTAATTAATTGTCTTTTATTAAAAAGACAAGTATGAAAATCCATTCCTGTTTTTCTGTATACTTACCAATTCATGAAGAACTTAATTAAATTAATCATGGTCTGTAGTTTAAAAATCTGTGCTGAGTGTCTTGTATCGGTCATTTTGCCTTTTGAGAAAAGGGTTATATTTAGTTACAATTAATAAATGATTTGGAAAGCTCTAAAGCAAGGAAGAATAACAATAAATGGCAGGTTAATCAGCAGAAATTCATACTTTGTTCCCAAAGTAATTACCTTCAGCAAATCAAACTGTCCATGTGAAGTCCCATGTAGTTTATACAGCAGGTGACTTCAATAAGAAATTCTATGGTAGAATAGCAGAGAGCTAATAGAAAACAAAATATGATAATTGTCATCTAGTGATTATGTCCACCATTCTGTTGCTGCAATTTAAAATATTAGCATTTTAACATACTCAGGTCAGCACCGCTGTAAAAATAAGAATTGTTTGTTGTTTTATCAATCAATGTATTATAAAAGGAATTGAGTATGCACATGGCAAGTGAAACATTGCAAGTCTATGGAGATAAAAAGCGAGAATGGGGCTAATTAGATAGCTCTTTCAAAAAACTGATACAACAGTAATGGGCCAAGTGGCTTCACTGGTGTTGTGTGATTCTCTGGGGTTGATCTTGACTTTGCTTGATGGATTAAAATGGCTAGAGAGTGAATTGGGAGCCTGTTTAAACACCTCTCCTTCATTGGAATCACTTCTAAAGATTAAAACTATCATCTGTCCAGGATTAATCAGTCATTGTTTTCCTTTTCTGTAAATTTCCATTTTTTATTGATAAGCATAATCCAATGTCATTGAATAGGGTAGGAACGCAGAACAAATTTGTTACCCAGTTAGTTGCTAAACCATACCATGCATTTTGCATGCTGTTTACACAAGACAGGTTTCATTACATACATATATAAAACATAACGAAATAATTATATCATTTTTCAAATAACAGATCATATTGACATGCTCTTCAAAGTTATGCATGCAGAAGTATTTACATTTTTCTGCTATGATCATGTTTCATTGTCTTGAATATGAATGCATTGAGATACTTAATTCCTATTACCTACAAATGGTAAGTGAAGCTTCCCCTTTAACACATGGCGAACTGGTTTGCTTCTGTATTTGCCAACTCCTGATTTTCCTGCCTGTTAAAATGGATTCCAGGGAGAATTATAAGATCCTAAGTGGAGAAAAGACTGGCCAGGAGGCTCTTACTGGTGCCTCATCACAGACTTGACCAGTCAGTTTTCTGAAGGCATCAAGAAAGTACAAAAATGTTCAAATGATTGTTTTAGCTTTTAATAAGTTTTTGTGACAGCAAACACTGCCAATTGTCAATACTATATGTTTTTTTAATTTAACAATTGTTTAAAAAAAAGTACCAATTATTTTAGCTGCCAGCTGCAGGAAATGATTTGTGATAATGAAGTTAAAATGCCCAGTTATGTAATGGATCTTTGGGTAGAAAGCAAAGTATAAACTTGCTATTAGCAGCAAAAAGGGATGTCAGTGATACCCAGTGAATCCATGAGCTATGTCCACATTACAAAGATTGGTCGTGCTACATTTCAGTCATCCCTCAGAGTCTCCAGAGTCAAAGGAACTGCTAAATCCTAATTATATTAATAAACTCAGTTGCCATCCGCAATTAGATCATAATCCATCGTTGCACTAATTCACTTCAATTTGGGCATGTATTTGATTGGTTAGCCAAGGGCCAGCAGTAGCTATCAATATCAATTCCAAAATGGTCATTTTCTAGGTTTTGTCAACCTATTAAATTAAAGTCTGGTGCATAGTCACTGAAAATTTGCATGCAAATATAAGGAATGTTCATAAAGCCCAACGACGCACTTCATCGCAAGCCACGTAGAAAAGGACAGAAAAGAAGTCCTATCACAGCTGTGCCTAATATCATTTGAAGTATTGTGTGATATAACTGTAGGAAAGTTATATTACTTTTGAAGAAGTTCCAGTGACAATTTTCTAATATGAAAGAACTTTCTTATGTTAGGCCACATAAATGGGTTACATTATTCAGAGACTATCGAGACCAAGAGGTGAACTGATTAAATGGTTTGAAGATAATTGAGTGTAGATAAAAACACACTGCTATCTGGCAAGAGAACCTTGGGGAGCCCAGAACAAGGGGATATTATCTTAGAATTTGAACTTGGCTAGCTAACTTGGACTTGAAGTGCATTGTGTTAGGGCATCAATAACACAGAATCAGTTGAAAAAATAAAAGTATTAAGGAATAACATGAAAACTGGCAATGTAAGGTATGACATCCATGGTTAACAAGAGGGCAGGGAAGGCGACATAGACTTGAACAGACCACTTTTGTTTTATGCTCTATAAACTTACTAACAAGCTTATTGTAGGCATTGGATACAGACTTCCTGCTGTTCACTTAATGGTTCTGTTTCACATAAAGTCATAGCAGAGAACCAGGCCCAGCGGACCACTGATCCCATGATGACCATCAGCCACCTATTTACACTAATACCACACTTACTCCCATTTGTTTTTCTCCCCACATTCTCAACAACTTCCATCAGATTCTACCACTCACCTACTCACTAGGGGGAAAATTACAGTGGCCAATTAGCCAACCAACCCGCACATCTTTGGGACGTGGGAGGAAACCAGAGCACCCAGAAGGAACCCATGTAGTCACAGGGAGAACGTGCAAACTCCACACAGACAGAACCCGGGTCTCTGGCACTGTAGGGCACCACTGTGCTGCTCCTTTGAACAAAGTTGTAAATTAAATTTCAGAGTTTAGTTCATAATTATTTATTGATGTGGTCACAGACAGGTCAAGTTATGGACCAATGTACAGAAGTCTTGACTATTTACCAGGATATCTGAGTTCAACTGCCATCATGGCAGCTAAAGAACCAAAGTTCAAGTAATTAAATATATTGTAAATTGAAAAGAAAGTATCAGAGGTGGTGAACATGAAACTACTGGATTGTTGTAAGCACACAGCTGATCCACTTATGTTCCTCAAGCAGGAACTCATCCTAACCTACTTGAAACTCTAGATCCATGATCGAGGTTGGCTCTTAACTGCCCAATAAGCCATTTGACTCAAGAGCCAATTAGAGATGTGCAATAAGTACCAGCTTTGCCACCAATGCCCATATCCTGTGAATGAACTTAAAAGATATAGAACTAACTAAGACAGTTTAAAAGAGAATGTTGTTTTAGTTTGCTTTTCTTTCTCCAGATATTTCATTTCTGAAGGATAGTTTTGAACTATTTTCTATTGGCAATGAAAACATCATGGAGAGGGCAGTTTCCATTCAGTGCAGTGTCAAATGCATTTAGCTTTATACGTGAGGAACTGTGAACATGTGGTGTTAGATGTGTTTCCCCCTGCTAAGAACAGACATTCAATCTCCTTTTGGCCATTAACGGATATGCCAAACTTGGATTTTCATTAGGAGACTGACATTGAAATCTCACACTTCCATTAACAAAAGTTATAGAAGTTCAGGAGCATTCATTTTCCGATCATTTCTTAGGTAGCAAAATCCAAAGCCTCAGAGGCAAATCAGTCTTGCAGTGGGAAGGGAGAACAGACAGGTAATAGATTCTTATTTGCACATCGAATGCTTGCTTCAGGCATGAGCACTGTGTCCCATTTACAGTGTGCTGGGGAGCACAATTCTGGCTTGTAACAAATGTGAATGTTTTAACTGCCCTACTGGAATTTTAGGATTATTGTGCAGTTGAATATCTAAACCCAAGCATCCTTCCATGGCTAATCAGTAAGATGCAGTTAAATCACATATTATCATTGTCAATCAAAGATTATGGTTCAGATGACATCTTCAGTCAAATCTTCCCCTGCCATTAACAGTAAAAGTACACAAGTTTATTAAGTGCTAGTCAGTTCTCCCACAAGTCATCAATTGACACATCTTCAAAACAGGCAGTAAAAACTTGTATAGTCACCACCACATATATGGCCCATGCTTATTGAAGGCAACTGTCAATACCAGTGATTAATGTTAATCGTTTTCCATCATCATATATATCAATTGCAAAGGGATCACTTACAAGCCTGCTGGCTATTTCAGGCAGACTCTGTTGTTCAATAAACTCCTTAAGATGTAATTACCTTAATTACTCTGTCCCCTGTATTTACTGATAGAAAAGCTTCACTAATGTCAGGCAATCTCAAGTCTTCAAGTGACTGTTCAATAAGCTCCTTGCCTCTCATTAAGGTGTGATTACTTTGACTGCTTACATTCAAGTATGTCAAACAGCCCCAGTAGAAAGCAGTTTATTAGGATTTTACCCTCCACCTCCTATAATGGACAGATATATTAATATCAATAGCAATGTACATGAAGGGAGGTCTATGTTGCCATTTTAGCAAACAGCTAGCAAATGCAATTTAAAAAGAACTGTTCATTTCCCTCCATAGATGCTGCCTGACCTGCTGATATCCCCAGCTTCTCTGTGTGTTGTTTTAAACAAGGCAAACCACACACCATTCCTAACTAGCACTCAGATCACATGCTGCCATTAAGTAACAACCAAATCTCATGACTGTTACCATCAACCGAATCTCACAGTGCCTTCAGATCACATGTACCACAACCAACATTCAGATCATACGCTACAAAATAACTGCCAGATATTAAACTGTTAATAAACAGCGAAATATTACATAGATATTAATACAAAATTGCTTCTCATCTAGGTTTACAAACTAATACAAACTAAACTGACATTAACCAATGGTCCTACACCCACTGTCATTAATCCAATATAAAATTCACTGGAGGTATTATAAAAAATATTTTTTGATTGCAGTTCATGTTTACATGTACTAAGTTCCTTGCAAGCTAAGATTTGCACACACAGTCATCACGCAGCAACGTTAAAATCATTCATACTACATTTAATTGGTTTTTCTTTTAAACTGATTAATCTTGGGAGCAGTGAGAGAAAATTCAGCAAAATTATTAACAAATAACTTTCACTTTATAAACCACATTTTTATGTTTTAGAAGATCCTAAACACTTGCATGATAAAGATTTTGGGTTTAATTGATTAAACCTTTTGATCAAACTTCCATCTTTGATCTTGTGCTGTGCTAATGCAGCACAGTAGCTGTATCTTTTACAGCTAACTCAGTACCAAAAAGGAGAACAATTTGCTGATTTACTTATAGTCTCAGCATCAAGAAAACTCAGTTCAGATACAGTAGCAGTATTAAATGAACATTACTCTACCTCATTAATACACTTAATCCTCTTCCAGAAATCGAATGCTGTGAATACTTTTTCATTGGGTGCCTTAGGTTTCCTCAACTTATTGAGAAACTTTGTTAGTTTAGTTTGCAACTGATATTGAATTATGAGAATTTAATGTGGTGGTCTGATGCTTAAAGGACACTGGGATGAGACTGCCGAAAGCATTTCAATTGAATCTTATGGGTCAATTGAGAAAAGTGATTAATGAAACTTCACGATGGGATGGAGTTAAAAGCTAGTTCCAAAAGTAAAAGGATTATTCATCCTGCTAACTTCATTCACCAAGTGAAAGGTTAATTTAATTTTTCTATCCTAGTCAAAACTGTGGTGATTAGTAATGTAATCTATTAAAAACAAGAATATGACAGCAAACCAATAAAACTGAAATTATCAATTCATTAACTTTCAAAGTGCCAGTAATATGTATTTGTATATTTATCTTTTGATTCTCACTCCAGAATTGGGTATTCCATTGCATTCCTGGTTGGCATTTCATGTTCTTCTCTCCATTAATTTTGCTGTCTGTTTTCAAAGTCCTATTCACTCATCATTCTTCTGCTGGCTGACATATACTGGATCCCAGTTAAACAAAATTCATCCTTAAAATTCTCATCCTTGCTTACAAACCACTCCACGTTCTCATCTCTGTAATCCCCCCCAATCTTATAACCTTCTGAGATTATTTGCCATCCTCCAATTCTGGCTCCTTGGTCATCTCTGAATTTAATTGCCCTGCCATTTGGGGGCTGTGCCTTCAGTTGCCGACCAAGCCGCCAAACTTTGCAGTTCCCTCCCTGAATCTCTTCATCTGCAATCCTCCCTTTGCCTCTATAAGACCCTTCTAAAAATCTATTTCTTGACCAAACTTTTGGAACATCCTCCTGTTATCTCCTGGGTGCTTGTTGCTACTATTTTTTGATGGTACTGTGTGTGAGGCGTCTTGGAACATTTTTCTTAAAAGCACTATATAAATGCAAATTTCATTTTATATCTGAGAAGTATTAATCCTTTGAATGACTGCTGGAAATATTTATCTTGTGTAGGCTTCTCACAAGAAGTTATAAAATTTGTTCATGTCACATGCATGCCTGTAAAAACAGCCCATTAATAGCATACAGAAGGCAGATGAATACACAGATTTAAATGTGCCTAATCCAAATTACACAATTAGCACCATGTAATACCTTAAATGAACATCTGGCAGGAGAGATTGAACAGTTGTGATGACAGCCAAGGTATCAATTCAGCCTCTGAAGGAGTTAGTGGAATACAGATGGGGACTGTTATAATCTTGGAATTTGAACTAAGTTGCAATTTATGGAGGCTGACATCATTGAAAAGAATGGACCATAAATTAATATATGTTAAAGCTGTTGAGAAGTTGAGTAGTGGGGGGGGGGGGGGGTCTCAAATTTAATTCGAAAGAATCTCATGTGCAGATAATCTCTCATACACAATGGCAAAACATTAATTATGCACATGATAGACTGGAATATTTAATAATCACTCATGCTTTACACATGTTGAGATATATTTCAAAGTATTTCAGTAGGCGGTTATATAATGGAAAAAAAAACTATTCCATCCACCCGACATCAAGGAATATTGCCATTCCTTATTCCACACTTCAACACATTTATTGGACCCAAGATCTCTGGAGTCCTGGGAACTTCAAGGTTTAACATGTAGGGTTGATGCCACAGTAACCTAAATGTTTGTTATGTAATGATTTTAACATATTAATCATATCAAAACAAAACAGAAAAGAATGAAGATACATCAGTTGCACTGTGACCTACTTTTGTCTTAACTCTCATCATTTCCATTTCTATCTCCCTTTATTATTATTCCATCCCATTACAATTTAAATTCACCCATTCTGTGTCCATTTCATTCAAAGAAATTGATTTTTGTTTTATTTCATGTTCAGTTTTTTGCTTCCAGGCCATGAACCTAACACTATGTGTTTGGTGGGTACCTCAAGCCGCTACTTTGGGACATCACTTGCAGCTTCTATTCATTTACCACATCAGTGGTCTCTTGATTGAAAGAGCTAACTCAGTACTAAATCAGTTGTAGTTTTAGGTCACTGATCTGTGCATTGAGACAGCACACATGGACTTGACTTAATAACCTTGTAGTCAGTGGAACCTATTAAACTAGGTAGGTTTTAAAATAGATGAGTTCACAACTATTTGCTTCTTTATTTTATAATACTGTCATTGCAGCTTGTCACATGCAAAGTCCTAGATTAGTAAAGGACTTGAGTGATATGAAATAAAAGGCTTGTGTCCAATCCTCTGTGGTAGTAAAACAAAAGGTTAAATATTTGACTTGTTTTTGCTCTGCACTGTGGTGTGATGAATCCAATGATCCAATGCTACCTGTGCATCCATACCCTGTAGTGAGATGGCACGCTTGGGAAGTGGATGGGTGGGAGGCGAGGATGGGAAAAAATTGGAGAGAATAAATAACCCATTAAGAAAAGAAATTAGCTGATTTTATGGGACTCCTAAGGACTTGATTAAACTTATGTGCTGTAACCAATCTGCTTCCTTTGCCTTAGTTATATCCTTATTAGCAAGACATTATGTAGAGAATGTGTGTGTTCTTTGGTAGTGTGGAGGAAATTATACAACATGACTATAAATGTCACAGAAACCACTATTTAATGAACCTTAAAGTGATCATGCCTTAAATAGTCCAACCTAACCAAATCTAATTAAAAACATAAAGGCAGTGAAGCATCTCCAAATTTGCATGACTTTGTTATATCATTATATCAGCTTAGGGTTTATTAAAATGTCGGCAGTATAAAGTACAATGGGAATGTAATCTGCATACAGTATACAAGGTACTCCTGGACCCTGTGGAACTAAGACAAACAAAATGTTTTAATCCCTAAACCAGGATCAGTTAAATGCAAATCAAACTAAGCCAGAAAGACTTAGTGTGTTAACGTACTCTTCCCAAAAGCTTTGGTCAAAATGTGCCATGGCTATATAAACTAAATATGCACAAATATATGCTCAAAACTAAAACATGTTAAAAATTACTATTCGTAGTTTCACAAAGCTCCATGGGTTAGTGTCTTAACCTGTTACTGGTCAATGCACTAAAATGATGCCTGGAGGGAGGAAGAAGGAATAATTTACACTAAAATAGACCTTTAGCTGATAATGTTCAGCAAGATTATTTTTTATCAAAGGGCAAACTTGATGTTTTGTCTGTCGTCAAAAGCTGATGTTTGTTCGAAAGCCACCAAACATTAAGATATCTATTTGACCCATGTCACCAACTTTTTTGAATTGTGATTTAAGTATGTTGAACCTTTAGCTGCTAGCAAACAAAAATACTTTGTAATATCCCTTACCCAAAGGTCTTGCATTTATTGGCATGGCAGTCTGAGTGATTAAGTGACACATTGGTATGCCATTGCTGGAGTCAATTCCAGCAAGAAAGTGCCATCAAATGAAAATAAAGTCTCTTTGCTTGGAAATTCACAGAACTGGCACAAAGCCACGGTCTGCTATATTTTACAAATATCATGTAATTAATCTCCATATATTAACAATGCTTAAGAACACTTCCATTTATATAATACGTTCACATCAAAGCATCTCAAAAGGTCCATACAATGAATGCTCTTTGTATTGCAGTGACTATTATTATGTAGGCAGATCTTATTAGCCACCATTATTTTGTGAACCACGGTCACATAAGAATGTAATTAATTTTTATCATGTACTCAAGACAATTTATTTGGAAGCAGGAGCGTACAGCTTTGCAGTGATTTGAAATTTTGTTCATCAAGTTTGTGAATCAGTTCCTGAAATTATAATATTAAATGGTAGCTAACTATAAATTACTTTTAAAAGGAATGTAATAAATTGCATTGCATTAAAACAATGAATTGCAAACATGATGTTGATATTCTCACATAAATACAGGTGCCCTAATGTCTTAAGTCAGATAGGGGTCGATTCTAAATATAATACAATAAATCCAGGCAATGATGATGATTCAGGTCTCTGGAATTCAGTTACATTCAAAAAGGAGGTGCATAGTTTGAATACAATTCCCTCCCCCTTCCTTTGCCTTCAATATAAACTTGCATATTGCTCAGAGTTTCTGCTCTCCATTTGCCAACTGCAAGCAGCTTGAACCCAATAGTGGATCATTAATGAAACATTGGAAATTTAACTGATGAGTGAGAACTCTAAATGTTGGTGTTTTGTCAAGTCATTTTCACAGTGCCATGCACCTATTGCACTGAGTACTATCATTAAATGGAGACCATTCATAGTACCCAGCTACTGATTGAAAATAAACCTCAAGTTGATTATTCACATTGTGTTTCACATTTTAAATGGCTGTTTCAAACCAGAAATTGCCCCTTTTCAAAATATCAGCTAAAATAATTCACTAATGGAGCCAAAGTAATTGTTCAGGATTTGTCAGTATGGTTTGGTACAAAAAGATAAAGGGAATTGATGAAAAGAGTGATAAAGTGAAAATGTGTGCAATAAAGTACATGAAAGATTTTATAATTGTGGGACCTGGGCTTTACTTATCTTTGAATCAAACTTGGTTTCTTCTAAAGTTTATTATTAAATGAAAGAGTAAGCCTGTTCGGTGAACACACTTTTTAAAATAATTCTGAATTTGTTTAGGACTACAGGGTGAACATATTCCTGCGACAAGCATGGAATGATCCACGATTAGCCTACAGCGAATATCCAGACGATTCCTTAGACTTGGATCCTTCCATGTTGGATTCCATCTGGAAGCCTGATTTGTTCTTTGCTAATGAAAAGGGGGCTAACTTTCATGAAGTGACGACAGATAATAAACTACTTCGTATTTTTAAAAATGGAAATGTTTTGTACAGTATCAGGTAAGAGTTGCTCATCCATAATAGCTGATGTTCCTTCTATGTTTTATTGTAATGTTGGGAGAAGCCTTTGGCTGAGATGGTGGTAGCTGCCTCTGACTTTAATTATATTTAAGAAGAGGTTCAGTGAGGGACTGAAAATAGCTGAATGGCAGATAAATAAAAGTTGCGGGGACATTTGCATTGACTTTCAAGAATGCCTTTAACCGGGCAGTGCATGCTGTACTCAGTACTAAGGGGCATACATTTAAGTTTGTTGGTTGGAAGGATAAGAAGGGAATTCAGAACAAAAATATTTCACTCAAGGAGTGATAGAGGTCTGGAACTCACTACTTGAAAGCATAGTGGAGGTCGAAGCCCTCAGCAGACTTAAAAATACCTAAATGAGGTCTTGAAGACCCACAAATGTAGGCCTATGGATCAAGATTTGGGAAGGCTATTTTTGGCTGGCATAGGCAAGGTGAACTTAATGGCCTGTTTCTGTGCTGATAATTTAAACATCTCTGTGACTTCTGCGAAAACATAAGTAACTGACTGTTTAGATATCCACATAGAGGGTTGTGAATCTTGTAGGGTTCCAATTGCAACTATCAAAGATAAACGGGTCAGCACAGCATGGGTCAGTCACATTAGCCTAGGTGGAATGAGACCTAATCACAGTTCTAATAGGGTTCATTAGAAACATCTCCCTGAAGGAAAAACTAAAAAACTGCTGTGAATCCTATCTTGTCCATCCCCTGCATTCACTCTCCCCTAACTACACCCTCCCTGCCCCCAACAGCTGGTTGGGTCGAGTCATTGGCTGATCTGCTGCCCAAGTAAACCAGAGAGTTTCCATGGGGTGTACTTAGGTTAGCATTTAGTTTGGGGGGGGGGGGGGCGTTGTGAGAAAAGTAGGTCAAGGGAAGTGAAAGAGGTGAAGAGGACAATTAATAGTTGTTAAAAATCAAGATTGATTTAACAGACTTAAATGGTGTTATAAAAATGTTTCTAGTTTTGAAACAGTTGATTTATACACATAAACATCAAACAAGTGGTTCCCATCTCTCCCATTTTAACAAGGAAATTTACTTTAGCATGGAGAACAGTTCAGGTGGGCAGCAGATGAAAGAACCATGCCATCTGCTTAATGATGTTGACAGGAAGCCTGGAACCTTATTGTGACTGTGCCTGCTTTCTATTTTAATTGCAGATTGCTCATGTTAATTGCACTCCCTACCGGTAGCTCACCAATTGAAAATCCAACATAAATGCCATAATTGAAAGGAAGCTTGGACCTCTTAAAAGGGAAATTCTGCTTTTCAGCATGCTTGGTGGCATTTGATTTTCAGAATCTTGCAGCAAAATTATTCTGTTCAGGATTGATTGGTTTTATGAATGTGCTTATGGAGCAAGTGAACAGATAGAAGGAGATCCCATTTATATTTATTGGGCATCCACACAACAACAAGGTAGAGAGGTAGTAAAGTACATTAGTGTTTTTTAACAATGTATTTGGGCCAAACAATTATGAAGGAGCCATTTGATGATCTCTCTCTATCTCTCTCTCTCTCTCTCTCTCTCTCTTTCTATTTCTCTATCTATCCATCTACCTCTCTTTCCTTTTTCTCCCTAATTCACAGAGAATGGATGGTGGGCAAGCAGCCAGATGCAGCAGATCAGTTGAGCATTTTGCCTTCTCTCTCTCTCTCTCTCTCTCTCTCTCTCTCTCTCTCTCACACACACACACACACACACACACACACACACACACACACACACACACACACACACACACACACACACACACACACACACACACACACACACACTCTCCCTCCTACTCTCTCACTCTTTATATTTGACACACATAACCAACATATCTGGGAGTATGTTTAGAAATTTAAATTTGTTGGCTTATGGAGGGACCAGCACACACATTCTTAATGTTACGGAGTGAACCTGTGCATGCTTGTATCTATAAACTCATGCTATATCAATTATTTTACTCATGTCTTGCCCTTGCTTGTTCCCTTGTACATGCTTCTGCATTGGTATCGTATTAATTGACTGACTGCCTTTCATGAAGGCAATAAGCTCATATCTAGAGCCTGCTAGGTGACACGGGTGAAATTAAAGAAAAGATCTGGGAAGACAATAAATCTGAATAAACCTTAGTTCTCTACCCTCTAGGTTTCACTTATGTGTGAAAAATATAAAACAAGTTGCCTTCTTTTTAGCAAACCTGGCATGAAACATTGGCAAGGTTTGCTTAAGCAGGCAACCATATACCTGATATTCCCAGTGGTGGCCTGCACTGAGCTAGAGCCAAAGAAGCTGAAGATAGTAGTGCCCTTGGTTGCAATTGATTTTGCAGTTTTGACTCTGGTGGTTGGCTATATGTTCTGAGGGAACTTTCACATACACTGCTCCTCTAGGAAGGGAAAGTCTTTTGTAGTCTCTCCTGGGAGACAAGGATTTCTGAAAACATGCTTTCTGTTTTTCTTTCCCTGTCAATGCAGCCCCGTGAGTTCCTTCTTTCAACCAAAACAAAATCACAATATATTAGAAGGAAACTGTCTCCAAAAATTCTCTAAAGTTTTACCTGAGAGTAGCTGAGGATACCTCAGGATGATATTAGAAATAGCTGTCCGACTGCAGACGGCTTTGATTGCCTTTCTTCTGCCCCATGAGTGCACCTGAGGAAGTGATGATCATAAAGTGGGCAGAGGTAAAAGAATAGCAGGTATTATGAATGGATTATGAACCTGATTTATGGAAATTTAATTGCCACCAGTTTGTTTTGAGCACTTGCTGCTTAAATTCACAAACCCCTGAATGGCTGGAGTCCCAGCAGAATGTTGGAGATGCTTTTCTGAGACTTGTATGTTATTACCACTTTGTTCATGCTTTTAAACATGACTGAAAGTGAGATTTAAATCAGAATGTCTTCACATCACTCTCCTGTGCTCTTCTGTTTCCATGACATAAAAGAGTTCACAAAGGCAGTAGGATATTTCATTAACACAAGAGCAGGGTTGCTTTTTGCTCTGATGGCTCCCACCTTGCACTAGTGGCCATTCTACCTTGTGGCAAATACATTCAGGTCCGTGGATTTCAAGTAAAATTGAAAGCTGCAATCATTTATAATGAATTAAAATATGTAAGATGGCATTGCCTATTGCTATTGCTTGGTTAATAAATGATGGATTATCTAAATAATTAATGGAGGTTAAAGCTGAAAGAATGGGCATCCATGGAAGGGCAAAGCCATGTATTGTTTCAAATGATGGGTACTGATGGACAACAATATTCATGACAACAACAAGTGTTCAAAAGCATAACCTGATGTTTTGAAGTATGAAGTATCAGTGATAAACTTCTAGAAGTATTTTAATGTGTAATTAATGCACTATTGGCTTAGTTTTTGTAACTTCTTTACAGGCATAATTAACCTTTAATAGTGGATTAATAAAAGTGGATTATTTCATTATCACTGGCTCCAAAATCACATTCTTGACAAATTAGTATATTCCGTTAAATCTATTCATTATTTTCCAAATTATTCCAAAATGATGGACATCCTTGATAGCTCCATATAAGTCATGATACCTTTAAATGCTACTTCTGGTGAAACTCCTTCCACTGTCAAGTTTCTAAATGCCACTATGTTAAATGAGTCCCAGAACTGAGAAAGGTCATTATTTTCATAAAAACCATTTGGTCACCTGCATAGTGTCATCGTTTATATTAAATTAGTTGTGGTGACATTAACAAGCCTCTATACTAAAAAAAAACTTGCATTAGGGATCCTTCTGTCTAGTGGCCATTACATTTGGGTCTCTGAATGTCAAGTAACTTTTAAAATTGAAGGCTGCAATCATTTATAATGAATTAAAATCTTAGCTAGGTGACATTGACAATTGCTGTTACTTAGTTAATATATAATGGAGGCATCTGCTTGGTAGTAAATATCTCACTGATAACAGGCATTCCTACAGTTTGGAATATTGCCAGATTACACATCTGTTCATATTGGTTTCTTTATAGGCATGTTTTTTACTTCAAAGTCAGTGACCATAAAAAAAACACAGCTCCGAATCCCAAGCATAACATTTCGCAGTGACATACCTGCACTCAATCGTAAAGCACATTGATATCTAGATTACTGTGCTAAACTACTAATCAGTGCTTATCATTAGATACTTTCCATTTTAAGGGATTCCTTGCACATAATTGTGCACTGCTGAAGGTGAGAATATTCTGTTGACTAAGGTCTAACTGAGACTTCAAAGACAGTCTATGTTGTTTTTGCATTCATTGGTATTCAATCCAGCTCTTCATTTCACTGAGAACCATTAGAGCAAAAAGCAATCCCTTGCTCTTGTGTTTATGAAATATTCCACTGCCTCTGTGAACTCTTTTATATCATGATATTGTCAAACCAGAGTTATAAATGTCCATAAGGTATGCATTTTTAGTTCATTCACTATATCTGCTGCCACCTTTTGCATCGTGTTTCAGTAATGTGACATTTTGTTTGTCTATGTGAAAGGATTTCAATTCACATCAATGAAAAATATGTGTTAGTACTGGAGTGAGCAGTTCTGTAAGTTAAATTTAGGAAGATTATATAGAAAGTCCTCCAGGCTCAAAATTAGACTTGAATTATCGATCATTTAGAGTTACCCAACAGATAATATTGACATTCAACAGATATTGGGATGAAAAGAGCTTCTTTTCCTTAGCAGTCTAATTTGGAACAAATAGTCCCCTATCTCACAGTACAGAAAACCAATTGATAGCACTTCCCTAATGGTGCAATTTTAGATTCAATGCATGCATTGTCAAATGTCAATAAATAAACAGTTGTGGCGAATTGACTTTTGCCTGATTTTGAGCAAATGTTGAGTCTAAGTGCATTCAAAATAGTCTGTGTTGTACTATTTTAAATGTAGGTATCTTTTGGATTGCTTTTCATGTACAGCTTCCCCCAAAAGGCTGAGTGTGAAAACACATTGTACTATATGTGGCAATGCTGATCAATGTTGATCAGAAGCATACCAGCTTCTTTTCTTGACCTGTGGCCATCCAGTTCACTCCAGATCTGGTACAATTGCCCTCAGATTTCTAACCTAGACCCATGAAGGGAAAGACCAGACAGTGATTTCAATTCAATTTGCCATCCATTAACAGCTGCTAGAAAGGGAATTGCAAGGATTTTAGATGAAGCTAGAAAATGAATGATACATTTTGTGACCAAATGGCTGACTGATTTTATATTTAAGAAACAGTCATGAGGCAGAAACCAAAGACCTCTTGCTACTCATCGAGTTTTCCTTTGGCATGAGATACTACAACTGAGGGAAAGAAGAAAGTAAAAAAAGACACTGTTATTTTTTAAAGATCTTCCATCAATAACCTATTCATTTGAATTTTATAAGATTTTGAAATAAATTGGTAAAGTTAACTTGGTTTATTATTGTCACATGTACAGAAGTACAGTGAAAAACTTAGTTTTGCATGCCATCCATACAGATCATTTCATCACATTAGTACATTGAGGTGGTACAAGGGACAACAGAATGCAGAATAAAGTGTTACAGTTACAAAGAAAGTGTAGTTCAGGCAGGCAATAAGATGCAAGGCCATGGTGCGGTAGATCATAAGATCAAGAGTCCGTCTAATTGTAGAATACGTCTGTTCAGTAATCTTATAACAGTGGGCTAGAAGCTGCCCTTGAACCTGGTAGTACACGCTTTCAGACTTGTGACTTCTGCCCGATTTGGGGGGGGGGGGTGGGGGGGGGGGGCGGGTCAAGAGAGAGAAAGGCAAAATTCTCTTCTGAAGGGACAGTACATTAATAATTTCTGCAACAGTGAATATATGAATTTAACATAATAGCACACTGCAAACCACATCACAGGAATATTACCAAAATAATCTTTGGCTTTGACCCACTTAAGAAAATTCTGGGAGAGTTGAGTGTGGCTCTTGAAGAGGCTTAAAGAAGGAGAGATAGAAATGGCGGCAGAGAGGTTTAGGAAGGCAAATATAGTGTTTAGGGCCTGGACAACTGGAAATTGAATGTGAAAAGTTTTTTTTTCTGGTTGGCAAGATGCAACAGGAATCAGTGTTGAGGCCTTAGCTTCTTCTAATTTATACATGTGACTTGGATGAAGATATGGTTACTAAATTTGCTGATGATGTAAAGACAGGTAGGAACATAAATTGTGAAGAGGACATAAGGAGACTGCAAGGATAGGGATAATTTAAATGAGTGAGCATAGATCTGGCAAGTGGAGTATAATGTGGGAAAATATGAAATCATCCATTTTGGCAGCAAAAGTGAAAAATAAATACTGTATATTATCTAGATGGTGGGAGATTACAGAGCGCTGAGGTACAGAGGGATCAGGGTATCTTGGTGCAGGATTTGCAAAAGGCTAGTATGCTAGTACAGCAAGTAATTAGGAAAGCTAGCAGAATGGTATCAATTATTGCTGAGGAAATTGAATACACAAACAAGGAGGTATGCTTCAGCTATATAGAGAATTGGTAAGACCATATTTGATGGACTGTGTACAGTATTAGCCTCTTTAAGTAAGTATGTTAATATATTAGAAACAATTCAGAGGCTAATAACTCTAAAGGGCTGCTTGTCTTATGAGGAAAGGTTGAATAGTTATTGCTAGTATTTGCTGAAGCTTGGAAGTGTGAGAAGCAACTTGTTTCAAATATTTAACGTCCTGAGTGTGGAGACGATCTTTTCCTTTGTGTGTGAGTCCAGAACTAAGGGTCACTGTAAAAATAAGAGTTCACCCATCTAATGCAGATATGAGGTGTTTTTTTCCTTTCACACCCTAGTTGTGGATCTCTAAAACTCTCTTTCTCAAAGGGTGGTGGAAGCAGAGTTCTTTGAAGTGGAGTTGAATAGATGCTTGAGAAGCAAAGGTTACTGAGTGTGACAGAATGTGGAACTGAAGTTACAATCAGATCAGCCATGGTATTGAGAGGCTGGGCAGGCTTGAGGGGCTGAGTGCTTCTAACTTGTATGCTTTCACGTAATGGGAGGTGAAGCAAGTGGAAAATGGCCAGGGTTGGAGGAATGCAGATTCCTCAAAAGGTGAAGGAGGTTACAGAGAAAGTGAGGGGTGAGACCATAAAGGAATTTGAATGCAAAGAGAAGAAATGATGTAAAATCACGGCACTAGTGGACCGAGATCATGACATGGTGTGAGTTATATGGGCAACAGAGACCTGGATAAATATATTGTGCCTCACTTTTAATGACTATCAATGCAAACTGCTTGAGACAGGGAACAAACATGAGGCAGCAGGCGCTGTAAAAGCAGAAAATCACAAGGCTTGTTTCAGTCATTTTAGGCTACAGCAAAACGTAGCAGAGCCTGATAATAAAATACAAGATAAACAGCCAATGTTTTCATTGAATAATTACCACCTTTGAATGTGCTTTTGGTTGGTTTCCAGTTTGATATTTATTTCTAGTAAATCCCACCAAGCGAGAATAAAAATATTAAACTATTTTTAAAAAAAGATTTCCTTCAGAATATTTTCTGCCTTCTGTGCTAATGATAACAGCACCGAGATGGGGCAAATATATACCAATTAAAATCAAAAAACGCTAGGTATAGGCAGTTAGTTCTCCAGCTCCAACAGGATAGATCAATCATTTTGAAGCTTTGTTAGAAGCATTCTGACAAGGGGAGTGTTTTGGGAAAAAGAAGCATATTCTCTTCTATTACTATATTCCTCCAGTGTATACAAATAAACTATAGAATATTCATCTGTCTGATATCAGATCCTAACCACTCACAACTTCCCTTCTTTTGCAGTAACGAAATAGAACACAGGAGATTGGAGTTTTCTCACTAACCCTGACTGATATGGCCTCAAGAGAAAATCTGGGCCAATTTTAAATCAGTCCACTTGGTGGTGACTCCAAAATCAGAATGTTGGATTGTTCTTGCTCTTCTCCCATTAGTGACAGGGGCCTTAAGCAGATGATCAAGCAGCTCCCTGATGGATAGGAAAGGTTTAGAGGAATGTGGGTCAAACACTAGCAAATGGGACTGCCTCAGGTAGACATCTTGGTTGGCATGGGCAGGTTGGACTGAAGGATCTGTTTCCATGCTGTATTACTCTATGACACCAATGCAAATTTGAACATACACATGAAAAGATCATCTGCCAGGCTTACTGGGAAGCGGATAGAAAAAGTATCTTTTACTAAAGGGAGTACTGCTAGCATTTCAAAAACCTTCCCAGAATTTTCTTCTGGTGTTATGCCTTTGGGGAGCCAGGATAAAAAATATTTTCCCTAACTCCACAAGAAGAGCCTCCAGACTTAGGCTCACCTAAATTAGACCTCAAAATCCACCACTCCTACTTGCGCCCCACCATCACCCTATTCATTGAAGATGCCTTGGGCTTGCTGAACCTGCCAATTGGTTGGAAAGAAAGGATTGCAGTGGGGTGTGAATGAAACTTATTGGCAGAAAGACAAAGAGGCTTGAGCTCCCAAATTGCTTGGAGCTCCTATTGGTAAAATCAGGCTGGCATCCTTGGCATCATGATACATCCTTCTCTGCTGGCAGCTAAAACTGACCTCATTGCTTTGTATAACATTCCCTTTCCTCACAATGGCTTCCCTATCACCTTTGTGAGCAGGATTGCATTGCATTGGGCACTGCCTTCAGCAAAGAACAGTGTGGCAACCTATTTCTATTTTCAGTAAATCTAATGGAAATTGCACTGAAATGTATTAGTGAGCCACAGAAGTGTTATTTGCTTGTGTGTACCATCACCACAAGTGAAAGGTATGCTCAGCCTTTCCTTTCCCCAGAGACCCACAAAGTTCTTTGAATACGATGTATTTCTGTGGCGTGATCTCACCTCCTTGCTGAAATTATATCAAACACGTTTCACCTAGTGTACTTAATGACAGGGAAAGAAAAAGGCTATTTCTCTTTACCCAACCCCCCCAAACACCCTCCCCTTCGTAATCTCAACTGGGATTTGGACCTAAGTCATAAAGGTGAAATAATATTATTAGTCATATTACCACAAAAGCAGATGCAGATTAAAACCTTGATCTTTTCACTGATACTTGGTGATGATGAAATTTCTTTTGAAACACAAATGATGAATGCTTCCACACAATGAGACAGGGGCAGAGCAGAAGATGGACTTTAATTTTGCGAGACTCCTGCCAGCACAGAGTCTCACTAGAAGCAAGCATCAATCAGCAATTTTCCGGGCCTATCTCCGACAGCAGTCACTCTTCTTAAGTTTCCATTCAGGTGGAAGAGTGTTAAGTATTTGGTTCTGGCTTGAATATTTGAAATTTCTGGTCTTACCATTCAAAGTAAGATGGATGACAAATCCAGGTCTAAATCTTAACATTGTCAATTCTCTTGTGGTGAAGAGCATTCACTAAAAACTTGCCTGTTTTTCTCAGGCTGACGTTAACATTATCTTGCCCAATGGACCTGAAAAATTTTCCAATGGATGTGCAAACATGCGCGATGCAGTTGGAGAGCTGTAAGTAACAGGATTACATGTGCATGTTTACAGGAATCATTTCAGCCTCTGTTAAACCCTGTCCAATGACAACTATGAATAATAAACCTTTTTATTGACATTGCTGATGTGGTGGTATCTATCCCATTCCATTCATAAGTAATATTTTACGCCAAAGCCATTTAGTGTAGTTTGTTCTTCTGATAAGTTTGGCAGATCCTGCAGTAATTGTTATCACATGCCTGTCAATAATGAATGACCAAAGTTTCAATGCAAGATTATTTTTTTCTGTCATGTGCAACCATTATAATTTTATACCAGTCAAGCAACCTCCAATCAATCTTTTTGGTCTTGTTCTCAACTTCACTATTAAAATGACAATTTAATTCATTACTTCTACATTCTGCTTCTTTTCATCTCCATTAGACTACTGGCATGTTTGGTCCACATCTGTTTCCAACCATTTCCACTGCATCTTTGACCATTCCCAACATCCTGAATCTCTTACATGCTTCAGATTCATGAAAACATGTCATGATTGGACATCAGAGGTAAATATTCTGTCAGCGAATCTTTATCTTCAATAATTCACTTCAGATCATCTGACTAGCTTTGCCCATCTGGTTCTTAACATTTTTATTGCTATAAACAAATCTCTTGAGCTCACTGACTAATACCTTTGGTAATGGGCTGCAGTTGGATACACAATGAACGATCTGATATTCGAGTGGCTGGAACAAGGAGCGGTGCAGGTTGCAGATGGTCTGACCCTTCCACAGTTTCTTCTGAAGGATGAGAAGGAGCTAGGATATTGCACAAAGCATTATAATACAGGTAGGTCAAATTCATTGTCAGAACAGTTGAATCTCCTAATTGGAAATTACCTTGTGAAAGTAAGAATTAACCTGAGTGACATGTCTAATTTAATCACAAACATCATGGTAAAGGGCTTTTTCATCTGGTAAATAGACTGAAATAATGAATTTGTTCTTTTTGAATGCTGAAACTAGTATTATCAAAAAGAGAAAATCTTCTTTGTGGATTTATATAGTTCAGCTTCGTTCTCTTGGAAGGAAATTGTTCCCTTTATTAAATATTTCTTGTCAGACAAGTAGTCCACATTGAAACTGAGATGGATTGTGGGGATTAACACTTCCCCATGTCCAGTAGTTGGGCATGGATGCATTCATTGCACAGTGTCCCAAAGATTAAAATGAATGGGCAGAAAATCATAACCTCCCATCCTTCAATTCCTGAAATGTTCTCCCTTTGCATGAGAGTAATTAATTATCAAATCTCTCTCCTCTTTCAATACATGGTTATGTTGTTACTGTTACGCTATGTTGTTACATTTCCTTTTAAGAAGATTTTATTTCTTCTTGAAAGGCATCATGTAGAGTTCTGAGCATGCCCTGTATCTTGGGTGCAGCAATAAAGAAAGCATCTGTCGTTTGCATCGTGCACAGCATAGAGTATAATTAATTGTAGACGTAAGGGCTAAAATAGTAAAAATGTACAATGTGGTTAAGATTTGTTGATTTGCTGTTTGCTGTCACTCCTGGCTTGAATTTTCATCTGTGGTACCTGCCAAAATGACAGGAAAATGAGAGATGAGTCCCACTACCACTTCACTACCCTCCATCCCCAACCTGGTAGTCACCTCAACTGGCCAACTGCATGTCAGTAAGCACTTTGGGTTCGGAGATGGTGGGCCAGGGCTGCAAATTTGACCCCTATCCAAGTTCCTTCCTGCCAGCTGCTGCGATTTTTGCTCTTCAGGACTCCCAGACTTGGGTAATGGAGACAATGCCTCCCATCCTCGACTTCTTGACCAACAGACCGCAATCATTGAGGATAGGCAGAACACCTCCGCCATGATTATCCGCTACACTGGTGACCCACAAGGCTGTGTCCTCAGACCCCTACTTTACTCCCTATGACCGAGTGGCCAGATTCTGCTCTAATTCCATCTACAAGTTTGCAGATGACACCACCATAGTGGACTGAATCTCAAATAACAATGAGTCATGGTACAGGAAGGAGATAGAGAGGCTGGTGGCATGGTGTCATGACAACAACCTTTTCCTCAATGTCAGCAAAACAAAAGTCAATAACTTTAGGAAGGGGGGGATGGTGCACATGCCCCTGTTTACATCAACAGCGCAGAAGTTGAGAGGGTTGAGAGCTTCGTGTTCCGAGGAGTGAACGCCACCAATAGCCTGACCTGGTCCAACCACATAGATACCATGGCCAAGAAAGTGCACCAGCGCCTCTATTCCCTCAGGAGACTAAAGAAATTTGGCATGTCCCCTTTGACCCTCACCAATTTTTATTGATGCACCTTAGGAAGCATCCTATCTGGATGCATCATGGCTTGGCATGGCAACTGCTCTGCCCGAGACTGGAAGAAACTGCAGAGAGATATGGACACAGCTCAGCACATCATGAAAACCAGCCTCCCCTCCATGGATTCTGTCTACTCATCTCACTGCCTTGGTAAAACAGTCAACATAATCAAAGGCTCCTCCCACCCTGGACATTCTCTCTTCTCCCCTCTCTTTTATCGGGCAGAAGATACAAAAGCCTGAAAGCATGTACACCCAAGCTCAAGGACAGCTTCCATCCCGCTGTTATAAGACTATTGAACGGTTCCCTAGTATGATAAAATGGACTCTTGACCTCACAATCTACTTCGTTATGGCCTTGCACCTTATTGTCTCAGAATCAGAATCAAATTTATTATCACTGACATATGATGTGAAATTTGTTGTTTTGCAGCAGCAGTACAGTACAGTGTTTGCCTGCACTTTCTTTGTAATTGTAACACTATATTCTGCATTCTGTTATTATTTTCCCTTGTACTACATCAATGTACTGTTGTAATGAAATGATCTGTATTGATGACATGCAAAACAAAGTTTTTCACTGTACCTCAGTACATGTGACAATAATAAACCAATTTACCAATTTATGTGTGGTGAAGGAGAGGGCCTCCTCCCTTTCTATTTTAGTCCATGACCTTACTTAATTGCCTGGGTTCCTGTTGATGTCTTCATCAGTTTTAAGGATCCTGCTCCTTTAGGATCCCTCACAAGCACTATGATGTTGCGTTACCTCTGGTGATTTCTCTGTAACATTGACAGTCTATCTCATGGTGTTAAAAACCTTATTGGGATCTCCCTGTGCACAGGAAATTGTTTCTGGTGTCCAAGAGGTGGACGGCCATCCCAGTAGAACTGCTATTTAAAGAAGTTCAAGCTCTCTATCTTGCAGCTTATAATGATTTCTCTGCGCAGTCATAGAGCAATACTCCTAGAACAAATACAAGGCAATTATACTTTGATTTGGTATTAATTTGGATTATCTAGTTAACTGGGCATTAATTTACTCATTATTCATGGAGTCCACGTGCAACTTGCTGGGCACATTGACGTTGCCCTAAAGGAACAGTGGTGTACTACCCAGTGAGCAGCTTGATATCCTGACTGAGCAGTGAGATGTCACTCACGAGTGGATTGCTGCTTTCAGTGGACACAGGGATGCCACCCATGAGCAGCTGTTCTTCAAGAGCAAAGGAATGTGACATGTGAGCAGCTCACTACAAATGACATGGCGTTGGATGTGAGTATTTGGTTGTTCAGCACAAAGAGAGAGATCTTACACTGAGGGGGCAGAGATCTAACTGAGGAGAGCTCACCCATGATTTGGGATCTGTCAGCCAGCTCAGATCTAGTACTGGATGTTGAAACAATGGTAGTGCAGTCTGAATACCAGCAGATCTTTGCATCTTTGTGCACCCAGACCTCTGAAAGCTTACCTGGTGTGCTTACTGTCTGCCTCAGCTGGCAAACTGTTGGGCACCGACTCACCACCCGACATGCCTTCTCTGGCAGCATGCTCAGCCATGCCCATTGCAAGCCATGTTCAACTGTCTAGACTTCTCGTCAGCCCAAGGCAGGGCTTCCTTGTGGATCATTGAGGACCTCTGCGAGGATGCACAGTAAGAGGGACAGTCCACAGCCACGCAGGGGACATGTAGAAATAGCACATTGAGGCTGTGCCATGGAAAAGGTACTAGGGTGTGTGATTCTACGGACAACATAAATAGATCTTTTAGTCCCTCAAGCCTTCACCACCATTTGATAAGGTCAGCGCAGATCTTCTACCTCAGCCGCGAATGGTGGTGGTGACTGAGAAGCCGAATAACCTACTCCATTTTCTATTTCTTATGCAATACATCTCAACAGTGCTTGTGTTCTCATTTACGGCATTCTTTGCACAAAAGTAGGTCAGGCTCTGGATTGCTGAGACCTGAAGGTGATGTTTCCACTTACTTGCTGCTCTTGCTCTTCTAGCTGGAAGGAGACGTTAAAGAAACCTGGCAAGTTGCAGCAACATATCATTTAAATGGTGCACACTGCAAGCACAGTATATTGATGCTGAAGGGCATGGACGTTTAAGAGTGTAGTTTGGATGGCAGTCACGTGGACTGCATTTCTCTAGATGGTCCTGAACTTCTATCATATAGTTAAAGCTGCGCTCATGCAAGCATCTGGGAGTTCTTCGTCATAGTGGTAACTTGTGGCTTTGGGGTGTCAACTGCAGGGTCACTCATTTCAGGATGTACATTGGGGCAGATCTTCCAAAGACCAACTGGCAGTTACTCCCTAAATGCCAATACTTAAGGGCTTTCCTTCTTGATTGATGAGTGCACTGCCTGAACCAATTTGCTGATTTTCCAAATCACCTCTCATCGATCCTGCTGTGACTCCGACATGGTGCTGAGCTCTCCACAGAACTTAGTCTTACAGTGGAATCATCTGCCTCCCTACCATCGGTTCAGGCAGTGTTGACCTGAGTCAGTGCACTTGGTCTGTGGGAATAGCAGTCAAAGCACTCCAGCCAGTGCCTGTCAGAAATCCCCTGTCCCGTGCAGGTGTTGCAAAGTGCAAAATGTAGTCTGGCAAGTGTTGGAATTGCATGAAAAACACGATGATGCTGGAGGAATTCAGCAGGCCAGGCAGCATCCATGGAGAAAAGCAGGCAGTCAACGTTCCGGTTCAGGACCCTTCTTCAGGACTGAAGATAGGAAAAGGGGAAGCCCAATAGATAGGAGGGAAAGCAGAACAGTGATAGGTGGACAATTGCATGTGCTTTTGTCCTGTTGAATATTTACGCATAATATCTGCACCTTACAATGCACTAAGAATTAATATAATTATCCTGTATTGTATTTGCTGTGGTGGTATTAAAGGAGCATAGAGGAAAGCAAAAGACTGTAATGCATCTTATTGGCCCCAAATATAGCATGTCTCCATAACAAAATACCCTCAAACAGGACATAGAACAGTACAGCACAGGAACAGGCCCTTCAGCCCACCACGTTGTGCCGAACTAATTAAACCAGAAAGTAAATGTCTAGCTGAACTAATCCTTTCTGCCTACACAATGTCCATATCCCTCCATTCTCTGCCAACTCATGTGCCTCTCTAAAAGCCTCTTAAATGTCTCTATTGTATTTGACTCTACTACCAGCCCTGGCAGTGCATTCTAGGCACCCGCCATTCTCTGTGCCCCACACATCTCCTTTGAACTTAACCCCTGGCTATCTAATTCTTCTGTAGATTCTTCCGCAAGCCTTATCGTCCTGGCTATTCTGTCCCACACATTTACCACTTCCATATTTAGCTGTTAACCCTAAACTGTGCTCCTTTCATATTCAAAGATTGAGTCATATCACCCAGTACTGGAGTCCATTGCCATTTTCAGCATTTTATAGGCATTTAATTTATCTATTTCCTTAAAGATTACAAATATGTTGGTTATGACTCTCTCATATTTTCTGTATAGTAGTTAATCATAATCTGATCAAAGCTCAGTCTCTTTGAGATGGGTATAAGTACCTCTTGGAGAGCAGGTCAGGCAGCATTACTGGAGAGAGAAACAGAGTTCACATTTCAGATCAGAGATCTTTCATCAGATGAAACATTAACATTCTCACTCCACAGCTGCTGCTTGATCTACTGAGTATTTCCAGCTTTTTCTGTTTTAAATTCAGATTTTTGCAATATTTTACTTTTGTATGCTTACCTGTTCTCAGCATCTTATGACAATTTGCACATCTGCTATTGATGCTCCGTGGAATATTTTTGCTGGCAGTGCTTATGTATCTGTTGATAATACATTTGTACATGTAATAGTGTAAGGGGTGTAAGTAAATTAAATTTCTCAGTAAGCACAGCCTAGTTTACACATTTGCACTTAATGCTTTGACTGCTTTCTTACTGGTATGTTGCACTGGTATACTTTCACTTCTGAGTAGGGTACTTTGCTTCCTCTGGAGTACTTGTAGTACTTGTATCTTGTGAAGTATATATAATGGGTATCAGGGTACTAGTCTGGTAACACATGCATCTGGTTCCCAATAGAATTTCTGTACTGATAACCATTGGATTTGGTGCCTCACAGAGTACTTGGACTTGCAATAGTTGCAAGTTGTGATGATTGGAGTAGTTAATTTGTAACATAATATTTGTTGCCTGAAACTCTGTGAATTTGTTTATTTGTCCTATGGAATATTTGCATTTGGATACCATTTGGAATAAGCATTTGTTACCCTTTACGTTTTTTTGGTAATCCTAGGCTAGTTAGCCTTTTATTTCTAGTTAACCTGGCTCAGTAAAAAAATGGGTCACGTGATTTAGAGGCCTACTCATGGTTACCCCAAAATGTAGCAGATACTAGACCACAATTGCCTTCTTGAGGCAGGTCATTTTATACTTTGCATTGTTCAGATAATAATCGTCCTGTCTGAAACTGGTCCTCAAGCCTTTCTTCATCAAGCTTCACACTTGTCTATTCCTTACCCTTTTCATCTACTGCTTGCAGCAATGGATCTATTATGTGCTGACTGAATGAAGCATTTTACACCATAGTTACTGTGCAAGCTATTATGGGAAGTTCAATGTTTCTTTAGAACAGCCAACAGCTCCTGGGGTTTGTTGTTAATGCTGCTCCAACACCTGGCCCACTGTGCTGCCATTCAAATGTGCAATTTACCCCTGCTTCAGAATGCAACCATCTCCAGGCTTCGATAATTTGCAGCAACCCACTGTCAGCCTTTGGAACAAAAGCAATTTCAAGACTAATAATCTGAACAGTTTCAAAGATTCAATATCATGTATTTGCAGCTTAATTACAAATTAAATGAGCAGGCTATCCAGTTTACAAAAGCTTCTGTGAGTCAGTCAGCCTGATCTCCATAGACCTTTGGGACCCGTGTAAAGATTACAATCGTATTCTGCGGTTATGATAATTTCTAAGCCTACTGGATAGATTGTGCAATCATGTAAAAAATCAAAACGATTGGTCTTACACCTGAATAATTAACCATCCATAGCTGAAAATTGGCTTCTGAATTATTCTGCATTCAGATATGTAATTGGTTTTAATAGAGCTTATTATATTGTGTGACAAAAAAATCACATTGTAACACTATGAAGGGTGTTGATATGAAATGTACAAAAAACAAGTTTTAACTTGGCATTTAGTAAGATTATAACCCTGATTTTTTAAGACATTTTTATTTTATATTTTCATTTCCTCATTAATTTGCAAACCATATGCTGGCTTCCCCATCACAAAGACCACCTACTTACACCTCCACATTAAGACATGTTTCCCTGCCCTCCAACTCCCCACCCCTCTAGCTCCATGTATCTGCTACTGAAACCCTCAAACATCCTTTTGTTATCTCAGGACCCAGTGGAGGGTCTTCTGGCTCCAATTTCCCACCCTCCACCCTTCTGGTCCCGAGCTCTGCTGCCAATATCCAAGCCCATATTGTCGCAGTTACCTTAACCCACAACAGGTCCTGCATGTCTCTTTGTGCTAACTTGCATTAGCTCTTGCTCCATCAGCGTCTCAGTTTTAAAACTTATCTTCATGTTGAAATCACTTTAAAACCCTGTCTTTCCATATCTCAGCAACACCATGCAGCTCTCCATAGACTGTACACTTCCCAGTTTATAGTCTCATGAATTTATACTGCTTGCTTTGTTTCCCAATTTACAGCCTTATCTTCATCTGCTTGGGCCTTAATTTCTGGAATTCATTCTCCATGCCCCTTTTCCCCTTCTTTCTCTCCAACATTAACATAAAACTTAACAATCTCACAGCTAAATTTTGTTCTTTCTTGGCTCAGCATGAGTTTTCATCTGATTGCACTTTGATCAAGCATAAATATAGTTGTTATATGGTTATAACAACGATATTTGTATGCCACATGTTATATATCACACTAACTACTGGGTGAACGTAGAAGAGTCTCCACTATTCAGCAGTGACTGACATTTCTTTTACCTGGCTTTAGGTGCATTTCTTTACATGAAGAAAGTGAGCTGCCCCTAAAATGCCTGGAAAATAAAACTCCACCAGGCCTGAGAAGCAGATCACTGCTGTAGGAGTTCTCTCCGTTTGTCGTAGCTCACTGACTCTGACAGACCTGATACTGTGACAATAGTTCAGTGCACCTATACTCTAGACAACTGCAATATCAGAGGAATTTGCTTGGAAAAATTACTCACTGCGATGAAAGTAGGTTAGACTGGGCTTTTGAAATGACACAAGAACTAAAGCCCCCAGGGTTAATGACTGCGTGTACTCGTGTCTCCATTCTATTGTCTGAAACAGCAGTTCGTTCAAAACTAACACCATTCATTACCTGGACCAAAAATATTTAGAGAGAAAAACTTTTCATTTTTATGTCCATTGTGTGAAGAATAATAGCAGCAAATCTGTCATATTTTTGTTTGAAACCATTTAAAGGTAGAAATTATAGTCAATGCTATTATTGTAGAAGGTTTTGCCATTTTCTGCTCAAAATTTCTCTTTCTGCCTTGTTAATTTAACCCATTAAATATACTTTTTAATTTTAGTTGTCCATATCTACTACCTACCCCAGCATAACTAAACGACTGATGACTATATATCTGACTGGCCAATCAGAAAAGCAAACATTACAAGTGTTGGAGACCTTAAACAAAAACAGAAGATGCTGGAGATACTCAGTGGGTCAAGCAACAAAGTTAATATTTGTCAACATCCTTTCTGATGAAAGGTCATCGACCTAAAACATTAGCTTAGTTTCTCTCTCTGCAGAAGCTGCCTGACCCGCTGAGTATCTCCAGCATTTTCCGCTTTTATTTCTGCCTTCCTGAGCATGATGTGCAATTTAATGTCAAATAATGTTCTATTCTCTGCTGGAAAATATGATGCTCAGACAACTCCAACTCATATCATGTAGAGTTTCATAACAAAGAGCGACACAGTGGCACAGCTAGTGGAGCCACTGTCTCACAGCACCAGCAATCTGGGTTTAATTCTGACCTTGGGTGATATAGATGTAGTTTGCCTGAAATATATAATTCTATACATTAGATACATCTGTGGCTCTGATGAAAATATGTCAAACAGAAGCATTATGTCAGTTACTCTCTCAACAGATGCTACTGACCTACAGAGTATTTCTACATTCTCAGTTTTTTTTATTTTTTGTTATTATTAACTCTTTAAGGAAGTGCACAAATGCTATTTGATGCCATTTTCTTCTTTAACAGGAAAATTTACCTGCATTGAAGTTAAGTTCCATTTGGAAAGACAGATGGGTTATTATCTAATCCAGATGTACATTCCGAGTCTGCTGATTGTCATACTGTCCTGGGTCTCATTCTGGATTAACATGGATGCAGCTCCAGCGAGAGTAGCTTTGGGCATCACAACAGTACTGACGATGACTACACAGAGTTCTGGCTCACGAGCTTCACTTCCAAAGGTGAGACATTGCCAGTCAATTGTATGCTGCCGCATTCTCATGAACTTACCATTTCATATATCAATATGTTTTAGATTTAGATCAGGGCTGTCCTTAAACAGGGAATTCTAATGCCTGGTTGCTAACCAATTTGCAATATTATGCTGGCTCATTGAAGGACCCATGCTACATCAGAATGTAACACTGTGCTTTATTAGAATGCAACACCAAATAATTTGGACAAATTTCGTGTGTGTGTGTGTGTGTGTGTGTGTGTGTGTGTGTGTGTGTATGTGAAAATGATATGCTGCGTTCTTATTTATTGGTATGCTATAATCTGAAAATTTGATTTACCAAGGATGTTTATTTTAACCATAATTAATATTAGCCATTTAAATTTAATCCAGATTCAGAATATTTTGTAAAACGGAAATAGGTACATGCATTGATCCATGCTACACAAAACTGAGTATCAGATCATAGACTCGTTTAATTGTATTTTATTGTTTAGATCAGGTGTGGTGTTAATTAACTGTGACTGTTTGGATTAAGTATACTGTTAATTAGTGACTATTGTTTGGATTGGATATTAATTGGTCTTGGAGTTTTGGATCAGGTATTTTATTAATTAAAATTGACTGGTTGGATAAAATATTGTCAAATTATGTTAATGGATTTTATTTTGGAGAGGGAGGTCACTTTGGCTTTTTATATGCCTGTGAATATTTAAGGGTTTCCTGCAATGATAAAACCACTTCCATAATCAGGAATTTCATTAGGTTTTAGCAACATTAGAGAAC
Organism: Pristis pectinata; assembly: GCF_009764475.1. Lineage (NCBI taxonomy): Eukaryota > Metazoa > Chordata > Chondrichthyes > Rhinopristiformes > Pristidae > Pristis > Pristis pectinata. The sequence continues at coordinate 71,644,702 of NC_067408.1, read as the reverse complement.
AAACAATTAATCATCTTCTTTTGACTCAGTTCTTTGTTATGTGCTTAGCCATGCCATGTCAAGGGTGCCAGAATGTAATTGAAATATGATCTGATATTTGTGTTGATAGACTGACTTCCACCAGATGGGGCAGATACTTACCTCAGGCTAGGTTAGAGGACAATCAGGCAGGATATTTAGTGATCCCAGCAGCAAAATATAGAGATACAGACACTGGGAAAGCACAAGTTTAAAGACTGTGTGATTCCATCTGTGATGACATAGCCTGTAAGTGCTTAATTGGAGGATGTTTGAGAATAAACCCCAGTGTATTTTTTATTCAGAAATGACAACAAACTAATCGAAAACATTTAGTGTTAAATGTGGATGTGTACCCATCTGGTACATTTACAAATTTACATAAAAATGACAATTTGTTCTCCATGTTCTCTTTAAATTTCATTAGACCATGCAGATGTTATAAACTAAAAAAACCCGAAAGACATTTGAAGAGATCTCACCATCTTTTTACAACCAGAGATGTACTTAGGAGAATAGTTACCAGTGTAATGCAGGAAACAGAGCAGTCCATTTGTGTCCAACAAAACTCTCACAACAGAAATGCTGTGAAAACCAAATAATATGTTACAGTAATGGTGAAGGGTTGGAACACAGGAGATAACTGCCCTCCTCTATAATGCCACACAATATTTTACTTCCACCTGAGAAAACAGAGACGGTTTAACATCTCATCTAAAAGACAGTACCTCTAGCATGGGAATACAGAAGTGCCAGCCCTCGATTGTTGAGATTCCCTCTGACTCTCAGCTATAGGCAACACACAACGTGGCATCTGTCCTAATGGATGCAGCTCAAATACTTAAAATACTGGAAGAATTTTTAAGAATGAGAAATGTCAGTCAACATTCTTTCATACAGCTACTCTTTCAAAAATTGCTTTTTAAAGAGCAATTTTTGAAACAGTAGCTGTATGAAAGAATGGTGACTGACATTTCTCATTCTTAAATCTTTTAAGTATTTTTAAATCTTACATGAACATTTAGTGTGTGCTACATTTCTTCAAATTTTATACTAAGGCAAAATTGTCACATAGGTCATTTCAGAACTGTTCTACACCCTTTCACATTTAAACCGTTGCTTTTTTGTAATTGAATGTATTAACTAAAACTTTAAATTGTTGCTACTGACTGAGCCATTTTGGATTCAGTCCAATTTGTTCTCCAACCAATGATGAAGCATGAACACGTAATGGTGCTTATGTTGTAATTTAGATCTCAAAAGCAAAATAACAATCCTTCAGGTGCATTTAGGAGCAAGGATTTGCAGAATAAAGCAGAAGGTGCAGACCACATAAAAACACAAGAACATGAAGTAATTAAATCCATAAAGTAGAATCATTACAATGTGAGGCATGTAATAAAGCCAACAGGAGAAATTTAATTATGAAACTTATATTCTTGCTATTATACTATTCTTAGTGTTGTAATAATACTCCTCCTCCATGTTAGCAATATTCAACAAATATTAAAAACATTAATCAAACACAGTTCAGGATTTTTTTTCTTAATTAAAATCCGATCAACAATTCTGAAACAGTTAACATACCACAAAACATATTTATGGATTGGAGAATTACTGTGAGCCAGCATTATTAATGTTTCTTTTCCAGTGAGAGTTGTATTGCTATTTGTGGAGTGCATGGAAAACTGGAACTTCTTTCAATGCAGATGGTCCAGATGTGCAGCACTGACAAAGATTCTGCACGCTGCATAAGGACCTGTGCAATGCTGAAGAATATGAGGACCATTCTTCATCAAATTGATTCTTAATGACATTGCTGGAGGCCTCTTTATAGAATTATCTATTTTAACATGAAGTACACATCAGAGATTTTTTTGTCCTTTCTCCTCATGTAGAATTTGTGATCCGTATAATTCTGATTAATAGTTTGTACTGAATTGACAGGATCCGCTTCATGAAACCCAATAAAGTACATTCTATATACTTCTTTCTGATCCAACCACTACCTCACTAATCACAGACCAACAATCTGAGAAGGATCTTTTCATTCCTATTCTTTGCCTTCTGTCCAATCACCAATTCTCAAACCATGTCAGTACATTACCTTCAATTCCATGTGCTCCATCCTTGTTAACCAATCTCTTGTGAGGGACTTTGTTGAAAGACTTCTGGAAATTTAAATACACTGCATTCACTGGTTCCTCCTTATCTATTCTGCTAGTCACATACCCAGAGAACTGTAACAGATTAGTCAAATTTGACTTTCCCTGCATAAATATATGTTGATTCTGCTCATTATAGTTTTCAGGGTGTTCCATTATTACAAACAGCATTATCCATACCACTGACATTAGGCTATCAGGTCAGGAGTTCCTTTTTTCTCTCTCCCTCCTTTCTTAAATAGTTGGGTCACATTTACTATCTCCAATCCACAGGAACAATTCCAGAATCTATAGAACCATAGAAGGTGACAACCCCAGAGCATTCACTATCTCTAAAGCCACCTCTTTCAAAACATCTCTGATGAAGATCATTTAGTGAGTTCCCAATCCCTAACAAAGCCGTAAGATATCTGTGATCATATATGACTGAGCATTGTTTCCTCTTGTTTTTTCTTACGTAGCTGGGGCACATCTAACGATCTCAACACTGAAATTGCATTGGAACTATACTATCCAATGTAATTCTGACAATCAATTAATGAATTACTTTTACTCACTAGAACTACTTGAACTTGCTGAATGAATTTCACCAAAGATTTATGGCCATTTAAATTTTAGTACAATTGCAATCATTAAACCCACATGACTTTTCCACATTTCTTGATTTGTGCTCAAACCAAACTATTTGCTAAAATTACCAGTGGTTACTGCAGATTGACAAGCCTCCTGGACTGTTATACTGTTACCAAACTGGACCTCTTTGCTGACTCTTGTTTTCTTTTAAATCAGTTTTAAAAATTGACCCTTTATTTCTTCTACTCATCCAATATTCCCCTGGTATGTGATCCTTCGTCTACCTATTTTCCTTTCTCCAGAACAAAATAAGAATTCTATGGTGTTCAATTTTACAAGACAAACATTGGAAATGAAAGGGTCAAATAGTTCAACAAACCTGTTCTAAAGTCAAATTCCTGTGTGGGACTTGGTTTGGCTATTTTGTACCAAATCCTTTGAATCTCGTAAAACAGAAGTTGAAATGATTCACCTTGAATGGCTTCAAGTCAAATTTATTGTGTTAGAAGATATCTTTTCCAAAAGTCAATAGCCTTGAGCATGAAGATTACTTGTATATTGTGTACCTTCTCCAGCTTATAATATAGTTTTATATTTCCCTCATCAATTCCCTTTTCCTTTAAAAAAAACCATGTCCGCCATTACTATTAATTTTCCATTTTGAAGAAAAAAAAGCTTCATGTTTTTTTGTTTTGTGATTTAGAGCCAGGCCTCATTTGTTGTCCCTTTCTAAATCCTTTCCATCCTCAGTAAGACAGGTTTTACTTGCTCCCTTCTCTCTTCTCCCATTTCCATGACATATATGATATGACATGGACAGTATGTCTTTCTGTAGGAATGCCTTCTAATGCTTACGAGCTCCAGAGACCATTTTTTTAACCATTTGAACCTTCACAGCACTGGGCAAGAAACAATGGTTTATCCCTAGTTTGGTTTTGTTAGAGATGCAATATTAACCCATCTGAAAGTGAATAGATTGAAAGCTCACACAATTGATATCAAAGCTTATTCACCATTTTTCAAAACATTGAATTCTTCTTCTTCCACTTTAAGTGGCGGCACAGAAGCTGTTATAGCATTAAAGTCTCTGACGTCTGTCATAGCCAATTTCCACCTTCCCTCCATGCTGCATAATAGATTCCCAAGTGAGGGACTTGTTTGAAAGGATATCCTTGCAGTGTGAAAAAGACATACCCAGGGATATTTCAAATGCCTGTGTATTTTTTTAAACCTGGTCACCCACACTGACAACAAAAGCCATCTCCCTGGTACTTTACACATCAGTGCTATGATTGAATTTTCCATTCTAATGATCTAATTATCCATTTCAATGTTTTATTTGCTTTTGCATCTGCTGACGAATGTCACTGAGTGTTTTGTCAACTCCTACAGTTGAATCTTTTTCTGACTCAACTTTTTAAAAATGAGTCCATAATTTTTAATCACATTTATTTCTAGTACTAATAGCCTTCTCTTTTTTGGTTCTCAGCAGTAAATGTAATTTATGCTCCATCTAAAAGGTGCAAAATCACCATAATCCTTTCTACATCAAATTTTATTTATGCACATCTTACTTTCCTGCCCAACTTGAATACTGATAGCATATTTCCCACTGCTTCCTCAAAATGATTTGTAAGTCTCTGAATCAAGCAATTGATACAGCATAGAGGAGATCATTTGGCCCTTGGAATCCATCCCTGCTCCTTACAGAGCAATCTATTCAGTACCATTCTCCTACCCCTTCCTCATAGCCCTGCAAATAGATTCCCCTCAGGGCCTATCCAATTCCCTTTTCAAAGCTCTGATTGAGTCTGTTTCCATTCCCCTCACAGGCAATAACATCCAGATCACTATCACTTTTTGCTTAAAACAAAAGATTTTTCTTTGTGGCTTTTGCCCATCATTTGAAAATTTGATGAACTTTGTAAATTTAATGAATTAGCACTCCAGGTGCAGTTTAAAGACTGAAATCAATTTGCTGTCAGTTAATCAAATACATCACACTCATTAGTAAGTCGAACACTGTGAGCTGTGGGACTTAAGGACAATTCTGAGGGGGATATTCCAATGACCGTGGTTCCCCAATTAAAATGAGCCACCATTGCACATTGCTCCTTTGGGTAGTACCCAATCTGCCCTTATGATTTGATTCTGATAATCTGTTGAAACGACCAACATCCTAATATTGTTTTCACTACACACGCCTGTAGCAGGCTTGGGTTAAATAAGAAGGCTAATGCCAATCTGACCTATCCACTGCAAGACTGATCTGCTCAGAAGTATAAGTAGACCTTAAGACTTTCTGTTATCTCCAAGCTAAAATTTTCAGTTTCAGTTACTTGAACTTGAAGCCGGCAGAAGAATCTGATCTCCACTGTGTGGCTAAGTCAAACTGGGTCACAGGCTTTTGAAGTGGTGTCATTGTCTTAAGCTGAGAGCTGCTGCTCTGCAACTGAGCCATAAGTTCCATGAAAAGAAAGAAATGCTATTACATGATTTGTTCCTCTCCACATTTCCAGAGTTATCGTTTCAAAGTACATTAGCACTTCAGGTTAGGTGTTCCAGTTTTAAGTTTCATCCTACTGATTGGCAAGGTGCTGAATTGTCACTCATGTATGTTTGCCTCTTTACCTTCCAAAGCAAGGGTGCCACACAACATAGAGCACGCAAAAATCGGGGTGAGTGGACACCCCGATGGCCTGCACCATATCATTAAAGGCTTGTTAAGAATTTGAAAGATGTGCCAGAGCTGCATATAGTTTAATCTGTGACAATGTCATGCCTCTTCAGACATGGGCAAGCCTCCCATTCAAGTGTGCAGCTGATGGAGATAACGATACAATTGGTGGATTGAGTCCCACTTTTGCACAATTCTATATGCTGGAACTGCTGAGAGCCCTCCGAACAGAGCTTACAAAAACAGAAATGTCCCCTGTATTGTAACGCAACAACATAAAACATTGTTTACAGTGTAAAATACTGATTTAATTAGTATAGGTTTCTGACAGGGAAAGCAGTAGGTTAACGAATGGCAAATTATGAGTAGATGATTGAAGGCTCTGGTGGTGAAGCTCTGTGGTAGAATGGAGACACAAGAGACTGCAGGTGCTGGAATCTGGAATAACAAACAATCTTCTGGAGGAACTCAGCGGGTCAAGCAGCATCTGTGGGAGGAAAGGAAAGGTCCTGATGCAGGGTTTCAACCCGAAACATCAACAATTCCTTTCCCCCCACAGATGCTGCTCCACACACTGAGTTCCTCCAGCAGATTGTTATTGCTCTGTGGTCGAATCTTGCATACAGATAATCGCTAACAGTGTGCCACAGTGCTGTGCTTGAGTGCCGTAACACATGACAAGCCTACGTGTTCGCCACTTCAAAGCCACCAGTTGGTATCACTCTCACCTCTGAGTTAGTAGATTGTGTGTGTAAATGTATTCCTGCAGACACAATAATTTAGTCTGATAGTTCAGTGCAATAGTGAGGGAATGCCATACCATCAGATGGATGTTAAACCTTGCCAGACATTAAAGATCTACTAAGATATTGAAGAAAGAGTTGGGGAGTTAACCCTGGCTAGCAATTATATCTCAAGAGGTATCACTAGAATGGATTATTTGATCATTATCATTTAGTAGGAGCTTGCTTCATTGGCTGTCATGTTTCTTACAGTGCATCAGCGATTATCTTTCAAAGGTAAAGCATTTGGGACTTATGGATAAAGGCTAATTATTTTTTTCTCCCATTTCCTGCAGAAGACTCTAGAATTGTAATGAATAGAAATAGGTTGTCAAATGAAAATATTTATTTTTTCACTGCTTGGGCTTTTCTTTTAAGTTTTACCTTTATTAGCGGTCAGTCCTATTATTGATATGGGCAGGTGATTGATGAGATGATCTTATGTTGTGAATGAACCTGCTATGCAGCAAGGGAAACATTTCCTATCCATGGTGAAGTACTTGCCTTTATTGATCACTTTCACTGAATGTCAGACATCTGGAATGAGATTTCGATTGGAATCTCAATTAGTGTCTTAATAGATTTTGGAGCCCGGAGCATGTCTCTGGCTTTTTATCGCAACTCAGTCCAATTTAGACTTCACCTGGATTAGATGCTGTAAGCTGCAGATCATTTCCAGATGAAAAATTGGACCAGGCACTTTGGTATGCTATTCAGCATTAGCACACCTTAATGTGAGGCATGAACCAAATGACATTGTTGTTCATATAATGCACATACTGTACGTAAAAGTGAAGGGAGTTCCTTATCCAGCATTTAGCTGTTGAGAAGATATTTTTGCAGTTTGTGCATCAGTGGCACTGCCGCTGGCAGCAATCTATTGCAGAATGTGTACATTATGTGCAAGACTGGTCACTTAGGATAGGTTAGGGACCAGGGGGAAGAAAACAAGAACTTACCCACCTGTAAAGAGATAATCCCAGAAAAACTTCAGAGAGACCACATTCTATCTGGACCTCTCTGATTTGTTGGTTCTGTTTTTCTCAAGGCTGTTGTTATTGAGAAATGTGACGTTCTACGGGAAGATTTTCAGCTCTTGTGCCTGGACTGCCCTTTCTGTGGATGTCAAGGCCACCCTGACTCTATACTTCCCAGAAGACACAGCAAGAACTCTGATATGTTCCCCAATTTGCTGCTCATTGCTATATCAGAGAGACCACCCAGGCACTGTGTTTCTGAAGGAATTACTTCAGCCACTTTGGTTTGAATGAGGGTGTCCCTAAGAGCTGCAAAGTAGTAGGGTCACACAGTACAGAAATGGGTCCTTGCCAACCATCAACTACCTGTCCACATTAATCCCACTTATCAGCACTTGGAACATAGCCTTGGTGATCTTAGTGCTCGTCTAGATACTTCTTAAATGATGTAAGAGTCTCTGCCTCTGTCATCTTCATAAGACGTGCATTCCAGATTGCAACCACCTCTTTCTCAGATCCCCTCTAAACCTCTTCCAACTCACCTTAAATCTATGCCCTCTGGTCTTAGACACCTCTGCATGAGGGAAAGTTTCTTATCATCTATCCTATCCATTCTCATTATAATTTTGTATACTTCTGTCAGTTTCTGTACCTCAACCTCCTTTGCTACAAGGAAGACATAACCCCAATCTATCCAGTCTCTCTTCATAAATGAAACATTCCATCCCAGGCAAGATCATGGTGAATCTCCTCTGCACCCCCTCCAGTGCAATCACATCCTCTCTATAGAGTGTCACATTCTTTCTATAGTCTTCCTTAATAAACTGTACCTTTTCGTGAACTAGATAAATTGAACAAGGTGAATTTCCACTCCATGGATGTGCATACCATTGAGCATTAGGAGAAGAATTTTTCCAAGTTGAAAGCCCTGTTTCTAGGAAGCACACATGACTCCTTCATCCTGTGGGGCGCAACAGTACCAGACATTGTCAGCAGCTTGCACTCCTCAGGGGGGGCAGCACAGTTACGTAGCTACCAAAGCTGTTGCCTTACAGCTCCAGTGATCTGGGTTCGATCCTGACCTATGGAGCTGTCTGCATAAAGTTTGCACATTCTCCCTGTGACATGTGGGTTTCCTCCTGGTGCTCTGGTTTCCTCCCACATTCCAAAGGCATGAAGGTTGGTAGGTTATTAGCTCACAGTAAATTGTCTCCAGTGTGTAGGTGAGTGGTAAAATCTTAGGTGGGAAGTTGATGGAAAATGGGGGGAGGGGGAAGAAGAGTAGATTACAGGGAGTATTAATAGGTGAATGGATTGCTCTGTGAGCTCGGTGGGTTGAAGTGCCTCTTATATTGTACGGAAATATGGAAGTATCCCAGGGAACAAGGGCTACTCCTCTACCTCCCTTGCTCCTCACACCACTGCACTTTGCAACCACAGCAACTGAGTGCCTCCTTCTATGTCATAAGAAATATGAAATAAACTATGAATTCATGCATTTCTGCTCCAGTTACTTTAATGGATTGCTACAATAGTTTTGTGTTTTCTAATTGCCACCTCATTTCAAGAATTCAAACCTCTGCATAAAATATATTTTCTTTGAGGATCTCCACTCTGAACAGTGGTGTACAAATGGCTTTAATGAATTTTGTGAGATCATGAAACTTCTTTCAGCCTTGACTCCATTGTGCAGGAATTCTTAGTCCAAAAGAAGATCACTGTAGTCACTTCCTTGTTATAGTCTCCTGGACCCCTTGGTGTACAGGACCTTCCGTCTGGCAAAATTCATGCTGACCAGAACTTGGATGTCCCTTTCATTGATTGTGAGAGCTGCCCCCCCTCTCCCCTGTAGGCTCTTTCTCCTCTGTGATGATCTGAGTCTGTGTTGTTTCTCTACAGCTGCCGTAGAAGCTAATGCCATTTTCTGAACATTGTGCAGCCAAGTGTCAAGAGATGCATGAAATCTGGCAAGGTCCCATTGAGAATTCCATGGGTCTTGTTTCAGCTGTTAATTCTGGTTTCAAATCACTCTAACGTCGTTTCATGCTGATTTTTGGCAAATTCCATGGTGTCCCAAACAGGATTTAGCACTAAGTGTAGCCCACATTTTAATGCACCAAAAATAGGTGCAATCCAACTTCTAGGCCTCGTTCTCTTGAAAACAGAGAATAACTAGGACCACTGGGATAACACAGTGAAATTAGACTATTTTATGCTGGGGAATTCTAGTGAGCATTTTTGTTTTTCAGAAAATCCATTCATCAGTTTCTCATTATTGATTGCCTTCATGTTTCCTGAGATGCTATCGACTGAATATCACATGACTCTATCCAGCAGGCTATTATATCTTATCATGCTCCACTAACACTCTCCTGCTCTGACAGGTTTTACAATGAAAGATAGGAATTGAAAAATTTACTACTGAATGACCCTGAACTTTTATTTTTCTGCTTATCCAGCAAAAGACACCAGAGTAAGAAATCTATCTCAGGCAGAAGCATTACATGTACCATCCTTTACCCAATGATTCCAGTATTTCTGGATACATAGTGGGCTTGTAGTGGGCTTGTACAGGTTAATAAATATGACATCGTTGCAATCACTGAGTCATGGCTTCATGATGGATGTGATTGGGAACTGAATGTCAAGGGGTATACAGTGTATAGGAAGGATAGGTGGGTAGGCAGAGGGGGAGGTGTGGCCATGATGGTTAGTAGCGATATAAAATCAATAGAAAGGAAGGACATTGGGTCAGAGGAGGTGGAATCCTTATGGGTGGAGCTAAGAAATAGCAAGGGTAAAAGGACAATAGTAGCAGTCATATATAGGCCCCCGAACAGCAGTCAGGAAGTGGACCATAAGTTGCAGATTGAGATAGAAAAAGCGTGCCAGAGTGACAATGTGAAGATAATTATGGGGGATTTTAACATGAAGGTGGACTGGGAAATCCAGCAAGGCGGTAGTACTCAGGAGAGTGAGTTTGTGGAATGTCTAAGGGATGTTTTTCTGGAGCAACTTATTGAGGAGCCCACCAGGGGATCGGCTGTTTTGGATTGGGTGCTGTGTAGTGAACCCGAGGTGATTAGGGAACTAAAGGTAAAGGAACCACTGGGAACAAGTGATCACAATATGATTGAGTTTAGTTTCAAGTTTGAGAAGGAGAAGCTGATAACTGGTGTATCGATATTTCAGTGGAATAAGGAAAATTACAAAGGTATGAGAGAAGAGTTGGCCCAAATTGATTGGAGGAGTAAGTTAGCTGGAGGGACGGCGGAGGAGAAATGGAAGAAATTTCTACAGGAAATAAGGACAATGCAGGACAGATATATTCCAAGAAAAAAGGTTTTGAATGGAAAAAAGGCACAGATGTGGATAACGAGGGAGGTGAAGGATAAAATAAAAGCAAAAGGGGCGGCGTACAAAGTAGCAAAAATTAGTGGGAAAACAGAAGATTGGAAAGTTTTTAAAAATCTGCAGAGAGAAACTAAGAAGGTCATTAGGAAAGCAAAGATGAGTTATGAAAGGAAGCTGGCGGACAACATTCGGAAGGATTCTAAGAGTTTTTTTAAATACATAAGGAATAAAAGAGAGACACGGGTTGACATAGGACCAATTGATAACGGTGCAGGAGGTATTATAATGGACGATAGTGAGATGGCAAGGGAATTGAATGAATATTTTGCATCGGTCTTCACCGTGGAGGACATAAGCAATGTGCCCGTTAGTCAGGAGTCTCACGAATTGGAACTGAGTTCAGTTGAGATTAATAGGGAGAAGGTGCTAGGAAAACTAAAGGGGCTTAAGACTGATAAGTCTCCCGGACCGGATGAGGTGCATCCCCGGGTTCTGAAGGAGGTGGCTGTAGAGATAGCGGAGGCATTGGCGATTATTTTTCAGGAATCGATAGATTCTGGCATGGTTCCGGAGGACTGGAGGGTAGCGAATGTAGTTCCGTTGTATAAGGAAGGTGGGAGGCAGCACAAAGGCAATTACAGACCTATTAGTCTGACGTCAGTGGTGGGAAAATTATTGGAATCTATCCTCGAGGAGGTTACCGAATACCTAGAGGCGCAAGGCAAGATTGGACCTAGTCAACATGGTTTTGTGAAGGGGAGGTCCTGTCTGACCAACCTATTGGAGTTTTTTGAAGAAATCACAGGTAGGGTGGATAAGGGAGAGGCGGTAGACGTTGTGTATTTAGACTTTCAAAAGGCCTTCGATAAGGTGCCTCACAAGAGACTGATTAATAAGATGAGAGGTCATGGAATTATGGGTAGGGTAGCAAAATGGGTGGAGCATTGGCTGGTTGGCAGGAAGCAAAGGGTGGAAATAAAAGGATCTCGTTCTGGTTGGTTACCGGTTACTAGTGGTGTGCCGCAGGGGTTGGTGTTGGGGCCGCTCCTTTTTACTTTGTACATCAATGATTTGGATGATGGAATAAATGGTTGTGTGGCTAAGTTTGCGGATGACACCAAGATAAGTGGAGGAGTAGGGAGCATAGAGGAAATAGAAAGGATGCAGAGGGACCTAGACAGTTTAGGAGAATGGGCAAGGAAATGGCAGATGAGATTCAATGTTGAGAAATGTGCAGTTGTACACTTTGGAAGCAGAAATAAGCGGGTAGATTATTATCTAGAAGGAGAGAAGATTGAAAGTACGGTAGTACAAAGGGACTTGGGAGTACTCGTACAAGATACCTTAAAAGTTAACCACCAGGTTGGATCGGTGGTTAAGAAAGCGAATGCTATGTTGGCATTCATCTCGAGAGGTATAGTGTATAAAAGTAAGGAAGTGTTGATGAGGCTCTACGGGGCACTAGTGAGGCCTCATTTGGAATACTGTGCGCAGTTTTGGGCCCCACATCTTAGGAAGGATGTGCTGACGTTGGAGAGGGTTCAGAGGAGATTTACGAGAATGATTCCGGGAATGAAAGGGCTTACGTATGATGAGCGTTTGTCGGCTCTTGGACTGTACTCACTGGAGTACAGAAGGATGAGAGGGGACCTCGTAGCGACATTTAAAATGTTGACAGGTAAGGATAGAGTAGATGTGGCTAGGCTGTTTCCCTTGGTGGGCGAGTCCAGGACCAGAGGGCACAATCTTAGAATTAGAGGGTACAGTTTCAAGACAGAGATGAGGAGAAATTTCTTTACCCGGAGGGTGGTGAAATTGTGGAACTCCTTGCCACGCACAGCAGTGGAGGCCAGATCAGTGGGGGTGTTCAAGGAGGAGATAGACAGATATCTAAATAGTCAGGGTATCAAGGGATATGGGGATAAGGCTGGAAAATGGGATTAGAATAGTTTTTTTTTCCCCACCCCATTTCTTTTTCCCTTTTCCTTGGAGCAGACTGATGGGCCGAATGGCCTGCTTCTGCTCCCTTGTCTTGTGATCTTGTGATGGAACCCTTGAGGTCCAGCCTGAGATGAAGATTTGCCCCCAGACTATCTTCTGCTGATAAAATACTCACTCTGTGAAATATATACTGTATATAAAAATAAAAACACTTTTATCATTTTTTTTCCTGAAGGATTTTGAAATCAGATCATGAAATTCTGTTCGTAACTTATTGAGCAGTATGTGGAAATGGAGTGTTAAACTGCTGAACTGTGGTGCTCTCCAGCCACAGGCATTGTTCCCTCCACTTTAAAATCAGGGCCAGGCTTTGTGTTTCAATCATCTTTTCAGAAAGATGTTCAATTATTTAATATGATTTGAATAAAGAAATACTTCCTAATAAATGTATTTTAAATGTATCTATAATTAAGTACAATTAATGTTCTGATTCTGCGATTATCATTTATTTAACATCAAAAATTCTATACCACTTTGATCAGGGCGCATCATAATCCCCTTCACTCTCAGCTGAAGAGACTGACCTTTTCTGTTGTTTCCTATGTCACCCTCGCACGGGGTCATTTGTATCCCTTTGCTCTGCATCTTTTGGTCCTTGTAGACCTTATATGATCTTTGCCCTCAGGGACCAACAGTGTGATACCTTGACAGCTGACTTCTTTAACTTGTGAATATTGGGAATTGGCGATATTTGAATTGCCACTCCATGTCTTTTTTTTAAAGCATGGTGACCAGTATTAAACACAGTATTTTTGATATTCTTCTGTGAAGTTTCAATGGACATTTTAATACTTCAGTGCCATTGTACCAATTCTTGGTGTTACCAACAAGTGCAGTGTACGGTCTAAGCATAATGCTGAATCTTTGTACAATTCTATTCTGGCATCATGCCCCATCCTATTATAGTTGCCCAGATATTGAAAACGACCTGTTTATAAATCAGGATACTTTCTATGTAGTCATTTTATTCCACTTACCTGTGAGAATAATGGTTGATCTTCTGTGATGTTATTCATTGTGAGTCAGAGTATGTGCTGTTTTATAACAGTGAGGTTCTAGTGCCAGTTCATTCTCTGGCATGGAAAACAACTGGGATCAGAGCCACCATTATATTTTTAAGCAACTGGGAGCCATATAATATTTTTTTTAATTGCTATTAATGAGGCTGTGTGGCAGAGCCTGAAAGCTTAGGAAACAGGGTCTGAACTTTATTTTGAAATGACTTGGCACAGTTATTACGATTAATGGAACAAGATTATTGAGGTGTGAAAAGTATGGAATCAAATAGATTTTTAAAACAAAGGGTTGCTTTTTACTGCTAGCTGCACACCTGAGAGCAGACCCATAGCCCTATCTTCAAGATTGACACTGCAGAAGTGAGAAGAACAAGGCAAGGAGCCAATCACTAAGTAGAGCATCAGGATAAACAGCAGGGACTGTGGCTGAATATTCTAGCAGAAGCCTCAGGAAAAAAAATAACAAGTAACAAGAAGTCACCTCAGTTGGAGCCATCTACAAGAATCTTGATGGTCAACAGCCAAGAAAATGCGTCTCAAGTTTTGGAACAATATGGAGTGTCGATTTAGAATATAGACCCCAATATTTTATATTTTTAATCAGGTATTGGACAACCAGCAGCAATCTCAACAGAAGACCCAAGGGTTTTTTGTGTGAACCAACAGGAAATGGGAACAGGTTGCACAAACCAATTTTTAAGGTCCTCTAGTTTAGGACAATCAGGACTAGCATTCAGCAGAGACAGGCCCCAAATCTGATCCTTTATTATTCTATTGAACCAGACAGTGGGGAGTTGTAAGCAGGGGTTAATGCTGAAAATTATCTCTTTAACACTGGTCAACAGGAAATATCATGAGTTAAGGTGCAGAGCAGCTAATAAGGTAGAGACCATTCCTGAAAGATGTAAAAAATACATTTTTTAAAATGAAAATTATGTTTTAATTAAATTGAATGGATAATAAATTCACAAAAAGGACATTACTTATTGAACACTTATAAGAGCAAGAACAGGGTTCCTTAGTTCTTACCTTCCATTCTACCAGCCTCCATATTCAATGGACCATCCTTCACTATTTCCTCCAGCTCCAATAAAATTCGACACCCAGACACATATTTCCATCCCCTTCCCTTTCAGCATTTTAAAGGGATCACTCCCTTCACGATTTCCTGGTCTGCTCTTCTGTTTACCAACGTCAACCCCCACCCTCACCCCCCTTGCAACCATTCTCGGTCTTATGGTACTTCCACATGCAACTGTAACTGGTGTAACACCTATCCTTTCACCTCTTCTCTTCCCACCATCCAGGGACCCAAACCGTAACTCATTTGGACTCCGTCCAATTTAGTGAATTGCACTTGGTGTTCACAATGTGGTCTCCTCTACATTGAAAAAACCAAACACAGATTGGGTGATTGCTTTGTGGAGCACCTGCATTCAGTCCTCAGGAATGACCCGGAGCTTCCCTTTGCCTGCCACCTTAATTCACTATCCCACTCCGACTCTGACTTTTCTGTCTGTGGTTTCATATACTATTACAATGAAGCCCAGTGCAAGCTTAAGGAACAACATCTCATCTTCTGTCTAGGCACAGATTTATAACCCCCATTTCCATGTCAATGCTGTTAAAGTTTAGAGGGAAGCAAACAAAGAATTGCATTTATAATAATATCTTACTCTACCTGTTGGGAATACTTGAAAGCTTTGCACATACTTTGTGATATGCTCGTTATGCAGCAAAATAAAAGAGCCAGGGTTCAGGGAGGAAGGTTGAATACAACATGAAGAATTCCCTGCCTTCCTTTCACTTCTGCAATGGTATATTTCAAAAGTCAATTATAGGACCAGGCAGGAGAAACCTCAACAGCCTAGAATGGTCTGGTTGTCTCGTGGAGAAAGATTAGAAAGACTAAGCATGCATCCTCTGGAGTTTGGAAGGCTTAAGTTGAATTGATTGAAACATGTAACATATAAACGTATAACAATGTATGTGAGAAGCTTTCAGGTATTTCAACAGACACAGTATGATTCTATTTTAAATTCAAATCTTTATTTGCTTTCCTTTCCACTTTAATAACACTGACTTGAAATGAGGGTTAAAAATCTATTCTTCATGCTGTCTAATTTGCAACAGTCTTCCATACAACACTGCCAACATTTTATGCTGAAGCTGCCTATAAATATTTGTAACAGAGTTCTGCTAATCACATTTACAATAACAATGTGCATCCGCTGCACATTCACCCTGTTATCTCTCACTTGAGAGATCCTGACAGGGTGGATGTGGAGAGGACTTCTCCACCAGTGGAAGAATCTAGGAGAGGGTATCACTGTTTCAGTATCAGGAATTTTAAGACAGAGGGCTGTAAGTCTCTGGAACTCTTCTTCAAATGGAAGTGAACACTTTGAATGTATTTAAGGCAGAGTTAGATGTATTTAAGGCAGAGTTAGATAGATTCTTGATAAGGGAATGTGAAGTGAATGTTACCGCCAGATCAGCCCTGACCTTAACTGAATGTCAGGCTTGAGGGACCCAGTGACCTACTCCTGCTCCTCATTGTATGTTAAGATGTATGTTTGTTTGAGCAAGAATTTACAGCCAATCTTCAGTCACCCACACTTGCCGCTGATTTATGTGCAGTTCCCTCAGCAGGAACCTGCAAATAAAATCCTTGGCACTTCGCCAAGACCTTGTGTGAGGTAAATGCTTCCTCGTGGTGGTGGAGTGGAAGGGAAGTGAAATGCTAGCCAGAGTGACCACTGCCCCCAAAACAGCTGACAATTACTGACGCTAAACATTTTATTAATCACTATTCAAAAACTAATGTAAACCATGAAGTTATTTAAACAATTAAAATAATGCATTAATTATTTTAAGAAAATCAGAAATGATACTAAAACACTGAGACAAACACTTAGAAAAGACTAAATTAACTGGTAGCAGCTTAGTCTGTGGTCCATTGAAATAAGTGCAGAACGGTCCATCATTGTTGGGGAAATCCACTCTCTCACTCAGCTCCATAAGGGATCCAGTGTAAACATAGGCAGTAAAACTATCACAAACAGCTGGCTGCAATGTTGGGACCTCCATGTTCATGTGGAAATACTGAAGTTGCAGACAGTTATGTGGGAATAAGTGACAGTTAGGTAGGCAGCTGCTGACTACTTTTTAACCAAATCAGAGTCAGTGCTTCATCTGAAGGGCAGTGTCTCTGATCATTATTGTTGCAGGCCTAACCAAGGCTTTCTTCCTAATCTGTGCTAATTTACCCAGTATCAGCAAGGATAGTGGGATCATCACAATGAATGTTAGAAGTCCTTAGAGAGGAATTGGAAAGATAAGGGAAAGTTTCCCACTCCTACTTCCCAGTTACTTATCTGAAGAAAGTGAAAATATGCAGCCATTATTTGAGGAAAATATTGGACTTGGCTCTTTTACTAATAACAATTACCAGGAAAATGTTCACATCCACAAAATGCTGGACAGTGCCAGCCTTATGTTCTAAGGATGTACAGGTAGAATAATTTTGCTCCATTTATTCTGTGTACCACAAGTGGTAAGTCGGGGAAAGCAGTTATCATCCTTTGGTAAAAATTTGGGACTATGAAGTGAAAGATTAACACTTCTATGTAAGCTTTGCTCACATCATTCACAATATAGCATTTGACTCAGTTAGTTTGACAACTGAACATCACATATTAAGAATGAACAGTGTTATCTGCTCTTTGTTGTGTTGTGGTGGGAGGCTGTGGATAAATACCATTTTGTTGTCCAGGGTTTCATTACAGCTGAACAACAAGAGACTGCCCCTTCTCAACCTCTGAGGTTAGTTTTCCTGTCACATATTTGTTTTTTTAAAAAATCACATTCTCCTGATTGTGCACTGCCCTTCGGATTATTACTCAGATAATAAAAGTCCCGACCAGATTGGAAGTTGATAGCTTATACTCCTAACTGTAAAAATATAGGTCAAGCATTATCTAGCAAATGTTCCCACAAACCAGAATCTCACTGTGGATTACTGGTTACATTCAGTGCCAGTGTGGGCAGGTGGGAGAAGCTGCCAACACTTATATTATTCTTCTCTTATAAAAATATCCTGCACATAATTCAGTTTTCTTTAACCAATCCCAATCAGGAACAATTCTATTAATTTTCCAAGTTCCTTTCTTAAGTGTTTAGCAAATTGCAGCAGTTCAGAGGAAACCTAGCTAAACGAGAGACCAACTGGGCAGAAGAGGTTGCAGAATAGTTCCAAAATGCATGATTGATAAGCTTATCATATAGATATCCCATTTGGTGCTACAGGTGGGAGAAATTAAACTAGATTGACCAGCAACTGCTTTGATCACCTCTTTCCATTCTTTTGCAGCAATACTCACTGGGTTATATATAAAACATAAACACTTTATGAGACATCATGCATTTCAGATTGCTGCTCAAGGTTGGAGCAGGTTATTAAGCAACTCATCCTGATCTCTCCAAGCACTTCACATTTGTCACCCCAATCAAAAATACACCAGTCTTCTGGCAATCTTGTCTTCTGACACTTTGCCATTGATCATAAAATGGACAAGGCCATACTCTAAAATCAAATGTGTCTGCAAACACCCCTTGCAAAGTCTGTTGAATTAACTATCCAGTTAATATGGTCAAGTTAAGATCCAACAACACTCCACTTCACAGTTTGCTTTTATTTCAGGTATAAATTCCCTAAAGACCCAAATGCAAAGCAATTTCTGTAATATATAGATTCATCTCACATTCTTGGGAATGCAAGAAGCTGAGCAATTGCTTTAACAGCTTCTACTTTGTTGCCAATGGCAACCGTTTCAATTATAAAAGTGCAGCATGATTTGATGTTTATGATTTTGAATAGAATAAATTCCAGCAGAAGTTTACAGATAAAGATCAGATGGTTAATGAATACTCCAGGGAACTCCTCCCAAAACCCATTTTGTACACTGTTTTAATTTATGGAAGTACCCGAAGTCAAAAATGTAATTAAATTCAATTTATACTAAGTGGTCTTTTTTCTATTATCCTACAACTGCCCCATCATTCACCAGCTGGTTCTCTCATCCGTTTCAAGCACTCATGTGCACAGAAGAGATGTGAGGTGATATGGAAGCATTCAGAGGTTTTTGTGAAGGTTTTCTAAGAGTACAGAAGGTGACTGTTCTTGCATTGAATTTGTAGTTAGTGGACAGTTTAGAAACTGGAAGGTCGCTAGCCGTGGTTTGTTGATGGCCACGAATATGCAGAGGCATGGAATATACTGTATGTAGGCAGCTTTAAAAATGAAGAGTAAACTTGCAGAGGTTGGTGGAATAATTGTTAACTTATAGGATGAACATCCAGTTAGACGGATTTTGGTGCAACAGCATGAATTCTTATCCCACCACGACAGCTTGGGGATTTAATGCAAATAATTAGAAAAGCTTGTGTCCATAATGCTAATCACTATGAAAAGCAACTTGTAAAAGTGCCTTGAGAAACAGTAATATTCCACTTCCATGAAGGATGGACAATAAGTGTTTGCATAGTCCACATTCAACCATCAAATAACTATTAAAGACAGGTAGACATTTTTTGGTGGCTTTTCTCATTTGGTAAGGAATGTCAGTGCTGGAGGTTTTTCAGGTTTACCATGCCTGTCTCAGTGTCTCCACCACATGCTCGAGCAAAAAAATAATTACTTGAGATAGATGTAGATCATACACTAGTCATTAGAGCAATTATAGCAATAAAATGAAGAGGTATTCTGTATTTAAAAATATCTTAATGTTCTACAAATATTCTGCAGTGTATTATTGTTTTCTTACTTTATAAATG
This sequence comes from Pristis pectinata, assembly GCF_009764475.1. Taxonomy (NCBI): domain Eukaryota; kingdom Metazoa; phylum Chordata; class Chondrichthyes; order Rhinopristiformes; family Pristidae; genus Pristis; species Pristis pectinata. The sequence continues at coordinate 71,625,304 of NC_067408.1, read as the reverse complement.
TGATTAAGACCTTAAAACCAGCCCTGACCTGACATGTCTTGACTTGTTGGTGAATTTCCACAAGATGCTGTGATATGATTCCCAACTACGTTTCAGTCAAAAGTAGAGATTTTCTTTGGAAGGACAGAGAAGAATAGTTGGTAAAACCACATGAAAACTGATGTGAAGAAAGATGGGCCAAGAGAATTGGCACATAGATAAAGATGTGGTTTGGGAAAGTGGGGGTTCCTATTCATGGAATGTGACAACAATACCAAGATAGGATGGAGTTGTACCAATGGGAACACAACTGGGCCGAGTGACCTTCCAGAAAGGGTAAATAAAAGAAAGCAACAACTTTTTAGGGGTAGGAATTTCCCTTTCATGGTGGTCCAATGATACCTGATATATGCATCACCCAACATACAGCTCCATTACTTGCAATGGACTCCCACAATATGTGACTACTTTTGTAACCTTGTATATAAGAACTCTGGGCAGTGTGGATTCACTTCTTGATCTTGTAATGGAGTGAACGAACCAGAGTAGGTAAGCAAAGGAAGGGTTATCTGGGGAATTATGCTTAAGAAGTATGTGACTATGACAAAGGTCAGGGTAATAGCTTGGAGAAAGGCTGATTTTGATGTAAATAATGGCATAGAATAACATGGAGAAATATTTAAAATGTCTAGCCCAGAGAAAGAAAATATTATGCACTAAGACATAAGAGCAAATCAAATACTAATGAGCCTCCACTAATAAAGAATAAGCATAGGGGAAAATGATGGTAATAAAACAGATAACACTAACCACACAGGCAGCAAGAGTGGACGTGGCAAGAGAGAGTGTGAACAAATTACTAGAGAATTGCTAGAGAAATTACTATAAGAACTAGCAGATTGAATGGTTGAGGTGAATCATATTGATGCTGAATTAACATGAGCAGGGAAGGGAATAAGTGGTTATACTGAAAGACAAGGAAAAACTGGAAAAGGCTTGAGTTGAGCATAAATGTTGGCTTGGATTGATTGGGCTTCTGTCATGCTTCTGTGCTATATATCCTGTGCAGTTTGATGTAATTCTGTATATCATTTTTGGGTAGCTCAGAAACCAAAAGGGAACTGTTTTGTTTAACCATATCACCAGTCTCCAGATAATCCTTGACTTGGAAATATGAAATAACTGAATGAAGCTCTGAGAAATTCTTATTATTGAACTGTCCCAGCTGTATTAAAGTACAGTATTCCAAAAGTGCAGAGAAGATTGCACTGCCTAGACCATCTTGGGTTATTGGCAAATGTTATTATGAGTTGGTTTAAATTATGAAGTGATTGAATGTAATCAAATCATTTGAGGAACTTGACAATTAACCTGTTGGAAGCATCAGTGTTTCATTGCTCTAATTGGATGCCACGGAAACACTTGCTCACAGCATCTTGTTGTTCCCTCCAGATTTTAATGAAAAACTAATCTCACTAATTCACTGAAAAGGACATTTTTTTGTTTTGTGCAGAACATTAGATTGGGCAGAAGACAATCGGAAAGCTGCTCCCCCAATGTATCACTGATAATATGGTTACATTATAAGCAATGGGAATAGCACTGCGATGTATTTCAGTGTGACAAAATGCATCTCCTCAGACCATCAACCACAACAGGCGACAGTGCTTGGCATCCATTCATCTCTGGAGAATTAAACAATAACAGTAGAATATAAATTAAAGAATAAAAAAAATAGACAAAATATGTCTAGTACAATGAGGGGTATAATTTTGCAGAATTATCACATATAAAAAGTATATGTTGAATGTGTCATGGCCAATAATACCCTTGCTACAAAACCTTTCAACCTAGATTTTGAAATTTTCAATTGACAGCTGGCATTAATTGATTTTGCATGTATCAGAGAGAGAGAGAGAGAGAGAGAGAGAGAAAGTAAAAACAGTTATGACTGAGGAAGGCCCTTCAGCTTACCCCAATTCATCCATTTAAATAAATTATTAAAATCTCTCTACTGCAGCACTTAATTTTTTATTAAATGATCCCAATCTTTGTTGTTGTCCCGACTACTCTGTGCGGAAGTTTATTTCATGTATTGATCACGCTTTGTGTGAAGTAGGATTTCCTGATAGATTTACCTTTTGAGAGTTTAAATCTGTTCACTGGATCTACTCTCACATTTCAATTTAAAGTATTTTCACGATTCCCTTTATTAATACTACATTGGCAAAATTGGATTTCCCTCATTTGTGATATACTAAGTAAGTGCTATACATAACACTATGCCATGTTGGGAGTTACGAAACAAAATAAGGAAATTGGGGCATCCTTGCTTTAAGAAATTATTATTGTTGTTTACTCCCTTTAAGAAGCGTTAAAGCCCAACCTGCACATTTCACAGGCATCATTGGTTAAAAAGGAAGGTAGTAGCAAAGGCACTGACCAATTGGAAGTGAATCACTGCTGTTAAAGTGATTTCTCTGTGGAAAGTGTGTGTGTCTGTCTCTCTGTGTGATGATGGGATGGACAGTCATGAAAAATGGGAGTGGGAGTGGAAGAGGGGAATAAGGAGTGACCTGATTGTCTCCCATGACTGGGGGTAGTCCTGAGCCCCTATGATCAAGGTCAGTTTACAGATTGAGACATCAATGAACTGTACTTGTCTGTTCATAGAAGTTCAGCCTGCACTAATGTCTACTGGCAACTAAGTTGGGTGAGTGGTATACTCTTCAAATCATGCAAAATTCACCACTTTCAGCATTCTCCTCATTGAAGACGGTAGCGTAGTGGTTAGCGCGACGCTATTACAGTGCCAGCGATTGGGGTTCGATTCCCGTCGCTGTCTGTAAGGAGTTTGTACGTTCTCCTGTGTCTGCGTGGGTTTCCTCTGGGTGCTCCGGTTTCCTTCCACATTGCAAAAGACGTATGGGTAGGTTAATTTGGGTTTAAAATGGGCGGCGTGGACTCGTTGGGTGGGAAGGGCCTGTTACCACGCTGTAAATAAAATTTTTAAAAAATTAAAAGAAAGTTGATTATGAATATCACATCACAAGCTTTTGATCCAATTTGCAGCAATGAGTAATTAGTGGATGCCACACCTACTGATGATATCATCACCTGTGTAAAATCCAATGGGGAATTAACAACATTTGGATGATTGGTGACAGGAAGGGTTCAGGCCAATTACATAACAGACAGGACTTCAACACAATGTAAACACTTCAAAGCATGCCCAAAATTAGATTTTGTGCATTAGTGATCTCTATAAAAGAATGTATGTTTTTTTATTGCTAATTCAATTTCTAGTCTCATTACTCAAGACAATCAGCATCCAGAATCTTTATTTCTTAGCTGTTGACACAAAAGCAACTCCCAGCTGCACCCCTCTCAGCACTTTTACTCAATCTAGTTTATGAAGAATAATTGGTTACTATCCCCAACTGATGCCTCATCTGTTCACCAGATTTACTTGATTCCGGACATCTTTTGGTTTAATTAGCAGCCATCCCCGCTGAACTATTATTAAAATCCTCTTAAAGGTCTCAATGTAAAGCGTCAGGGGGCTTTCCACATTTCACCAGTGATGATTCTCCCTCAGGATAGTGGAGGATATTGGCTGGGCAGGATCCCTCCTTCTGAATTCGTATCGTATTTTGCAGAGGCAATCGTTAATTTACTCCTTCATTTCACATGGAATGGAAATAAAATACATTAGCTTTTTACTATCATTAAACATTGGAGCCATGTTAGTACATTGCCATTTTGCCAGGTTCCATTTAGTATCCCTCATGGGTGCCTCACAAATGTCCTCCCTAGTTTCTTCAGTAAATTGGGATAATTGTGATTGGTGCCCAATGATTTATTAATTTTCAGCTCTCCTAACCCTTTTAGCATTTCCGTTTCACTAATTTTGAAGATATCAAGGTGATATCCTAGGTACCTGGCAAAAAATCAGTAACAGTGAGTCAGCAGCCCCATTTACAATCCAACTTGTCTTTGAGTGTCCAGTGATGGTCACCTCTGTGTGACCTACAAATTACACAATGCTGATCTTTCTACCATTTAACTATTTCTTTTGGGATGAAAAACACAATGATGCTGGAAGAACTCAGCAGACCAGACAGCATCTCTAGAGAAAAACAGGTGATCAACGTTTTGGGTCAAGACCCGACTCCTGAATAAGGGTTCTGACCTGAAACATTGATCACCTGCTTTTCACCAGGAATGCTGCCTGGCCTGCTGAGTTCCTCCAGCATCATAGTGTTTTTCATCTAGATTCCAGCATCTGCAGTCCTATATTTCTCTATTTCTTTTGTGACTTTGCTTCCTTCTTCACTGTTGTGCAGTGCCTGGTTGTATGAAGCTGCATGGCTTCCACCTTAGCTATTGTATTTTTCCCATTGTCAGTTTTATGTATTACTTCTAATCTTCAGGTTCCCCCTGCATGTTTTTCCTTTAAATCCACAGTGACTGGTACTGGACCCTCAGCCACTCACAACTTATGACAATGACTTTACAAAAAGACAAAGGGTAAACTCATCCAAGTTTGCTGGTATAAAAAGCTCGTGGGATAGTGAGTTTTGATGAGGCTACTCATGCCTAGAAATTAATCGTCAATCAATAGCACTAAATGCACCATATAATAATGAAGGGGTGTTTTACTCTGCCTCAGAAATCCAGTCCATTGACAGCAATAGAACAAATTTCAGAAGCAAAGTAGAATGCACACTTGCTGTTAGATAATGTATGATTTTGTGTTACTTTGGGGAAAAGATTTCTTGGCAAAAAGGGATATGGGGAGTTAAATAAGTAGGCAAGTGATGTATAATGTAGGGATATGTGGAATTGTGAATTCTGGGAAGTAAGAATAGAAAACACAATGTTTTGCAGCAGAGAGGAACTAGTAAATATTGGTGCACAGAGGAAACTTGGTTTTCTAGTTCCTCAGACTCAAGTAACTGTACACATAAAGGAAACAATTCCAAAAGTAAATGGTGTGTTGGTCTTTATTGAAAGGGGATCAGATTACACAAATGTAGGCAAGTCTCTCTAAGATTATACAGGCCTCAGTGAGACCTTAATAAAAACAGAAAATGCTGGAAACATTCAGCAAGTCAGCCAGGACCAGTTTCAAGTCTGGGACCGTTTGTCAGAGTTCTGGAGTAGTGGGTGCAGTTTTGTCCTTTGCGCATGAAAGAAGGGTGCACCGGCCTGGAGTCAGTGCAGTGTAGATTCATTGGATTGACTCCTGGGATGAGGGGGTTGTTCTTTCAGGAGAGAATTGAGGACTCACTGCAAATGGGAGAGGCAAACAAGACCCGGAGAGGGATGTTCTGGGGAGATGTGACGAGGCTGGAAAGGGTAGAACCGGACGCCATTGTCTCAGGTTAAGGAAGCTGGCCATTTATGACTGAGGTGAGGAGGAATTTGGTTACACAGAGTTATAAACCTTTGGCATTTCTTACTTGTGAGAGCTGTGGATGACCAGTCATTGAACATAGTCAAGGCTGAAAATGATAACTTTTAGAAGATGAAGGGAATCAGGAGAGATGGAGAGTGGGCATGAAAGTGGATAAGGCACAGGATCAGTCTTACTGAATGTTGCTCCTCTGTCTTACTCTTGCTCCTATTCCTTAATGTTCTTTAACTGTATTCACTCTATTTCCTCTCCACAGTTGCTCCTTTACTTTAACTTCTCATATTTCTCTTCTTTTAAAAGTATTTTTGTCTGTGCTGCACTTCAAGTAAATGTCCAGAGTCTTAAAGCCATTTCGTCCACTTTTTAATTGATCTCGGAAAATGTGTGCTGTTGCCAAAGAATAGGGCACTGCCATACTGATAGGATGTGACTTTTTGGGAACATTTGGTACAAACCATCTGCTCACAGTGTCAGAAGTGCTGGAATTAACAAACATGTGGAGAGACAGTGCTGGCAGTTCTACCAAGGCAGTAGCTTTCATTAATAGTGGGGAGATGTCGCCACAAGATCCTCCAGATTCAGTGGAAGTATGAGCAAACCACTGTCAGTGTCATCTCACAGACCAACATCCCCTAATTACACTCATCAGCTACTCTGGGCCGGGCCACTTCATTTGCATGCTTGACATCAGACTCACTAAACAGACACTCTATTCCAAGCTCTGTCACAGGAAGACATTACCAGGTGAACAAAGGAAAAGATTCAAGGAGGTGCTCAAAGCCTCCTTGAAGAAATGCAACATCCCCACTGATTCCTGCGGATCCTTTGGGATGGTATTGAGAACCTCACATCCATGCATTGGAAGGGCACAGAAGCCTTACACCTAAAGCAGAAGGAGCACACCACCTCACAGATTTCCCACCCACTCACCCCAACAGGTACCTCCTGACCCATATGTGGGCGTGTGCAGTTCCCTCAGTGTCATCGAGTCATAAAGTAATACAGCACGGAAACAGGCCTTTCAGCCTAACTCTTCCATGCCGACTAACGAGCCCACCTAAGCTAGTCCCATTTGCTTGTGTTTGGCCCAAATCCCTCTAAACCTTTCCTATCCGCATACTTGTCCAATTGTCTCTTAAATGTCATTATTGTACCTGCCTCAACCAGTTCCTCTGACAGCTTGTTCCATATACGCTCCACCCTCTGCATGAAGAAGTTGCCCCTCGGGTCCTTTTTAAGTCATTCCTATGCCCTCTAGTTTTTGGTTCCCTTTTCCCCGGTAAAAAGACTGTGTGCATTCACTCTATCTATGCCCCTCATGATTTTATACACCTCTATAAGGCCACCCCTCAATCTCCTACACTCCAGGGAATAAAGTCCTAGGCTGCCCAACTTCTCCCTAAAACTCAGGCCTTTGAGTCCGGGCCACATTCTTATAAACCTTCTTTGCACTCTTTCCAGCTTAATTACGTCTTTCCTATAACAGGGTGACCAAAACTGTACACAATACTCTAAGTGTGGCCTCACTAATGTCTTGTACAACTGCAACATAACATCCCAGCTAATATACTCAATGCCGTGACTGATGAAGGCCAGCATGCCAAATGCCTTCTTCACCACTCTATCTACCTGTGACGCCACTTTCAGTGAACTATGTACCTGTACTCCTAGATCCCTCTGTTCCACAACACTTCCCAGGGCACTACCATTGCACCAATGTATAACTCCTACCCTGATTTGACTTCCCAAAATGCCACACCTCACATTTATCTGGCTGATCAAGATCCCCGTGTAATTTTTGGTAACTTTTTTAACTGTCTTGACCCCACTTATTCTAGTATCATCTGCAGATTTACTAACCATGCCTTATACATTCTCATCAAAATCTTCATATAAATAATGAAGAACAAAGAATCCTGCCCCTCAGAATCCCCTCCAGTAACTTAACCACCACTGATGTCAGACTCACTGGCTTAGTTCCCTTCTGAAATAATGATACAACATTAGCCACCCTCCAATCTTCTGAAAGTGGCTAAAGATGAAACAAATATCTCTGCAAGAGCTCTACATTTTCTTCCCTAGCTTCCCACAAGGTCCGAGGATGCACTCAGTCAGGCCCTGGGGATTTATCCGCCCTATAAAGCACCTCACAAGCCACCTCAAAAACTACAAAACCAGAGTGAAGCAAGTTTTCCTCGATCCCAAAGGGCTGCCTAAAAAGAAAAAAGTAACCCAGATTCAGCATGTAAATGGGTAATCCCCAAGTCTCCATGGAGTATTTAAAATAAGAAATGTTTAAAAATATGTGTGTGTATACATTAAATTTTGTTTGAAATACAAGTTCATTTAGCCTTCTATGCAATGATTTGTAGTAGAAACTAGAAAACAGCAATAGAACATTCAACCTCTTAAACATATCCTCATTTCAATTAGATCAAAGCAGGTCTGCCTGCCTTGGTTCTATGTCACTTGATATCCTTGACAAAAATATATCAGTCTTGGTTTCAAAGTTTTCTATTGCCCTTCTTTTAAAGAGCAGAGTTCATGTGGCCACACATGATACAATCTGGTTATTACTGCATGGGGTGAGTTTTCTCCGTTAAATCTCTGTAACATTCTGTATTTTAGAAGGTTAAGTAGAAACAAGTAGGCTACAGATCACAGGGCTATACTGATTTCACTTGCGAGTGATACATTAAATCAACCCAAAAATTATGACAACATGCTTCAGGACTGTGATTTATATTGTTTTTAGCAAATGAATCGTATTCATTTGGGACCTTGCACAATTTTCCTAAAGTGACCTAAGCTGTCTGATGTCTGTCTGATGGTATTCAAGCCCAATTCTTGGCAAAGGAATCAAATACAAACAGGATAACAAATCATTCAAGGCCTGAGTTTTTGTTCTGCATGTCTGATCTGCACAGAAATGGCTCAAAAGAACCTCTTTAATAGAAAAGAATCTTTTGACTCAACAATTATCCAGTGTTATACTTTTCAAAAATTGTTCTGTCTCATGGGGATAGATTTTTGTCTTCATTACCTGACAGGAATTGGCTAAAGATCTGGTCGGTTCAGTACAGAAAGAGAGATCTGCTGGACAACCACCCAGCTGAAGAAGACAAAAATGTTCTCCTTATGTTCTGGAGTAACATTCATTACCTGCTGTGATGTTCTGATGTTGGGGTTACATTTTTAGAACATCATCTCAGGTAACCTTCTCCTGTTCAGGAATAACCAGCAACCACTCAGGCACCACTCCCACATCTCCACCTTGGCTGCATTTATTAAGTTCTCATTTAATCTCTTAATGTTCTCCGTAGGCTGGGAGAACTTATACCTCATTGCTATGGGAATACCATTTCCAAATTGTGTAAGTGCCCAGGATATAACAAAGTTGGAAAGGGCAGTTTTATTGTAGGTGGGCACAGTAGCCACAGGAAGTGAGGCTCATTTGTCATTTTCTGCATCTGTTCCCAAAATTGGTCGACAGAAATAGTCGCGGGTTCTGCAGTGGCTTAACCAGTAGTTCATGAAGGGTCTGCTGTGGTTCAGGGAATCTGAATGTAAGTTTATCTTTTTAAATTACCTTAAATGCACAGCCAGGAAAAATAGGAGAACGGAATGATCCTCTCTTCCACGTTAATATTGAAGCCACTGCTGGCTTGTGCTTACCCCATCGCCTTTTCCTCTTTAGCCTCCAAGGGCTTCCTGTCATTTAATCTGCATCTGGGCACTAATTAGCAACCTCATCCCACTGCTGTTATAATGTTCATACACAGAGTCATAGAGCCTTACAGCATGGAAACAGGCCCTTCTGCCCATTGAATCCATGCCAACCATCAAATGCCCATTTACACTAATCCTACTCTGATCCTATTTTATTCTCCCCACATTTCTCTCGCTTATACACTGGGGGCAATTTACAGTGGGCAAATAAACTACCAACCCACACATCTTGGTGATGCGTGAAGGAGCACCCTAAGGAAACCCACAATGTGCAACCACCACACAGTGTAAGAGATCAGGATTGAACCAGGATCCCTGGTGCTTTGAGGCAACATCTCTGCTGACTGTGCCACCGTGCCACCCCTGAGATGTGGGAGGAAACCAGAGCATCCAGGGAAACTATTCAGTCACAAGGAGAACATGGTCAGGATTAAATCCGGATCCCTGAAGTAGCAGGGCTAATTGTTGCACCACATTAAAACCCAGGGATAACTTCAGGATGATTCTCTGCCAGGGTCGGTTTTGACTGCAAGGATCACAGATGGTTTATAGGGTCTGATGGATGTGGGCTGTATTTTGGCCCATTGTTGCCAACCTGCCCATCATCATCTCTTAATTTGACCCTGTTCAGAGACATGCACTGGACACCCAACTTTAGTGGTCTGAGAAGCCCAGCAATGGTCCACTTATGGTCCATATCTGGTACGGAGAGAAACTAGTACTGTAATAATAAATTGACACTGCATTAATTGTTGCCCTTTTAGTTTAGGATGCAAGTTATATTGTCCTAGTATGTTCTCCAAAATGAACAAGTGAAGACAATATCTGGCATAAACATTGATTTAAATAAAGAATGGCAATTTTAACTGTTGATGTTATCTTTTGCTAAAGTAATATTATGTTTCATCTAGGTTTCATATGTCAAAGCCATAGATATTTGGATGGCGGTGTGTCTGCTCTTTGTGTTTTCTGCCTTGTTGGAGTATGCTGGCGTAAACTTTGTGTCGCGCCAGCACAAAGAGTTTTTGCGCCTGAGAAGAAAACAGAGAAGACAAAATAAGGTAAATGAGGAGTAAATGATGGGATTTCTTTTTACCTTTATTCATTTTTCAGGATGTGGGCATAACTTACAAGACTGGCATTTATTTCCCATCCCAAAATTGCCTCTGAAAAAGCTATGCTGAGCTATCCCAGTAACAGTAGGTATGATATGACTGAGCACCTTGCTAGGCTATTTCTGAGACTAGTTAGGTGTCACCACATTAGTCCAGAGTTACACATAGGTCAAACTAGATGGCAGGATTCTTCCGCTGAAGGACAATGGTGAGCTAGATGAGCTTTTACAACAATTCAGTGGTTTTGTGTTCACCATTACCGAGGTTAATGTTTTTTTTTAAATTCCAGATTATGTAATTAACTGATTTTAAATTTCACATGGTGGGAATTGAACAGAAATTTATGGATTGTTATTTTTGGCCTCTGGGTGATTAGTCTGGTAATTTAACCGCAGTGTCACCACTCCTGCAAACTAACCACCATTTGAGCACTTCATCTTTATTATTAGCACTTCTTATTAAAATGACTCCTTATGCCTTTAAACTACATAACAACACTCACTGCCTTTCAAGGACAGTCCCTAAATATGACACACTTCTGAGATATTTTGAAAGACATGATCAGACACGAGAGGATAACATTTTTGATTTAGGGTTCCTGGTTCAGAATCTTGTGCAGAAACAGACAACGAAACGTCTGGCACCATGAATCAGGTACGTTGACCTCCGCACCTCAATTCTTGCAGGGAGCACTGAATTTTAGAATTTCTTCATTAAAAGGCCACATCTTTCTTTTTCTTTCTTTTACTTCATGGATCAAATTTAGACAGTGATATTGTTTTTAAACATTATTTTGGCTCTTACCCACATTTCTTCATGAGTAATGGTTTAAAATTGAATAACATGAGGCTTATGTGCGACACACACTAAATGAGATGGAATACTGGTTACTGAATGCATTTGGGCACTATATTTTATATGAAGGTTACCAAATTGTGTCCAGGTCCAAATTGTGCTTGTGATGCACTAATGCACAAAGGCAGTCAGATATGTGCAGTTTCATCCACACACACATTTAGATACAACTTCTGCAGAAAACAAACTGCTGGAGGAACTCAGCAAGTCAGGCAGCATCTGTGGAGGCAAAGGGATAGTCAATGTTTCAGGTCAAGACCCTGCATCAGGATTCAACCCAAAACTTCCAAATCCCAGCATCTGCTGAAATATGAAGTTGGACCCAGCCCAATTCAGACTTGTATATATACAAGAAACCCACACAGTCTGGGGTTAAGGAGCAGGATATAGTTTTGTAAGGTTTTGCCAATTTGGGGTAAAAAATTGAGGAGATTTAGTCATGGAGTAAAAACAAGCATTGCTCACACATTTCAAAGTTTTCTTGATTGCATCATGTACCTATTTCATTGTAAGATTTCAGGATATTTTGGGTCGTTGTTGTAAATGAGACATTCCTGAAGCCTTGAAATTGTGCTTTATTTCAATTAAAATAACAGGCCAAGGGGGTTCCATGGTAACATATTAGACAGCCCCATATTAATGTACAATGCAAATTCAGGGTTTAAGAAGATTGGATTTTAAAAGAGAGCAGATGTTTACAATGAACATGAGGCCTGCGTAGGTGATATTTAAAGGGGACTTGGCTGACTAGGCCTGGAGTCACCGTGTGCATCAGGAAGATTTCCCCACTTTCCACATACGTCAGACAGATTTGCCCAGTTACCATGAGTATCAGGAAGATTTCCCCTGATTCCCCTGTGCATCAGGAAGATTTACCCCAGTTACTGTGTGCATCAAGAACATTCCGCCAGTTACTGTGTGCATCAAGAAGATTTCCCCAGTTACCATATGCATCAGGAAAATGTCCCTCTGTTGCTATGTGCATTCTGAAGATTTCTTCTGGTTGCTATGTGTAACAGAATGATTTGCATTTGTTTACAATATCATTACGAAAATAAATCATCCCTGCTAACACTTTGTAAAACTGACAGCAATATTTCCACAGATTCTTGAAATATTCTGTTGCTTCTTATGCTTAATTACAAAGATTCAATTCATGGTTTCTTTGCTCTGATAATTTTGTTCTATTATAATTAGCTTCTCTGATTGCAAGAAATATTAAAGTAATCAGACAGCCTCCAGAGATTTACTTATCTAGTTCTATACCTCATGTCCCCAGTTTTGGTGAAGGTGGAGATTGTTGCTCTGGTTGGGCAGTTAAAACAACCATCATCCCTGTCAAGAGAGGAATAGGAAATATTATTTTCTCCAGGGAGTCTGTTGAAGTTATTGTTCACCTAATAAGCAGGAGAAATGGGTATATTACTAGTTGTGATGGGAGCATTTAGTGATCTCATGGAACTGATAAATGTGGTTATTCCCTGGGGGAATTATCAGGAAGATTATTTCATTTTCAAGAGAGAATTTCTCAACATTATCTCTTGCTCATTTGAGTCTCATTTCTATTATAGCTATTTGCAATACCTTCTTGAATTATTGAGACACAGTATCCAAAGAGGTAGATGTTTATTTAGAAGGCTGCATACATATATATTATATGTTGAGTCTTTAGGACTTGCTGCATACTGAATGTCTATGAAACTGTTACATGGTTGAGAAGCAAATACATCACATGATTCTCCTGTCCAATAGGATCACACTAAAAATACACACATGGACAGACGAAGAGAGTAGTTTGTTCCATACATTAAACTGTGAGTGTGCAGTTTTGTTTAAAATTTAAAATCAGCATATTTCAGGAAGATTTAGCTACTTCAAATGAACATTAGTACCTTTGGGAAGAGAAACAGAGTTAACGCTTTAGGTCAAAGGCCCTTCGTCAAAACTGGAAAGAAAACAAAAGAAGTTTGCTGAGCTGCAGGGAGGGAGCTGAACTAGTTTCTCTTGTCTCCTTCTCAGTTCTGACGAGGGGTCTTCAACCTGAAATTTTAACCCTGTTTCTCTTCCCACAGATGCTGCCTGACCTGCTGAGTATCTCCAGCATTTTTGGTGTTTAATTTAGATTTCCAGCATCTGCAGCTTTTTTTTTCTATTTTCACTGATATCTTTGTCCCATTTTAAGTATGAGCACCCAACAGGAGGCTTGCACCAGGTTGGTATAGCAGACCAGTGTGATTCTGAATGGATTTAATTAAGGAAGGTGGTCGTACATAACAACAAAACCACAATCCAAGTATCACTCTTTGTTCCAACCGGTTTGGAAGCAGCCTGCAGTGTCAGGCATCAGGGATTGCCTTCAGTTTAGCTCATCAGGACCCAAATTGAGTGCAGTCATGCAGCGCTGATAACATGAACAGGATAACAGCTGACAGTGGACAGGCAAGACTCCTGTCATGCTTATAAATATCTCTGAATAGTTCCAGACCTATGCCCACTAAATAATGCTTGTCCACAGAGATATGAAAGTAAAATTGCATCTGGGATTTTTCCCCTCTGCGCAAAAAAGAGCTCTTCACCCCATTTCTCAGGGAGATTTTGTTAACCTGCTGGAATGAAAACATTCCCATGCAAACCCTAGGCCTTGAGCTATAACATAGGCTGTAAAAGCTCTGGGATTAATAATTGGTTGATTCATCTGGGGGCCAGTTTCATTGATTGCCCTTCACAGGTGACTAACAATTGTTGATGGAATATTTGAAGTGCAAGTCATTTATTCCTGATGCGAATAAAGGGAGGGAAAATGGTGCTGAGATTGAGGACTAATTTTGGTCAAAGAGCCTTTTTGTCTGGGAATATCTAATTAGTGATAGGGCAACAATGTGACAAGATTCGTTGTTAAAGCAGCACTCCGATTCAATTGCAGCATAGCAACAGCTACTATAGTCCTAATCGGTGCATTGGTTGGCTCAGAATCCAAAGGCCCAAATCAAAATCTAAATTGAAACTCATGTACAAACTGGGGTGAGAAATGGCATTGTTAAATTGATGCATTTAATGCTATGTGATTGACTGCATTCCAGACAGAACTTAATTAAGGTTGTACTCATTCTCAAGGATTTTTTTATGGTTTTAAAACAGTGTCCATTACAAAGTTAAGCTTAGTTAAATTCATATTGTCACATGGCTGCTGTTATTCTGGTGCCGTGAATCAGGCATGTTGATTGCCACATCTCAGCCTTTGTAATGTGCTCTCATCATGTGGAATTCAGTGTGGGGAGCACTGAAATTTAGAATTTTTTCATTAAATGTCCATGTCTTCCTTTTTCTTTCTATTATCTTGTGGAGTAAATTTGGCCAGCATCATTTTTAAACATTATTTTAGCTCCTTACGCACGTTTCCCCATGATTATGTATATCAACTTAGAATTCTATTGCATAACACAAAGTTTTTGTGTGGTACACATTAGAATGAGAATGGAAAACTGATTACTGAATGCAATCGGGTACTTTGTATTATCTGAAGGTCGCAAAATCGATACCAGGTCCTCCGTGCTTGTGATGCTCTGATGCACAGAGCAGGTTCATTCAAAGGAACACACACACGTTTAGATACAACTTCTGCAAAGTTCATTTTTGCAGGGATAGCTGGCAAGCAGGACATGTTACACATACAGGAGAAGATGTTCACAATGAATGTGAGGACTGCTTCAGTGAGAATTAAAGGGGATTTGCCTGACCAGGCCACAAAGTCACAATGTGCTTCAGGAAGACTTTGCTGCTTGCCATATGGTCACCCTGTGGGAATTATTAGGAAGATTATTTTGTTTTCACAATAGGTATCAGGGTCTGTATCACTCACCTCTTCCAACTGCCATGTCACCCTTCAACCCATTAATCCATTTTACTGGGAAGTGGGATTAATCTAAATAATCTGGGATTAACCTTTGGTTGGAATGCACTGATTGGTTTCCTGTTGTGCTCTAAATTTCTAAACTTCTATGAACCCAATACCTACCACCATCCCATTAGATAAACAGAGTTGGAATCCATATGGGTCTAATGGATTATTGTGGATTACCAATAGTACACCTTCAGAGATTGGAGCCAAAAACCACTGCTGACTCATAGCCATTGACCCATATTATCACATCCAGCCTGTCACTAATCAAACCCATGTATCACTGCTAGACCATTAGATGCCAGATCCATTCACCATTTGTATAATGGTATGGATGAGACCAACTACAAGGCTTGTTGTTTAGCCACATATACCACTGCTACATATAATTTCAATGCCAGCCATACACCTGGAAATCTTGCCAGTGAACAGGTGATCATCTCCTTCGGCTGCCATTGTTAATATTGCAAATCTTGCTGCGTAAGTATCAAAGATTCCTGCCCTCTCAACAATGATCAATGATGCAAAATTAAACTTTTTAAGTATATTCTTGTTGTGTGCCTCCTCATGGAATCCATAAATTGCCAAGCTTCAAATTTAGACTTAAGGCCACTTCTCAATTTTGTGTAATTCTAGCTGTAACATTAAATTAACCTTAGCATCCAGAACCCTTCAGCATAATTTACACATCACTATTCAGGAGGATATGCAATTGTGAAGTGCAAAGAACTAATTTACCAACTTCTGATATTATGAAGGTTGTCTTACATTAGTAGAACCCTATATCATTTTTGCAAAATTATCACAAAGATGACATACAGACAAATTAGCTGATCACGTTTAGGCTATACTCGTCCATGTTACCTAATGGTGATCTGCTGTCACTGCTTTGTAATTTCCTGAGGTTAGAACAACTCCAATTCATTGAAGATCCATTATTCCAGTGGTCCAACCCACAGTTGCTCAATGACTGGATGTCCATTTACTGGGGATGTGTGTATAAGCCTGTTGTCCAATACTGGAGTCCAGACACAGAAATGAAAAGATGTAGCTCTGCCAAGTTTCCAACATGTGAGGTGTGAAATAGAAACATTTTCCCATTCCAAAGAAAAGCAACAAGCAAACTGCTTTAGTTCAAGATGGATTATGCAGTGGTGGACAATTGGTTCATTAAATACTACACCAATTAGATTAGATCAATAACTCTGTCAAGAAAGGTTGACTGTGGTGCTATCCACCCTCTTCAGCTCTATAATTAAAGTATGCTGCCTTGTTCCCATCCTGCTGCCTGGTTTATTTTGAGCCGGTCATAAACTGAAAATCTTTAGTACTGTCAATGCACACAAATATAGTAACAGAAGCAGGCCCTTCAACTCCTTGAACCCGCTGTATCACCCAATTAGACCATGGCTAATTGGTAGTTAACTCCATCTACCCACCTCAGTTCTGTATACCTTTCTCCAGCTAGAATCTATCAATATCAATATCAATATCCAATTGACCTATAGCCCTAATAGATTTTTGGAAGAGAGTTTCTATCAAGTTTTTGTGCCTTCCTTTGTGAATTCAGACACAAAATAGTTGTTGAATTCCTGTGCAATTCTTTTATTCCCCAGTATAAACTCTCCCATCCAAGTCTGTATGGGGCCCACATTGGCCTTCACTTGTCTTTTCCTTTATAGATACCTATTGTGTATGATTTGATGCTTCTTGCCTGTCTACACTTATCTTCTGTTATGCCTTTATTATCATTAATTTGTTGGTCCTCCTTTGCTGAATCCCAAAGTACTCCCAATCCTCAGACCTACTGCTGTTTCTGGCAACTTTATTAGCCTCTTTCTTTGGCTTAATCCTATCTTTAATATCCCTTGTCAGTTAGAGATGAATAACTTTTATTTTTAGGTTTTTGTTCCTTAAAGGATTTTTTTGCAATATTTGTGTTATTTCAATGAGCCACTACTTGCCCACCATCAAACTTTTCAATGTATTTTCCCAATCAACTCACCCTTCATACTTTCCGAGTTTCCTCTAGGTTTAACGGACTTAAGACCCAAATTTCAGATTGAACTCCATTATTTTCAAACTTGGTGCAAAGTTCTTTCATATATTAGGGTCAATCTTCCCTAAGTGTTCCTTTGCAACAAAATTGTCAATTAACCCTTTCTCATTGCACGAAGCAAGGTGGAAAAAAGCCTTCTCACTAGATGGTTTCTCAACATATTGATCTAGCAAACACTCTTATATACTCTCCATGAATACATCTCTCAGTTCATCGCTTCTAATTTGATTTGTCCAGTCTATATGTAGATTAAAGTCCTCTCATGTTCAAGAACAGCCATTTCCCTTTCATTTATAGCCACAGAAACAAGAGGAGATCCCTTTGCAGGTAACGCATGAAAAATAAATGCAGCTTGCTAGAGTCATAGACACACCAAATCCATGCTGAGCATCAACCATCCAATTAAATACATTAATTCCATTTTTTATTCTCCCCACATTCGCATCAACTCTCCCCAGATTCTGCTTCTCACTTACACACTGGGGACAATTTACAGTGGCCAAATAACCTACCAACCTAGACATTTTTAGGATATGAGAAGAAACTGGAACACCCAGAAGAAACTCTCGCAGGCCACAGAGAGAACATGCAATCTCCACGCAGGTAGTTCCTAAGGTCAGGATTGAACCGGGTCATGGAGTGTGAGGCAGCAGCTCTACTGGCTGTGCCACTGTGCTGCCCTTTTATCTATTCTACCAGTCACATCCCAAAGAATACCAGCAGTTTAGTCAAACATACTGTCTTATGTTTGCAACAGTCCGTGTTGTATCTCCTTCCTTTCTTGAAGATCCTCTTCCCTTCATTACTGCAACAAGAAAGAAAGAAAGACGTGCATTTATATAGTGCCTTTTCAGGAAATCCCAATGTGTTTTGGCACCAATGTGGCCTTTGGAGGTGTAGTCACAAGTATAATATAGGAAATGTGGTAACAGCCAGATAATTTTTATATTAAAGTTAAGTAAAGGATAAACATTATCCAAGAATTTAAGGATAACTCTTCTGCACTTCTACAAAATAAGGCCGTGGGATTTGAGAGAGTAGACAGGAGCCCTGCTTAATACTCCATATGAAAGACACCACCTCCAACAATACAGCACTCTTTCAGAGATTCATTCCAGTGTTAGCCTAGATTTTTTGTTTGTTCATGTCACTGGAGTGGCGTTTGAATTCACAATCTTCTGACACAGATTTGACAGTACTGTCAACTGAGTCTTCATCAACATTCAGAAACTCCACTCTGCTAGGAAAATAATACAAATGAAAAGTAAGGATTTCAAGCAGAGCAGAGTCTTCACTGAAATGTTTGTGGGACTAAATCAATAAGATGACTCCCTGATTTGGTGACGACTTGTGTACAACAAGATTTCTCCATAAATTTGCTTTCCCAATGTAGTGATATCTTTTATCAGAAGTTAATCATCACTTCACAGCAACAATAGCTATAAATAGAGATGCAGCTATATGAATTTCCTGCATGAAACATTACATTTGTTTGATCTTTCACTCCTCTTCTTCAATTGCCTGTCTATTAAGCAAAGTTTGGTGTCATTTTGCCCTGGATTCTTCAGGTAAAGTCATAACTCCTCAGGTTGTACTAGCCTTTAAACTATAATTGTCTTCCTTTAGGATTTATTTGTTCAGTTCATGCAATTAGTAGCCCTAAGCAACTGGAAACAAGAATTTCTAATTCCCAAGTTAATCTCAAGTCTAATTAATAATACTTTCGCAGTCTCAGCATCGCTTATCACTTGAAGAACACATAATGGTTCTTTGCGCTGCTGTGTGAATGGTTTCAGAGATTTATACAACTGCAGACAAATACATACATAGTGTAAATTTAGTGTGAACATAAGTTTCCATCCTATTTTTTGGAATGAACTATTTTGGTTTTTAAAAGCTACTTAATTTTGTGTTTCACAATTTTAAAATATGTACTTATTGGACTCTTGGCTCAGTCTCCGCATGTGAAATCGCCACCTAGGTTGACCCTCCATACTCTCATTTACTTAAATAGGAGGGCCTTTACCCATCTTTGGAGAAGTATCTACAGCAAATGAGGCCTGAGGACTCATGCTCACCCTAAGCTTTTCTGGCTCTGGATCTTCACCTTTGTCTCTTCCTCAATGATCCTTTCTACAACATACCTGTTTGATGGAGCTAATGCACTCCTTTGTAGGCTTGTACTTTCCTTCATCTTTACTACACCTCTGTGAAGTGGGGCAGTCTTTATATTAGATGCTATATAAATGTAAGGTTTTTAGTGTTAAGAGGTACTGAAGCAAGAACTCTTGCCTAAGTTCTGTGGAAGGTCCACAGCCAGAATTGAAAGTAGGAATTTGAATTAACCACACAAGTTCTCATTGTAGAAAACACATACTGTAAGGTGCTATATTCAGCTCTATTTCTCATCATATCCTTCTCCATACTTAACTTAATGAGTAGAGTTGTAAGTCGCTGTAAACTAGGTCTATTTGATGGTTGCTGTGACTTAGTTCAAGGACACATGCTCACACTTCAAATCTCTTTTTCATACCTCAAACAGGACTTGGATGCAGTGCGCAACCTCCAGGTCTGCTTTAAGTTGGATTGATACAGTAATACAGCAGGCTTTTCACATCTGCAGAATTGACCTGATTCATATTGAAGGGCAGCTGCCATAAACCTGGCAGAAACAAACAGGCAGTACTTCCTTTTAAACTCACAATTGAAGCCACTGCCTTGTGACTCTCATGATAACATTTGGCAGTAATGATCCATAAAACACAGGCAGAATCTCTGAAAAATTGCATTAATCTCACCTTGATTAAAATGGGCTTCAACTTGCATGATTATCGCCATTCACACTGTGCATACAATTATAAATTGGCAGGAGCAAGGAATATACTCTTCACACATTGTGAAATATCTGAGTTACACCTCTAACAGTAATGGAATCTTATTTAAGCAGTTAGCTTGTTTATGATTTATTTTCTGCCTGCTGGATCTTCCATAGTAGTTGGCTAAGATAGGTTCTTAAAGATCAGGAATGCCTCCCACAGAGATTATTGGGGATTCGGTGAAAATAGGTCTCCAGGTTCATTATGCTTTATTATGCACAGCCTTGTGATTCTGTCCACACTATCAACTTGTTATCAGAAATGAAGTAACTACCAACCAACTTCAGGCTCTCACTTAGTTAGCAGTCACAGAATTATAATCAGTGCTGTGCTATGACTGGACGCTGGTTTCAGTTCTTCTTATAATTGATATGCAGTAAACATAAATCTGAAAATCTTAGCATTAATATTAATGGGTCAACATTTATTTTCCCATTGTATTTTTATTCTCACAGAAAAAAATAAGTAATTTTGCAAGCTGGAGCATTTTCCATCAAATGGGTTGAACAGCTCTTGACTTGAGCTTTGTGAATCAGTAAGGTTAATGTACTTAGAGTGACAGGAACAAACCAATGGTAACAAAATTACTTGCTTGGAATTGCAACCTCCAGATGGCAAAGATTTCTCATACTGTATCACCTACTATTAGACTGCAGATTCAAATTGAACTTATCTCAGGAGATCATTCACAATACAGCAAGCATTTTATGATTTTTTTATTGAATAATAAACCAATTAACAAATATGTTATGTATTCCAAGTACTTCCTCTCTGGGAATAGTTACTGGCTCTTCAAAGGGGTTTGAATAGTCAACTGGAATGCAAGTGTCAACCAGCCAAAGCTTACACGTGCTAGCTTCGTTTGGGTAACTGTTGTTACTGCTGGCTACCTGGGGACCCACCCTGTTCTGGAACCATACAAGTGCACCCAATATTGTGGCTGCACACAGTTCAGATATACTGTTGTAAGTATTGAGTCCTCTAAAGGGACCAATCAGATGCCTACCTGATTTGCAAATCAATATAGACTAGTAATATGCTTCTGAAATCATATCAATACAGCCCTTGATATTATGAGGAAAACACAAACTTAATTTCAATTCATGAATATGTTCACACCTTAATGCAATAACTTTCACTAGCGGTTCCATTGGTGTTTGAAATTTTGCTTTATTTTAATGAAATTAATATTTGTTTTTATTAATTGCTTTGAATTCACTTTACATCATTTTCACAAATAGAACTACAAACAGCCTCAAGATTGTTGGACTCATCTCAAACTGAATTAGAGTCTTAGCATCCATTCAGATGGCTGTTTCTTTGATTGTACAATCGAATTGGTGACCCTTGTTTAATTTAATGACCATCTCAAAAACTGCAATTAACTTAAGTGACAAGCAATGAGAGTAGTTTCTGAGGATTTTCTTACCCATTCAATTCCATTCATTTTCAGCATATTGGTATGTGAAGCTATTGTAGGACAAATAAACATAGAAAGCAAGAGGTACAAATGATATTTTTTTAATGTACAACCAATCTCAAATAAGTGAATTCATTCTTGAATTTTATGAAAGTCGTTGAATTCCGCATATATTCTCCCATATTCTTGGTTCATAAGTGAATTGTTATTGGGACTGTTTCCAAGACAAAAATTTGAGTGAAGGGAATTTAAAGCTTTGCCCAAAAGGAAACAATTCTTTGGATTCCAGAATTCTTCAGGCATTGAGAGGAGTTAACCGATGCTGTGGAATACTTCCATGAGTACAGCCCTTCAGCAGCTCACCCAGGATATCCACACGATTTAAGGACCAGGTTTTCCAGTCTATTCAAGATACATTTAGAGTCAAACTCAAACTTCTCTGCACCTGACATCTGCACGTTCAGGCTTGGTAGTGGCTGTTGCTAAACAATAGCTGGTAGTCCTGCCCATAGAACATAGAACAGTACAGCACAGGAACAGGCCCTTCAGCCCATGATGTCTGCGGCAAACAGGCTGCCAAATTAAGCTCAATGTCTTCTGCCTGCACATGATCCATATTCCTCCATTCCCTGTATAGTCATTTGTCTCTCTAAAAGCCACTATCGTACCTGGTTCCACCACTACCCCTGGCAGTCCTTTCCAGACACCTACCACTCTCTGTGTAAAAAAACATGCCCCTCGCATCTCCTTTAAACTTTCCACCTCTCACCTTAAATGCATGTCCTCTAGTATTTGATAATTTTGTTTGTAATTCAGCTAAACAGTTTGGTTGTTTATATAAGGATTGTCCCTTTCCAAAACTATCCTGAAATCTATCCTGATGTATTGATAGATGTTGTCCTGCATCCTGATGCAGTCAAATTGTATAATAGCTTCAGCAATTTCCATGGCTCTGTGTCCCACACTGGTGTCAAGGCTGACTGTAAGCAAAGAACAGCCAGATCAGCTCAGGCTTGATGTTGATCCTGGGTCCAATTTGTTCTGTGTGGCTTAATAGCAAACCTAGCAGTGCATTTATTCATTACCCTAAACAAATTGTTCAATTTCACTTAATCCTATTGAAAATATTATGGGAGGCTACTGTTTGCCACCATGTTAGATACTGACCTCAATACTGGGAGCAGGCTGCTGTGTTCTAAGTTGTTAATACAATTGCTCACAGTTCGTTCTCCAGGTAGAATACAAGTCCTTGGGCTCAGGAGAAATAGCTTTAAGGTCTAAAATATCTGATCCTATGATGTAACTTGAAGCTTCAATTTCTCGAAGAAACTTCAAGCATGACATTAAACACCCTCAGTAAGGAAAGAGAGAAATAGAATTAGATGATTTGCCCAAATAACTTCCTCAGGGCAGAAGTAACATAAATTTATCTAAATCAGGTTGTTAACTTGTCAGATTTTTTTATTGTGTTTTAAGATTTGGACATCGCTGCCAGGCCAACTTTCATTTTCCATTCTTAATTGTCTTTGAGAAGTTGGCAGTGAGCCCTGTTCTTGAAACGCCGGTGTATTTTTGGGCTGCCCTGTTTCATCATCCCTTATTTCTCATAGGATGAAGATTTGGTTCGGGAGAGTCGCTTTAACTTCAGTGGATATGGGGTGGGCCACTGCCTTCAAGTCAAGGATGGCACTGCAGTCAAAACAGTAGCTCCAACTCCACCACCACAGCCCAAGGATGCAGAAGCTGTCAGGAAGAAATTCGTCGACAGAGCAAAAAGGATTGACATGATATCCCGTGCTGCCTTCCCTCTGGCATTCCTCATTTTTAACATCTTTTACTGGATTACATACAAAATTATACGACACGAAGATGTCCATCAGCAGTAGTCAGTAGGCAGTACGCCCTACCAGAAGGCTTGTCCTCGCCTGGACTGTGCGTGACCAAGTAATGCTAAATTATCTTTGTTGTTCACTGTCTCTCAAAAAGTGACTAACCCAGAATGAAGAAAAGCTGAATGTTTGCATTCTGTTGGGACAGCAATAGAATGCAAAATTTTGAAATCCTGAAAAAGGGCGTACTGTACTGTATTGTCTTTTGGGACATCTTCTTCCAGTGTCTGCCCTTGACTGAGTTTTTTTTCTTTGTAAACTTCCCCATTGCCAATTATGGAAGACTGAGGTAAAGAAACCCGTATGCCATGTTAGAGGACCGGGCTTTGTGGGGAGGGAGTGGGTGGGGGAGGGGAAGAAGAAGAAAGGGTCCAGGAGAAGAAAGCAAGTAAACAGTTGTTTCGTATTTTTAAGGAGTGGTAATTTTTAATGGATATGCAATGGCAACAAGATATCATTTTTTTTCAAAGATTGGTATGTTTACAATGGTTCCAGTACAATGAATCAAGAGCGGACCAAAATTTTACAAGAAACCACTGCCTTTATATTAAAACAATATCCAACTGAGCTGCATTCCATTCCTTGTAGATGTTAGTGGTTCACCAGCCTCATTTTGTGCTTTGAAGAATTCTTTCTACATATATATGTATGAAAACAAAATTAATTCTTTGATATTCTAGTGGAACATTTTAATATTTTTCACACCAGGAAGAAAGAACATTAACCATTGAAATGAGGTAGTAAAATGATGTTTCATGTCATGTGATTTATTTTAAGGCACATTATCAGATTGTAACCATTTCTTAGTTTTTGATTTGAATTTTTAGGAAGGTGCCCACTGCTTTAAAAGATTCTGTTGCTTGGTTCACCTGCATTTCAAGGTACCAAACTGTAAATTCCTTGTTGTGCAACTTGCACCAATGTATAATTAATAAGATTGTTGTTTCCTTAATGGTGTAGCTCAGTTTATCAATGTATAGGTCTTAACGCTGTAGCTTTTTATGTTAGTATAGGAGAAACAAGTAGCGTTTAGATTGGTTATTGTGTCAAAGAATATTAAACTCTTCTAATTTATTCCTTGTTTAATCTGCCTCTGATATAAAATGTTTATTGTTCTCCGATTTAATATATGTAACATAATTTACTGATCTGAGGAAAAAGAGGAAATTATTTAAGGAATTTGGGTACTGTTGTGATATTTTGGGGAACTGAGAGGCTAGTGATTTATTCTTCCCATTCAGTTTCCATCTTCAACGAACTATTAAACATTAGTGCTTAGAAATTCATCCCCAGTTGGAAGTGCATTTCATGTCAGAGTATTGTACTCTGCCTCCAATAGTCCCTCCACTGAATGTCAAAGGAGGACCAGGAAATTGATAGAAAAGGGATTGACAAAATATAAGAGTATACTGGTATATGTATTTATGGACAAGTATACAGATGACAAAAATTAGGAGGGATATAGGCCAAGTGCTAAGAAATGGGATCAGCTTGAATATACACCTTGGTCGACATGGACAAGTATGGGTTGAAGGGCCTTTTTCTGTGCTGGACAGTTCTATGACTCTATATGGCCAAGAAATAAAAAAAACAACCTGCAAGAGCTTAAATAGGGTATGTAAAAAGGAAAAGGTTGTTGAGGGCAACTGTGGATCCTTGCAGACAGAGACAGGAAAACTTATAATGGGAAACAAGGAAATGGCAGAGAAGTTAAATAACCACCATGTATCTGTCTTCACAGAAGACACAGAAAACCTGCTAGAAATACCAGAGAACCAAGGGTCTAGTAAGAGTGAGAAAATGAAGGGAATAAGTACTGGTTTAAAAAAGCATTGGAGAAGTTGGTGAGACTAAAAGCTAATATATATCCCAAGCATCCAGTGATTGGCATCCTGGAGTCTTGTAAGAGGAGATGGCTATAGAGATGGTGAATCCTTTCGTTATCACCTTGTAAAATGCCATAGATTCTGGAATTGGGCCTGACGACTGGAGGATGGCAAATGTGATTCCACTATTCATGAAAGGAGGGAGACAAGAAATAGGGAACTACCAACCTGTTTGCCTAATATCAGTAGTGGGCAAAGTGCTGGAATCTATAATGAAGGATGTAATAACAAGATATTAAGATTGAGCAGAGTCAGCATGGATTTATGAAAGGAAAATTGTGCTTGATTAAATTACTGGAGTTCTTTGAGGATGTGTTCAGTAGAATAGATAAGGAGGAATGAGTGGATATGGTGTATTTAGATTTTCGGAAGAAATCCAATAAGGTCCCACACAGGAGGTTAGTCAGCAAAGTTAGAGGACAATGGAGTTGGGGCTGACATTGGGTAGTGCAGTGCCACAACAAGTAGTCCTGCTGTCTGTCGTACAGTCCCAGCAACCTTGGTTCTATCCTGACCTTGGCTGTTGTCTATGTGGAGATTGCACATTCTCCCTGTGATTGTGTGGGTTTCCTCCAGGTCCTTCGGTTTCCTTCCACATCCCAAAGATGTGCTGGTTGGTAGGTTAATTGGTTGCTGTAAATTATCCACAGTGTAGGTATGTGCTAGGAGAATCAGGGTGGAGTTGATGGGTTTATGAGAGAGAGCAGGTTTCAGGGAAATAAGTGAGAGAAAGAGACTAATGGGATTGCTCCAAGAGCCAGCATTTACTTGATGTCCTCCTCTGTGTCCTAAAGAAATATGAGAAAAATGGGACTGAGAATTGATCATCGGCGAAAAAGCAAAGAGCGGAAATATATGTATCGTTCTCAGGTTGGCAGGTAGTGAATGGTAGGGTACCGTAGATGTCAGTGCTTCAGCCCCAGCTATTCACAATTCATATTAGTAGTTTGGTTGAGGGGTCAAATTTCATATTACTAAATTTGTATATAAGTTTAGGCGGGATTGTGAATGCGGAGGAAGATGTAAAGAGGCATCAGAGGGACAGAGACAAACTGAGTGAGAGGGCAAGAAAATGGCAGATACAATATAACACGGAAAACTGTAACGATATCCACTTTGACTCACAAAACAGAAAAGCAGAGTATTTTATAAATGGTGAGTGACTGAGTGGGGCCTAGATGTCCTTGTACCCAAAACCAACAGAAGGCTTAGAAGCAATTTGGCAGGCAAATGGTATGTTGGCCCTTATTAAAAGGGGATTAGATTACAGGAAGCAATTGTATAGGGCCTCAGTGAGACCACACCTGGAGTATTGTATACGGTTTTGGTTTCCTTACCAAAAAATGGGATATACTTGCCACAGAGCCATTGCAGTGAAGATTGATTAGACTTGTTCCAGGGATGATGGGTTTGTCAGGTGAGGAGAGGTTGAGTAGACGAGGCCTAGTATAAGAAGAATGAAAAGTGATCCCATTGAAACTTATAAAACACTTCCAGGGCTCAACAGGTTAGATGTAGGGAGGATGTTTCCTCCAGCTGAGGAGTCCAGAATCAGGGATTACAGTCTCCTCAGAATAACAGCTTGGCAATTTAGCACTGAGATGAGGAAATTTGCAGGTGAATCTTTGGAATTGTCTATCGTGGAGCCTCAGTCATTGAGTTCATTTAAAACAGAGATCAATAGGTTTCTGGAAATTAAGGGAATCAAGGTAAATGAGGACAGTGCAAGAAAATGGCTCTGTGGAAGATCAGACATAATCCTGGTGAATAGTTGGAGCAGAATCGAGCAGCCAAATGACTTACTCTTGCCCTATGTTTTTCTCATGTTTTTTCCTTTGTTAGTAATGAACTTAATTTTGGAGGCAGAGAATAACACATTACACAAGTATTTGGCACATTTTAATGATCTTGACCAGGGTTGAATTTCTGGGTGATCATGTCTGCATTTTAAAACCATAGCTTTCAGAAATTTGAAGCTGTTGTTGTTAATTTATCTGGGACTGCCAAAGTAGTGTAAAATAAATTACATGGCCACACTATAGTTTATTTCCTTTTAAAAAATATCTTCCAGTCCTGTGCCAAGTATGGAAAAAATCTGGATAAATTTTACTCTGGGATCATAACAAACAAATTCTGTAAGTGCAATTTTGCCAATTTGTATGGAACCTTTTTTTGAATATTGGACAAAGGCCCACGTTGTATATCAAGGGATAGCGAGTACACATGCAGCCAGAATGAAACTGGTGGACCTTTTCCCAAAGGGAGTCCACCATTTACAATGGCATGATTGCTGCCTCACCATATATCGACTATTCTTCTCGCTGGCGACTGTCTGAAGCTTATCGAAAATGTTAAATTTGTCTTTGAGGTGGGCATTGGACCACACATTAATAGGAGTCCCTATTTCCACTTACCTGATTTTGTTCTGGCAATGACTCACCTTGTGCTGACTTTCTCAGTCATGCCTTTGCAATATTTAGTCTTACTATTCCAATGCCCTCCCGATCAGATTCCCTCCACCCACTCTGCACAAACTCAGGATCATCTAGAACTTGTCACTTGTTCTTTACCTCACATCAAGTTCCATTTGCCCCTAGTCACCTTCTGCACTTACTGATGATATTGTCTCCAAATTTAGCAACATCCTAACACAACTTTCACTTAATATAACACCTTTTAGCACAGCAGAAACACCTCAAATCAAATGTCATTAAACCAAAAAGTCATGCTTTAGTTTTAAAATTCTCATCCCTGCTTTCAAGTCCCATGTTGGGCTTGTCCATCTGTCTGCCCACTCCAGCCTCTGATCCAGGCACAGTAGTGTAGCGGTTAGCGTAACGCTATTACAGCGCCAGCGACCCTGGTTCAATTCCCGCCGCTGTCTGTAAGGAGTTTGTACGTTCTCCCCGTGTGTCTGCGTGGGTTTCCTCCGGGTGGTCCGGCTTCCTCCCACATTCCAAAGATGTACGGGTTAGGAAGTTGTGGGCATGCTGTGTTGACGCCAGAAGCGTGGCGACTCTTGCAGGCTGCCCCCAGATCACTCTACGCAAAAGATGCATTTCACTGTGTGTTTTGATGTACATGTGACTAATAAAGAGATCTTATCTCTCTTATCTCTTATCTTATCCCTGGAGATATCTGGAGTCTTCCAATTCTGCCTCTTGGTCATTCCTGAACATCGTTGTTCCATCATTAGAAGGTGTGCCTTCAGCTGCCAAGGCCTTCTTTAGCTTCTCCATTTCTCTTTCTTTAGAATGCTCTTTAAAACCTATTACTTAATCCAAGATTTTGTTTGTCTGCACTAATGCCTCATAAGCTCAGTGATTATGTCAGGTTCTATCTGATGACACTCCTGTGAAGAGCCTTGGGGCATTTTGCCATGTAAGGGTGTTATATGAATGCATGGTTTTGTTGTAGTTTACCTTGTGTGTTCGCAGCTGGGAATGTTCATATTTACCAAGCCCAGCTTGTGAACGTAATGGGGTGCAATTCAACAAACTTTTCTGGATTGATGTCAGATATTTTGGTTGGATGGGGATGGTGTTGAGGGGAGGGGGTCGGAGATGGATAGGGAAAACTAGAAACATTCTGCAAGCAAAATACCTTTGGATTTAAATTTGTGTTTCCAAGTGATTTTACATTTCCACCCTCCTTCATCTCCCAGCACTATTATTTGGTAAGGGCTACACAATCATGACCTGCTCTCTGGTTGCTGCCAGTTCTGCTCTGTAGACCAACCTCATACAACAGCATCAGACAGGCATTTACATTCTGTGTAGGTTCAGCAAAGATAATGCAGCCAATCCTCACCAAGGGAATGTACCTGGCTCCTGGAATAGCCTTGTACCAGTTGTCATATGGCAAACAATGAAACTCTAGGAGACAGTTCATATTAAGGAGTTGTGACCTACATCAAACATCAAAACCATTCTACCTATCCTCATGCCTCTTCTTTGCACTGGTGAACAGATGGATTATGGGCAGGACTGGGTGAATAAGACAGCTGCATCTTTCTTCCAAGCATCCATAGACATGTATGTCTGATGCTTGATCTGACGCACAGATGGCTGCAAAACACTAATAACACTTCTATGTTTTAGGGGATGTCACAACATTTCCATTTGAGGGCACTGTTATCAAGATAAGCTGAGGGAAGGAGAGCTGTTCAAATCTTTTTACTTGCACACTCAACAGGTCAATACATGATGCCATGAGGGAGGTCCTGCAGAGATACAGCTGGCCTCTGTTAAGACTCACCTGATTCTCCCACCAGCCACTCACATGAGGGGTAATTTACAGCAGCCAATTAACCTACCAGCCAGCACACCTTTGGGATGTGGGAGGAAGCCAGAACACTCGAGGGAAACCCACACAGTTGCAGGAAAAAACATGCAGACTTCACACAGGCAGAATTGAAGCCAGGTTGCTGGAGCTGTGAAGCAGCTGCACTACCTGCAGCTCCACTGTGTCTCCCTATGGAGATCGATGGTCTTCGTAGGCAAGGGCATTAATTGTTATGAAGCTAAGGCATGTTGCTGGGGTTAAGATGAAAAGCAGACATAATTTGAATGAATAGTACAACAGCCTGAATGATCTGTGTGACTGTAATCTAAATATTAACACAGTTCTTGATTAAAGCAACTAACTAGCAAACCATAAAAACTAAGATGGATGCTTGTTCCAGAAATATTCGCTCTAAGGCTATTGAATGGATCAAAGACACATTTAACATTTCACATCCTGTTACTAAAATTTTAGATGATCTATTGCAACCTGTCTTTAATATCCTTTGATTTATTTCTCTTCCCAATTTTATTATTTGTGTCTAGACAGCAATAGGGTAAGAAAGAGAGAGAGCGGGGTGAAGGGAAGCTTGGCTTGATATTCCCAGTATTGCTTTGGTGCTTACAGATTCAGTATAAGGGCAGTGCTCTCATTAAAGATTACTGTACCAAGACTCACATATAAAACAGCACCCACATCAATCTATTCCTACCAAACATTTCTACAGCCCGAGTGGAAATTGCAACAATAATTGTGTGTATAGGATACCTGAACAAAAAAATACAAATACAGACAGATAAAAACAGACAGAGATAGTCAAATGCTCCATGAAATACGGAAGTTCATGTGCTGCCACACGAAGAAAATCTGTAAAAATAAGCGAGCTTTGTTCAACAGTGTTTGGGGATCAGAAGGCCTGCAAAAGGACATTCCAATCAGTAATTAAAGATCTATTTGCTCATTTGAAATTTTTGAAAGTGTTTATCTTGATGCTAAGTGTTTAACATTTTCAACTTTGATTTGTGATTTGTTTCTTTCTGATGATTAGACACTTGAGCTTAAAAAATAGGTAAAAATATTAGCTCCAATTTGATGAGGAGGATTTTTTCCCTGTTAATTTATCTTACTTGTTTTACCCTTTTCCATATCCTCTTGCATTGACAACATAGGCTTTTTTTACATCATAGCTGAGCCTTATCCAGGCCTCATAATGTGTTTGTAAATGGTGTTTCCCCAGAGGTCTACTGGATGGCGATCAAGTTGAGCATGAAATTAGTCTTTTCCTTCGCTGAAGGAATCTTAAACAAGAAAGCTTATCTAATCCATCTGATATAGCTCAGACTAGCTGATCAACCCCTATGATCTTCTGGCTAAATTACTACAGGTAAAAGGGCTGAAATTCCTGGAGCCTGGCTCTGCAGGGGCCAGGTGATTATAGGCAGGAAGGGCAGCTGACATCTGGTACCTGTCCCCACATGTCAAGAGTCCATAAAATTGGAGCTTCATTATACCGTGGGGAAGGAGTCCCAAGAAAAATATTTATCTATGTTTTTCCCTGCAGGGAGTAACTGGGTAAGATGAAATGCTGATCAATCCCCTTGCCATGGGACACTCCAGTGGTGTTTGTGAGCTCACCAAGAGAACTCATGGCAACCCCGTGTTAAGAGCTTCAATGAGGCCTAAGTTTCACCTCCAATGTAAAAAGGATCATGGCTTTTCTTTTTTGTGCTTAAAGCAACATAGAACTCAACCAATAGAGGCAATCTCAGTAACCAAAGACTAATACAAAGTTCTTACACTAAATGGGCACACAAGCTCCCAAAGTGTAGAGGGGAAGATCATGGTGGCTCTCTGGTCCTTACAATGAAACGGACTAGTTTTTCATTTCTAAATGGAGCTGAAGATTTGTTGGCTTCTGTGTTAGTCACCTGGTCCACATTGCCAATTTGTCTGCCTGCTCCATTATATTGGTTTCAGCCAGATGTTACTGCAGATTGTGAGGTAATGACTAGAAACATAAGAGTAAATTGGATGGTGTGAGAAAACATGTTCTAAGATTAAGACTTGCAATAATCCACACCTATTGAACCCAATGTAGACTACACAGGAAATATATCCTTCCTGCTCAGTATCCTGAATTTTCTTTGGTAGCATGTGAATTTCCCCACTCATAAGGATGTAGAGGGATAGGTCACATGCTTCTTGTGGCCAGAATTTGTGCTGGATTTTAAACTGGCCAAAGAAATCTAATTGGATCCAAGGTCCTCTGTGAATTCCAGCTTGCTGACCATCAATATATCACCACCCTGCACCCACTCCGCCACCAGAATTATACCCTGATTCCACTTACCAAGTAGAGGATGAAAATGATTTCTTTGTAATGTTCATGATCTTATACTGAGTTATTACTCGGATGGAGTGCAGTGTCAGTTAGCAAAGGATAATGTGAGAAACTCTTTACTGTTAAAAGAAATGGATGTACAGGTTCCCAGTGCAATGTGATAAAGTGTAGGCTTGCTGGCATCAAATGCCACCAACTGCACCATTATCCTCAGTTTCTGCTCAATGGACTCACCCACCAACATAAACAGACCCTAACATTCATGTGCTAACACACCCAGTATCACTCCAGACCTCTTACCCACGCCACACAAATTACGCCGTAAAGGCAGCAATTAAACAATGACAATTACATCATGCAAATGCATGGCTCGGCACTCACAGACATACTTCTTTCTCTCTTGTTGGGCAGGGAGGGTGGCACAAAACCAATGTTGGCAGCAGCAAACCAGTGCATAGTTACAGAAATTATCCACCAGCAAGAGAAAGTGCTGACAGTGACTGGAGGAGCCCTGACTGACTCTGTGGCTGATAGCAGGGCTCGGAGCACTGAAGATGATGGCGTGATCCTTCTACTACCCCTTTTCTTTTCCCACTATCTGATCTATAAATGCAGATGGCGTGCACCTACACCTCTCCCTCCCCACACTTGTGCCTTTCCCCTTTTAAGAAGTCCCAGCTGGCCCTGCTCCTATGCCGGTGAGCTCAGCAGTGTGACCTGCGCATCAGGATTACAAGCAACCTTGCTAGAGCAAGGCAAAGAGGTAGGCCAAGAGTCAGCTTCTCAGATGGCGCACGAGTTCTGCTGCAAAAGGAGTCAGATGTGTATATACTGGATATCCTACAGGAATGAGCTATTGGGGTGCCATATTGACAAAATGTTGGGAGCATGGATGAGTCCAGCACCAATCTTGCACAGATTTGGCAGCATGTCCTCTCCAGGATAGAAGTATCGGCTCGCCCCATTTATAAACTAATAGACTCAACTGAAGGCTAGCATTGCTGCTTCCTTTCTGGCACACTTAACATTTAACACTGGATACTCGTGCATCTGCTGTGCAAGCTCAGACGCTTGCCAGCAGGGAGATGGATTCCACTGTTCTCATGGGCTTTAGGGGAGTCACAACATTTCGTTAATCTGTCCTTCTACAGACTGCAATGATTTCTGAGGCTTCGAAGTGGCTAAAGTAAAAGCAGAAACACTCAGCAAATCGGGCAACATTGACGGAAAGAGAATAGAGTTAACGTTTCAGGTCGGAACTGGGAAAGACAGGAAAGTTAGGTTTAAGTTGCAGAGAGGGTGAGAGGGTGGGATGGATAGGACAGAGGCAATATCTCTGATGGGATAGGATTGTCATGGCGATAGCCTTTTGACAAAACCATCTGGTTGATAGATTAATGAGTGAGGTTAGAGATAGAGGAAACAAACAAAGTAACAAATAAAAAGCTGTGAAATGCAGGTCAGAGCTGTAAAATGTGCCCACCAATGTCAATAGAGACAGAAAAAACAAGTTAATATTACAGATTGAAAACCTATTGCAGAACTGGTCAATTCTGGCACGAGCAGAGAAAGTGTGTTACCTGAAACTGTCAACTTTGATTCTGAATCCCAAAGGCTGTGACGTGCCAAAGCAGTAAATGAAGTGCTGTTCCTCAAGTTTAAGTTGGGCCCAATTGGAATAGCACAGGAAGCCACACGCAACACGATCAAAATGGGAGTGGGACGGAGAATTAAAGTGCCAGGTAACTGGAAGCTCAAGGTCACCCCTGCAGACTGAACAAAAATGCTCTGCAAAGCAGTCACCCAATCTGTGTTTCGTTTCTCTGAGACTGTGTGAGTGACTGTGGCCCCACGAAGCGTGAATCTACTGTTCTCCCACAGGATAGTAACTTCCCTTGAGTATGCAAGAATCAGGAGTGACCTGATCAAGCTGATAAAATAATGCTCAAACAGGCTAACAACAGGCTAACAACAAAGAAACTATCTTTTTATTCTGCTGGAGAAATCAAGAATAAAATGAGAAAATCCTAAATTTAAAGTTAAGAGTAATTTTTCACACAAAGGGAAACTGGACACCACTTCTCCATAAGATGGTGGCTAATGGGACAATTGCATTGAGATCAATGGACTGGGTTATCAAGGGATATGGAGCAAATAAGTATATGGTTAAGAAATCTTTCTGTAAGATAAGAATTTAATCAAGGGTGGGGTGCCAGTAGATCGATCATATTACACAATGTCAAACTCAGAAAAGAAATGTTACTTTAATCATCTACTCTATGTGTTCCCAGGGCTGTTGAAGGTTATTTGACCAAATGAGAAAAATTATCTCTGGTTTTATTAAATTAATACTTTAAGTCCTTTCAGATCCTGACATAGGTGTGTCAAAAACCTAATGAAGCACCTCTAGTATTTGAACTGCTTTATGTTGTGATCTAAATGAGTCAAGTCTATGCTTTTTAAGTTCAACATTTTTTTTCGGTTGCAGGTTGGAGAAATATGAAGGGTTAAATCCTCAAAGATTCTAACTAAATTTTCATCATCAGATTGGAAATTGCTGGAAAACAAGTCCTGCTCCTTTTGCCATCAGTTCTGATTTGGGAACATGTCCCATTCCCTTTCTCGCAGTGTTGGGAATGGAATATGCAGGTGAGAACAATAATTACACCAATTTACGCTCCCAGCGGGAGGTTTCAATGACTGGGAGCACATATCAGGAACTGAGCTGACTGCAAAATTAAATACATGAATGCTACATTTATTTTACTGTCACTTTAATCCTCCATCCCACTCACACTCTGACCCCTTTGTGCGTGGTTTCCTGCATTGTTTCAACAGGGCCCAACGTAAACGAGCAGCAGCAGTCCATCTTCTGTTGGGCATATTGCAGCCTTCAGGACTTAAGATGGAATTCAGCAATCTTCCTGGGCAATTTTTACTCATTTGTTTGTATTCTCATTCCCTAACTTCATTGCTTTTGTTATTTTTTTTTCTCTCTTACTGTCCCAATGGACCCAATCATCAGATCACCCCTACAGCTTAACCCCTATAAGAGATATTCTCTTTGTCCTATCCATTCCTCTCCCTCCCTCTCTGCAACTTAAAACTAACGTATTTTCTCTCTTTCTCAATCCTGACAATGAGGTATGGACCTGAAACATTAACTCTGTTTCTCTTTCCACAGATGCTGCCTGACCTGCTGAGTGTCTTCAACATTTTTTTGCTTTTATTTTATATCTCCACCATCTGCAGATATTTTTATTTTCAATACCGCATTTATACTGCTTTGAAGGATACAACAACTGTTTGCAGTTATATCTGCACTTGGAATCCAATGAAACAGGAGCATGTTACTCCTAAACAAAAGAGAATTAAAGAACTAGACTTACAAAATGCCTTTCATGGTCTAAGAATATCCCAAAACATTTCCCAGGGCAGTTAAATTCTTCTGAAGTGCAGTCTTTGTTCTAAATTAAGAATTTGCAAAAAACTCGCAATTGCCAATAACCAGAAAATCAGTTATGGTGATATTATCTGGTAAATAAGTATTTGCCAAAACACTAGGGGTAACATTTTCAAACTAGTACCCCAAGATCTTTTGTGTACAAAGTAGATGGAGTTTGTCTTCTCATCCACCTGTGCCAGCCCTGTGCAAGAACGGCACCTGTCCACTAAGCCACAGTACCACTAGAAATGTAAGTGCTGTTCTCTATTGAAACATCTTCTGCAATAGAGTGCTGGCTACTGCTGATACAGTGCAGGTCACAGCTAACTGAGAGCTATGGCATTGACCATGCACTACTTCCCGAATGACCTCACTATAGGATAAGAAGACCAATAGTGAGGTCATTCAGGAAGTAGTGCATGATCCTGAATGGATTGCGCACACGCAGCACTCTCTCTATACTGAAGGCATATACCAGCCTTGATATTTGTGTTCATGTCATTGGAGTGGGACTTCAGCCAAGAACCTACTGGTCCCCAGATGCATTCTAGTTACTGAGCCACTGCCAACAAAGTGTTGGCTCAAGTTCAAAATATCATAGTTTAACAAAGGGTTTCGTTCACCTGATTTGCTGGCAGTGTTTCTTCCTGCCGTTACATTTGACAATGGCTCCGAGCCCCTTCAGTGGGACAGATCATCAACTAATTTGAAAACACAGACTTGTTGCCTCCCACAATCCACACGAGGGGCATGATTTGTCGAATTTTAATGTTTACATTTTCAGTGGTGAGGTGAGTCACGGTGAGGTAACTCACTACCTGGAACTTACAGTCAACAGCACTGGAGCTTACAAACAAATTCTAGAAAGAAAGAGAGGGTAAGTAAGAATGACAGGAGGGAGGGACAAAGATAAAAGTCAGGGTAGAGTATATATGAGAAGGGAGGATATGATACAGCTTTGTAAAACATTGGTTAGGCCATAGCTAGACTACTGTCTGCAGTTTTGGTCACCACACTATAGAAAGGACATGATTGCAGTGGTGAAGGTGCAGAGGAGATTCACCGGGATATTTCCTGAGATGGAGCAGTAATGAGGAGGGACTGGATAAGATGGATTTGTTTTCCTTGGAGGCCAAGGGGTGATTTGACCGAGGCATATAGACAGTGTAGATAGTAGGAAACTTTACCCCATAATAGAGGTGTCAAAAACAGGAGGATATAGATTTAGAATAAGGGGGAAGAGGTTTATAGAGAATCTGAGGATTTTTTTTTCATCCAGAACATCAGAATCAGGTTTTCTATCACTGACATATGTCATGAAATTTGTTGTTTTGCGGCAGCAGTATAGTGCAAGACATAAAATTACTATAAATTACAAAAAAATAGTGCAAAAAAAAGGAACAATGAGGTAGTGTTCATGGGTTCATGGATCGTTCAGAAATCTGATGGCAGATGGGAAGAAGCTGCTCCTGAATCATTGAGTGTAGGTCTTCAGGCTCCTGTACCTCCTCCTCGATGGTAGTAACGAGAAGAGGGCATGTCCCAGATGGTGAGGGTCCTTAGTGATGGATGTTGCCTTCTTGAGGCACCGCCCCTTGAAGATGTCCTTGATGGGATGGGGTTGTGCCTGTGATGGAGCTGGCTGAGTCTACAACCCTCTGTAGCCTCTTGCGCTCCTATGCATTGGAACCTCCATACCAGGATGTGATGCAACCAGTCAGAATGCTCTCCACTGTACATCTATAGAAATTTGAAAGAGCCTTTGGTGACATAACAAATCTCCTTAAACGCCTAACAAAGTGGAGTCACTGGCGTGCCTTCTCCATGATTACATCAATGTGTTGGGCCCAGCATAGATGCTCCGAGATGTTGACGCTCAGGAACTTGAAGCTGCTGACCCTGTCCACCACTGGCCCCTCAATGAAGACTGGTGTGTGTTCTCCCAACTTCCCCTTCCTGAAGTCCACGATCAATTCCTTGGTCTTGCTGACATTGAGTGCGAGGTTGTTGTTGCGACACCATTCAGCCAGCCAAACTACCTCACTCCCGTACACCTCCTCATCATCACCTAAGATCTTACCAACAACAGTGGTGTCATCTGCAAATTTATAGTTGCTGCTTGGGCTTTGCTTAGACATACAGTCATGAGTGTAGAGAGAGTAGAGCAGTGGGCTAAGCATGCATCCTTGAGGTGCGCCTGTGTTGATTGTCAGCAAGGAGGAGATGTTATTACCGATCTGCTCTGACTGTGGTCTCCCGATAAGGAAGTCAAGGAAGTCAAGGAAGTCAAGGATCCAGTTACAGAGGGAGGTACAGAGGCCCTGGTTTTGAAGCTTGTTGATTAATATTGAGGAGATGATGGTGTTGAACACCAAGCTGTAATTGATAATCAGCAGCCTGATGTATGTTTTGCTGTTGTCTAGGTGCTCCAAAGCAGAGTTGAGAGACAGTGAGATTGTGCACGCTGTAGACCTATTGTGGCAGTAGGCAAATTGTAGCGGGTCCAGGTCCTTGCTCAGGCAGGAGTTAATTCTAGTCATAACCAACCTCTCAAAGCACTTCATCACAGTAGATGTGAGTGCTACCGGGTGATAAGTCAGTGAGGTAGCTCACCCTGCTCTTCTTGGGCACCGGCATGATTGCTGCTCTTTTGAAGCAGGAGGCAACCTCAGACTGCAGCAGTAAGAGGTTGAAGATGTTCTTGAACACTCCAGCCAGTTGGTCGGCAGAGGTTTTCAATACCCAGCCAGTTACACCATCGGGGCCTGACACCTTGCAAGGTTTCACCCTCTTGAAGGATGTTCTGACATCGGCTTCTGAGACAGAGATCACAGGGTCATCGAATGCTGTGGGGATTTGCACAGGTATAATGCTATTCTCCCTTTCAAAGCCTGTATAAAAGGCATTGAATTCATCAGGGAGTGAAGCATCACTGCCATTTATACTGTTAAGTTTCACCTTATAGGAAGTAAATGGCATGTAAACCTTACCACAGCTGTTGTGCATCCGATTGTGGCTCCAACTTCACACAAAATTGCCTTTTCACTATCACGATGGCCTTCCGTAGGTCATACCTGGACTTCTTGTAGAATTCTGGTTCGCCAATCTTGAATGCCATGGATCTAGCCCTCAGCAGACTGTGAATCTCCTGGTTCAGCCAGGGCTTCTGGTTCGGGAAAACTCAGTATGTCCTTGAAGGCACACACTCGTCCACACAGGTCTTGATGAAGTCGGTGATGGCCGTGGCATATTCATTCAGATCCAAAGATGAATCCCTGAATATGGTCCAGTCCATCGATTGAAAGCAGTCCTGTCAACGATCCTCCACCGCTCTTGACCATACCTTCGCGATCCTCACCAGTGCTGCACCAACGTGGTTGGAATCTGGAATACACTGCCTGAGTAGGTGGCAGAAGCGTGTACCCTCACAGTACTCAACAAATAGACGAGCACTTGAACTACCAAGCCATTGAAGACCGTGGACCAAGTGCTGGTAAATGGGATTAGTGTAGATGGTTGATTGATAGTCAGCATGGATATGATGGACTGAAGGGCCTGTTTCTGTACTCTATGACTCTGTGAGTAAAGATGCAAGATGATAAAGGATTAAGCAAGACCGATGGAACAAACAGAGATCAATGAAAGTGGAGATTAGAGAAAGAGAGGGAATGAGAGAGAGAGAGAGAAACCCATTGATGAGCAGGTATGTCAGGTAGTCATGCACATACATAGAAACATCAGAGAGAGTAGGACCGAGGAAGTGGAAGAAAGATGCTGGGGGATAGATTTAAGGGTATTTTACATTCTGCTTCTTATAGTAAATGGAAATTGAATCTGACTTAAGTGCACCATTTACTTGCCACTAAAAAAGATGTATTTTCTCAAATGCCCAGACAAAGCTCACAGTTTCTCATTTTCTGCTGCTAACTAATCCCTGCTGGTGTGGCAATGAGCGAGTCCC
This sequence comes from Pristis pectinata, assembly GCF_009764475.1. NCBI lineage: Eukaryota > Metazoa > Chordata > Chondrichthyes > Rhinopristiformes > Pristidae > Pristis > Pristis pectinata. The sequence continues at coordinate 71,586,148 of NC_067408.1, read as the reverse complement.
CAGGCTGGGCAGGAAACTGCCAGCAAAGGTTCAGATCGCAACAGAATGAGTGCTGGCTGGAAACCTTGCACTTGCTGATGTTGTGGAAAGACCAGGTTTGGGGACAGCCAGGTGAAATGTAAAAAGCCTACGAGCATTCAGACTCACGACTTACACATGAAGGATCGTCACAAACCAAATGTAATAGGCATTTATTATTATTGAATAAAACCTCAGCAGAAAATATAGGTCTGTTCTTAAACTGTATCAGGTGAATGAGACCTACCTGAACTTGTACAGGCGTCAGAGGCACAATCAGAGACACGTGATATCTCTCCAAACATAAGCTGTCTTGTTCACAGGGCTTCACAGAAACAACCACCCTTGTCATCTTAGCTTATGTAACCCTGCATGGTAGTTTTAACTTACTACTACTATCTGCTACCGTCCAAGCACAAAGGAAAGTTATATTATAGTAAGAGTGCTTACTACACAAAATTCAAATATAAAAAATACTAAACGTGCTGAGTTAGTCTGTGCCTCCATGTTGTGCTGGGAAGGTATTCTTTTGCGAACCTCATGGAAATATACATGTGTTTACCTTGTTAATGAACTGCTCCTGATGATTAGAGCTTCAATGCTGTTCGCTTGCTGACCCATTCTTGTACTAACTGATGCCAGAGCTCTAGTCCTTACAGAGCACCTGCCCATTGAGCCATAGCACCACTGAAGGTATATGTGCTGTTTGCTATTGAAGTGGATTGGGTAGTAATGAAGCAATATAAGGGGAAGCCTTATTAGAGACCAAGAGTCATAGAGTCATACAGCATGGAAACAGGTCCTTCAGCCCAACTCGTCCATGCTGACCAGGTTGTCTGAGCAAGTCCCATTTCCCACATTTGGCCTATATCCCTCTAAACCTTTCCTATCCAGGTACCTGTCTCTTAAACGTTGTACCCACCTCCACCACTTCCCCTGGCAGCTTGTTCCATACACCCACCAGTTCTCCCTCAGATCTCTTTTAAATCTTTTACCTGAAACCTATGTCCTCTAGTTTTCGACTCACCTATCCTGGAAAAGAGACTGCGACCATCCACCTTATCTACACCCCTTGTGATTTTATATACCTCTGTAAGGTCACCCCTCAGCCTCCTACACTCCGGGGAAAAATATCCCAGCCTTTCCAGTCTTGCCTTATAGCTTAAGCCCTCCAGACCTGGTAATGTCCTCGTGAATCTTTTCTGCACCTTTTCCAGCTTAATGACATACTTCCTATACCCAGACAACCAGAACTTGACACAATACTCCGGGTGTGGTCTCGCCAATGTCTTGCACAGCCGTAACATGATGTACCAACTCCTGCACTCAATGCCTGACCGATGAAGGCCATTGGCCCAAATGCATTCTTCACTACCCTGCCTATCTGTGTCTTCACTTTCAGGGAACTACCCCTCGTTCCCTCTGTTCTACAACACTTGCCAGAGCCTCCTTAACTCCATAGAGCACAGGAAAATAGGAAATAAGATGCTGATGAAGGACTAATCTTGAAGGTGAGAAATGCAGGGTGACAAGGACCTTGACCCCAATTGGCATTGGTACGTGATTCCACCAATATCTCTGTTACCACTGGCAGAGTTATTCTTAGCCTCTGGATAGAATGCAGGAAAGAGAAATTCAGGGATAGTATCACAGTTGTGGGAAGGGAGGACATCATAGAGGGATCGTCTATTGAGTCAGTGTGGGTGGAAGTCAGAAACAGGAAGGGAGAAATTACTCTATTGGGAGTATTCTATAGGCCCCCAGACAGCCACTGGGACACTGAGGAACAGATCAGGAGGCAGATTTTGGAAAGTTGCAAAAATAACAGGGTTGTTATCATGGGTGATTTCAATTTCCCTTATAGTGATTGGCACCTCCTTATAGGTGTGTACAGGAAGGATTCCTGACACGGTACGTAGACAGGCTGACTAGAGGAGAGGCCATGCTGGATCTGGTATTAGGCAATGAACCTGGTCAGGTGACAGACCTCTCGGTGGGCAAGCATTTCAGGGATAGTGACCACAATTTCCTGACCTTTAGTATTGCCATGGACAAAGATAGGAGCAGACATTATGGAAAAGTATTTAATTGGGGGAGGGCAAATTATGATGGTATTAGGCAAGAACTTGGAAGAGTAAACTGGGAACAGATGTTCTCTGGTAAATACACCGCAGAAATGTGGAGGTTGTTTAGGGACCACTTACATGGGGTTCTAGATAGGTTTGTCCCACTGAGACAACGAAAGGATGGTAGGGTGAAGGAACCATGGCTAAAAGGAGAGCTGGAGGGTTTAGTCTAGAGGAAGAAGGAAGCATATTTAAGGTTTAGGAAGCAAAAATCAGACAGGGCTCTTGAGATTTATAAGGTAGCCAGGAAGGAGCTTAAGAAGGGACTTTGGAAAGCTAGAAGGGGACATGAGAAGGCCTTGGCAACTAGGGTTAAGGAAAACCCTAAGGCATTCTACACGTGTGTAAAGAACAAGAGGATGACTAGGGTGAGGGTAGAACCACTCAGGGATAAGGGGGGCAAAATATGTCTGGAGGCGAAGGAGGTAGGGGAGGTCCTAAAATAATATTTTGCTTCAGTGTCCACCAGGTAGAGGGACTTAGGCGAATGTGAGGTTAGCATAGAACAGGCAAATGTATTGGAGCATGTCGAGGTTAAGAAAGACACAGTGTTGGAGCTACTAAAAAGCATTAGGAGAGATAAGTCCCCAGGGTGGGACAGGATATACCCCAAGTTACTATAGGAAGTGAGAGATGAGATTGCTGGAGCATTAACAATGATCTTTGAGTCCTCCCTGGCCACAGGAGTGGTACCGGAGGACTGGAGGATGGCAAACGTTCTTCTATTGTTCAAGAAAGGTAGAAGGGATAATCCCAGGAATTATAGACCAGTGAGTCTTACATCAGTGGTAGGCAAACTATCGGAGAGGATTTTTAGGGACAGGATTTATGAACATTTGGAGATGCATAATCTTATTAGGAATAGTCAACATGGCTTTGTGAAGGGCAGGTCATGCATCACGAGCCTAATGAGTTTTTTTGAGGAAGTGACAAGACAAATTGATGAAGGTAGTGTGGTGGATGTGGTATATATGGATTTTAGTAAGGCGTTTGACAAGGTTCCCCATGGTAGGCTCATTCAGAAAGTCATGAGGAATGGAATCCATGGAACATTAACTCTGTGGATTTGAAAGTGGCTTGCCCACAGAAGGCAGAGGGTGGTTGTAGAAAGGGAGTATTCAACCTGGAGATCGGTGACTGGTGTTGTTCCACAGGGATCTGTTCTGGGACCCCTGCTCTTTGTGATTTTTATAAATGACTTGGATAAAGAAATGGAGGGATGGGTTGGTAAGTTTGCAGATGACACGGAGATTGGTGGTGTAGTGGATAGTGAAGAAGGTTGTCGTAGGTTGTAACAGGATTTAGACAGGATGCAGAGCTGGGCTGAGAAGTGGCAGATGGAATTCAATATAGAGAAGTGTGAAGTGAAACACTTAGGAAGAATGAATTTGAAGGCAGTGTACATGGTTAATGGCAAGATTCTTAGCAGTGTGGAAGAACAGATGGATCTTGGGGTCCAAGTACATAGATCCCTCAAAGTTGGTGCACAAGTTGATAAGGTGGTTAAGAAGGCATATGGTTTGTTGGCCTTCTTTAGCCAGGGGATTGAGTTCAAGAGCTAAGAGGTAATGCTGCAGCTCTGTAAGACTCTGGTTAGTATTGTGTTCAGTTCAGGTCACCACATTATAGGAAGGATATGGAAGCTTTGGAGAGGTTGCAGAGGAGATTGTCTGGATTGGAGAGCATGTCTTATGAGGAGAGGTTGAGCGAGTTAGGGCTTTTCTCTTTGGAGCGACAGAGGATGAGAAGAGACTTGATAGAGGTGTATGAGATCATGAGAGGCATAGACAGAGTGGACAGCCAGCTTTTCCCCTGATCAGTGATGGCCAATCCTGGAGGTCACCCGTTTAAGGTGCATGGAGGAAAGTTCAGGGGAGGTGTCAGAAGTTGGGTTTTTACACAAAGAATGAAAATGTGCCTCTTTGTCAGTGAGCAATGATGTTTCTAAACCAGAAAAGTGTGACTTAGTGTCTTTTGCTTACACTCCAAACTTGCATTGCATTACCCATAAGTCTGTCCTAACTCATGAATGGGTAGGTCACAAGAGCCCATGGACAGGAGGCAACATGTTGGCATACAGGACTGGCAGGAAGCAATGGGTAGGAATAAGGGAGTCATTTTCAGGTTGGTAACCCGTGATCAGGGATCAATATTGGGGCCGCAACTGTGTACAAAATATATTAATGAATTGGAGAAAGGAAATGAAAGTCCGGTAGCCAAACTTGCAGATGACACAAAGGATGTCAAAAAGCTAAAAGGGATATTGTGTCTTTTGACAGGACCTTGCTGTAGGTGGTAGACAAGGCAGGGGATGATCTTTTGTGCTTGGAGGCTGTTGGGAATGGGTTTTAAGTGGTGGTTGGGATAATTATTTGTCAGCTCTGTGTTACATTCATGACATCTCCTATCCTTCACCCAATCTGCTCTCATCATACCCATAATGTGAATTGTAGCGTGATACTAAAAATGCAATGGTAAAGTAATGAAGTTAATGTGTTGTGCTGCAAACGTAAATGTCAGCACAATGAGGAATTTCTGCCTCTAATCAACCACTGCCACATTTCTTCTCAGTATTAAAGTCTCTGGGTGTGTTGAACCTTAGCAGGACTTGTATTGCTGTGTCAGCTTGATGAACCACTGAATGTGGCATTAACAAGCAGATCAAGCCATTTGCTTAGGTTTGAGCAAGCACATTTATTGTGTGGACATGCTACATTTGAAATCAGCTTATTAGGTACATGCATCAGAGCAGCCATTTCTGAATAAGAGACAGAAACAAAATGAAACTGGGAATGACTCAGTAGGTAGATGGTTCTTTTAAATAACGGTGTACTCCAGTAATAATAATATCAATGAGATAAGGGTCCCAGTGCTGTTCATAGATAGGTGATCTTTTAACGTTTGTGCTCTCTAAAGCAACCTTTCCAGCACAATATGATCTATTCTGTCACACTGGCTTTCAGTGTGCATTATAACAGAATATTACTGGAGTCTGTCCTCTGCTCAGACACACATCTTTGGGCGATGGGACCCTGAGGGGAAGAATTGTGTTAGATTAAAGCAGAACATTGTGGGAATTTATACTAGAACAGATCTCAAAATAAAAACATGTGACATGTTTTGCCCTTAATGCTTGCTGTTCTCAACCTTTTACTTCACTGACATGCATGTTAAATGCAAAATCAGTGCAGTCACAGTGATATTTATTCACAAAAGCCACACACACACAGATTCTGAAATGGTGGTGTTAAACGTGTGTTGCTTATTTGTAGGATACAGGGATTTGCATTGCTGCCATGTTTCTTCATGAAGTGGAGCATTGAATTTGAATACCAATAACAGTACTCAAATTTCCATAGATAACCAGAGGCCTGGTTGTATTCTTTTATCCCAGAGCCATTGAGTTCCATCTCAGTGCCATGCCCTAATCTGTGGCAGAGTTTATTTCTATTTATTGTTTGCAATATTTTGTAACAACTGAAATTCATGCCACAGCAAATGCTCCTGTTGCAAAGGGTAGAGACAAACAATAAGCAGGGAGGGAAGACTGAACGTACAGTTGAAGAGATAATGGTCCTGAAATTCTCTAGGAACTCTTCTTAGCTGCCACCATAGTTCTGATAGAAGAAGAACAGGCCACAATGCAACCATCCCACCCCACCGCACCACCAAATTAACTGGCAGGACCAGTGGAAGATCTGCAGAACATCTGGGTTGAGATTATTTTTGAATGGATGGACAGAATCAGCAAAGCAAAATGTTTTTGGCAAATGGCTGCTGTGATGCACTTATCCAATAAGTTGCTTCAAATATAACATGTCCATGCAAATAAATGTGCTTGCCCATATCTAAACAAATGGCCTGATCTGCTTGTTGAGGGTGGCACAACATGGTGGGCCAAAGGGCCTGTATTGTGCTGTATTGTTCTATGGTTCTATGGTTAATGGCCTGATCTGCTTGTTCATTCAATGGTCATCAAATGGTATAGAAATGCAAGTCCACTAAGTTTCAACCACCCAGAGACTTTAATGCTCAGAAGGGATGTGGCAGTGGTTTGTTTAGAGGCAGACCCAGTCTTTCTAATTGGGCTTGTTTTACCAACAAGGCAGGAACTGCTCCTCTGCAACATAACTTGAGGGAACTTCCTTACAGTTGCCAGGGACTCAGGCAGGAAATCATCAGCGACTGATCCGGACGCAGGAAGGAAGGGGGAGGGAAGGGAGCCCAAGCAACCCAAAAACTTTTGACGAGATGTGCGAAGCAGCATTTGGGGCCTTTGCAGATGCACAGCCTGAGAACAAAGGCTCTGAGTGAAGGAGAACCTCAGCTTTCATCTGTCAGCTAATGACTAAAGGTGGAAGTTAGTGCTAACGTTGGCATTGATATTCAATATCTAATCGGGGCCGATGATGGCTATGAAGAGGAAGCTATTATAATCTGATTTGCATGTGCACACACACACACATGGCTAGGAGCAGTTTGTACAGCTGGCTCTAGAAAAGGGTCAGGACTTGGGAATAAAACAGGTCCCATCCCTGTGGGCAGACACGGTAGCGTAGCGGTTAGTGTAATACTATTACAGTGCCAGCGACCAGGATTCAATTCCAGCCACTGTCTGTAAGAAGTTTGTATGTTCTCCCCGTGTCTGCGTGGGCTTCCTCCAGGTGCTCCGGTTTCCTCCCACATTCCAAAGACGTACAGGTTAGGAAGTTGTGGGCATGCTATGTTGGCGCCGGAAGCGTGGCGACACTTATCTTATCTTATACCTTTCCTATTGGATAGTATGGCATCTAAGCAGATGAATGTAAAAGATTGGATATCCAGTCAAAGAGCTTTACAAGTACAGGTCAGGGAAATGTTTAAAATGCAAATGTAGCAGTTGATTCACATAGATACAGGGCATTGGTGGAGGCTGGTAAGGATGGAGTGACAGGAATGTGAGACTTTGAGCAGGAAAGAACTCAGTTCTCAGTATTCTGCAATAAGATATATTTGTTTAGGGTGGGGATTCAGAAGTTGGTGAGGAGAGATTTGAGAAATCTCAAATAAAATGCATGGCATACCATAGATTGAGAGTTTGGCCCTTTTGCATGTGAATGCATCTCCCCAGGAAATTCGACCTACCTGGCTTTTTTTCTTTTTTTTATTTCATAGGTAAACTGTATTCATAAAAATGTATACAAGAAATACAAAACAATACATGGCTTTCATTACTTTGATAGTATTGTCCAATCTATACATTCACTTCTACGTTCACTTCTATGCATTCATTCTAGTGTCACCAAGTTAGTACAGTCTACGTACAAAGCACCATTGTCACCCATGTGACCTCTTTGAACAATACACACAATAAGTATTTGCAGGGCTGTTACACAGGACCCAGGGTCTCAGTGCCCATTGGCAGCAAGACCTTAGATTGTAGTCTTTCCCCACAAGGCCTTTGAATGGCCTACCTGGTTGCTGGGCTTGTGCTCTCGGCAAAGGGGGAGAGGGCAGCCCAAAGTTAACTTGCAAACCCAAAGTTAATGGACCTGCTGTGTCCAGAACGTCATTTTGGCTGGGTGGCGTGGAATTTTAATGAAGTCCAGCCGTCATAATGCGTCAGGACCCCTGTCATGCATCTACGTCTGGCATTAGTTTTCCATAAGAGCTGAAATTCCTTCTGCTCATTCCCTCTTCTTTGACAAATGTGCTCTCTTCATACATGCAAGCCAGGAACAGTGAATAATTACACAATTGGTCGTCCCCTGAAAATTGATTACTATTGGCACATTACATTTCAGGCAAGATTTGCACCAGTTCTTAAGTATTTTGAGCTGATTTACAGCAAGGTAAAAAAAATTAACAGTGCAATTTATAATACCAGTTGTCAATTTTTCATCTCATAAAGACTCTGAAGAAGGCATATAACTCAATGACCTGTACAACAGTCTTTCACTCAAATGTCCATTGATGATGAAGTATTTCAAAAAGAATAATTTTTCAATGGAAAGATTACTGGTTAATTTTATATTTACAGCCATTATACATTTAATCATTTACCTATAAATAGTCTTTGTTTTCAATCTTACAATGGATTTTAAGGTATTTATATTATTTTTCTTCTGCATCCAGGCTTAATTTTCCCAGCAAGTAGGAGGCATTTGCATCAGGGAGAGATATTATCACCAACATGCTCTTTGAAAGACTTCACAATTCCACAGTGTTTCATTCCCTCCTGCTTGAATTTGACTAGATGGTGTTTGAGTTTAAATATATTTCTTACACTTCAGTGACATGAATCAACATGCTGATGTAAATGTTAACAAATGAATGTACTGCAGCATTCATTGCCTGAAAGAATCTATTCACTGAAATTGGTGGTGTGTATTCTTTGTTTATTTTATTCCTATACCAATAACAGTAAGGAAGACAAATTCAGGATTCAATGGACATAATGAAAGCCTGTCTGGAAGTTCCTTCCATGATGGAATGATCATGCTATCAGCATAATAGTTATTACATAAAATATGTCTTCATTTTGTCTTTGTTTCCATTATATTAAATTTCCATAACCCAGAAGGATGTTAATGAGGCCGAGAAACCACAAACTGTACAAAATTTATTCTTTTGTTCAAATGTTCACATATTTAACCCGTACATTTCACTGTCTGATTCCATTTTTTACTCTGTATTTAAGACTTTTAGTTTTGTTTCCTTCACTGGTTTCTCTGCTTAAGTATCTTTTACTTCCATGGCTGTTAATGATCCTCCAAAACATTAGGCAATTGGTAATTTATATTTGTGAGTCTAGACAATGAATGTTGTTGGACAAGATGATTGCATGGAGATCAAAATGCCAAATCAGATCTTACCACTTCCCACTGCAAATATACTTTTCCTTTTAGGGCTCCTTAATAGTAGTCAGCATTAACAATGCAATCAGACTTATGCCCTAGCTGAGGACAATAAGATCAAGTATTACATACCCACTTAGATTAGCTATTATATCATGTACCTTTTTGCCTTTCAATTCTATCCCTCCAGAAATGACCCCTAGTGCTTTGTTTGCTTTTCTGCAATAGGCTTATTAATCCACTTCACTGTTTCTAGTGATTTGTTTATCTGCACTCCCAGGTCCCTGTACATCTACAGCCCATTCACTCTTTTTCTTTCCAAAGAGTAAGTGGGCTACTATTTCTTCCAGAAAAATGTACCACCTCTGTCCTATATTAAACAATTTTTCCAATTACACATGCAATCTACAAATTCACCAGTGTGCTCCTATTTTTTTTCTGACTTGCCCCATATTAACTTTGCCCCACTACTTGCTGCCTAGCACAAACATTAGAATTATGTTTCTGAATTCTGAATCCAAAATATTTACATAATTAATGAACAAGCGGTCCCAACACCAATCCTTGTGGAACTCGCCCTCCCACCCACTATTAAACAAACAGCATCTCACATTTGGGCTTGTAATGAAGATTCATCATATTAATTCCTGGGATGGTGGGTTTGTTGTTTGAGGAGAGATTAAGCAGACTGGGCCGATACTGCCTTTAGAAGGATAAAATGGGATCTCATTGAAACATAATAAATTCATAAGGGACTTGACAGGCTTGATGAAGGAATGATGTTTCACAGAGTTATACAGCATAGAAGTAGGCCCTTAAGCCCAATATACCTAAGCCAGCTGTCAAATAATCATCTATACTAATCCCAGTTTCCAGAACTCAGCTCGTAGCCATCTATGCCGTGGCAATTCAACTGCATTTTTGGATAGTTCATAAACGTTATGAGAGTATCTGCCTCCCTACCCTCTCAGGCAATTTGTTCCAGATTCCAACCACCCTCTGGATCGAAAAAAAATCCTCAAACGCCTACAAATTCTCCTACTCCTTACCTTAAACCAATGCCTTCTGGTTGTAGACACCTCACTATCTACTCTATCTATGCCCCTTATAAATTTGTATCCCTCAGTCAGGTCACCCTCAACCTCCTCCAAGGAAAACAAACCTAGCCTGTCCAGTCTCTCCTCATAACTGATGGATAGTGAAAAGGCAATATCTCTGATAGGGTGAGGCCAGGGTTTCTGAGGTGATTCTACTGTTTATGTACCGTCTGGTTGATAGATTAATGAGGGCAGATAGATAGCAAAAGGACATGTAAAAAGTCAGACGTGTAAAGGCTTAATCACTGAGCATTTTTAAGGTAGAGTTTGATAAATCTCTTGATATTAAGTGACTCAAGGATTATATAGTTAATGCAGGAAATTGGCTCTGAGGTAGAAGAGCAACCCTGATCTTCTTGAAATGATGGAACAGGCTCAGGGGGCAAATGGTCTATGCTTGCTACTATTTCTTATGTTATGCACAGGCCAACTCTTTGGAGCTTTCTACAATACAACTGAGAGAGCAGATCAGTACAGGAAGCAATTATGAAGGCAAGGAATCCTGAAATCACTGCAGACCTTAAGTCATTCCTTTGCACAGTATAGTACAATGCCAAGTCTTTGTCAGATCTTGCAACAGGACTTGACACTATGACATCTGTTACTGAAGGAAGATGAAGAATGGAATTGGGGAACAGAATGTCAAATGGCAATTAAATACAAAAGGAGAGTGTGGGAAGTATCTCCTTGTTAGTTCACTATGATACAACTTGCATGTGATGCTTTGAATAATGGATTAGGAGCTGTACTCATGTGATGGATAATGGTCATGAAAAAGCAATTGCATTTGCATCCCATACATTAATGAAGAGAGAGAAGTGATGCTAAAATTGCAAAAGGGCATCAGGGATTATCTTTGGAACAAAGAAGTTTCATCAATATCTATTGAGTAGACCTTTCACCTCAGTCGCAGGCCTTAGCCTTTGTTAACAATGTTTGATCTTAAGACGTCAACACCTACAATGACTGCATTGAGAAGGCAAAGGGGGCTATTCTCTTATCTCAATGTGATTACGTGATCAAATTTAAATATTTTAAACAAAATGCTTTTGTAAATATGCTGTCAAGGTTACCATACGAGAATTCAGATAAAATGAGTGGATATTGTAAAAGATAATTTTCTGCTTACAGCAATAGGGGCAACCAAGAAGACATAGCAAGATATTATTCTAAAAATGAAAATACCAAAAAAAACTTTAAAAGGTGAACTGAACCAGACGAAGCAACAACTAGCTGTCAATGGAACAAGCCTGTGTAAACCTGGCACACAGAGTTCTCATATCCAGTGCATTGAGAAGACAACATTTGAAAGAGCTTCACACTGAACATTCAGGTGTCATAAAATAGCCAAAGGTTTTGTGTATTGGTCAGGATTAGATCAAGATCTTGAAGACCTAGTTCAGACAAGGGTACTGCCTATCAAAACTGCAGAGCTAAGCCAGTGAAGACACCTTTGCAGACATGGAAATAGTCAACAAATTGGTTATTCATAGTTGTCAACAATAGTGACTTGGAATGGATTGATGTGAAACATGTTGATCATACTATTGAAGAATTGAGATCCTGTCACTCCTCTCATGGTATATCAGAAGGGCTAGTCTCAGATAACACTACTCAGTTTATTCATCTGTGTTTGAGTGCCTTATGAAACAAAATAGTGTGAAGCATCCACTTATTTCACTATGTCATGCTGCTTCAAATGATGCAGTGGAGCAATCACTGAGGATTGTGACAGAAGCGTTGAACTACTACAGGAGTGCTCATTTAATGATGACACTTTGATTACCAAACATTTTGCTAAACTAGAGAATGACACTGCATTCTACAACAGGTTATACTCCTGCTGAATTATTAGCTTGAAGGAGAACACAACTAACTTTACAATTGACTTCTGATTAACTCGTGTATTAGTTACCAACCTATGTGTTAGCTGTAAGGGGTTTGAATGGTTAAGGGGTTGGAATGATGCCATCCATTGGAAAAGCCCAGAAGCCTTTCAAAACAAAACAGCAGAACACCTTGCTATTTAAAATGCCCATGCTATCCATTGAAGGACTTCATGTTTTGAGGTTAAAAAACCCATGCATCCAGGCAATAAAAGCTTGCCTTCAAAGAGCCTTCAGGGAACCTGCAAGGACACAAGTGTGCATTAACTATGGTTAGAATATGGCAAGATGATTAAACCTTTGAAGCAATTGATACTTACAATAACAATACTGTATCCTGGAGAATGTATTGTAAGTATTTCTGCAAACCCATACAAACGGAAATGTGGTTCTATCCAGTGAAAAGAAACCTGGAGTCTTGAGAACCATTATAAAACTTTGGACTATAGAATGGGTGAATGTATATTCTGTAAGCAAAACAAAACATGATGGCAACTTCTTTAGGTGGTATGTCTAATAGAGAATTGTTGCAGAAGGCAACTTATGAGGATTTGGATAAAATAATACTGGAGTGGTTCAGTCTACAAGAGGATGAAGGTACACCCACATCAAGTTTCCTATGGAGCAGCTTTCACCTGTGTTCAGACACTGCTTGATTATGGAGAGCACCAAGATACTGCCTCCTGGAATGAAAGACTTACTCTGTAAGTTCCATAAACAAATGTTAAAAAGAAGCAAGCCAATTAATGAAGTAAGAAAAGATGACTGAATGTTTTAGAAAACAAAACAAAATAATTAAGTGTTCTGCAACACATTTGATACTTTTTAATGTATTTTGCATTTCCCACAAGGTGATGTGTTGATGTCTCTGAGCAATTTGACATTAATTTGGTTACAGTCCTTGTGTTATATTGCCTTTTATTTTTGGGATGCAACCGTAACAATAAATTGATGATCAGCAACAGGCAAAAGGCAAAGTGTGTCAGGGTTAGCTACTGGTGAACTGAGACTTTGTTGACTGGTATTACAGTCAGAAGAATTGCTCACAGGAGTAAAGCAGTGAAGTCTAGTGCCTTCTCCCCTCTTCCTCTCCTTCCTGCCCCACCTCCTCCTGTCTCATAGCTGCTCACCTTTTAGTTGGTGGAAAGAGCTGAGCCTTCATAATGATGAGATAATGCAGACTAGAGCAGATCAAAGTTCAAGTTTATTGTTGTCATAGGCATACATACACACAGTCTAAAAGCCATGAAAATTAGCTTTTTGTAGCAGCAGCACAATACATTACAAGACAAGGACAAACACGAGTTATCATAAACTTAAATTAACATAAATTATAATTATACAAGTTAAAAGCATCTCGATGCATGATACTCACTCTCCTGAGTATTTGGAGGCACTTCCTGTGCGATCCATGTAATGGAACACAATGTATTACACACTAGAGTCAAGAGCCATGTCGGATAATAGCCCTTGGTGTAGCTAGCTGGATTTTGTGGAGGTTGGATGTCTTTTTTCTGATAGATTTCTGAGTACTTATGCTATGCCTACAAATGGCATTCATCCATAGAAGGACACCCTGTAGTCTTCCCAAAGCCACATTCCTGTTCCACTAGCATTTCTCTAGCAAGAGAGAATGAAATGTTGTCATTGTGTTTATTGGATCAGTGGCCTCCTTTATGTAATAATGGATGGCACACTGTACAAAACTGCAAATCTCTCCATTTTCAGCCGTTGAAGGAATCAGTATCAAAGATGCGGTTGCTGAATTTGCTTATGACATAGAGGTGGGCAGGAGAGTAAGTTGTGTAGAGGGCATAAGGAAAATATAGATAGGGTGAATGAGTGGGTAATGATTTGGAAAATCGAGTTTAGCTTGAGAATATGTGTGATTGTCAATTTTTGCAAGAAAAATAAAAAGGACATTATGTAAATGGTGAGGACTTGCAGAGCTCTGAGACACAGAAAGACCTGATGTCCTAGTGCATGATTCATAAAAGGCTAGTATGCAGGAACAACAAGCAGTTAGGAAAGTAATGTTTCAGTTGTACAGAATATTGGTGAGACCACATCTAGAATACCATGTACTGTATTGGCTTCCTTATTTAAGAAAGAACATAGAACATAGAACATTACAACACAGTACAGACCCTTTGGCCCACAATGTCGTGCTGACATTTTATCCTGCTTTAAGATCTATCTAATCTTTCCCTCCCACATAGCCCCCCATTTCTCTATCATTCATGTGTCTATCTAAGAGTCTCTTAAATGTCCCTAATGTATCTGCCCCCACAACCTCTGCCGGCAGTGCGTTCCACGCATCCACCACTCTCTGTGTAAAAAAACTTACCCCTTATGTCTTCCTCCAATCACCTTAAAATTATGTCCCCTCATGTTAGCCATTGTCACTCTGGGAAAAAGTCTCTGACTGTCCACTCGATCTATGTCTCTTATCATCTTGTACACCTCTATCAAGTCACCTCTCATCCTCCTTCTCTCCAAAGAGAAAAGCCCTAGCTCACTCAACCTATCATCATAAAACATGCTCTCCAATCCAGGCAACATCCTGGTAAATCTCCTCTGCACCCTTTCTAAAGCTTCCACATCCTCCCTATAATGAAGCGACCAGAACTGAACACAATACTCCAAGTGTGATCTGACCAGAGTTCTATAGAGCTGCAACATCACCTTGCAGCTCTTGTACTCAATACCCCAACTAATGAAGGCCAACACACCATATGCCTTCTTAACAACCCTATCGACCTGCGTGGCAACCTTGAGGGATCTATGGACATGGACCCCAAGATCCCTCTGTTCCTCCACACTGCTAAGAGTCCTGCCATTAACCTTGTATGCTGCCTTCAAATTCAATCTCCCAAAGTGTATCACTTCACACTTACTCAGGCTGAACTCCATCTGCCACTTCTCAGCCCAGGTCTGAATCTATAAATATCCTATTGTAATCTACAGCAACCTTCTACACTTTCCACAACACCACCAACCTTTGTATCATCAGCAAACTTACTAACCCACCCTTCCACATCCTCATCCAAGTCATTTATAAAAATCACAAAGAGCAGGGGTCCCAGAACAGATCCCTGTGGAACACCACTGGTCATCGACCTCCAGGCAGAATACGCTCCATCTACCACCACCCTCTGTCTTCTATAGGCGAGCCAATTCTGAATCCACACAGCCAAGTTTCCCTGGATCCCGTGCCTCCTGACTTTCTGAATAAGTCTTCCATGAGGAGCCTTATCAAATGCTTTACTAAAACCCATGTACACCACATCCACTGCTCTACCTTCATCAATGTGCTTTGTCACATCCTCAAAGAATTCACTCAGGCTTGTGAGGAACGACCTGCCCTTCACAAAGCCATGCTGACTGTCCCTAATCAGCCTATGCTTCTCTAAATGCCCATAAATCCAGTCTCTAAGAATCTTCTCCAGTAATTTGCCCACCACTGAAGTAAGACTCACTGGTCTGTAATTCCCAGGGTTATCCCTACTTCCTTTCTTAAACAAAGGAGCAACATTTGCCAACCTCTAATCATCTGGCACTACTCGTGTGGCCAGTGAGGACACAAAGATCGTCACCAAAGGCGCAGTAATCCTTCCCTCGCTTTCCGTAATAACCTTGGATAGATCACATCCAGCCCAGGTGACTTATCTGTCCTAATGTTTTTCAATAGTTCCGTCCTATTTCCTCAGGTCGACAAGCCCTAGCATATCAGCCTGTCATATGCCATCCTCACAAATGTCAAAGTCTCTTTCTCCGGTGAATACTGAAGCAAGGTATTTATTAAGGACCTCCCCTACCTCTTCCGACTCCAGGCAGATGTTTCCTCTTTTATCCTTGATCAGTCCTACCCTCACTCTAGTCATCCTCCTATTCTTCACATACATGTGGAACGTCTTGGGGTTTCCTTGTTCCTACTTGCCAAGGACTTCTCATGCCCCCTTCTAGTTCTCCTAAGTCCATTCTTAAGCTCCCTCCTGGCTACCTTGTAACTCTTCAGAGCCCTGTCTGATCTATGCTTTCTAAACCTCAGGTAAGCTTCTTTCTTCCTCCGGACAAGATATTCTACATCTTGTTAATACATTGGTAACAGTTCAGAGAAATCTAACATTAGGAATGGGTGGGTTGTCTTTTAAGTAAAGATTGGACAGTCTGGCCTGCAATCTGCTAGACGTTAGAATAGTAAGAGGTGACTTCATTGAAATATATAAGATCCTAAACGGTCTTAAAATGATGGATATGGAGAGGATGTTTCCTCTTGTGGGAGAATCTGAAACTAGGAGTCACAGTTGGAAAATAACAGATCCCATATTAAGAATGAGATGAGACATGAATTCATGATGTAATTCTTTGGAAATCTCTTTCTCAAAGGGCAGTGGAAGCTGAGTCTTTGAATAGTTGTCATGCAGAGGTCAATAGACACTTGATAGGCTTGGGTAGATAGAAATGTGGAATTGCAGTTAGAATTTAAATGGCTGATCTTGTTCAAGGGTTGCCTGATCCTGGTGTTTGTTTGTTCATGGCCATGGTAACCTTTACACTTGCTGGCAACCGGATCCATGCCTTATCATGATGTTGAGTTTGCAACTGCAGTGGCAATACATCATCTTATTAAGGCAACAGCATCTCAAACACTGCTCCTTGATGAGATCTATTAGGAGACTTGATCTCTGAAACCTCTGGGTAGACATGGCTCCCACCTAAAGGCCAATCAGAGAGAAGGTCAGGAAGAATAAGTACTCTAATCACAAAAGGGGAATTGATGATCTGAATGTATAATATTACTTGATTTAATCAGTGGTTCCAGAACTGCAAATCTTGAATACAAAACTACCAAGTCACAGCCAATCCAAACCAATTTCTTCTGATGTTTGATAGAGGCATATTGCTCATCAGCAGGGTACAAAGTACCATGCCTGATCTTAGGATTGCTTTGAGGTTGATATTGGATATCAAAAATGTGAAAAGTATTCAGTTTCCCATCAGTGTATTGGCATCATTTACCTTGGGATGTACAAAATTATACCGGAGATAATCAGCTGCTGCAATATTTCCCTAATGAACCAGACATTTATTGAACGGCATATTAACACGTCACATTAAGTAAGCTTGAAGTTGAAAATAAAATCAAGTCACATCCGAGTCTGGGTCAATTGTAAATTTCACACCTGAGAGTGATAGATTTTTGAAGGCCATGGGTCTTAAGAGATAAAGAGACAAGGAAACTAGATTGAATAGGGTACAGGTTAAAGATGACCCCACTGAATAGCAGAATAGGTTTGTGAGTCTGGGTGGTCTACTTGTGTTTTTATGTTACTGCCTTCAAAGCAATTACAATTCCTCAAATTTTCAAAAGTTAACTATCTAATCAAGACAAAATTTAACCTCTGTACGAGAGAAGGCTATAAAATAGACTTTGACATTATTAACAAACTAGGCAGTACAATCACATACATTTTTAAAGTTTAATCTCAAGGTTAAATTATAACAACAAACAACAATAATATTGCAAACTTCGTTCTAACTTTGACAACTTATAGCAGTCAACTCACTGGTGAGCCGCTCCAATGATAGACAACGTGCACTGATCATTTGGTGGTGTATACCCATCATCACCTGAAGACTGCCCTTGTGAAGTCCACATCTGCCTAAGGTTCATGTCTGGCCTCACCCTCTAGTGAGCTGACGCCTTGTGCTACACTGTCCCTTCACCCTGGCTCCTACACACTTGCCCCTGGGATTACATCAGATGCGCATCCCTCCTCTATCCTAGCCTCCAGTATTCTGAGTCAGCCTCTGAGCCGGTGATGGTAAGTTTAAGATTACGTAGCAGTGATGCTCCAATACACTGCCCTTTTTCCTTTTCCTTCAATTGACTGGGCAGGTTTCTCTCCTTAGGTTTCTGAAACAGAAGAGAGACACATGGATTAGTGGTGAAACTGAGGAGAAAATATAAAGTGCATGTCTGCATCACTTAGAACTAGAGTTCTTTAAGCCAGAAGATATTGAGGGATCAGGAGAGGAGGGCTTTGAGAAAGAATATTAGTTTGGCAGATATCCTCAACATTGACACCTGTTACGAACCAGCAACAAAAGAAACATTCTGAGTCATGTATAAGTGTTAAAAACTATTTTATTAATAACTACTTATAATAAGAAGAAAAATAAAAGTAAAAATGTTAGAATGTTAGAAGTAAAAATGTTAGAATCTTAAACATTAACCCCAAAACAAACTTGAAGTGTGTGTGTGGCAAATTCCCAAACTCCAAGTCCAGGAATGGTTCTCAAAGTTCAGTTCAGCAAGCCATAAGGTGAAACGTGAGCAAAGGCTTCTTCAAAACCACCGTTGACTGAAGACAAAACGTAGATGTAGGGAGAAAATTGAGAGTAATTACGAAATCCAGATGTTCCACTTTGGAACCCATACGACACTTCAATGTCTACTCAGCAGTGACCACTCCACCGCATCTTCCTCACCCTGAAAGGCTCTCGAATCGTGGCCGTCCACACAAATACCTGTTTCCTTCTACAGGTCAACAACAAAGTGAACTCCACTGTTTTGTTCCGAAGTATCTGCCACCCCGAAGGCATCCGAGATGTGGCCATCCACACAAATACCTGTTTCCCTCTACAGGTTAACGACAAAGTGGACTCCATTGGATTACTCCAAAAATCCATAAGTGGATTGTAGTGACAGGCACAGTTACTGTTTTTCATCCATCGATAGAGACTAGTAGGCTGGTGTCTCTCTCTCTCTCCCTCTCTCTCTTTCGACTCCCTCCTCTGACTGACTCCGACTGACTGTTTCAAAAATGTCATTATGTCCTTTATCTTATGTTGTCGTAACCACACCAACACACACGTGCGCACACGCGCGCGCGCGCGCACACACACACACACACACACACACACACACACACACACACACACACACACACACACACACACACACACACACACCACTATCTTAAAGGGACATTCAGCAATAGTAATCTAGTCCGTAACACACCACCTGCCTTACAAATGGCCACAGATACAGTGGTGGCCCTTCCCACAGTGACAGGAATCATTTCATTCACTGAAGCATTTAAAGATACAGGAACCCTTGTTAATTTCTGTGACTTGGTGTTGTGCCTAATCTCTCCTACAAGAAAGAGGGATGTATGCCAGTAGGTGCCAATGTAATGCTATCACCGTTGACTAGTGGTGTGAAGTGTGAGGGCCTGCCTTATATTAGTGCTAAGTGTGAGAAATTGGGAGACTGCATATGAACTTTAGGGTTGAGTTGTAACTGATGGCAGTTGTTGGTGAGTGGTTGATGGGGAGGTGCATTGAACTGAGCAGCAGATGAGGCTGATGGTAAGTGAGATAATAGAAACAGGATGCTGCTTCCTTTATTCACCACTTGCACCAAAACCTACGGCCCATTACCTGAAAATCTTAATGCCTGCCTTCTTACGTGTCTATCATTGAGTCATACAGCAAGGAAACAGGCCTATTGGCCCAATCTGTCCATGCTGACCAAGATGCCTATTTAAGCTAGTCCCATTTGCTTGCATTTGGCCCATATCCCTCTAAACCTTTCCTATCCATGTAACTGTCCAACAGCCTTATAAATGTTGTTAATGTACCTGCCTCAACCACTTCCTCTGGCAGCTCATTCCATATAGACTATGCTCTGGGTGAAAAAGTTGCCTCTCCCCTCTCACTTTAAACCAACCAGTTCAGCAAAAGTACGGCAAAAGTACCAAAGTTCAGGTGGACCTCTGGCGGTCACAATGAGCCCCTCCTTTAAGTGCAGGCTGGCTTTAAATGGTGCAAGGTACTTGTGACATCTGGGACTCTACTGGTACAAGAAGCTAATGAGAGAGAAACAGAGTTAGCGTCTCGGTGAATGACTTTTCATCAGATTCTTGCAACCTGTAGCAGAAGTCAGAGGCCAAGCAGTACAATGTTAACTTACTGGTTGCAGTGCAAGAACCAGATGTGCTGTTCTTCCCAGACCAGTTTCCAGGGGAATTCCAATTTCTCCCCCTTTGATTCCACTAACGAGAAGGTCATGAGGAATGTTTGAAATAAAGTACTGTGACTGGGGAATGATTCAGTTTTTCCCCTGATATGTTTCAGCTGAGCTGCACAGGATGTTTTGCAATCTAAATTCTGCAATCAAGCACTCTTGTGCCCTATTAAAGAGTGGATGTGATAGCCACTAGAATACTACTTCTCCAGTATGTTCAACATCTAACTCAAACTATGAAAGAGTCATCATCAAAGAAAATTCTGTGCTTTCTGAAAAATGAAGTATAGGAAGAGAATTCTCTCTTCAGTCATTATCTCCAAGAGTGAAAGTATTTGTAGTTTCACATCTATGGTTTCTGATAGTGAAACAGTAATTTAAGCCAACGTTGATGTGATTTAAAAATAATATACCGTTGGTTCACTCAAAAAAAGACTACAGGCTGTCCCCAGGTTATGAACACCTGACTTATAGACACCCCTACATACGAATGAGCTCCCATAATATTATTACATTCAAAAGTCCGACATACATACATACATTTGTTCCTACGAATGTCAGAACTAATTCTCTCTCTCTCTCTCTCTCTCCCTCTCTCTCTCTCTCCCTCTCTCCCTCTCTCTCTCCCTCTCTCTCTCTCTCTCTCTCTCCTTTTAGTAATTGTTCTTTCTTATCAGTCTTGTGTGTTTTTGGTGCCATTCATTACAATACTGTGGAGATATGGTTACCATATCAAGTGATTTGTGTATTTTTCAACTTACGGACAAAACTGACTTATGGACAGCTGTAAAAATGGAACCCATTTTTTCCCCATGGACAGCCTGTACTGTGAATGCTGTAATACTGAAACAATAACAGAGAATGATGGAAAATCTCATCAGGTCAAGGACCATTGTTGAGAAAGAAACAAGGTTACTGTTTTAGGTCCATGATCTTTCTTCCATGCAGGCCGGATGAATGGTTATCGATCTCAAATGTTAATCTGATTTTCCAGCATGCTTCCAGCATGTTCTTTTTCTATTTATAACATCTGCTGCTGTGTGCAGATCACAAGCATAGCTAAAAGGCAGGCTTTCTGAATGGAGTCATACAACCAAGATGTTTTATTTGCAATCCCACTGATGAAAGATGGTCAGAGGGTAGGAATGGTATTTGCATCAAAGTTTTATTTTTAATCCTGAAAGGTTACCATTGTGCTCACTTCTCTGAGGAATTTGTTCCCCTTAAGGACTAACTTCCCCTCTGAGAGTTTTTGAAAAATGAATAGAAAAGAAGTTTGATAGATTTGCACTGTTAACAGTGATCATTAGTACAAAGTGTACACAAGCAAATTACTGCAGATGCTAGTAACTGAATTGAACAGAAAATGCTGGAAATACCCAGCAGGTCAAGCAGCATCTGTGGGGAAGGAGGCAGAGTTAATGTCTCAAGGTAAAGGATAACACAGTTATCTGTGAAGTTTTATTTCCAAAATGTGATATTCACATATCCTCAGTGAGAGATAGAACAGAAATATGTTTCTTAAGTTCCCGGTTCCAAAATGTGAACATGAAGGTGGATTGGGAAATCCAGCAAGGCAGTAGATCTCAGGGAAGTGAGGTTGTGGAATGTCTACGGGACGGCTTTTTGGAGCAACTTGTTGATGAGCCCACCAGGGGATCGGCTGTTTTGGATTGGGTGCTGTGTAACAAACCGGAGGTGACTAGGGAACTAAAGGTAAAGGAACCATTAGGAACTAGTGATCACAATATGATTGAGTTCAGTTTCAAATTTGAGAAGGAGAAGCTGATAACTGGTGTATCGATATTTCAGTAGAACAAAGGAAATTAAAGTGGCATGAGAGAGGAGCTGGCCCAAATTGATTGGAAGAGTAAGCTGGCTGGAGGGACGGCAGAGCAGAAATGGATAGAATTTCTACAAGAAATAAGGAAAATGCAGGCTAGATATATTCCAAGAAAAAAGAAGGTTTTGAATGGAAAAAAGGCACAAATGTGGATAACGAGAGAGGTTAAGGCTAAAACAAGAGCAAAAGGCAGGGCATACAAGGAAGCAAGAATTAGTGGGAAAACAGAAGACTGGGAAACTTTGAAAAACCTGCAGAAAGAAACTAAGAAGGTCATTAGGAAAGAAAAGATGAATTATGAAAGGAAGTTGGCAGATAACATTCAAAAGGATACTAAGAGCTTTTTTAAATATATGAAGAGTAAAAGAGAGACACGGGTTGATACAGGACCAATTGATAACAGTGCGGGAGAGATTATAATGGATGATAAAGAGATGGCAGAAGAACTAAATGGGTATTTTGCATCGGTCTTCACTGTGGAGGACTTCAGCAATATACCGGATAGTCAGGGGTCTCAAGGGATGGAACTGAGTTCAGTTAAGATTACTAGAGAGAAGGTGCTAGGAAAACTAAATGGATTAAAGACAGATAAGTCTTCCGGACTGGATGATGTGCATCCCCGGGTTCTGAAGAAGGTGGCTTTAGAGATTGCAGAAGCACTGGTGATAATTTTCCAGGAATCGATAGACTCCGGCATGGTTCCAGAGGACTGGAGGGTTACAAATGTAGTTCCGCTGTATAAGAAAGGTGGGAGGCAGCATAAAGAAAATTACAGACCTATTAGTCTGACATTGGTGGTGGGAAAGTTATTAGAATCGATCCTCAAGGATGATGTTATGGAATACCTAGAGGTGCAAGGCAAGATAGGTCCAAGCAAACATGGTTCCGTGAAGGGAAGATCCTGCCTGACCAACCTATTGGAGCTTTTTGAAGAAATATCAGGTAGGGTGGATAAGGGAGAGGTTGTAGATGTTGTGTACTTAGACTTTCAAAAGGCCTTCGACAAGGTGCCGCACAAGAGACTGATTAATAAGATGAAAGGTCGTAGAATTACAGGTAGGATGACAGAATGGGTAGAGCATTGGCTGATTGGCAGAAAGCAAAGGGTGGGAATAAAAGGATCCTGTTCTGGTTGGCTACGGGTTACTAGTGGTGTTCCGCAGGGGTCGGTGTTGGGGCCGCTTCTTTTTACCCTGTAGATTAACGATTTGGATGATGGAGTAAATGGTTTTGTGGCTAAGTTTGCAGACGACACCAAGATAGGTGAAGGAGTAGGGAGTATTGAGGAGACAGGAAGGTTACAGAGAGACCTAGATAGTTTAGGAGAATGGGCAAGGAAATGGCAGATGAGATTCAATGTTGAGAAATGTGCAGTTGTACACTTTGGAAACAGAAATAAATGGGCAGATTATTATCTAGAAGGGGAGAAAATTCAAAGTACAGAAGTACAAAGGGACTTGGGGGTACTCGTGCAGGATACCCTAAAGGTCAACCACCAGGTCGGATCGGTGGTAAAGAAAGCGAATGCTATGTTGGCATTCATTTCGACAGGTATAGTGTATAAAAGTAAGGAAGTGTTGATGAGGCTCTACAGGGCACTAGTGAGGCCTCATTTGGAATACTGTGCACAGTTTTGGGCCCCATATCTTAGGAAGGATGTGCTGATTTTGCAGAGGGTTCAGAGGAGATTTACAAAGATGATTCCTGGAATGAAAGGGCTTACGTATGATGAGCGTTTGTTGGCTCTTGGACTGTACTCACTGGAGTACAGACGGATGAGAGGGGACCTCATAGAAACATTTAGAATGTTGAAAGGACTGGACAGAGTAGATGTGGCCAAGCTGTTTCCCTTGGTGGGTGAGTCCAGGACCAGAGGGCACAATCTTAGAATTAGAGGGTACAGGTTTAAAACAGAGATGAGGAGAAATTTCTTTAGCCAGAGGGTAGTGAATATATGGAACTCTTTGCCACGTACAGCAGTGGAGGCCCGAAAGGAAGAGATAGATAGGTATCTAATTAGTCAAGGTATCAAGGGATATGGGGATAAGGCCAGAAATTGGGGCTAGAAAGGAATAGTTTTTTTTCTCCTTTAGCTCATGGAGCAGACTTTTTTCCCCATTTCTCATTTCTTTTTTCTTTTTCTTTTTCCCTTTCTTTTCTTTGGAGCAGACTCGTTGGGCCAAATGGCCTACTTCCACTCTCTTGTGATCTTGTGATCTTGTGTTCTGATTAGAAGCAAAATCAATGTCAACCTGAAGGCAGGTTGTTCACCTGAAATGTTTAACTCTGATTTTCCCTCTCTCTCTCCACTAATGTTGCCTGAATTACTGAGTGCTTCTAACATGTTTTTATTTTCTATTAGAAAGACAGTAACAGGTTTTCAATATAATTCTAAGGAAAGGTTAAGGAAAAATTACCTTTTAAGCAAGGCTTTTGACACCACTGAGATATGTCTTCCTTTAATGGAGATCCCCATGAACTAACTGAGCTAATTCAAGCTCTTGGTGGAAAGGTACTGGTAGCAATAAAGGCTGAGGATAACACAATTGCCTGCAAGGTCTTATTTGCTGAACTGACTCTTTACAAACTGTGATATCCACATACCTTCAATGTCCAGAAATATATGTTTCTTCAGTTCCCAGTGATAATTCAAAATGCTTTCCACTTAGAAGCAAAATCAATTATCACATCAGTCACATTGATTACAGTAAAGTTCAGGTCCATGGACTAGATTAAAAGGTTTTTGAAAAGGAAAATGAACAATTTTCTGCGGATGTTGTCATTCAGCTAAAAATAGCTGTTGTTATGCTCATCTTTAAGCATAGGGAAGAATCAGATTCTTTGAGATGTGCCTGTGCAAGACTGCAGAGGCTGGGGAAAGAAAATATGAAGGAAATCAAGAAAAATGTTGTAGAGTGAGAAAGAAAAATGAGAGAGAAAGAGAACGAGGAAAAGAAAGGGAAAGAAGGACAAGAAGATCCATTTCTGGGTTGGAGTATCTGTAACAAAATTCTAGCTCTAAAATCTATAGATCAGCAGCAGTTGGTTAGAAGGAGAAATGTTTCAAACATTTTACATTCTGATCAGTGCTAGCTTACATTGTTTCGACATGACACCATTTCTTATAATCAAGTGATCAAAAAAAAACATGTATAACTGAAAAATGCAGCAATTTTATATGTCTAAATTTATTCATGTTCTTTAGAGATATATATGCCAAACCATCAGTCTTAATTGACATTATTTAAATTCCCTATGGCTACACATATAAACAAGACTTCTGACCTACAGAAATGGCATGATATTTCTTGCTGTTGACAATAAATGCAGAAAATAATGGACAAGAAATTACAATAACTTGCAACCTTATGCACTTGTTATCAATTATGAGGAAAGAAAATAACCTTTTCCAGCAAGCAAGTCTAATCTGTCCATGCCAAGTAACCAATCAAGTGCCAGCATTAGTCACAACAATACACCAGTGGTCACAAGGGAAAAATAAACCTCAAAAAGAAACGTAAGATGTAAATCAGAATTGGACAGAGTGATATCTATTGAGTATGAAAGCCCATCAAGAAAATTGTGAACAAAAGGAGAGGAAATTATTAAGCAGACATTCAACCTGTGGTGAAATAATGCTAGTGGCTCCTCTTCAGAGGCTGCTGAAAACACTGCTGGGTGATTACACTCCAAATGATCTGAAATTTTAAATATATTTTTTGTGGATATAATTTAACAGGGGATCATTGGTAGTCTTGTAAAAGGCTTTAAGTAACATTAAAAAAAAGATAAAGGAAAAATATCTTCCAAGTATCTCAATGGAGTGCGTTTTTATTTTTCATTTCTACTTTTATTCTGATTATTTAGTAACACCCCCCACCACCCCCCTTAACACAGTAGACCCTTGAGTGTGATGCAAACATTGCCAATTTTTAATCTGCAATGGACTGAGGGATATAAAGGCTGAAGAAATCCTTTCTGATATCTCAGGATAGAGATTTCATTAAGGTCTTCATCCTCAGGGTAATAAAATAAAACATTGGTAACAAGGGAGATAAAAGGGTCTTCAATCTGAAACATTAGCACAATTCCTTTTTCCTCAGGTGTTCACTGATCTGCTGAATGTTTCCACCATTTTCTGTTTTTATTTCATATTTATACCATCTGCAGATTTTTGATTTTCATGTACCAGAATTTTTACATTTCAATAGCCTCTACGCAAATTGTGGAGAAACAAAGGACTGCAGATGCTGGAATCTAGATGAAAAACACAGTGATGCTGGAGGAACTCAGCAGGCCAGGACAGAATTATATCCCAACCCTGCCTCCCCTCTTTTGACCACCTATCACTGCTCTGCTTTTCCCTCCCATACGTTGGGCTTCCCCTTTTCCTATCTTCAGTCCTGAAGAAGGGTCCTGACCTGAAACATTGACCGCCTGCTTTTCTCCATGGATGCTGCCTGGCCTGCTGAGTTCCTCCAGCATCATTGTGTTTTTCATCTACGCAAATTCTGATGTCCACATGTTCTCAAGAACATTTTTTGTGATCTGTGTGCTAGAACTGTGTTACTTGGGCTCTGAGTCATAATTCAAGAAGTTTCCTACTTATAAGTAGAATTCATCCCAATAAAGTTCGGATCTTGGAAAAAGTTTAAGAAATTTTAGGGATATGAAAAAATCATCAAATTGCTGCCAGTTAGACTAAAATAGCTGACTTAAGGCTCACCTTTCAGTGAGAGGTGATGCTGAGGTACAGTGGGATGTATTCAGTGATCTAATAGATATCACTGAGGGCCAGTGTATTGTTAGGATAAAGAAGAGTCATGGGTGGAGCACACCAGAAGTGAAGAAAAACCATTGAAGATGGTTCTCCAGCTGTGATTCAAAATGTTCTTCCCTCAAGAGGATCCCACGGAAACAGCCACTGGAGACCAAATTCAAAGCACCACTTCTACTTCCACCGTGTCTATCCCTCAGATCCATTCCTGATTGTTAATCATCTTTTCTCCTAGATCTCTCTCTCCTTCACCATGCCTCTTTTCCCTTCTTCAAGTACTTATCTTAACTCCACATAACCTCCTTGCCCTCCCACGACCGAACCAGGCTCGTTTCCCTCTCAGGTCAGCCTACAGCTTCCCTCTGTGCCTCCCTTGGCATCTTTCAAAGGGCCTATCGAGGACTTACAAGCAGCAGTCCCAACTCAGCATTCTACAGGAAAATGAAGGAAAGGGAAATGCTGCTGTGTTTGTGGAAGTAAAGAGAAAGGATAGGAACAGAAGTCTGAGAATTCGATCAGAACTCCAGTAAGGATATTGCCAATAATAGTGGAATCCTGTAAGGGAAAATGAAGACATAACACAAGGTGGCATCATCAAAGTAGATATAGATGGAAGCAGCCAGCCATACTTATTGTAGATAACTGTAACAACATGATGACAGAATTCAAATGAGGTGTGTTAACACCTTTCCCTCGATGAAAATTTCTCACATGCAGCTTCCCCTACTTGTTCCACCTGCACCCACATTTCTTATCACCAAATCAAATTTTGTCCTGCCTTCCAACTCTTCTGCTGCTTTCTTTGAGCATCTCATCTTATTCCACTGCTTTTGCCTTCAATGTAAAATCTTAGGAGTTCATCCATTGATACAGGTCACCCAATGGCACGGGTCACCCAATGGTACAGGTCTCCCAGTGGTAGAGGTCATTGAATAATACAGGTCACACAATGGTACAGGTCACCCAATGACATACGTCATCCAATGGTACAGGTCATCCAATTGTACAGGTCTCCCAATGTTGATGCCAATTTTCTCACCAAGATATTTCATTTCCTCCTCAGCCTCCAGGCTGGGTGACCTCTTATTCTTGGTGAATTCAACCTTCAACTCAACTCTTCATGCCCTTTCTTTCAATCCACCCCTATGCCTCTATAACATCTCCACACCAGAAAGCAAAAAAATTACGGATGTTAGAAATCTGAATCAAAAAGCAGAAAATGATATAAATTCTCAGCAGGCCGGGCAGAATCCATGGAGAGAGAATCAGTGGTAGTATCACAGGTCAATGTCTTGATGCGCAGAAATTTCCCTTGACTAAAAATCAGCAATATCAAAATCATTGTCTTTGGTTAAAGAAAATCAAAAACCAGGAAATGCTGGAAATCTGAAACAAAAATATAAAATGCTAGAAACACTCAGCAGCTGAGACAGCATCTGTGGAAAGAAAAACCATTAACGTTTCAGGTCCAGAACTCTTTATCAGAACTGGGAAAAGGAGAAAATAAGTTAGTTTTCAATAGGAAATAGGGAAGTGATGGGGAGAACAAAAGGAGTGTCTCTGACAGGGTCAGTTCATTTGGGTTAATGGTGGCAGTTAGAACCATATTGAGCTTCTTTGTCTGTGTAATGGGTTGGAAATAGTGAAGCTGTGAGACATGAACAACAGGCTTGAAGTTAACAAACAGAATAAGAAAAACTGAGCCAAGGTAATGACAGATAGAAATGGCCAGATTTGATATAGACAGAAAAAAGTATGGATTATTTAAAATTGGAGAATTTGATTTTGAGTTCTATATTTTATCATCCTCAATCCCTGCAACAGGTTCCATTCACTAACAACCAACTCCAGCCCTCGTCCTGACAGCAACCAAGGATGGCTCATTATTTTGGTGTTGTATTTGCCCACAAGGTGATGTTCCAACCACTTGATTGAACCATTACAATTCCTCCTCCTTCCATCTCCATGACTTCACCAGACTCACCCCCCCACACCCCCCCACCACCCCACCTCGCTTCAGCTCATCTGCTTTTGATATCGTCATCCCTGTTCCTCCTGCTCCATACTATTCCAGCTCATTCCCAGCTGGACACACATTTTCTCCCCTCAACCCAAACTTCACCCATCTCTTCCCTTACAACCTTAGCAGAAAACTGTGCTTCTCAAATTTATGCTGCTCTGCATCTTGGAATTGTAACTATGAATGTAAGTGGCTGTAGCTGATGTAATTTTGACCATTACGCCAACCTCTTGCCAAAATGACTGTGGCAGTTTAGCAGAATTATTTATCTGGTTATATTTTTTAGCAGGATCATGATCAATAACGCTGGTAAGGACTGCTTGGTAAATTAAATATGCATGTTTGTAAGTCAGGTTCAATTTGCTGAATTTCCATTTCCTTTTCTGAAGTCTTCTTTGCGTTTTAGCTGATTTACATTCTCAGCAAATGTTTGTGCCTGAACTGCCTATGTAAGCCAATGTGAAAAATGTGGCAGGGTTTTATTTTCAGCTGGAGGCATTTTTAATGGGCAGGTAAAGATGTAACTTGATACATGAATGGTTAATTAAGAAACCTATGCACGCCAACTGACCATCATTGATTTATTTTTGCACTTGGCAAGGTGATGAATGTCAATGCACTGATGGGAAACGGAAATCTTTTCATATCTTAGACATCCAGCATCAGGATCAAAGCAATCCTAAGGTCAGACATAGTACATCAAGACACAGAACACAACTCAATGTATGTTGCTGAAGCAATGTGCCAAAGCCAACACATCATAAGAGATTGGGTTGGAGACACTGTGACTGCTAGTTTTGTATTTGTCCCTTGTATTTCGGTAATCTTCTTCTTTTAGGCAGTCCATTGGGATTAAGGATGGCTTGTGTCCAACTCTAGCACTGTAGATCCTGAGGTGGCTGATGGGACCAGTGGGGAAACTGTAGCTTCTGCCAGAGATGGGGCAGGAGGCACTTTAAGAGTGAGCAAGTATTTTGAGAGATGATTTGCTCCTGATTAATAAACTTAAGGTATCAATACCACCTTCTCCATTTTGAGCAGTCATAGGTTGGAGAATTCCTCAAGGTTGCGAGAATGTTATATATTCTCAAAGTGGCTTTGAGAATATCCTTGAATCACTTGCTCTGTTGTTTCCTCTCTCCACTTGGTAAGCTCTTGCCTTGACAGATATGGGCATAAAATGTCTGTTTCAAGTCTGGTGCTGGATGTGCAAACAATACAGCCTGCCCATCAACTGAATGTAATTTGGTTCCCAGTAGCCTGGCAGAGGACAATGACATTGATTTGGTTATCCTGCCTGTGGATTTTGTGGAAGAGTGTTGGTATCTCTCCTGTGCCTTGAGGTGCCCGCTGCAGGTAGTCCATGACTCCAAGGTGTACAATGGGGAATGATGACTGCTGCCCAGTAGACCATGAGCTTCCTATCTGGTATGAGGTGATCTTCAAACACTCTCTTCCTCAGATGCCCAAAGGCCGTGCTGGTATATTGAAGATAATGGTGAATTTCATCTTCAAGCACTCATTGAGAGGAGCCTCTGGAAATTTGGAAGTGGCCCATTGTTGTGTGAAATCATTCTTTCTATCTTAAGGATCAAGGACTCTGGACATGAGCTTTATAGACCAAAACTAGTTTAATCACAAAGGCAAACGCGGGACAGAATGAATGGGAACAGACACATGCTCACTCATGCACAGGATACCATGAACAAGAGAGGGGAAGCGCAACTGGGGTAAAATACACACACACACACACACACACACACACACACATATACAAACAAGCACAAAATAACAATGTACAACTTCAGGATATAACACTTCAATGCCTGGTCCACAATAGCATTGGCCCTTAATGCTCCCCGAGTCTGAGTGAAACGCTCCCTGACCATGTGGTGATGCAGTCATACCAAGGATCTCTGCAGCGTTGTCTCACTACTCCTGGGGTCATCAAAAGAGGAAGGGCAAGGAGATGCAGCCCTTTTTATGGTGCTAGGAGGCTGGGTGGAGCCTCACTGCTGTGATTTAAATGAGCCAATGGTGTGGGAGTCAAAGACAAATGTTCCTGCCACAGCCAATGGTCAGACAAGTTCAGAGTGCTCAGGCAAGTTCAGAGGCAAAAGGTACTCTCACACCTGAGGGGTGTGTGGAGCCGCACCTTGATTGACAGTAGTATCACTTCTGATCAGAGAAGCAATGCTGTCCTCCAGTCAGCGGGGGTCATTGTCGTTACTGTCACGTGAAACCATGTGGATTTCTCACAACACCCAGGTTTTTCCAGGCTCTTGTTGTGGACCTTTATTGCTGAGGAGTACTGGTGTACAGTGGGGGCAAGTTGTTTTGCAGAAGTTAAGCATACACCCCATTTTCTCATATGCTTTATTAACTGAGTTGACAATGAGTTAGGACTCAGCCTCCGAATGTGCACATATGCAAGTTTTCTCTGCAATCTTTATTTATCAATTGAATAAATTGATAAATATTGAATGCATTAACTCCCTTACTCCCTTTCAGTGATTGAAGTAGCCACTCTGCCCTTCCTTTTCTACCTCTATATCTTTTGCATTTTTATTTTCAGTTCTAAAGAACACACATCAAAAATTTGCCTTCTTTTTCACAGCTGTTCACTGATCTATTGCTTTCGCAATATTTGGTTTCTTTTCCCTTCTTATCCCTGCCAAATTTTCCTTAATTTCCATTCCCATCATCATTTGAATGATGAAATATATACCAGGTAATTCTATTAATAGAAATAGTAATCAGCTATCAGGGATTAGATCCTGTTATTACATTACCCAAATTGTTCGGAACATGTGTTTTAATGATTAAGTATCTAATATTGTGAGATTCATGATCCACAACCTCCAGTTATAGCATTAAATGGGTTAACCCAGGCCATTTTTGAACAATGCATAACTACTATCTTGTGTCACAGGATGCATTATTTAGTAATGAAATACCTCACAACCTATTTATTTGATGAATGAAGGCTGTCAGAAGCAATTCGGCAGTGATAGGTGCTCTATGAGGTTTTTAGCATGTTGGCTGAAGCTGCACACAAGAACTTTTGGAGTTTAATAGTCTCTGACAGCTTGATTAAGCTCAAAGGTACGTGTGACTGTGCTGTTTGAACCATTCACAAATTGCTCCTGAACTCAAAGTATTGCAATTCACAAACCAACATGTATTTTCAATATTCCCATCAAAATACTTTTTGCTTCTTTCTTTCTCCTCCTTCCTTGACCACATATTTACATTATGTTCCCTGTACAAGAGAGAAACACAGTCCAGGTTACAGTTAGCCACTTTATTTCAACTTCTTGAACAATTTGTAAGAAGTCCCACCTCAATAACTCATGGTGGAATTCATGAATTTACCTTGATGATCCCATTGATGTACAAGGTTCTGAGGGGGTAGACACTGAGAGTGTTTCCCCTCACTCTCGACTCAGGGTGCTATTATTTCAGAATAAAATGTGGCCAATCTCAGGTGATAATGAATTCTATTCTCTTCCCTAGACAAGTTACTAAACATATTCAAGGCTGAGATAGGTTTTTGAACATAGTGGAATCAAAATTTATCGGAATCAAGCAAGAAAATAGAACTGAAGCCAAGACAAGATTGGCAATGATCAAATTGAATGACAGAACAGGCCCGGAGGCGGCCACACAGCCTTCTACTGCTCCTAATTGCTATGTTCTAAAGATTGTTAAAGCTACCTGTTGGGAGAGCAAATACATAGTTATCAATTTTATTTAAGCACCTCCACATGACGACAATGTATAATCTGCATTTAATTTATGTTCTTCTTCTGAATGCTGCTTATATGATGCTATGTCCCTGTGATACTGCTTCAAGTTGCAAGTTTTTCATTGCACCTGTATGTACATGTACTTCTGCATATGACAATAAACTCAGTGTTGACTTTGACTAAAATAGTTTGCCATTTAGTGTGAAATTCCTTTGGATTTCAATAAGTCCTACTGAATATCCAATACTGATTGGATTGGTATGAACAATCATTTTATTAATAAATAGATAACTATGACAGGAATAATTTTGGGAAAGTATTGCAGATCACATTTTTAACATATCTGGAAATAATTGATTATCATGATTAATAATTGCTCAATGGCATATCGCATTGTAATAGGCCAATAATTTCTAATTCACCCCAAGAAACAAGTAGGAATAATAATGAAATGCTCAACATTTGGAAACAGACATGCAAAACAAACAAAAGCCAAATGTTCAAAAGGGTTAGGCCTACCCATCTGCTTGTGGTTATTGTATTCTATGGTCTGTAAGAGAGGCTATAACAAGCTAATCATAATGGCCAGCTGACAGCCTTCTGTCCCCAATCCAGAGTAGAGCCAACTCATTCATGTATTAATATATTATAGCCTCATTACAACTGCAGTGTTCTTGTTCCAGTGGTTTGCATAAGCAAGAGGTCAGTTTAATAAAAACCAACAAGCAAACAATCATTGGCAGAGACACAAAACAGGTTGGAATAATGACAGCAAAACCAGCAATTTTGTTCATTCCCTGACCACCATTAATTATTCAGATTTGACCATTGCTCCTTCATTGCTGATTGCAATGCAGGCTGGCAGGATGGCAACTGTTCATTCACACATTCACTCCACCTGTTTTCTAGAGTTATCCAATTCAGCCACACACAGGGAGCTGGGAATCAATGTTGCATGTGTATTTCCATTCTTGTATCTCTCCTATCTTTTGATACCAGCTGGTCCCTATTACCTGATTAGATACCACCTATACCCTCTCCTCCCCCTACTTTCAGGACAAGGTATATCTGGAGATGCTGTTGCTGCGTTGGCTGATGGATTTGATTCTGTGAACACGACTGTGTTTCTTGACAAGTTTGTGGTACTTGGGCACCAGACACTCAAATTTATTTAAGGTGGTCTTTGGAGGAAATTGAAAATTACAAGATCATTCATAGCAAGGATGAATATTCACTAGTGTTGTATCAGTGATTGAAAGTACAAAGCAGCTAGGAAAACTTATTTAATTGATCTCCTCATTGTCAAATCCCATGTGCAATTCAAGTTGCCATCAACAGCTATATCACTTGTAAGCAATGACTAGTTCTAAGTACACATTTTGAGTTGTTATTGGAGTTGGAGATGTGGAGAAGTCAGTTACATTATCCCATTTCAGAAGTTAGTTGTACAACTCAAGACTAAATTCTTCTTTGGAAAGAAACACATTTTTTTCCTTCTCTGAAATAACTAAAAGTATATTTTAAAAAAACAGGAGCAAAAGTAGGCCTCTTTGCCCCTTTGAGTCTGCTCTGATATCAATAAGGTCACAGCTGATCCAAACTTGGTGTCAGCACCACCTTCCCATTCTCCCTCACACCTCTTGACTCCAGTTTCCTCCAATGTTCCGAAGATGTGCAGTTTGGTAGGTTAATTGGTGACTGTATATTGCCCCTACTGTGTAGGTGAGTGGTAGAACCCGAAAGGAGTTGATCAGAATATGAAGAGAATAAAATGGGATTAGTGTAAATGGGCACTTGATGGTTGGCACAGACTCAGTGGTTGTCAACCTGAAAATCACCACCTTACTTCTAGTTGCTGATTCCTGCGAGTTAGCTAGGCCTCTATCCATGTTGTGACTATGAGCTGAGTCACTAGACAGACCCTGGAGCTGGTTTATATAAAAGGTTTGTATTGATCATGACAAGCAGATTTTCTCTTGGAGACCCTATCAGTAAAGTCTCCCAAACTCAAAGTACATCAAGTTTTTATACTCTTAAGAACAAAGGTAACAGCAGATGATTCAATGCAATTTCAATGGCTCCAATGACAATGCTTACTTCAATATTTTGCATCTGACAAATGGTTCCATTGAGTTACATATTTACAATGTGGGCACATGGTAACTGACAAGACACCTCTGAATGTTCAAACACATTTGCTGGGACAAAGTAATTCACATAGATGGTCTAAAAGCTTCTGATGACAGAGAACCCAGACACCAAAAATTAGTGTTCTGAGGGCTGACTCTCTGAGGACATAAATATCCCAATTATTAATAGAGGATATACGCCCATGACCATGTTTGATCTGCCAAGTGATAAAGTCAATCTGGTCTGGAACCTTCCTTAATCTCAGCTGCAATGGTGAAAAATAACTGAGCCAGTGGCGGCTGGTTTGATGTTGGCCAATTAACATAATTCCATTGTCTTACGTTTGGCTGATGCATGTAAGAATGTCCCATGGCTATGTCAGTTTGTAAACCATATCTCTTGCACAGCCAGCCACCTGCTGTGGGCCAGTAATGGTGTGTTCTGTAGACAGTGCTGTTTTCTTTACAAAGCTGCCCTTTTAATTTCAAACTGATCACTGCTTGCAATTTTCATTAAGAACTGAAAACTAGTTCTTGTTTGAATTAATGTCTAGTATATTCAGATAATTCCATAACTCCTGAATCCATAACAATATATATATTGCCTCCAACACCATCAGCTATTATCTTGCAGAGTAACCTTTTCTGTGGCATCTTCTCAAGCATCATTTGAAAATCCAAATATATTACACCTACTCGTTCCCCTTTTATCCACTCCATTTGTCAAGAACTTCAATACATTTGTCAGACATGATTTCACCTTCATGAAGGCCGTGTTCAACTAGATAATGATTAGTAATCATTATCACAATATCACTCCTTAATAATTGATTCTAACACTTTTCCTATAATAGATGTTAGGCCAACCTGTTATTTGTCTTCCACCGTTTTTGAGTAAGCAGTTTCATCAGCAGTTTTCCAATCCTTTTGTACATCAGTAGATTCCAAGGATTTTTTGGAAGATTGTACAACCACTATATCCATTATCTCTGCAGCCACTTCTTTTAGGATCCTAAGATGCAAACCATTAGCCCAGGGGCCTTATCAACCTTTAGCCTCATTAATTTGTCTAATACTAATTCTTTAGTGATAGTGATGGTATTTAATTCCTCCCCTTGTTATTTTTAGTATTAATGGAGCCCTTGTGGTATCTTCTACATAAAGATTGATGCAAAATATCTGTTTCATTCCTCTGGCATTTCCTAGTTCCCCACAACTATTTCCCCAGCCTTATTCTCCATGGGGCTTATGTTCACTTTGACCTTTCTCTTCCTTTTTATGTACTTTAAGGGATTCTTATTTTTTATATTTCTCATTACTTTGCCTTCATTTACTCTTCTTGATTCATCTTTAGTTGTTCTTTTCAAGATTCTAAACTTTTCCCTTCTTCTTGGGCCTACCACCAACTTTTGCCATCTTACATGTTTCCTCTTGCAACTCAATACTCTCCTTAACTTCATTTGTCAGCCAGTTAATTTACCCCCACTCTTACTACCTTAGAATCTTGCCTCTTCTCTGAGGTATATTTCGCAGGGAGTCATGAACTTTCTCCTTTAATGCCTGCTACTATTGCCCTTACTTTCTAATCTATTCTCCCAGTCAACTTTAGCCAACTCTTCCTCATTCCTTTGTAATTCTTCTTATTTGAATATAACGCAATTGCTTCAGACTCAAATTTTTCACTCCCAAGCCGAATTTAAATTCTATCATGTTGTGATCACTATTTGATCTTTAACACTGAAACCAATTATTAAACCTATCTTGTTACTCGCTGCCCCATTAAAAATATTCTGTTGGCTGATTGGCTGCAGGTTCTAGGAAACTATGCCAAATGTTCTGTATGAATTCATTCTTGTGGCTACCATTTCCAAGTTGATTAACTCAATCGACATGAAGAATAAAGTCAACATGATTAATGCACCGCTCTTTTTATATGCCCCTATTATTTTTTGATTTACACTTTTTCCTACAATGTGGCAACTGTTTGGGGGACTATAAACCAGACCTTTCCAGTTTCTTTCCCTCGCTACGTTTTACCTCCACCCAAATGCACACGACATCTTCTGAGCCTGTATCACCTCTCACTTGTTCCATCACTAGTCACCAGGGATACCACACCATCTTTTTACTCCCACCTGACCTTCCTGAAATTCAAATATAGCTAGGTATTAAGTTCCTAGCTTTGGTCTCCTTGAGACCATTTCCCTGTAATGGCTATCAGTTCTGTTTATCTCTATTTGTACTGCTTATTGATTTTGTATCAGATACAACATGGATTTAGATATTGATCTCTTAGTTTTGTCTTGTTACCACCTTTGTTAGCAGAGCTGCTGCCTCACAGCTCCAGCGACTCAGGTTCAATTCTGACCTCGGGTGCTGTCTGGGTGGAGTTTGCACGTTCTCACTGTGACCGTGTGTTCTGATTTCCTCCCATGTCCAAAACACGTGTGGGTTATTCAGTTAATTGGCCACTGTAAATATCTCCTGGTACATAGGTGAATGATAGAATCTGGGAGGGGAGTTGATGGAAATATGGGGAGAATAATAAAAAAAGGATTAGTGTAAGTGTGTGCTTGATAGTTGGCGCAGACTCAATGGGCCGAAGGGTCTGTTTCTGTGCCGCAGAACTCTCTGACTCTATTAACCTCATCTGTTGCCTCTGTTGAGGCTCTGTTTGTTTCTTGCCCTTTGTTCTCCTGACTTCCTCTTTTGCTTTCTACTTTTCTGTCTTTTACTTCTATCCATGTTCCCCTCTCCTGGCTCAAGTACCCAAACCCCTAACATACTACTAAACCCTCCCCAAAAAACACCCGTGAACACCTCCCCCCCCCCAACAACTGTACATTCATATGTCGTCATACACAGTGCAAGGCAACTTCCTCCGCTGTACAAAAGCAGCTGTACAAAACGTTGGTCGGGCTGCACTTGGAGTATTGTGTACAGTTCTGGTTGCCACACTACAAGAAGGATGTTAAAGCAATAGAGAGAGAGTGCAGAAGAGATTCACCAGGACGTTGCCTGGAATGCAGGACTGTAGTTATAAGGAGAGATTGGATAGGCTGGGTTCATTCTCACTTCAATGCAGGAGGCTGAGAGGTGACCTTGTAGAGGTTTATAAAATTTTGAGAGACATAAGAGAGAATAAATAGTCAGAATCTTTCCAAGGGCAGGGGAGTCTAGAACTAGAGGGCACAGGTTTAAGGTGAGAGGGGAGAAATTTAATGGAGATCTGAGGGGTAAGTTTTAAACACTGAGGGTGGTGAATACCTGGAAAAAGCAGCCAGAGGAGGTGGTGGAGGCAGATGCAATTGAAAGTGTTTGAACAGGTGTAGGTGAATCCTGCGTTATGGGGTGGGGGGGGGTGTTGCATTCCTGGAAAGCAGTCCATATTATGACTTCCCATAACACAAAGCCACATCATTTGCGTCTGCATCAAGAAATGTGAGTTGAAAAAATATTAATTTTGTGTTGATTTATTTACTTCTTTTTCACACAGATTCCGTGAGAGCAAATTTTATTCCATGTCTCAAACTTTTGGCAAGTGATTTGTGAATTCTGCAAGGGTGAATTTCCATAACCCAAAAGGCTGTCACCTGTACTTGCATAAGAAAGGTGTAGAGGGATACGGGCCTAATGCAGGCAAATGGGATTAGCATAGATAGGCATTATGGTCTGCATGAATGAGGTAATTGCTACTTGGATTATTATTGTCACATGTACCAAGATACAGTGAAAGGCTTTTGTTTGCATGCCATCCAGACAGATCATTCCATACACAAGTACATGGAGGTAGTACAAAAGGGGGAAAAAAAACAGAATGCAAAATATAGTGTTACAGTTACAGAGAAAGTGCAGTGCAGGCAGACAAATAAACTGTATGGGCCAAGATGAGGTAGATTGAGAGATCAAAAGTTTAGCTTTAGCGCATGAGAGGTCTGTTCAAAAGTTTGATAACAGGTGGGCTGAAAGGTCCCATTTCTGTGCTGTATGATTCTATGATACTTGATTCCATTTGCTCACAAGAATTACATTAATCAACACATCATTTTCCTTTCACGTACATTGCATAAGTGATATATCTGAGAAGTTTTTGTACTGGTTGCAGCCCCTTAGGATGCAGTGGTGGGTAGGCCATAACTTCTGGGCTTTCTCCAAAGAGCCACTATGGTGGTGGTGCCATGCTTCAGTGTTTCCCTTAGCATGCGGTCCTTCACCTGGGAATGAGCCAGCCTGCATGTTCATTTGTGGATAGCTCCTTGCACTGAAGGATCAGTCGGTCTCCGCCAGACCGAAGCGTGTTTTTCATGAAGATGGTGATCTTCCAGGAGTTATGAAAACAGAAAATGCTGGAACTAATCAGCAAGTCAAGTAAGGGTGGCAGAGTGACACAGCTAGAAGAGCTGCTACCTCATAGCTCCTGCGATGCGAGTTCAATCCTGACCTCTGGTGCTGGCTGTCTGGAGTTTGCATGTTCTCTCTGAGACCACATAGGTTTCCCCTGTGTGCTTTGGTTCTCACATCCCAAAGATGTATATGTTGGCAGGTTAATTGAATTACCTCTAATGTGAACGTGAGTGGTAGAATCTGGGGGGAGTTCATGAGAATGTGGGGGGAATAAAATGGGATCCGTGCAGGACTGGTGTAAACGGGCACTTGATGGTCGGTGCGGACTCTGGGGGCTGAAGGATCTGTTTCCATCTTCTTTCAATCTAAGCAGCATCTATGGAGAGAGAAGACATTAAAAAAAAGTTAAGGTTTCTGGTTGATGAACTTTGATCAGAACTGGGAAAAGTTAGAAAATGACATGCTTTAAGTTGCAGAGAGGTGTGGGGGGGCGGGGGTTGGAGACCAAGAGAATGGACATGGCGGTGGTGCAGGCTGAGAGAGGCTGGTGGAAGCTTGTGAACTACAAATGATCCATCAGGAGGTGGTGTCAATAGAAGGAGCTAAATGAAGATGGAGAGAAAGAAATAAAACAGTGCCAGTTCAATGATGTATAAAATATTGCAGATGCTGGAAATCTGAAATAAAAGATAATACTGTAAAGACCCAGCATGTCAGATCCCTATAAAGAAGGTGATGGTTCAGACAGTAATACATGGTGCAATATTTACAGAGGCAGCAGCCATAGAGTGATACTGCCCCATTACAATGTATCATATCCACACACCGTCAACCTGGTGTGCAACAGCCATTTCACATTAAAAGAATTAACACACAGGCATCTTCCACTCCTCAGAACACATTGAAATAAGTCAACCTTAATGTGAAGATTGCTTAAGAAGGTGAATAATACAGATAATTCCAGTTTGGATGCCTAGTGGATATCCTAAGATGTGAAGATGGACATTACAATTAGGCTTCAGGTCCTGGGAGACACAACCACCTATACTTTCAATGCAATTACATGATTGCTTAGTCTCGTCAAGTTGTCAAGGGAATTCTTAGCCTTTCTCGTTGTATTATATGCTTTGAGCTATGCATAAAGATAGCTGAATCTTTTATTTTGATTCAGTCTGAGTTATAGAAAAAGAGTTGTTCACCTAATGGCACATTCTATGGTGTGTCAGGATTCAACCCAGATTTGAGTTGGAATAAAGGTGAATCCCAGCTTTACTATATGTCTTATGGCATGACTCCTCTACACACAAGAAATTCCTTATTGTCAATAATTCTCGTCTGTAGTTTTCTTGACCATTGACTGGCAGAAGATTGCCTTTTGTAATATTGTCAAGCCTTCCCACAACACCTCCTTCAGCTCCTGTACTTCACTTACCTCAGCATGAAGTGACAGAATGCAGTGCCTCATTCCAACACTTTCACAGATGGTGAATTCCCTATCTCGAACCAGGTTACTAGTATGCATGTCCACTTTGTACACATCGCTTATGAAGGAAGAGCAGCAGCACTGGCCATGTAGTATGAACAAGCATTTAGTAAGAAATAATGACCTGCCTATTTGACACAAATATATGGTCATCTCTAATATGTGCATTGATTATGTCGTAAACTCAGTAAGGTGAATTAGCAATCCATTTTATTACATTACTTAACCTAAATGAAAATAATGACTGATATTGTATACCAGCTTTATTAAAATAAAACATTGTTTTTTTTTAATCTACCACAAGAATTAGCTAAAATATGTTCCAAATGAATTTTCATAGATTAGAATTGCTAATGGTTCCTTCAGGACAAGATTCTGTTGCGTTAGCAATGATCTTCAGGCTATCTGCAAATAGTTCATTGTGTTGTGGAACATCAGGTGCTAAATTGAAGGGCTGTTTTCGCTGCATTGAAAAGCAGCTAAAATGTTTCTTGAATTAATCTTCCATCAAACTTTTTTTAATCTTGTAATGCTGAGAAGTATTCCCATTTGGTTAATTTCTCAGACAAACATTTATTTATTTTTATTTATATTTTGTTTTGAATGTGCAAACTATAAATAAAAATAAACTGCTTTAGGAAGTTTGATCCAATAAATTTTGTTCTGGAATTAAACTCTTACTTATGATATTCAGGAAGAAAGTTTTTAATTTTTTTAAACTTGTGTGAACTTTAAGTCAATGTACAAAACAATGACTTAAAGTTCACACAAGTTTAAAAATGCAATGGATTATTGTTTAAAC
Organism: Pristis pectinata; assembly: GCF_009764475.1. Taxonomy (NCBI): domain Eukaryota; kingdom Metazoa; phylum Chordata; class Chondrichthyes; order Rhinopristiformes; family Pristidae; genus Pristis; species Pristis pectinata. Next base: position 71,545,003 of record NC_067408.1, on the reverse strand, counting down.
ATTCAATTGCTTAACTTTTTTGCAGTGCTTTGCAACTGAAAATGAGATTTTTTTGCCCCTTGATGAAATGTGATAATGATCACTCTGGAAGTTCATTTGTCCATGTCCTCACTGAGGTTTCCATGTCTGGGGCACTTGGTCTTGTGCATTTATTCTTTTCCTGCATTTGGCAGAACTTGGAATATGTTGCCCCAGGAGCCACAATGACTGAGCACTCCTGAGCTCTCTCAGTGCCAGAGTGGGACACCTACCCCTCTTCCATTGACCATCCCCTCATCTGCATTGCACTGATTGCTCCATTGTCCCCAACCCTTCTCAGTCTCTTAATGACCCCCCCCCCCAACTCCAGATCTGCCATTTCCAAAACTACAATTCCCCCACCTCATTGAAAATGCCAGTTTCTCACTCTCCTCCCTAATGCAACTCCCTGAACTCCTTCCCTTAAGGCAGGCTCCCTATCCCCCTCCGTAATGCTGGCTCTGATCCATCCCTCTCAACCATCAGTGCTGATTTATCCTCTAGTTTCCAACATGCAAGGATCTGATGTACATTCCTTCCCATGCAAATGGCTGGTTTATTCCTATTCCCTATTTCCACTCCTTTAATCAATCCTCAATCAATGCCAGTATATTATTCCAAATACCAGTTGCTCTAAGTTTGTTTAATAGTCTGTTACATGGCATCTTATTAAAGACCATCTTAAAATTCAATCTCACCAGATCCCTAGGTTCACCCTTGCCTATTCTTCTAATTACAGTCTTCCTCAGTGCAATGCTGGACCTCACCTTCAAATGGCTCTCTGTTGAAGTAGAACTATCATCCAGGATGGATGTGAAATAGTTCATTGCCTCCAATCCCAAAACAAGATTACCCCAGCTTCAATCATCATGTCACAATACGCAGACAATACTTGACCTGTGCATACCCAGAAACTCAACTCTAAGTCATAATTGCATTGCTAAAACATTGTTCAAAATCAGTCATTGTAACAATTGATAGAAACATGGCCTGTAATAAACACTAATCAAAACCATGAAATGCTTCCAACCCAGGTGTTATAAACCCTGGAGGGAAAGGCTTGGATTTATACAGTGCTATTCATGATCTGAGAACATTTCAAAACACTTTATAGCCCATACTTCTGAAATCAGACACTGTAGTAGTCTTCATCTACATTGAACTACAACTGGAAGAAGTGTGGTAAGAACAATGAATGATTTCTGGGCGGAGAACTTCAATGCCCATCACAAGTGTCCCTCCACATCAATACTCATGAGCGATCAGGCCAAATCCTGAAGGAAATGGATGTCAAGGGTCTTCAGCAGATGGTGAGAAAACTAAGACAAGAGAGAAACTTATTTAACCTTGTCCTAGCCAACCTAGCTGCAGCAGATATATCTTTCCCCAATATTATAGGTAGAAATAACCACTGCACAAGCCTCATTGCAGTCCCACTTTCGCACTGAAGGTGCCCACTGTCTTTTATGTAGTATTATTCTGTGCTTAAATGCATACACTCAAAACAAACCTGGCAAAACAAAACTGGGCCTCCAGGAGATATTGTGGGCAGAAGTGTATTGTACCACAATCTGTAACCTCACAGACCTGCATGCCCCTTATTCTGATGGATACCCCTAGCTATCGGCCAACATTAATTGATGTGAAATGTATGCAGGAGTAGCAACAGGCAAACCGAGAGATGAGGTGCCGACCTGGTAAATCCATATAGCTATGGTGGAAGCAGCAGGAAATAAATGGAGCTAAGCAATCCTACAATCAATAAAACAGAACTAAGCAACAACTGGGAGGAGAGGGTTACATAAATGTTATCGTCCTTGATGGAAGAGCTTAACACACGAGTGAAAAAAAAATCAAAACTTAAACGACTGCAAACTTCGCCCGCTAAGAAGACATGCATTTAAGGTGTGAGGGGAAAGTTTAAAGGAGATGTGCAGGGCAAGATTTTTTGCAGAGAGAGTGGTAGGTGCCTGGAACAGGCTGCCAAGGGGAGTGGTGGAAGCAGATATGATAGTGGCATTTAAGAGGGTGTTAGATAGACACATGAATATGCAGGGATGGAGGGATAGGGATCATGTACAGGCAGAAGAGAATTAGTTTAATTTGGCATCATGTTCTGCGTAGATATTGTGGGCTGAAGGGCCTATTCCTGTGCTGTACTGTTCTATGTTCTATGTTCTAGTCTGCCTCAGGTACCTCCTCCTCAGCTTCCTCCTTCACAGGAGCCAGTGTTCAGTCAATTTCATTTACTCCATGGTATATCAAGGAGCACCAGGTGCTACAGAGATTACAGGCCCCAAGCTAGGCTTTCGTCCTGAGATGTGCTCTAAAACTCTGAGCCGCTACCCAAGCTGTTCCTATACTTCAAAGCTGACATCAACCCAATTATGCAGAAAATTGTCCACCAAAAGTGGAAACAAATCCCATCCAGCTAATTAGCACACAATTACTGTGTTCATTCATCAGCAAAATAATGGCAGGTATCATCGCCAATGCTATCATATGCCACTAACTCTCAATAGCATGCTCATCATTGCCCAATTTGGATTTCACTTGGCTCCAGAACACATCACAGCCATCATCAGTCTCCAAAATGAAATGAAAATCAAAAAAATTGCAGATGCTGGAAATCTGAAATAAAAGCAGAAATGTATTTTTTTTGCACTATTTCAGATTTGTGCAACAATCTTTGCACCATTTTGCTGTTTTGTGCTCGCCGCTGTATTTACTGTTGTATTTATTATTACCATGTATACTGTTTACTCTGTGAGTTTCATGTGAACAAGGAATTTCATTGCACCCTGGTGTATATGACAATGAACTAATCTAATCTAACCTAATCTAATCTTATCTAAAAATGCTGGAAACACTCAGCAGGTCAGGCAGTATGTGTGGAATGAGAAACACTTGACGTTTTAGGTCTGGAACTCTTTGTCAAAATCCATTCTGATGAAGGGTCCTGAATCTGAAACATCAACTGTTTCTCATTCCACAGATGCTGCCTGACCTGCTGTGTGTTCCTAGCATTTCTGTTCGTGTTCTAAAATGAAATGATCAAGTATAGACCAAAATTATTTTTAAAGCCATCTGTAAAAACCATGGAAGATCTCCCTGACCTCATTTAGTCCATGCAATGCATCTTTTACTCAGTTGCCCTCATTCCTATAACATGGCTGAACAACCAACTTTTCCTCCTGGATTCAACTCCACTTTCCAGACCAATCCCCATTATCTTGCAGTCCAATCTATCTCAGTCTTGAATATATTGAACAACTTAACATCTACAGAGAATTACAAAGATTTTCTACCCTCTGAGAGAAATTCGTTCTTGTCTCCTTCCTAAATGGGTAATCACTTAGTGTAAAGTTATGTGTCTAACCTCTAGAGAACGTCACAAAGGAAAACATCAAAGGGAAAGACTCTCAACCTTGGAAGTCACACCATGTAAAATGGAAGGTGATATTGATTGTGGCTGTTTGAAGCCACAAGCCAAACATGGACCAAAGCACTAAATTCCAGAGGAAATGTGAGAGTGATTTCCCTTGATATTTAGAACATAGAACAGTGCAGCACAGGAACAGGCCCTTCAGCCCATCATATCTGTGCCGACCATAGTGCCATAGAACTAATCAGATCTGCTGCACATGGTCTGTATGCTTTTATTTCCTGCCTGTTCAAGTGTCTGTCTAAATGCCTCTTAACCATTGCTTTTGTATCTGCTTCTACCACCTCAAGGCCACACTTGACTGAGTGTGGTGTCAAGGAGCCCAGGGAAGTGGAGAGTATTTCATCACACTTTTTCTGAGGAGCTCCTGCAATCATGTCCTGCAGCCGTCTGCAGCAAATGAAGATATTTGATTCCTGTCTATTCGATTAGAACCTTTCATAATTTTAAAAACTTCCATAATGTCATCCTTCCATTTCCAAGAGGAATAAGACCAAGCCTGTTAACCCTTTCCTGATAGGTATAATCTCACATTTCTGAATAAATCCTGACCTTGTTCCTTCATCAGGGCCTCCTTTTGCATAATGTGTCAAGTAGAACCTTAAGCAGTATCTTAAGTGTGATCTAAACAAGGTTCAATATAGGTTTAGTACAGGCTGGCTGCATTTCAGTTCTCTCCCTCTAGAAATAAACCCAAGTCTGAGGTTTGCTTTCCTCTGGCCTTATTAAGCTGCTTTTATTAATTTGTGTATATTTTTTTTACTCTCAGATCCTTTGTTCCACTTGCCTCTATGAACTTATGTTTTCCAAGTAATATGGACTTCCTTCATTTTTCTCACAAAAATGTAATATCTCACACCCATTTCTGTGCAAATTCATTTGCCAAATATTAGATGCCAATTTTGCAAGTTTATTAATGTGGTCTTGCAATTTGTTGCATTCTTCCTCTTAATTTGGTGTCATCCACTGATTTATAACTTGTCTTTTTGATTCTAAAGTTTAAATTGGGAGTATAAATTGTGTATGACAGTGGTCCCTTCACTAATACTTGTGGAATCTCACTTTCCATCATCTGCCAGAGTGAAAAGCTAGCCTTTATCCTGATTCTCTACTCTTCTTTTTTGAAGCTAGTTAGAAATCCAGATATCCACTTGTCCAGATCTTATTCTCTGATCTTATTCCTTAATCTATTAAGTAGCACCTCATCAAAGGCCTCTTGGAAATCCGGATAAGTTTAATCAACTGCATTACACTACACAACCTCTCTGTCGCCTCTTCAAAGAATTTAATGAGTTTGGTTATATAAAACTTCACCTTTTGAAGTCTATGAACACTGCTCATTATTACGTCTTTGGATTTTAGATGTTTTTTTAATTTTATGCTTTGTAGCGATTCATTTATTTTTCTTCCATTTGTTCCTTTTTAATAATTGGCATTATGTTAGTTATTCAGTACTGCTCAGGCACTGTGGGACGGCACAGAGGTGCAGCTGGTAGACCTGTTGTCTCAAAGCTCCAATGACCTGGATTCAATCCTGACCTCCGGTGCTGTCTGTGTGGAATTTGGACATTCTCCCTGTGACCCTGTGAGATTTCCTTGGCTGATCTGCTTTCCTGTAGGTTGGTAAATTCATTGACCACCGTAAATTACCCCTGTGCATAGGTGAGTCATATAATATGGGAAGGATAAAATGGGATTAGTGTAACTGGGTGCTTGATGGTCAGTGTGGAGTTGCTAGGCCTCAATAACTTTCTGCTGTCCAGGCAGAATTATAGAAATATTAAAAAAAATTAAAACTTAAAGGACAAAACGTACATGTACACACTCTCTTTCTCACACAAACACACACAAGTTCACATGCACACTCTCTTGCTCTCTCACACACACATACACACAAACATTCTCTCTCTCTTGCACACACATTCCCCCTCACATACACATACATACTTTCCCTCCTCTTTCTCTCACACACACATATTCTTTCTCTCTCTCTCTCTCTCTCTCTCTCTCTGTCTCACACACACTCTTTCCCTTGCTCACACATACACACAATTTCACATGGACTCTTTCTCTCATACACACACACTCCTTCTCTATCTTTGACACAGAAGTTCATATGTACTCTCTCTCTTACACTCACAAGCTCACATGCTCTCCCACACATCCTCTCTCTTACACACACACACACACACACACACTCTTATAAACACTTAAATAAAATTAAACATAATGAGAAACTCTTACAAGTCTTTTTTCTGAGCAGCTGCTTTCTCCCATTCATTGGAATGGACACACTGGCAGATTTCCTAAGAACTAGGAAATCTGCCAAAATTCATCCAGCCCTGTTGGACTCCAACAGTGCACTACAGCTGACACTTGCTGAGGGAAATCTGCACTATAACTTCTCTCAGAAATAGCCCAAATCCACCAACAGAACTATTGTAGATCTCGGCAGAAGATTTCCACCGTTATATTTCTTCAAATTAGTAAACACATTCACATTCCAAAGACGGACGGTTTAGGAAGTTGTGGGCATGCTATGTTGGCGCCAGAAGAGTGGCGACACTTGCGGGCTGCCCTCAGAACACTCTACGCAAAAGATGCATTTCACTGTGTGTTTCGATGTACATGTGGCTAATAAAGAAATCTTAATCTTAATCCTAATCTTAATCTTAAAACTACCTCTGCTTTTACTTGTCTAGAATCTTTTAAAATACACAAATACAATCTATTCAGACCAGAGATTTTAATCTTTTGCAGGTTGTTTATATAGTATTACTTTTTTTCATTTTAAAAGCAGTTATACAGTTTAGTATATCTTCCAATGTATGCCCATCTGGTCTGTCTTCTTGGTAAATACTAAAGTAATTATTTAATATTTCTGCAATTTCACTATTGCTGATTATAATTTTATCTTACCCTATCTCCCACTGACTCTATTCCCAGTCCAATTTCTTTTTCTTAAAGAATTATGCAACTGTAGAATTTTTATTATTTAATTTTATGTTATTTAATAATTTAATTTCTAAATTGCTTCTTTGACTTCTCCTAATCTTTTTTAAATTCTCCCTTGATACACACTCCCTTGATGGCCATGCACTTAATATATACCTTTTTCTGTATTTTCATTTTTTCCACAAATGTTTTCATTCATTCACTATTATTTAACTTTTTCCTGTGTTTTGTTGCAATGAGTCAAACACTGTCTTAATTGTTTCCTCTAATTGTTCTATAATGCTGTTTGCACCATCATTGTAACATTCTTATTTTGATCAGCTTCTCAGAATCGGATTTTTTTCCAGTCTAGACCCTATTTTAGAACTGGATGTTGCAGAGTTTATAGTTAGGATGGGCAGGGGTGTGTGGGTGCCATTTTGGGGAGGATGCGGTTGCAGGTTTGGGGTCAGGGTGGGATTGGGATGGAAAGGTGTTCTTACGTGCAAAACATGTCTTCCAGAGGGACTATAGCAAATTCTGTGTAAGTTAAATTGTGCACATTCTGCAGAAACCAGGGGCTTCTTATGTTTTACCCTCTTGTCTTTTTTTTACTAGTTAAGAGAATTGTTGCAAGTTCCCTAATAGAAGTACATTTCATATGAAAATAAGAGGCTTGGCCACATTATTTGTGATTGTCAAAACAGGACCAGTTTTGAACAAATTTTAAATGTGTTGCTACATCATTCAAGAGAATGCCACCAGTTGGGCAACTACCAAAGGCATATACCTTGACCACTGTGATATTGCCAATCCTCTGTTCTCTTCTATGCCCATACAACATACAATGAAAAGAAATCTGGCTTCATACAAAAGCAGTCGCCATGCTCTATAACTATAAACGGAGGGAAAATTTTACATTAACACATTTTGTTTTGTCTTTTGGATACGGAGGCGTATTGTAAGGCAAAAAAAAATCACTGATTAAAAACATACCATGCAGTATGATACAACTAACTACTCATTTTTTTTCTTTAAGCTTGACTGAATTAAATTGAACAAAATAAATACGTTTTCTTGCTGCCTTTTATTGTATTGTCACATCCAATTATAATTATAGACTGATACTAATCTTACTGTATTGCAAAGAAAAGACAATGGCAGAAAAAAAATTACGTCAGCAGCTTACTAGGACTCCTGAATGTATTGTTAATGAATCATTGTGATGTAAATCTATTTAATTAATTGCCACAATATTACAGTTTTTCACTGTCAAGGCAAGAAGATAATGTCCTTTATTTGAACTTCACTTTGGTTGAGAAAATTTATCTTTCATATAAATGAGAAACAATTTAGTTCTAATTTTAGCTGTAAACTAAATCCAAGTGAAGTCAAAATATATTTTCATTATTGCCAGTTGTTAAAGCTATAATTATACTTGTTCAAATGTACAATAGAGTGCTAGTTGCGAATGTGCTTGGCAACAAATAGTAGCAAAGTATAAAGTTGTACCTTGAATTAGGTAACCAGTAATCCAATCCTGTAACTGATTCTACACATGAATTAAAACAACACTGAGACTCCTCAATGGCTTATTGACAAAAAAAAATTCCCAGTGTGTAATACAAGGACATGTACAAGCTGCAACAGTAAAGGTTTTTTGTCTCTCCTAGCCCATTCTGTCTAGAGTCTATGTATAATTATTTGTACATGGATCTCTGCTTTCCCTATTGATCCTGCTATCATTTGATCCAAAATAGAAAGATCACTAACTGTTTGACAAAGAGAAAAACCAAGTAGTGTTAAGAATGTAATCTATAATCTTTTCCAGCAGGCTTTGACCCTAAATTAATTAATTTCTCTGAACGTCAGTTGCATATTTTCAATATCCTATACAAATCAGGGTGTAAGGAATTTTTCTAATCACTTCCTCTGCATTTGACCTCTTGTCCGGTGTCATTTAATATGGTTAAATACTACATAAAATTAATTGTAATAAAAATCTCTATTAATCGCTGTCAGTACAGCACAACCTGAAATCTGGTTTATTCATATTTGGCTTCTGCTCGACTCTGTAATACATCACTTATTTTTTCAACCTCTCTTAGGGTCCCTCCTGTTCTATTCCCCATTTCCTTTCATTCCAATGTGATTCAGCTTTGCTACATTTTTGCTAAAGTTCCAAGCCTGATATCCCTGGCGCTCTACCCAATGTTGACTGCGACAACCAACCTGTGCACCTACTGATCTCAATCTGCATGCCTTCCCAATTTCCCCTAGATTTTCTGATTGCCTCACAATGTCACTTGTACCGAGGTACAGTGAAAAACTTGTCTTGCATACCGTTCATACAGATCAATTCATTACACAGTGAATCGAGGTAGTACAAGGTAAAACAATGCAGAATAGAGTGTCACAGCTACAGAGAAAGTGCAGTGCAGGTAGGCATAAGGTGCAAGGTCATAACGAGGTAGATTGTGAGGTCAAGAGTTCATCTTATTGTACTAGAGAACCATTCAATAGTCTTATAACAGCAGTATAGAAGCTATCCTTGAGCCTGCTGGTACATGCTTTCAGGATTTTTAATCTTCTGCCCGATGGGAGAGGGAAGAAGAGAGAATGTCCTGGGTGGGTGGGGTCTTTGATTACCAAGGCAGCGAGAAGTATAGACAGAGTCCATAGAGGGGAGGCTGGTTTCCGTGATGTGCAGAGCTGTGTCTATAACTCTCTGCAGTTTCTTGCAGTCCCAGGCAGAGCCGTTGCCATACCAAGCCGTGATGCATCCAGATGGGATGCTTTCTATGGTGCATCAATAAAAGTTGGTGTGTCAAGGGGAACATGCCAAATTTCTTTAGTCTCCTGAGGAAGCAGAGGCGCTGGTGAGCTTTCTTGGCCATCGTGTCTATGTGGTTAGACCAGAACAGGCTATTGGCGATGTTCACTCCTAGGAACTTGAAGCTCTCAACCGTCTCGACCTCAGCAATGTTGATGTAGATAATTGCTCTGACCTCCAATATACCTGATAGTTTGTGCATTTCATAATGTCGCTACATGCAATGGGATATGTGCAAGGGTTACCCAGTCACCTTGGACTATCACCTTGGACATTGGGCACTACTGAAATTTGCTATGGCAGACCCATGACCAAGTTAATAGTTAGTTCACCATATAGAGCTATTTCAAATGCTTTCGCCATGCCAATAAACTTCTGGACCATCAAAATCATGAATATGTGGTCAGTGATCTCTGCTGTTAGATATTAGGAAAGACTGCTTGATCCCATGTTAATGAGGTTGCTATGCAACCTTAGCATTCTGTTCAGCTCAAGGCTGAAATACCGAAGCCCTGTGTAAGCAGCAGAAGAGGCTTACTACATCACAATCTCTTGCCCATCTCTTCAACCACCTCCTGCTCCATGTGTGGAAGACCTAGTTTCCATATTGACTTTATCAGCTCCTCAGAACCCACAAAAACAAAGTAGAAGTACTGTAAGTCATCCTTGATCCCGAGGGACTGCCAAAGAGGAAGGATGGAAATGCAATAACACTTCCTTATCCCTGCATTCAAATCCTTCCACAATAAAGCTAGCGTACCATTTACCCTCTTAATCACTGAATCTGCATGTTGGCCTTTAGAGACTTGTGTACAAGCACACCTAGATCCCTTTGGACATCAACACTACTCAGTCTCTTAGCATTTAACAAATATGTGAAACATTGCTTCAGATACCTATCTCTCAAGACCTACTGCATGTTTTTGTGTACAAAGAGACTTAATAAAGGAAGAGGAGAAAGAAGAGCATTCAAACTCTGAGTAAAGCCTTGACCAAAATGCTATTACTGCTGAAATAGTTGTTTGGTCAGGAAGTCAAGGGTCCATGATACTATTGCCATTGCTTATTTTATTTCACCGGCATTGATGCTGGGGCATTTTTTCCAGATCCTCAAAAACAAATGAGCATATGTTAAAATGTAGCCTACAATTGTCCCTATTCTGTTAGGAAACAAATTGACCTGGGTGTAAAGAAATAATATTGAAGCATTGAAAGTTCAAGATCATACTCATGTTACCTAGTTTCCATCTTGTAAATGACTGCATCTTGAGTCAATGAATATTGCCTCTGGGTTGTGTCATATTAATTTATAATGAAAATTTCTTTGAAGGTACAGCATGGTAAAATTTTGAGTTGTGAATTGTTGGTTTAATGTATAGACTTTTTGAGCATTGATAATGTACTGTAAATAAGAACTACAAAGGATACTTAGGATTTTGCATGGGCCAATTAATAAACATGTGGCAAACTGACCAGGTGACATTTGTACTATCCATTTACAGACCATTTGGCTGCTTTCACAATTCATTCTGTTTGCAATATCCACCTCTGGTGGCACTTGTTCATCGGCTGTCCACCCAGCATAATACTGTGTCAATTTATTTTCACCTTTAATTGTTTGAGTACTCCTGTAGCTGCAGCAGTACACAGAAACTGGTCTCCTCAGTTATGCAAACTATTAGAAATTGGCCAATTCAATGTGATGCACATATAAGTACCCAAATCGTTATGGAGTAAACAGGAACAGCTGTATACGTAAAATAAAAGCTGGCAAATAGCATGCTTGTGACACTTTCATCACAAGTGCATATGAAACAAGTCCACCATTAGAATGACACAGACGTGTTTTGGACAAAGATGTCTACAGTCCCAGCATCCAAAGGAGAATGCACTACAATTTGTTAGCATCATTGCTGCCTGTGATATGAAGACTGCAACAGAGATTTAAGATAAAGTATGTAACTCAGAGACCTAAATATAGGGCAGGAATATTACAGTAACAAAGGATAACAAGTTATATTTGGACAATCTAAATACGGTAAAGTTACAGGTGTAAAATATATAAATAAAATATGTTATGGTAATATGCAGAAACATTAGCAAGACTGCAAAGTATCAGAAGTAAAATTATAGTACAAGATGCAACTTGATGGACCTGGGACCTAATATCACAAGAAGGTACAATCATGATTTAAGATGACATTCAGAATGTAACAGTAACTTGAATAGTCAACTATGTTAGAACTGTCATATTTATCATGTCTTCTATGATTTACAGACATTAAGACATCAATGATTGCAATATAAAGGCATGATAGTACTTGTGATGGCAGTGCAGTACTCAGAAAAAATACAAATTCTCGGCTTATTTTCTCTATTTTATTATATGTTTTATGAAGCACCTCTGAGAAAGCTTTTTTAAAAAAATATTGGAATCTTGTTCCTCCATTTCAGGGGACTTCCAGTTTCTGGATCAACTACCTGCTCTTTTCACCAAGTATGGGGAACCCAGCCGCTTCTAAAGTACATTATACAACTGAGCCCTGTATCTGTACCCAGGAGAGTTCAGCATTCTACATTACATTATAGATACAGCAGAGAATGAGAAAGAACAGAGTATACTATGAGGAAGGATTAGGGTGATGGTGGCTGTTGACCAGCCAGCTACTACAGATCAACTCTGCTCCATTTTGTTTTGCAAGGCAATATAGACTTAGGTGGTTTTCCTTTCAGGAAGTGTCTGGTGGAATTCATCACCTTATTGAGATAATTGTTTCATTGAATTTGACAACAGAGTAGGGTCTGGTGTATTTGGAAGAGTCAAGCATTCTGTACACACTGACATTTTCTACACATTTAATTTCCCAGGATAACAATTGTATCCATTGCATTGCCATTGAATACGCAACACCAATAATATTCTCACATGCCCAGCCATAGGAGGAGTGGCAGCAACTGGCACGAATCATCTGATTGCCAACATGAAGGCTTTAGAATAGAAACTCTCAGCAGCAGCATTGATAGATTCTGTTCACTAAGGAACATTGGCCCATTTAGTTTCATCCTACCAATTAACCTTACAGTTCTGAGTACAGCATCCAGCTGATCCTTAAATATTCTACATCCCAAACATTGTTTCAGGACATTTATTCTTCCTATTGATCGCTCTCTGCAGGATTATCCAATCTATACCAAATTTACTCAGTGTATTTCAAACCTTTCACATTTAAATTATTATCTGGATATGTAAGAGTATTCCTGGTTTATTTTATTTACACATATTTATGAAGTAGCATGTGAGGGGAAAAGAAGAGGCACAAAATTCCCAGCTTATGTAGGTATTCCTCAAAGCACAACAACTATTGGTCTCCTTGTTCCCTTTGGTTCAGCATCTAGGGGTATGATGGCCAATTATTTCACATTTACCAAAGCTGTAGATAAAAATCTAGCCTTGCCAGAATACGTTTATACAAAGCCACACCTAGTGACGTGCACAAGCATCGAACTTCTCTATCACTAACCTTTCCAGAAACCATCAATACCTCAATGCTACAGTTGTGCTGAACCATTAATACTTTGTACAAATAGCATCTTCAATGGGCTGCTTTTCAAATCGAAGTTGTTAAGAGTTCCACCCAATATTACTCTCACCCACTGCTCACACATCAACTTCCAGCAAGGTGTATTGTTGCCTAATCTTTAAGAATTCCTCACTGCTGTCCCAGAAGCACAGAAGAGCATTACATTTCCCTACAATTGTCTCTTCTGGGAACAATTAGCTCAGCACTTAACCTGGGGCTTCCTGAGGCTATGCATTGCCTAGATTCACTTATAGAGCTTTTTCTTCCCCTTTTGATCCAGTTGAAACATATTCTCCCACAAGGTGAATGACAAACATTACACACAAAGAGTTATCAGAAGCCTGACTGTAGTTAGCCTATGAAACATCGAGGGTTTTTTTAATATAACAATCCAATTAATGCAGGCAATCAGACTTCCTTGATAGAATGGCAGTCATTTAGACAACACGAGTTTGGAGAAAATCATTGCTGCCTTCACAGCTCCTGGTTCCTATTGAAATGGTATGTCATGGGCTGTATATACATCATTGGAAAGTTAATCAACAAAGTTTTAATCTCCTGAGGTGTTCCCAGTTGGTACCTGCGAAGTGTTTGTGGGAGAAAAGGTGAGGGCAATATTGACACAAAGTGCCAGAACATACAATTCCACAACTACTGACTTGCTGCAGCACGTGGCACTGCATTTTGGACTTCTGTACTGAACCCATTTTAAAGGGATTGCTAACCTTCAATTAAGAGGTAATTTTAGGTAAGCTTTTTACTTATTTTGCTTTTCCACAGTTTATTTACCTTGGAGAGAGTGAAGATGCCTTCTGACAGAAGCCTGTCAAGGCAATCCATTGGCAAGACCTGAGTTCATTCTGTCTGAAGCACAGTTACCATTTGCAGCCTACTGTACCTCATGGAAGGACCACAGTGGTGACACTAGCAGTACATTGGAAACTGTGTAGCTGCAAATACATGTGTTTGTGGAGTTAAAGCTGATGGTGACTGCAAGGCATATGCCCGGATCAGCACAACCTGACCCAATACTGTAAATCGTACACTTGATAATGTTTGAGAATAAAAAAGCTTAAACAAAATTGAAGTTTAATTTTGATATAGCATTTGTACCTTTGATGCAAATAATACCAACAGAACTACAAAATATACTAACTTGGAAATACAATTTTAAAGATAAAGTATTTTAACACCTATTAACAATTAGGCTTCCCCTACTGTTTTCCCTAACTGCCAACCTCCCATACAATCTCCCCACTTCCAAAACAGCAACTAAATAGAGAAGCTTGTTGTATTGGCCACAACATGCACAGTTCTACATGAGCATAAAGACTGTTTTAGAGCCAGGACAAAGACCTTTCACAGTAGCAGTTCAAGGGATGAAAAAAGCAGAAAAGATCAAAGAAATAGGCATTTTGTGTCCAACCAAATTATCTTCTCTGATGAAGTCATGGAAATTAATTATTAAACAGAAAATGAAGCATGGAATCTACTGAGCCTCCATGCAGAGCTATCAGTGTTCAGCTGCATGTCAGTCAACTTCTTTGTTATTTCTCTGTACTGAGGAACCGTGATTGACAGATTCGTTCTCAAAATACTTTGCTCTTGTTCGATTTGAAACTTCTCTCTGTACTCCTGTAACTTTGCCTCACTGTCTAATAGGGGAGTGCTAAGAAAAATGTTCTGTTTTTTCTCTGCTTTGGCTCTCATTGTGAATTCATTCTCAGCTTCTACAATAGCAGAAGTAATGCAGTTTCTGAAGGCAAGCGTCTCTTGTTCAAGAGTACGTCCCAAAATGTCTGTTATTTGGTCTTCAGTTCCAGCACTCAAGTGTGTTATTTCAGAACCCTGTGAAAGGATTCCAATAAGACCACGAAGGAACATCAGCAAAATTGATTGATTCCTAAAGAAAATATAATTAGAAAATTGTGAATTGAGATGTACGGACTGAGGTTGAAAAAAAAACTATTGTTGAAACAAGTAGAGAAAGAAAGCTTGCTTTATGTAACTTGTTCTATGATCTCTTGAGATTCCAAAGTGTTATTCAGCCAATGCAATGCACTTTCTATCAAAGTGCAGTCACAGTTGTTTTACATCATCTAATCTGCAACCAAATCCCACAAGCAGCAAATGAGATAAATGTTTTGTTGGCAGTGGTTGAGGGATTAATATTGGTTAGGACCCCAGGAGAATGCCTTGTTCCTCTTCAAGGTATCATGGGATTATTTTTTATACATGTACCTGAATGAGCAAATAAACGCAGTTTAAAAGCTCATCTGAAAACAGCATTCTCTTATAATGTAGGACTCCCTCAGTATTGAAATGGATGTTGAATCATCTTGGAGAGTGGGGCTGAATTACAATCTTTCAACAAGTGAAAGACGGCACAAGGATTGCTGGTACAAGACTGAAACTCTTACATCAGTAATAAGGATTGTCAATTTTTTTCAATGATGACCGCAAAATAAAATAGTTGATACAAAAACCGTTTCGTGTGATACAGCTCTATCATTTTAAGGAAATTCTAATGGAGTTAAAGATCAGTTATTTGAGTAATATTTTTTCCACGGATTATTCATTTTATTAACAGATATGGGTGACGTAAAAACAAAGGATCAAATATGGAAAGCTTATTTCAGTCTTGTACCAGCACCCCTTGTGCCTTCTTTTGCTTGCCAAAATATTGTAATTCAGCCCCACTCTCCAAGATGATTCAACATCTATTTCAATACTGAGGAAATCCGACATTATAAAAGAATGCTGTTTTCAGATGAGCTTTTACCCTACAATGACATTAATTCCTTAAAATCATTCATAATATCAGCATTTTCATTCTATATAATCACATTTGATACAACCTATTGAGTTTTTAAAAAAAATAGTTTTAAGGTAGGTGACTCATGACAAATAAAAAACTTAACTTGTTACTATGTAAAAAAGATCTGCAATGATGGAATGGCAATAATTTATTTCTGCAAGTTTCAATATTGCTGGTGTATAAATAAAATACTCTGAATACTTCAATGGCATGGTAACATGTTTACACAGACAAATTTGCTGCTTTGAGAATAAGAGGCAAGTAAAGAAGAAATCTTATTAAGTACTACTGTTAGAAAAAAGACTTGCATGGACCTTACCTCCAAAGCACTGTTAAAATTCCTTTAAAGGGATTTTGTAGATGCCAGTTAAGGAGCAAACCCATTTTGAAGCAGTGCCAATATTCTGGGTAGATTTTCAGAGGCTCACATTGCATTGGACCCAAAAGCCAATCTTTCACTGGAGCCAGTGTATAATCGCGGGAGAATATTCTGAAGTATGATCTTTGGGAGGTAGCTACAATGGCATAAAAATCTTCTACTGCCTGATCTATGGAAATAAAAAGAGAACTGAAATAAGCAATCTGTAGGATAGACATATAAATGTATGATTAATATTTTATCAGAATGTTTCAGTTATTATTATTACATGAAAGCTTAACCTGAAAATGTGGCATTCCAAATTCTGTAAACTGTAAGAAAACTTGACCAAAATGTTTAATCAGATAGTAGAATTTTTAACATCAGTCTGCCAGGTTAGTTAATCTGTGCATAGTATTAAAGCATTAGAAAACAACACTGCTGGGATCACAGCTTATTTAAAATTTACGGTAGCATGAAAAACCTACCACGGTAGGCAAATTGGGTTTTTCTAGGAGAAATCTTTATGAGAAAAATAATGGAAGCAGTATCGCAGCTAATTTAAAAGTGAAGTTTTATAAGACTTAAATCATAGCCAAACCCAAGGATTACTTTAAAATTGGACCTGATAATTTGTTTCTTATTAGAATAAACCTCATTTTTTAATTTCATTTGAAAATTCTGTTTTGGCTCATCTGGTTGGGTAGAAACAAACAAAGTTTACAAAAAGGTAAAGTAAAAAAATAATTACATTAATTACAATATCTGAAGCTGTTGAAACAGGTAATGCACCTTAAACAGTTTAAACACAGTGAATCAAGATTTATCCACTATGCCAAATGGTCCTAGAATAATCCTCAACTGAAGAAAGAGATTCATTTTCCAATCAGAAAATGATGCACATTGTACTTTTGAATGAATGTAACAAATGAATCTGTGTCAATCTATTTTGTTTTCTTGATTAATCATGAAAATTACTGTGCATTAACAGGCTATACTATGGTGCTAGATTTTTAATTTCATTTACAATAATCTTATTTTCTTTTATTTCATGCTTTTATCATTTACTGCTTCATTTACTTCACTTAATCAGGAGTGGACAATATAAATTGATAGATTGGAATGACATGTAGTTTCCATGTGCAGGCAAGGCTCTGAAGAAATTAATTAGAGATGGCTTCCTTCCTGCAACACAGGGCTTCTTTCTGAAAAGTAGAAGCTGAAGATCAGCAGAAACCCAAATGTCAGTTTATGTGCTCTCCCTTTGGAAGCTGAATGCCATGCTGTATGCATTTTTAATTTCAAGCTTTCCATCTGTTGTCCTCACCTCTTCATTTCAGCATCTAAATTAGCAGATTATTGTTAAATACTTGCAAAAATAATGGTCCAGAGACAGTACAGAAGCTTGTTCATGGTAATGTTTTGTTATTTTAACACCTTCAAAAAAGTCTTGGCTTTATCAACATATAAATCCTATATGTGATAGATGTAAATCGAATGTGGCTTCTTTGACACATATGTTTTGGTCCTGTCCTCTTTTGGAAAAATATTGGAAAGATATTTTTAACATTATTTCAAATGTATTGAAGATTGATTTACAACCTCATCCTATCACTGCAATTTTTGGTTTACCAAGGATAGAATCTGGCCATCTATCTACCTCCGCTAACTGTATGATTGCCTTTGTTACATTAATGGCCAAACGATCCATTTTGCTTAAATGGAAGGATCCAATACCACCTACTACTTTTCAATGGTTCTCTCAAACTATATCATGTTTAAACTTGGAAAAAATTAGGAGTGGTACTGTTGATCCTTTGCTTAAATTTGAGGAAGTTTGGAGTCCATTTATTCAATATTTTCACATGATATAGATCCCCTTATAATAACCTTTCAATTTAGAGGAAGGGAGTTGACGACATAATATTGCTCTGTTTCTATTGAGAAATTTTAGTCCAGTTTTTTCTTGAATTTTTTTTTTCTTTCGCTTAGTTTGGTTTGATATATTGTTTATAATTTTTCTTACTGTTTTGGGGTTTTTTTTCTTTCTTTTATATTTTATAATAAATCTTTTTCTTTTATATTATATTCATTCACTAAAAGATCATTGGATCTACAGTTTTTTTTATACTTTATTGTTCTTTATGATTATCCATGTCATGATTGTTCTCCTGATCTCTTTGTATTACATGTATAAACATTGATATATTAATCTGTATTAATTTGAAAACTAATAAAAAGATTGAAAAAGAAAAGAAAAAAAGTCTTGGCTTAAAGGGTCATGGGTTGGATCTTTGTTTTTGCTGGAATTTAAAAATACAAGTGGAGTACATTTTATCTCCTGTCTTTGAAAAAAAAGAGCTTGCATTATTATAGACCTGTTCACTATCTCTGCATCTTTGCAGTCAATCTGATATTTTTAAGGGCAGTCATGCTTATAACACACCCAAACTTGATAAAGATAATCTGGGCTTTAGTTATGTCAGTTGATAGGTACTGTATTAGTCAGGACACTATGGACAACTCCAGTTTCAAGGGACCTTTTATATCCATCCAAACTGATTGAAAGTGCCATGGATTTATGTTTTGTTTAAAAGACAGGAATTCAACTAAAATATAAGCTTTGATTTCATGTTCAAATCCTGGTATTTGGTATATTATTGTCACATGTACTGAGATACAGTGAAAAACTTTATTTTGCATGCCATCCATACAGATCATTTCAAAACATAAGTTCATTGATGTAGTACATGAGAAAAGCGATAACGAAATGTATAGTGTTACGGTTAAAGTGCAGTGCAGGTAGACAATAAGGTGCAAAGGCCATGATGAGGTAGACTGTGAGGTCAAGAGTTCTTTATCATACAAGAGGAAAGTTCAATAGTCTTATAACAGCAGGAAAGAAATTGTCCTTGAGCCTGGTTGTGCATGTTTTCAAGCTTTTGTATCTTCTGCCCAACAGAAGGGGGGGAGAAGAGAGAATGTCTGAGGTGGGAGAGGTCTTTAATTATGTTGGCTGCTTTTCTACACTTCCCACTGCCTCAGAAAAGTCCATGGATGGGAGGCTTGTTTATGTGATGGACTGAGCTGTGTCCACAACTCTCCATGATTTCTTACCGTCTTGGGCAGAGCATTTGCCATACCAAGCAGTGATGCATCCAGGCAGGATGCTTTCTATGGTGCTTCGATAAAAATCGGTGCCTTCTGAGGAACTAGAGGTGCTGTCTTGGCCATAGTGTCCACATGGTTGGACCAGGACAAGCTATTGGTGATGTACACATCTCTGGTGTGGGATAGCCTACTGAAAGAGGCTTTCATTTGAACTCACAACCCATTATGAGACAAGAGTGCTTTCAACAAAGCCATTACTGACACATTGACCAGGGTCCTTGACAAACCCCATATAAAAAGGAATGTAGTGACAACTATTTGAAATCCTGTCAAATCAGGGACGATTGCAAATATTTCCAGTAGAAAATAAAGCCACCTCCTTCAGAAGCTCCCAGGTTCTGAAGGAGGTGGCTTTAGAGATAGCGGAGGCATTGGTGATAATTTTCCAGGAATCGATAGACTCTGGCATGGTTCCGGAGGACGGGAGGTCGCAAATGTAGTTCCGCTGTATAAGAAAGGTGGGAGGCAGCATAAAGGAAATTACAGACCTATTAGTCTGACGTCAGTGGTGGGAAAGTTATTAGAATTGATCCTCAAGGATAAGGTTATGGAATACCTAGAAGTGCAAGGCAAGATGGGTCCAAGCCAACATGGTTTCGTGAGGGGAAGATCCTGCCTGACCAACCTATTGGAGTTTTTTGAAGAAATCTCAGTTAGGGTGGATAAACAAGAGGCGGTAGATGTTGTGTATTTAGACGCACAAGAAACTGATAAGATGAGAGGTCATGGAATTACAGGTAGGATAACAGAATGGGTGGAGCATTGGCTGGTTGGCAGAAAGCAAAGGGGGGGAATAAAAGAATCTTGTTCTGGTTGGCTACCGGTTACTAGTGGTGTTCCGCAGGGGTCGGTGTTGGGGCCGCTTCTTTTTACCCTGTAGATTAACAATTTGAATGATGGAGTAAATGGTTTTGTGGCTAAGTTTGCGGATGACACCAAGATAGGTAGAGGAGTAGAGAGTATTGAGGAGACAGGTAGGTTGCAGAGATACCTAGATAGTTTAGGAGAATGGGCAAGGAAATGGCAGATGGGATTCAATGTTGAGAAATGTGCAGTTGTACACTTTGGAAACAGAAATAAACGGGCAGATTATTATCTAGAAGGGGAGAAAATTCAAAGTACAGAAGTACAAAGGGACTTGGGGGTACTCGTGCAGGATACCCTAAAGGTTAACCACCAGGTCGGATCGGTGGTAAAGAAAGCGAATGCTATGTTGGCATTCATTTCGAGAGGTATAGTGTATAAAAGTAAGGAAGTGTTGATGAGGCTTTACAGGGCACTAGTGAGGCCTCATTTGGAATACTTTGTACAGTTTTGGGCCCCATATCTTAGGAAGGATGTGCTGATGTTGGAGAGGGTTCAGAGGAGATTTACGAGGATGATTCCCAGAATGAAAGGGCTTACATATGATGAGCATTTGTCGGCTCTTGGACTGTACTCACTAGAGTACAGAAGAATGAGAGGGGACCTTATAGAAACATTTAAAATGTTGAAAGGACTGGACAGAGTAGATGTGGCCAAGCTGTTTCCCTTGGTGGGTGAGTCCGGGACCAGAGGGCACAATCTTAGAATTAGAGGGTACAGGTTTAAAACAGAGATTAGGAGAAATTTCTTTAGCCAGAGGGTAGTGAATTTATGGAATTCCTTGCCACGTACAGCAGTGGAGGCTAAATCATTGGAGGCGTTTAAGGAAGAGATAGATAGATATATAATTAGTCAAGGTATCAAGGGATAGGGGGATAAGGCCAGAAATTGGGGTTAGAATAGTTTTTTTTCATGCCCCCCCCCCCCCCCGCATTTCTCATTCTTTTTCTTTTTTTTCCCCTTTTCTTTGGAGCAGATTCGATGGGCCGAATGGCCTACTTCTGCTCCCTTGTCGTGTGAATTAGATACCATAACAAGATGAAGGATTCCTGTGCTATCCAAAAATACTTCATTTTCCCAAAATGTTTTTAACTAAAAACTCTATGCAAAGACTGCAGCTTAACAAGCATAAATTATTTACGAAAATATCTGAATAAATTTGGAGGATGGGAGTTAATGATGTTCAGAAACTTGTTTTAATTTTTTAAATGGTGAAGGAAAACCAATGTAGTTATTTCTCGAAAAGAAACCTATAACTTAATGTGTGCTTGCAGATCTCCTTTGACTATTGTCATGGTTGAATGTCACACTGTTTTAGAATGCACTATGTTTAACAGACAATAAAAGTGACAAGCATTTATTGGGGAAAAAAGTTAACAAGACATTCCAGGCAGAACATTAGAAACAGTTCCTGCTCCCTTGAGTGCATAAACTTTTAACAAAGGAAGACCAATACAGTGAAGAAAGTCTTAAATTAACTCTCAGATGACCAAACAAAAACATTTAACAGAATATTGACTGTAACTTCCATCTGCAGCCACACAAGGTTAGAGTCATGAGCAAAATTAACACAACATTTCACTGGAAGAAATGGTTTCTATTAATTGTTTTCTCTTCTACAAAATTATTGAAATCATCAATTAGTACAACTCTAGACAATCATATTTCTGAATTTTCCTACTATAGGGTCAGTGAAAGGTTTTTAAAAGTAAATCTAAAAGCTAAGGGATTTCAATTCTGAGGTAGATGATGAAATAATTTAAAACCCTTTATGTACAAAGATATTAAATTGGATTTATTTTATTAGAAAAAAAGGTATATGTTCAATATTAACACAATGGAAAAGAAATATAAAAGATAATTGCTTAGTGAAGGGAACATTTTCAAGTCTACTTCAGGCAAATACAAGTTCTATGAAACACAGTCTTTTCTAGATACATATTATGAAAGATACGGCAATCAGCCAAAGCTGCAAGAAGGTTAAATCTGCTGCAAACTGATAACATAGTCAGTGGATGTTAATGAAGTCCAGTTAAGTTTAAAAGCTGTATTTAAATAGAATTAGGAGAGAGAGAGAGATTACCATAGCCACTTAATAGCTGCCAATCTGTTGAAAAAAATTCCATCTGGAGTAAGCACTGTACTACAACACTGTTATTTCAGAACAATGAACTGTTGATCAAGTGCTTTACAAGTTAGCTCACTGACTTCTTTCAAACTAACAGCAGAAATAGGGAGATGTTCTACTGATAACGAAACTGAAATATTTAGAGATGAAACTTTATAAAAATACATGATAAATACATAGTTCAATACTGCTTTAATTATACTCCAATTGTTGTAGCCTTAGAATTTAACAACCGATAGCTGCATCAAATGCTTAAATTTATATTTAGGGGTTTAAAGAAACAAAAAAGCAAAACGACAATATCAAGAAAACCTATCAAGTCCAGTTTACTTTGACTGAGAAAACAGGTTTTACCTGATCTAATTAATGCATAGGGGAAAAAAAATCACCTTTGTGCATTCTTTATTATTATTAAATAGGACAGGGCACAAACTCGAGAGTTCAAGTTAAATAAGCATGAGTGTGGCCGCATGGTAAAATGAAACCTTGGCAGTGAGTGATTTTTCAGTGTCCTTTTCTGAAGATTGGGAATAGACTCACATTGATGACAACCTTTATGAATGCTGGGGACAATAAGTTTGCAAGATTGATCTTTATATGTATTTAGAAGTATGCTTAAATATATTTTTTAGAAATATTTATCAGCTACCAGGCAGAAATGGGAAACCTGGATGACTGTTGTCCACAAAACAATGGGTATTCTGGACAATCGTAGTTTATAGACACTTTGCTGGCCAAGATAACTCAGCATCCATAACTGGGTGTGAAACGAAGACTTGAGAAATCTGACAATAATTTTAAAATAGCTTCTGAATTGATTTACAAATTTGTGTGGAGTTGTCAAGTCTGGCAGGTAAATTGGAAATGAAACTTTAAATTATGCATTAACCTGCACATGGGTAGATTAAGGCAGATTGAGATTACTAATGATTTACATTGAATGTACAGCACCTTGTAGCCCAACCAGCCCATGCCAGTATTTCTCCTCCACTCGAACCTTCTCCATCGGATACAAACAGACCTTTTAATTTCACTCATTTGAGGCAGCTCTATAAATAACAAAAATTTCCTCATTTCTACGGAAACTAATATTAATTTAAAAAGCTTTAAAGTTACCTGTGCATAGTGAAGGATTCTGCAATAAAACTGTTGTATATTTTTCATTCCAGATGTCCTCCAGGTTTAAAGATACTTTCCCACATGGTGAGATCATTCCTATTTTTGTTAATTCAGTTTTCTGGTTGGAACCCATCATCATACCATGCAGTAACACAGAACAGTGAACCTTATTGAAAACCAGCAGTGGAGACAGGTTTGTGACAACTGTGATAGTCTGTGTAAGATCTTTGTAAATCTGAAAACATGGGTCTTCTTTATGGCAGCTGTTCAAATCTTTTATGTCTTGCAAATCCAGTCTTGATTTCTTTAATGGGGGCTCTACTGGATACTGAGGAAATGATGGTGATACTCCAGATTTGCTTAGCTTCAGTACTTTACTTTCAGAGTGAATCAGTGGAGCAGTATTTAGGGGGTCAGGATCCATGACTAGCGACAAACTCACCGAGTCAAATATTCTGTAGATAACCAGACACAAGGTTCAAATTAATCTGTGACTACTAAAAGATGGTTCAAGAAACAAGTCCGACATAACACCCTTAGTTTGAATTCTCACTGGAGTCCTTTACAAAATTGATATTTCATGTCTTTATTGTTGCGAGTTGTGTAAAAATAAATAAAAACTGAAAAATCAGCATATAACTATAAGGAAGGAAGGAATACTCTTGGGATATTACAGCAATTGTACAATCTCTATTGCCCAATATATTAGAGCAGAAGTTTTGTTTACTGGCATTTTACAATCCAGCATACTTCAGTAACTGATTTTACAGAAGGAGCAACCAAGCCCTTGCAAAGGTAACATAGAGGGGGTGGCCAAGCCAATGCAGGGCAATGCTTAGGGAGTGGTTTGGCTGATGCAGGGTCAGCACCAAGGGAACAGATAGGCCAACACAGAAGGTGGAACAGAGAGAGTGGCTGGTCTGAATTAGGGGTGGCACAGAGAGGGATGGGGGCAGCCAGGCTGACTCTTGAATAACCCTTGTGCTTGATTATCCGGCAGCTTATAAGTCCAGCACATCACTGGACAACCGAACTTTTACAGCATACACAATTTTTATATTTTCTATTCCAGTTACACATTGTATATAAAATGGTTTTGTACAGAATGGCAAAAGGTCTGCTTTGTGTGTTCTACAACCATTGATTGTGCATCCAATGTACTGTTTTGTATATAAAAAGATGCAGACAATATATTTTTCAAAAATCATATCACTTGCTAAAGTTATAATCTTAAGTGATCATACTAAATGTAGCACAGTTAGCGGCAAATTTTAAAATGTCCACTAAGAATCTTTGTGCTTTTGATGCCTCTGCTATCAGTAGCCAAGAAGAATGAACTGATCACAAACCTCAGTTTAGGAAAAAGTTCACAAAATTCTGAAGTTTAAGAGCATCACTTCGAGTTATAGAGATGTTACAGCACGGAGAAAGGCCCACCAAGTCCGTGCCGACCAGTTACACTAATCCTACCCTAACCAAATTTATTCTCCACACATTCGTAACAACTCCCCCCAGATTCTACTCATCTACAGACTAGTGGCTATTTACATTGGCCGATTAACTTATCAACCAACACATTCTTGGACATGGGAGGAACCTACGTAGTCATAGAGTCATACGGCACAGAAACAGGCCCTTCAGCCCATCAAGCAGATTATCAACAACCCATTTAAACTAATCCTACATTAACCCAGTATTTTTAAATTCTCCCCAATTTCTCACCAACTACCCCCCAGATTCTACCGCTAACCTACATACTAGTAACAATTTACAGTGGCCAATTAACCTACCAATCTGCATGTCTTCGAGATGTAGGAGGAAACCAGAGCATCCAGGGAAACCCCATGCTATCATAAGGAGAATGTGCAAACTCCACATAGACAGCACCGGAAGTCATGATTGAATTGGGTTGGTGCAACTGTGAAATAGCAGCTCTACTGGTTGTGCAACACACATTTTAGTAATATTTTATAGTTAAGGTGTTTACAATGCATTCTAAAGTCATAAAACAAATAATAATCTAAATCAGAAAATGTGCATCATATAACCATTTCCACTGATTACAGATATCCTTTTCTAACCCCCCAGAGAGTTTAATTTTATTGGCTATTGGTGACTATCAGCTTTTGTCTTTCACCAACTTTACTTACAATGTGGTGGATTCAGATATTTGTGTTCCTACTATCCAGCTGCCATCCACTATACGCTGCCAGATTTTCTGTACTGGATGATTTAATGCCTGATTGGCAGAGCAAGTCTCTTCAGTGGAGAGCTGTAGGTCAGAATCCTCCTCATGCCAAAGAGAAACCAAGCCTTCCTATGGAGATACAAAGCTTTTTATTGCTAATAATGATCAGATCTAATTCCATTTTCTTGAAACAAACAGCTTCATTATTATGACACTTCAAAACCACCATAAATTGGCAATTGAGGAATCTACAGATAAAGTACAAATATGGCAACTGTTGATTTGTGCAAATGGAATTAATGGGATTCCCAAATTCAGTCACAGTGTGATTCTTAATACATAGTTTTTATTTATGATTCTTAATGAAAGATTCAGGGAGTGATAGAAGATACCAGCACAAAATTTCACCCACTTGTTAAAGGCCTCGCTAATACGTTATTTGTTGTTAATACCTGTAAATCTCTTACCTCTTCAGCACTGGGTAATGGGAACTGCTTTCCCTCAATAAGATTTATTAAAGCCTTGGAAGACTGAAGTAAAACTCTTTCTTTGGCTCTTAGCAGGTGCTTCAGCTCCTTAAGAGATGCCAAGCCTGACTGAAAGGAGTGAACAAAAACCATGCAAAATTGAGAGGGCAAAATTACAACAGCTCTGCACACAAAGATGATACTTAATATTAGATATCCAAAATTCAAAACTATTACTCTGAAATTTACCCAAGAACTCTATTTTCCCTATTCTCAAATTAAAGTTTAAGTGCTCAGATGCATTTTGGTAAGGATATGTGAAAGGAATATACACTGTAACACATAAAAATATGGTTATATGAATAAATGAACAAGCATAGATGCAGAACATTGGAAAGTTAAAAAAAACTTTTCCTCAAACACCACTATTATTCATATATGCATTAGTTTGGAAAGCATGCACAAAACACATAACATCATGCATTTCTAACTGATAGAAAACATACAAAATATCCTTGTCATAAGAGAATCACAGGTCAATATCATACAGTAAAGATTATAAATTTATGTCAAGTTTCTTTGGAGTTATTTTGAACAACACAATATTTGTAACACACGATCCTAGTTTATATTGAGTAAAATTACAGGTATAGTATATCATTAATTCAGGATCCTCAGATTAAATCAGAAACCTGTTTACTCTGTTTACTTGATGCAACATCAAAACAAAAACATAATTACAGATTATTATGAGATAATAATCTTCCTGAGATAATAGGAAGAAAATTCATCATCTCCAGAAGATTTAGAAGTTTAATCTGTTTTTTTTTTAAACAGGAGCCATAAGAGATGTAATTTAATCGTATCTGACCACATTTGAGTAATTTCTCATTTTTAAATAAATGCAATCTTTTCTATTCCTCTCTTGAACCATGAGTGGATTTTGATTGGATTCCTTCAAGTAACTCCTGTAAGGATACTTCAAAAGATTAGAATTTGCTGAAATTAATCTTTTGCCACATTTGTTTAGTTGCTTGAATTGCCCATTTGGATAAACCGAACACTAGAATTTTCATTCTTGTGTTGTTTCACTGCCAATGTTAAATTTATAGAACAGCAATGCCCTTAGCTAACTCTAACTGGCTATCATGTGTAAATTAGGGAAGAGTCAATTAATTAATGCACCAATTAAAATAAAAAGATCTTCTAAAAAAGGCCTACCATTTTAAACATGAATGAAATTAAAAGCAACTATTTACATTATGATGTGGCTGCTTCTTCAATTGGGAAATCTGTAATTTTCGCAAGTCCCTATCAGCAGCATAATTTTCATCAATATTATTAAGTGTATTAGATTGCAACAGTAAATAATTGGAAAATATTGAAAGTAGAATTTGGAACAATCTGGTTATATATTTAGCCCTGTTAGTTGGATATTTGCAAATATTTCAGTTGACATAGCTATGACATCCCTGTCTCATACATTAACCTAAATTAAACAACCATTATCTTAAGTTTAAAATGTGGAAAAGATATCATCTGGAGTGATCTGGTAAATTAATTCTATTCAATTTTCACCATATTTTCTACATTTGCTGATCCCTTGGAATGGTTTCTCAGTTGTCAGCTACCCTTATTATTCTGCTTAAGCAGTCTCTCTTCATGAGCATTCCTCAAAAGCAATGATTCAAACATGGAACGGCATAACCAGCACTACATTAGAACATAGAACAGTACAGCACAGGTACAGACCCTTCGGCCCACAATGTTGTGCCGAACCAATTACATTAGTAATAAAATGCCCGACTAAACTAATCCCTTCTGCCTACACGATGTCCATATCCTACCATTTCCCTCACATTCACGTGCCTATCTAAGAGCTTCTTGAACGCCCCTATTGTATTTGCCTCCACCACCACCCCAGGCAGTGCATTCAGGGCACTCACCATTCTCTGTGTAAAAAACTTGGCCCGCACATCTCCCTTGAACTTACCCCCTATCACCATAAATGCATGCCCTCTGGTATTAGATATTTCAACCCTGAGGAAAAGATACTGGCTGTCTACTCTATCTATGCCTCTCATAATCTTATAAACCTTTATCAGATCTCCCCTCAGCCTCCGCCGCTCCAGAGAGAAAACACAAGCTTGTCCAACCTATCCTCATAGCACATGCACTTTAATCCAGGCAGCATCTTGGTAAATCTCTTCTGCACCCTCTCCAAAGTCTCGACATCCATCCTATAATGGGGTGACCAGAACTGAATGCAATAGATAGCCCTTGTTATGTTTTTCCAAGGTCTAACCATTGCTTTTGCAAGGTGCGAGGACTGTAACATGTGATTACATTACAAATGCCCAATGTTACATACCCTTTAATGATTGCTAAACATATGAATGCCAACCACACTTTTCACTGGATAGACTCATTATGGGGGACCCAATATTATTTTTTCTAGCAAAACTGAAAGCTAGCATTCACTGCTTCAACTCAGTGTGCCACTTAAAGGTGACATGCATCACGGTTGGTAGGGATGGTGAAATTAGCTGGAATAGAGACATGCAACAAAGAAAAACGACTGACCATGGAGTGAAGAGGTGGCGATAATCATGGTGGCAGAGGTGCAAAAGAGAATACGTCAAGTATCCAGAAGACAGGGCAGAAGTCTCACCAAATACAAGCTTAGAAAGCAGTATGAGTATGGGTCCTGCCCAGGTTATGGCAGGGTTCCGTTCCTGTGAACTGTTCGTAACCCGAACAGTTTGCAAGTCAG
Organism: Pristis pectinata; assembly: GCF_009764475.1. Lineage (NCBI taxonomy): Eukaryota > Metazoa > Chordata > Chondrichthyes > Rhinopristiformes > Pristidae > Pristis > Pristis pectinata. Next base: position 71,516,306 of record NC_067408.1, on the reverse strand, counting down.
AAATGTAACCACAAACCGAGTTCCCACATGACAGAAGATGCTTGCAGCCTCACAGCAGCTGGCAAATCCATCCTGCTGGTCTCCCAAACATTCACTTGTAGGTATGGGCTGTACATAGGTTAGGCATTTGTAAACTGGGGAGGACCTATAGATAGGTATACAGCTCAATAGCTGAAGTAAAGCCCTCATGAATTGTCAAGGGCAGTGAATGCATCTTCAAAGGCCATATTCCTACAAATTGTATAATGAGCTTCAACTCCTGTTCAAGTTGTTAAAGTTCCATTGCTCACCTACCAGAGCTCCTTATCAATCAGGAATTGTACATTACATTGAGTTTGTTCAACCCATTTTCAAGCACTTAGTACTGCTCCAAGCCTCATATTCACAACTTACATAGCCCAGCAGTTATTCAACCACGACAAACACATCACGCAAACATACTACTGGACTGGCACATTTTCCCCTCTTTGCATTAGAAAGCAGACAGTTGGAGACAGCAGGAACCTACCAGATGAGGGAGGTGCACCTGCAAGTTCTAACCTCCATGGAGGAATGTTGCTGGTTGTAATGGGAATGCCATTGTTGTGATCATGATCAGGACTGGGCCTGAATCTATTGAAGGTATCAGTATAGTTAATCTTCCTTGTAACATCTCAATTCTTTTTATTCTAGTACTGTAGCATGACAACTGAACGGCTTTCTTTCATCTCAGTACAATATAATCCTTACCCCTTTTCCCTTTCAGTTATCCAAGACATACAAATCTCCCAGACAATAGAAGACTACCAAGGGATTAACAATGAAGATTCACTATCACCTTATTTTGCATTCATAAGCTCCATTTTAAATACTAATATGTTATCTTCTAAGATATAGGTAAAAAGAGGTGGGACACAGTGCACTTTTGCAACATCGAACAGCTATGTTTCCTAATATCTCCAACGTCAGCCTAGAAACAGCCAGGTGCATGCAAGTAAGTAGCCACAGTCTCCTTCATAGCCCACTGGCAATGTGGTGCTTACTCAGCTCTGAGTTTTGAGTTATGGCTGCAGCATTTAACAAATTTCAATGGTGACTTCCTTTGTGAAGCACAGACACATAAAACATTGATCAGTGCTGTAGTTCAGTCAAGAGAATTGCTTCTGAATATCTGGAAGTGATATGGCTTCAAACTGAGAGCCCCTTTATCTTTCTTCTCTTTTCCAGTAGCTTGTCATGCTCTCTATGATCTTGCTCATTCTCTCAGTCTCGCTCAATTTCAGGAAAGCTTACCAGTGCATCATGCCTGAAAACAACCAGTTGGTGGAGAAATGCTGAAGTCAACAAAAAGTATTTCAGCACCTTCTACACCATTCCCTGCACAGTTTTGAAACAACAGTGGAAAATACTAATGTGTGTAGAGTTGTGGCAACATCCAAAAGAAATAAACCAGTAATAAATCTGTAAGTGGTTAATAAGAACACTGGTGAAAGGATCCTGTATGCTAATTAATGCAATTTCAGTTGTGCAAGAATCTCTGGCTGGAGTTTCAAAATGGAAGCAGCTGCACCAACTCAGCATTGTACTGATTAACATTATGACTGACCTGCTGTGCATGCTTTCTTTGGATGCCAACTGCATAGGAATTCAAAATCCAAGATGGTGTGCAGAAGTGTTCATGTATGCCAAGAATGGCATTTGTCGAGGATTGAATATTTTTTTTATTGATGCTAGATTAGCTCCACTTACTATGGACTGTAAATACGATGCAATTGCCATTTCTGATCATGCACCATTGACTTTATCAATTAAATTACCAGATGTATCCTTTGATGTCAGACAATGGCGATTTAATCCTTCTCTATTACAAGACTCAGATTTTGTCCAATTTATCAAAGAACAGATTTCATTTTTCTTTTTAACTAACTTTACTGAAAAAATTTCCAGTGGGATAATATAGGATACTTTTAAAGCATATATTCGTGGTCAAATTATTTCATATTCCGCTGGTTTGAAAAAACGAACTAATAATGAAATATGTTTATTGGTTGACAAGATTAAAGAAATCGATTAAAAATATTCTGATACTCCGAACCTGGAGCTTTTTAAAAAGAGAACAGAACTCCAATTACAACATAGTTTATTATTAACATCTTCAGTTGAAAATCTACTACTTAAAAACAAAAGTCAATTTTTTATACATGGTGACAAATCCGGTAAATTATTGGCCAACCAACTGAAAGCTACTTTATCTAAATGTCAGCTTAATAAAATTCGTAAATCAGATGATACCTACACGATAGATCCTGTTCAAATCAACAAATCCTTTCAAGAATTTTATTCTTCTTTATACCAATTAGAATCCCCTGAGGATCCTACATTAATGTATGAATTTTTAAGAGATCTGAAGATTCCTCAACTATCTTTAAATGAACGCTCTACATTAGATGCTCCCATTTCGGAGGAAGAAATAAAGAAAGTAATATTTTCAATGAACTCGGGTAAAGCACCCGGCCCTGACGGATATACAGCTGAATTTTTTAAATCCTTTTCTGATATTCTTGTTCCCTGGTTAGCCAAAATTTTTAAAGATGCCCTATCAGTGGGTAAACTACCACAATCTTTCTATGAAGCAACTATTTCTTTAATTCTTAAAAAGGTTAAAGATCCCACTGATTGTGCATCTTATAGACCTATTTCTTTATTAAATGGAGATTCAAGAATATTTTCCAAAATATTGGCCTTTAGACTGGAAAAGGTTCTCCCACAAATTATCTCTGAAGACCAGATAGGATTTATTCAGAATCGTTATTTACATTTTAATATCAGGAGATTAATGAATATTATATATACCCCTTCATCCCAAATTCCAGAATGTGTTGTTTCACTAGATGCTGAAAAGGCGTTTGACAGAGTCAAATGGGAATATCTATTCATTACACTTCAAAAATTTAATTTTAGCCCTAAATTTATATCTGCGATTAAAATGATTTATTATACACCTATGGCTTCAATACTTACTAATAATCAAAGATCTCCTTTGTTTAGGCTTTTTCGAGGTACTAGACAAGGTTGCCCATTAAGCCCTTTATTATTTGATATTGCTTTAGAACCCTTGGCTATTGCACTTCGGGACTCTTCAAATGTTGTGGCATTACTCGCGGACAGATGATTCATAAGATATCTCTCTACGCAGATGACCTGTTACTTCATATTTCTAATCCAGATGAATCTATCCCCGTAGTACTATCACTACTAGATCAGTTTAGTGTTTTTTCTGGCTATAGATTAAATCTTAATAAGAGCGAACTTTTTCCATTGAATATGCAAACTCCAATTTATAGCCAATTACCTTTTAGATTGGTAACTGACTATTTTATGTATTTAGGTGTTAAAATTACCAAGAAACATAAGGACTTATTTGAAGCTAATCTATTGCCTTTAATTCACCATGTTAAACAATTATTTACTAAGTGGTCTCCACTGTCGTTATCATTGGTAGGCCGAATTAATGCGATTAAGATGAATATTTTACCAACATTTTTATATTTATTTCAAGCGATTCCAACTTTTGGCCTGAAATCTTTTTTTGACACTATTGATTCTAAAATTCTTTCATATATTTGGCAGAATAAAAACCCAAGTTTAAGTAAGAAATATTTACAAAAACTAAAAAAGGATGGTGGTTTGGCCTTGCCTAACTTTAGATTATATTATTGGGCAATTAATATCAGATATTTAATTTTTTGGATACAAGATTTTGATGTAATTCAATGCCCCAAATGGGTATGCCTTGAGCACCAATCAGTTCTTGAATTTTCATTAGTTTCTATTTTAGGTGCTTCACTCCCTTTTGCACTTACCAAATTAAGTAAACATATGGCTAACCCAATTGTTAAACATACAATACGAATATGGTTTCAATTTCGTAAATTTTTTGGATTGAATAAATTTAATTTGTCAAGTCCCATTCAATCTAATTTTTTTCTTTCATCCATCCAGAGCTGACTCAGCTTTTTCCATATGGAAAAAGGGAACAGTATGTTTTCGTGATCTATTCATTGATAACTGTTTTTCATCTTTTGAACAATTGTTTAATAAATATAATTTGCCTAGATCACACTTTTTTCGATATTTGCAGATTAGAAATTTTTTAAAAACTACTATACCCTCTTTTCTGACACCTTACAAAATTGAAATTACAGAAAAAATTTTAGATAGATCTCCGGGGCCTGACGGGATTTTCCCCAGGCTGCTTCGAGAGGCGAGGGAGGAGATTGTTGAACTGCTGGTAAGGATCTTTGAGTCCTCGTTGTCCACGGGGATGGTGCCGGAGGATTGGAGGGTGGCGAATGTTGTCCCCTTGTTCAAAAAAGGTAGTAGGGATAGTCCAGGGAATTACAGACCGGTGAGTCTCACGTCTGTGGTGGGTAAGCTGTTAGAAAGGATTCTAAGGGATAGGATCTATGAACACCTAGAGAATCATGGACTGATTAGGGACAGCCAGCATGGCTTTGTGAAGGGAAGATCTTGCCTCACAAGCCTGATAAGAGTTCTTTGAGGAGGTGACGAGGAAGACTGATGAGGGTAGTGCGGTGGATGTGGTCTATATGGATTTTAGTAAGGCATTTGATAAGGTTCCTCATGGTAGGCTTCTTCAGAAGGTCAGAGGCCAAGGGATCCAGGGAAGCTTGGCTGTGTGGATTAGAAATTGGCTTGCCTGTAGAAAGCAGAGGGTTATGGTGGAGGAAGTGCCCTCGGATTGGAGGGCAGCGACTAGTGGTGTCCTGCAGGGATCGGGTCTGGGACCTCTACTTTTTGTGATATTTATAGATGACTTAGATGAGGGGGTGGAAGGCTGGGTTAGTAAGTTTGCAGACGACACTAAGATCAGCAGTGTTGTGGATAGTGTGGAGGGCTGTCAGAGCTTACAGAGGGATATTGATAGGATGCAGAGCTGGGCTGACAAGTGGCAGATGGAGTTCAATCCGGAGAAGTGTGAGGTGGTACACTTTGGAAGGACAAACTCCAGGGCAGAGTACAGGGTAAATGGCAAGGTATTTGGCAGTGTAGAGGAGCAGAGGGATCTGGGGGTTCATATTCACAGTTCACTGAAAGTTGCCTCACAGGTGGATACAGCAGTTAAGAAGGCCTATGGGATGTTGGCTTTCATAAATCGTGGGATTGAGTTTAAGAGCCGCGAAGTGATGATGCAGCTTTACAAAACTCTAGTTAGACCACACTTAGAGTACTGTGTTCAGTTCTGGTCGCCACATTATAGGAAGGATGTGAAGGCGTTGGAGAGGGTGCAGAGGAGATTTACCAGGATGCTGCCTGGATTAGAGCATATGGAATATGAGGAGAGGCTTAAGGTGCTAGGGCTTTATTCACTGGAAAGGAGGAGGATGAGAAGAGACATGATAGAGGTATATAAAATATTGAGAGGAATAGATAGAGTAGACAGTCAGCACCTCCTTCCCAGGGCACCAATGCTCAAGACAAGAGGGCATGGCTTTAAGGTTATGGGTGGGAGGTTCAGGGGAGATGTCAGGGGGAGGTTTTTCACCCAGAGAGTGGTTGGTGCATGGAATGCACTGCCTGGGGTGGTGGTGGAGGCAGATACATTGGATAGGTTCAAGAGTTTGTTGGATAGGCATATGGAGGAATGTGAGATAGAGGGATATGCGGGAGGAAAGGGTTAGATAGTGTGAGGGTGGTTTGATGGACGGCACAACATGGTGGGCCGAAGGGCCTGTTTTGTGCTGTATGGTTCTATGGTTAATCCTTATCAGAAGGGCTTGATAGCAATAATTTATGATTTAATTATGAAAATATGTCTAGAATCATTAGACAAAATTAAGAATGAATGGGAAAGTGAACTCCAGACATCTATACCTATAGAGACTTGGAAGAAAATTCTTCATTTAGTTAATACATCTTCAATGTGTGCCAGACACTCGTTGATACAGTTTAAGGTAGTCCACAGGACCCATATGTCCAAAGATAAGTTAGCTCGTTTTTATAACCATATAAATCCTATATGTGATAGATGTAAATTGAATGTGGCTTCTTTGACACATATGTTTTGGTCCTGTCCTCTTTTGGAAAAATATTGGAAAGACATTTTTAACATTATTTCAAACGTATTGAAGATTGATTTACAACCTCACCCTATCACTGCAATTTTTGGATTACCAAGGATAGAGTCTGGCCATTTATCTGCTTCTGCTAACCATATGATTGCTTTTGTTACACTAATGGCCAAACGATCCATTTTGCTTAAATGGAAGGATCCAATACCCCCTACTTACTTTTCAATAGTTTTCTCAAACTATATCATGTTTAAACTTGGAAAAAATTAGGAGTGGTACTGTCGATGCTTCGCTTAAATTTGAAGATATTTGGAGTCCATTTATTCAATATTTTCACATGATGTAGATCCCCTTTCAATAACTTTCCAACTTGGAGGAATGGAGTTGACGATATAATATTGCTCTGTTTCTACTGAGAAATTTTAGCCCAGTTTTTTTTTCTTTTTTTTGTTTGTTTTTTTTTGAAATTTTTTTTGTTTAGTTTATATTGTTTACAATTTTTCTTATTGATTTGGCGTTTTTTAAAATTTATATAATAAATCTTTTTCTTTCCTTTTATATTATATTCATTTACTAAGAGATCGTTGAATCTACAGTTTTTTTAAATATTTTATTGTTCTTTATGATTATCTAGGCTATGATTGTTATCCTGATCTCTTTGTATTACATGTATAAATATTGATGCTATATATCAATCTGTATTAATTTGAAAACTAATAAAAAGATTGAAAAAGGAAGAATGGCATTTGTAGTGACCAAAAATTGGGCTCTGCTAAGCTCCTATAACCATGGTTTATCAAGTTCCCAATGAACATCCACACACCTGCCTTTTCAAGCAACTATCACCACATAGCAAACTGGATTAGGAGGGCAAATTGATTGTTGTTGTTGTAACCTGGTAACAATAAATGGAATAGCAACAGTCCAAATGCTACTCACAACTCAGATTACTAATATAGAACAGATCAGTCATCAAACCAAGGTACTAAACCATTCACATAAAAACTGAGCCACTGGGAGAGTTACACATAAGAATTCAAAGCAAAAATATATAATAATGGAAAAAAGTAATAAAATGGCACTTCAAAGTCATTTCTAATATATGAACTATTTTATGAGATATTCCTGATATATTTGATGAAGCTATTTAAAATAAGCTTATTTTTACCCCAATAAATATTATATGCAGTTAAAGATTTGAAATTTGACTTGAAAGGCATTTGAATGAAAGCAAACAGTACAGTACTGCTAATTCAGAGGTAAATCAAAATTATTTTCACTGCCTTTGTAATGTACTTTATTATGGGCAAAAACACAAGGCAATGCTGGGTAGAGTGTGCAAATTACATTAGTCTGTGATCCTCCACTAATATATTACTGGTAAGCATTAATGTATTGCAAATGTTAACTCACCAGCTTTCTTTGTTATTTGGTACAATCCAAACAAGCATCCTGGAATACTGAAAAAATATTCAAGCACAAATATTTTACAAAATTTTTCAAACCTGCAGTCTTGCCTCCAGGGCTTGAACCGTGTGGTGGTAATTCACATGTGCTGTGTTATTAATCTGTATTCCTTTGTCTTCAGCAAGCCCAGAGTTAACCTAGATCATAAAAATATTTTTTAAAAATAGTAAAAGATTGTGAAAGTGGAAATGTTAAGTCAAAACTGCACCAGAAATACCTCATTTGCTATTTCCGTGAACCTGCTACACATGCAAATTTACTAAAAGGAGTTACTTTTCTTCATTCGGTTCTGTCTGCAATTTTATTGTGAAGACATCTACTAAGGCATTAATCTTAACCCACATCTATGCCAAATGGTGAGACAGCATTGTGCAAGAGTATTTGGTAAATTGGTAAATTGTACTGAGGTATAGTGAAAAACTTTGTTTTGTATGCCATCCATACAGATCATATCATTACAACAGTGCATTGAGGTAGTATAAGGGAAAACAATAACAGAATGCAGAATAAAGTGTTACAGACTACAGAGAACGTGCAGTGCAGGCAGACAATATGGTGCAAGACCATAATAAGATAGATTGTGAGGTCAAGAGTCCATCTTATCGTACTAGGGCACTGAATTAAGCAATCAGTATCAAAATGAAGCAATCAGGTTCTACTCTCAGACATCTAATCTTTTACTGCTGCTTTGACAATGCTCCTGCAAAAGGTATATTGTATAGGAGCTCAGGTAATATCTAAAGGTCAAGTGAAGATGAATAAATTGTTGCAGTAACATAAACTCAACAGCAAATCAGTGTGAGACCCCTAACACTGGTTGCCTTGCAGCAGATGCAGTGCAGGTGCTACTGAAAGCCCAATTACTGACATATCATTTAGAACTCTTTGTGGGACATTGAGCCAGTGGACGGCATGGTAACGCATCCAGTAGAGCTGCTACCCAACAGCTCCAGTGATCTAGAGTCAACCTTGATCTCCGGTCATGTTTTTGTGGAGTCTGCATGTTCTCCATGATCGCATAAGTGTTCCCTGTACTCTGATTTCCTCCCACATCCCAAAGATGGGCATGTTGGGTAGACTAATTGGTACAGTACATTGCTCATAGTATGTAGGTGAGTGGTAGAATCTGGGGAGGAATTGAGTGGATTGTATGGAGAAAAGGTTAAAAGTTAATGGGGACTGGATTACTCTTTGAGCCAGCCTAGACTCCATGGCTGAAACGGCCACCTTCTATGTCATAAGCAATTTTGAAAAATATGACAGATGCTTTCGTCCCATTTCCAACTTCCCTGATATACTATGTCATAATGTTCAACAACAGACCAGGTCTTAAGTCTGGCATAACTTATTAAATTCTTGAAGGAAAATAATTTTAGAAGTGTCACTCATAATAGTTTCTAATTTGGGTTGCCATCATCATGCCATGGAGTTGATATGCAAATGTACCACTTTTTGGAACACAGGCTTAGTTCCTTGAACTTCTACATTTAGAACTTTCAGAATATATTGGGGCAAGATTTGACTACGAGCAGTGAATGAATGGTCCATGGCATCACTAACAGAAATGTCCAGATTTTTATATTAACAGCATATCTGTGTTTGCTGGAACTTCTACATAAACGAATAACTTATTTTTTGCAGCATGTTGATGATAAATTGAGATTTAATCTCCTCCTCTAATAAAAAATACTGAACATCATCCAGGCATAAGGTCAAATGTCAAATCTTTAACTTGGAAATAGTGTAAGAATGAAGAGGAGGTGAAGAGAGATCGGAAGATTGAGGAAGTTTAACAGAAAATAGAAACATAATTCTAAAATAAAAGGTCATAACTTACTCTGTAGCTAAATTCGCCAAGATCAGTCAGTATAAAATCTTTCAGACAGTCTTCAATAGTGGAAGCTCCCCTAGAGAACAATAAAATTTGCTCTGTCCCTACACCTAAGAAATCATCCACCTGTAGTGACCATATGTCTTGCCAAACAGCAACAACCTACAGTAAAATAAAGATAATTAATATAAGTAAATGCCAGGTTGCTAAATCATTTTTGTGAATATTTCTTACACTTTGACTACCATACCACCCATCTTGTGCTTTAGCTTCTTTCCTCATGTGGAAATGACGACAAACAAACCTTTAATAATGCAACTGAAGACTCCTTTTGCCCAACTGCCAAAATGAAAATACAAAATCCCTCTGGGCAAGGCAAAATGACAAACACCTACTGCAAGTAGAATTTTGATCTTAGGTTTCAGTTTAATCTGTGGTGTGATTTAAGCACAACAGACTAACTTATGATTTTAAAGTACTGCTGTGTACTTAAAACAAAATGAAAGAATCGTACAGTTTATATTGTTAAAGTGAAAACATTTCATTGGAACCATGTGTAAGAAGTGTTACCCATGCCATTATTAAAATGTCATTTGAACACAGCATAATCTAAATTTTAATGCTAATAATAAAATATTAAGTTACAAATTTGTAAATTGTTTATTATTCATGTCACATTTATGAAATTAGAAATTTCAATAAAACAACAAAAACATCCTTTTTGTCATTTAGACTAAATAATTTTTTAAGAAGTAACACTATGTAGATTACAAAGCTTGGAAGAAGCAATTACCATTAAAGACCACAGGAGCACTGAGCTCCCAAGAATATTTGGCCTTTACAACAACATGGCTCCTGCCCACACATTTCCTATGAACCCATTGGATATTTCATGTAGAAATGGCTAGGATTCTATATTGTATAATGAAGACAAAAATCAAGGAATTGTTAATTTAACAGGCATCGTTTTCTCTTTAGCTTCTCCTGCATGTAAAAAAGATATCAGAATTTTTTTCCTCTAATTGGTTTCAATCAAATTAAAATCAGGAAAGAATGTGTACACATAGAAGAAATTTGACACACAGGAATGATTTATTTCCTTTGAGTTTGATAGAAATAATATTAAAGCTATTTTAAAATTGCTGTGATCTACAAAAACAGTTGAATAAGAGATGAGAAAGTGTAAAATATGGCCTATTTACATTATCTTAATTTCGTAAGATTTCTACTCGACATGATAACAAAGCAGCATTTATCCATGTCAGAAATAACATCTTGTGCCTGTAGCACTGGTAAACTACTGTGCCTCATTCTTCTCAATCTGTCTAGAGCTTAGAAGATGAACATCAGATTTCATTGCTCTACCATGACCAAGACTCCTTATTTCTGCTTTAGTAAAATTGCCCGACTCTGCCAGAAACACTAATCCTTGCCTGTTACCTCTCCCCTTGATTATTCCAATGAACATCCAAAATCCTACAGCTCATGTCGTAACTCACATTAAGTTTAATGCATCCATCGAAACTTTGTTACTTATCTTTGATGCTCAGTTATGCAAGGTGTTTATTTTAAAATCTCATCCTTGTTTTCAAATCCATCCACACCTTTCTTTTCCAAGATCTATAACCTTCTAAGTTAACAGTGGCCTCCTGAGCAACCTCATTAAAGGTAAGTTTGAAAATCCTGAAGTTAAGGCTGCCAATGACCCAACTTCTGGAATTCCCTCCCTAAAACTCACTGCTATTTTTCCCTTTAATCGCTCCTTTTGCCCCATTATCAAAGCAAAAAATGTCACTTTTTGTTTATTAATGCTTCTCTGAATCCCTTTGGCTATTTTACCACATTAATGATATAATAGATGTTGTTTTGAACAGCTTAATTCAGCAGAAACTCATGATACTTCACTTTCACACCTGTTAAAGCAATTTTAATTTCTAAAATCTTTTTGAAAAATAAAAACTTTCAATAGCAAAAGTTCTTATAGCACTTGCTTAAGCCAGTCTATAAAAGAATTGGGGTGTTGGACCTGTCAGAGACTAAAAACAAACATGGTCATTGCAATTGTACCTCCCAACTTTCCTTTGTGACAGCACAAACACTTCCACTTCTCGAAGATACAAGGAAAAGATGATTCTCTCTGCCAGTTGTGGCCATTTTTATTTCGCAGGCATCTTCAAAAGGAAGCTGGCAGACGTTCTTAGGGACACAATTTTCAAACATAACCAGTTGATTTCTGCATGTGATTGCTGTAATTGTGGTCTTTAACTGATTGTCTGTGTCATCAAAAGGGCAAATTAGTATATGTGTAACTACTGTGCTGTAAGCATTTGGGATGAAATGGTGGTTGCACAAAGTTTTCTTTTTTATGGAATACGTAATAAATTCACTACCCCAGATCTGTTTATCAGCTTTAGAAAGTGCAGCTTCATCAATTTTTGCACGTCCAGCCATTTTCCTTGCACACAGTAGAATAACATCTCCATCAGAAATCTCTCCAATCCATGTAACTGCAGTAAATGAAATTGGAATGCTTAAAATACCATTTGTTTGAAGAGATATATGTAAAACTTGATTGCCACAACTCCAGTAAACACTAGGCCCAGTCAACAGGGTCAGATTCTCTTTCATTTCATAGTCCAGTTCAAAGTCCAAATGATGCTCAATTTTATTTGAATTCTGCAGCAATAGTAAAATATATCCATATTTAGAACCTTTTTTATGCTTCTTCAGCAGGATACAAGGGAAATTCTGTCCTGTTCTTGAATCAATAGTGCAACTACAGGCAATAATTTGCGAATAGGAACTTTTTTGATTTGTGACGTATTTCCCTGCAAATTTCTTCATGAATTTCCCTGATTCTGAATCAAATACCATCCTTCTGAACTGCACCACGGCAACATTTTTCCCACTGGGATGTTTTTCCTTGGACAAAATAAAAGAGATCACCTCTCCATTTAAAGCTGTTACATTCACATTCTTTTTAATGGATTCCAGCTCCATTGTAAATATGACTTTTTTTGTTTAAAACTTAACCAGATCTTGAGTTGAAGGTGAAAATTTCATACTGCAATGACAAAAACAGGTCCTTAAATGATGGTGTTACAGCACGATTTAATTTCAAGTTCATTCTGAAATGTTTTAAATGTGTCTTGTACAACAAGCTCAGCTTTGATAGCACATCATTCTCAATACTTCTTTAGTAGAAACAACATGCATCATCACCACAAGTATGTGGTGACTTCCTTGGCGGGCAGGGAACAACACCACATTTATGACATTGGAACTGCTCTTCAATGGATGTTATGGTATTCCATCCTGGATATTGCAGACCTCAATTCAGCAGACTCAGATATGCACCATCAATATCTTAGGATCTTTTTCAGCAGGTATAGCACACCGTCTCTGAACCACGGGGAACTTCACTTCAGAGACATGAGATACAAGCAGGGTAGTCATTTTAGAACGTTATTTCCAAACTGGAAGTGACACTTCAGTACATGTACATCACCTGCAATGGATGGAGATATAACTAAATCAAACACCACCAAATGTACCGCATAATATGGTCAGCTACCTATAACAACCAACCTTCCTCCACATCCCCTAAACTTCCCTTTTTGTCCCTTTCTTTGTACCTGGTGCCCCCAGCTGCTCCCTCCTCCTATCCCTTGGCCACACACCCATCAAATCCCACTTGCTCCTTGATCCTGCACCCGGCAGATCCCACCCACACCCTATTCCTGTACCCAATGAACTCCACTAGTACCCTGACCCTGTACCCGATGACCCCCCCGCCCCCCTGATACCTGACCCTGTACCTGGTGACCCACCTGCCCCCTAAGCCTGTACCTGCCAGATCCTGCCTGCCCCAAGCCTGTACCTGGCACATCCCCCCTGCCCCGACCCTGAACCAGGCAGATCCTGGCTGCCAGGGGTCCAGTACCCAGTGATCCTGACTGCCCCTGACCTTGTACCTGGCAACTCGACTGCCCCTTGACCCTGTACCGCAGGACTGCACCTGCCTCCTGCCCCTGTACCTGCCGGATCCTTCCTGCCCCCTAACCCCGTACCCACTGACCTGCCTGCCCCCTGATCCTGTACCCAGTGATCCTGCCTGCCCCTGACCCTGTACCTGACAGATCCTGGCTGCCCCTGACCCTATATCCGGTGGATCCCAGCTGCCCCGACCCTATATCTGGTGGATCCCAGCAGCCCCTGACCCTATACCCGGTAACCCAACTGCTCCTTGCCCCTGTACCAGTGACCTGCTCACCTGACCCTGTACCCGTTGACCCATCTGCCTCCTGACCTGGTGATTCCTCCTGTACCCAGAGCTCCCTCCTGCCCCTGTACCCCCTGACCTGCCTGCCCCCTGACCCTGTACCCAGTGATCCTGCCTGCCCCTGACCCTGTACCTGGTAATCCCTCATGCCCCTTTCCCCTGCACCCTGTGACCCCGTTGTCCCTGGACCCGGTGAACCCGCCTGCCCCTGGACCCCCCCTTGCACACAGTGACCCCCCCCACTGCCCCTGGACGCCCCCCCCCACACCAAATGACCCCTGCTCCTGGAACCCCCATGACCCCCCTGCAACCGGTGAGACCCCCCTGCACCCGGTGACCGCTGCCCCTGGACCCCCCCCCCCCCCGTGACTCCCCTGCACCCGATGAACCCTGCTGCCCCGGACCCCCCTGCAGCTGGTGGACCCCCCCCCCGCACCCGATGAACCCCCCTGCCCCTAGACCTCCCCCCCTGCACCCGGTGCCCGCTCCCTCCCGCCTTTACCGGAACCCTCTCGGCCGCACGCGCCGCTCATTCAAAGCGAACGGTCGGGCTCGCGCACCCCCCCCCCCCCCATGGGGCCGGAGGAGCGAGGGGGTGGGGCGCGGGCTAAGAGACCGTCCATAAATGAAAGCGGTTACAAAATTACCTCTCCTTCCTGCTTTCGGGTAAAAGTTGGCGCGGAGACGGCGCCGTACTTTCCCGACTGGGAGCAGTGCAGGATCCGAGGTGAGAGGTCAGACCGGTCACATGACTGCAGCTGGAGCGCGCTGAGATGGCTGCCGATCGGCTGCCGGTAAGAGCGGTGTCGGGGGTCGGGGACTTGGTGGGGGGTGGTAGCGGTGGTAGCTGTTCTCTCAGTAACCGCTCTTATTACCTGTCTTTTCCAGGACAAAGAGAAGTTAGTAAACGAAACAAGGCAGCGCTTTACGAGCGAGCATTTACAAGGTATTGTGTGGGTTACTTCCACGGGGAGGACTGATGATGATCCCGAGCTCCTGTCCCAGCGGATCCCTGTGGCTCCTGCTCCCGCTCCCAAATATTTGCCGGGATGTCCCCTGCACTCGGCGCATTCGTGTTTTTATTTCCTCTTTCCCCCTCCCCCGCCTTAAATTCGTCGTAGTGTGCTTGGTGTTGCGAGATGGAGAAGGTGAGAGTTGTTTGGGTGGGTTGGGTGAGAGTTGCTTTCTCTTGGTGTAAGTGCGTAGCTGTAAGTGTCCTGGGGTTATCAGTTCACTCTGTTTTTAGCTGCCTTTCTTCAGCCGGCTATCTGGTGGCAACTGCAAAAGTATTGATATCACTTCTCTAACTGCCACTTTCCAGATGAACATGTACAAATCCACATCCTTTACAAATAAATTCCAGGGCAATTCCCCAATATGTCATCCGACTGAGTAAAATTATTAAAACTGATAGCAATAAACCAAGAAATGTTTTCTTCAATTTCTGCTAATGCCTTAGTGTGACAAGCTCGTCAGCTGTAACTTGTTTTGAAAATTTATTCACTTTTTTTATTATGACTTGAAAGATCGTTAAGCGTTTGCACATCTCTAACAATATTTAGATATGTCGATTAATATTTTGCTGTCCCAGGTATGCTGTCAGGAACCTCTATCTCTGTTTGACTGTCGTGGTGGATACTACTCCTGTATCTGTGGGTCAACTGCAAACTATATATATGAGGTTAAACTCTAGTGCTGCTGTTTGTGCTAGATTAGTGGCAGGTTGTGACCTTAGTGCCCTATTTAATCCTAAATTCATAATTTTCACAGATCCAGGTTTGACTTTTGCATTGGCATTCTGAGATGCACTTTGGGATGGTTGAGATTCAAGTAAAAATTAGTCTTTTCTCAATTGTCAATGAAGTAATGGAAGGTACGGCTGATGGTACTTCGGAGTAGTTCATCACTGCCTTGTTCTCATTTCACCAGGTCAATTTGGCTTGGCTTTATCACAGCCAACTCAGTTTCAGAGATGAGGTAAAAGTGACTGGCTGTAAATCAAAGTAGCATTAGTGTGGCATCCAGATCCCTGATGAAACTGAAATTATTGGGCTTCAAGACAAATGTCTTTGGGTGGGGTCATACTTTGCATAAAGGAAGAAACTTATAGTTGTGGGGGGGTCAATCATCTGAGCTGCAGGAATCCCTCAGGACTGTGTCCTGGACCCAAGCATCTTCAGCTGCTTTAACAATGATCTTTCTTTCTTCTTAAGATCAGAAGTGGGTAATGTATGCTGATTGCACTATGTTCCATTCTATTTGCAACTCCTTGGGAAATGAAGTAGTCCATGCCTGCGTACAGTAAAATCTGGACAACAATGGATGCGAGCTGATAAGCTGCAAGTAGCATTCTTCATTGCTAGGCAATAATGATCTCTAACACGAGAATCCAGCCCCTAATATTCAATAGTATCACCGGTGTTGAATCCTTCACTTTCAACATCCTTGGGGTCACCATTGACTAGAAAATTGCATGGATCAGCCACATAAATGCCATAGCTACAAAAGGAGTTCAGAAACTGGGTATCCTTCCGTGACTCACCACCTGACAGCCCAAAGCTTTTGCCCCCATCTACAAGGCACAAGTCAACAGTGTGATGGAATACTTTTCACTTGCCTGGATGGGTGCAGTGCAAACATCCCTCAAGAAGCTTAATGCAAGAAAAAGCAGAGTGTTTGATTGGCACCTCATCAATTGCACTAAACATTCATTTCGCTCCACTACCTCCACCACACTGTGGCTGTAGTGTGAATATGTGTACAAAATGCTCTGTAGTCACTTATCCATGCGACTTCCAACAGCACCTCCCAAATCCATGATGTCTGGCACCAAGAAGAACAGGGGCAGCAGGTGTGTATCTGCATGTTTCTCTCCTAATCACATGCCACGTAATCATAAAATCATAGAGAATTAACAACAAAAGAGGCCATTCAGCCCATCTTGTGTGTGCCAGCTAGAAAACCATCCCAACTTCCACCTTGTCCCAAACCTGTTCCATAGATACAGTTTCTCTGTATTAACCTGACTTGAAATCACCTTATCATTTCTTTGACTTTCACTAGATCATCCTTAACCTTCCAATTTTGAGGATACAAGCCAAGTTTTTGCAATGTTTAACCCTTATTTCTGTTATCAAACTATAAAGTGATTCTCCTCAGCAAGGATTTGTTCAAGGTCAGATGTGGCAAAGTTGGAGTGTTTAAATAAATAAATTATAACCTTGCAGAATACTTGCAGCAATTTAGAAAAGGTCACCTCTAAATGTAATCAGAATCACAGTTTGGCTGTGTAAATAGTTGAACTTGGAATTAAGTTTAATTTGATGACAAGATTGTGGAATTAAAACTGCATCATGTTTGGCTTGTTGGGAATGAACAATAAGGCTACAGCTTATAATGGGTGTTTAAATAATGTCATAAATCACTTCATAATTCATTAACAATAGTTAATCATTTCAGATTTAAATGAAATTGTGTTTTATATAATAGTTAAGGGCAGTCTTGTATTGAAAACTAACTTGAAAGTGTTTATCCTATAGTGATATTGATGAACATCAAGACTATGATGACTATATTTCCACAGCTTCAGTCAGAATTAGTAGACAAGTTTAACTGTAATTGACTTGGTAGCAAGTTTTTCGTAGAATGCACTTGTGTGGTTCATGGGGAACATTGGATTCTCTGTTGCTTTAAATGTCCAGTCCTTTGATGCAGACATTGGTGGTTAGGCTGGTACAGAGAGTTCTGCTATAACACGTTTTTCCATAATGTGAATTGGATATAATGCAATTGATGAATTGGGGGACGCTGTTTGCATTGTGTGGGCTGAATTGGTTATAACGCAATTTTGATCAGGAAGTAGAGAACCAATTTAGAGTTACTTTGGAAATTGACAAACAGAAAAAAGGCTGCCTTGCGAGGGGAAAAGTCTTGAGGGCAAAAAACTGGTTTACATGCAACCTCCTCGCAGTAATCACATACCATTGTCCCTTAAGATGGTTTCACTGCTAGTTTCGCTGCCAGACGCCATTGAAAATTGGCAAGTAATTGCTTCTATTGATGCTTGTGCAAGATATTTTATTAAACAGTGTAACATGGAGCTTTTAGTATTTTTAGCTTGCAGTAACAAACATAGCTATTAAAAACACCTTTTGTTTGTTTGAAAATCCTGTGGGGGAGGAAAAACTCTTTTGTGAGTCTGAAACTTTCTAGCTCCTAAGCCCCTTCTTCCCATTGACACAGTTGTTTATATAATGTCAGGTTTATTAAGAAAGCAACAATCGCATTATAGTAGAACTGCCTGTATTTATTGTTTGTACTAGTACCCCACAATTGGTGTTGCATCATCTTCACGTAGGATATGTGGTGGTTTTCGCAACTAAAAGGTGGCCAACGAATCAGAGGACAGTTAACTGGAACAAAGTCAGACTGAGTCATGACAATTTGTTTTCTTGCATTGAGGTTGATGAACATATTTTGCCAAACTTCATCAATTTATAATTATTTTTCATGAATTAGTTTCAACTGAATTCAAATTCTTTTCGCTTAAATTCTTTGGATTTATTGATCTTGGCCTCTGGTGCAATAACCTAACCACTACACTACTCTACCCCTATTGGTTATGTGATAATATAAAATTATAATGCCCACACTAAAAACATTGTATACAAGTTGATCCTGTGAGTGCAATTGCTTGACTTGTAACAGTCCAAAAAAAATCCTCAGATCTGCTGAACTGCAAATGGTGCTCAAAGGGTTCGTGAATTTGTGGAAGTTTTGAATTAATGAGCTAATTTGCCAAGGTGGGATTTGAACTTGAGCTGTTGGTATTATTCCTGCACTGCTGTACTCATGTTTCATCTCCTGCTCCCTAACTTAAATGGACAAAACCCACACTTTCTGTTGTGCTTGAACATGTGGGAGCATTGTGGACTTGATGAACTGCGTATAAGGTTAGCTGCAGTCATTGAGCCATATTGCATACTCTTGCCTTGATCTTGCTTATCATAGAGGGCCTGAAGCAACCTGGATATCATGCACTAGCCATCAAACCTCAACATACAACTTTAGTGTGTACCTTTTCTGCTCTTGGTTGTTCTGGCCATCCAAAAGAAAGTTCAATTTCTGACTTGCAGAGCTTTACAACTATTTGCAAGGCACATCAAGAGTGTAATAACATGTTCTCCCTTTGCCTCTGATTGCAACTTGAGGAACACTCAAGTTTAATTCTATGCAGGACAAAGCAGCTTGACTGCTTGGTACCTCAAGCCCCATATTAAGCATTCATTCACTAATCCATCAGGCTACTATGCTTCAGTGCACTCAGTCTACATACCAAGGTTTCTGACAGTTTATCCCCTACGTCCTTTAAGGCAGCAGCTCATGGGAACTTGCCAGTTGTGGTGTTCCCTCCTATATGTTCACCATTATGAATGGGAAATGTATTGCTGTTCTATCATTACTGCTGGGTCTATGTCCAAGACTCCCAAACAGCACCATGATCCTGACTTCATCATTTTAGATTGCAGGCGTTTTATATGATGGCTCACCAGCATCATCTTAGTGGTACTTGGAGACAGCCAATAAATACTGGTCTCGTCAGTGTTGCCCACCATCTTGTCAAGGAATAAAATAATCTGTATTGAGTATCTAAGTACTGCAAGATTGAAGCAATCGTTTTACCTGGTAAATTGCCTTGGATGGGCTGTTAGGGAGCTAGTGAAATTCGGGTAGGTGAAAATGAGACTACATATGTTGTGAGGCTAGGACTGAGAAACTGGAACCGGTCTTATAAATCCTGATTCTTGGAATATTTTGCCACAAGGAGGCAAAAAGCAATTGTACATTTTTAGGGAAGAACCTGACTCTATTTGGTGCAGAGGGTAATAATGGAAGAATTGGGGAAAATGAGCAATGGGATTTGTATTTTTATTGGTCTTACACATAGTCATTTACACCAAAGGTCAACAATTCTTATGTTGAAAATGTGTGGTTATATTTGTGATTTTTATCATTCTAATCAGTTGCTGCCATTTCTTTGCCATTGGCGTTTTACTCAATATTGTTTAATATCTGTCAAGATGGTATTTCCTGCTGCAGGAGTTGTGAAATGCCTCCATTGTGATTGCAATCTGTGTCCTGTTGGGAGTACTGTTTAACAACTATGCACGCGTTGTTTTTAAGTTGATACTTCTAACTTATTTGCTGCCACTGTTTTTTGGGAAAGATCTGTGTGGGTTTGTGAGAATGTGGTGATGTGGCAGGAGTACTTTGGCTGCACTGGTTACCTTTGTCTCCAGTGGCATATAGCTCTGCATTTGGTTTGGAGGGAGAAGTAGTTAACGAAAGCAATGTCTTTCCTTTGAGATCGGCCAATAACTGAAGTACTGAAGATGAAAGCTCAATGTGCAGGGCTTCATCTACTTTTGCACCTGGATTTTTGGGATAGTCTGATCTAATGAATAAAGAAATTGGACAGGATCACAACTTGTCAAACTAGAAAATCTTGGGATTTAGAGTTTGGAAAGCTAATTCATTTGGTTTGCTCTGCCTCACTGGGATTACCTAGTATTATGCTGGGGAATAGCCTCTTGGATTCTGTGCTACATTAGAAATGCCAAAGGATATAAAACCACTTTATTTCATTAGGGATTATAAGGTAAAAGATTGAGGCTTAAGGGAGGATGTTACCTTTTTCAATAAAACATTGAAGTGAAATATTTAACTCAGTCTTTAGTAACATTTTAAAAAGGAAAAAAATAAATGCCGCTATTGGAGACATTTTAGAAACTATTAAAAATAAATTGCAGTGTTCAGAGGTGATAATATCCCAACCATAGCTTTTCTGAGTGGCAAAGGCTTTTGGAGACACAGCTTGCTCAATGCTTTCAGAGGGCCAGTCATTGTTCTGACCACGCTGCTGGACTGTGGAATGTGAAGGGCCATTGGTTTTCACATACTGCACCTTGAACAATTAAATGCAAGCTTTGGGGTGGGGGAGGGGTGTATTATTGGTGATTTTTGTAGTGGGGAAGGACTGAACTATTAATATTTGGCTTGTAAATTTTCCTTAGCTTTTGGGGAAGCTTAGAAGCCTCATTATAATGTGCTAGTTCCTTTTCTAATAATATGCTTAGAAATGTTACTTTGCCTTTTTGTTTCATTGGAGAGAGAAATATAATCTCTCTTCCATTTTGACTTCTTTGTCTGTGGCCTTGTGAACTTTTACAACAAGGTCCAACCCAAATTTGTGCAAAAGCACCTCATCTTCCATTTTGACATGTTGCAACCTTTTGGACTTTATTAAATTCTACAAGTTCTGGCATCTGAATTGGTCACTTCTGCTGGAAGTCATCCTTCTGATATTTGGCTCAGTTTTTCTGTTTCCATTAGAACAGCTGTACCTGCTGGGCATGTCTGGCAGCCCTGCATTTTGTAATATTTTATGGTCCTTTTTTATGTATTACCCCCCTCTAACTGCCACTATTAAGCCATCTACCACTATTTAGACCTGCAGCAACCCTGGTTTCGTCCCGTTACAGATATTTCCCTTGTTCTATCAATTTCTCCCCCATCTTCTCTGCAACTCACTAGCTTTTCTCTTTCCCAGTTCTGGCAAAGCGTCTTGTATTTGAAAAGTTAACTCAGTTTCTCTTTCTGTGGATGCTGCTTGACCTGCTGAGTGTTTCCAGCATCTTCCATTTTTATTTTAACATGTTGATGTGTGACCCTTCAGTAGCAGTCAACAGAAAAGTTCAAATGTGGAGTTAAGTTTGCCAGACGGTAGTATAATTTGGCTTCATCTAAGCTTTTAAGTTTGATTAAATGCAAGTGTAAGAATAATTCATAATTTTCTTATATTTGAACCTATTTTGCTAATATTCACTTAGAAACAATAGAGAATATCTCCCTTTTGATGGTTAACTATCCACATTTGTTAAAAGACTGCTCACAAAAACTGAAGCTTGTGGAAAGGCAGTCAAATTATTGACTTGGCTAGGAAATTCATTGGAGTGGGAGCAATGATTGTCATGTTCTTGGATTGGACTGATGTGAATTGTGATGTTCTCAAAGAACATTTGTTTGGGCCTTGACTATTCATTGCTAATAGCTTAAATGTTAAAGGGAGTGTCCTTACAACCCAAAGAGCATTTGAAGCAGTGTAGATGAAACTATGAACTTACGAATATGAGGTTAAATGATTGGGCAAAGTTGTGGCAAATTGAATGTGGTGTGGACAATTTTAGCTCATCATAGAGGTCATAGAGTCATACAGCATGGAAACAGGCCCTTGGCCCAACTTGTCCATGCTGACCAAGATTCCCATCTAAGCTAGTACCATCTTGCAACTTTTTAAAAATGGTGAAGGCTGGAAGTGGTGAGAGTCTGATATTTGGGGTTTGTTTGCAAAGATTACTGAAGTAGAGAAGGATGGGTACAGAAATTAATCCAAAAGTTCCAACACAATATCAATATTCAAAACTTCTCAAATATTATCTTGCTCCTTAATGCTACTCCAACAATTTTTAATGACTTTTATATAATGGATTGTAAATGAAGCCTTTTTTAATGGGAAATTAGATTAAGCACAAGTTCCCGAGTAATCGTAAAATGTCATCAATCGCTTTTAGGTTTGGTGTCTAAAAATATTCACTTTTGTTTGAGGTCTTTGTATGGATGAAATTGCTGTTCAATGACTAAAATTCAAAGTTAAGCATCAAAATCATAGTTGCTCATTTTTATAATGTCTAATTCTTATTTGCCATGTTGTATTTACCTTATGCTACATCCTATGTCAGAACTCTGACAGTAGTGTCCAGTGTGATTTATGTGTGCTGCAGTCATGTTTGGAACCCAGATTATTTTGACAGCTACCATTTAACCTAAGTATTTTTTTTAATGCAAATAGTCCTAATTTGAAATTTGCTTTTACATGGGTAGTTACCTGTGTTTGACACTGAAGCATATGTTATCACAGATTGCAGAGGAATTTGCCAATGTAAGCAGAGGTAGAATTTGAAGAATGGATGAGTTTATAGAGATTTTGAGATTCATTTGGCAGGGACCATGACCCACAAGATTTGACCTGAAAGAAAGGCAGTGAACTTTGGCTTT
Organism: Pristis pectinata; assembly: GCF_009764475.1. NCBI lineage: Eukaryota > Metazoa > Chordata > Chondrichthyes > Rhinopristiformes > Pristidae > Pristis > Pristis pectinata. Next base: position 71,493,541 of record NC_067408.1, on the reverse strand, counting down.
AATGTTTGAGAAGACGCATTTGGTTAAAAATACAGAGCCTTATGACTTGATATCCAATTTTAATTGTGTTTAAGAAAGATTTCTTCAGATTACTGATATGATTTTCTTTTTCTGTAGATAAGGCTGAGAAATATGATTCTCGAGATGTTGAAAGACTAAAGCAAGATAATGTGTGGGTTGAGAGCTATTTGCAATGGAGACATTACAATGTGGATGATACTTTGAAAATGATTGATGAGAGTTTTCAATGGAGAAAAGAATTTTCTGTTCATGGTGAGTTGTTGGCAACACAAAAATATGATTACCTCAAATTTTCACAGCATACCTTTTAAACCAGGTTCTAAAAACACCTTTGTGTTGACATCTGTGTTTCAACCTATGACTGAAAAACTTATATAAAGACTTGCAATTCTTTTATGGCAACTCATTGAAATAATGTACATCTTGGTGGCATCTTAAAGAATTCCACTATGATCAGTTTTTATTATAGTGTGGTGATGTCTGTTCTGTACATGGTAAGTTTGCATAGTGGACAAATAATCAGTTAACTTGCTTTCAGTGACCTTTATTGGATCTGTACTTGGTGGTGTGCTGGGTAGGGAAAGCTACATGTTGCCCAATTATAGTATGTAGCGGTAAGCAAAAAGATGATGCTTAAGAAAAGTGTACATGAGAATTGTAGGGTAAAACTATAATGTATAATTGCAAAATTGTGTAGCAACTCACCGCACCGGCATCAAACCGACTCCCGACATTGCGATGTCGTCGGAGGCCCCGATCCAAGATGACGCTGGGCCCTCCTCCTTCCCCAGCATTGGGCTAGGAAAGCCCGCGCGCGGCAAGGTCAGGTGACCCGCGCGTGCCGTCATCGCGGGAACTGTAGCGTGGGAAGTTTTCGAATATTAAAGGTACACCGCGCCCCTGTCGGCATTTGACCTCTGATTTTGAAACCAGCGATTCTGTGTCTTCATTTCGTAGTGTGTAGCTAGCTACTACAATTGATTGCCTGGATTGATTTTTATCCAGCTATTGAACTTGAAGATTAAAAGTTCTTAAAATCTATTTTGGATATTGACAATTGGACATTGGTTGTCTTTTCCACAGTAACTGAAGTGAGTGTGTTGAGCTGACTTGGTGCTGCAATTTGATTTGTAGTTTTTAAAGTTTCAACAGGGTTTTTAACCAGGAATTTATTTATTAGCTAGCATAAGTGTAGTGATTTCGAATATGAATTTAAAGGAGGCATGTTCCTGTGGCCAACAAATGTTTTACAACAAACTTGGAAAAAGATGAATGTAGTAATTGCGTCAATTAAATATTACTAATCTGATCACTTTTGAAATTGCTTGACCACATATTTCTGAAGCTGGTCTTTTAATCTTCAAGTTCAGCAGCTGGATAAAATCAATCCAGGCAATCAATTTTTCAGATTATACATTATAGTTTTACCCTACAATTCTCATGTACACTTTTCTTAAGCATCATCTTGTGCTAGTTTCATTTTGTCATTTAGTAAGAAGAAGTAACTTCAGTGAATCTTTCATTTTCACAGTTCCTTAATCTATCACAGAATGAATGAAGTTATGCCACTTTTGGTATTGGAAGTGTGAAAACTAATTGCAGAATTAATAGATGATGTGCTATTAAATATTTAAACAAGTACATTAAAACTGAGTTCTTTGTCTAATATGTAATTTGCAAAAGATATGTATTTGGTATTTTAAAATCATTAAGGAATGATGAGTTCAAATTATGCTAGTTGTTTAAAAGAATATAGTTTTTTCATGTGCCTTCCTGAAGTCTGATTCAACAGGTATTGACAACCCATGTTTTATGCAAATATTTTGATGTTGTTGACATCTGAAAGCATTGCATCTCTAAATCTAAAATTGGCCTGTTAACTTCTTAAGATTAGGTGCATGCAGTTGGCCCCAGCTGAGGGTTCTTTTATTAATAGCAGGAAATACAGGCACTGGATCTCTGTAGGCATAATCTTCTTTTGGTCCATATCTGTTAACCTCTTAAATTTCAAAACCTTGTGTATTTCAGTAGAGTTCACAATGGGAATGCCTGACTGTAATTTTTTTGGCCTCCATTTTACAAGGGGTGTTAAGGCAGTTTACAGTGCCTTAATAACTGTGTATAAGAGACCAATAATTTCAGCATGGGGGTGCAAAGCTGTATGCAGTTTGTGAATCATATTCTTGAAAAGTCATTCCCAGCAATCTTCAGTTTAAGAACATGCTGACCTGTAGAGACAATGGGAATACAAATTAATTTTTATTGTATATACTTATAGATTTAAGCGAGTCCAGTCTTCCTAAATGGACCTTTGAAACTGGAGCTGTTTACCTTCATGGATATGATAAAGAAGGCAACAAAATATGTGAGTTTCAACTTGTTTGTTTGCTGTATAATTGGCAGATTAGGTGGTTAAATGAAGTTAAACACAGATCATCCATAATCTAATTGACTGGTGAAATAGGTTTGAGGAGCTACTGGTTTTGCTTTCTTTTAACTGAAAGCACAATGTTTCTGCATTCTTGGGATTACATTTCCCTCTAGAATTTTTTTTTAGTATAATTGGCTGCAATGAAGTGTCATGAGTTATTGCTTGGTTAAATAAAGCTAGTTTAAAAATGCCACATCAAACACACAGACAATCATCCATTGATATATTTGGGTATAGGCATTTGTTTTCACCATGAGGGTTTTTAAAATTGCTTATTATTTTCCCTGACCTTTCATGTTAGGAAAGACACATTTTGGAAATGTATACCATCAGTCAAAAATTGCATTGTGACAAATTAATAAGATAATATTTTAGATTTTGGCAAAATATCTAGAGGTATGACTGATGGTTTTTTTTATTTGTTTTGTTTTGCTTTCTGTTTTGCCACTCTTTACTCTGGCATGAGTCTTATTCTTGGTCTGATGAAACTGTGAGCATTCTAAAATAATATAATGACTTGCATTCATTAAAGGTTTTTGAATTTGTCCATGTGCTCTTGGGCTTTGGGCCATGTTATGAACTGTTTTCAAACAATTTACTGTTCCTATTTAAATCAGAGGATCAATTGCTCGTGTCTGAAGACCAAAAGTTTTTGATGTAGACAAATCATAAGGAGGAACCTAAGAGTATTAGAAGTGAGAGTAGGTCTTGTCCCTGTTGCACCATTCAGTAAGATCATGGTTGATCTTCTACCTCAGCACCACTTTCCTGTAGTAATGCTCATATGTCCCTGATTTTATTTCCCTCTTCTCCCAACCACCACCACCACTTCCCCCCCCCCCCCCCCCCCCAACAGATTTAAAAAATAATCTATGAATCCCGGTCTTGAATATTGTGACTGAGCCTTCACAGTCCTCTTGGGGTAGTGAAGTTCAAAGATACGCTGCTCTCTGAAGAAATTTCTTATCTCTATCCTGAATGACCAGACCTTTATTCTGAGAGGTGACCCCCCTGGTTTTGGGCATCCAGGCAAAAGAAGCATGAATTCTGCATATACAAATTTTGTTTCTTTTAATAAAGTCGCTGCTCATTCAACTAAGCTGAAGTGCACAGGCATAGTCTGCTCAATCACTCCAAGTACAACAAACCTGCTATCCTAGGAATCAATCTGATGAACCCCAGCTGGACTCTATCACAAACATATCCTTTCTTTTAGGTAGGAAGACCAGATCTATACATAGCATTTCAGATGCATTCTCACCAGGGACATATGTAATTGGAGTAAAGCATCTGTACTTTTATGCTCAAATCCTCCTGCAACAAAAAGCCAAGGCACCATTTAGTCTCTGTATTACTTGTTGAACCTGCATGTTAACCTAAATAATTTGTATACAAGGACACTTGAGTCCCTCTGAACACTGCCACCGTTTAATTCTTTGCCACTTAAAAATTCTCCATCTTTATTTTTCCCTACTAAAACAGTTCACCCAGTATTTTTCTATATTATATTCCATCTGCTATTTTCTCATCTATTTACATAATTCTTGATATCCTCTGAAGCCTCTCTTCATTGTCTTCATAGCTTGCACTGCCACCTGGCTTTGTATCATCAGCATACTTGAATATATTACACTTGATCCGCTCATCCATATCATTTGAAATAGATTGTGATCAGTTGTGGACCCAGCATGGATCCCTGCAGCACCTATGGTCACAGTCTCCCAACTCAAATGACCCACTTGCTGTTTTCGACCCATTAATCAATAATTTTCTTTAATCCCATGTGACACCTTATTGAAGTCCTTCCACAAGTCAAAATACCCTACATCAATTGGTTCACCCTTACCTTTGGTCTGCACCCTATCATAGACATTCTGTCTGTTTCTCCACTGCTTCCCTGCAACTTAAAGCATGCTTTTTTTTTATTACTACTTTATTTCTGACATTGACTTTTTCTCTCCCTGGATATTCTGCTTGACTTGCTGGAAGCATTTAGCATATTCTGTTTTGTTTCAGATTTCTAGCATCTTCAGTTTTGTTTTTGCTCCTGTGGCTTTTCTGAACAAACTAAGCAACCAAACAGATTGGGGGGGTAAAAAAAACTTATCGGCAAAGCCAAAACAAAGAAGTACAGATAATTCAATTCAACTCTATTTAATATAGAAAGCAAAACATGCATTAAGAGACATCAGAGACAAATCTTGAGCAATTACTGAAAGATGAAGGAATAAGACTTCATTTTAACAAAAAAAAATGAATTACTGTTGCATGAAAGGCTTTTTGGCAGCACTAGAAATTGTTATGCCATTAGATTAATTTATAACAGAATGCATTAACCCCAACATTTTCTGATGTGTTTAGTAGGTTAATAGCATAATTTCTCAACCTTAATGCCAAATTTCTCAATGTAATACCAATGTAGTGATTGCTTGTGAGGAGCAGGCCACATCGGACAACTGATTCTGGTTGTCTGTTTAACCATGCATGTGTGGACATCAAAAACTGAGGTTCGATTTACTTCCTATTAATGGTAAATCCTGACATCTTCAGTTATTCTGCCACAAAATCTGGGCCAGTGTCTTTCTGTTTAATTTTGTCAATTTCAGTGATGATGAAAACTGACTTCCAAGGTTCAATAGCTCAAAAGAACTTGATTCATTTCAGCTGAAATGGTATAACAACCAATGCCTATTCCAATGACCTGTTTTATGCTGACAGTCATTTCTCTGATATTATTGACCTTTCAGAAATTTCTGATAATGTTTGCATTTTTCAGTGCAAAGGCAAAAAAAAAGACTCGCTGTTGTCAATAGTTGTGGAAATTCCATAAAAGTGATCATTATTTCCAAACTAATTTAACAATGTAGTAGAGAGCAACACTTGCAATGTCTTCATTCACCTATATTATTGTCCCTAACAATTGATTAAACTTTGTTGACACATTGTTATTGCCAGTTTGGTTTAGAGTGAAACTGCACAACAAAGATACAAAGACAGCTTTGGAAAGAAAGAAGTATGTTGCCTTCTGGTTAGAACGCTATTCCAAAAGAGAACAAGGAAAACCTCTTACAGCAGTATTCGACCTGACTGAAACTGGAATAAGCAATGTAGTAAGTGCCACAACAACATTTTGTTTGACTTGCATGCAAGTTTTCTTACTAATTGCTTTTGGCTGGAGGGTGGGATACTGGTGGGGTGGGGGCTACTTCGGTTTCATCTTCCTAACTATCTATTAAATCTGTTACATCATTTTTTTTATCCACATACAATGATTTTGCTTCTATAATTTATTGCAAATTCAAAATGAATATCTAACATGGATCATAGAGTAGTATTTTGAAGTGTCACCATACTGAATTTACTTCTTCTATGTCGTAGACTGTTCACAGTGAGCAAATAAAGGCGCTTGCCCTTTTGTAGGCAGTGAGAAGATTTGCAGTGTTTATTTCCAGGGCACAATTGCAGTAACATGGTAGGCCTATTGCCTAATCTTTTAGCTGTGTATGGACATCTAGCTGAGTAGAAATCAATACTTTTACAAAGAGCAGCTCTGTTAATTTACTATGCCTGGCAATAAGCTGTCAGCCTTCACTGAGTGGTAGCACATTTTCTATAGAAAGTCATTTCCACTCTTAAAATTTAAGCGCAAAGTGTACCTCAACAGTATTGTGGGTGTGTCTGAAGAGCAGCCTTTCAGATCGGGCATTAATCTAAAGCCTCCTCTCCTTTCTCTGGTGGACGTAAGAGATCCTCATGCACTATTTGAAGAAGAGCAGGGGAGCTCTTGCAGTGTCCCAGTGAATGTTTCTGTCAGTCAATGTCACTGAAAGTTTTATCTGGTCATGGCTTAATGTTAATTGGGGGAAGTTGGTATTCACATAACAGATAAAACTTCTAAGAATGTATTATTACTACTCCCATAATTGACCTTTTGGTTCTATAAATTCAGTGTTGGCAAATTTTGTTGTTTGTAAACAAAAGAAAATTTCAGAGTGCAATCTTGCTTTCGGGGTCTTAATTACCACTACAGACTAGTTGAAGAACTAAGCCCAAAATCATTCAGAGGTCTGTGAAACCTCTTTCAATTGGATCCCTTAACTGTCAATCTGAATAATAAAGTGCACTACAGTAAAAGGGAGAAAAGTGGCCTTGCTTTCCTGTTATAAATCCCACTCTATTGCATTTCAGCATGTTTTGAGCTGGAAACTTTTTCAACTGGTATAGTTGTTAACAAAATGCTTTTAGATTCCAGGTTTTGGTTTTTAAGTAAAGAATTGGATAATTTTTTGATTTGGAAAAGCATAAGCTTAAATTCCCTCTTTTAGGAGTTGCATGTGTGGGTTTCAATATTGAATTTATTAGGAAGTAATCAGCCTGGAGAAATCACTATTTTGTTGAAGCTCTTTGCACTTCCCAGCAGTAAGCAAAATACCAAGATAAAATCATTTTGATAGAAGTCACTAATTCTGATTTTTTTTTTTGTTTAGTAGCTATTAATTATGAATCTGCTTGTTTTACAGATGTATAAACAGTTGAAAGTTTGTTGATTTCTAGGATGGGATTTTCCAAAAAAAAATGATTTCTCAAGTAACATATTTTGTTTTGATTTCTAGGATATGGACTTTGTGCGTTTTATCATCAACTGTTTTAAGATATATTATCCTAAGTACCTTTGTAAGTACTTGGTCACATTTTACCAGTTTTTTTTGCTTCAAATATTCATTATTTTTATGATTTTTCTCTTAATTGGAGGTTTTCATTTCATGGTGACGGTGGGTGGCTGGTAAGGGACCTACTATTATCAGAAGAACACGTGATAAGATGTTAAAAATAATTTGTGTACTCGTCTGAATCATTCAATCTGCTTCAGTCTTCAAACTGGCCCCTAAATGCCTCATGTAATTAGAGAATAGTGATGATGTGCCAGTGAACTTCAGCATTGATAACAAAGTTAGAAGGCTCTATATTTAGAAAAAGTGAAAGGGGAAGAGAATATCCTAGCTCAGAAGATACGATGATATCAGTCTTTTTTTGTTTAAACTAACACTGAAGCTTCTGATGCATACGTCCATTTTTGGAACTTCGTTATTTTCAGTTGGTGTCACACTGTGATCATGCAATAAGAATTATAATGCTGTTTGGGTATTACTTCAGCAAAAATGTTCTTGTTGCTCAGGAAAAGGCCACAATCTCAATAACTCATCTCACCCAGCAACGTGTTTCTATTAAAATTTGTTACAGTGTAATAAGCGGCAATGTTCAGCAGTCTCAATGGCTGAAGTGAACTGTAGTAGAGGAAATTTGGTAGGAGTTGAATGATAATTGCAATGGAATAAACTGCAATATTCAGATGAAAAGAAGAATAAGGAGATGCTTAATGATAATGGAATAATACTGACTTCCTCGAACTGAAATTCACACTGTTTGGAATTTTGCTGCCACTATTAGCTTATTGAACCAGCACTGGTGCTCATAAAAAGTTACCTAATTTGTTCTCTTTTAAAGTTTTCTTTTAATTTTCAAATATTTATCCTCTTGGGAAAAGTTGCTTGTGTATTTTATTAGATGTTATATTGTTGCACTTTTACAAAATCTGGAAGACGTCCTATATTAAAAATTCACCAATTTTTACTGCTTAGGATTTGTAGAATTTGTGCCTCTCGGTCCTGTGTTAGTAATTTTCTGTTATGACTTACTGATGAAGATAGTGCCAACTACAGATCTGAAGAAGTACAATGGGGCACAGGGTCAGCAGCCATGTGGTTAAGGTCAATTTCAGGATCCTTGAGACAACTATAATGGGAACTAATCTGGGGCAATCATCTTCTGCTGTGTGTGTGACAGTAACCTACATGTAGTGTTTCAGTGTTCACAAAAATAAAAACGTGAGTTATGCCATCAGTTGTTCAGAGGGTCTGGCAGGATTCAGATTAAAATTCCTCTTTAAAAACCTACAAGGAAAAAAAAAATCAAAATGTTTTTACTATCTTTATTATTATCATACAACTGCTCATCCATTTTCCAAATTAATGGAACTGGCAGGCAGCATCATATTGGGCTTTGTACTGACATTGTGCTTGAAAGCATGCTGTTAAAACTTTTAAAACATTAATTTAAAAGCAAGGTTTCATTACTCTTGGCAATAATTGTGATTTGTCTCTGAATCCATATCTATAATGAAGGCACAAGACATGAAATGTTTTGCTAGTACAGATCTAATTGCTGTGCATTCTTTGTTACCCATCTACATTATAGATTTAGATGCAATTGATAATGTGAAAAGCTTCTAATTAATCTGCATTAAATTAATGTTTTGACAAGCTGGAAGCAGTGTTTTAACTGTAACTGATTTGGCAGCTTAAATTAGGAAGAGTTTACAGTTAGCTCATTGATTAGATTACTCAAAGGGATTATATTGAGGTATGCTTTTAAAATTTTAATTTATTTTCTTGCAGCCAAAATGATCATATATGAAATGCCATGGATTATGAATGGTAAGAATTTTAATGCAAATTATATTATTAACTTTGTATAGATGAATGTTGATCATTGCATAAAGAGGATTCTTTTTCTGCAGCTGCCTGGAAGATTGTGAAAACATGGTTAGGACCAGATGCCTTAAGCCTGCTGAAATTTGCCAGCAAAGCTGAAGTGCAGGAGTATATAAATATTGAATATTTGCCGGCACACATGGGAGGAACTGTAAGTTGTACCACTCTGATTACAAATGCCTGTCAATATGTTGGTTATAAATTAACACTTACCCTGTTTATGTTTGATAATGAGACAATATTCTCTAGAATTTCAATGTGTAAAGGCAATTTGAGGATTTTATTTTAAAAAATCTCAGAGAATTTGATGGAGCTGTTGACTTCATCTGAAGTGGATCTGAATTATAAGGCAGCCATGTTCTTCCTAAGGTACGGTGCCCAGATTTGAGTGTATTCCAGTTGTTGTCAACTGGAGTTTAGGCTAGCATTAGTGTGACGTTCATGTCTTTATCCCTAGATCTTACATTACATTAGTCTTTTGGATTATTAAACATCATGCAAATAATGTGGGGCCTCTGAACCTCTCTGGACACCAACTGTCTCTGGCTTTTCATCATTTAAAAAAAAATGTAGCTCTGTCCTTTAGGTCTGCACATTGGTTGACTTCACATTTGCCTGCATTGCATTCCCTTTTTCAGAACCTTGCCTAGTTAATTCATCTATTACAGCAACACACAAAGGGACTTGGAGGAAATCAGTGGGTCAGGCAGCATCTATGAAGGGAAGTGTACAATCAACATCTTGGGTCAAAACCCTTCATGGACTCCAGATGCAGGATCTCGACCCTAAACGTTGACTGTCCATTTCCCTCCATAGATGCTGCCTGATCCGCTGTGTGCCTCCAGTCCCTTTTGCGTGTTGCTGCAGATTTCCAGCATCTGCAGTCTCTTGTGTGTCTCTCTAATTCATCTATTAATCTATATTTTTAATATTTTATTCTTCCAAATATATGCTTATAAGGTAGCTTAAATTTGTGTCCTACAAAATTTGAAATGTCTCTCTATGACATCATCTTAGCAGTAATAATTATAGTAAATAGTTGAAGCCCCCACACTGATCCTTATGAAGTTTAAATATCATATTCCACCATTTGGAGAACCTACCAAATATTCTTCCTCTCTGTCTTTGAATAGATGATTTTACTTTCAATGCCATAAGCTTTTGTACCTTGCAGTTTTGTTGCCTATACTGGTAACATCCATAGACGTTCCTGATCTACGATTTTGGTTACATCTTAATTCATAAAAACAAAACATTGTGAATGCTGGAAAATAAAAGCAGAAGTTGCTGAAAATACTCAGCAATCCAGAAAGTATCCATGATGTGGGAAATGTGCTACTTGACTTTTTTTTTTACCTTTTTTTTGCTCATTAATGTAACATATATTGCAAATGACCACATTTGCCACATTTTACCTAGGTTCTTTTAAACATGTGGAAATGGTTGTTTTTTCACATTTCAAAAGATTCTACTTGATGGAAATTATAGATAATTATATGGACAATCTATCCAGGTGTATCTTTTGATTTTGTCTAGACATCTTCAGAATCAGGTTTATTATCACTGACATATGTCGTGAAATTTGTTGTTTTGCAGCCACAGTATAGTGCAAGACACAAAAATTACTATAAGTTACAAAAGTAAATATTGAGAAACAGGAACAATGAGGTAGTGTTCATGGACCGTTCAGAAATGTGATGGTGGAGGGGAAGAAGCTGTTCCTAAAACTTCGAGTGTGGGTCTTCAGGCTCCTGTACCTCCTCCCTGATGGTAGTGATGTGAAGAGGGCATGTCCCAGATGCTGAGGGTCCTTAATAATGGATGCCGCCTTCTTGAGGCACCACTTCTTGAAGATGTCCTTGATGGTGGGGAGGGTTGTGCCCTTGATGAATCTAGCTGAATCAACAACCCTCTGCAGCCTCTTTTGACCCTCTGCATTGGAGCCTTCATACCAGGTGGTGATGCAACCCATCAGAATGCTCTCCACTGTACATCTGCAGAAATTTGCGAGAGTCTTTGGTGACATACCAAATCTCCTCAAACTCCTAACGAAGTAGAGCTACTGGTGTGCCTTCTTCGTGATTGCATCAATGTGTTGGCCCAAGATAGACTCTCTGAGATGTTGACGCCCAGCAACTTGAAGCTACTCATCCTTTCCACTGCTGACCCCTCAATGACGACTGGTGTGCTTTCTCCCGACTTTCCTTTCCTGAAGTCCACAATCAATTCCTTTGTCTTGCTGATATTAAGTGTGGGGTGGTTGTTGCGGCACCACTGAACCGACCGATCTGTCTCACTCCTGTACACCTCCTTGTCACCATCTGAGATTTTGGTGCATCGATTTAAAAGTTGCTGAGGGTCAATGGGACACGACAAATTTCTTTAGCCTCCTGAGGTAGTAGAGGCACTGGTGAGCTTTCTTGGCCATGACAGCTACATGGTTGGACCAGGTTGCTTAGAGGTCTCCTTTTAACCTGGCAACGTGCCTCTCAGGAATCTGAATCCTGATTGGAGATGATGCCCTTGCATAACTTCAGCTGTTCTGATCTGTTCCCTGGTCCATTCCTTAACACTACGGTTGTCCTTTCCAAAGTGTCAAACTATACCTCATAGATAGCATGTAGTACTTGGACCAGGTTCTGCTCCACCTGGTTCCGGAGTAAATTATCTGAATATTTTTCCTTTTCCACAATATAGCCAAGTGTGTCTAACTGAGCCTCAGTGATTCAAAGCAGAGTTGTTTTTAAAAGTTGTAATAATCCAGTGCTACCTCACTTTCCACCGTTTTTGAATCTCTGCACTTGAGCATTTGGTGCCAATGTCTGAGAGTTAATTTACAAATTTGGGTTTTAACAAAAAGCTGGTAATAATTAGTGCAAGCCTGCCTGCAGGGTTATTTTCAAAAAATCTGCTGAGGAAAATTTCTACAATTTAATTTTCCAGTCTGATTCACAAATGGTAAAACCTGCATGTATGATGCTGCATTATCTTGTGCTGCTTGCATTTAAGAATGTCAGATTGTTTCCCAATTTTGCACTGTGAAACTTAATAGCTGTAGGCTAAATTTGGGATTTCCCTTGAAGCTTTTTGTAGCATGAAATTCATGATCATTGTAGCTGGACCTGGGGTAACAAGCTGTCAGTGAAATCTATGAACCATGAGCCTAAGTAAACGTAGTGTGAAACAAAAACTGAAATTGCTAGAATTAAAATGCGATTTCTTAATTATTGATTTGGCAGGCGCTCTGGGTGTCATTGGCCTATTTAGTAGAAATTTGATGTCATTTGATGAGAAGCTTGTTCATGGAGTGCATTTCCTTTCCTACACCAATTGTGAGCTAGATTTTTTTTTCCAGTGATCAAATCTGGTTGGAACTTGTACATAGGGACTTTCAAAAGATGAGCACCAGAGGCTAATTTATGTTTTTTTGATTTAAGCTGCACTAAGGTTCATTGAAATTTTAATAATGGCTGACAGTATTACTGTTTACTCTTGGCAATTGATATCTGTGAATACAATGGATAAACTCACAATGACATGATTCCTACTAACTTTAGAGATTTCAACAGCAGCAACTAACCATTGGCACAATAAATAGTTCTACTTGTAATTGGAAGTCTGCCAATTGCTGTTGTGACCTTCTACCAAAGACAAATCCAGAAAACAGTTTTAGATCATCTTTCCTTTGTAAATGCTGTAGTGAACACTGCAGTAAGAATGTTGATCGAAAGGCTGTGACATTTTTGAACAATGTAGAACTCAGTAGTAATAGTAATTGAAGCAAATAACCATATCAATAAGTTTGATGATGATGTCGGGATTGGTCCTCCTTTAGCCAAGTGTAAATTCAGAGGGTGGGCTGAGTAAAGCTGATGGAAAAATTTACTGTCAATGTTGTGTTGGCAGTTAACTACTGATAGATTTTGAGGGGTAACAAGTCAGAAGGAATTGTCTAGTTCAACTGGGGGAATTTTGGAGACGGGTGGATGGGAAGGGTCTGGGGTGAGCACTCCTGCAGAAAAGGGCACTGATGTGAAGGCAGCAAAATAAAAAGCGCTCAACGTCATGTTGGGCTCCAAATCCATTAAGATGGGATGTGGGGAGATGAAGCTGGGGCCTCTGCTGAGGACTGATCTTTCGGAATCAAAGAGGGATGATCAGAAGGGAAAGTGAAGACCTGGCAGGGGGTTGGACTGGGGTGAGAAGTGGGCTTGGAGGAAAGTGAAGAGAGAGAAGGATCCAGAGGAGTATTAGAATTCAAGAACTTTTGAAGTTTGCAATCTTTGAAGTCTCAAATGGAAAAAAGTTTTTTTGTTGTTGAAGCACCAAATATAGCAAAGAATAAAGTGGACCTGCAGACCAAGATAGCTTTGAAATAGCTAATTGGTGCTGTTGCAGTGAGAGGTCAAGAATATGCATGTGTTGATGCATGGTACTAAATGTGGATCTCTGGATGTGACAAGTGATTACAGAAGCACTGGATATTTTGTACATTCATATGACATTGGGTGAATCTGAGTTGTCTGTGTGGAATTTCAGTTGGAACCCATGAGGAATAGGTTGGAGCTGGAAACTCTTATTAAGGAAAGATGTGACTGTTTTGGTCAATACTTTATCAAAGATTAGGAGAGTACAAAAACACTTGTGGGTGAACAAGATAAAGGAGATGGAAGGAAATTCTTTTGGAGAGAAGAGCAGAAGTGACAATGAATATAAACATATTTGGAGCAAAAGATTGCAGATGCTGGAAATATGGGGAAAATACAAGACTGAAAGTCAATATGCAAGACCAATGACCTTTCAAAACTGGGAAAAAGAAAACTGGATGTTTCAAAGTTGTAGAGAGAACAGAGGGTACTTGCAACGTAGTTGCTTTCATAGGTAAACTAGATAAGTACACAAGAGAGTTAGTACATGTAAGGAGTGAAAGGACACGTTGATAGACTGAAATGACGAGGGGTGTAGAAAGCTCTTGTGGAATGCAAGTGCTGATTGAATGGACAAAATGGGCAGGGTGGCCTGTTTCTGTGCTGTACATTCTGTGACATGAGAAAATGCCCAAGTTTCATTTGCTGACAATGCATATTTATTAGTTGTACAGTAATTTACAGAAAATATGGTAGAGTTGTTAAAGTCCTGTTAGTCTTGGGACAAGAGGGCTCTCCTATCTCTATCTTTTTATCATGTCATTTAGGATTGTATGTGGTAGGATTGAAGAGCTCTGATTTTACAACAATGGATCAATAATATTCAGGTATGGGCTGATAAGTGGCAATTAACATTTCATGCCATAAGTGCCAGGCATTGACCATCTCCCACGACTGAGTTTAATGACCAACTCTTGATATTCAATGGTGTTATGATCACCGATTTGCCTCACCGTCAATATCCTGGGTGTTGCCATTAACCAGAAATTCATCTGGTTCAAACGTCTAAATACCATGGCTACAAGAGCATGTCAGACTCTGGTATTCAATGGTGATTGTCTTGCCTTCCGACACTGCCCCCCTGCCCCCCTGCCCCCCCCCCCCCCCCCCCATAAAAAAAGACCTTTCCACTATCTGCAAGGTAGAAGAAGAATGTGACGGGACACAGTCCACATGCCTGGATAAATGCTCAAAAATATCTATGACAAAGCAGCCTGTTTAATTGACACCAAGAATCGCCCCAAACATTCATCCCCTCCACTATTGGCTGTAGTTTGTACTTCTTTTCAAAAAAAAATATACACTATTGTTACTTGTCCAGGTTACTCTGACAGCACCTCCCAAGCTGTGACCTCTACTGCCAAGAAGAACAAGGGTAGCAGATGAATGGGAATACCATGTCCTACAGGTTCTCCCCCAATGCATATGCAATCCTGCTTTGGAAATGTATCCTTCAATGCTATGTCTGCATCCTGGAACTTTTTTTTATTTTCCCCCTGTATTAACTGCATTAACATCCTTCCTCAAAAATGAGACCAGAGCAGTACATGGTACTCTAGATGTGCTCTCACTATTGTCCTGTATAACTGAAATATAATCTCTGTACTTTTGTATTCAGTTCCCATTTGTAATAAACAAAAGTATGCTGGTGACTTCCCTAATTGCATTGCATTCTGGTGTTCTATGAATGATGCACTAGGACACCCAGGTCTGTCTGCAGGCATGAGACTGCAGATGCTAGAATCTGGAGCAAAAAACAAACTGCTGACGGAACTCGGGTCAAACAGCAGCTGTGGAAGGAAAGGAATTGTTGATGTTTTGGGTCGAGAATCTGCATCAGGACTGAGTGGAGAGGGAAGGTAGCCAATATGAAGAGGAAAAGGGAAGGTGTGAGAGGGGCTGGAAGGTGAGAGGTGGACTGAGGGTGAAGGATGATGGATTCTGCCTTCCTCTATTTTTGAATAAAGAAGTTACATTTGCTTTTCTCTAATCAAATAGAACCTTTCCCAAATCAAGAGGATTTTGGAATATTATAACCACCATATCATCCCTCTCGCTATCCGCATCTAAGACTCTAGCATGAAGGCCATCAGGACCAAGAGTCTTGTCTGCCCCAGATACAAAAATATGCTTGGTACCACTGCCCTGGTGACTTTAATTTTCCCTGAATTCTCTTTCCCTTCCATTTCCCAATTTACTGGTATTTCTCCAATGTTACTTGTATCCTCTGTGTGAAGACTGGTGTGAAGACTGTTGCAAAGTACCTATTTAAATTCATTTGCCGTATCCTGGTTTTCCATTATTAATTCCCCAAACTGGATTTCTATAGGACCAATTCTCATTTTGCTAACTTTCTTTAAATAGCCATAAATTTTATTTGTACTACTGGCTAGCTTTATCTTTTTTTTTTCCCTTTCTTATGAAATTTTTAGTCATTTCTGATTTTATTATATGCTGTCCAATCTTCTAACCTACCTTGAATCTTTCTATGGTTGCATATCTTCTTCAAGTTTGATGTTATTTTTAACCTGTTATCCATGGATGGTAAGTCTTCTCCTTGGATTTTTTCTTTCTCATTGGAATGTAACTATTTTGAAACATCCTGGAGTATAAATTACTCTTGTCCCTCAAAATGAATACAAATGCAATCGTATTATGATAGCTGCTACCTTGGGGTGCCTTCACAATGAGATTATTAATTAATCCCATCTCATTGCACAATAACAGGTCTAGTATAGGTTGCCCTCAGGTTAGTTCCAGAACATGTTTTAAGAAATTGTTTTCAGAACAATTTATGAACTTTTGTCAAGGCCACCTTTGCCCATTTTTCCCTGCAATCTGTATGTAAAGTTCCCCGTGATTATCATCGTTCCCATTATTTTTTTCCTCACTGCTGTACAATGTTGTTGCTATAACCAACTCTGATCATTGCTCCCACAAGTGATTTCTTGCCTTTATTACTGCCCATCTTGACCTGAACTGCTATTGTGCACTAATATTTCCAATTTTGTATTCAAACTTTTGTGTGATATGGCTAATTAAGGTTAAGAACATTCTTGATGGAAAAAAGTTTCAATCATACGTGGCTCTAAACGCACATCTCTTGCCAATTATTCTGTGATATTATGGCTATAATAAAATTCCAATTTTTTTTTTTGTTGGTGTTCAATCTCACAGTAGGACATTGCTCTTCCTTTTGGTACCTACAGTGTACCTTTTTTCTTTGTACAATTGTTTCCGTGTAGCTTAACTTAAGATACCAAAGTGGAATATAAAGGAAAAGAGATGCATGTACGGATATTAGTTTAATGCCTCATTTGAAAGTTACTTTTGTGATAATGGGGCAATCATCGGTAGTCCCCTGAAGTGTTATCTGAATAATGTACAAGTCTTTGAGGAATGGTGAGGACAGGTTAATGGGCAGAAAACAGTACAAATAATTTTTAGATTAGGAGGGTGTGATCAGTTGGGCCATGTTGTTCACTATTTATATTAGTGGTTTGGGTGAGGGGATCAAATGTGATATATCCAGGTTTACCAAATTTCTAAAACTGAGTGGTATTGCAGGCTGTGAAGAGGATACAAGGAGGCTTCAGGAGATGTGGATGAGGACCTGGCAGATGGAATGTAGTGTGGGGAAATGTGTCCCCATCCAATGTGGATTACAACGGATTGAAAGATGTTGGTGTTCAGAGGGACTTGGGTGCCCTTGTAGACAAATCATGCAATTACAGCAAGCAATTTGGAAATGGAGTGCTGGCCATTATTACAAAATGATTTGAATACAAAAGTAGAAATGTGTCCTCCAATTATATAGGCCCCTGGCACGACCACACCTGGAACATTGTGCACAGGTTTGTTTTCCCTACCCAAGTAGGATACATTTACGATCTTCTATCATCTCTTAAGATCCCAGAAATCAATCTGTGAAACCTTCACTGGACTTCCTCTGCAGTGAAGGTTCAGCTGATTGATTTTCGGGATCTTAACTTTGTCATATGAGGAGAGATTAAACAGACTGGCCTTGTACTCCACAGAGTTAGAGTAAGAGGTGATCTCACTGTAATGCACAAAGTCCTTAATGGGCTTGACACAGTAGATGCAGGGTGCTGCTTTCTCTGGCTGGGGTGTCCAAAACCAGAGGTTAGAGTCTCAGAACAAGGGGCCAACCATTTAGTACTGAGATGAGAAATTTCTTCATCCAGAGGGGGTGAATGGTTGCATCTCTCTACTCAGAGGGTTGTGGAGGTTCAGAGTATATTTGAGTCAGAGATTGGTAGATATTTGGGGAATCAAAAGATGTGTGGTGAAGAAAGTGATGCTGAACAGGCACAAGGGACTGGCTGGCCTAGTTCTCCTAGCTGTGTCATGGTGATGAAACTGACCACCTCCTGACTTGCAGGAAGAGACGACCACTGAGCTAAAATTGACATGTATACCATGGTTCTCCATGACAATGCCCTGATTTGATTAGTGCTTTCATCATCACTTGTTAGCAGGACCTTTCTTGATTAAATTTTATATTCCTTAGCTGCCTAATTAAGATTATGATTGTACTCAGTGACTTTAAATTTAGGAAAGTGGAATGAGTAATTAAATATTTAAGTATCTTTTATTTGCCGTAGTTATTCTTGCTGGCTGTACATTTAATGTTTCTGCAGTGGTGATGAGACCTTGGTTATGCTTTTCCTGGAATTTTGTACACCATCAATCTGCAATTTTGTAGATGGCAGTGTGGGTAGTGAAAACTTTGCTGCAGTAGAAATTACTGCAAAATATTCTAATTTTTTAACAAGGTTGTATATTTTTGTCCCTTTTTTGGATTGTGTGATTCTTGTCTCCTCATGCTCAAATGATTGTTAAATCAATTTTTGTTAGATAGTTTGATCAGACTGAAAGGAAAAGTGCAATAAATTTTATTCCAACAATATCTACTACATTAATATTTCTTGGATAAAGCAGATTTTTTTTAAAAAAGTGCATCTGAAAAGATGTATATTTCCAGCATTTTCTGCTTTTACTTCAGAATTGTTTCAGGTATGACAATTTCAGTTTGACTGATCCATCTTTTCTCCTTTCAAATGGTAAGAAGCGGTATGTTTCCCATCTCCTTCAGAGTTTTGTTTTATTTCTTGCTGCATTCCCTCTCAGCCTGCCTTGGTGAGATTTATAGTGCTCATGGACCTGATGTATGACCTTGCCTCTGAGCTGCCGCTGGCAGTACCTGCCAATACTTTTGGATGTTGCACTTCCTTGAGGCATCTGTTAGTTCCATAAAACTTGTTAGTTATTCTCTCTTGCCAAAACTACCACTGCTCATAGAGCACTACAGCAGTGAAACAGGCCCTTCGGCCCATCTAGTCCATGCTGGCCTGGTTTTCTGCCTAGTCCCACCTATCTGCACCCGGACCAGAGCCCTCAATACATCTCGCATTCACGTAACTATCCAAACTTCTCTTACATGTTACAATTGAACCTGCATCCACCACTTCTGCTGACAGCTCATTCCACACTTGCACCACCCTCTGAGTGAAGTAGTTCCCCCTCAGATTCCCCTTAAATATTTCACCTGTCACCCTGACCCTATGTGCTCCTAGTTCTAGTCTCATCCAATCTGAGGGGAAAAAGCCTGCATGCATTCACCCAATCTATATCCCTCATAATTTTGTATACTTCTGTAAGACCTCTCTTCATTCTCCTGCGCTTCAGGGAATGAAGTCCTAACCTATACCTGTAACTCAGGTCCTCAAGTCCCAGCAATGTCCATGTAAATTTTCTCTGCACTCTTTCAAGCTTAGTGATATCTTTCCTGTAGGTAGATGACCAGAACTGCACACAATACTCCAAAATCAGCCTCACCAATGTCTTGTACAATTTCAACATAACATCCCAACTCCTGTACTCAATGCCCTGATTTATGAAGGTCAATGTGCCAAAAGATAGCTCTTTATGACCCTATCTACTTGCGATGCCACTTTCAAGGAATTATGGATCTATATTTCCAGGTCCGTTTGTTCTACTGCGCACCCCAGTGCCCTACCATTCACTGTACAAGTCTTACCTTGGTTTATCCTCCCAAAGTGCATCACCTCACACTTGTCTGCATTAAATTCCATCTGCCATTTTTCAGCCCATTTTCCCAGCTTGTCCAGATCACTTTGCAAGCTTTAACAGCTTTCCTCGCAGTCCACTACACCCCTAATCTTGGTGTCATCTGCAAATTTGCTGATCCAGTTTACCACATTATCATCTAAATAATTTAATATAGATAATTAACAACAACAGACCCAGCACCGCTCCCTGCAGTATTCTACTAGTCACAGGCCTCCAATCAGAGAGACAACCATCTACCACTCTTTGGCTTCTCCCGCTAAGCCGGCATTGAATCCAGTTGACGACTTCATCCTGAATGCCAAGTGACTTAACCTTCTGGAACAGCCTCCCATGTGGGTCTTCGTCAAAGGCCTTGCTAAAGTCCATGTAGACAACGTCAACTGCCTTCCCTTTATCAACCTTCC
Organism: Pristis pectinata; assembly: GCF_009764475.1. NCBI lineage: Eukaryota > Metazoa > Chordata > Chondrichthyes > Rhinopristiformes > Pristidae > Pristis > Pristis pectinata. The sequence continues at coordinate 71,473,593 of NC_067408.1, read as the reverse complement.
TAGTAACCTAGAAAAACTCTTATTACATTGGTTAGACATGACTTGCCACACACATACAGCCATGTTAACTATCCCTAATCAGGCCCCGTCTATCCAAATACTTGTATTCTGTCCAGCCATGTTGACTATCCCTAATCAGGCCCTGTCTATCCAAATACTTGTATTCTGTCCCTCAGAATACCTTCCAATAATTTACCCACAACTGACATCAGGCTCACCAGCCTATAATTTCCTGGCTTATTTTTAGAGCCTTTCTTAAACAATGGAACAACATTAGCTATCCTTCAGTCCTCTGGCACCTTGTCCGTGGCTAAAGGCATTTTAAATATCTCTGCCAGAGCCCCTGCAATTTCTGCACTAGCCTCCCACAAGGTCCGAGGGAACACCTTGTTAGGCCCTGGGGATTTATCCACCCTAATTCGCCTCAAGACTACGAGCACCTCCTGTTCCATATTCCGGATACGGTCCATGACCTCACTATTCTTTATTCTTCAATTCTATAAACTCTGTGTCTGTCTCCCAAGTAAACACATATGCAAAAATTCAATTTAAAATCTCCCCCCTCTCTTTCGGGTCCATGCATAGATGACCATGCTGATCTTCAAGAGGACCAATTTTGTCCCTTGCTATCCTTTTGTTCTTAATATAGCTGTAGAAACCCTTTGGATTCTCTTTAGTCTTGTCTGCCAGAGCAACCTCATGTCCTCTTTTAGCCCTCCTGGTTTCTGTCAAGTGTTCTTTTGCATTTCTTGTACTCCTCAAGCGCCTCATTTGATTCGAACTACCTATTCCTGATATCCACCTCCTTTTTCTTTACCAGAGCCTCAATATCCCTCGATAACCAAGGTTCCCTAAACCTGTTAGCCTTGCCTTTGATCTTTACAGGAACATAGAGATTCTGTGTACTTAATATTTCACCCTTGAAGGTCTTCCACTTATCAATCATCTCTTTGCCAGAAAACGACCTATCCCAATCCACTCCTGCCAGAACCCTTCTGATGCCATTAAAATTGGCCTTCCTCTAGTTTAGAATCTTAACCCTAGGTCCAGTCCTATCGTTTTCCATAATTATCTTGAAACTAATGGAATTATGATCACTAGATCCAAAGTGTTCCCCTACACTCCCTTCTGTTACCTGCCCTGTCTCATTCCCTAAGAGGAGATCCAGTATCACATTCTCTCTAGTTGGGACCTCTACATATTGATTAAGGAAACTTTCCTGAACACATTTGACAAACTTGATCCCATCCAGCCCTTTTATAGTATGGGAGTCCCAGTCAATATGTGGTAAGTTTAAAATTACCTACTATCACAGCTTTATTTCCTGCAACTGTCTGCTATCTGTCTACAAATTTGCTCCTCTAAATCCTGCTGACTATTAGGTCTCTAATATAGTCCCATTAATGTGGTCATCCCTTTTGTTTTACTCCTCAGCTCCACCCAAATTGCCTCGATGGTCGAGCCCTCCTGTATGTCCTCTCGGAGCACTGCTGTGACATTTTCCCTGATGAGTAATGCCACTCCTCCCCCTTTAATACCTTCCCCTTTATCATCTCCAAAACAACAGAACCCCAGAGCATTAAGCTGCCAGTCCTGCACCACCTGCAACCAGTCTCATAAATGGCTACAACATCATAATTCCACACTCTAAGTTCATCTGCCTTACCTACAATACTCCTTGCGTTGAAATAGATGCAACTCAGAACATTAGTCCCACCACGCTCAACCTTTCAGTTTCCATCTTTGCTTGTAGTCTTAACATGTACTTTTCCAACAGCTGCTCCACTTGCTGTCCTGCCACTCTGGTTCACACCCCCCCCCCCCCCCCCCCCCCACAACTCTAATTTAAACCTCCCCACCCCCAAGCCGCACTAGCAAACCTTCCTGCAAGGATATTGGTTCCCCCTCCAGTTCGGGTCCAAACTGCCCCGTTTGTACAAATCCCACCAGCCCTGAAAGAGATCTAAAATGATCTAAAAATCTGAAGCCCTCCCTCCTGCACCATCTGCGGAGCCATGTGTTAAGCTGCACTGTCTTCCTATTTCTTGCCTCAGTAGCACGTAGCAATCCTGAGATCACCACCCTGGAGGTCCTGTCTTTTAACTTGACACCTGACTCCCCGAATTCACTTTGCAAGACCTCGTCACTTTTCCTGCTTATGTCATTGGTATTAACATGTACCGTGACCTCTGGTTCATAGGAATGTCATGTAACCATTCCTCTTTTAGGATCCTTTTAAATACAGCTACCCACCATTGCCAGATCATGATTTTTAAGGGTGTAACTTCTGAAACTTTTGCATCTAACTGATAAATGAATTTGTTTTCTATCCACATATTTTAACCTGGAAGTTGAACCATAAAAACATTCTCCAGGGCCTTGATTCTTTATTGCAATATGTATTACTATTGTAAGTGGGTTTATGCAGAAATACAATTTTCTTTGAGTGCTTAATTCACAGGGAAGGTGCTTTCTTTTATCAAAATTATTTCCCGTGCAACAGGCTGTTTAGTGATATAGCAGGTAGTGCTGCTGTCTCTTAGCTCCAGCGACCCAGGTTTGATCCTAACCTCTGGTTCTTTCTATGTGACACCTGCACATCTTCTTGTGTCCACATGAGTTTCCACCATGCGCTCACGTTTCCTCTTGCTTCCCAAAGGTGTGCCGGTTGTTGGGTTAACTGGCTGCTGTAAATCACCCATAGTTTAGTAGGGCAGCAGATGAATTGGAGATGGGCTTCTTACAGTATAGATTACAGGGAAATTAGTGAGAGGAATGGTATTGATAGAATTGCTCAGACTTGGAATACATTCAATGGACAAATGGTGTGTCCAAAAGATGTGATGTATGAGTAGGTGCATTTTGATTGTTTTCATCTAAAACTCTATCTTAATGTAACCATTCCTCTTTTAGGATCCTTTTAAATATAGCTACCCACCATTGCCAGATGATGATTTTCAAACACCAATATGTGAAAATGGCCCAATCCCTGGTGAAGATGAACTGGATGATAAAGAAAAAGGAGACGGAGATTGCAAAGACACTGTTGATACCAACCACAATGAAGAGTCTTTGCAGAAACCTAAAAAGGTAGGATTTTACATAAGTTGTCTCATTAAACCAGATAACTTAAAATCTGCAGTGATCATTGAGTTTTCAGGACTTGAGTTCTTTTTCCTAAAAATCTTAAACATTTTGTTTTATTGCATCATTTTGTACATTTTTGCCATGCATGTCATTGGCTTAATGTATTGATAACAGGTTACAGCTAGATGGTTAGGAAACCTAGTTGAAAACAAGTACAAACATGGGGAGAAATGGGTAGATAAAGGTCATCGGCACTCAGCAGCATTGGATTGTGGAACCTCAGTCTCCACAAATTATTATACTTGCACATCATTGATCTATTAATTTTACAAGATATCTTTATTAGTCACATGTACGTCGAAACACAGTGAAATACATCTTTTTGCATAGTGTTCTGGGGGCAGCCCGCAAGTGTTGCCACATGTCCGGCACCAACATAGCATGCCCACAACTTCCTAACCTGTATGTCTTTGGAATGTGGGAGGAAAGCAGAGCACCCGAAGGAAAATCATGCAGACACAGGGAGAACGTACGAACTCCTTACAGGCAGTGGCTGGATTTGAACCTGGGTCACTGGCGCTGTAAAGCATTACACTAACTTATAGGTTACCATGTATACTTTTGTTTTTCTGAGTCTTTTTACATATCTTTCTCCATTTTCTTAATCTTCCTGGACCATGTCATTTGGTGTTCATCACCCAGCAGAACTGCTAGGAATTGCATAAGATCAGCCTATAGACGCTGTATCCACCCCTTTTCAAACTCTTGACCTACGTATCCACGTTCCTGAAGACTTCAAAAGATTGTCTATGTTCTTACAAAATCCACACTGTTGCAGACCAGTGCACAATACTGCATTTTCATTAATAATTAATTTTCATGATATGCTATAGGGTAATGATGCTACAAAGCCAATAGAAATCCTGTGTGCAATCAGTTACTCAGCTCGGACCAGCTGGGCAATACCTGCCTGCTCTTGTGCTCGGTAGTTCTATGACACCAACTAATGTATTTGCAATATATATGCTTTTAAAACTGCCCTTGAGTGTCTTTCTATGCATTACTTTAATAAGAAATATATTTAATATTAGAAATAAGGCAGTTATACATTACAAATGAAGTACCTCAAGGATGACTTTCTTTCCAGTTATATAATCTGAGTACATAAGCTTGTAATGTTGCATACTTTAACATTCCCAAAACAATCAGCATGTATGGATATCGCTGATGTTAATAGCTGCAGATGTCGTATTCTTTTCACTAAGGGTACCTTCCCTCTTTGGATTTCACTTTAAAATCCAGAATTCTGCATGTCTATTTGTTTGTTTTCATATGGAAATAGAGCAGAATTGAACATGATAAATAACATTCTCTTCAGTTAAGGATTTTTTTTTGTGTATATATATATATGTGCAGGTTTCCTTTGACAATGAGCGGCCAGATTTCAAGACTAAATCAGTTAAGAAACCACAAACAATGTTTAGAGGATCATTGCTGCATATAAGGTATATTGGTTACATTCACAGATCACTTGTCACGGTACTTTATATTAAATTAAGTAGCGTGCAATCAAGGCAATAATTTATAGTAATTAGATCATTATAACTGTCTTTCAATTACTTGATTAATTGTATTTCTGCTTTGAATTTGGTTGTGTCAGTGGTTTAATATCAATTGAGTATCTGCATCCTTAACTGCTTATGTTTAAGTACCATTCAAAACTTAATTAAGAAAGGAAAATGTCAGAGAAAATGATGCAGTCTGTAATTATAAGCAGTGACCAAAAAGCACTGAGGAAGGGATGGTTTGATGATTTTTTTTAACAGTAGGGAGGATGTCCTTTGGGTGTGGAGCAGGGAGATAATATGGTTTGTTGGAAATATAAAGTGATGCAAGAACATAAGGGCATAAGAAATAGAAGCAGTGGTAGGTCATTTGGTCTCTCGTGACTGCTCTGCCATTGAATCAAATCATGACTTATCTTTTACCCCAATCCTATTTCCCTGCACTAGGTCCCCATCCCTTGATTTCTTTAAAATATAAATTTGTTCAATCTGTCTTGAATATATTCTGCTTACATAACCCTTTTGCCTATTTAAAAAAAAATCCAGGAATTCCCCTGAATAGGTGAACTACTGCTTTGAGACTGACCCTGGTTATATACACAAGGCATAGAAAACATCATTCCCACATACAACCTGTTAACTTACAAAATTTTTAAGGGCTTTTGATGAGACTTCTCATTCTTCTAAACAAGTCCCAATCTGTTTAATCTCTTATTATTATTTTCTGTTACCACTTCTATAATAGTAGATTTTAGCACATTCCCTACCACGCATGTCATGCTGATTGGTTCATTATGCCCTGCTTTCTTCAATAGTAGAGTTGTGTTTGCTATCTTCTAATCTGTGGGAACCATCATAGAACCTAAGGAATCTTGTAAAATTACACACAGTATATCCACGGTCTCTAAAATTACTGCCTTCAAAATCCTAGAATTCATGTCCTGATGATTTATTGTGATTCTTCCCATTAACTTCTCTAAAACTGCTATTTCACTGAAGCTAACTTCTCGAGTGCTTGATTTACTCTAGACCTGCAGTTCTCCACTGTTTCCAGGAAGTTATCTGTGTCTTTGAAGACAGACGCAAAATACTTGTTTAATTTCTCTGCTATTTCCCAATTCCCTAGTATAATTTCTCCTCCTGCTCTCTAAAGGGATCTAAACTAACTTCTGATCTTTTTCTACTGTATAGAAGCACTTGCAATTTGCTTTTTGTTTTTTGCTTGCTTCTCTCATATTCTACTTTCCTTTCCCTTTTTCAATGCATTGGTCTTCCTTTGCTGAAGACTAAAATGTTCTCATTTCCTCAAATTTACTGCTTTTTTTTAACTATGTAATAGTCACACAACACTGAAATGCCCCCTTTGGCTCACAGAGTCAATGCTGACTACCAAGCACCTTATTACACTAATATTTTATTCTCCCCATGCTCCCATCAATTAACCCTCCTTTCCTTTCCCTTTCCTCCTTTCTACCCCCACCCGCTCCACCCAGATTCTGCATTTCACCTAAGCTGGGACAACTTAGTGGCCAACTTACGTACCAATCCACACATCTTTGGGACCCATGCAGTCACGTGGCTTTTTTTTCTTTGGTGTAATGTGACCTTTAAGTTGATAGCCACTGCTGCCATTTCTGTGCTATTTCCCCCCCCCCCATATCTTTTACGTTTTGAATTATGTTTAGATGGCACTTTTCCTGTTTCTTAGCTTCATTCAAACTGATTATACTACTTAATTTTTTGAGCTAAGAAATTCCTCTTTCCTGCCTTTTATCTCATCCTTTGTTATCGAAGCTGCTGTGATTCCTTTTCCATTTTTGCATCTTTTTTCTAGAATAGGAATAGGCCATTTAACCTCTCCCCTGCTCCACCATTCAGAGGTCATGGCAGAGATATGAAATGCTGCTGTTACTAGAAGTCTAAACTAAAGGAGAATACTAAAATTACCCAGCAGGTTGTGCAACATCTGTGGAGAAAGAAAAGTGGAGTTAATGTTACAGGGTACGCAATAGACATTGCCATTTTTATGAATGTTATGTGCATTCAGATAAAGAGCCTTCAATGGTTTTATTTTTGGTACCTTTTTTGCTCCTCTAACTTGACTTGGAGGTGTACTCCTATGCTTGTGTGTACTGTCCCATCCTAACAAATTCCTGTTATCTTTTTGCTGTCCTGCATCATTGCTTCATCCTTTCTCTTTATCACTCTGAATTTGTATCTGTTGGAATTCAGAGCTCGGCAATTAAACAAGTTAGAGGGTGAATTCTGTTTGAGGTCAGGACTTTACGGTGGTCACACCAACTATTGCTGTCATGGGCAGTTACATCTGCAACAGAGATTAGTGAGATGAGGTTTTTCCTTCATATTGTTCTCTCATGGTGTTTTGGGTGGCAGTTACATCCTTAAGGTCTTGGCCAAGTTATATTGATGATGAACATCAGATCTCTACAACTGAAAGTACGTTCTGTCCTTTTTGCTACTCTCACGTGTTTTCAAAACTTGCTTTCAAGGTTGAGCAATGCAGGTTCATCAGCTGAGAGAGAGCAATGGGTTGTAATCAGAATGTTTCTTTATGCATGTTTGACATAATGCGATGAGCCTTCAATCAATCAATATCGAAGATTCCCAGTGCAATCCCAACTCACCTGTACAAATGTGCTGCCACCTCCAGGTAGGGCAAAAGGTCTTGAAGTCTGAAATATGATTCCCTTAGCACATCTCAAGGTATTTAACTTATAACCACATTTTCTGTGGATCTGGAGTCACACAGGTTGGACAGGATAAGGGTGGCACACATTTCCTTTCCAAAAGTTCATTTCCTGATAAATAGTTTTGTGCTCAACGTTACAAATGTTGGCTCATGTAACCAATTTTTTGTGTCCACACAACTTATGTATTTTCTTTTCAACAAATCATGTGTTAAATAGTTCTTTTTATTTGATAAACAGTCCTGCTGAAGATATTCATTTTGGCTCTAAAGAAAGTGGAGAAACAAAATGTTTGATAGTTCTGACCAATGTGACAAAGAACCCTGTTGCTTTTAAGGTAAGTTCTTTAGTAACTGTTCAGTTTGCAATCGTGGAATAATGAATTGTACAGTTATGGAAGTTAGCAGTAATTAGAGCAAAGGTTCTTGTATTATTTCAGAAGAAATATGAATTTGGTTTATGTTCTTTTTCTATAGTCCTTCCATGATTAATAATTCTGGTAATTGCTAGAAACTTCAATGTTTTTTTACCTCCTAAAGTATTGAATGTTCTTTTTAATATTCTTTAAATTGTTTTTAGATAGGATTGTGATATCTATTATGATTTCCAAAATGGATCAAAACGGGTAATATTTGAAATCCTCTTTTATTTATTTTTTCTGATACAGGTTCGAACAACAGCCCCTGATAAATACAGGGTGAAACCCAGTAATGGCAGCTTTGAACCTGGTACTTCAATGGATATTTTGGTATCACTTCATGGAGGTATAAAAGCTCTGGTCTTACTATTTAAATGCCATTATTAAATAATGGTCTTAACCATGCTCTGTCAAGCACGTTGCTAAATGTTAAAAAAAAATACAATTAGTAATGCAAGGAATTTAAGCAATATATTTTGTAATCATTAAGTCATCTGGCTAAAGCTTTCATACTTTTCTCATCATTCCTAACTAATTGGAGATGTATATGTTATGCTTGGTCCAGTTACTTTTCTTTCTTTCTTCAATATTTTTATTAATTCCAAATAGAAAATACGAAGTACATAAAACAAAAGAAAAGACACAATGTTACCAAATACATTGTATTGAATCACACTTGAAATCACAATACCTCATTGATAAACAGAAATGACAACTAATTAATATTAATAGATTGGAATAGTTTTATTATATAAAAAAAATCTAAACCCACTACCAAAACCGAAGCTGTTTGGTAAGAAAAAAGATGAAAAAAAAAGCCCTGAAGACATAATAGTATTAGCCAGTATCGGTACTTTAAGCACCAAATCAATGGTTTTGAAAGTAGTTCAGAAAGGTCCCCATAATATTTGAAAGTTCAGATTAGATCCAGAAATAGAACAACGGATCTTCTCTAAGTTAGATATGACATAACATCCCGTAGCCATTGAACATGAGTGGGGAGTAATTTCCTTCCATTTAAGCAGCACAGCCCTCCTGGCTATAAGAGAAATAAAGGTCAATATGTGTAAGTCGGAAGTCTCCAGAATGATATCTTTCTCCAACAATCCCAAATAATGCAGTTAAAGGATTTGGCTTAAAAGCACAGAAAAGGTTTGAAATACCTCTATCCAGTATTTTTTCAGACTCGGACATGACCAAAACATGTGAATTAAAGAAGCCTCTCCATTATTGCATTTATCACAATAAGGAGATATATCCGAATAAAAACGCGATAACTTGTCCTTGGACAGGTGAACTCTATGGACCACTTTAAATTGAAGGAGGGAATGATGTGCACATAATGATGAAGTATTAACCAATTTAAAAATCTGATTCCAAGTTTCCTGAGAAATTGAAATCTGCAAATCATGTTCCCAAGCATTTTTAATTTTGTCTAAAGGAACCTTATTCGTTCCTTATAACTTACCATAAATCTTAGATATTGAACCATCATAAAAAGGCTTCAAATTAAAAATTGCATCTTGTAAGTTCTTATCAGGACTTATAGGGAACGTATGTACCTGAGATCAGAGAAAGTTTCTGATTTGCAAATATTGAAAATGAGTTTTTGGTAAATTATATTTAATTGACAATTGTTCAAACGTTGCGAAATTTCCTCCAACAAATAGATCCTGAAAACAAATAATACTCAATCTATCCCATTCTTTAAAAACTATGTCAGTCATGGAAAGTTTAAAAAAACAATTAGCAAAAGTGGGACTAGACAAAGAAAATCTCAATAAACCATAATATTTTCTAAATTGTAACCAAATCCTCAAAGCATGTTTAACTACCAAATTATCAGTTAATTTACTTAATGATAAAGGAAGTGAAGAGCCAAGCAAAGAGATAATAGAAAATTTACTTTATTGAATTATGTGAAAAGGGTCTTATCAAATTGGTCACCCCTCTCTATATTGTTGATTGGCTGCATTAATTCTATTAAAATGAATATTTTACCTAAATTTATGTATCTATTTCAGGCCTTACCTGTTTTTATTCCTAAGTTTGTTTGATTCCCTTGATTCAATTATATCTTCTTACATATGGAAAAATAAACATCCTAGATAAAGTTCATTTTCAGAAAGCTAAAAATAATGGAAGCTTTGCCTTACCCAACTTTAGGTTTTACTACTAGGCAGTCATTATACGAAATCTTACATTTTGATTGCATTATATCAATCATGAGGCACATCCAGTATGGGTTTCTTTGGAAGCTAATTCTGGTCCAGTTAGTTTTAAAATAACATTTTGCTTGGATCACGTAGTGAAAGTTTATCGTGAAAAGAAGGAATGTTTTACTGAATTGCTACAGAATGTTAAATGTTGATTGCAATTTTTTATACAGCTATTTGTGCATCTCAGCTCTCATCTCTGTTGTCCTCAAGAAAAACATATCATCAGTAGTCTGGGAGCAGCAACTTAGTTAATTTTCCAAGAAAAATGATCAAAGTCTATGTAAATGCCTATTGCTAGGCTGTTTTTACTGAATAGCAGAAATGAGTGTGAAGAGAAAGTTGCCTAAACTCTGAAGCATTACACAGTAGATAATAAAATGTATTTAGTGTTGACATTTGGACTCGTGGGTTTTAAAAGTTAGTAGTAAACAAAATTATCCTCTGCTTTCCATACTTGGCTTCTGAAATGAAAAAATGATGTTGCTTCCATGACTGGGGATAGTTTTTCAGTTCACTTGCCAGTACTTTTTGTAAGAACACATGATGGCAAGCAAGTCAGCTATGCAGAAAATTGTACACAGATCAACTGGAAAGAAACCAGACAGACTGCAGGTGCTGGAATCTAGAATTTAAAAAGAAAATGGAAGACCTCATTGGTTCAAGCAGCATTTGTGGGGGCAAAAGTCTGTTTTGGGTCTAGACCATGCATTAGGACTGAAAGGGAACAGGGAAGCAGAACAGCAACAGAGTTTGCATGGTCCTTGTCTTTCACCCCTCTGCATCCATCACATGATCCTCTCAGCTGTAATTGGCATTCCACCATTTGCTACTCATTTTGCACCCACCACCACCCCCAACCTTCTGCTTTACGGGACTCCCTAGTCCTCTCATCTCTCCCCATTCCCTGGTACTTTCCCTGCTGCTGAAGGATATATAACACCTGTTCCGTCACCTCCCCAGGGACCTAAACGCTTCTTCCAGAGGTTCTCCGGTACTACTTCCAACCTGGTCTACTGCATTCAGTGCTCACGATGTGGCCTCCTCTACATTGGTGAAACCAAATGTAGACCAGAAAACCATTTTGCAGAGCAACTGTGCTCTGTCAGCAACATCCATCTCAAGCTTCTGGGTGCGTCCTGTGTTAACTCTCCTTCTGACTACCACACTGATGTGTCTGTCCTCTGCCTTCTCCATTTCTCTGGAGAGGCCAAATGCAAATTGAAAGAACAACATCTCCCTTTCCACTTGGATAGCTTACAACCACAGACCCAGTACTCTCCACACATGCACACATCCACCTAATTTTTCCTCTTCCTTTGTTCATCCCTCCCAACTAGTTCCATCTGCCTGTCATGCCCTTCTCATTTTGCTCCATCCTTCACCTACTAACCTCTGCACCTGTGCTTCCACCTTAAACATTTGTAAAAAAAACTTTAGAACTTTATTTATACAGCATGGTAACAGGCCCTTCCAGCCAAATGAGCCCGCGCCACCCAATTACATCCATGTTAACCTACTAACCTGTATGCCTTTGGAACGTGGGAGGAAACCCACGCAGTCAGGGGAAGAATGTACAAACTCCTTACAGACAGCAGTGGGAAGTGAACCCCGATCTCTGGCACTGTAATAGCGTTACACTAACCACTATGCTATCTTCTCCCCATGTTACTTGTCACCATCCAGTAATAATTTATACTACCTCCTTAACAGTACCCAAAGACCAAGGAAGTAAACTATGAATAAAATATACCCCATGGAAAACAAATATGGGTCAGATGACCTACAGGGAATGTTTAGATATGTGGCAGTTAGAATTTATCTTAAAACTTGTATAACAGCTCTGGACTGTGTTGGCTAAAATTCAAAGTTCATAAAATTATTGTTGTACAATGCTTAAGGTAAATTAGACTTGGGAAAGTTTGCATTGTTTTGTGTGGAAAGCCAGGTATACGGTTATGATGAGAAAGGGGAGAACAAACAGTATTATATCTACTCCAGATACAGAAGAGCATCCATGAGCCAGTTGAGTAGTGAAATAAATTGAAGAAGCTGAATGCCTTCTTCATTTGCCCATGTCCCTCTCATTGTAAGCAGTGATATCTCAAAAATGAACAGTCCTATCAAGGAAATTAATGACCAGGCATAAAGTGAAAGGATACTTTCAGAACTACTTCTGTGAAATTGTCAGGACAGATTTATTGGGGAGACTGCAGAAGGATAGTCTGTGGCTGAAAAATGGTGGGGAGATAAATAATCCAAGTAATTGTGTAGATTCCAGTTTATAAAATAAAGAACAATTCATAATTGGTCAATCTCCTGAATAGTATGTTTATTGAAAATCTGAAGTATTTGTTACTGTCATGGTGAATTCTGTTTTTTCTCCTCTTGCAGTACTTGTTGTAAAATGATGTACTTGACAGCACACTTGAGTTCAACTCCATCCTCTGTCTTTAGTAGGAAAGATAATGGATGATCAAATCTGTCTGTCCTCGTACGTACAGCACCTTTATGCAAGGAATAATTTGTATAATGTATTCAATCCCACAGTGTAGGTGGAATAAAGTACATCTTCTGATAACTGTTTACTCTAGTGGAATATAGAAAATGGCTCTTGTGTAGCAAGGACCATAGCTTGCAATGACAAAGTCTTTTGCCAGTTGTTTCTGTGCTGGCTCTTTGTTTATGCAGTGTTCCAGCAGTAACACTGACTAACCATCTCATTGAAGCTCTGCATTTTCCATTGCTTCAAAAATGGGTTTTAAAGAAGACCAGAGAATGTGTTGCTTTAAGAAACTCTGTTTCTCCTTTTAATTGTCTCTCGTGGAATTAACCCACATACAATTTCCCATTCTTGATTGTCCTAGTAGACCAGTGTTGAATGCTCTTTTTGGCTCATTGCCTTTACTGTCATGCAAATGAGCAGCTGAATACTGTATTCTGATAGGTCTAAGGTTTTCCTTTACAAAATCATCAGTCATTTTGATTAGTTTTGTGCCACCATTAAATCTTACTATTAGTGAATTTGTCAGCCTGCTCCCTTGCTTTAACAGTTAGGCTTTATGAATTTCTTTTGACATCTTTCATCTTTTTACTCCCATTACCTTAAATTTTCCCAAAAATGACATGGGATTATAGCAAATCAGTTTCTCTTTTTGAGCAAAGATATTTACATTGGATACTACCCAGTCTGTATACTTTGTTTTGCATATCTGAGCAGCAGTGAAAGTTTAGACCCAAAGCCTCAAATATTTTTCTGTTAGTGTCCAGGATGTGTGCTATCAGGTTCTGTGACAAATAACAACTAGGAGTTTTTTTCTTCAGAAGCAATTGCTTTCTTCACAGTAGCTTCTAATTTCTGTTTCATATCCTCCTGTAGGATGTTTACATTTTGAGTGCTCCCATCAAAGCTTCTGTTCATGAAGCATTTGAGAACCATTGTAATTTGTGAACTGCAACTCTATGAAACTGTTCTAAGGATTATTTCCATCAAAACTATCTGAAACATAGTGATATCCTGTAATGCCTATCAGAACTGATATTTGCCATGTGAAATACCTTGCTTTTAAAGCACTGGGCCTTTGCTTTAGAAAATCATTGAAATTAACTTGCAATTTTTGATACTTTATCACATTTCTCTCTTGCATCAGACAAAACGTGCACCTAACTACTTAAAAATTTTGATGCCTAAGTTAATAACAAGAACAAATGGACTCGAGAGATATTTGGTCCGATGATAGCCTTGCAGTATCTTAGAGTTAAATATCAAAATATGACAATGCATCATTTTGGAATTTTTTTTTAAATTCTAGCTTCGAGAACTTATTTGTCAGTGTTATTCTGATGCTTTTAGAATAGGCATAAGGCTTTAAATGTATTGTATTAATATACTGCTCAAAACTTCAAATTCATAAGAAATACTTTCTGCTCATTATGCCAGTTCAATAAAAATATTTTGCTGCCATTCACGTTTAAATTACATAATAGTGCACCAGATATTTCTCTGTGAGCTCAAATAATGTCTTCACCTGTATTTTAGAAATGCATATCTATTCTTTGGAGCTTTAGTCATGGACTTTCAGTATGCATCAGTAGAGTGGTCTTTGTGTGCAGATTGTCAATTATTCAACTGTGCCTAATTTCTGGTCAGTCGTCAAAAATAAAAAAACACAGATACTGGAAATCTGAAATAAAAATGTTGGAAGTACTGAGCAGGTCAGGCAGTATTCGTGGAAGGAGAAACAGTGATCTAAAATGTTAACTATCACTTTGTTAGAAATGGAAAAGTGAGGGAAATAAAGTTGGTTTTAAGTTGCAGAGCAGGTTGAAGAGTGATGGATAGGATAAAGGGAATATCTCTGATAGGGTGATACTTGGAATGCCATGGGGTAGGTTGTAAACAAACTCACCCCTTCAATGGTTTAATGGAGATGGATTGAACAAAGGAGCACAGAAGTTATGAAATGAAGGCCATTAGTGAGTGAGAACACAGACAAAGGAATGTAAAACTTACAAACTGTAGGATATGCCCTCAGCCCCTAATAGATCATTGAGCTAAAATCCAGTCAGAAATTTGATTTGCTGTTTCAAATGCCATGTTTAAGTGTTAACCTGGTAGAATATTTAATCCAAATTTAAAATGATACGTGTAATTAACTTCTGTAGCTGTATTCCATCTAGAAACTAATGACAGCCCCACCTCTTCATGGCACACTTTTTAGTTGACTGCAGACAACAGCAATGGCAAACTGGAAGTTGATTCCAGGAATGTAATGTCAAATTATAAACTTGCAAGGAAACCTGAACAAGCCTCAACTGTTTGAGGACAAGCCAGGATGATGTGGCCGCCTGCACCACAATTAGAATGAGAGGTGCACTCAGATCCATTTTGAAAACTGTTACAGTTGAGAAAATAGTGGGTAGAGCTTTTCTGCCTGTCACAGCTTTGAGGCGAGTTTTCAAGTGTAGATTATTCAACGTGCTTCCAGAGGCCCATTTGTCATGCAGAGTAATAACTGATGTCCAGGATGTGTTTGAGCTAGCAAGGGAGAGCCCCCAAACCAGGTAAATACATGTGAAGAGTCTGAGGTGATGATTATAGGGGATCAGGCTAGCACAATCCAGCCCTGATCTACGTTCAGCAACAAAGTATCTGACTTGTTGCTGACCTTTATTTTAATAGAAAGCTGCCCACAAAGGTCTTGCGTCTTGGACTGCCTCTTTTCAACAACAATGATTTAGTATCAATTCAAAGTTCTGTTCGTGGTATCCAACAATAGTAATGTCATCAAGTTGGCTGAAAAGCCAATCACACTGAAGAATTCTTGCATTGCAAACCAGGCATGAAAAAACATTTTAGTAATAAACATTTTTAGAGTTTGGAGCGTGCAAGTTATATTTGATTATTTTTAAATGTGAAAAATGCATTATGTTCTGAAATACCCAAGGCAATGAATAACAAGCCATGGGCAAATGGCTTTTGATCGTGGTTATGACTAATGACATTTTTAATATACTAAACAACAACACCAGTTCTGTCTCCCTCATGGAATTGTTTGGAGGGAGGAGCAGACTACGTTAGATCTTTTTAGGGCTACTTTTTTTTTTGAGCAGTTATTGTGGCTTAGGAAACCAAAAACTTGCGCAACAGTGCATAACACTTCAGGGTGCTTTGTGGTGAGCTGTTTGTGACTATTTGAAACTTTTATCAAGTTACTCACTTCCCTTGATTACAGTGAAGAGAGCGGCCTCGTAGCCTATGGAAGAATACTAAATCATTGATAATAAGTTCAGGATTGCTGTGTTAAATTGCACATGCATGGGGATTGCAGTTGCAATTCTGATTCTCATCTTCTCTAGTCCAAGAAGCTTATTTCACACATTGAGCTAAATTGCAGTAGAAAACTTGATTTACTGTTTCAAATACAATTTTTAAGTTTATTTCAGAGTTATCCTGGTATTAGAATACTTAATCAAAATTTAAAATGATACAAATGCATATCTGCAATCCATCTGTAGATTATGTAATATTTTATACTGTTGGTCAGTGATGAAGTGTACTTTTATCATTTTAGACTGTCAAACTGTAAAACTGCTTTTGTTTTCCTAGGTATTGAAGCCTCCCCACAGGACAGGTTCTTAGTGATGGCGGCTGAGATGAACCAAGCAGCAGGAGCAGCAGTCCCTCCTGATCTGAGTCAGTTCTGGAAGGAAGTAGCTAGAGACCAAGTGATGGAGCACAGGTGGTGAAGAATTTTTTTTGCCTGAATAATGCACTTTCATTTGTTTTAACACTTGTGCGTGACTTTAATTAAATGGAAGTTGGTATATTTTTTGTGTGCAAGAAAAATATCCTATGGTAGTATTCTAAATGGTGAATTTATGGTGAATAACAAATGTGCAGCGAGTTCTGATTCATTACTGTATGTTGAACGTTTGATCTACTTCATAGGTAATGCCAAAAAGAGATGCTTACCATTTTGCCTTCAGCCAGACAGTGTGTACGTTGCCGATGTTTAGTGCTATGAGTTTACTGGATTTGCAACTGTAATACGTTTGAATAGCACTGATACCATTTGGCACTGGTAATTCATGTTCTAAGGATCCTATCAATGAAGTGCCTTTTTAGTCCTGACATGTCATTCGACTTTGACCCAAGTTATTCTTTAAGGATTTATTTTTTAATATTCTTAACAATTCTCAAATTGGTCACTGTGCTTTCCCATTTGTAAATCTCATTGGCCAATGTTAGGAATCTATCTCCTGAGCTCATCACCATGTTACTCTTCCAGCAATTTGCAGCACAGTGGCAAGGTAAAAATCCAATTCCTCACACTGTTGTGCAGTATGCACTGGACATTTCTTGGCTAGGATTTGAAGATTTAAAAAAGAATTGTTTTGCTGTATAAAGTTTGGATCAGTACTGTTTATTTGAAACCTGAAATGTCTTATTTGTATATGGTATTACAAAGGACGTTGATTGTAATCAGTGAGTCCTTTAAAATCCTAATTACAAAATCCTCCCAGCAAATTGTTTGATAGGGTGGTTTCATGTGACTGCATCAATAATGATGTTCAGAGGTTTACTTTACCCATTGAATTTATTTAGGAATTTCATCAAATCAAATAAATGGGTAGCTGGATCATACTTCACTACTCTTCATCCATGTGTGGTCATGCTCATTTGTGACTATCCACTTGAGTGAACAAGCTGACTGCAGGCTTTTTGTCTACTTTGGTTGCCAAGTCATTCAGGGATTGATTATTTCTTTTGAAATAGAACATTTGGTCCAATATTTAATCAAAAATAGCAATGATTTAAAAAAAAATGACTTGTATTTCATGTGAACATTGGATTTCCAGCAGATTGTTTAAATGCATCTGAGGATGCACAGGAAGGTTGGCTGCTTTCTGGATGCTCATCAGTTCAGAACTATTTCTGTGTTATGAATGGTACATTAACTTAGTCAGGCACATCCCTAACATGAAACTCAGGTTCTTCTTTGTCTGGTCCTATGTATGTTTCTGTTACAATATTTGCAATGGCTAATCTCCATTGGGTAGCAGAAGCACATGGTTAATAGTGAGGTGCAATGCAATTCTGAATGTGAGTAGTCCATTTCAGTGAGAGGAACTGATAACTCATTTTTCTTGAGTAACTAAACTGAGAATGCTGGAGTGTACAAATGCAAGCCACTCTGATTGGATGTAAACTATATTTTTTGTTTGATCTCTGTAAAGGATATTGGGCAAAGGAATTACTTGAAAATGGAAATATAAAAAGGTCTATATTTTTCTGTTTCCCTAGCCAACCAGTTTTGCTGATCCTGTATTAAATGGCAAATGATTTTGAATCTTGAATGGAGTATATCCAAATAGGTATTGAGTCATGACTATCACTTTATTATATTGTATTCACCATCTTGCTATGCCCTAGTTCTCAACAATATTTGTATATTTTTAAAAAGTATCCCCTTGGTCCTGTGGCAGAGCCCAAAAACTTAAGGCAACACTTTTATTTTGCTGTCTGGTGATGTATCTCTGATACGCATGGTTTATCATGTAGTCAATAGATGTGGTATATCGCCAAGATGATGCATTCTGCATTCTCGAAACAAATTGTAACTTTGCTACTAATACAGTGGGATATCCAAAGGAATGTCACACCATTCATTTTAATTGCCAGATACCCTCTGGTCTCGGTGCTTATCCAGCTGACAATAAACCTGCAGAGGAAACTGGCTAATGGGTTATTCTTGTAGTCAGTTACATTAACAGGCTTGAAAGAGCAATATATTAACATAGTGGTAAAGCCAGAAATGGATATTGATCTGAGATCCTGACTGGTTTGGCAACTGTATATTTGGAATTCCATTAATTAAACAACTTTAAGTTGTTTTAAAATTTAAATTTTAAAATTTAATTAAGTGCTAACTGTGGTTGCTAAGCTATCATGAACTATTTATGATGCTCTCAACTCTGAGGTTCCTTAGTGTCTATTACTCGAGTAAGTTCAGCCTGCTCTTAATTTAAATTATTTGGTAACTCTGATTTTAGACACTAGAATCACTTGTTATTTATGTCACAATTCAGATTTTTGATCAACTTCACCCTTTAGAACAAAAGGCCACTTTAAATTATCATGAGAGGATGAGTACTTGAGACTGTTGAAGTGAATGGCATATTAAGTAAGGAATATGCTTGAATGAAAAACTATATTAAGTGTAATTAAAAATGAAGGTGTAATAGCTAAATAGTGATGAATTTCAGTAGTGTTGGGATGGCACAATCTGTTGGATTGAAACAGTTTGGATTATTCATGTTTTAAAATCATTGCATCAGAATTTACTCCTGTTATTTTAATTAAAAAAATGAAGCAATGGTGTCCACTTATACGTAGCTTTTCACAGAATAGCACAACATAAAAGGGAAATGTTGAGTCCACCAAATTTTTGGCTCTTTTGAAGACTTGAAGATCTAGGGCATATTGTTCCATACTTTAAGGTATTTATCCTGTTTCGCCCCTCAGAAAACCCCACAAAAGGCTGTCATTGAATTTTATCAGGTGATGTGTTCAAAATCCTAGTCATGCATCATGTGTTTAATCATGAAGATCTGAAAATTATAGTCCAAATTGCAGCACACCTCAAATGCTGCAGAATTGGTATCTTACTATTCGCCTCCTTATTTAAATGTGAATGGTCCAAAGTTCCTGTGCTATAAAGATACTAACTAAACATTCCCCATTGTCAAGACTTGCCTGTTTTAGTTTGACAGTTTTTAATATGATAGTTGTTACTTACTAACAAACACTCTAACCCTATAAAGATAATAATAGAAAGTACAGTGGCTCATTCTTTCATATTTTAATTGTTTGCAAATTTAAAATATGATCTGTACTTTTTCCCTTCAATCCATTCTTTCATTCTGTCTCCTTGTCTGGTTCTTATCCTGATTTGACATTGAATTTAGTTTTCTTCCTTCAACTTCTTGATGCAGGGAGACAGTGGCTCATAAATAATCCTCCAATTTGATTGAGAAGACGTGTGCCTGCATTGTTGATTCATGTCATTGAACTCTTTGCAGCAACTTGCTGATGTCTACCAGCTCTTTAATTTCTGTTGTACACTAGCCTGTTTTTATCATATCCTGAAACATGTTGTGGCTTAATGCATTGATGTTCTTCGCTGGTCCAACTGCACTTGAACTGTAGAAGTAATTGTGCAATTCTTTTCAGTGAAGCTTGGAATATTATTTAGCTATGTGGGATTTAATATTTCCTAATGCAATTTTGTAAAACTGGTTTATTCAGTACTCTTGTTCTAATGACCTGAACATTTTAAGACTTGTAGGTACTGAACAACTGAGGTAGGTTCTGAACAATGATGTAATTTTTCATTGGATCAATATTATGTACAGTGTGTTCAATTAGCAGGTACATTTTATTTTTATTTAAGAAACACTGAAAGGTCTACATTCACATTAGGAGCAAGGAATAGAAATATCAAAGCCATGATATACTGTACATAGAGAAGACTGGATGTATTCATGGCTTAAGTAGCTTGAAGAATGCCTTCAAAACCAGAGGAATATGATTATTTTAATGTTATCAGAAACTTTTTGAGGGATGAAAATAAGCAGTATTTGAATTTAAACAATATATTATGCACATCTATCCATAGCAATTTGTTTTTGATATTATTGTTAGATTTCTGGTTTGTTCTGACCATGTTATAATACAGGTACTTTATCCTTCCTTCATCTGTTGGTGCCCTTGCGCTTCATCTGAAATACTACATGTTCATGAAAGGAAAAAAACTTATTTTGCAATCTCAATCTGTCCTATAGCAATTTGTAGCCAGTGGATTACTTTTGAGGTGTGGTCACTGACATGAGTATGGAATTTTAGCAGTCAGTTTCAACACCACAAATTCTAACAAAAAGCAGTAAGAAAATTACCAGATTTTCTGTGATGTTATTTGAGACTAAAACTGTGTGTAATTTCTATCAACCAGCTCTTAACATGTTCTACTTTCTTAATATGGAAATTAAAAGTCAGTTGAGGGGAATAATCTAGTAGAGAAAGATGATGTCATCTGCAGAATTTTGAATTATTTAGCCATATCGAATCATTGTCATAGAATCAAACAGTGCCTATTTATACTTATCCCATTTCCAACACAGTGGCCTTCCATGTCTTGGAGATTCAAGTGCTCATTTAGATACTAAAATGTTGTTGGTCTCTGCCACCACCTTCCCCTCAGGTGGTGTATTCTGGATTTCAACACCCAGTGGGTGAAAAATTTGCCTCCTTGGATCCTCTCTAACCTTCCTACCCCTTAAACCTTTACTCTGGTTTTATACATCTCTGCTATGGGGAAGAGTTTCTTGCTTTCTGTCCTGTCTATGCCTTTCATAATTTTTCATTCCTCAGTCAGGCTCACTTTAACCCACTGCTTCACCCTCCTCTCCCTGGAAGACAAACCCAGCTTATCCTGTCTCTCCTCTAAACTGAAACACAGCAAAGTGATATCCTTTCTGTAATGTGGTGGCCAGAAATGAATGCAGTACTCTAGCTGTGACCTAACCAGTAGTTTGTATAGCTTATCATAACCTCCCTGCTCTCATGTTCTGTGCCCTAGCTAATGAGTATCCTGCAAGCTGCCTTCACTATCTTGCTGTTACCCTTGGGATTCCATGGAATTGTGAACCAAGATCTCTCCGTTCCTCAGTTCTCCCTAGGTCCCAATCATTCATTTTGTCTAGCCTTTATTGGTCCTCCCAAAAGGCATCACCCCCCTTATCCAACCCTTGAAATAGAGTTCCTTGGAGTTGTTGTTCTTGTTCTTCAACCTTATTGGAACACATTGCTCCTGAACTACCACCATTTCACTTTTGTATGACTCCCACCTGTCAGATGTCCACTTAGCTGCAGGCAGCTGTTCTTGGTCTACTTTTGCCAGTTCCAATCTTATGATAGTGAAATTGGCCTTCCTCCAATTTGGGATCTTAATTTCCAGTCTATCCTTGCCCTTTCATTGAACTTGGAATTATAGTCACCATCTTCAAAATGCTCTCCCATTGACACTCGAGCAAAGTTCCATAACATCAGGTCCAGTACTGACTTAAAATAATGTTTTGCTTAATTTGAAATAAGCAGTGTTATATTTCTCTAAATTGCAAAGTGTAGCTAGTAGATTACTTGTGAGGTGTGTTTTGTGAATAACATTTTGCACAATAACTTAATTTTGAAGTTATTTTCAATTATTGTACTCTGCAGATTAAGATGCCATGTTATTGAAAGTAAGGCTACTACTATTGCCAAAGAGAATCTCATTAAAGGGCATACAGGACTTTCCAGCCAAGAAGATTTGCATTCAAAGGTAGGTAAGCAAACACTTCAAACTATTATTTATATAGCACTGCATTATGCAGAATAAAATGGTAATCTAATTCTGATCTAATTTAGATTTTGAAACCTAAACCTTGGTAACGTATAATTAGTACCCATAATTTACCATGCCTCTATGCACTTTATTGACAAGCAAGTTACAGTAGTCTGGCAGTCATGGTACTCTGAATAACTTTAAAATCCATTACTTCTGATATGTGGGCCAGTACCAGATGAAATTATTGTGAAAAATGTTGTATTGTTGTAAGAATGCACTGCTTAAGGAATAAACTTTCCATTCTTACTTGTCCTCTTTGTTGCCAAAATAAGATGATTCTTGATGGCGGAAAGGCAAATAGGGTGAGGTTCTGAGCAGGGTGAAGTTCTGAGTATGGTCAGGCCCAAACCCAGAACCATAAATTTGTTTCAGAGTAACTGCATTTGCGTGGTAGAGTTCTATATATGAACTATAACGTTTGAAACGGTTGGAGCACACTATTACTTTGATCACGCCTGCTTTCTGTGGCAAGCGCGAGACCTTGCAGTCATCTCATGCCACAAAAGGGAGTGGTCTGTGAGTTTTTTTTTACTTACAGCGTGGTAACAGGCCCTTCTGGCCCAACGAGTCCGTGCTGCCCATTTTAAACCCCCACATTAACCTAGCCATACGTCTTTAGAATGTGGGAGGAAACCCACACAGACACGCGACAACGTACAAACTCCTTACAGACAGTGATGGGAATCGAACCCCAATCACTGGCACTGTAATAGTGTCACGGTAACCGCTATGCTACCGTGCCGTTGTGACCAGCTTTCAGAAGGCTGATCCCAAGGCCCTGCCTGCAGACTGTCCCATTCCAGATATAAAATTTTTGAAAGAATTTAAATATTTTAATGCATTTGAGGGAGATGAATTTAAAAACCACCTACACATCCAGGGCCAACTTAGAGTGGCCAGTTAACCTACCAGCCCCACTCCTCCCTCTTCCTCCCCCCCCCCCCCCCCCCCCATGTTTTTGGGACGTGGGAAGAAACTGGAGGACGTGGAAGAAATCCGTGTGGTTGCAGGGAGAACATGCAAATTCCATTCTTTGGTTTGCTTGCATGCAATCAACTTGTTTTCCATGGGATTTAAAAGAAACTGTATGTCTGTGCTAGAGGAACTTGGTTTTTGAGGTTCTTTTAATGATCTGCAGAAGTGCCTGTGACTGGAATTCAATTTGGTCTATCTTATCACAAGAAAAGAGCAGTCTCAAATGTCAAGGACTTGAATAATTGGAGAAGGAAAAACAAATTCCTGAAACAAATGAGGTGTGCCTCATTGTGAAGTTCAAATATTTATCCCCCAGCATTCCTATTTCGTTTATGATGAGCTGATTTTTATGATGTGCAACAGTTCATTGTTTGACTTAAACCATCTATATTAACAGATTTTTTTTATTCAAATATAATTCCTGTCTCTGCCTTGAATATTTTTTGCATTTAAATTTCTGCTGTTTACAGTGAATGAGTAATGTAATGTTCAAAAATAAGTGGAATATGCTGGATGCAGCAAATCAATCTGCATCCGTGAGGTTGACAAGTTTTTCTGCTCAACAGAATTGGGAGGTACACAAAACATGACTTGCCTCTTCTCACAGATGCTGACTGACCCAAGTGATTCCAGATTACCAGCATCTGGATTTTTTTCTGTTCAATTATAACACTACACTTGATTTAGTTTGCACAGTGCCACAGGCCAAAGAGTTGTCATAATGTCCTTCACTGTTAAAAGAGTAGGTAGTGTGTTTGTAGAATTGTTTCAAGATTTGGAGATCTCCAATCTACATTGTCAGATCCTTTTGATTTTAAACTAAAACTACATGACTCCTGTGCTTAAAGATGCCTTTTGTTTCTACTTATTATCCTCTTAAAGGATATATCCTATACTCTCCATATTTGGTTCTGGGATTGAACTAAAACCAAATCTCTTCTGCCACATTTGAATAGAGAATATGAATTAATATATAACACTGTTTGTCACTACACTATGATTGAAGTGTACTAACTCAGCTGGCATTCCCTTGGAAATTAAAATTGTAAATCACAAGCTGATTTCTTATGATATCATTGTCAACATTGTACCCTTTTATAATTCATTGGTTGTCATACTCAGTCCAAAAAAAATCCACTGAGTATACAACACTGGGCAAAGCAATTAAATATTGAAATACATATTTTAGATGATTCATTAATTGATGGGGAACTTAGTATTTTTTTCAATCCCTGGAGAATTACCATGACTACATTTGCAACCATGGAGTGAGAAAAGTGATACAGGGTTTGTGTATCATAATTGTGTTACAATATAAGCAGTGCTTACAAGTAAATGAATTGTGCAAATAGATTCATGGAGTACATATCCAAATATACTGAAACTTCATTTACAGAGATTACAGATTTCTTTACAGAAAATGCACAGCATGGGGCATAATGCATAGGTACTGTTCAGTCTAAGAATCTTGATTTAATTTTGCACAGAAGTTGCATTGTCCTGATGATTTAAGTAAAGTGTAACAGCAGAGATGAGATTTGTTTTTATAAAATAGCATGATTTTGGCTCTAAGTATCTAAAATGAAAATGGTGCAGTTCCCTTTTTAGTGTGCCTTACAGGGATGGCCATAAAGGAGACAGAAACTATTTTATTGTCCACCCAGACAATTTCTGTTTTCCCTTCCTGGCTTTAGAATTTAAATTCATGTCATGGGACCAAAATTAAAGGAACTATTTTCAAGCCAAGACCAAGTAAAACTATATATTTTGTCAGAAGGCTTTATTTTCAATTTAACTAGCATAGAACCATTTCACAAGAAAAATTGGACCAGATTGTCCCATGACTTCCCATTGTAGAACAATCCTAGGCAACATAGTCTTGCAGAGAACTAAATTGGGACATCTGCAAGGTCAGTAAATCACTTGCCTGGTATCTTCCAACAATCACCTGCCTCTCCATTCCACCCTGAGTTTTGGTGTCTTCTCCCTTGAGCCTGCAGAGTTTGCTTCCTCCTTCAAATTTCCTGCTGCCCCTCTCAAACCAAACACAATTTTCACTTTCACTCCCCGTCCCCTGCCACCATACTGGGCTTTGTTGCACCACCTCCCCATACATAGATCTTTGTTGCACCACCTCCCCATACTGATTTCTCGAGCCAGTTGTGTGGTACATTTCAGCTCCAAAGCTGTGCATCAGCTAGTCTACTGTGTTCAAAGCGGTTGTTGCCACCTTGCTATTGTACCATCTCACTGCACCTTAATGGTTGTATGAGAATTTCTTGACAAAAATCTTCCCAAGGCACCAATCAAGACCATTATCAAACAAAAATGTGACGCTGTGGCACAAAGATGTATAATTTGTCCTATCTATCCCTCCCTACCCTCCCTGCAATGTAAAACTAACTTATTTTATCTCCTTCTCAGTTCTGACAAAGGGTCTTTGACTCTGTTAAACTTTAAACTCTTATTTCTCTTTCCAAAGATACTGCCTGACCTCCTGAATCTTCCCAGCATTTTTTGCATATTCTGGAAATTTGAAAAAAATATTTTTTACAAATATACATTAGGGCAGTTGAGCAAAACCCTATTCAAGAGGAAAGATTTTAATGGGAGTGAGAGAGGTTGAGAAACATATGGAGGAAATACTAGAGTTTGGTTCCTAGGCTGTTGAAAGCATGACCACCATTGAGAAATTAGTGATGTGCAAAAGCTCAGTGATTGGAGCATTGTAAGGCAGGTGGAAATCCACAGGGGGATTTCAAAATGAAGACAAGAATTTTAAAGTCAATATATTCTGCATAGTCATAATAGGCATTTGTTTATTAAACACCTGATCCTGCTTGTATGTTTTTGGCCAAGTCCTATCACTGACATTCATTCATGCCTCAATTTCCCCTTTTTGTTTAGTGTGGTTTTATGCCCTTTTTGTTGAGTATCTTAAGATAGTGGTTTGCATTTCAACTTCTTCATAAATGTTGATGCAGATGTTGCAAAGTTGCTGGCAACATATTTGCCCCAAAGAAATGTATTCATTCCAACTTCAGGAATACATCAGCCATCTTCACTGCAGCTTTCTACATTTCGCAATAACACTGAATGAGCATGTCTGTTGTGACCAAAATAAATTGCCTAGTGCAGTGGCCTTGAGTCATTAGGAATTGGGTTTAGGCTTCCCAAACTAGCTTCATCTACTTCACTAGGTCGCAAACTTGTGGTGAGGTGGTAGTTTCCAGTTTACTGCAGTTGTTTTTAAAATGTTAAGTGGTTTTTTGCTGGTTGAAGCAGGATGTTAGTTGTGTAATTTCAATTTTATAGCTGTTTGTATTTAAAATCAAATCTTTAGCCAACTTTTTCAACATGTGTGCTTATGCATTGTACATTATTGATGTTGTATAGAATACAGTATTGCAAATTGATGAATCGTTAGATTTTCTTTCATATTGCATTTTGTTTTACAGATAAATAGATTATTGGTGTCCAATAGACGACTGGAGGAGCGGATTGATCGTTGTCTAATTTTTCTGCAATTACTAACTGTCATGGTTGCATTGCTGGTCATTCGCGTTCTAACCTTGCATTTGCAATCCTCAGATAATGCCATGCAGTAACTGAGCCAACTTTTTGATCCACACAAGATCATACTACCAAAGTTGTGATATTTTTTCAGTTCCCCTTAAAGTTGCCAATAATATGCTGTAGGTTGAAGGCTACAGGATGACCAATTTTGTTTTGTATTCTGCCATTTTTTGAAACTCTTTGATAAGATTTGTAATATAAGAAATTGACTTTCATGTTTTAAACAAGCTGTCTAGTTGTAATGAATCATGACTGTGATTTGGCAGTCAATCTGTAATATATCTTGGTGCTATGAACAACATGAAGCAAAAATGATTAAACTACTGCTCTCCCCAGGATTATTGGGGTATAATCCTGAAGCCTATAAGATGAATAAAAACAGGTAATAATTCACTTTGATCTCTCTCTGCTTGTCAAATGTAGCAAAGCAAAATCTATATCTGATTTGTTTCTAATAGTCCCTTAATTAATCAACTCAGTCCTGAGGTTCCTAGAACATGTTGAATCATCTAGCAAGAGGGTTCTGGGGAAATCACTAGCCATTCATAATTCTTTTTAAGTGCTATAGCGATGACTATTGAATGTACCTTTTTTTATAATCAGAAAGAGAAGGTTGGAAAATAACGTCATTTACCAGACAAATGATGTTGAAATTATTTTCTTTCTAATGAGTTTGATCAATGTAAATGTAGTTATAAAAAGTAATGAAGATTACTGGGTTTACACTGAGTGTTTTGGGTAAATCATGTTAACTATAGTTAGCTTAGTACATGGACGTTGATTTTTTTTAAACTGATTGAGATCTAATATGCTAGATGACTTGAATTGCTGTAAATAATCTTGGTTTGTTTTCAGTTCCATTTTGGAAGATAATTTTCCTTTTGATCTAAATTTTCATCTTGCTTTATATTTAACTGTTTTTTAAAAAAACTGAAAATCCTGTACCCAAATTCTAAATAGCACCAATCCACTTCTTAGCACAAGAACAAAAGCACAGTGATGGAAACCAATGCCAGTGAGCAATGGCAGTGTTGCATTTAAATCTCAAAGTAATTCGTGCTTGCTTGTGTGTAAAGTTATTTGCCTTTTAGAATTTTTGATGATATTTCTCAAACTCCAGTTTGTCAGTGCTGCTGCCTCACCTAGATTAGTTCCAACTTCACTTCAAAAACAAGAACGAAGGATCGATTTAATGAAAATTAACCCTCAACTCCTGAGAACACTATAATTACCCAAAGACCTATGACATTTAAGGAGAAACAAGCACCCCATCTTGAGGAAGCTTAATTCTGTCTATAATTATTATCTGCAATCTACTTACTCACTCTGTGCAAAGTTTTGCCCCATAGGTTCTCTTGCATTCAGTGGAGACTGGTAAATAATGTCAAGAGATTTTTTTAAAGAGAAAAGATTAAGTAATGTAGTGCCAAGTGCAAATGATACTTGTACATCAATATGCATAAACTGCAAGCATTTGATTAGGAAATCTACTGACTTTATAGAAGCAGCACCCAAATTGTCACTGGCATGCTTATTGAATTTGATTCATTAAAATGTTAAAGAATAGCATCAGAAAATAAGTTTCAAGCAAAAATGCAGATCTGATGGTAACAGAAGCAGAAAATATGAAGTTAAATCACTTCTGTGAGTGTACAAGAGACTTGCTGGATTGTGATGATTGCATTATGTAGTATTTTTTTTCCTAATCTTTTTGTTTAAAAACTAATATAGTTGTATATCATTGAAGCTGAAAGCATTTCAGTTATTTGGGACTTCATATTTGAAGCAAAAAATATAAAAGATGAATCATTTACAAAGTTGTACCTAATTTAAGAGTTGTGCTATAATGCATTATACATTAGTGTACTGATTATCACTGCAGAGCTAGAAATCTAAATTAAAATGCACTTTATGGTATAATAAAATTGTGGATCATGTCTTAACACTGCAAAAAGATTGTTTGCAAGTGTTTTATATTATTTGAAAATAAACATTTTGTTTATAACCAGATTTCAAGAACATGCATATTTATTATAAACTTATTACAGAATTGCATTGTGAATAAAATTTAGAAATTAAAAATGCATGGATGAATTGCAAAAGTCATGTATTATTCTTAATTGCTTACCATATTAGAGGCTAATTAGTTTTTAACATAAGAGCACAATGATTATGGTAGGATTAGTGTATAAATGTTGCTTGATAGTTGGCGCAGACTGGATAGGCCAAAGGGCCTGTTTCCATGCTGTATCTATCTGAATCTAAAAATATGGCCTTTGTAATGCAAGATCAAATGAAGAACATCATGTGATTGCTGCTCTTCAAAAAAAAATCTGTGAGCAACATCTACAACAATAATTACCTTTACTCCATTAATTGTGTTGTATTGATGTTGATTACCTTGCACCTTTTGTGTCAAAATCTTCCTTCAGTATTTTGTCTCTCCCTTAATCTGCTTTTAAACTATTTTAAACTATTTATCTCTGAAGCCAATATTCCTGCTGGCCTGAGGAACAGTTTCAATGTTTACATTATTTTTGCTTTCTTTTTTTACTACTACAAGCTTATCAGGAAAAGGAATTTATATGCTCTACATTGTTTAAGAAAATTATAAAGCTTCAGAAGTTATCCATGTTTATCTGGAGTCCATGGCCCACACCACCATGCTAATTCCAGGCTATGTTTCAAATCCAAACAAAGCAAAAATAATTCCTTTTAATCTCCAGTCTGCAAACAGTTGGGAGAACAACAGTTGCTAGTTTTTGCTACAGCAGCAAATTTCTGAATTGGGCTTGTGTATCATGCATGTACTGTAAAATCAGATGGGTAATGTTTACTGCTGAAGTTTACAGAAATAAGTGAGATAATTGTTGGGCGACTGACAATGATGTAAAGCCTCCCTGTATCCTAGAACCGTGGGATGAACTGGGGGGTGGGGGGGAATACATTTCAATTGTGTGGAACTTTCCAAATCCAGTTGTTTTAATCTGAGGTTTAAAAACAATGTTATGTAGATTAGCAGAGGAGAAAGCTGTGCCACTCTTGAATAACCCCTTCTTGTTTGTACCCAATATTTATACACTATTTCCTGCAAGGTTTGCTGTACAATGATCAGTAATAAAAACAGTGGAATTTACTGACTAGCTCATTGGCAAATACTTAGATAATTTTCAAAATACTATTTTAAATGGTCCTTTAAACACTTAACATAACCTTAGACTTCTGTAAAATTGAAGATAAATAATTAATAACAATTTTGGAGAGCTATTGAAAATTATCACAGTGAATTTCCCAAAGGTTTCTCTATTAATCTACTTCCAATGCATTTATTAATGCCAGCATTGAAACATGGAAGTCAATTCAGTTTTAGATTGTTGCTGTAATGTTCAAATGTGAATGCTTTTGATTTATAAAGCATTTCTTTCATGCAGATAATTAGTTCATGAAGCCAATTCCATTAATCAGAATTGAATAAACATTTGATGGCTTTGTAAACTTTTTTTAAAACAAGATTATGTTGATCTGATTATTGACATTAGATTTGTTGCTTAGCCCTATAAACCTTTTTCAGTTTGATCTCTGCACTGGCCAAACTGCAGAGGGTGAATACTTTATCCACCTCTCTCCCTGAGCGACCTAACTGTTTCTCTCTGAAAATGCCTGATGCTTTATGTGGACTAAAGATTTTTAATTACGTGGAATGTACAATGGAGAAAGAGACTGTTCAGTTGAACTAGACACACAAGCCTCTTACCTATTTCTTCAAAGCCTGTCTGGGTACTCTACTATTCTTTTATTCCCCTCTAATTTATTTAAATTCATATATGCCATTTGTCTCAAACACTCTATATTCTATATTCTCACCATTCTGTTAAATAAATTTCTCCTGAATTCTTTAATGACAAAATATTATGATCCTGAAATCTGGTCACCCCAGTCGGCAGGAACACTTTTCCTCTGTCCACACTATGAAACTTTAATAATAAAGTTCTCTTCCCACTTGGTGGATTGTGAGGTGCAATTCTGGTCACCATGATAAAAGAAGGATATACTTAAGCGGGAGCGTGTGCTCAAAAGATTCACAGAAATATTGCCTGGACTGGAGGGCTTGACTTGTAAGAAATTTAATAGGTTGGAACTGTTTTCCCTGGGGTGAAGGAAGCTGAGGGTTGACCTTAGAGGTTTATAAAATTACGAGAGATACAGATATTCAGTCTTTTTCCCAGTTTAGGGGAGTCTAAAACCTAAAGGGAATAGGTTGAAGATGAGAGGGAGAAGGGAATCTGATGGGCAAATTTTTCCACAGAGTGGTGGGTATATGGAATGAGGTGGTAGAGGCAGGTGCAATTACAGTGAAAGACGTTTGGACCGGCACCATGGATAGGAAAGGTTTCAAGGAATGTTAGCCAAGCGCAGACAAATGGGATTGGCATAGGCATCTTGGCTGCCATGAACAAGTTGGGCTGGAATGGCCTATTTCCATGCTGTATAACTTTATGAATCCATGGACCATTTCTCATTATTAAGCCAGAGTGAAGATCAATCCTTGCACTGTGCCGTTCTTCACTTTAATAAGCACACACCTCATCAAACTAAAACAATGTTTAAAATAAAAATCCAAATACGTGGCACAGAGAATTTAAATATTATTTAAATTTGCAGTTGGGTACTTAATAGGTGAAAATGCAAATAAAAAAAAAATAAAATTAGAAGGGCCAGGGTCATCAGACCAACTTGAAATTAGATTTGGGGTAATCAGTAGGGGAACCAATGAATTATTGAATGTAATCTACTGGTTTGCTGGCTGAGACTTTAAGTCAAATCTGTCTTTTGCTGTTTAAATATTTTAAAGGAACTAATTCAAATCTTTCCATAGTAAGAATTATTGAAGATGCAAACAGATTGAATACACTGTAGTTATTAAGCAATCAAGGGATGTGACGTTAACACGGGAATGTGGTTGTGAAGTAGAAGATTGGCTGCTATCTTATTGAATGACAGAGCAGGGACAAAGGGCCAAGTAGCCCACTGCCTCATTTCCTTTTGTACTTTTGCATCCCCAAAAGCGTTTTATCTCTTTTTTTAAAAAAAAAAGTCTGCTGTCCCAAAAAAGGCATGAAGAAAGCAAGGTCCTACCCCTTACTTTGGTCGAGTTCTTCTTTCACCACTCCTTCCCAAACTATTCATCATAATCGCAGTCTCATAACCCTTCCAAAAGTACTTCAGATGTTGGTAGTTTCCCCATGAACCAAAAGCCTGTGCTAATTATGGTTAACACTGTTTGAAATGGAACCTTTTGGTAAGTTGGGTAATCATCACAATTTAGGCAGTCTAACCCCACAGCTTCACAAGAAAAATAGGAATTGGGTTTAATATTCCTGCTAGATTCCCATCCCTGACCATATCTGTGAGGAAAGTCACATGGAGCTTTATTCTTTATTAACAGTGACAGATCAGTTGATCCAAAGATTATTTTCACATGCTGTCAGTTAAAGGGTCTTGGAAAGTCCACTTATTTAAATGATGTTCTAGTAATGGTTGTATTGAGTTATTTTAACACCCATAAGTTTAACATCATTGCTGATAAAGTCATGCAGGACCTATGGCCCACCTTGTTCATGCCAACCATCAAACACCCATTTACACTAATCCCATTTGACTCTCCCCACATTCCTCTCAAGTTCCCATCTCTTTCCTACACCCCCCACACGCACACTGTGCAGTTGTATCACTCACCCATGCACTAGGAGCAATTTACAGTGGCCAATTAACCTACGATTCCTTTGGGATGTAGGAGGAAACAAGCATGCAGTCACAAGGAGAACATGCGGATTCCACACAGCACCCTAAGTGAGCATTGAACCTAGGCTGCTGGAGCTGTGAGGCAGTAGTTCTGCCTACTGTGCTACTCTGCCAGAACAAAAGCCAACGTAACTTTTTTTTCTTTCAATCCTTCAAGTTATACCATTTGATGATGATTGGACCCCGAGGATCTAATTCGGAAAAGCAATCTGCTGGCAAGCAGGTGCAACAAAACTTTTGTGCCCCAGCTGCAATCTATGTCAAGTGGGTTATTTCAAGCTTGATGTTATTTCCCCCTCTCTGTTGCATTTATTACTTTATCTTTTTGGAATGAAATCACTCTGTGTGACATGGTACCTTTTTGCTATATAGATTGTGATTTGTTTTTATCCACTAACAAATTTAACTGAATAAATGATGCTGCAATAAAATAATTGATACTAGAATTCCCTGTCATTTTAAGCATTCACTCACTCATCAAGCTGTTTTTCTCCAGCTGAGCTTATTCAGAGAATGTTTAAAACACTCGCTCAGAACAATTCCTAGTAGAAATCTCTTTTGAAGAAATTTTTCAAAATCATCTAGCCCTGCTGTTTTTCTCATGGTCTAATATTTCTTGAGTGCAGTTTTGAGAAATGAATTTAAAAAAACCATCTATTTACACTGCAGGTCCAAATCTACTTAGATTCAATGCAATTAGTCCCTTGTATTGATTGAACATTGACGTTGACAGACAATTAAGTAGTTGCCATGGAATAATAATTGGTCTGTGAGTCTCAAAAGGATCCAATAATCAAAAATAGATATTAATTGGCCTTTGGTATTAACACTGTATTTGCATGTAAACAATTAAATTGAAAATAAAAAGAATGGCAGATTCTGGAAATATTAACTCTGTTTCTCTTTCTATAGATGCTGCCTGACCTGTTTTATAATTGAGTTGTTCCTTTATTTTCTGTTTTCACTTATCACCACCATCTGTAGTTCTCAACACTAGCCACTGACAAGATATGTTCAGGCTTGTCTTCAGCCAATATCTGTGGATTTGTAATGTGTAAAACCCCAGAGCTGCTGGAATGATAAAAGACATTGGAAGCACTCAGAAGGTCAAACAGCACTGCAGATAAGGAAAGAGATTGGTTTTGCAGGAAATAGTAATTAATTGGGGGGTGTTTCTGTCACCAGCATTCATTTGGTAATATGGATTCCAATCAGACAAGATTATAGTTCATGAGGTGAAGCCACAAATTGTACAGTAAGATCTCCAAAGACTACTGAAGGGAGCATTTGTTCTCCAGCTCTGAGGGTTGATCGACAATTCAGTCAAGATGAAGACTTGGGGAGTCATTCCTTTTAGGACCTGCACTCTGGCCAGCTGGTGATTGTAATGCTTTGTACTACATCATCAACTGGCCAGAATGCAGGTTCTAAAAGGAATGACTTGAATTGAAATCAGAAATTTGGCAAAGTAATTACAACTGATCTGAAAATGTTGGTGATGGCTGTAAAACCTTTCTGTAAAAAATCAAGGAATTGGGTGGAATTTTGGCATTTTCTTTTAAATTTATTTACAGTGGCCCTTCCGGCCCAACAAGTCTGTGCCGCCCATTTTAAACCCCAAATTAACCTACCCATATGTCTTTAGAATGTGGGAGGAAACCAGAGCACCCAGAGGAAACCCACGCAGACACGGGAGAACATACAAACTCCTTACAGACAGCGGGAATCGAACCCCGATCGCTGGCGCTGTAATAGCGTCGCGCTAACCACTACGCTACCGTGCCAAGCAGAGAGAGTCACGAGTGTAGCCTTCCAGCAAGTGAAGTTTGACTGCCGTATATTAGGGGTTAATTAAATTTCACAGAGTTGCATTCTTGGGCAAGTATAAAAGTAGAATGTTGGAAGTTCTTGGTAGGTAAGGCAGAATGTGTGGAGAGAGAAAAACCGATGGGGTTCAGGTCGATGACCTTCCATCAGAAACTGAAATTCTCCACAGATGGTATCTGACTATTGAGTATCTCCAGCATTTTCTGTTTTATTTGAGATGTCTAGCATGTGCAGCTTTTGTTTTACATCCTTGAACATCCAGTGCCTGTTTTTTTTGAAAGTCAGTGAGAGGAAAGCATGAAAAGGTGAATGTTGTAATTCCACAAGTCTTGGCCGGGAAACCCTTCCAACTCAAAATGTGTAATTCAGTGAATGCTCTGATCTTGTATGGTAAGTTTGTAACCATTACTAATGAATCCAGCCAGAAGGTAAAGGGGTATAGGTGCATAGGAATGCCGTCACCTGCAAATTTCCCTCCAAGTCACATACTATAGTGCCATAATATTGCTGTACCTTCATTATCACTGGGTCCAAATCCTAGCACTCCTGCCCACCAGCAGTGTGGGAACACCTTCATCTCACTCTGCAGTGACTCAAGAAGGCAACTTACCACCACCTTCTCAGGAGAAATCGGGGGCAGGCATGAAATAGAGTCAAAGTCTTACAGCATATAAGCAGGCCCTTCAGCCCACCATGTCCATGCCACCTGATGTACTTATCTACACTAAGTCCCATTTACCTGCATTAGGTCTGTAACTTTCTATGCCTTGGCCATTCAAGTACTTGTCTAGATGCTGCTTAAATGTTGTGAGAGTATCTTCCTCCACCACTGCTTTGGGTAGCACTTTCCAGACTCCAATCACCCTCTGTGGGGAAATAAAACTCCCCCTGAGATCCCCTCTAAACCCCTTGCCTTTCTCCTTAAACCTATACCTCCGTCTTAAACACCCCCACCATGGGGGAGAAAGGATTTTTACTATCTGCCTCTCATAATTTTATATACCTCGATCAGGTTACTCTTCAGTCTCTTCCGCTCTAGTGAAAACGAACCCAGCCTATCCACTTTCTTCTTATGACTGTAATGCTCCACTGCAATCTTTATATATGTGGCGATCAGAACTGCACACAATACTCTAGGTGTGGTCTAACCAATGTTTTATAAAGTTGTAACATGATGTCCCAGCTCTTATATTCTATGCCCTGACCAATGAAAGCAAGTATCTTGATTGCCTTTTTCACCACTTTATCCACCTGTGCTGTCACTTCTGGGGATCTTTGGATGTACCCCAAAATGTTGGTTTTGCCTTCTGAGCCACTTAACAAACTGTCCCCTCTATGGTGCTGTGGACCATTCTGCTACTCACTCAGTCTAGTAAGGAAGTTTGATTAACTGCATGGGTGTGGATGCCAGATTTAATCTGTTGTAACAGAGAGTGCTGGTAACCTTTCATTAAAAAAAGTTCCAACAATTTGAATTGCAATGGAATTAAACCAATTAAGACAACGTTAAGACCAGTTAAAAGACAAAGTGCAAACTATAATTCCCATCTATACTCAGTGTGTGAAATGATTTAATATGATTGCTGTTAGATAACAAAATTGCATTGATGGGAAGCAAAGCATGCATCAACTTGCATTCAATCCACAGTCTAACGAGCTCTGTAGGCATTTTTTTGTTGGATCAACAGTACATTGGTGTGAGGACAGATGTGAGTGTATGCAAGGTCCAGCTCATAGCATTAGGAAATGCAAAGGAGGGGTATCCTAGTGTCAAATGTTATATTAACATTGCTGGAAACTCTCAATGTTGTGTAAAGATATTTCACTACAGAATAAGAAATTCTGGGATTTTTTTTGTCATTTACTGAAGATCTCTAGTCAGGGACTTTCCTTAGCTGGTAGTAATCCAATTACCAGTCTATTGTAAATGTAGGTAGGCAGGGGAAGACACCAGTCCTTCAGAGGTTGAACCTCCGTTATAAGCTTTAGTTTTTCTCACTGGCATTAGCAAAACACAATAGTGGAACTACCCTGGGTAATGAAATCTGAAATAGTTTGAATATGGAGAATGTTTTTAAAGGGAATGTCCTTTTTCTGTTGAGCTATTTTGGTGACATTTTGAACATTGCAGATATGCAGCACAAACTGGTGATGCTGTATCCTTGCAGGAGAAGCCTTTGTCTTGAAATTAGATTTAATCTTGTTCAGCTCCACTACTCCCTTTGTGTTTGTTTCAAACACCTGTTGAGAAAGTTAATTTTAAATCGGTTGCTGTTTTCTTTTCCTTTCATACCTTCATGGTCAGATTCAAGCCAGTTTAGATGACATCAGAATAACCAGCAGGGAGTCGTGAATTTGTAAAGTAGTCAGTCCTCTTTATCTTGGTAGTCATCAACCAACCCCCCACCCCCCCCCCCCCCCCCAATCTATTTCCCTCTGCTGGGGAGCACCAATGCTTCCGAATTTCAGAGTCCATTAGCTCAGAACACATGGCTCATTTCAGTTAAGCAGAAGGAGATTCAGTTTTGCACTTCAGTGTCTACAGATTTGAAGCTGAAACAGTGGAAAGGTGCTAAACTCCTTATACTTGTTCAGCCATTCAATTTGACCATAGCCAATCTACATTTGAAATTGAGCTGTCTGCCACCATTAATAGATAGCGCTGTTCATGTCAGAATTAGTTTTGAAAACTTTAGTTAACCTTCAGCCTCAACAGCTTCTGGGGAAGCAAGTGCTAGATTTGGCTTCAATATCTGATTGCAATTGTTTTAAATAGACTGATAATTCTGAACTGGCAAGTTAGATACTTGGTGTCACCAATCCAATTATAAAAACATTTATATAGCACCTTTAAAGTACGACATGGGCCTTCATGGCAGTGTTATCAAGCAGAAAATCAGAATCGCATATAGAGATACTAGGACAGATAGCCAAAGGCTTGGTTAAAGAAGGTTTTAAGGAGTGATAGGGTCATTATGACTCAGTAAGAGGCCATATAGAACCTTGAGATGTCACAGCACAGAAGGAGACTATCCAGCCCACAGAGTCCACGATGGCTGTTTGTAGAGCAATCTAGCCAGTCCCATTCTCCTATTGTGTCCTGTAGCCTTGTAAGATTACTTACCCTAACTGCTCATCCAATTTCCTTTTGAAATGATTGTTTGCTTTTGCTTCCACCACTCTCATAAACTGGGAGTTTCAAGTTGTTACCATCTGCTGCTTGTAAAAGTTCTCTCTCAACCACCCTCCACTCCCCATATCTCTTGCCAAGATCTTATATCTGTGTCCCCTAGTCCCTGCACCACCAGCACCTCTTTGTATCCAAACCTGTCATAACTTTATACACCTCCTTTCAACGTCCTTCGCTCCAATCTCGACTTCTCCATCCATACAGGAGTGGTGAAGAAAGAAGCACTGACCTGTTGGGAGGGAATTCCAAAGCTTAGGACCTTACCAGCTGGAGGCAGGGTTTTCATTAAATTCATGGGGGAGCAAGAGGCTAAAATTGGAGCACATTCCTGGAGGGTTGCAAGGCTGGAGAAGACTACAGAGAAGAAGAGACCATGGAAGAGTTTGAAAACAATAATTGAAAATTTAAAAATCCAGGATTGCGGAAGCCATTATAGCTGAGGATGTGTTGATGTTCAATGGGATCGCATGTGTTAGGATATGGGCAGCTGAGGTTGAGACATGGAATTTTAAATATTCTGAGGGCTTTAGCTGGAACAACCTGTGATAGAGCTATTGTGCATTGGTGGGTAATGATGCTACCAAACACACAAGGCCTGACCATGCTGGACTTGGCCCACTGACTGGAACCAGCATCTGAGCCAGGTACAGAGAGTCCACCTCGCTCATCCATTACATCCTTCCGTCTTCTCCCCCACCACCCAGGTCTGGTCATGTTTCATGTGCAATGGCTGAGCTATGGGTAATACTGTGGGAGCCTGCCCCCTGCGTGGGTTTCCTCCAGGTGCTCCGGTTTCCTCCAGGTGCTCCAGTTTCCTCCCACATTCCAAAGACATATGGGTTAGGGTGTTGGCGCCAGAAGCGTGGCGACACTTGCGGGCTGCCCCCAGAACATTCTACGTAAGAGATACCTTTCACTGTGTGTTGCAATGTACGTGTCACTAATAAAGATATCTTATCTCATGGTCCAGAAAAGCTAGGGCTGGTGTGAAATATTTTTATTGTTTTTTTTTATGTCCATCAGTCAGAGATATTTAAAAAGTATTAAAATTGGCATAAATAATTTAAAGCAATAAAAGTAGGGATAATGAAAGCACACAAAGCAGTTATAATTCCAAGCATTGAACAAATGCAAAATAATTTATACAACTTGCTTCCCTTCTCCTTGTAATCCACAGGCCTAGGGGCTGGTATCCTGCACTAGACCTGACCCGGCACAGGACGCAAGTGCTATTTTTCCAGGAAGTCAGGGCCCCCTGGCAGTGGCGGAGTGGGTACAAATGCATTATCATTGGTGACTCAGCAGGCCCCTGACATCTGTACTTTAATGACCATGTGTGAAGTCTGGCACCTACTGTGGTTCAAAGGGCTGACCTCTGGGAGTTCAAACCAGGCAAAACTCAGTGCGATCCAGAACAAAGTCTTTGCAGAGCAGCTGTGAGAATCAAGTGGTTAGATGAGAACCTGAAAAATTGCACTAAACTAACCTAAATTTTAGACTAATTCAGCTCAAAA
Organism: Pristis pectinata; assembly: GCF_009764475.1. Taxonomy (NCBI): domain Eukaryota; kingdom Metazoa; phylum Chordata; class Chondrichthyes; order Rhinopristiformes; family Pristidae; genus Pristis; species Pristis pectinata. The sequence goes on along the minus strand of NC_067408.1, from coordinate 71,434,767 downwards.
ATCACATTCCAGAATTAATGCTGCAGTTATCAATCTCCGTCTGGAACTTCATGGTGTTAAAGGACCTCTGATCGTTGTTCAGTGCAAACCTAGAGGGCTTGCAAGACCTTCTGAAATCCCTGCAGTAATGTCAAAGAGTGAGGAATGAAATGTTACTGACATGCAGAGAATTAATTTAGTGTGTCATTGGGCGGGACACATGGTACAGGGAGAAGCCACAGGCTGATGAGACGAAAGCATGTGTAATTATTCTGAAAAAGACCTAAGAGATGTGTAAAAGGGGATTGTGGAGCCTGCCAGGGGGTGCACTGCAATAAATGTGGCATTGAATTGCTATTCTTTCAAAAGATTGTTTCTTTTTTTGATTTGTTCAAAAGACTTCTGCATTTAAAATTCTCTTGGTCAAGATTCATGGGATATTATATGAGAATTTTAAGTGGTGATGGGGTTCCAGGCAGTGGTGGACAGGGAGATCCCCGAGTGCACTCCTGGAGATCCAAGCAAAGTCTGAAGTAATCCCAGGATCCCCAGACAATACTGACACACATCTGGGAAACTGTCAAAATACCATGACACTCCGGAAGCCCTTGAAAAATGTCATACTCCAAAAGTCCCTGGAAATACAATCACCTTCTAGGGGTCCCTAAGGATACAGCCATACTCTGGGTGTCTGTGAGAATACAGTCACACTCCAGGGGTCCCTGAGAATGTCACATTCCAAGAGTTGCTGCAGATACAGTCATAATCTGGGAGTTGCTAAGAATACAGTTGTGCTCCAGGGGTCCCTGAGAATAATTAAACTGTGCTAACAATTCTGGACATATCAGGAAACCCTAAAAATACCAAATGACATTTTTGTGAATTGCTAAAAATATTAACACACACATCAATATATCTGCAACAATCACTGCCCTTTCCTAACTCCCCATAAAAAGAAGAAAAGTTATTTTAAGGGCCCATTGCAAAAAATGACTATTTTCAGGTGTTCTGAACAATTTAAACTGCCAACAATTTAAACTCATGTTTTGATTGAGAATAACAAATATTATACTGAAAATCAATAATGCAGATAACTGTAGAAATGTGATGTGAGACTGGTGAACAATGGATTACAGAGAGCTCCCAGGGCTGGAAATTCTATTGGGTAGCACACAATTTATGTGCATTTTGTGATTCATTGTCAAGTAAAAATTATTATTAAGGAAGATAGGAGTCTTGGTGTGATTTTATTTCTGAATTATTTGTGCATATGAATGTTGGGCTTTTAGAGAGGGCTGGACATGTGTGGGCCTTGGATTGTGTGGGTCTTGTTTATAGCCACTGAAATCTCTTTACATGCTGCTCCCTATTCACAACCCCACTTAGTTTTGTATCATCAGCAAAGGAAATAAGGCATTTGCTTCCCTCAGCCAAATCACTGAGATAGATCATAAATAGCCAGGGCCTAGGCACTGATCCCTGCGATATCCAGCTAGTCACACAATCTATGGTGATTTTATAGTTTATTTGTAAGGGATTGCTGCACTGCTGAAAGTGCTGTCTTGTTATGGGAAGTGCTACATCAAAGGCACAACTGTTTGTAAGGTAGTTTTTAAAATCCATAGTGTCACTTGAAAAACCTCACCCAATGCCATAGTTATTAGCATTTTTGGTTGTGTATGGATTGGTTGTTGTATCTACACATAATGTAAGTGCACTTCAAAAAGTACGTCATTAAAAAGATGGAATCAACGGCATTACAAATGTTAGAACTATCTTTCTTTCTTAGTGGTGTCCAAAACACTAAATCTTCCTCAGTTTGCAAATTTCAGAGTTGCTTACCAGCACCTCTACATTCTCCTGAACCTGCGACGCAGGAGTTCTCATAGTTTGGTTGGAAAAAGATTAAACTGTCTATTTGCACATTTCATACCAATTTTAAAAACCCAACCTTCCCTTTTGGGAGCTCACAGGCTCAAGCTTAATGTAATGTTTGCTTTCAAAAACCTTTTCTCCTTTTTCATTATTTTCAGTACTGATAACAAGGTAACAAATATTGATAATCACAAGACACTACAGCTTAAAGATACGTGAAAAATGACAACTTGGGCAGGCATGGTAGTGTAGCAGTTAGCGTAATGCTATTACAGCACCAGCGACCCGGGTTCAATTGCAGCCACTGTCTGTAAGGAGTTTGTACGTTCTCCCCGTGTCTACGTGGGTTTCCTCTGGATGCTCCGGTTTCCTCCCACATTCCAAAGACGTACGGGTTAGGAAGTTGTGGGCATGCTACGTTGGCGCCAGAAGCGTGGCGACACTTGCAGGCTGCCCCCAGAACACTCTACGCAAAAAGATACATTTCACTGAGTATTTTGATGTACATGTGACTAATAAAGATATCTTATGTTATCTTATCTTCACTCTTTCGATAGTGTTTCATTAGCACGGTTGACAGTTCATGCACATCTCTACTGGAGCTGTGAGTAAACATGTAACAGAACAAAGTAATTAAGGGTTGAGTTAAAAGTTTATCCCAGTTTTGTCATTGGTGTACTATGTACAGGTGACCCCGTATTACAACAGTTCAGGTAATGGAAATTCACCCTTGTGGAATTCACAAATCTCTACCAAAATATCTGAAATATGAAGTAAAAATTCACTCTGACCGAATTTATATGAAGAAAAAACTAATAAATAAACACAAATTGTATTTCTTTTTCTTGATGCATGCACAGATGATGTGGCTTAGCATTACAGAAAATCGCAATATGGATGGTTTTCTAGGAACGGAACATCCCCCGTAACAAGTGGGTGCCTGTGTTTTCAATCTGCTGCATGATCCTTGCTGTGTGTTAATAACCAGTAGAATGGCATTGTTGTATGCACTCTAGTGTAATATGACAGAACTGCAGTCAGCCATTCAGCCCCTCTAGTCTGTTCTGCCATTCAATGAAATTGTGATGGTTTGCAACTAATTCCAATTGCTCACCTTAGTTCTGCATCATTGGGAACACTTGGCTGACTCTAATTTATTGATGTCAGATTTTAAATGCTTACTTAATTCAGTACTGATTACTTCTTGTGGGAGAGTGGATGTTGTATGAAGAAATGTTTCTAGCTTCTCGGCTGAATTTAAGACATTTTTTGTCATAGAATCCAGCACCGGATGAAAATATTTCTTTCTATTGATTCCTAAATACCCTCCTATATTTCTAGCCTGGTTTGTGTAATCTTTCCTCATAATCAAACACTTGGAGACTTGCTGGTCATTCTGCTAAATCTCCCACTACTCCTGGCAAGGTCAATATCGCCTTCTTAGGAGCTTACCCAGAATTTTACACCTAATGCCCAGATGCAGTCTAACTGTACAGCTGTGACAAGACTCCTTCTCTTTATAATTCTTTACTTCCTACTGTACATGAATCCTAAATATCTTTGGATCTCCACTATTCTTAGCTTTTTACAATCCTGGGAAATATATGGATCTATCTCTTTTTTGTTTCAAAATGGCCTTACAGTTACCACCTATTTGGGTCTCTCAGTTTATGTATCAGTCTCTCTCTCTCTCTCTCTCTCTCTCTCTCTCTCTCTCTCTCTCTCTCTCTCTCTCTCTCTCTCTCTCTCTATCTCTCTATCTCTCTGTCTCTATCTGTCTCTCTGTCTCCCCACTTACAGTGGCCACAATGTTTGTGGAGTTCAGGAACTTGGCTTTATGGCTCTGCCAGTGCTTGACCAAGGAGAAGGTTCCCCTTGTCCTCACCTTCCATCCCATCACCCTCCACATTCAACAGATTGTCCTCCATAATATCTTTCACTTATAGAATTGATACCACCATCAGACACTGCTCCTTCCCCTTTCCTTTCATCATTCTAAATGGACCACTTCCTTCACAGCACCCTGCTTCACTCATACATTTCCACCAACAACCAGTCCTTTTCTCGTGGCACCTTCCCATGCAACCACAGGAGATGCAACACCTGCTCCTTTACCTCTTCTCTTGTCACCATCCAGGGACCCAAATAGTCTTTCCAGGTGAATCAATAATTTATTTGCAGTTTAGTCTGCTGCATTTGGTGCTCACGATGTGGTCTTCTCTACCTTGGGGAAAACCAAATGCAGAGTGGGTGATTGCTTTCCAGAAGACATTTGTTCAATTTATAAGTGTGACCACAAGCTTTCAGTTGCCTTTCTAATTTCTACTCTTACCCTTGGCCATGACACCGTTCCAAACAAAACCTAGCATGGTTTGATGAGCAGCACCTCATCTCCGTAACCTAGCTCATTATAGCCCTCAGGATGCAACATTCAAATTATTGATTTCAGATAACCAGCCTTACCAGTTTGTGTCAGAACTGACCTGTTTGAATGTAAAATCATCTACCTGCAACATTGATTCTATTTTTCTCACACCACAGATGTTGCCTCATCTTTACTTTTAGTATTTGTTTTATTTCATATTTCAAACTTCAGATTCAAAAAAATGTAGCTTAGATTATCAGAAGTAACTTATTGGTTTTAGCTGCTTGTATTTCTCTCAAGCTGGAGTAAAGACACATTAGTCCTTCAGTATGTTACTTCTCATCACAAAATCGCACAGAATTTGCTACTACTTAAACTGCAAAGCTATGCACTTCAGATAATTATTCATGCACGTAATTATGCAGAGAACCCAGTCCTGTCTGTGTGGAGTTTACACGTTGTCCCTGTGTATGCGTGGATTTCTTCCCACATCCCAGAGATGTGCTGGTAGGATAATTGCCCCTCATGTATAAGTGAGGGGTTAGATTCCATGGGTAATTGATGAGAATAAAAAGAGATTAGTTTAAGATTAGTGTAAATGATGGCTTAATGGCTGCTGTGGATTCAGTGGGCCGACAGACTTGTTTCCATACTATGGCTATGAACTTATGACTCTATAATTGGCGTTCAGATCAGTTTCAGAATCCTGTTTTTTAAAAAATTACCAGTCAATTTAAAAGCTGGCTTTGGTAAAGTTAACACGAAACTGTGGGATTGTCATGAAAATTCAGCTGGTTTAGTAACTACCTGTAATAAATGACACCTGATAGTCTTACCTCGTCTGTCTCGTATGTTCTTTTCAATCTCAGAATATTTGACTCTTGTATCTCCTTCCGAAATGTCAAGAAACTCAATTGTGTCAAAGCTCTGACAAAGACAAGTGGCTCGAGAAGATGACCTTCTCAAGTAACGGAATATGCAATAAGTACCAGCCTTTCCATCAACCCCCAACATCCCTGGAGCAAACAATAAAACATTACACTTAATTGCAGTGCTCCAGGTGTCAACCCATATAGTCAGCAAATCACCCAATTTCAAACTCCAATGAAAACTTGAATGCTACCTATCGTTGCAAAAAATATAAGGAATTTTTGTTCTATTCAGTGGTAAATTTCCACAGTTTTGGTGTTATCGGTGCACTCCATAACATGAAATACGATGATACAGAGAGCTGAAATTCCCTTTTAGTAAAACGAACAAAACTTTCTGAAAAGAGGATTAAGAAATGCTAATGATGTTGGTGGAGTGTGAAATGTTGAAAGGTATTGTTCCTGAGACACAGGATTTTATTTCTTTTAACAGCCAAAGGCACAGCAAATCATGACATAGTTTAATAAGTAGCTTAAATTAAATCAGAACTGTGGTCAATGCACATTAGCAGTCAAGGTGGGTGTTGCTCAGATCTACTCGCTTGAATGGCACTGAGAGGGAAGTAACAGTAGGTAAAATGGATCATAAAATTTAATACTCAGCTTTGTGTCCGACTTACATTGCAATATAGCACAGCAGATGCCGTTAATCATTTTTACTTTCCAAAGAAGAACAATTAAACCAGGAAATGTAACTCATTTTTTGATTAAGCTATCTGCTTGGTAGTCTTGAAGTGCAGTGAATTATTTATTCAGCTGCCTTACTGAGTCAAACAAAATCAATTAAAAGGAGTTTTTGATTAATTTCTGGCCTCCTACAATTGATCTAGATATTGAGGCAGCTAAAGCAGACTCCAGGGTCCAGGAGCACATACCAGTTTGAGGTGCTTCACCAAGGCAGGGAGAGGTGTAGACAGAGTCCATGGAGGGGAGGCTGGTTTTCGTGACGCGCTGGGCTGTGTCCACAACTCTCTGCAGTTTCTTACAGTCCTAGGCAAAGCAGTTGCCGTACCAAGCCGTGATGCATCCAGATAGGATGCTTTCTATGGTGCATCAATAAAAATTGGTGAGTGTCAAAGGGGACATGCCAAATTTCTTTAGCCTCCTGAGGAAGTAGAGGCACTGGTGAGCTTTCTTGGCCGTGGCATCTACGCACTTGGACCAGGACAGGCTATTGGTGATGTTCACTCCTAGGAACTTGAAGCTCTCAACCCTCTCGACCTCAGCACTGTTGAAGTAGACAGGTGCATGTACACCACCCCCTTTCCTGAAGTCAATAACTAGCTCTTTTGTTTTGCTGACATTGAGGGAAAGGTTGTTGTCGTGACACCATGTCACTAAGCTCTCTATCTCCTTCCTGTACTCCGACTCATAATTTTTTGGGAGACGGCCTACTACGGTGGTATCATCTACAAACTTATAGATGGAGTTAGAGCAGAATCTGGCCATGCAGTCATGAGTATATAGGGAGTAGAGTAGAGGGCTGAGGATGCAGCCTTGTGGGGTATCAGTGTTGAAAATAATCATGCTGGAGGTATTGCTGCCTATCCTCACTGATTGTGGTCTATTAGTCAGAATCAAGGATCCAGTTACAGAGGGAGGTGTTGAGTCTCAGGTCTTGGAGTTTGGTGATGAGTTTGCTTGGAATTATAGCATTGAAGGCAGAGCTGTAGTCAATAAGCAATAGTCTAACGTAGGTGTCTTTACTGTTCAGATGCTCCAGAGTTGAGTGTAGGGCCAGGAAGATGGCATCCGCTCTAAACCTGTTACGGCAGTAAGTGAATTGCAGTGGGTCGAGGTTGTCTGGGAGGCAGGAGTTGATGCATGCCATGACCAGCCTCTCAAAGCACTTCATGAATGTGGATGTTAGAGCCACTGGTCGATAGTCATTAAGGCATGTTACCTTGCTTTTCTTTAGTACTGGGGTGATAGTGGTCTTCTTAAAACAGGTGGGAACCTGAGATTGAAGCAGGGAGAGATGATGTATGTCTGCAAATACTCCCGCCTGCTGATCAGCACAAGATCTGAGCACTCGGCCAGGGACACCATCTGGGCCAGATGCTTTCCTTGGGTTCACTCTCCGGAAGACAGATCTTACATCCTCGATGGTGACCACGGGTTCAGTTGCATTGGAGGCTGTCAGGGTGGGTGGTGACAATCCACTTCTCTTGTTCAAAACGCGCATAGAATGCATTAAGCTCATCAGGAAGGGATGCGCTGTTGGTAACTATGCAGCCCGACTTCATTTTGTAGCCCGTTATAGCACGTAAGCCCTGCCATAAATGACGGCTGGTCTGAGACTCTATTTTGAATCCGTATGGTCTCTTGGCATTCTTGATAGCTTTCCGGAGGTCATATCTCGATTTCTTGTACAGGTCAGGATCACCAGATTTGTGTGCAGCAGTCCTCAACTTCAGTAGGGAGTAGATCTCCCAGTTCATCCATGATTTCCGGTTTGGGAACACCCAGATTGTCCTCTTTGGTACACAGTCCTCCACACACTTGCTGATAAAATTCATGATGGTGGTGACATACTCATCTAGGCTGGAGCTGAGTCTTTGAACATGGACCAGTCCACTGACTCAAAGCAGTCACGTGGAAGCTCATGTATTTCCTCAGACCAGCACTGCACGACTGTCTGTACTGGATCCTCCTGTTTCAGTTTCTGCATGTATGCAAAGAGGAGGAGCACAGCCTGGTGGTCTGATTTCCCAAAGTGAGGGCAAGGGGTGGCTCGGAAGGCATCTTTGATGCTTCTACTCTTTTCTACTGTTTTCTGGTTCTTATTTCAGATTTCCAGAACTCTGTTTTCCACGCTCCCTTGACAGTAATGACACTGATTTAAACAGCATTTCTAACATCTGCCTGGAAGATCTAGCCTGTCCCTTCACCTCAGAGAGGCCAGCATTGTTGTATTGTCTTTCTCTCTCCCTCTAAACTGCAATTCATATTTGCATAAGAGCTTCAGTTCCCAGCAGACAATTTCATCAGCAATATCCTCTCAGAAAATAAGGTTCAAATTTACTGATTAACTGGAGTGACCAATATATTTTAAAATGTAGAGTAGCTGACACCAGTTATGAAAATTAATACACTGAAATCCATTTCCGTCAGCATGCCAATATACATCAGAGTGAGCCAGCGAGAGTCCCCGCTGATGGACGTGAATAACCCCGAGAAACTGGATGTTTGACCTTTGAGAAAACGCAGGGACATCGAAAGCCATCTTGCAGAGGCAGCAAAGTAAGAACAAAGGTGGGCATTCAGCTTCCTGAACCCATTTTGCCATTCACTTACATCATGGTTGATCTATCAATCTCTTTTTTCTTACTCTCCCATTACCTGCTAGCTGCAGTTCCTTCATGTGGGAGAGAGTATTGGAGATTTCCAGCATCCTTTATATCAAGAAGGATGTTCTGAGGTGACTTTTGAATAACTTAGCTCCAGCTTTAAGATTATGGCCTGTTTCTTCTGGGAACTCCCACCAGATGGAAAAACAAACACCAGGGCACTAACTGAGGCAGAGTAGGGGAGCTACTAGTCCTGATGCCAGTGCTGATGATTGCTACAGATAGCAGGTCTGGATGGAGGGAGGTGATGTATCCCTTGGTGTGGTACAGACTAATAACCTGTACAATGTGGGGACAGATAAAACAACAGTGGGATCCTTGCTTATCTGAGTGATTCATGGCTGACAGCCCTACTCACCAAGCTTTCCCAGTAGCAGTGACTCTGGGAAGATAGGAGGAATCAGAATCAGAATCAAATTTATTATCACTGACATATGAAGTGAAATTTGTTGTTTTGCAGCAGCAGTACAGTGCAAAGACATTATAAATCACAAAAATAAATAAATAATGCAGAAAAGAAAGGAATAATGAGATAGTGTTCATGGACCATTCAGAAATCTGATGGCAGAGAGGAAGAAGCTGCTCCTGAAACATTGAGTGTGGGTCTTCAGGCCCCTGTACCTCCTCCCCAATGAACCTTTAAGGAGAATGTATTCCATGAGCAATAATAATCGGATCCTGGAGATGAGGTGACTTATTCCCCCCCCCCCATTAAAATTATTTGGCAGGGAGGTAAGTGGGAGGTAAATGATGGATACAGTAAGTAGCCAAAACAAAATTATTGCTGCTTCCAATGAAGTGTTAGCAAATTTTAAGACTATGGAATCCTCAGGAAAGTGGCAGCATGAGACTGAAAATGGCCAAAAGATAGTAATGGTGAACAATTGGTTTCTATATAGCGGAGCCCCTAGGTTTGATATTAAGACCACAACTCTTTCAATATATATAAGTGACCTGGATATAGGTGATTACACATAACTTGAAAATGGAATTAATGCTGTGGAGGATAGCAGCAGAATTGATGAGGACCTGGTGAAACAGGCTAATGTTCCAGGATAGGCCTGCTTCAAAGTGCCATGCCAGGAACCAAAGGATATAGTTCCAACCTGTTGTTACCACTTTCTTCCTTTTCTAGAACACCATCCTTCCAACATCCTGTCTCTATTGGCAATAACATTCCCAATAAAATTTGAAAATTCCGAGTGATGTAATTAATTGTCTTTACAAATGGCTGTATATTAAAAGCTTGGAAGGTAAACCCATTTAAAAAAAAAGGGTATTCCCCAGCTGTGAAATAAGGGCCATATTATTTAACTATTAAAAATTGCTCATTAATCTCATTGCTGTTTGTGGGACTTTGCTCTGCAAAAATTGAACGGCTGTTTATAGTACAGAATATGTCGTTTTGGTCCATTATGCTCCCATAAACATTTGTTCTTTATTTTATTTTCTATTTAAATTTATGGGATAAAGTGCATTGTAATGCTGCCTGCTGTTAGAAACTGATGTATATAACAAACTCTTTTGCTCATTCCATTCTTTCTTGAGCCTTCTTTAATGTTCTTTTTTCTTCCAAGATGCTTTTCTCAGAATGATCTCCTGATAAAGAAGGACAGACTTATGAATTACTAATGATTTAAGTTTGCCAATCTAATGTGAGGAGTCAAGCTTGACTTTTGAACTCGCATTGATATAGATATCTCATCTACTTGAACAGTTCACACCCACAAAACATGTTAGACACCAATAGGTATGAGGACTTCCACAAGGGCCTTGTATCACTGGCACAAAGCCAACGTCCTGAGGTTTGGAGAGTTTTTGTATCAATTGCAAGGGAATGAAGTGATGCTCAGGAACTTTGGGAGCCTGTTTACTGAAGTGAAGAAGGTAAAAAGATGGAGACACATGCATCCATTTCAATTCCTTTTCCCATTCCCACAGTGACCTGTCCATCCTCAGCTCTCTCCACTGCCACGGTGAGGCCCAATGCAAACTGGAGGAACAACTCCTCATATTCTGCCTGGGTAGTCTGCAACCCTATGGCATGAAGATTGACTTTTCCAATTTTGGGTAACCCTCCCTCTGGTGAGTTCTTTCTCCCCTTCTCCCCCATCTCTCTCTCCTTCTGATCTTCCTCTAGTCCTCCCATTTTTGTCCCCTTTCCCATAACCCCCTTCAAGCCCTATCACCCATCTTTGTTCCCCTCCCCCTCCTGGTTCTATTCACCCACTCCACACGCAGTTCACCCACGGCTTCCCCCCCCCTCCCCTATTTGGTTCTGGTTCCATCTGCCACTCACTTCTCCCCTAATGGTTCCCATTATCACCTCCTTTACTTACCAGATTCCAACACTGGTATCCCCTTGTGTTCCTGCTTATCTCCCTCCAGCAGTTGTCTCCAGTTTCACTCTCCCGGCCTCCCACCTTGCTCCATCTGCCCATGTACCTCTCACTTTTTTTTCTCTCTCTGTCTGTCTCTGTCTGTCATCCACCTGCCACTGTCTCCCAACTCCACCCCCACCCTGGCACAACCTGCCTGTCATCTTACACACCTCCTCAGTCCACCAATCACCTCAGGCTCCTGTCTCGCCGCTGCCCCCCTCCCAACTTTTCACACTGGCCATCTCCCCTCTCCACTCTCAGTCCTGATGCAGGGTTTCGACCCGAAACGTCAACAATTCCTTTCCTCCCACAAATGTGCTCGACCCGCTGAGTTCCTCCAGCAGATTGTTTGTTGCTGAAGGTAACGAAGATATTCATGTTTGATTTGTTGAGTCAGTTGGTCTGTTCTGTACTTAGAAGTGTTGGTGGTGGGAGGGGGGAAGGGGTCAGTAAGTTTTACTCCAGAGCCCCATTCTTACAATAATGGACTTATAGTTAACTCACATCAAGAGTGGAGTTGAGAACTCACTGAGGAAGCAGTTCACGTGGGTACTCTTGTCTGGTTTTCCAGTGAAGTCGACGTTGGAAACTTCTTCATTATTTTAGGCAGTTCCTTGAGGAAGAGGATGACCTGTTTCCACTCCGGTCTGTGGGTTCTTGGATAACCGATGAGGCCATTGTAGGAGCGCAGATGAGCCAGGAGCAGAGGTGAGAGTAAACCAGAATGGCTAGGAAAGTGTCCAATACAAATAACACAAATTGATTGTTTGGCAATGTTAGGAATACAACTGTCCCAATAAGAAATCTCAGTTATGTTTACCCCTGTGCTGGGTGGTGAATAGTTTTGAGACAGAGAGAGAGAGAGAGAGAGAGAGAGGGAGAGGGAGAGAGAGAGAGAGAGAGAGGGAGAGGGAGAGGGAGAGGGAGAGGGAGACGGAGAGGTTCAGAGGGACAAGAAAGGGGATGAGGTATAGAGAGAGGGACAGAGACAGGGAGAGAAAGACAGAGGGTGGGTGGGGGAAGAGGAGGAGAGAGAAAGATGGTGATAAAGAGAGACAGAGAGAAAGAGAGAGAGAGCAGGAAGGGGTGAGGGAGAAAGGGAGATGCATAGGAAAAGGGAGAGATGCTGCAAGGACCTGACCTCTCCTGGGCACTGAGTCCAGAGTTGGCTCCTTTAACTGAAAGCTAGAACTTGGGCTGATTCACCATTTGGTCCATGGCTACTGTCAACAGGAGCAGCAGACATGGTTTAATTTTAAGGTAAACATATTCATCCTTCACAAGCTGTCCCTAATCTCAGAGTTCTGCACCAGTGATAAACTAACCACTATTCAATTACGTGATTTAACTGGCTGTATTGAAGGTTGGTAATAAGCAGTCTGCATGGTGTGATATGGCAGCCCTGAGATTCTACATGAAACAATCCTCTGCTTGCATCTACAAGAGCAGGGACAAATTGATTATTTTCATAGGTTCGAGCAGAAAATGGTACATGATCCTTTGTGACATACAGAGTTTTACTTTCCGGTGTAAGATATTGAAAAGTCTTTATAGTGGTAAAAAGAAATGAAAAGGGCATTGAACGGCATGTTAGTATTCTGCTCACTGGAGTCTTGAGCAGTGCTGTGGATTGACATGAAACATTCGATTTTTATAAGCATTACTTGAAATTCTGCTCTGTATTCATTGGGGAAGAAATGGATTCAAATGCTACTTGATGTATTAAGGTAACATTTCGGATCTAACAGGGTAAGATCATAGACCATGTGAAATGTCAACTGACTCACAGATTGTTGAGGGTAGCTTGAAAGAACTTGTGAGTGCTCAACAATACAGAAAGCTACATAAGGCAAATTTTGTGTCTTCATAATGTTTGATGTTTATTTCTGAGTTCAAACAATTCATTAAAATGTAGGTGTAAGCCTGTTTTAAAAAGTAAGCTTAGTAAGCTTAGCTGGCCTGATTCAATTCATTCTAGCCGTCAATCCATGAGTGCAGAACCCGTGAAACTGGTGAGTCACACATAAGATTACTGTGGGGAAATACAGATTTTGCAGAAATAAGGAAGGGTCAGACACCACTGAGGTTTGCCTGAGTCACTTGATGGGCACAGTAGTTTGAGCTTCATCATCAGCCTCATCCAAGTATTATTTCCAGGGTATCCAACCTACAGTCCTATGTCCAAATATCCACCTCTAACCTAACAACTGAAAGCTGAGCCAACTCACTATTCAATTTGCAGTTATATTTCCTGTTCTTAGCTCTGTCCTGATTGAATTTTATGTGCTTGGGGCTTTGAAAGGACTCTTTATTTGGGTTGTTGCCTTGAGATCCTAAATCAGAATCCGTAGATCTGTTAGGACCAGCAACTTAATGGAAATCAATGGGAAAATGGATTGAAATTTTAGTTGTAGATTTTAAGGCCACACTTCAACTAGCTCCTAAATTGAAAAGTTAGAAACCTCTTTGTTAGTGAATAACAAAAATAATGTGCATATACATGGCGTCTTCACTGGTTAAACATCCCAACCATTATTAGATAAGTTGGGACTGTTCTAGAAAACCATAAAACAAGCTGTTGGAGGAACTCAGTGGGTCAGGAAACATCCGTGGAGGGAAATGGACAGTTGATGTGTCGGGTTGAGATCCTTCATCTGGACTGTATCTGGACTCCATCAAGGACCTCGACCTGAAATATTGACTGTCTATTTCTTTCCACCTGACCTGCTGAGTTCCTCTAGCAGCTCGTTTTTTTGATCCAGGTTGTAGTATCTGCTGTCCCTTGTGCCTACAGAAGGACATATTATGTGGCTACAGGCTACGTCTTAAGGAGCATCTAAAAGGAGGTGTATGTGAGTTACTTGAAATCTTTAGGATCTAGATACCGAAGCCATCCAATGGATCAAAGAAATGTGGATGTATAAGAGGCCTGAACTGGACTGTAAGATCAAAGAATGTGGTGGAGGATCAAGGCAGTGGACGAATTTGAACCCAAAGTTCAGAAGTTGAAATCTAGGGGTGCTGCCAAATCAGGAAAGGTGTGCAGCAAGGACAGATGAGACAGGCAAATGGGATGGTAGGAGTTGGAATATGGGCAGTAGTTTTGGATGAGTTTGGAAGTCTTTTCTGCTAACACTGAGGTTGGGGGTGGGGGGGGGGTGGAGTTCGCGGGTGGAACTGTGAATGAATTCTAATCCTACCAGTAACATTGCTGAAACAGAAAGCCTTCTGCGACCCCTTTCATTTCCCATGGCTAAACAAAAACTATTACTGACTAAGTAACATTGCTCTGCCCCCAGAGTTGTCCCCTATTCCAATAATAATTTGAGGACTTCTTTTAACTGGTAGAAGATAACAAATGACATAAAAGGACAGAAAAATAGGGGTTAGAAAACGTCATCTGAAACTTTTCTCTACCACTCCAAGTCTTCCTTTGAATCATATGGTTACACTTTAATGGTGCTAGTTTTTTTTTGGCATTATCTCTTCCAGCAGACTGTTCTAAGCAATTGTCAACTTCAGAATATGGAAATTTCTCTAATTAGCTGTTGTAAGATTATTTACTCATATTTTAACAATAAGTTCCCTGATCCAATGTTCCCAGGTCAATTCTCAATTTGCATTAAGTAGGTAAATGGTTGGCAGCAATTGACAAGTACTGTGTTACTGTTCACTTGTCGTCACTTATGGAAAGCTTGCTCAATTTGTTTGCAGTATTACTTTGGGGGAAAAGAAGATCAGGCAGGGTGCCCACACAACTTACATAAATGAGCAAAGCTGGGAAAATATTATTAGTTTTAAAATATCAAAACATGCATTCTAAATGTACAATCTTCTGACATGAAACAATAACTATGCATCTCCAAAGATGCTGCAAACCTAATGAGTATTTGCAGCATTTTCAGTTTTTATTTCAGATTTTCTGTAAGCAATGAGAGGTTATGGTTTCTTCTTTCCTGGAAGAAAGAAAGAAAAACTTAAAACTTCCATGTCTTTCACATCCTCAGAAGATGTTTTGCATTAATGCATCATCATTCCTATTATGGAGCCATTCTACATTAAAACATTCATCAAAACCAACAAACTTTTAATGTCAACTACAGTTAATTTAATTGCAAATAATATTTCTCATGAAACCTAATATGTAATTTGCTGGCAATGAAAAGAATGGGCATAATCTCATTGCTTGTGATTCTGCTAAGGAGTTGCACTCACGCAATGGTTGGCACTGGGGTGTAACATTATTGTGGAGCCAGGGAGAATGTTCCTTCTTTACTTATCGGTTGCTGGTCAATCCACTCAACAGCAAACAAAGTATAAATGGTGGGTGTTCCATGCATCAGCCTTTGGGAATTGTAATCAGGGACCCTAACCAAAAGCTTTAGATTACAGTATCTGCAGTCTCTTGTGTCTCTTTCTTAACTGATATGGCTGGGCTGAAGCACTTGCCTTAACTGGAAAGTGCACAACACTGTTTTCAGCTGCTAGTGCCACATTTACACTGGGTGGAAAACTTTAAATTCAGTCTGATGACTCAGGTGAAGGGCTGACAGAATTTTGACTTGTTTGCTGTCATCATGATGTTTTATACCCACTTTAAAATTAGTTAATATTGGACATTGAGCATGTAGCACAGGTACTTGTTAGGTGGAACTCAGGTACATGTGATACGGGAAGCAGATGTTTTAAAATGAATAGACAGAAAACGGTGGAAGATACACACTTGAGTCCATGATATCTTGTCTCAGGTATTCTGTGCCTTGATCATAAATTCTTTAATATTAAGCATTGTGGCAGTTTCATCTTCATTTATTGCATATCATTTTAAGCTGCTCAGTCCATCAATCATTGAGTATTAATAAAATAAATTGTATCAGGGAACTAAATTATTTGAGTATTTACCCTCCTTCTTCTTCAAGCCACCTTGGGCCAGGTCCCTTTAATTATTCAAGGTCCCCATCAATTTCATTTGCACCCTGTCCCAGAATAGCCGATTGAGATTTGCACTTTAAATTTAGTTTCCTTTCCTTCCTGTCTTCCTTTCTGTGAGAAGGTGCTTTCTGTATCCCACACTTGGCAGATGCAAACTGTCTGGCTTCCTCCATTGATGCCAAGGCTAAGATTGATTTATAGACAATTCCACATTTTCTACCACATTGGACCAGCAATACATTGTGTCATTGCGTTATTGAGTGGTTTTCCATGACTAGAAAGAGGCTAAATCAAATTTTGAAAAGCACTCATTTTAAACGCCTTTTGCTTGAAATACATCCCTGATAGACAGGGCTAAATAACAATATCAGTGTGCTGCTCTCTGCCTTTGAATTTCATTCCACATAGCATATTATTATTGTAGTGTTATCAACCCATTATCAATTTCTAGACACTTTGCAAAGAAAACACCATCAGTTCACTGATTTACTTGATTCCGAACTTAGCATTTGCTAGTCTTAACTATCTTCTACCAACTAAAAAACTGTTGCAGCTGAGGTTACCCTTAGGAGATATATCATCATCCTAACTTCCAGTTCTATTAATTAGTGTGCAAGGACCATTGGTAATTTCATGAATTAAACCTCTTCTTGTGAAGGAATTCAGATCTATGGCCCATAAGCTAATTGTTAGAAACAGTAGCTAGCGGAACACTGTAGATCTGTTCCCCTACGAACTGTTGACAATGCTTTCTTGAGAAGTTACAGATTACAGAACCAATGAGGGTAAATAGAGTTAAGATGCATGTTGGCCGCATGAATGGCAGAAGAGGTAAGAGGGGCTGAATGGACTGCTACTTTCCTCAGAGTCAAGTGGTATTAATGGTATAGGAGGGAACAAGGAAAGGCCCAACAAAGCTTTGCAATGAGTTCAGAATGTGGCTCACCATCACATGGAATTGTTCGCTCAGATGGTATGAATGCATTTTATGGGAAGTTAGAGGAGTACCTGAGAGAGGAAGGAACAGAGTGATAGGGTGAGATGAAACAAGGTAGAAGAAGACTCCTGTGGAACATAAGCACTGGAGTGGACCCAATGATTCAAGGGGCCTCTGTGTTGTAAAATTCTGTGTAGGAGTGCTGGAGGCAAAAACATCCTACAAATGGACAAGTATTAATACAGATCGGGCATTGCCAGGGAACCTACAGTACAATGAAGCAACACAAAACATCTTGATTCTAAACATATGAAAATACTGCTAGTTCAGAATAGTTTGCACCCTTGCTACTGTTGTACTGTTGATAAAAGCCTTCTTGCCTAGGGTTCAAGGGCAAAAAGTGCTGCAGGATAGTTGCAACACCACAACACATCTTACAAAATATACATGGCCTAACATCACTGTCCATAAAGCAGAGCACGTTCTCAGCTATGCCATGGTGCTTAATATGCCTATATATCCATTCATTCTGCCACTAAACACTGAGATCAAAGTACTGTTCAAATACAGCTACCACGATAACACAAAAGGAACACCGTCTGATGCCAACTTTTGATTAGCTATGTTCTATGTTAAGTGGACAAAGTGCAGCAGGCTGGGGGCTTGCAGGTTGTGGCACACCAGTTCCCTTACAGTCTGTTTGTCCAATTCTACCTAGGAATGGCAGACCCCAAAGAAAGAAGACTTCGAACATTACAGTACAGGGGCTCCTCGGGTTATGAATGACCTGACTTACGGAAATCTGACTTTACCTATACTCTCCCATGCATTTCTAAAGCATTTTTCAAGCTAGTAGTAATAATATGTTTCATGGTATCCCTTAATAACTGGATGCAGTATATACTCCATTAGTGTAATTATGCGTAGTGTTAGTGTAATTATTGAACGAAAGGAAAGAATAATAGCAAGTGTATGTAGAGCAATACAATACAGGTTACGTTAGCAAAGAGATGTTTCTGACTTAACAGAGAAATTGGCTTACAAAGAGTTCCCAGAAACAGAACCCTTACATAACCTGGGGACTGTCTGTACTTTGTTGGGATAGTACACAGAACATAGAACAGTGTGTTCTATGGAACAGGCCCTTCAGTCACAACGTCTATGTCAACCATGATGCCAGTTTAAACTGCACATCTGCCTGCACGTGGTCCATATCCTTCCATTCCCTGCCTATTCGTGTCTTGGTCGAAGTGCCTCTTAAAGGTTAAGTGTTATTGTCGCAAATCGCTGAGTGCCTGTATGTTGAAATTGAAATGCAGACAGTTCAATACTTGGACCCAGCAACATGCCACTGTCCTAACCTTTGGGGAGCCCCACCTTCTGCACCAGTTGGTCTTTTCCACTGTATTCCCGAAGAGTAGAGGGCTGACTGTTCTGAGGTTGTGTAATAGAAAACAGTTTTTCCTTTTGGCCAACATAATCCACCAACGCTATCGAAGAAAATATTCCCCACTTCTCCTTTTGAGATACTACTTAGTTTCAGGTGCTTTGGGCTTCTTTTCACTGTCATTTGGTGGCATGACATTTTAATTAAAAAATACAGTACTCCTCTCATTATAATGAAAACAGCTAAAAATTCTAAGGTAAACTCTCTTGGGTTAGAGTTCGGGTTAGGGTTTTCCACTGAAATATTTTCAATGTCAAAGTTGCTCCGACGAAAGCTATATTTGAATGTACTGATAGAGTGCATTTCCTCTGGGTAGATATTCACTTTAGCAATTATAACTTGCATGCTTCAAGAGATACATTCAAATAGGAGGATATCATACTTTCATGGGAGAGGTTCTTAATTTCTTGGTGACAGATCCTTGGTTAACAAGGAATGCAGACTATGTGTACCTGACTAATTATTAAAATTTTACATTTTTGTTGGAGATCTGTGGAACATAATTGACTGGTTTGGTTAAAATTCAGAATTAATTCTTGCAGCTCACTCATTTTAATTGAAAAGATAAATACTGCAGGCAGAGTAATAAGGATGTCATAATCAATGATGCAAAATTAATTTTAAGCTTTATCTTTAACTAACCCTCCTGGATTATCATGTTTTCACAGGGTTTTAAGAGCAAATAATGAAGATAATGTATTTGGAGTGTGTTGCTAGTGAGTTGCAAAGGAATGTGTTGGGAAACCCATATACACCAAAAATTACCACAAAGGGTTGAGTCAGTTGAGGAGATGCTAGCTGGTTGGAAATGGTCAGTGTAACACCAAAAGGAAGGGACAATACTGTTAATTGTTAAAAATGTTTAACACCCTTCCATGAATGTTTTTTGAAAAGTAATGCAAACAGCATTCTTTCAATTTGGGTCTGTTGATATTACAGGCATGATATACTTTTCATGGGAATGTGAGTTCACTTTGCCCAGTCTCACTCCTTGACCCAGTCTGTTTCTGCCATACTTTGTTGTTCTGGTTTCACACCGTCCTCATTGTGACCCACTACACTTTTAAACTGAATGATCCCCTGATTCAGGTGGCCACGTCTTCATTGCCATCCACAAAGGGATATTTTCATCGAGTGATTGATTGGTAAACTTGCCTAGTAGATCCTCTATTTGTATATCGAAATGAATTCTGTTGAGCTTGGATAATCCACTCCGTCAGTTAATTGCTCTAATGATGAAGGTGACAACTGCCCTCCTGGTTGTCAATATTTAATTACATATAGATTACTACCATCACATATATAATAGATGGACCATACAATCATCTATTTATTTTATCCTCTTATTTACAGGTATCTATCTTGGACCTAATAGTTCATTCATTTTTTCTATTGTCACTTTGTTCTAAATTATCGAAATTTACATGTTGTTTGAAGAGATCCAAAATGAAACAAAGCATTTACAAAGGATGCACTTTAGTAGTGGAGCATTTTAACATGTTCAGTTACGGTGCCATGAGCAAGACTGCATGATTTCCTACTTTCATTGAGCACCTGGAGCTCTCCAAGAATTTGAAGGATTTGAACAACGTGCTGTTTTGTTGAGATGGGGAAACATTTCAGAGTGTGGATGATCACGTGGTTGCCTGACATGCAACCATATTGGTTGCATCGACAAACCATCTGTTGGAAAAGAATTGTTGCTGTTTTAGGTCGAAATCCTGCATCATGACCTTCCCCCCCCCCCCCCCCCCCCCCCCCACAAATGCTGCTTTACCTGCTGCAGGTTATTTGTAGGTCCAGATTCCGGCATCTGCAGTCTGTGTCTCCATGATGGGTTGCATGATTGCCTGATAGTTACACAATCAACTACTGGGTGTGATTCAAGACAATGGTATTGATAGAGTATAGGTTGAAAATTTCATGGGCAAACATTCAAACAAAATTAAGGAATATGGAAAGAGAATGAGGATGGTTGAAAAGATAAATATTTCATTTGAAATGTCAGTTACAACCACTACTTTGGCTCAGACCATGGGTCTGGAGGATTCCAGATTTGTGTCCATGCTTTTGGCCTGAGCTGGAGCTCTGTAATCCTAGCTGGGAAACAGCAGGATATTTCCACCACCTGGATTGGATGGGTAAATATCAAGGGCGATTGATATCCATCACCATGCAGTGACTTTTGCTGGAGATGACATTTTATGGATGTTGGAAGTGGATTTGATGCTGGTCGTGGGGGATGAATGGATAGCTTCAGTCAAGAATGAGAAAGAAGCATTTCTGCCATTCCCAAATGGATGGATGACAAGCATTTGGACACAGCAACGGTCATGGAAACAAGAGTGTTGTTGCAGACATTTCTTCATCCAGTGAGTTTTGAATCTCCTCCACCCAAGAGGGTTTGGAGGCTCAGTGGCAAGACGGAGGGAGGGGGGTGGGGGGTGGACAGATTTTTGTTTATTTAGGGAATCAAAGGAAATGGGGTTAGTGTAAGAAAGTGGCACCAAGGTAAAAGATCAGCTATGATCCTTCTGAATGATGGAGCAAGTGTGATGGGCTGAATGGTCTACTCTTGCTTTGATTTCTTATGTTTTACTCTTCTTAATCTGGGAGAATGAATAGCTTTCATAAATTATGGCATGATGTATTGTTAAGAGAGCTGCCTGAACAGATGCAGCAAGTGTCAGAGGTTAGAATCCTGCTATATACCTAAAACCTCATTACACTCCATTCAAAGGCTCTAGACAGCTGATATTTCAATTCTTTATGTGAGTACTACTGTGAAGCTTTCAACAGAGCGGTAAGGAGGATATATTTTCTTTGCACACCAAGTGGCTATGCTCTGGAATGTACTGCCTGCAATTAATTAAATCAGATTCATTAATGTCTTTGAAAAATAGATTAAAAACTTGCTTGAAAGCGATTCTAAGTGACAAAGGAATTGGCACTAGATATCAAGGCAAGTGTTCAGGTTGCATGAGCTGAGTTCCTTAGAGACCAGTATATCACTCCACAGTATGAGTCGAATAGAATTTGAAACCTGGAAAGGTGACTTTCATTGATCGTTTGAAGATAAGTTCATATCCAATGTAACTTTCTTAAAGGTATTTGGTTCCAAAAATTGCTGTAGATTTATCAGCTATAGGATCTACAAAACAAAAACAGTAATAGAGGGTAATTTTTATGTCTTTATGTCTTGCACTGTACTGCTGCCCCAAAACAACAAATTTCACAATATGTGTCAGTGATAATAAACCTGATTCTGATTCTGATGTTGAAGTCTAAAATTCAAATTGATCCGGTTGATAATTACATTGTTCTGTGGATTAGAATTTGAGGAGCAAGTCTGATGGTTAAAATTACACCTGTTCTAAAATGCTTTTGAAGAATTGGTAGTATTGGGCATGAGAAGCTAAGTAGGGTAAAAGCTACCACCCTAGAAGTACATGTGTCTGAGGAAGGAGAGGAAGTTACCACCAAAGCCAGTGTCATTGCCTGCTCACAGACACTGAAACATCACTTATGGCTGGTTGCAAATTATTTTCGGTGGCATACGCTGCCCGAAAGGAATTCTTGCTGCAGATTCAGGTAGGTTTGGAGGGAGTGGGTTCTATTTCTTCCCACCTTTTCAATAAGGAAACTTTCACCAAGGAGATCAGAAAGGGGATCTACGCACATGTTATGATGGAGATGGAACAGGAGCAGAACACAAAGAAAGGAATGATACTGGTCTCTGGGGTTGGGGAGAGTTTAAGTCGACTGCGCCTATAATCTCAAGTTTAGTAGACTAAGAATTGGTCTCATATAAATGTTTTACATGGTGGATGCAGAGTTGATGCTTCCCCTCAGTAGAGCATCTAGAACCAGGGGGTATAGTCTCAATTAAGGGATCAGCCATTCAGAACTGATTTGAGAAGTTACTTCACCCAGAGGTGAATTTGTGGAGGGCTGTGGAGGCTCAGTCACTGAGTATATTCAAGGCAGAGATCAACAGATTCAATAGAGTTTTAGATATTAAGGGAATAAAGGGGCAGTGTGTTAGTGTAGGAAAGTGCCCCGAGGTAAAGGATCAACCGTAATCTTATTGAACAATGGAACAGGTGCAAAGGGCTGAAAGATCCTATCCTGCTTCTATTTCATCTGTCATGTTATGCCTTGTTAAGATATCAGTCATCAGTCAGGGCATTACGTATAGGAGTTGGAACGTTACATTTCAGTTGCACAGGACATTGGTGAGTCCGCACCTGGAGCATTGTGTATAGTTTTGGTCACCGGATTGTAGAATAGACGTCATTAAGCTGGAAAGAGTGCAGAGAAGGTTTATGAGGATGCTGCCAGGACTCGAGAGCCTGAGCTATAGGAAGAGGTTGGGCAGGCTAGGACTTTATTCATGGAGCATCAGAGACTGAGAGGTGATCTTATAGAGGCGTATAAGAGCATGAGGGGCAGAGAAAGGATGAATGCATGGAGTCTTTTTCCCCTGGAAAGGGAATCAAAAACTAGGGGGCATAGGTTTAAGGTGAGGGGGGGGGGGAAAGATTTAAAAGGGAACTGAGGGGCAACTTCCTCATGCAGAGAGTGGTGGGTATATGGAACGAGCTGCCAGAGGAAGTGACTGAGGCAGATGCAATAACAATATTGCAGGTACATGGATAGGAAATGTTGAGAGGGATATGGACCAAATGCAGGCAAATGGGACTAGCTTACATGGGCATCTTGGTTGACATGGATGAGTTGGGCCGAAGGGCCTGTTTCCATGCTGTATAACTCTATGACTCTATGAATAGTCACACAGGATAAGGACACACTGAAGGGCAGGATGATCAACCAGAGAGTCAGCTTCCGCCAGAGTGTACAGACCAATTCAGCCCCTCAGTGATGTCTCAGAAGAGGTTTGTTTAATATGGTCAATGTTCAATACAGAATGACTTTAGTCACTGATTCCAAATTGATCTACAAGCATTATCTTTAACACAATAATAAACAAAAATCAGATTATTATCATAAAGTGGTTTTATTATGGTATTAACCCCATTCCCCATGATACTTTTTATCTTAGACTTATTTTATCTCTTCAGTATTCACCAAGGAGAGGGGCCTTGATGACGCTTAGGACATTGTTGGTAAGGTTAATGTTCTAGAGCATGTAGATACCAAGAGAGAGGATATGTTGGAGCTGTTAGAAAATATGAGGACAGATAAGTCCCCGGGACCTGACGGAATATTCCCCAGGCTGCTTTGCGAGGCGAGGGAGGAGATTGCTGAACCGTTGGCTAGGATCTTTGAGTTCTCGGTGTCCACGGGAATGGTACTGGAGGATTGGAGGGTGGCAAATGTTGTCCCCTTATTCAAAAAAGGTAGTAGGGATAGTCCATGGAATTACAGACCAGTGAGCCTTACGTCCGTAGTGGGCAAACTGTTGGAAAGGATTCTAAGAGACAGGATCTATGAGCATTTAGAGAATCATGGACTGATTAGGGACAGCCAGCATGGCTTGGTGAAGGGAAGATCTTGCCTCACAAGTCTGATGGGGTTCTTTGAGGAGGTGACCAGGAAGATCGATGAGGGTAGTGCAGTAGATGTGGTCTACATGGATCTTAGTAAGGCGTTTGACAAGGTTCCACATGGTAGGCTTCTTCAGAAGGTCAGAGGCCAAGGGATCCAGGGAGGCTTGGCCATGTGGATTCAGAATTGGTTTGCCTGTAGAAAGCAGAGGGTTGTAGTGGAGGGAGTGCATTCAGATTGGAGGGCTGTGACTACAAGGATTGGTTCTGGGCCCTCTGCTTTTCGTGATATTTATTAACGACTTGGATGAGGGGGTGGAAGGGTGGGTTAGAAAGTTTGAAGATGACACAAAGGTTGGTGCTGCTGTGGATAGTGTGGAGGGCTGTCGAAGCTTGCAGAGGGATATTGATAGGATGCAGAGCTGGGCTGTGAAGTGGCAGATGGAGTTCAACCTGGAGAAGTGTGAGGTGGTAAACCTTGGAAGGACAAACTCCAAGGTGGAGTACAAGGTTAATGGCAGGATTCTGGGTAGTGTGGAGGAGCAGAGGGATCTGGGTGTTCATATCCACAGATCACTGAATGTTGCCTCACAGGTGGATAGGGTAGTTAAGAAAGCTTATGGGATGTTAGGTTTCATAAGTCATGGGATTGAGTTTAAGAGCTGCGAGGTAGCTCTGCAAAACTCTGGTTAGGTCACACTTAGAGTACTGTGTCCAGTTCTGGTCACCTCATTATAGGAAGGATGTGGAAGCATTGGAAAGGGTGCAGAGGAGATTTACCAGGATGCTGCCTGGATTGGAGAGTATGGATTATGAGGAGAGACTAAGGGAGCTGGGGCTTTACTCATTGGAGAGAAGGAGGATGAGGGGAGACATGATAGAAGTATACAAAGTATTAAGAGGAACAGATAGAGTGAACAGCCAGCACCTCTTTCCCAGGACACCAATGCTCAATACAAGAGGACATGGCTTTAAGGTAATGGGTAGGAAGTTCAAGGGAGATATCAGAGGAAAGCTTTTCACCCAGAGAGTGATTGGTGCATGGAATGCGCTGCCTGGGGTGGTGGTGGAGGCTGATACGTTGGTCAAGTTCAAGAGATTGTTAGATAAGCATATGGAGGAATTTAAAATAGAGGGATATGTGGGAGGAAGGGGTTAGCTAGTCTTAGGCGTGGTTTAAAGGTCGGCACAACATGGTGGGCCGAAGGGCCTGTATTGTGCTTATTGTTCTATGGTTCTATGGTTCTTATATCTGTCTTAGTGTTGGGGTCAGCTTATACCCGAGGGTCAGGAATGCCAGTGATCGTGTGCCAGAGTGTTTTATTTATCATAACTTCCAAAGTGATTAATTAATGGCTTGACAGGATGTTTCTATGAAGATTAACAGCTTGGTGAATGTAGCTTGCCATCACACTGCCATAATCTGACTTAATTTTGTTGAATGCTCTGTTTGATATTGATCATTGGACACAGTGCCAAACACAGTCTTTGCTTATGTTAAAGTCCTCATATAACGAAAGAATTTAGAACACTTGGCCTGAGTCCAGGATACCCAAAGCACTCTTCAACCACTGCACTGCTCTTGCACAGTTTTTATTGTAAAGTAGGGAAATAATACTTGATTGGCTTTGTCTAAATATACATAGAACTGTTGTACTCAAATTATTACAGAGCTCGCCTATGTATTACCACTACCTCTACTGCTTGTAAGAAAAATTATGACTGAACTATTAAACTTCCTGGATTTTCTTTCACTTATTCTTAATAGAATATGGGATAACATGATTAGCCTCTGAAATTTATTCTATTTTTGTCAACATTTCAAACCGAAATGTCAAAGATTCCTTTCCCCTCATGGATGTTACTCGACCTGCTGAGTTCCTCCAGCAGGTTATTTGTTGCTCCAGATTCCAGCATCTGCAGTCTCTTGTGTCTCCTTTTATCATATTTTTACTGTGTCTGTCTTCTCAATCCTTTTGCACTTGTTTGATCTGGCTGCTGTTTCCTTTCTCTTGCTGGTTTGGGCTCCTTTGCTTATAGTGTAATACCGTTTTACTCCTTTTGCCAGCCTTGTTTCATTTGTTTTGTTTTGTTTTACTCTATTTCCCTCCACCATTTTGCCTGCATTATTTCTTAGCTGTTACCTTACATGCTACCATTTTTTCTTATCCTTCCTGAGTGCACGGGTTCAAATCTTGATTAGATCCAGAGCACACCACTGGTATAACAAAAGTCAAAGGCATCATTCTGCAGGGAAGAAAGAAAATAATAAAAGTGTTAAATAAAATTTTAAAAATTGTAATTAGTCATACCGAGAGGACTAAAACAGCACAATTAAAATATTCTCAATGATTCTTCTTCTGTTTTAAGTTCATATTTTCTTATTAGTTCACATCATACTGAGGACCCCAGAATGAGGGAGCAGAGCCACAGGATAAGGGGTCTGCAATTGAGCTCTGAAATGAGAAGCATCATTACTTTGAGAATGGAAATCCTTGGAATTCACTAACTTACAAGGCTGTGGATAATCACTCAGTATTCAGTGATGAGATTTGGATCTGGGAATCAGGAGAATTTTGGGATTGAGTGGGATAGTGGATGAGTTACAGGATCACCCATGGTCTTATTGATTGGAAGAACAGGCTCAAGGGGCTGTATGGCCAACTTCTGTACACTATGTTCTTATATTCATTAATCTAGAAAGACCAGAAGATTTATTAAAGGAATGGCAGATGAGCTTTATAAGATCATGAAAATAAAATTTATAGCAGCACATGTTGAAGTAACATAAACGGGAGATGGCAAGAGAAACCTACGGTTGTTTTCAATCCTGGCATAGGACGGGTGTCCTTAAGTTGGCTGTGTTGTTGCTCAAGAGCTCAACATTCAGTGGGCCTTGTACAGCTCAAAGGTTGCAGTGCATTAATGGAAAACACCCCACCCTACACTCCTGTACAACCAATACAACACAGTTAGTTTGAAAACAAGGTTCTTGCCAAATTTTACTGTGAAAGTTTGATGAAAAGAAGAAGTTTTATGAAAGAAAAAGCCTTTGGGGGATCCGTTGGGAAGTGTTGGGTGTAAATAATGTTTTCAGTCTCAAAATCTATGCTTCCCATGGTAACAACGCTTGTGCTTTGGACTTAGAGTGCTGGAAAAGCTCAATGCCTGCTTTGCTTATTGGCCCACAGATAAAAGACAATGGGGGTATAACACTCCATAGTACAGCAGCATGTTTCTTTTAATTATAGAATATAGAATATCGAACATAGAACTGTACATCATAGGAGCAGGCCCTTTGGCCCACAATGTCTGTGCTGACCATGATGCCAATTTAACTCCAATCTGCCTGCACATGATTCACATCCCTCTATCCCCTGTCTGGACATGTGCCTGTCTAAATGCCTCTTGTATGTTGCAATCATATTTGCTGCCACCACCTCCATTCCAGGCATCTGCCACTCTGTGTGAAAAACTTGCCTCGCAAATCTCCTTTAAGCTTCCCCCTCTCACCTTAAAGCTGTGCCCTTTAATATTTGACATTTCCACCCTGGGACTCTGACTATTTTCCTTATCTCTGCCACTCGTAACTTTATATACTTCTATCAGGTCTCCCCTCAGCCTCCAATGCTCCAGAGAAAACAATCCAAGTTGGTCCAACCTCTCCTTATAAGCTAATACTCTCTAATCCAGGCAACATCCTGGTGAACTTCTTTTCTACCTTCTCAAAGCCTCTACACCTTTCCTGCAATGCGGCAACCAGAACTGCACACAATACCCCAAATGTGGCCTAAACAAAGTTTTATACAGCTGCAACATTGCTTGCCAACTTCTATACAATACCCAAACCAATAAAGGCAAGTATGCTGTATGCCTTCCTTACCACCCTATCCAGTTTTGTTGCTATTTTCAGGGACCTGTGGACTTGCACCCCAAGATCCCTCTGTACATCAATGCTCCTGAAAGTACTGCCATTCTATTTACTTCATACTTTCCTCTTACCTTTGACTTCCTAAAGTGTAACACCTGACACTTGTCCGGATTAAGCTCTATCTGCCATTTCTCCACCCATATTTCCAAGTGATTTATATCTTGCTATCTCAATTGACAACCTTTCTCACTGTGCACAACTCTGCCAATTTTTGTGTCATCTGTAAAGTTACTAATCAGCCCACCTACATTTTTCTTCCAAATCATTGATATATATCACAAACAACAGAGGTCTCAGCACTGATCTTTGTGGAACACCACTGTCACAGACCTCCAGTCAGAATAACACACCTCCCTTTGTCTTCTATGGTCAAGCCAAACTTGAGCCCAATCTACCAAGTCTCCTTGGATTCCATGTGCCGGGTCAGCCTACCAGGAGGACATTCTCGAATGCTTTACTGAAGTCCACTGCCCTGATTGAACCCAGTTCCCTGGAGATGTCAGGCAGCACTACTAAGTGCTATACCTCTGTGTGACCCACAGGTCCATTTAGAGTCATAGAGAGATACAGAAAAAGCACAGGCCCTATGTTCCCAGTGAGTTTGAGCTGACAATCAACTACCCATTTAAACTCATACTACATTAACCCCATTTTACTTTTCACTCCACTTTCTCATCAACTCCCTCCAAATTTCTAACACATCTGCACACTAGGGGCAAGTTACAGTGGCCAATTAACCCACCAACCTGCACATCTCTGGGATGTAGGAGGAAACCAGAGCACCCGGAGGAAACCCACACGGTCACAGGGAGAACGTGCAAACTCCACACAGACAGCACCAGAGGTCAGGAATGAACCTGGGTCATTGGAGCTGTGAGGCTGAAGCCCTACCAGCTGCACCACTGTGCCGCCTTTAATTAGATAATTTGGAGAAGTCAGTCACTATATTTGTTTCTGGGGGAAGATCAGCTACTGTTTTAAAACATTTAAATCATGCCATTAAATAACATCTGTGCAATATTTTACCTTATGAACTGCTGTTTTTTTTCCCCTCTGCACTGCAGTTCATTGCTCCAAATCAGGGACCTGATTGGTTTGGTTTGCAGGATCTGCTGCAGTAACAGGTGAGTCTGGGGTCTGGGATTGGGCAGGCAGACAGCAACCCCTGGGGGCAGCTGAGAAGGAGGCCAGAGACTCCAGTAGTGGGAAAAGGTTGGGTGATCTGGACCGTTGAGGTAGAGGCCTGATACTGTACAATCTGCAACTTCAGCTATATCGCAATTGAAATCAAGTTTTACCTCTACCCAGCAGAGTTACGGCAGGGGAAGAGAACTTGTTCCTGGTGGAGAGGAGGTAATTTTTTTTTTGTACTGTCAACTTGTCTTATTTCTGATGATTAGCATTTGAAACAAAAGTTGTGCTTGTCACTTTAGGTTCTTTTGCCAATTAACTTCATTCAGAGTCCTCTAGTTAACAAAACTTTAAATTTAAATATACTTAGCATTTCAGCAATCAGCTCAGGATTTCATGAAATTGGGTGAAAACTAATTGGCATATTATTATTCATAAAAGAATGAGTGTGTAACAGAGCCACAAATGCTGACGGACATTTTTTTCTTTGGAATAATAAAATATAACTTTTAAGAAATACAGCTTTTTGACTTTGTAAAATATAATTTTCAAAAGCAGACTTACAGCACTATGGAGGTACAAGAGACTGCAGATGCTGTAATATAGAGCAAAAAACAAACTGCTGGAGGAACTCAGCAGATCAGGCAGCATCTGTGTGGAGACTAAGGGATAGTCGGGATTTCAGGTCGACTGCCTTCACAGATGCTGCCTGACGCACTGAGTTCCACCAGCAGTTTGTTTTTTTGCTGTTATGGCACTATGTATTCAGAATTATGCCTACCTCTCAGCTTGGCTCAGGGATGGGAATCTTGCTTGGGAGTTGGAAGATTATGTGTTGAAGTTACACCACAGGACATGACCGCATATATCTTCTCTTCTTTAATGCAGTGCTGAGCAAATGCTACACATGCCTTTGATGAAATGATTGACAATTGGTTTATTATTGTCATATGTACCGAGGTACAGTGAAAAACTTTGTTTTGCATGCCATCCATACAGATCATTTCATCACATCAGTGCATTGAGGTAGTACAAGGGCAAACAATAACAGAAGGCAGAATGAAGTGTTACAAATGAAACATTATAGCAAGACTCTGCTTGTTTATTCAGGTACAAAAAACACATTATAGCAGCCAAACCATTGCAAGGTACTGCTGTTACTCTGTCTAGTGCTTTTTGCTCAAGCAACTCCACCATAAACAGTTTAACCCTTATTTAAATCTCCTTACTGTTTGCAGGATCTTGCAATACGCACTGTGGTGGCTGCAAATGTCTACTTAACAGTGACTACAGTTCAGTATCCTTTGGAAGATCTGCAGTTGTACGAGGTGTATATAAATCTAAATGCTTCCTCTGCATTTTGGAAATTAAAATATATTACCTCTCCATTGGACGGTGGGTGTTATTTTCTTAGTTCGTGCTTTCTGCTTGTGAACATCTTTTAGTTGATGTGAAGGAAGAAATGAATTCCCCTTCAAAACATGAAGTCAGAAAAGACAACATTTCAGTAATTTTTTGAAACAATATTACTTCAGTGTTCTTACACTGTTTCCCCTCGTATGAATCTATTCTGCTTTTCTCTATTATGAAGGGGGCGAGTTCTCCCAGGGGAAATCTTCATGAGCAGTTCTAGTGCTTTTGACTGAACTACCAGGAGTTTGAAGCTGCAAAATGTTATCTTCCTGGGTCAGCTTTTCCCTATTCCCACAGCTCTGTGAAGATTGACAC
Organism: Pristis pectinata; assembly: GCF_009764475.1. Lineage (NCBI taxonomy): Eukaryota > Metazoa > Chordata > Chondrichthyes > Rhinopristiformes > Pristidae > Pristis > Pristis pectinata. The sequence continues at coordinate 71,404,275 of NC_067408.1, read as the reverse complement.
ATCTGCCTCTCACTGGAAGCGCAAGGTCACTCTAAGAGCTGTAAATCAGAGCACTTCTGCTGGGTTAAGGAGCCTATTGCTTCACAGACCTGGATAGTAGTGTGTGGTAATCTTCTTACATTGAGTTTATGGGACAACACAGCAATAAATCTCAGGCTGGATTAGCCAAGTGTCAACAGTGCTATTAACGGAGGCCTGTGCCATGCACCATTGCAGGCTGATAAATAATCTGCCTAATGCCATCCTGGCCTTTGCCAAGTGTAGCTGGGTGATCTCTTCAAAATTAAATCATGTTCCAAACACGATAAAACAAATCGAAATGCAACTAATCCTTGTCAGCGTGTAATGGCATCCTGCAGTGTGACTGTCAGAAAGATCGGGTAATCTTCTTTTGACTGTGCATATTTCATAAGGCAGCAATGACAGTCTCATTGTCTTTATTGGCGTATCAACCCAGCTAGAGAGGGAACCGTTCAAACATTTAGGTACCTGAAGCTAATTCATTGCAAGTCAAACAAGAACATGTTGTGCAGCCACCAGAGATGTGATTGAAGCATGTGGCACACAGTTGGTGGAGCTGAATGGTGCCTACGTTAGCTTCTGTTTCTGCTTTTGACAACATATGGCAGGACCAGAGACCATCAATTCGGGGAGTAGCAGTCAAATTTGAACCCATGGTTTATCCCTCTCGTTCACTGCAGTTTTCTCTGAGGGTGCTGAGTTGGGAGCAAGGAGATGAGTTATCCTTTCATGCAGGCGGAGGCAAATGAGCTTTCATTACTTGAAGTGTGCGGTCATATGTGAGAAAGTGTAAGGCAGCCCTCAAAATAGACATAGCCCTTTTAACACCATTATGAAAAGAGCTGAAACATGAGTTCAGTACCAACAGGAACTCACTACGCTACATCATAAAGTTGTTGCATGTTGCTGTATTCCCAACAGGACATCTGACTCTTGGGCTAGGTCTCTCCAGGGTTGATAACCTTCCAGGCACATGATAAAACAGATGTGGGGGAAGAACAGGAGTTAAGGCCAGTGCTCACAAGTCCCGATGTTAATGCCGGGATTGCTGCTCCAAGTATGTGGATACAACACATCTCACAGTCCAATGGAGATAAAGGAGACTGCAAATGCTGGAATCTGGAGCAAGAAACAATCTGCTGGAGGAACTCAGTGAATCGAGCAGCATCTCTGGAGGGAAAGGGATGGTCGACGTTTTGCCTCAGGACTGCAAAGTCCAATGACCTCTTACATGTTGTCATGTAACCCTGCTGCAGAGGGCTACAATGTGGGCTTTAGTGGCTGGTGGGAGTGTGCAAGGAAATGTTAGCTGTGTTTACCAGATAGAATGGGTGTGGAATGTCAAAGAAGGTGGGGCAGTCCAACTCCATCCCCGTAAAGGGCTTCGTGCAGAGCTTGGAAACCACAGTTTCCGACTCGTAAGCCCCGGCCAACTCTTCTTCAATCCGTGTGGACCTTTTGTCAAGCAGAACCTGATAGCCAAGGTCTCAGCTTCCACTGCAGCACAAGCTGAAGCCACCCAACTTTTGGTAATTGGTTTATTATTGTCACATGTACCAAGATGCAGTGAAAGGCTTTTGTTTGTGTGCCATCCAGACAGATCATTCCACACACAAGTACATTGAGGTAGTACAAAAAGAAAAAAAAAGAATGTAGAATATAGTGTTACATTTATAGAGAAAGTGCAGTGCAGGTAGACCAATAACATGCAAGGGCTGTGATGTGTGGAAGCTCCAACTGCTTTCATGCAAGCTTGGCCTTCTGCAACTGTGGCTGCAGTCACCTGTGTTCAAAGGAGCTCTGAGGGTTTATCAGCATTTCCAAATTCAGTCCTCCCAACAGATAACTCAGGACACCGTGTTACCAACACAGGGAAGTGACAGAAGCCTCACTGAGTTCAGACAACCTGTCCTCGCTTGAGATGCATAGACCAGAATGTGCTATCGCCATTGCCAATGCATTAGTGCCCTTACTGTTGTTTGCTAGTCAGACAGCCCAGGTTATTAACTCTCAAGATGGGATGGTAATGGCCCAAGCCAGGCTTTCCAGCCCCAGAGATGCAACTACTGGAAGGAGGGTGTGAACATTGTGTCAGATCACTTTATCAGGCAAAGGCATGTGGAAGATGGACAGGAATGGTATGCACAAGGGTGATCAGTTTCCACCCGAAATGTTGACAACTCCTTTGCTGCCACATATGCTGCCTGACCTGCTGAGTTCTTCCAGCAGATTGTTTATTGTTCCAGATTCCAGCATCTGCAACCTCTTGTGTCTCCTGATTAGTTGAATATATGCCTGGATGCACAAATCTGGATTGGATAGTTGATTCGATGTCGACATTTCCCAGTGTGGTAACGTGGACGCCGTGATGATTGGCCACAGAGGGAACACAAGTTGGGAACAACAGTTGAAGGGATACTTGGTTCTCTGGTCATTGAAATTGAAGTGTGATCAATTGACTGCACTTAGCCTGGTCAAAATGGGTCTCCTGACATTTCTACCACCTTCCTTCTCTCCTTCTGCTTCCTATTCATTGCATTGCCGATCTTGACAAGGTTGAACCTGCATGTGCAACACACACAGATGGCTCTGAGTTTGGAGATCCTCCTTTGCTCTACACTGCACGACTTCACCCAAGAGCTCAAAGACCTGTTTAAGCTGACTCCCTGTTCTCTGAAGTTGTAGGTGGCAGCACATCTCCAGCTGTTAGTGTATTCTATCCTTCTGTGTTGGTTTTGTACTGGAACCAACAGCTAGATGGTGAGATGACAGCCCTTATCTCCAAATGGCATTGATTTAACGCAGTCTCTAAAAGAAGTCTGTTTTATTCTGCAGAGTGGTGCAAGATAAATAAACACATTGTGACTGCTACCCAGATATAGAACGTAGAACAGTACAGCACAGGAACAGGCCCTTTGGCCCACAATGTCTGTGCCAAATGCATTGCCAAATTCAGCTAAATCTCTTCTGCCTCTACATGATCCACATCCCTCCATTCCCTGCATATTCATGTGTCTATCTAAAAGGCTCTTAAACACCGCTATGGTATCTCCTTCCACCGCTACCCCTGGCAGCCCATTCCAGGCACCCACCACTCTCTGTGTAAAACAAAACTTGCCCGTACATCTCAAGAAAAGATAAGATAAGATAAGATATCTTTATTAGTCACATGTACATTGAAACACACAGTGAAATGCATATTTTGCGTAGAGTGTTCTCGGGGCAGCCCGCAAGTGTCGCCATGCTTCCGGCGCCAACATAGCATGCCCACAACTTCCTAACCCGTATGTCTTTGGGAATGCGGGAGGAAACCGGAGCACCCAGAGGAAACCCACACAGGCGTGGGTAGAACATACAAAGTCCTTACAGACAGCAGCCAGAATTGAACCCAGGTCGCTGGCGCTGTAAAGCATTACACTAACCGCTACACTCCCTCTCAATTTAAATGCAGGTCCTCTAGTATATCCAGCAATAGCCATCATAATGCTCTGGGTATGGTCACAGACCAGCTGCTCGCTCAGGGAGGGGAACCCCCTGTTGCTATGGATCATCTCAGCAACAAAATAATGCTTCCTCAAAACCATGGGATTACAGTCAATGTCGCTGTACAGCATTGGGAGGCCAGTGGTCTTTCTGACTGGATGATATCTTGTTGCCTGCTGTTGTCTGCTGAAGGAAGAGGAGATGAATTCTGGGCACCCAGAGAAAAAAGCATCAATGACCATATGGCAGTGGTATACTATCTACAGTGAAATCCTGTAGAAACCCCCTGCATCTATCAGGAAAGATCCAGATGCATTGATATTGATGGCCACTGCCACTGTTACCCACTGACAATGGAGTTATGACCCTGCTCTGCTATGCAGTTGTGGCCACAGAATAGGGTATATCTGCCAGCACCTCAGATCTTGAACTCTCAGGAGGAGCCTGGCAGCAAACAGTAGAACAAGTTTTCAGATTCATGACCATCTGTTGTATGTTGCACACTGGCCAGTCATATAGGTTCAACCCTTATCAATGGGACACAATGCCTTCGGAGAATCAGCCTCACTGAAGAGTTGTTCTCTGAACATACTCGCTGTTGAGGACCCTCCCTTCCCTTCCTCTTCTGCAGACTAACCTGACCTGTGTGCCATCTCTTCAATCTTCCTACCCTGCTACAGATCTGTGTGAATTATTTGGGAACAACAGCATTCTGCTGAAGCACAACAGACTCACATTATTCTGCCAGAACAGTCGTGTAGAATTGCAGAAACTGCCACAAGGTCTAACCTGTGACTTATTCCAACTGGCACTCTGTAAAACAGTCAGCAACAAACCTGTAAGTACTTGCTGATCCCTTTAAATAGCACAGCTGGATCCTCATAGATTTGGACACAACGTCAGTTGTGTTATTGAGGATTGGTTGGACAATGAGGAATCAGATAAGCAGCATGCAATTATAGATGCACCAATCATCCTCCTCATTGTATCTGCAGCAGGTGGGGACCTTGCAGGTGCCGTTGATATTTGCATTATGCTACAAATACACACATACATCACGCACCAAGCTGGAAGTAAATTAGCATCCAAACATTGGGTGCTACTGAACTAAATTTCTTAGCCATTATGAGCAACTGATGGTAGTTTTGTTGTACATTGCAGCTTTTAATTTAGTATTATTATCTCTTTAAGTAGTTATTGAATCGAATACCACTTTCTTCCCAAGTCTAAACTATAGTGTGTCCCCCAGCACGTTTCAGGAATAGTGCATAAGCTGGGCTAATAGTGTGCTGCCATACATGCAATGGAAAGATGGTTTGTGTAGGTTAATAGTTCTGAGAAGTTATATCACTTGTGCAAATAAAGATATGGGGAAAAGCATAGGCATATTCTGTCCTGTAACTCTATATCTGAATCTCCCCAATCACAATTTTACCCTCACTACAACATTGCAAGTACAGCCACAAATGATATCTGCTTTCCTTTGACCATGAGACAATATCCCTCCTTATAACCCCCCTGCAACTTTAATGCAATCAACCACACCTACAGCAACACTTCTCCATTGTCCAGATCAGTGAGACTGCCCTTGCTGTGTTCCACCCTTACAAACTGTGGCTGTGCTTGCAGCAATGGCTTTTCTTCATAACATTACACTGTTAATGACAAAGTCTCCCAAGGTTCTATCCTTGCCTCCTCCACTAGCTCAACCAGATTTCCAAAGGCAGAGCTTTAAGGTTGAGATCTACACTGATGCCACACTGCTTAGCTCCAGCTTCCTATCTTGTCTACGTGACAAGACAGGAAGATTGCTTTTCTAGCATTCACCCTTGGACAAGATACGATTTCTGCAGTTAAACACCAGAAAATGGGACATTATCTGGCCAGACCTTCCACCAAGATCATCTGACAGATAAGCCTGTAACCAGGCTGGGATGGATACCTGCTCAATGCAATATAATTGGTACAACAATCTCATTCAAATGAATGGGAGACTGGTAAGCAAAGATTTATATTTGATTTAATTAATTAATTTAAAAGTTTTAAAGCATGTGCTTTTTAATCCTTTAATTTATTTCTTAATAGTTTTAATTTTCTTTCACGTTAGTTTTATTTTTTTTAAATAGATCTCAAGTAATTTCGGATGTTTGGGAAGTCACTTACAGTGACAGCTTTGATGACCAGTGAGCCAGAGGTGAAGAGTAAAAAAGATACACGGGTAGATATAGGACCAATTGAAAATGGTGTGGGAGAGATTATAATGGGTAACAAAGAGATGGCAGAGGAACTAAATGAGTATTTTGCATCAGTCTTCACTGTGGAAGACATCAGCAATATACCTGATAGTCAGTGGTCTCAGGGGATAGAACTGAGTTCAGTCATGATTACTAGAGAGGAGGTGCTCGGGAAGCTAAATGGACTAAGGACAGACAAGTCTCCCGGACTGGATGAAGTGTACCCTCGGGTTCTGAAGGAGGTGGCTATAGAGATTGTGGAGGCATTGGAGATAATTTTCCAGGCATCAATAGACTCTGGCATGATTCCGGAGGACTGGAAGGTTGGAAATGTTGTTCCGCTGTATAAGAAAGGAGGGAGGCAGCATAAGGGAAATTACAGACCGATTAGTCTGACATCGGTGGTTGGAAAGCTATTGGAGTCGATCCTCAAGGATGAGGTTATGGAATACCTAGAGGTGCATGACAAGATAGGTCCAAGCCAGCATTGTTTCATGAAGGAAAGATCCTGCCTGACCAACCTATTGGAGTTTTTTGAGGAAATCTCAAGTAGGGTGGATAAGGGAGAGGCTGTGGATGTTTTGTATTTGGATTTTGAAAAGGCCTTTAACAAGGTGCTGCACAAAAGGCTTCTTAATAAGATGAGAGCCCATGGAATTACAGGAAGGATAATAGAACGGGTGGAGCATTGGCTGATAGGCAGAAAGCAAAGGGTGGGAATAAAGGGATCCTGTTCTGGTTGGCTGCCGGTTACCAGTGGTATGCTGCAGGGGTCGGTGTTGGGGCCGCTTCTTTTTACACTGTATATCGATGATTTAGATTATGGAGTAAATGCTTTTGTGGCTAAGTTTGCAGATGACACCAAGGTAAGTGGAGGAGTAGGAAGTATTGAAGAAACAGAAAGGTTGCAGAGAGACTTAGACAATTTAGGAGCATGGGCAAAGAAATGGCAGATGAGATTCAATGTTGAGAAATGTGCAGTTATATACTTTGGAAGAAGAAATAAACTGGCAGATTATTATCTAGATGGGGAGAAAATTCAAAATACAGAAGTGCAAAGGGACTTGGGGGTCCTCGAGCAGGATACCCTAAAGGTTAACCACCAGCTTGGATCGGCAGTAAGAAAAGCAAATGCTATGTTGGCATTCATTTCGAGAGGTATAACATATAAAAGTAAGGATGTGTTGATGAGGCTCTATGGGGCACTGGTGAGACCTCATTTGGAGTACTGTGTTCAGTTTTGGGCCCCTTATCTTAGGAAGGATGTACTGATATTGGAGAGGGCTCAGAGAAGATTTACGTGGATGATTCCTGGAATGAAAGGGCTTACATACGATGAGTGATTGTTGGCACTTGGACTGTATTCATTGGAGTACAGAAGAATGAGAGGAGACCTTATAGAAACATTTCGAATGTTGAAAAGACTGGACAGAGTGGATGCGGCTAAGTTGTTTCCCTTGGTGGGTGAGTCCAGGACAAGAGGGCACAGTCTTAGAATTAGAGGGTACCTATTTAGAACAGAAATGAGGAGAAATTTCTTTAACCAGAGGGTCATGGATTTATGGAATTCGTTGCCACATACAGCTGTGGAGGCCCAATCATTGGGGGTGTTTAAGGAGGAGATTGATAGGTATCTAATTAGTAAAGGTATCAAGGGATATGGGGAAAAGGCCGGGAGTTGGGCCTAGATGGGAGAATAGTTTAGCTCATGGTGAGGTAGTGGAGCAGACTCGATGGGCCGAATGGCTTACTTCTGCTCCTTTGTCTTGTGATCTTGTGAGATGGGGCCATACTGGCTGTCAAAGCCATTTCCCCACTGCAGCTGGATAGTTACACCAGAGGAGGCCCTGATTTTAGCCAGTCTTCTTAATATATCTTTCTCTGGTTCAGCGTCTACTTTAGGTAAATTGTTACTCTTCTACATTCTGGGTGCTGCATCAATGCAAGTTGGTACTTATATTTCCATTGACTGTTTTTCTCTCCACAGATGCTGCCTGATCTGCTGAGTTTTTTCTATCATTTTCTGTTTTTATTTTAGATTTTCAGCATATTGCAGTTTTTAATTTTTTTTTGTTTTTATTGTTGGTACTTTGAACAAAAGTGCATTAAACGATGGCAGGATACTGTCTTCTCCATTTTACCCTGTCTTCTCACCACAGACACCATCTTCTTGTGAAATGACAGAATTTTCACCAATCAGGTAATTTCCTTTGAACAGCAGCCACTTACTAATTTACGGCCTAAATATTAATAGATTCCATCGTCTCTAGAGAACTGGAACATGAATACAGCTTCTTACCATCAAGAGAGCAGGTTTTCTTATAATTAAGCCTTTGCATAGTACATTCCACAGAAGCATCCCATTACAGGACTGAAAGAAACCTATACGTTTGATAGGCTTTTAACTTACAGGGAGAAAAGAAAGTACATCAGATAATGAGCAGGAATTAGTGCAAGAAAAAAAGATGTGATCTTGAAACTCACAATTAAAAAAAAAGTCATAGAATAATAAGATTCATGGCAGGGGCAATGAAAGAGAGAAAGCCCTGAGGTTCACCCTTCCAAATGTATTGTCCTGAAGTAATTAAAATTTCTGCAGGAGAGTCCGGTTGGACTTCAGGAAAAGATACAGATGACAACAATAATATACAATTCATAACAAGTGCAACTGCACAGGGGTAAATCTATTCTAATCACTTATCATAGGTGTGTGATCCTCATTATCAGTATTAGGGCATTTCTAGGCAGAAGACCATCCATTAATAAGACTTTCTAGTCATTACGTTCCACTGACGCTATCCTAATCTGCAGTGAATTTAGAGTGAACCACAATTCTAATTATACCTTCAGTCAGTGAATCATATCTTGTAGATGACATGCCAGTTTTTGCCAACACAATCCCTGGACATATCTTCTCCCACTGGCTGCAGAGGCTCACCAGGGGTTGTTGTACAGTGGTATACAGGTGAAAGGGAGTAGCCCTGGGAGTCATTGACTCCAGACCCCATGAAGACTCACAGCATCAGGTCAAACATGGGCAAGGAAACCTCCTGATCACCACCTACTGTCCCCCCTCGACTGATGAATCAGTGCTCCTCCATGTTGAACAATACCTGGAGGAATCACTTAAAGCAGCAAGGGCACAGAATGTAGTCTGGATGGGGATCTTCAATATCCATCATGAAGAATAGCTTGGTAGCATTCTCACTAACTGAGCCAGCCAAGTCCTGAAGGACAGAACCGCCTGACTGGGTCTGCGGCAGGTAGTGAGTGAACCTACATGAAGGATAAACGTACTTGACATTGTCCTCACCGATCTATCTCTTATATAGAACATAGAACACTACAGCACAGTACAGGCCCTTCAGCCTACAATGTTGTGCCGACATTTTATCCTGCTCTAAGATCTATTTAACCCTTCCCTCCCCTCCCACATAGCCCCCTATTTTTCTATCATTCATGTGTCTATCTAAGAGTCTGTTAAATGTCCCTAATGTATCTGACGCCACAAATTCTGCTGGCAGTGCATTCCACGCACCCACCACTCTCTGTGTAAAAAAGCTTACCCCTGACATCCCCCTTATGCCTTCCTCCAATCACCTTAAAATTATGTCCCCTCGTGTTAGCCATTGTCGCCCTGGGAAAAAGTCTTTGACTGTCCACTCGATCTATGCCTCTTATCATCTTGTACACCTCTATCAAGTCACCTCTCATCCTCCTTCTCTTCAAAGAGAAAAGCCCCAGCTCGCTCAACCTATCCTCATAAGACATGCTTGTAGATAATCTCTTGTAGATTATCAGTCCATGATAGCATTGGTAGAAATGACTACTGAATAGTTCCTTTTAAGACAAGATCCTGTCTTCACACTGAGAATACCCTCCTTCTTGGGCAGTACAAGGGTGCCAGACCAGACCTGGTAGTGTAAAACTGGACCAGCTGCAGAGCACCAGCAGCATCAGAATGTAGACCATCACACTGTGTAACCTCAGGGCCTGGTATACAACTCAATTTACATTTACTCTCAAGTCAGGGACCAACCCTGGTTCAATGAGGAAGGCAACCCCGGAGCAGCACCAAATGTATCTGGAAATGAGATGCAAACCTAGTGAGGTTGCAATGCAAGACCACATGTGTACTAAGATAGGCACATGAATATCCAGGAAATGGAGGGATACGGATCATGTACAGGCAGAAGGGATTAGTTTAATTTGGCATCATGTTTAGCAGGGACAATGTGGGCCAAAGGGCCTGTTTCTGTGTTATGTTCTAAACAGCAGAAACAACAGGAAATAGGTGGTGGTAAGTGATCTCATAACCAAGAGATCAGATAAAAGCACAACAGCCCCGCTGCTGTTAATTGCGATTGGTGCTTGACAATTAAACCACTCATGGGAGGAGGAGGCTACGGGAACATCCTCATCCTGTGTGATAGCGGAGCTCGGCATGTGGATGATCCATCTTGCCCTCTTCCTGAGATCTCCGGCATTACAGAAGCCAATTCAATTCAGCCCATGTGGTACCAAGAAATGGCTGAGAACACTGGATACAGCAAAGGCAACGACATCCCAGCAGTGGTACTGATCACCTGACCTCCAGAATTAGCTCCACCTCTAGCCAAGCTGTTCTGGTACAATTACAACACTGGCATCTACCTGACAATTACAACATAGAACATTACAGCACAGTACAGGCTCTTCGGCCCACAATGTTGTGCCGACATTTTATCCTGCTCTAAGATCTATCTAACCCTTCCCTCCCACATAGCCCCCCATTTCTCTATCACTCATGTGTCTATCTAAGAGTCTCTTAAATGTCCCTAATGTATCTGCAAATTACTTCTCAGTCAACAAATGATAAAAGGTATGATCGACAGTGCTCCCGGGCAGCACTTGCTCTCCAACAACCTGCTCACTGATGCCCAGTTGTGTTTCATCAGAACCACACAGCATGAGATCCTTTCACAGTCTTAATCCGAATTTGCACCAAAGAGCTCAATTACAGAGATGAAGTGAGAGTGACTACCCTTGACAGGAAGGAGGACAAGGACAGCAGGCACATGAAAATACCCAACCTGCTGGTTCCTTTCAAGCTACGCACACCCTGGTTTGGAAATGTATTGCTGTTCCTACATCATCACCAGGTCTAAATACTAAAATGCCCTACTCTATAGTAGTGTGGAATGCTTTCGCAAGATGAAGGCGGTGGCTCACTATCACCATCTCAAAAGCAATTAGGGATGGTCAATAAATACTGGCCTTGCCACTGATGCCTGGATCCTGAAAAATGAATAAAAATAAAGCTCTGAATTTGCATCTGTGCATCCGTAAGGAAATTAAGATGATTTATTTTGGTGGGAAGCATATAAGAACAGTTTTCAGAGGTGATTTGGATGTCCCAGCACATGAAGTACTGAGAGTTAACAGGCAGCAGTGAAGAAGTTAAATAGTAGTTTTGTCTCTATTGCAAAAGGATTGGAGAAAAGAGTAAATCTTGGTGTGATTATGTAGAAGCTGTTGAGACCACATTTGTGCAGGTATGGCTTCCATACATAATGAAGAAATACCAGGCTTAGAGGTTCACCATATTAATTCCAGGGATGAGGAGATTGTGCCCAGTGGAAAGATTAAGTAGAATGGAATTATGGTCTTCTGTGTTTAAAAATTTTCATCATTCATGATGGTAATTAGGTGAAGTGAGGGTGGGGTGAAAAAAATTAGCTGTATCTCACCTTATGATATGAAGGAAAGGCTGTCTGGTTATATTGCATCTTTTACTAAAACAAGGCATCCCAAAGTATTTTTCAATATAGCCACGGTTGTAATAAGGGGACACAGCAAGAGTGGTTAAACAGGAAAGTGGGCAATGATCCGCTTTTTAGTGAGGGTGAAAATCAAAACATTCAGCTGGTCAGGCAACACCTGTGGAAAGAAAGTTAACAGCTCTTCTTCAGAACTAGTCTGACAAATGTTCTTTGACCTGAAACATTAACTCTGTTTCTGTTTCATTTGCTGTTTTCACTTCTTACTGAGGTTGCTCATGAGATACAAATTGGCCAGGGCTCAGAGAAAATGTTCCTGTTCTTCAAAATATCCCCAGCTGAGAGAACATACAACATTTCCTTCTATGGGAGCCCGTTGGATGAACAAGATTTCCATCACTGGGAGACACTTCTCAACATAAAGTGTATTATTTTGTTGTCTGCTTTCTCACAACCCATTTACACCATTACAGCAACTGATCTGTTTAGCTGTTGACTCCAGTTTTCCCACTGTAAGATACCTCATTGAACACGCTATCCACTTTTGCTAAGCAATCTCGATTTCCAACTATAGAGTCATAGAGCACAGAGATACGCCCTTTGGCCCAACTGGTCCATGCCGACCAAGATTCCCATCTAAGCTAGTCCCAGTTGCCCATGTTTGGCCCATATCCCTCTCAACCTTTCCTATCCATGTACCTGTCCAAATACCTTTTAAATGTTGTTAATGTACCTGCCTCAACCACGTCCTCTGGCATCTCATTCCATGTACTGACCATTGTCTGGGTGAAAAAAGTTGACCCCCAGGTTCCGATTAAATCTCTCCCCTCTCACCCTAAACCTATGCTCTCTAGTTTTTGATTCCCCAACCCTGGGAAAAAGACTGTGCATATTCACCTTATCTATGCCCCTCATGATTTTATACACCTCTATAAGATCACCCCTCATTCTCCTATGCTCCAATGGAAGAAGTCCCAACCTGCTCAATCTCTCTCCATAACTCAGTCCCTCGAGTCCGGGCAACACCCTCGTAAATCTCCTCTGCAGACTTTCCAGCTAAATGGCATCTTTCCTATAGCAGGGTGACCAAAACTGAACACAATATTTCAAAAGCAATCTTGTATAGCTGCAACACAACATCCCAACTTCTATACTCAATGCAACCAAATATACTCTATACCAGAATATGGATGCAGTAGATATATTTATTTTCAAAAATGCTTTGACAATCTGTCTGACAGGTAGAGCTGCATGAAGCACTTGATATTTGTGCAAAGCACTTTGGAGATTTACCACTTTAAAGATCAGTTGTGCAAAGGTTTAGTTCTGTGTTCAATATTGGTAATGAAATAGAGAGCCATAACAGTTGGCATGGATACACAAAAGGGAGAACTGTTGATTTAGAGTAAAGCCACTTCCATCATTTGAGGTACCTGTGACGAGCTCATTAGCTCCATTTGAACCCTTGGGCTTGTTTGAGGTGGCCCTTTGACCTTTTGATCTATGGACCTAATCAGGCTCTGCAAGCAGTCATTGGTCACTTGAACTGCACCATGCTCATTGAAATGGCAGAAGAGGTGGTCCCATTTTAAAGGATTAGGACTTGATACCAGGATTAGTAATTGAACTGCGAAGGAGGTGAGGATGTGAATGCCAGCTCTGGTTTCACTGAGGAAAGAAAGTAGTTGGGGAGGTAAAGTAGCAATGAGGAGCAAGAGAGTACTGGGTAAAAACAATGGCTCAGTGATGATGCCTGCTTATTTCTGATGATTAATTGTATGGATTAGTTAACTAATTTATACATTTCCACTCTTGATCTGTGGAAGCATTTTGAAATTTTCCAATAATTGCATTTAAAAAAAAAATCTGTGGTTGCTGGAAATCTGAAATGAAAATGGAAAACGCTGAAAATTTCCAGCATTTTGCTTTGTATTTGTGAGTTTCAAGATTATAAGTGGAGAGACATGAGTGTCATTCAAGTTCATGAGTTATATCACGATTTTTTTTTCCTGTCTCTGGAAATGTCAATCTTGTGTGTGTAAACTTGCTGACTGTGACATATTTTTCTTTAGAAAATCAGGACCTATAGCCTTCTTTCACTGGTGAATGTTACATCAATTCCTTTCTCCTAAATGAGCACATCCACAAAACTTTTGGCTTAGTGGTATCTTTTACTCTTGAAGCTATGGTGCTATCTATTTCACTCACATTGTCATACGAGTGTTCTTTTCTGGTTGCAGTTTGAAACTTTAATGAGACTATATATCACTTCTACATTTTCTTATTTCTTCAATGAGATTGTTCAGAAGATTGCCTCAATCTCCATCCACTGTAAAAAGTGAAGGACAGTGCTTCAATCATCATCCCTGCCATACACAGCAGCCAGACATAACCACCTGTTGGTTTTTAATAGTTTTGCATTGCCATGGCATGGCTGGCTTCTCTTGGGGAAGGACTCTGCATTTAAAACATTGAGTGCTAGAAATTTGAAATGGGGGGTGGGGGGGGGGGGGAAATTTGAGATGCATAAATAAGTCTTCATCCAAAAGTCAAAAGTAGATTGGTTGTGATGGGTCTTGGAGGCAATTTCCTATTTAGACAATGTTAAGAGAGGGTGCCTACGTCTGGGAGACTATATTCCAACAATAAGAAAAGGGAAACTTGTGAAATTGGTCAAAATGAAGTTTGAAAGCGTGACTGGATGGTTTATACTGTGGAAAGCACGATAAAGTGGGATTTGCGTGTCTCCTGAGGGGAACAGCAGAGAACAATCATACTTGCCACATCTTTGAGCACTAGGAAGGTTGGCAGTCTTTAAAGGGCCTGTCCCCAGGACTGCCACAAATGGGCTGCACTAAAGGCAGAATGGAGGTGAGGGAAAATGTGATCTGGTTGGTACAGTGATTGCCGGTGTATGTGACCATTGTCCATGTGATCCACCACTCTGATGGGGTCTTGCCAAAGGGGGTGTTACTAAGTACTGACCATGTAGGGTGCCCAAACTTTTACTTCGGGCCCTTTTCCTTTTTTGTTATTTTGAAACTGTATAAAATGGAAATAAAAAAGTAATCTTGCTTAAAATATTAAAGAAATGTGTCATCTTTAACTTTATGCCTTTTGGAAATCAGGTCATCTTTTACTCGCTTAGCTATTCAGTTACAGAAATTTTGACCAGGGGTGCCCAAACTTTGGCATGCCACTGTAGATCACAGAAATTCTATGGGCTCTAACAGAGGCAAAGGAATTTCAGAAGATGGGTGAAATAGAGAGAAGCCTTGTAATGATTGCTAATAATGGGCATGTAAATGTTTGTGTGACAGTGTTCCTTCCACTGTTTTAGTGCAACAATTAATCTATTTTCAGTACATTAACCCTTCATTCAAATCAACAGTGAGAAGGTTATTGCGCAAACACATTAAATGAACATCTGCTGTTTATTGCTGACGGTTGTTTTTAGACTAAGGAATGTAATGAATTTAACAAACATGGGGCACATCCCATTAGCAGGAATTTCATATTATAAGGTTTCTCCAAGGTTTTATGCAATGTATCCTGAAAAGCAAGCTCTCTTAGATATTACTGATTTGTCTTTGATCTCTACTCTCTGCTTAGATCCAAAGTCTAATGGCTTATTTGTGGAGTGCTGATATGTCATACAGTGGTGTAGATACATTGAATGGCCCTATTATAATGATCTAAGACCTCTGCATCCCCATTTCATGGCTCTGTGCTGAAAACCCTTGAGCTCTTATTTAGAGCCTGTTCCAATGATCCAATAGCTTTTACAATCCATATTGACTGGAGCACTTTGTCCAATTACAGAGGAAATCCTGACAACAGTGCTAGGTCCATTTAAACCCTTTAGCTTCTGTGACAGAATAAAGAAATAGCCAAAGACTTTTCTATTGACTGCTCCAGGCGAGTGATAGTGTGACAATGGCTTCCTATTAAACCTTCTGGATTTGACAGAACTGAGATTTAAATTAGCACAGATTGTTCTCTCAACACTTGTCTAAATCCATTTCAGAATGAAAGCTTTTAAATGCCATGTTGGGACTTCTGTTTTTCCAGAGAACAGCTCTGTGATTACTATAGGAGGGGAGAAGTGCCATACATTAAAATCATTGCTTGATTTGCTGTATGTCTTGGCCTCTCTTTTTGTTCCCTCTTCCACAACATAGTCTGTTCTGTGTTTCAAAAGAATGCCCTGTTTCTCAAGGGCAGAAGCTTTCTGTTGAGTTGATGAATCAGAACAAAGCCCCATAGATTCTATGTCACCAGAATGACACCATAAAGAATGAAATGGTGTTCAGAATCTTAATAGAGCTGATATTTAACAAATCGAACCAATGCAGTGAAGTAAAAACTGTGGGTAACACTGTGGCTTTTGTGGTTTAAAGAGAGGTGATTTTGTGCTCTGGCCAGAACCCACCTTCAATAGTGTGTCCAGTTTTTGATTGTTGAAACTCGAGCATGGGAGCTAATGCTAAAAAGAGAAGTCAAATTTGGTTTGGAGAATGGCATCTGATTGCTGTGCACATTGTGAGTGACATAGGCAACTATATTGGTAAGGGATTTCAATGAGATATCAAGCAGTGACTGCAAGTACTGGATACAGCAAAGGTCACAGGACCAGTCAACATCCCAGCTTTAGTACTGCTCTCCAGAACCAGCTGTATCACTAGCCAAGCTGTCCCAGTACACTTACAACTCTGGCATGTAATGAACAAAGAGGGAAATTGCCTAGGTATATTCTGTTCACAAAAAGCAGGAGAAATCTAATATGGTTAATTACTACCCAATCGGTCTACTTTTAATCACCAGCAAAGTGACGGGAGCTATTGTTGACAGTGCTATCATACAGCACTTACTCGCCAATGTCCATTCTGGGTTTTTGTCAGGGCCAGTCAGTCCAAACCTTATCACAGACTTGCTCCAAACGTTCGCACTACTGCTGCTGGATTCCAGAGGTGAAGTGACAGCAAGGCAGCATTTTAACTGTGGCAGCAATGAGCCGTGCTAAAACTGAAGTCAAAAATGGTCATCAAAGGGAAAACTCTGTATGGTGACTGGAGTCTTACCTCACACAAAGGATGATGGTCAACCTTCTGTACCCCAGAACATCACTGTAGGAGATCCTCCGCATGGTGTCCTAAGCCCAAACATCTTCAGCTGCTTTGTCAGTGATCTTCCTTCCCTCAATAACTCCAAAGTAGGGATGATTGCAAAATGTTCACAGCAAATGAAATAGCCCATGCCTGCATTCAGCAAGATCCAGGCAATGTGGGCAGTTGAGTGGCAAGTAACCTTTGTGCTTTAAAGGGCCAGGTAATGACTATCTCCAACAAGAGAGAGCCCAAATGCCCACCTTTGATACTTAGTGGCTTTACTATCACTGAGTCCCTCCCCATCAATGTCCTTGGGGTCACCATTGACAAACTCACCTGGACCAGCCATGGATATTAGGTATCCTGCTGTGAGTGACTCCCTGCTTGATACCCCAAGGCCTTTCCATTTGCCTGGATGAGAGCAACTCTAAATGTTCTCAAAATTGGGCACATTCAGGACAAAGCAGACCATTTGATTAGCATCCACTGCTACCCTAAACATTTATTCCCTCTACCAGCAGCCCAGAATGGCTGCAGTGTGTATCATCTACAAGATGTACTGCAGTAACTTGCCCATGTTTACTCTGACAACACCCACAACCTCTCCTGCAGATAAAGACTAGGGTAGCAAGTGCTTGGGAACACCTCTACCTCCAGGTTTTTCTCCAAGTTGTACACCATCTAAACTTGGCAGTATATCACTAGTCCTACATCATCACTGGGTCTAAATCCTGCAACGCACCACTCTGTGGGAGAACCTTCACAGGAAGGACTGTAACTGTTCTAAACCATCTTGAGCAGAGAGAGTGATGGGCAATAAATACTGGTCACTTGGATCTCAAAAATGATTTTAAAATTACACATACAGGTAACGTGCTCCAGATCAATGCAGAACAGGCAGAAGTATAACACCAGTGTTTGTTTGTTATTGGTGCTGCCATGTTGCAGCTCAATGCTCCCTCACAAGCTCCCTTAAACTTGCACAAGGCAATATGTGCCCAGCTTGAAAGTCCTTTCCTTGCTGCTACCAAGGCTGTTTAACTGCATCATTAAATACTTGCAGGTTTAGCTGCTGATTAATATTTATTGACTGTTGTTACCATTCTTCAAGTGTTTGGAGCTTTCCTTAGTTCCCTGCCAAAGTCTGCAGGGAGTGGTGTGATGGTTGCTAAAGGAGTTTATGCTGACTTCAGAACCTCTGCAGAAACCTGTTGCTCACAGCCACAGATGCTTTGGCAGACATTCCTCTTAGAATATTAGCATGATTGGGACAATGAGCAGAGGACATGCAGAGCAGGATGAGCTTAACAAAGAGAAGAGAGGAGGAGGAAGAGGAGACGGCAAGGTTCATATTTAGCCAGGGTGACCATATTTACTCAGAAGAGATCATATTTGCTCAGGGTGTTCAGGGATAACCTGAACCCCAGTGAGCATTATTATGTGAGATATCTGTGATTCAGGGAGGACTTCATCAGTCTATCCTGCTCCAACACATCTAAAACCACAGAGCAGGGCACGAACCACATTAGGCCAAGATCAACTTGTCGTTCACAGCGAGAACCCTCGTGATTTGTCCATTTCTGCATGAAAGAGATCACTGAAGTTCTCTAATCGTAAAAAAAAGGCTACATTTTATTGTACCTCGTCAGAGAGCACGTTCTCTGAGGATTGCAGGCTTCCCCAGTGGTGCTGGTGGTCATGGGCTGCATGCACATTATGACACCCACAAAATAGAGTGATAGAGTAATAAAGCATAGAATCAGGCCCTTCGGTCTAACTTGTCCATGCTGACCAAGATGCCCATCTAAGCTAGTCCCATTTGCCTGTGTTTGACCCATATCCCTTGCCAATACTGTTATCCTGCAACCAAGAAGGATTCCACTCTCCTGACATCTAGCTGGTGTATGACCAGGGGCAACGCCTCCTGCTGGCAGCAGTCATTCTGCTCTGTCATCACAACACAACGTCTTGACTATCTGTGTACCAATTTTTCAGGGTGTTGTCCAATGACAATGTAGCTCAGGACTCCTCAGACAGAGAGGCAACATGCATACACTGCCACACATGATGTACTAGAACTGCAATGAATGTAACAGACCACCTGGACACTGACCTCCCCCCCTGCCCCCCTTGCAGTAATCAGCAGAGCAGGTTCAGCCCTTGGTGGTTTGATGCACACAGTGCAGCCATGCAGTTGTGAGGCCTCAGCCCTTGCTATCGGCAATATGGTCAGCATTTGCAGAGATGGCACAGGAAGAGGAGGAAGCAACCCAGGTAGCTGGTACTGTCTGTGAACAATTCTTCCAACCATGACACCATAAAAATAACCCCAGTTCTTCATTCACCAACAGCACCGCTTGCTTTACCTTCCTTCTGTCACTGACCAAGCACAGTATCTGCTTGGTTGCAAGGCAACATTAAAGGCCGATGCAGAATCCAGATTCCAAACCAAACTTGCAATCAAAGCATGACAAAATACATGGAAAGATTAGCCAATCAACTCCGAGCATCGCCTGCCTTCCCTGTGGCTTCAGCTGATCTTGGCCTGCTGTGCAGTGCCACCTCCTTGGCTGCAACATGACAAGTGGAAGGCACAGTGGATGAAACTGCAGATGAACCACAAGGACAGCCTTGAGAAACTCTGGGCCTGGAAGACCTGGCTTTGGATTGCACCATCTTAGCAAGAGTGGCAGCGGTCTAGGCCAGCCGTCTGACAACAGCGAGCATGCTGGTGGAGTGGAATGGTTGGATCACAAACACCATCATCCCCTAAGATGATACCTCTGCAATTCAAGTATTTGTTGGAGTACAAGTTGACAGACTGTCATGACGCCCTACAACTCAGGCATCAATGACCAGAAGCTCCACATCAAGCTTGGATTCACAAGAGTGCAGGTAGAGTTGCTGAACAATTAAAAGTTGGAAAAGATGCCCTGCATGGTTTCCATCAAGTCATTGTGAAGCAGCTATCAAACAATCAGTTTAGTGTTGATGAGTTTGCCAAATCAGCACGGTGCAAGTCAGAGAATGTTATGTTGAAACCAAGAAAAGTCCTGTCAATGCTGGAAATATGAAATAAATAGAATAGGAAATGCTGGAAAAACTCAGCAGGTCAGGCAGCATCTGTAGAAAGAGAAGCAGGGTTAATGTTTCAGGACGAAGACCTTCTGTCAGTCTTCACTCTGAGGAAGCTCTTTTAAATACATAGTAATAAACAAGATGCTGGAGGAACTCAGCAGGTCAGGCAGCATCTGTGGAGGGAAATGGACAGTTGTCCAGTATCTGCAGTCTCTTGTGTCGTTAAATAATACTCTGCTTTTTGTTAGAACCTCAAATTTATGCTCTTAGATATTACTGTCTGTGTCTTATGAGGAATGATTGAACAGAATCAGCCTAAATTCTCAGGAGCTTAAAAGAAGGAAGCATGGTCTCGTCTGGTGGGAGAATTTAGAATTCAGGGATAGCGCAAGGTTTATAGGCTGAAGATTTAAGACTGAGCTGAGAGGGATTTCTTTTTAACAGAGGGTTGTGAATCTTTGGAATTATCTATCATGGAAAGCTGGGGCTCTAAGAGAAAAAAACATGCTCAAGGCTGAGCTAGAAAGGTTAATTTTTAAAAATTTGGGGCAAAAAGTGGGATTTATGGAGACAAGAAGTTGGCTGAAGATTAGCCACGATCTCATCAAATGTTGGAGTGCTTTCTGTAGCCAGCATGTGTCAAAGCATGCTAGGAATTATACAGAGAGTTAAGCCATCATTTAAACCATCGTTGATTCAATATCACACAAGCAACGTTATCTGTCTGTGATAATAGCAGCTCCAGCAAAAAGGTTTGGCTGAGGAGTTCTAAATCATTCCAACTATTCACACTGCTCAGATAGGGTGTGCACAAAGGTCTAAACGCATTTATACTGAAACCCAGTTGTGATTTCTACTGTTTTTCTCCTGCCATCTGTGGTTCCTTCTGGTTGAAAACCCCTTGACAAGGAATTCAGCCTTCCTATGCAGGAGAAATTGAAAGTAAGTGCAGGAGACAGCTTCAGACATTTATAAAAATTAGTCCCAAGGGCAAGGGAAAACTATTGAGGGGTCATCAATCAGAAGCACTTACTGTTTCTCTCACCAATGATGCTGCCCAACCTGGCGAGTGTTTTCAACAGCTTTGGTTTTTATGATACATTTCTGGCATCTGCAGTGTGTTGCTTCTGGTTTAAGGTAGCTTAAAGTAAAGCTTCAGTCATACAAAAATTTCTTCTGGACACTAAGTGAACATGTTTCATCTCATTAAGTGCAAATAAAGAGCAGTCTTGTTTCAACAGAATTATGCTACAAAGTTCATGCTGAATGTAGAAAGTCATGGCAAGTTTCCTTAAATATAGAGGATAGTAAGCAACTGTAAAGTCAGTTAAGCATCAATTTCCACCTCGGTAAACTTTTCCTCTCCCATTGCATTACGACTCTGACCAAGACTGAAATGTCTTGTCTATTAACTTTCAAGATTCATTTGTACCCATAGGGACCAAAGTGTTTTGATCACACAATGAGAGTTCCCACCATTAAATATATTTTTTGATTACTAATTTGGTGGCTAATATGGATGTAATCTTGAAAATAATTACAGCTCCATCAGATGTACTGGATCTGCTAATAGCTCCAAGGTCTTGATCCTAATAATTGTAGATTGGGAAATGCAGTAGAGAGCTAGGCCTGAAGGCTAATAATTTCACTTGGATTATTTCTTGATATAGCTGTAATGTAAGTCATTGTAATTCAACTTAAATGCTTCAAAACAAATAAATGGTCAGAGATAGATATGTTTAACCCTGAGTGCTGAATGAGACAATGGAGGAAGTCTGCAAAACTGACAACTTATATAAATGAGATTGGACAAAAATTATAAAGAAGGCAAAGGTATCCACAGATCCACTAGTCTCACTTCCTCTCTATGTTAAATGGTGTAATCAAGTATCAGGAGTAAAATACAGATCTTTTGAGTGGCATGCACCAGTCAGAGCTAACTTCGTTGCTGAAAGCTTTTTCAGTGCATTCTGCCTGAACAATGAGGCGCAAGGCTTAACAAAAGATAGTCAGACATTTTTCTTTGGGTAATGACACTACATTAGAGTGAGGAGGCTTCAAGGTTTTCTTTGCTTTGCACTGGAAATCTTAGCAGAGGAGGTGAACAGGAGGACACGTGATTTGCCTGCAAGGACTGAACCCATCAGACAGACTTTCCAAAGGCAGTGAGAGCAGATGGTGTGGTGGTCAAAGCCCCCAGGACCTGGATGCATTGCTGTAAAATATTCAATTACCTCACACATGACCAAAGTCGGTTACTGCAGCGTATAAAAGACTAGGTTGTCCTTCCAGAACTGGGTGTACCACAGTATGACTTTTGATAGATTGCTGTACCAGTACTACCTCCAGTTGAGAGTTTGTTGCCTTTAACAAAGGATAATTAGTTGATAGCTCTACCTGTTATTTGTTTTTGCATGCAGCAATATCAAATGGCTTACAGCCACCTCAATGGCTGTGTTTTCATTTGCCATTTTCCACTAGTCTCATGCTCACAGCTGCAGAGAACAGTATCCTTCCCCTACCTATACTATGCTCTATTATCACAGTGTTCTTCACTTCATCAACCTGAATTTTATATAAAGATGGACAGCGACTTAGTTCAATTTGAAACCAAAATCTTAAATCTAAATTAAGCAGGCGTTACATTAAAAGTACTACATTAAAAGGTATTACAGCAAACAAGCAATGGCTAACATTTAAATAATTAATAAGCTATTTACAAGTAATATATGTCTCTTCGTGGGAAAAAAAAAGTAGGAAAAGTGAACCATGGCTATCAAGAGAAGTAAAAGGCAGTACCATGTTAAGGGACTTTGCCAAAAGGAAATGATAAGACTAAGTTTTGGGAAAATTTCAGAATTCAGTACGAGGACTGTGCCATTGGTATGGAAATGAAAAGTAGAATGAGAGGGTCCCAGCAGGGAACATAGAAACTTTCACAGATTGTCTTTATAGAAACGTTACATAGAAGAAATGAGCAAAAGTTAATGTGGGTCCCTTACAGTCTGAGATGGGAGAAATAGTATTGGGGAATAAGAAAATCTCCCAGAAATAGTGGAGGAGTACATTTCATACTAAATGAGGAGTCCAGAGGAATTAGCATTAGTAAAAAAAAATCTAGTATTCGAGAAGGTAATGGGATTGGACAGCAATAAATCCCCAGGATCTAATGACCTGTTGCTGGGAGTGGGTATGGAGATAATGGATGCTCTAGTTATAATCATCCAAAATTGCATTGAGTCTGGAATGTATTTAAAAAAGGAGATGGAGAAAAAAATGGGGAACTTTAGACCATTTAGCCTGACGTCAGTAGTGAGGAAAGTGCTGTAACCAATTATTAAGGAAGTGGAAAATAATGATCGTATTGGACAAAGTCAACACATGGATTTATGAAAGGGAAATCATATGGACATGCTTGCTGGAATTTTTTAAAGTTGTAATTAGCATAATAGTATAGGGTATCTAGTTGATGTGACATATTAGATTTTCAGAAGGCCTTCACTATGATGCCACACAAGAGATTATTAAGGAGAATTAGAGCACATGGCATTGGGGGTAATATGCTGACATGGAATAATAGAATTGGGTTGGGAAGGTGTGACCAGTGGAATGCCACATGGATTATTATAGGGACCTAGCTATTCACAGTATTTCAGTGATTTGGATGAGAAGATCAGCTGTTATATATTGAAGGTTTCTGGTGATACAAAGTCAAGTGGCAGTGTGAAGTTGTGGGGAGTATTCAGAGTCTTCAGGGAGATATCGACTATGTAACTGAACGGGCAAGGACATGGCATATGGAATATAATATGGAAAAATGTGAGGTTTTCACTGAGAAACAATAGATGGGCGTTTTTTGTTTAAATGGTGAGAGATTAAATTGTGTTGGTATTCAGGGGACTGAGATGTCCTCGTGCATAAATCACTGAGGCTTGTATGTGGGTTCTACATCCAATTAGGAAGGCAAATGGCAAGTGGCCTTGAGAACAAGAGAAGAGGCAACTTGCTCCGATTGTACAGAGCATTGGTGAGACCACATCTTGGATATTATGTACAGGTCTGGATTCCCTACCCAAGGAAGGATATACTGGCCATGGTAGGAGTGCAAATGTTCACCAGATTGCTTCCTGGCATAGTGGTTTGATTGTATGAGGACCTGTACTGTCTTGAGCTTAGAATGAGAGGTAAACTCACTGAAGCATAGAAAATTCTTAAGGGGCTTGAAAAAGGTCATTGTGGAGTTGCTCTTTTCCCCAGCTTAGGTGTCTAAGAATGTGCAGTCACAATCTCAAAATAAATGTTTGGCCATTTAGGTCAGAGATGAGAGGAAGTTTCTATCTGACTTCTCTATCTGAGAGACTTCTCTATCTGAGGGGCTTGTGGAGGTTCAGGTTCTGAGTATATTCAAAACAGAGTTTGATTTTTGTTTTAGATTTGAAGGGAATTGAGGAATATGAGATTAGTAGAAGAAAGTGGTACTGAGATAAAATATTAACCATGATCTTATTGAACATTGGAGCAGGCATGAGGGCTGAATATCCTAATTTTGCTTAAATTTCTTATTTTCTTAAGGTCAATTTCCCAGGATGGTGCTTGTACTACTGCTGTAACATTGGAGTCTCTAGAAGTAATTTCTTGTTAACAGACCTGTATAAATCTGCTTGTTGGTGCTACCAGGTTTATGGTCCCATTAACTTTAATTAAACAGCATCTCCTCACTTATGTAGAATGCTCCCTGGGCCAATTTTTTAATGCAGAGAGGCAATTACAATGGAAGGTAATGGTATGTGTATTATATAAAACAGCAGATGGTCGGGGGTGGGGGGCGAGAACACATCACCACATTTTGTTCTCCACACTCCTCTCTGGCAGTGTGGGTGGGAAGAGATTTTATGAACCATCACTCCTGGGATGTAGCTTCATGTGACAGGAAAAAATTCCTGGGCATTCAGTCAGAGCTCCGCTGATATCCCACTGGTTTTCATTTGTTAAGTTTGAGATATCACTTTTCTTGAAGAAGCTCAACAATCAGGAGTGTGAATTTGTAAGATGAGTTCCAGCATTTCACAGATAACGACACACTGACACATGCACGCACGCGTGCACACACACACACACACACACACACACACACACACACACACACACACACACACACACACATGCACACGTGCCAAGACAATAATCTGTGTCAGCTATTGCAGTCTTTGTGAATTTGCTGATGATGCTAATCCTGGCTAAAGTTGACATCCACGTTCCAGCTTTCTTCTTTCTGAGTCATTGGATCATTAATACAGAATCCTGAATGAAGAGGTGAACAGGAAAAAGAGTGAGGATAAGTGAACGCTCCTGAGGTCGGAACAAAATTGGGAATGGTGCACTCCAGGGATCAGTGCTGCGTCTACTTTTGTTCCTGTTAGATGAGGCACTTGAGTGGGCAGGAAACTCCAGTCACAATAACCAACTCTTACTTTCAAAGAACAGCTTTATTTACAATTCCCTCCATGTGTTTGTTACTTTTATTTCTTGTAGATTTATGATAGAATTACTTGTAGATTTTTATAATGTTACTAGTGCTTACAATATACAATAGTAGTTACAAAGGATATTGAAAATCAATGTCATTTTGCAATGTACATCAAAGTCCTGAATAAGTGATCATAAGTATCATCAACTCACTGTTGGTTATAAGCTTTTACCTCCTTGCTGAATAGTTTATTACTTCACCATGATAGAGTATTCATTGGTCCCCTTTTGATGGACTATGTGTATAGTGCTGACGCACAATTGGATACCCCCACCAACAAGTCATGAATGAGCACAATTACATTCAATTTTGTGTGTGGTTTGTGCTCAGATTTTCATGCTAAAACAGGACTGGTGCTCTGCCTTTGCTGGGAAGAGCAACAGACTTTGAAGGATCTCTACCCATGGCAGCCACAGAACAGCTGTGGATGAGGGATAACATGGGGGGGGGGGGGGGAGATGCGTGGTGAGAGAGGGGACACAGCAATCTTCTGTGTGTTTGAGACCATGCCCCATATTCTGTGTGTTATCTGTGCCTGTGATGCTGCTGCAAGCAAGTTTATCATTGTACCTGTATCTCAATATACTTGTGCACATTACAGTAAACTCAACTTGGTTTGATCTGTTTCCCTGATCAAATTCCATGCCATGAGTGACAGCATGTCACAGCAATGTGCAGGAGAAGAGATTGTAGCATGTAGCTTTGATATGATTTGTATTAAAAGCTGTGAACAATGAAATGAAAACCGCAGCGTTTTCATCATCCTGAGCATAGAAAATTGGTAGATGGTGTGTGTAGGATATAAATGTGACAGAGCAGATTCTGTAGCTGATGTCTCATTGCTCATTTCAGTACAAGGGTATTCCCAATTTCTTGTGAACGTTACACAAAGAGCATAGGTTGCCCTGAAATGTCCCATCTTATGCTGGCAATGATGTAAACGTGCAATTCGCCACTTGCGGCATCATTAGGTGTGCAACTGACAGTGGGAAAACATCAGACACTCTCAAGTGGATTGTGCACAGAAATGTCAGGGATGATTTCCTAATGGGTGCAATGTTACCCTAATATTACTGGCGAATGAGATCTAAAGAAGGTAAAATTGATTTCGTGTGAGAATTTCAATCAACTTGCAATATGAAAACATGCACTGATGTTTTCAATTTCTAGGCTAAGGACTTATTGTCTACATTTGTTATTTTACAATTATTTTACAATAACTCAGCGCATATTCTAAGTGTTTCATATTTATACTTGCATTAGTTATATCAAAAATGCGATGTGTGCAATTTTTAGGTAATTTGCTCCAATCCAGTTGGAGCTATTTTGAAACGTGTTGTGGAATGTGTGGAAGTCATTCAAAATAAATTGTAGTGTATCGCTTGGAACTGTGGGCCAAGTACGTTTCATGCTGATCCAGGGGTAAGCTGAGAAGTGGGGGTAGGTCTATAGAGTCAGAGAGAGAACATCACATAGCCCTTTCCATCTCAGACCTTCTGACACAGATCCAAATTCCAAATCTTGATTATGAGGCAAGACCAGAAAAAAAAATAAGTCTTTTTGCAATTTGGGAAGTACAGATCTTCTAATGAGCAGAGCTGCAAAAGTGTAATGCGTGATTGATTATCTTTCATACACCCCACCTGACTTGTAGTTAATGAAATGGAAACTTGGGCAGGACATATAACCAGTGGCAAATTGCTACTGTCTATTTTAAACTCACAGCAAAATTGAATGTCTGAACAAAGATGGATCGAGATTGGTTGCAGGAGGTTACTCCATTGTGGATGGTGCTGGGCTCTTCAGAGTTGCTATTGCACCAGTTCAATCAGATGACGAATGTTCCACTCATCACACTACCAATTTGAGTCTTTTCAGTATTTTCTACTTTCTGTTCTTATGTCATGTTTGCTTAGCTTTTCTTTTCCTACTTGCGTAAGTCTGGCCTGCCGGGCAGGTCCCACAACCTTACCGTTAACACAAATATTCCAAAGTGTTTTTTTTACCCTGTTCAAGAAATTAGTTCACATCTTGTACCTTCCTGAAAGGTGAACAAGTACATAATAATGTGGCAGGGGTGTGGGGAGGAAGTTGAGAAGTGAAGAGTTGATTTATTTGTCAGTGTGATTTCATTGACAAAAGGTGCTGCAAAAAATATTAACTGGTTTTGACCCCATTTCTAAGTCTGGCCATAATATCCTTGTAATGTAGGGTGTTGTTGAAGGTGCAACAAAACTTGTGCCTCATTTGGAAATAGAGGCCTTTTGTGGAGAAATTAACAGGTGTCAGTACCAATGGCTAAGTATTTTTATATCTCGCTTCAGAAGATAATTAGCTGAGGAGCATGATTCAGCCCTGTCTAGCCTCTCTCTCTGGAAAACCCATGATTTTTGCCCCTCATCATAACTTCCTCTGGAATTGGTCTTCACCAAGTTAAACTGAAGCCTGTTCCATGTGCTATTAACTCTTTGGGGAAAGAGTTTCCAGACGTTTAATCTCATGGGTGTGCTCCATCGAGGACTGGGTGGGATTTGCTTCTTAGGTGGTGTTTTAGAAAGTTCATTCTTTGAGCTCTCGAGCCCACATCTCCCTGTGAAGGAAAAAAAAATGTGTCCACGACAGAGGCTGGGTTCAGTCGGAGGTGGTGGGAAGAGAGAGATGGCAGTCAGAGGGCTTTCAAGGGCTGAGAAGAGGTTGTGACATCAAAGGAACCGAGTCAGCGTCTGGGTGTAGAAGAGGGTGTATTTTGGCTGGAGGTCAGAGCCTTGTGAAGAGGCATTGAAGCACGATCAGGGGTTTGCTGGGTTGGTAATGGGGGTGGGGGGGAGGGACGTCAGGGATCAGAACTTGGGGTCATCAACAGTGAAATTGGTGAGTGTGCTGTCATTGTCAGTTTGGGGAGAAGAGCCTGAAGAATAGGAGATAAATACTGGGACTTGCATTTGTTGAACCCCACTGTGGATGCCAATAAAAGTCTGAGGAGCAACAAACCTATTGCATTTCTTGCAGGTTCTACTTCTTCCCTGGGGAAATAACTGGAAGTGAGGCAGAAATAGAGTGGGTATTGAATCAGTGCTATCATTTCTGTCAATTCTGGAGTGGTATCGGTAAAGATCGTCCCTCAGCCCTACATATAAATGTAATGTACTGGTATGACATACAGTCAGTCCCCAGATTGCGGAAGGGTTCCCTTCCTGAGGACTGTCCATAAGTTGATTTTCTCTGTAAGTTGGAAACGTCCATTTTCCATAGTAACGCATTATGTATCACACTATGTAAACTCTCATTTCATCAACTAATCACCCGAACATAACTCAATTCAACTCATGGAATTCATTAGTTAATGAATACCCTGAAACATGTATTATTATTATTATTATTATTATTATTTTTTTAGCTTGGAAAATGTTTTAAAAATGTACGGGAGAATTTAGGTAAAGTTGGATTTCTGTAAGTCAGGTCATTCGTAAACCAGGAGCCCCTGTATTTAGTGAGCATGATTTGGGGGTAGCAGCTGAATAACTGAGGAACTGGGGTCCAATAAAGATTTCAGGATAATAACTAAGCTTTGTATTAACTGACCCTTCTCCCCTTTTGCAGGGGGAGCCTAGGATTGGCTAAAGGGTTCTGGGAGGGGAGCTGAAAGCAATTCCCCAGACCCAGAGCATATGTTGGATCTTCTTAAGGATATTTTCCAGATGTGCCATATCCCAATGAAGACAGCTAAATTGTGGGAATTCTCCTGACCCCATGAACTTTGTTGTTGTGGAGGTTGGAGGTGGGAGTGTCTCAAACCTGGGGCTCCCTAGAGTTTCAGATCCATGGACCTTCTCAGCACAACCTTGGTGCTTATTTTGTATTGGTGATAATCTGGTGATTGAAAACAAGACATGGACTTAGAAGTGCATAATAGACTTTAAGCACAATATTTTCAGTTTATTTTATCAATAGAGTCCTGACTTCTGTTTACTTGGTTAATTGCTGGACTGCAATAATTAAACATGTCAAGCACAATATCTGCTAACAGCCCACTTCGTTCTCAAATACCTTGTACAAAGTAGGCTCAATGTTCCTTTTAACATTGAGTCTATTGAATTACTGTTGCCTTTGTTCTATTCACTCTCAGAACTTACCAGTCATTTTGTGGAGATCTTTAATTACCTCAGCAAAAAGTAATACCATCTCAAGTGCAATGCATAGTGCAAAATTGGCTAAGATATGTATTGAGCTGTTTCCTCCGGATCATTGATTAATAAATTCATTGTTTTTAATATACAATCCCAACAGGGATATAATTTCTTTAAACTTGGGTTTTTCTCAGTTTCTTATTGTCCAAATTATTGATTATTTACCTATGTAAAAAAATTGTTAATTAAAACATGAGAGCTGGAAAAAATGATTGCTTTGAGCTGTTTATTTCAGTGCCAGAGAATTGAAAGCAGAATTTTCCCAGATTGACATGATAGTGGCTGAATCTGGGTTGTTTTCAGATGCAGTTCTCAATGAGAACCGTGCATGTGCATCTGTTGTAACTTCCCTGTCAGATGCACATCTAAACATGTCATTTCCATGCAATGTTTATATTTGGAGCATTGAAGAACAGATTGGTCTATATTGCCACATTGTCATTGGCCACTCCCAGATTTTAACTTGGCTTCTCTGCACTGGGATTACTACAAATGTCCCAGTAATTTCCTCCTGATCTTCAGGCTCCTTCCCCTGTATTAACATCCCACACTCACCAATTACTCACTCACATCAGCCAAGTTTTGGTCCCGGTCCCTGTCCCTCCAAACTGATCAACAACCCTCCAACCATTCCGATCTCCTTGATCATGAGTCCAGTCTCCAACCCCTCTCCACAAGGCAGTGATCTCCAGTCAAAAGACACCCCCCTTGATCCCCACATCCTGACCTGGGCTCCTCCAACGTCACATCCTCTTCTCAGGCCTCGATAGGGTCCATGTCCACCATTCCTCTCTTCCCCCCACCTACCCCTCCAAACAGCCCCCACCAGGTCCCAGCCGCTGTCCTGGACGCTTTTCCCCCTCACATGCTTGGTGACTCAGGATGCACAAGGTCCCGAGGAGCTGTGTAACTACCATATGAAACACTGCTTATTGTGAATGACAATTTCCAGGTTGGGTATTTAGAAATTTGAGTTGTATTTGCTGCCATCTAATGGTGTAGCCTAGTGTAATTTTGTGATCCAGAGCTTGTTTAATCTATTGAGAGTAGCGGAGAATAATTAAATGGGCCATCTGTATTTTTAGAAAACTTATATTGCACTAGCTCTTACTTCTTTTCCATCTCCACTTATAAATTTTGTGTTTTTAATTGCTGAACTAATTTGGTCAGCACAGCAACTATTGAACTTCCAGAACCCCTAGCCTTTGCCCACTAGCTTCAGGAATTTTCATTGCAGGTTGCAATAAGATGAGGAATATAGTTGTTGCTGTATTCACATTGTTGCTTATTTTGTTTCTGTGTTCAACGTGGAGAGAATACATTGAAGCACAGGAGTGGTCTGACCAGTTTAGATCGTATTCTATTCACTACTCCTTGTATAAGTATCTATCTAAACATTGCTTGACAGTGGTTGAATTCACAGCTCACTTGAATGGTGAGGTGCCCAGCTCTATGAAGAAAATCCCCCTGAGCTCAGATCTAACTGTCTGCGCCCTTATCCCAAGACTGTGCCCCCTTAGGTCTCCAGCCAAGGAAAGCAACCTTTCGGCATCTACCCCTGTCAAGCACTGACTGAACGTTGGAGACACAAGAGACTGTAGATGCTAGAATCTGGAGCAACAAACAGTCCTGATGCAGGGTTTAGACCTGAGACGTCGACAATTCATTTCCCCCCCCAACACCTGCTGAGTTCCACCAGCAGATTGTTTGTTGCTACTGACTGAATATTACTTGTTTCATGAGATGTATTTAGGCATGGACCGTCTGTTTGTGTCCTGAGTTGGTGGAGTTCAGTCCTCAAGAGGATTACAGGGTTACAAGGCACAATGTAGCAGCATGTTCTGTGAGGGCTTCCTTTATTGCCTTCTGCTTCATTCCTCCCTGCTTCTCCCAATAGAAGACATAATGCTTGCGATCCATAGGACTTTGATTCATCTTTCATGGGGGATAAAATATGGTAGGCATGGTGGAATTCCTCAGGGACTGCGTGGAGCTCTGCCTTCAGTGACAGATCTGTAAATACTGCCTCAGAAAACCTTGCCTGTGGAAGTATTACTCCTCAGACAGCTCTGCAAGAATAAGCCTTGCTCAAGTCTTCCAACATAGTCTTCATCTTGATCGAATGCAATGACTTTGCTGCAACTCATTCCCCAACAAAACCTGCAGTTAACTGATGACCATAATAAATAATACAGGTACAGGACTTGCACGCGCAGTTACGAACTGCATAGTCCAAACAAAGGAGTAAGTGTGCATCCATAAATGGGTTTCGAAGGGGAGCCTTGGCTTTTTACATGGTTTGGTATCACCTGTGTGCGCTCTTTGTGCTCTGTGCAGGTGCACACAATGTATACAACATGTACGAAAGCCCTCAATTTTACTTCCCACTTTACTCCAAGCGTACCAAGAGGTGCTGATCAAATTTCCCCGTTGATTTTTACACCTCAATTCAATCACACAATGCATAAAGAAGTTGTGGATTGTGTAATTAAATTTCTAGGCCAAAATGTGAATTTTTTTGGGGACGGGTCTGTATATTTTCATAAAATATTGTTTTAAACATGCATGAGTATATTCTATTCCACTCTTCAAGAACACCAAACTAAATTATTAACTGTGAGCTTTAACAAGTGTGACAAATAACAGATCCATTACTGAAATGATGAAGTAGAATATTAAACTCTTTGCATTAATGAAGAAGAATCCTGACACTATGAAATGTGGCATTTCACTTTTTAGCAATGAACTAGAGTAGTGCCATGCTTTATTCTCCCTTTAGAGTATTTCATTTTGATTTTGTTTACAAGTTTTTAATAAAGAAATTAAACAAGTCAAGTGATTTACTGGACAGATCTTCCACTGGTGCATTTGCTTATGTGAATGTATTTAACCAGGGTAAATTATATTGCATTTACATGCTAATCATAAGTGTCTTTTTACATCGCTGCCCTGCAAATTGTTTGAATATTGATGAGAAAATTAGGTATGCTTGAAAAAATACAAAAGCACCTTGACAGATTGTAAAGAGAGAGTTGCAAAGTAGCAATGTTTTGGAGATGTAAATTATATTGTAAAATATGTATAACCTTTGACTTCAAATTGGAACCCATCCAAATGATACTTTCCTTTGTTATTTGATAAATATGTTGCAATTTGGTTTGATTTTGGTTTACCTTCTACTTCCTTTGTTTTATCTTGCTCATTACCCAAATGAATGATTATTATTTGTCTTGACAATGGATTTAAGATTAGTTTTGAGATCATAACTGCACGGAGGTCTCCACAGAAGATCTCCAGAAATGTGTCTAGGTACTGTGATGCATCATTAGCTCATTTGAAACACATGCCAAATTGGTGCTGTGTGCTAGTTCTAATGAATTCTGTGTGCAGTTGGCACTAACTGGACTGTTCTTTCCCTGCATTCAGAAGATTGGAGCTGAAAATCAGTTCTTGCTAGCACTACCTAAATCTAGTCTGCACCTCTTAAATGAGAGCTGTATTGTGGCTGGAGCAAGTGCATGGGAAACAATGCACAAATAACTTGGCTTGGGAGAGAGTGAACTCCCAAGGCTTTTGGATACAGCCATTGAGATCTTAGTGGAGGAGATGGAAAGGAGAAAAGATGTACAGTATCACAGGGATTTGAGAGGCCTTGAGGAACACAGGCAAAGGCAGTGAGAGTAGAACTTCATGGAGGTCAATGCCCAGAGTCATGCCTGGAACCGTGGATGTCTTTCCACAAGAAATTTACTGATGTTGTATGAATGGTCAATCTCATGCATTGCATTTTCAAATGCCATATGCCACCAATGAGCCGGTGACTTTAGGCACTTCAACCCATTGCTCTGTCTACTAACATCCTCCATTAATCAGGACTTGCTTCACCCTTCCACACTTGGCACTACTACAGCCTCAATCTCATCCCTCACAGCTTGCACAAACTGAATGTTTTCACCATGATCAGTCAGTGGGTGCAGCAAAACCTGGGGCAGTAGGAACTCCCCAGATAGGGACAGTTGCATGTTCTAGTTCAGGTGAAGCCATTGGCCATTATTGTTATGGATGTTGCTGGGATGTGGATAGAGACAGAGCTGAACCATCACCTGTGACTATACCTCAAAGGTAAACTACCTTTTCATGTCCCACCTCTCCATTTGTCCCACAATTTCTCCATTATGGAGCTAAGGGTGACTTTAACATGCACCTCTTAATTTCACGTTCTCCCTTTCAAAAAATGTAATCTGGCCTTTCAAAAAATATAATTAGAGAGGCAGGAAGAGGACAGTAATGATGAAGACAAACTGCAATCCTGTTTCGCTCTTTCAGGCACCAGCTCGGATACTGTGCGATTCTTGAACCATAGATTAGAGAAACCCCAGGCAGGGGAAAGGAAACTGGGATGCCAACTCAATACTGGGCAAAGTTACACATGAGTATGCAGCCTAAAATGGTCGACAGGTACACAGAATGAGATGCTTGCTGCATCAAAAGCAAGCATTTCATTCTTAATTAAATGAACTAATTAATTTCATTCTCCATGTTTAATGCCAATGAGTACAGAAAAGTCCAGCACCAACCTGGCATTGGGAGGTTTGCAGTCTATGCATGCAGTTTTGATCCAGTTGCCTGATGGCCAATGATGGGTTTCTTCCGGGTGCTCCGGTTTCCTCCCACACTGCAAAGGTGTACAAGTAGGTTAATTTGGGTTTAAAATGGGCGGCGTGGACTCTTTGGGCCGGAAGGGCCTGTTACCATGCTGTAAATAAAAAAAACCAAAACATTGCAGGCCGCAGACACCCAGCCTCTGAGTGCTGCAGTGGAAGCTCACATTGTTCTCACCAAATCTGTGTGTGTATAAGGTTTCAAGAAAACCATCAGGTGTCACTGCAATGTGACCTCTAATGAATGAGGGACATGTTGGGGTGGAGTTCATTTTCCCAGCCTTGCTGTATTCCAAGGGGGATACCTAATAATGCACTTGTGATTAGGAGTAACTGGCTTCTGCAGAAGCCCAAGGTCAGCAAAAAGTGCCTCAGCACTTGCTGTCACAATCCCTGTACAACAGAGGAATGCTCTAAACAGTGACAGATTCACTACCACAGCCAGAGGATATCTGAGGTAGTTAATGAGTCCTGGGTGTGTGAAGAATTTCCTTTCTGCTGCTTAATGTGTGCTCAGCCAAGTGAGGTGAAGAGTAGGAATTAGTTGGCGCCTTTACTCCAAAATGTAAGCACTGGTGTCAAATTGGCATTGCATGCTGATTGCTATCATGCTGCGTTTGCTTTATATAATACTGACAGGCATTAGCTCTGCACGCATGGGTGCCTTCATTGAGAATGGAATGTGGAGAGATTCATAACAGCAATGTTCCTGAAGGCACCTGTACTGCCCAAATAGTGTTGAGATAGTAGATTGGTGAGACAACGCACCAGGAAGCATCTGGGCATCTACATGGATCCAGTAACACTCAGACCTTTCCTGCAATTGAAACAATCATCCCAGATTGGATGCCGCTCATCCATGCGTAGAACTTGACTGTCTCAGTTACTACATTTCACTTCATCAGATGTGCAAAATCATGATGTTGCACTTTCTAAAACAAAGGAAGTCAATTATTTCCTGCTGGATTTTTTCTGAATTAGATTAGAATCCAGGTATTTCCAAGGAAGTTGTGTAAATACCCTCACAACAGATACTCCACAACGGCCTGAGGAGCTGCTTGACAGTCATTAACCACAAATTGGCTTTAGCATACGACTAGGTACTGCAGTGATACAATGCAGCAAATGGATTACAGTCATAACTCACCTTGGAGACATACTAATATATTGAGTGTTGCATGAAGTATTGATTATGTCCTTTATAAAGCAGCAATGTCTCTAACTCAGTAAAGGGACATCTAGAAGAGATCTGACAGTCAAGATCAAAATGATCAGGGATTGAACAGGCTTTTTTGTCTGCAGTGTTAGATGGCTTTAAAAATATTGGTTTTGTAAGATATGGTCATCACTCTATCACAAGCAGCATATCATTACAAAGCTGACAGCAAGAGCTCAGAAAATCATCTGATATCTTTTTGATGAGTCTGGAAGTCTGCTAGAAGTGACTAAAAATTTAAGATGTGAAGTGCCAGTCTATGTGCACATCACCTGCATGTCCTGAATTACACACTGGCCGCATTTAAAGAACTCTGTACAGTCTGATCCCCTTTCATATTCCACTCTAAAGTGAGAGCTCTTGGTTCCTTTTGAGGTGAGATTTCTTTATGTTCCCCCTATTATTCTAAATCACACTAACAGAGAGGTATGACTCCAAAGTCCTAATCCTGAGAGGTTTCCTTCCAATGATAAATTTGCAGCTTTTTGAAATTTGGATTGTTGCAACCTGCTGAGTTTAATTTTTTTAAATGCAGAATAATAAGAATGGTGCTGTGAAAGATATGCCTATTCTGCATGGCTACCAGTCCGAGCAGGTTAAAGAAACACATAAGATGCATCTTTATGATTCAGGATGGCAGTTGTTGAAAGAACATCAGTTGCAGACAGTTTAGTTGGTCTTGTGTAAATGCCCTTTAAAAGTTCTTTTCTAACAGGCAATCCTTCAGTAATTAATGCATTTGGAGGGACTTTACTCAGTAAAGTTCAAATGTAATAATGTCAAAATATCACATTCATTGACCCATTTTAAATATTTAGCATTTTTAAAGAACATCATTCAAAAAATGGATTTGGAATGCTTATATAATACAAACATAGCTATTGCTTATAAAATTGAGTTCAATTTCCTTTCTTTGTCAGATCATCAAATTCGAGTTAAAAGGCTTATTGACAGCAACCGTTTATTTTCTCACATGTCAATGTCCAATGATGCATTTAAAAATGGAAGTACTCTCTTCCTATCTCTAACACTGCTTGCCCAGTTAACTATGGTGACACTTCTTAAACCAGTCATTTGGAAGAGAGTGACTGAACACCTGAACAAGTAAAAAGCTGATTAGAAAAGGGTAATGTAACCTTATTAAGGGTTTCTCATGTCTGACTAATTTTAGTTGAAGACTTTTGGGAAGATTTTTTTTAAGGATGATTTTACATTTACGGACTTTCAGAAGGTGTTTGATAAGGATCCACACAGAGATAATCAAGAACAATGGAATCAGAGGTAGACTTTTGACGTAGGTTAAAAGTTGATTGGAATATGATCAATCTGAGTAAGCAGTAAATATGATCAATCCTCTGACTGACAGTATGCCATGAGTGAATTTATATTCTGCAACACTTCAGTGAATGTGCAGGATAACAAATATATAACAATTTGGGGGGGGGGGGTCTCATTGATCCAGCTAGTTAGATCTTCAATATGCCCTGATGATTATCCTCCTTTTTGAAATTATATTACATAAGACCCATAATCATTGTGCTATATTGGACATTTTCTAGGCTGTGGTGTTTGTAGGGATCTGTAAAAGGAATAGATGGTTTTAGAGACACAAGAGAGACTGCAGGTGCTGGAAATCTGGAGCAACACACAAAATGATGGAGGAACTCAGCGGGTCAGGCAGCATCTACGGAGGGAAATGAACAGTCAACGTTTTGCGCTGAAACCCTTCATCAGGACTGGAAAGAAAGAGCGCAGAAGCCAGAATAAAAGGATGAGGAGAGGGGGAAGAGCACGAGCTGGCAGGTGATAGGTGAGTCCAGGTGAGAGGGGGAAGTTAGGTAGGTGGCGGAGGGAGGAAAGTGTGAATGATGTGAGAAGCTGGGAGGTGATAGGATGGTTTTAGATTTGGAGGAGCAGTAGGTAGTGTAGATGAAGCAGAAGATGGTGAAAGGATGCAGACTGAGTAGACAAAACTATGGTACTTAAATTCAAATTGAAAAACTACGAGGTCGTCCAAGAAAGATGAATTTGACCATTTTCTAAGTGTTCAGAAAGTAGCAACTATAAATTTCATAGCTGGGATGTTTCTCGGTTCATTTGACATTTATATAATATTTAATTCATTTGCAAAACTTGTAATACAACTGTAATTGGTAGACTTTTGCCTGTAACTGGGCTTTTTTGTTTTGTTAGATGAAAGCAAATTCCTACATTACTGTATGTGTTAATAAGGAAAATTAGAATGTGAACCTTTGCTTATTTTGGACAATTGTTTTAATGTGTCCAGTGGTGGTCAAATTATCAAATCAATGCTCTTAAAATAAACATGTTCATATTGCAAGGACACAAATATTTCCAAGTGAAAGTTGTCAACTAACTATTCTTAACTATACTTTCCCGACCGAGTTTTGTGGGACTGGTGCTTCCCATGCATTTACCACAGGCCGGTGATTGGATTACTGCCGGGGTGCTGAAGTCCTGACTAGAGATCATTAGCAAATGACCAATATTCCTTATTCTTGATGGAATAAGGTTGAGAAATTGCAATAAATGTTCTGGAACAGCTGACACCAGGATACTCTTCCCCCTCTCTCTGCCTCTCTGCACAATGAGCTGAACCTTGCTTGTACTCACCATTATCCCTGAGCTCAATGCCCTTTCCCGCTGACACTTCCCCAATGCAACCCCTGTCTCAGTGGTCCATTTGTCCACATCTGCTGGTTACTGACCAGGTCATCTTCCCTGACTGCAGTACCTTTGTGGCTGAAAGGTGGCTAAGGGGAAGCCTTGCTTGCCAGCTGAAATTGCATTTTGATTTTAGATGTGGAGTTTGCATTCTTTCCCTGAGAGCACGAGGGTTTCCACCAGGTACTCTGGTTTCCTCCCACATGCAAAAGACAAGCAGGTTGGTAGGTTAATTGCCCACTGTAAAGTGGCCCTAGTGTGTAGGTAGAATCTAAGAGGAATTGATGGGAATGTGGGGAGAATAAAATGGGATTGGTGCAGAATCAGTTTAAGTGGGTGCTTGATGGTCGTCAAGAACTTGGTGAGCCAAGAACCTGTTTCCATGCTATCTGAATTTTTATATGTAAAGCTACTAAGCAAAGTTTAGGTTCAGTTTTCTTCATCATCAAACTAGTTACTTCATCAGCTATGGAGCTGATAGTATCATAAACTGTACGATAATTGGAAAGGAGAAGTACTATAGATGGTGGAAATAAATATTGGAAATACTCAGCAAATCTGTGGAGAGAAAATAGCATTACTACTTCAGATCAATTATCTTTCATCAAGTGAGAAATCAAACATGAATGAAGTTGGGAGACAGTGAAGAGAACAAAGGTAATGGCTGCGGTAGGGTCACATCGAAGCAAGACTGAATGGCAAAAAATATGCAGGTATCCATTCCTAATGATGCAATAGCAGCACAAAAATATCCATTGTTAACGTAGAAAACACTTTAATCTAATAAATCCTTTGCAAGCAAAAGGAAAGTACTGTGAAAACTAGAAATATGAAATAAAAAACAATAAATGTAAGGTTAACTTTTCCTTTTCTCTAGTATTTTGATTTTTATTTCAATAATGATGTCTTTTTAAAAAGTTGAATATCTCAAGCCAGATAGATTTTTTTATGGCTCTTTGTAAGATAATAAATGGATGCATTTTTCTGTGGATTTGTGCCTGTGAATTTGTAATCAGGTGGTAAATGAAATAATGCCATGGCTTGAAGAATTCAATTATCAGTGCAGGTTGCATTAATGTATCTTGTACTCCCTTGGGTTGAGCAGTGATCTGATCAAGATGTTTAAAACATTAAAAAGATTTGACAGAGAGTCTGTTTCCTCGGATGAAGCAATTCAAAAATGAATGGATATCATCTTAACATGAGAGCTGGCCAAGTAAGAATGAAATCAGCTTTTGTACAAAATGTGGAATTGCCTTTTCTAAAAGGAGTCACTGTAGATTTCCCAACTGAGACTGATAAACTTATGTTGGGAGAGTGCATTGTAGGACATAATGCCAGCGCAGGTAAATGAACACAAAGTCCTTATCAGCTCTGACCTAACTCAGTACCAGAACAGGCCGAGGGAGTGAATAGCTCATTCTCATTCCTATGTTACTCCTTTTCTTCTACCTAATGTAAGAGACCAAGGAGAGTCAGGTGATACTGTATTCTGCAGGCCAAATTTTCTTTTGTTATGTCAATCCCCTTGCCTGTGAATGAGATAACAACTAACAGCAGATGCACATATTTGGATGGCGATTAAAATATGTGTGCAAATTGGTTCGTTTTCTGAATTACATACAAGCGCAACCTCATGAAACCATTTTCCCTCCTTTGCATAATGTGCACTGCAGATGGTTAGATGGCTTGAACCTTTGCCCTATAGATTCTGTTATATAATGCAATATTGGAGTCGAATTTTGATCTGCTTGCTCAATACAATTGAAAACTTGTGCAGATACTACATTTCCAGGAACCTGTTTGTGGTCCTCCATGCACCTGACCTGGTTACACACTACACTGTCAGGTGTGAGCAGTGACACCAAACTGTTTACGACACTTGCTTTACGGTCACTTGCAGAGCATTCAAGGCCTGGAAATGGTGTTGCCACTGACAGTTAATCTGACTTTAACCTAACACGTGAGGCCTGTTTCGGCATTAGTTAAAGGGGGCTCTGACCTCCACTGGTTCTCTGCTGGTGGCTCTGAAGAATCCCTCACAGGTGCTCCTTCAGAGAGTTTCCTCAGTGCTCCCTCCCTCATCTTCCATCTCCATCCCCAATACTGCTGAGGCCAACAGAGTTTCCTCAGTGCTCCCTCCCTCATCTTCCATCTCCATCCCCAATACTGCTGAGGCCAACAGAGTTTCCTCAGTGCTCCCTCCCTCATCTTCCATCTCCATCCCCAATACTGCTGAGGCCAACAGAGTTTCCTCAGTGCTCCCTCCCTCATCTTCCATCTCCATCCCCAATACTGCTGAGGCCAACAGAGTTTCCTCAGTGCTCCCTCCCTCATCTTCCATCTCCCTACCCAATACTGCTGAGGCCAACAGAGTTTCCTCAGTGCTCCCTCCCTCATCTTCCATCTCCATCCCCAATACTGCTGAGGCCAACAGAGTTTCCTCAGTGCTCCCTCCCTCATCTTCCATCTCCATCCCCAATACTGCTGAGGCCAATAGGCACCCAGATCACCGTCCGCAACTCCCCCTCCTGCTGCACCACCGGGTCATTTGATATTTGATTTGCAACCCCCTCCTTCACCGCCTCTTAACCCAACATGATCCTATTTCAGTTTCCAGTGTCATGTTGAAACATAAATCCAGCCCCTGTTCCCTTATCCAAAGCTGACCACAGCCACTAACCCCCTATCCAACCTTGGCCTCCAGGGACCTGTTAAATTAATTATTTCTTTACAACAGACTGTTGTTATGAACCAGCAACAAAAGAAACACACCGAGTCATGTATAAGTGGTAAAAACTATTTTATTAATAACTACTTATGATAATAAGAAAAATAAAAGTAAAAATGTTAGAACGTTAGAAGTAAAAATGTTAGATCTTAAACATTAACCCCAAAAACTAAACTCGAAGTGTGTGCGTGGCAAATTCCCAAACTCCAAGTCCAGGAATGGTTAAGTTCAGTTCTGTAAGCCGTAAGGTGAAATGTGAACAAAGGCTTCTTCAACAACCACCGTTGACTGAGAACAAACGTAGAGAGAAAACAGAGAGTAATTACAAAATCCAAATGTTCCACTTTGGAACCCAAACGATACCTCAGTGTTTACTCAGCAGTGACCACTCCACCGCATCTTCCTCACCCCAAAAGGCTCTCGAATCATGGCCGTCCACACAAATACCTGTTTCCTTCTACAGGTCAACAACAAAGTGAACTCCACTGCTTTGTTCTGAAGTATCTGCCACCCCGAAAAGCGTCTGAGATGTGGCCATCCACACAAATACCTGTTTCCCTCTACAGGTTAACGACAAAGTGGACTCCACCGGATTACTCCAAAAATCCATTCGTGGATTGTAGTGACAGGCACAGTTACTGTTTTTCATCCATCGATAGAGACTAGCAGGTTGGTGTCTCTCTCACTCTCTCTCCTCTGACTGATTCCTACTGACTGCTTCAAAAACGTCATTACGTCCTTTATCTTCTGTTCTCGTAACCACGCCACGCACGCACGCACGCACACACACACACACACACACACTATGCTCTATCTTAAAGGGACATTCACCAATAGTAACCTAGTCCGTAACACTGTACCTATTT
This sequence comes from Pristis pectinata, assembly GCF_009764475.1. NCBI lineage: Eukaryota > Metazoa > Chordata > Chondrichthyes > Rhinopristiformes > Pristidae > Pristis > Pristis pectinata. Next base: position 71,362,719 of record NC_067408.1, on the reverse strand, counting down.
TCTAGTTGAATTATGCCTCCTGCAATAAACAAAGGATTTATTTTGTTTTATGTTCTATCTCTTGGTCAATACTTTGTATCCCTTTTAATTTTGCAATATGAAGGATTCCAGGACAGAACAGCAAGAATTCTGGATCTCCTTCCAATGCAACCACACTGTTTCATGGCATCATACTGGTTCCCTGTTAATCATTTTGTGCTTCTCCACGTAGGATTTAAACTGAATCCTTCTCAATTTTACTGCAATTTTTGCTCTGACAGCTTTGGTCTGATCTGTGAATTTTAAACTTTGCAAAGTACAGCCTTCTCCATGAATTGAAGAGATAAATAAACTCTATCCATTAAATGGACAGCTTGTCTTTCCTGTTCATAAAGCAAACTTCTAACTGGCACCATACCATGCTTTCTATTTCACGGCCCCTATCTTGCTGTTAAGTCTATGCTGGCACGTTTTCCCAGTCTCAGAAATGTGGCTTCTGTGTTTCAACCACCTTTCAAATAATCAAAAAATTAGTTAAGAACTTCTTTTTAAGGAATTCATGCTAACCAGTTTTATACTTGTTCCTGCCTCTTTCTGAGATTCCTGAGCAAAAGATGCCTGGACTATATATTTTGCCTATTTCAAGAATGTCTAAAATCTTTATAAGCGCATGTTCTCATTATTTCCACATTGACCAGCCCTGGTTACTATTCTTGAAAGTCAAATATCTGCCTTGGGAGGATTTTCTGTTAACCTTATGCATGTGTGTCCAGTAACTCTTTAATTTTTATTGGATTTCATTTCTCAGTATTGAGTTGAAATAACTAATATTTTCTTTTGCCTTGTTTACACTGTGCATATTTACATCTACCTGCATATATTTTGTAAGATAAGATTTCTTTATTAATCACATGTACATCGAAACACACAGTGAAATACATCTTTGGCGTAGAGTGTTCTGGGGGCAGCCTGCAAGTGTTGCCACACTTCTGGCACCAACATAGCATGCGCACAACTTCCTAACCTGTACGTCTTTGGAATGTGGGAGGAAACCGGAGCACCCGGAGGAAACCCATGCAGACACGGGGAGAAGGTACAAACTCCTTACAGACAGCAGCCGGAATTGAACCCGGGTCACTGGCACTGTAATAGCATTAATCATGTGTCCAAATTCTCTGTAAGACTGAAAATCAGAAAAAAACTGCAGGTGCTAGAAATTTTAAATAAAAACAGAATTATGTATTCTTTTATTTTCTTTCTCTATGCTCATAATTATTTATAATCTATTGAAACAAACACTGGGACAATTTCCTCTCATTTGTGCTTGGCCCTAATGGATCACTGTGATTCGAGCTGAACGGGCAATTGTAGGTGCAGATGGTGAATCATTAGAAGAAGCCTGTCAAACAGCATCTGTGGCGAGAGGAACAAAGTTGGCATTTCAGAACAATGACTCTGTTTCTGTTTCCACATGGGCTATCAGATCTGCTGCTTTTCTGCAGCATTTAGAAACATAAAAACATAGAAAACCTACAGCACACTACAGGCCCTTCGACCCACAAAGTTGAGCCGAACATGTCCCTACCTGAGAAATTACTAGGCTTACCCATAGCCCTCTATTTTTCTCAGCTCCATGTACCTATCTAAAAGTCTCTTAAACGACCCTATCGTGTCTGCCTCCACCACCATTGCCGGCAGCCCATCCCACGCACTCACCACTCTCTGAGTAAAAAACTTAACCCTGACATCTCCTCTGTACCTTCTCCCCAGCGCCTTAAACCTGTGTCCTCTGGTGGCAACCATTTCAGCCCAGAGAAAAAGCCTGACTATCCACACAATCAATGCCTTTTATCATCTTATACACCTATATCAGGTTACCCCTCATCCTCCATCGCTCCAAGGAGAAAAGACTGAGTTCACTCAAACTATTTTCATAAGGCATGCTCCCCAATCCAAGCAACATCCTTGTAACTCTCTTCTGCACCCTTTCTATGGCTTCCACATCCTTCCTGTAGTGAGGTGATTTTTATTTTTGATTTCCAGCATCCTCTGTGTGTGTGTGTGTGTGTGTGTGTGTGTGTGTGTGTGTGTGTGTGTGTGTGTGTGTATGTGTGTATGTGTCTGTGTGTGTGTGTGTGTGTGTGTGTGTGTGTGTGTGTGTGTCTACATACGTGTATGTACTCCTGTATTCCTTCTTATTTCCTTTGGCTTCTCCCAGATAAACAGGATGACAGTCTGCTTCATGTTCTCCTAAACAAAAAATATTCTTGGAAATGGATGCTGTCTTCCTTCATGCATTAATGAACATGTTTCAAGATGCCATGTGCGTATCTCTACTTTTGACAAAAGTGAATTTTCACGTCTAATAGAATCATTTTGAGTTGACTACAGATTTAGAAATCCAGTTACATATAATGGATGTAATGGAAACTGTACTGAATGTGTCCTGAATATTTGTCAGAGGATTACCTGCCTCACTGATACCTAAAGTGACTATCAGTACCTTTGCACATCAACTGTCATGATTTGTGCAGTTGTCATTTCCTTGCAGACTTTCAATTTCTACAGATGTCCTCCATTTGCCCCGTGAAATCAGCTGAGGTTTGCTGCAGGCTCCGGTAATGGAAGTTCTCCTTTCATTAAAAGTTATTTACAAGAGAATTTTTTTCTAAATAAATATTTTCCTTTTTTCAAGAGCTTGGAAACATTAATTGCCATTCCCTTTTTATTTAAAAAAATCAATCTAATTTTCCATCTTAAAAATGACATTAGTTCTTTTATCCAGTAGCCTGGAACAATACCATGTGCAAAAGCTCTTCCCAATCTTTCTTGAATGTACAATTAGCAGCTGTAAGGAGGTTGAGAATGTTTGAATATGCCAAAAATATGTGTTGAATTTATTGTTTTCCTTCCAAGCCATGTATCTCACAAAAATACATGGATGATCCATACAGTAGGTATTGATAGCATTTCCAAGGATCCTGTATTTAATTAAACCATTTGCTATAAGTTTCAAGCACTTGAGTTTATTACCATGCATTGCATTTGCACTTGAAACCTGGCCTTCAAACAATGCTGTGCATTACGAAGGGTAACATCAGAAATGTAGCACAGGGAAGGGGCATTCAGCCCAACCAGTCTTGTCTTTGCTCATCTAAGTCTATCAGTGTCATCCTCTATTTCCTCCACCCTCATAGACTTATTTAGCCTCCTTTTAAATGTATCTTTTCAATGCACTTCAACCAGTCCCTGAAGTAATGACTTCCATATTCTCACCATTCTAGTTCCAATGAATTCTCCATTGGATTTCTTAGTGACTGTCTTATAATGATGCCTCTGGTTATGTTGTTCCCCACATTGGATACAAAGAGAATGTTTCTGCTCTAGCAATGCTTAATTTTAAAGACCTCTGTTGGGTCACTCCTCAGCCACGTTTTTCTTCAGGTAAAAGTGACCCAGTCAGTTTACCCTTTCCTCATAGGTACACCCTTGCGTTCCAGGTATTGTTTTTGTAAATATTCTCTGCACCCTCTCCATTACATAATGCACAGCATATTTTATAAGATGATGACCAGAGCTGTTTGCAGTATTCTAAGGGTGATCTAACCATGCAGGGTTAATATAACTTTCCCACTTTTCAACTCTATCCTTGACAGATAAACCCAAGTATTTGGTTTGTTGTTTCTATGGCCTTGCTAACTGCACCATATCTATTGAGTGATCATTTAATCTAATAAAATAGCTGGCAATATTACCACTAGGTGAAGAAGAAAGTCTGAAAACATAATTTGAGCAGAGAGTATTGGGAATATTATACTGCTGTGGATTGAGGATTGGTTAGCAAACAGAAACTGGAATGTACTATTAAACAGGACATTCCTTGGTTGGGAATCTGTCACCAATGAGGTGCCCAGATGTTGTGGTCCCAGCAGTTCACAATCCATATCAGTGGAGGCATCAACTGTATTATATCCAATCTTGCTGATGAAGCAAAGCTAGGTGGCAGCTTCAGGGAGATATAGACAGGCTAAACAATGGCAAGGACATGGCAGATGGGAATAATGTGGAAAAATGTGAGAACACCTACCCTTTGGTTGGGAAGAATAGAAAGACGGAGTATTTTTTTTAAATGATGAGAGTTTGAAAAGTGTTGGTGTTCAGAGTGACATGGGTGTCCTTGCACACGAGAGGAAGTGGACCCACACCACTTTTTGTGAGAGTGACCACATTAATAGTGAAATCCCAAGAAATAATGTGTATTTTTCAACAGCTGCCAGAATACTATCAAAAAATCAGGCAGCGGACAGGAAAAACCTACCTCCAATGAGCCTGGAACAATATTTTAGAAATATCTTTGTCATTATCATGCATTGTTTTCATTCAGTAAACAAAGAGTCCTTTCATGACTGTTGTTCTTTATTACCTTCATATAAGCTAGGACCAGAAAGGCATGATTTTTCTAAGTTGCATGGATTCCCCATAGATATAGTATTATTACTTCACTGAGAGGAAAATTTTATTTTAAAGTTGACAGTAGATTCAGCTATTGACTTGAGCTGTAAGTATTATGAGTTTACATGTTCCAGATGGTTTGCAGACAGCGTTTTGAATGTTAAACTGAACATATTTGTTTATAGCTAGACACTTTGGTTTCAACCTTAGCAAAATTTAGTTGAATAACAGCAGGAAAACAGAACTGTGCAAGCACAGAACTTGTGTCATTTATAATAAAGATAAAATAGTTAGATCAATGGGGTCACTTTATAATTTTATGTTCCTATCTGAGACCCTTGTGTAATAGCACTACAAGTCAACAATTTGGGTTCAATGTAATTTTTAACTTGTTAAAATTTTTCATCAACAGGGTTTGGGGCTGTCAACACTGGCTACATTCTGGTTTTGCAATTTTTAATGGTAAGTGAACTACATTTCAAAAATATCACCCTGCACTGCAAACATTAGGGAGATGATCAGCATCTGTCACATGCAGCTTTGATGGGACAAGATTTTCTTCAGCGCTGCTTTAAAAATACTGCCACAGGTACTCTTCATTTCTTTTTCTTACATCCCTATTTTTCCAACAGTGTACCAAATTGTTGCCATTTCAGCTACTTTGAGCATAAAGTCTGTCCAGATTTACAGGGCATGGGTTCATTGTCAAAATGCTGCAACTGTGGAGTAAATTAGAAAGTATTTCTTTGATTATAAACTGAGTAGGGACTTCCTAATACCATGTGCACTGCTGCCTGGATCATGTCATTAGATACACTTACTGCACAGAATGAGCTGATTTGGCCCGTTGTGACTGTATTGGTGACCAGACTACGAGAAATTAGAGTTCATGTGGTGTTTGGAGTGCATGACTTTAGTATATACTAAAGTAGTATATACTAAAATATATATTTTTCAAAATATAACCTGTCCCACTATGGTTGAATGAATAATTTTGAGACTCGTAATTAGTTCTGTCACCCAGGTAAATATATGACCAATGGCAATTCAGTGGTTCGGATGCAAAACTTAATTTTCAATGTGAATCTTTTATGACTTAGTCATTTTAAATTACCAGGACATCAAATAATCACACAAAGTACAATTTTTTACATCCAAGAGCAAAAAAAAAACTGCAAGTCTTTTATTTTCTTTTTGTGAATGTTCTAACTAGGATGCTGGACTCACACTGAGAACACAGTTCCATTATTTCCAATGGGAGGACTATAGAAAAGAAACTCAGAAAAAGTCTCCTTTTGTTTGTATATCCCTGGAACAAAGCCGATGCTCCTGATTGTTGAAATTGAGCAACAGTTTATATTAATCTCATCTCATTGGGGCATTGCGATTGGCAGAAATTGATCAAGTGAAAAGGCCACTTCAATCATTGATGCCATTCTTACTCCATCAGGATGGGCGTTGAGGAACACAAGCCTATTTCTTTATAAGACAGCACAAACGTGATTTATTGTCTCAATTACCACAACCCCACCACACTGCCTTGCTTTCATTGTGCCAAGAAGTGGGTTAGTGTACATGAAGATTGATTGCTGTAGTTGATAGAGGAGAGATGTTGTCACTTGTGAGAAACAGCAATGATATGCAATTGTTGGTTAGGAATGAAAACATGGAAATGTAACAGTCAGATTTTAACGGAAACATCCTTCTACAGCTGACTGCTTCAGGCTAATGCATCAATTTACCAGAGTTTTAGTGCCCTATCTTTTCTCATTGAACTGAGTTTTGATTTATATATGGTAAATGCTATTTAATGCCTACAAGCTACAGTGATTTTCCATAATCCCTGGGCTCTTTGCTATAACTGATATTTGCTATTTATATGATGACAATCCACATTCTAATACCTTCCAAGAAAAAAATGCTGCCCGATTATTTGAGGTGGTGCTGCCCATGTTGATAACACATAGATGATGCTTTAGTCTGTTGTATTTTAACCATGGCCAATGAATTAACCAGAAGTACAGGGAAGTTTGCAAGAATGAAACTTGACTACTTTTAAAGAGGCACATTAAACAGATGTATTTTATACACTTGTGCACAAGCCCTTAAAATTCAAGGTTATTGGGATCTAAGGGAGGCATGTGTCTTGGCTGTACTGGGCCACCAAGGTACATACCCCTCCACAAGTGTCACTGTTACACTAATTCAATCTTACTTCATCTTCATTGGTTCTTTCTTCTCTTTCCAGTCTTCAGGTTTTCAAAACTTAAACTCAAGAAGTTTTTTTGTCTCTTTCTGATTCCTGGCTACTCTTTTCACCTGCATTCACTTTCACCTAGGTTTGTAAGTATTGGTTTTACACTGGTATCACTGTCGAATAGTTGGAAAAGGCATGTTATGCAACACATTCAGAAAGCTCAAGAGGGCATCCAACCAAAAAAAAGGATTAAAAAGCATAAAGAAAATATGGCAATATGTGAAATTAGCTGTCTAATCACAAACATCTTCTCTGCATTATAACTGTGGAACTTCATCCCCGTGGAATCCAGAGATGGTTTAAATAAAGCTGGAATCTTCAGCAATGAGGAGGTGGGGGCAGTAACTCTCAACTAAGGTGTAGTGACTTGGTCTAACAATGTATCAAGTGTCATTCCCTTGAGTCAATTTGGTTTTGTAGATATACTACAATGCTTCACTGTAAAAAAAAAGAAAATGAAACCATATTTATTGAGCAGGGCAAGAGAACGTTAATGTTGCAGTATTAGAATTAAGCAGCCTTGTTAATGGAGAAGATGTGTAGTGAAGTTCTCAAGTCCAAGATGAACCCCAGCCCTTATCTAATCAAGTGGCTGGTATTGGTAGTAAGGTAATGGATAGGTAATTCAAACATATGAAATTGGTCTTGTGGTCAAGGGAAGTGACGGAAAAGCACATCTGTATATCAGCAGCAAGCCTCTGAAGTCTATCCCAGATAATGTTATCAACCATAAGTATAAAGATAAGTGAAGGGAACCAGGTACAGATTGAAGGATTCTGCAGAGCAACAGTAGGTGTAGAAACTGTTACTGAAGATTTGCCAGCCATTTTGCTCTGGTCTCCATATTGCAAAAATTATCTTGAAACATTGAACATGTAATAAAGAAGATTTATTTGGATGATACCAGAACAAACAACAGAAAAAAATGATTGGAGTGGGCTCTGTTTCCTTGAAAAAGAAATCTGGGAGTTGATCTGATGGAGGTCTTTAACATTGTGGAAGCGTTTGATAGGATGGGCATAGAAAAAAATGTTTCCACTGACGGAGGAATGAAAAAGCAAAGCCTATAAAGATAAGGCAGGTGTTAAGGTATACAGTAAGATATCTTTTTATTAGTCACATGTACATCGAAACACACAGTGAGATACACCTTTTGCATAGAGTGTTCTGGGGGCAGCCCGCAAGTGTCGCCACACTTCCGGTGCCAACATAGCATGCCCACAACTTCCTAACCCGTACGTCTTTGGAACATGGGAGGAAACCAGGGAACCCGGAGGAAACCCACGCAGGCACGGGGAGAACGTACAAACTCCTTACAGACAGCGGCCGGAATTGAACCCGGGTGGCTGACACTGTAATAGCGTTATGCTAACTGCTAAACTACAGTGCCTACGTAAGAAATGCAGTAAGGAATTCAGGAGAAACTTAACTCAGAGAATATTATGATATTAGATCACAGCACTAGATAGAAAAGCTGAGGAATAAAAAGGCCTGCAGCAATAATCTGGTAAATCCGAACCACAAAGATTTGCTGTTTCTTTCGCCTACAATTTTTTTCAGATTTTACAATGCAAGTTGATTATAAATAATATTTAAACAAGATAAATGGAATGACTGAAAATGTTACCATATTGGATAAGTTTCCATTGGAATCTGCCTTGGCTTGTTTAGTATTGATTATTCTCATACAGGGAGTTAATTTTCTGAATAAACTTTACAGGACTCTTGGGGGTTTTCTCCACTTAAGCAGTTAGCATTAACATTGGCAATAATAGCATACAGCAGGCATACAATAATAACAATGTTCTTGCATGCAGATAGCATGTAACTGTTGTGCTGAAAGCATTCTGGAAGGGTCCTCCAATATTCAGCAGAATGGATATCAAGATCCATGGCAGTCTGTCGCATGTAGCGTAACTTCACCATCCTGAGTGAGCAGCCCTTATATGTGCAACTTGCAGCAGAAGGGTTGGAGGATAAGGAGAAGTGGAAGAGAGGTGGTGAGATGGACAGCCCATACTACCCAGGTTGTGTGCTTCGAGAGCTGATTTGAATGCAAACAGGTAGTGTAGCGGTTAGTGTAATGCTATTACAGCGCCAGAGACCCGGGTTCAATTCTGGCCGCTGCCTGTAAGGAGTTTGTACGTTCTCCCCGTGTCTGCATGGGTTTCCTCTGGGTGCTCTGGTTTCCTCCCACATTCCAAAGACGTACGGGTTAGGAAGTTGTGGGCATGCTATGGTGGTGCCGGAAGCATTGCGGCACTTGTGGCTGCCCCCAGAACACTCTACGCAAAAAATGTATTTCACTATGTGTTTCGATAATCATGCGACTAATAAAAATACTTATCTTATCTTAAACCACAAAATCAACACCAGGTCCATACCTTACCACCCTTTAACATTGATAATCACAGGTCTGATTGCCCATAATTCAAGAAAAAAAACACAGTAAAATAAACATCCCACTCGAAACCATGTTTATGAATGAAATCATTCTCTATAGCACTGAAATGTAATCACTCTTGTACAACCCTCAGAGTCTGCCTTCCATTTCTGAGCTTTTCTACCCATTCCCAGTAACTGAAGCAAGAGGGTTGACTTTCAATGTAGGAGACTGCAGACGGCCTTGATGGAGGACCTAAAGCAGGTCTGGAACCCAAAGGTCAGACTTTGGACTGCGCCCTTTCAACATAGACAGCAACATTCTAGCTTGGCTGGCTGACACATAACAGCAAGAGCACTGAGAGGAAACAGTGGAGTGACGATGAGAAACAAAGGACTGCAGATGAACTCAGCAGGCCAGCAAAGGAACTCAGCAGGCCAGCAGCATCCGTGGAGAAAAGCAGGCGGTCAACGTTTCGGGTCAGGACCCTTCTTCAGGACAGAAGATAGGAAAAAGGGAAGCCCAATATATAGGGGGGAAAAGTAGACCAGTGATAGGTGGACAAAAGAGGGGAGGCGGGGTGGGCACAATGTGGTGATGGGTAGATGCAGGTAAGAGATAGTGATGGGCAGATGCGGGGGAGGAGGGGAGAGCAGACCCACCGGGGGATGGGTCAAAGGTATGGAGGCAGGCGGCATGGGGGGAGGGGAGGAAAAGGAGAGGAAAAAAAAGGCGAGGAGAAAAAGAGAGAGATGCTAGGACTGCATCTCCCCATTGTAGTCACTTCAACTCCCCCTCCCACTGATATGTCGGTCCTCGGCATCCTCCAAACGCAAACTGGAGGAACAACACCTCATTTTCCATCTTGGGACCTTACAGCCTAATGGGATGAACATCGAATTCTCCCACTTAAAGTAAACCAAGCCACCCCCCACCTTGCCTCTTCTTTTCTTCCCTTTCCTAACGTCTCTTTTTTTCCTCCTCGCCTATTGCCTTTTTTCTTCCTCCCCTCCCCCCATTCCGCCTGCCTCCATACCTTTGACCCATCCCCCAGTGGAGCTGCTCTCTCCTCCTTCCCTGCACCTGCCCATCACTATCTCTTACCTGCATCTACCTATCACCTCCCTGTGCCCACCCCACCTCCCCTCTTTTGTCCACTTATCACTGCTCTATATATTGGGCTTCCCCTTTTCCTATCTTCAGTCCTAAAGAAGGGTCCTGACCGGAAATGTTGACTGCCTGCTTTTCTCCACAGATGATGCCTGGCCTGCTAAGTTCCTCCTGTTCAGTAGAGGGACGATGATCGCCATAATTCTCAGAGGGTGCAGCATTCATGCATCACTGCCATGCCATTCAGCTTTGCCTCAGTAAACCCAGAGGAGAGGTCGGTGGCAACCCGTAAACCCTTTAATGCATCATACTCCAGAACCGTAATCATAGCAGCCTGACCTACTATGACAGATGTCAGAGCTTCTACCGCACTGCTGACATGATTGATCGCCACTGGCTCGTGCTGCCATGAAAGCTGTATCCACAAGTATGTGAGTGGAGTGAGCCTGTACTTCCACACTGGAAAGCTCTTGCAGAGCCCTGTGCCAAGTTGGTTGCTGGACTTCTCCATGACCTTGACAATGAGCCCATGCTTCCCGAACCAGGTGTTTCACTGTACATTCCCATCAGTATTCTGTAAGCAGTTCCTCTGATCATCTCGGCTGGGTTACTTCTCTTGGAACTAGTGCGCTGGCACCTGCTATACCCTTGCTGGCTGCAGGCCACTCATGCTCAGTGTCAAGAGCACCTTGTGTGCAACTTGGCTGTTATGTTTCATGTACATTTACTGCATTGGCCATAAAGTGCTGCGCAGTATCCTGAAGTTGTGCAGGTCTTTCACTTTATATTGAAGGGGGCTGTATAAATGCATTTTATTACTGAAGTAAGAAAGGAAAATGTGAATCAAAACTAAACACCTCACTCGATATTTGTGAGAAGACAAGCTATGAAATGTAATATGTTTACCTTTCATCTTCCCACAGGTGTTGACTGACCCAGTTTAGTTTTTATCCAAACCAAGATAAGTTCATCATGAAAGGAGCATTCTCTCTAACTTTTGTTTGTGCTTCTTCTTAATTAGTCATGTTGTACCTGTTTTGGAAAAAGAGACTGCTGCTGCTATTTCCTGCTTTCTTAATCAAATATTTCACTGCCACACTGCATTCCTTCAAAGGGCCTCTCTTGAGAAATGACAGAATTTGAAATTCATTATTCAACTAATAGAAGTGGCTGAGATGGAAATTAAGGCTTTGATTGAAGCTTATATACAAAACAGTATTTCTCCTGTTACAGTTACTGGGTCACTGATTGCAACAATCCTTCACTTTACATAATTAATTTTGTTAGGTTAATCAACAGGATGGATTGAATTAACTAAACTTCTGATTGCCTGGATATTGTTTTCAGTTAGGATTTTGTTAGACTTGGTGGTGGAGTCTAATTTTAACACTGATTGTGGAGCTAATCAATATTCCAGAACCAGCCAGACTGGAAGGAACATTTGGTCCAAGTTTCTTGGAAATAGTTAAAGGATATTATGGTTTCAGTGAAGAGCTGGTGGGTAGATTTTGATTCTTGAATGTTTGAATCTGGAAACTGCTCCAAATCAAACTTCTTCGGTATGATTCTCTGATGTTCCTTTTAATTTGATGAGATAAAAAGTCAGCCAAGATGTTCATTTTTGGAATTTATCCAGTTATCCTTTGCAAACACCACATTCATATGGAATTGGGCTGTAAACAGGATTGGGCCCACATTGTTAAATATTTTGCCAAAATATATTTAAGGGAGAGCACAGAATTGTCATGTGGCAAAGAGATTGGACCCTGCGTGACCAGTGGAACCATTCCTTACATGGGTCACCTCCCTTAGAATAGGGTACTGAATAATACTGGTAGACCCATTCCCCCACTGGATATAACATCCTCAGCATAGGACACTGGTCATTCCCCATTGGAAGCAGTACACAGAGGGCAAGATATCAGGCACTGTAGAATTGGGGGAATCATTCCTCATTAAAGTCAATGCCTTCAATATGATAATGGAAATCAAAAGCATCATTGAATTAATTCCCCCACATGGTTCACCATTTGCAGGATAAGGCAATGGGAAATTTAGTGTGGCATAAAGTTGATTTAGTTCCTAGCCACAACTGTTAACACAATTAGGAATATGTCAATAATTATGTGTTTACTCATTCATATATAAATGGAAAAGGAACTTTGTAATAGGGATTGTCTCTGGTAATTGGTTTATTATTGTCACACGTACCAAGGTACAATGAAAAGCTTTTGTTTGCATGCTTTCCAGACAGATCATTCCATACATAAGTACATCAAGGTAGTACAAAAAGGAACACAATAACAGAATGCAGAATGTAGCGTTACAATTACAGAGAAAGTGCAGTGCAGGTAGACAAATAAGGTGCAAGGGCCATGGCAAGGTAGATTGAGAGAGCAAGAGTTCATCTTTAGCAAATAAGATGTCAATTCAAGAATCTGATAACAGTGGGATGGAGGCGGTCCATGAGGTTGGTGGTTCATGTTCTCAAGCTTTTGGATCTTCTGCCGGATGGGAAGGGGGAAGAAGAGAGAATGACTGGGGCGTGAGGGGTCTTTGATTATGTTGGCTGCTTTCCTGAGGCGGTGGGACATGTAAACAGAGTCCATGGAGGGGAGGCTGTTTAGCGTGATGGACGAGGCTTCATTCACAACTCTCTTCAATTTCTTGGGCAGAGCAGTTGCCATACCAAGCTGTGAATTTGGAAAGGATGCTTTTGGTGATGCATCTGTAAAAATTGGTGAGAGTCATCAGGGACATGCCGAATTTCCTTAGCCTTCTGAAGAAGTAGAGGCATTGCTGTGCGTTCTTGGCCATAATGTCCACATGGCTGGACCAGGGCAGGTTGTTGGTAATATTTACATGTAGGAACTTGTAACTTTCAACCAGCTCCACCTCAGCCCCATTGATACAGACAGAATTCTGGGGGAACTCAGCGGGTCAGACAGCATCTTTGGAGGGAAATGAACAGTCAATATTTCAGGCTGAGACCCTTCATCAGGACTGGAAAGGAGGAGGGGAGAAGCCAGAATTAAAGGATGGGGGGTGGGGAGGGGGAGAAGCACAAGCCGGTAGGTGATAGGTGAATCCAGTTAAGAGGGAGGTAGGTAGGTAGGTGGGGGAGAGGGGTGGGAAGTGGGAATGATGCGAGAAGCTAGGAGGTGATAGGTGGAAGAGGCAAAGGCCTGAAGAAAATGGGATCTGATAGGAGAGGGCAGTAAACAGTGGAATAAAGGAATGCAGTTGTAGAACCAGAAGGAAGAAAGTGTGGGTGATGGGCAGGTCGTGAGGACAGGGGAGGGGAAAGAGAAGGGGTAAAGGGGCCAGAGGGATAAGGGAAAACAAAGTGGGGGGGGGAATAAACAGAGGGGAGTGGTTACCAGAAGTTAGGGAAATCAATGTTGATGCTGTCAGGTTGGAGACTACCAAGACAGAATATAAGCTGTTGTTCTTCTAATCTGCGTCTAGCCTTAACTGGCAGTAGAGGTGGCCGTGGACAGACTTGTCAGTGTGGGAATGGGCAGTGGAATTAAAAATGGCTGGCCACCGGGAGATCCTGGCTGTTCCGGCGGACTGAGCGAAGGTGTTTGACGAAGCGATCCCCTAATCTGTGTCGAGGCTCACCAATGTAGAGGAGGCTTCACGGGGAGCATGGGATGCGATAAGTGACATCGATGGATTCACATGTGAAGTGTTGTCTCACCAGGAAGGACTGTTTAGGGCCCTGAATGGTGGTGAGGGAGGAAGTGTAGGGGCAGGTGTAACACTTAGCACGGTTGTAGAGATAAATGCCTGGAGCGGGATCAGTGGGGAGGGATGAGAGGAAAAGGGAGTCAGTGAGAGCAATCCCTGCGGAAAGTGGAGAGGGGAGGGGAGGGGAAGATGTGCCTGATGGTGGGATCCCATTGGAGATGGCGGAAGTTGCAGAGAATGACATGTTGGATGCGGAGGCTCATGGGGTGGTTGGTGAGAATAGGGATAGGGTTCCCCTTGTCATGTCGGGGTGGATGAGGTGAAGGCAGATGTGTGGGAAATGAAGGAGATGTGGGTGAGGGCTGCATTGATAGCAGTGGAGGGTAAACCCCCTTTACTGGAAAAGAAAGGACATCTCAGATGTCCTGGAATGGAAAGCTTCATCATGAGAACAGATTCAGCGGAGATGGAGGAACTGAGAGAAGGGAATAGCATCGTTGCAAGTGACAGGATGGGAAGCGGTGTCGTCAAGGTAGTTGTGGAAGTCAGCGGGTTTGTAAAAGATGTCAGTAGATAATCTGTCTCCAGAGGTGGAGTTCATTTCTCTCCATAGGTGCTGCCTGACCCGTTGAGTTCCTCTAGCATTTTGTGTCTATTGCTCCAGATTTCCATCATCTGCAGTCTCTCTTGTGTCTCCTGAAGTCAGTGACCAGCTCTTCTGTTTTACTGACATTGAGGAAAAGGTTATTGTCTTGACACCATGCCACCAGGTTCTCTACCTCCTTCCTGTTTAAGTACAGATGAGCTGTTAACTAAAGATTTATAGTTTGATTTATAAATTTATAGATTAGATTTAAATAGTGCCTTTACATTTAATAAACCAGCAATGTGTTTGTTGTTTTGTTGGTAAAATCATGCAGCTACTTTAATTGTTAGAGCTCAGCTCCATGTGCACATAATCTGTTCAATATAATCCATCCCATCAATAATTCGATACGATCATTTAGAAATGCTTCATTTTCAAAGATCTTAATCACGACCCTTGGTGTACCAGAATCTTGATACTAAACTCTCATAATTTTATTAGAGATAGAATTCCCCTCGTCCTCGCCTTTCACCCTGTGAGCCTCTCCATCCAGCACAACATCCTTCATTTCCGCCAGCTACAATGAGATCCCATCACTAGTCATGGTTTCACCTCCTCACCCCTTTCCACCTTCCACAGAGACCACACCCTCCATGGCTCTCTGGTCTGCTCATTCCTCCCCACCTACTACTCCCTGGCCCCTGGCACTTACCCTGCCGGCGCAGTAGGTGTAACGCTTGTCCTTACACCTCCTCCCTCACCACCATCCAGGGGCCTAAAGAGCCCTTCTAGGTGAGGCAAAGACTCACATGCACCTCCGCCAACCTTGTTTACTGCGTTCGGTGCTCCCACCGTGGCCTCATCTGATGCTGCTCAACCCGCTGAATTCATCCAGCAAGATCGGAGACACAGGAGACTGCAGATGCTGGAATCTGGAGCAACAAACAATCTGCTGGAGGAACTCAACAAGTCAAGCAGCATCTGTTGGGGGAGAGGACTGATGCACAGTTTTGAACTGAAACGTCGACAGCTTCTCTCCCACCACAGATGCAGCTCAACCCGTTGAATTCCTGCAGCAGATTGTTAGTTGCTCCAGATTCCAGCATCTTCAGTTCTTGTATTGTCATAATTTTATTGCTGCTGATTTCTCGAGGAGATAAAACTCTTTTTCTCCTATTGCTTAAATGTAATTTTGACAGTTAAATATCAAGTATTTTGCACTGCAGATCCGAGTGTTTGGCATTTTATTTCGAATGATTCAATGAGCTTTGAGAAACAAGTGCTGCATGAGCAGTGGAATCCATGGAAGAGGTGACACTGCCTGCAGCTGCCTTCCAAAAGACCCTGACTCCCTGAAGACAGTCAGTAATAGTGTGTAAGTCGTATCCTGTCAGAAGTGTGGTGGCATCTGCAGCCATTCAGACTACACTAGTTCACTTTGTTTATTAGATTATCATGGAAAGTTCAACATACAACAATCAGCCAACTTCAGAAGCATTATACGACATCATGGTCAGTCAGGTCTTTTGTCTCTTTATTTCTGGCTTATTATCACTGCCCAGGTTGGCAATGAGAAGCTCTGCAGACACAGACTGCCCAGGAGAGAAATAAAAATGCTGAATCTCTGTCAATGTAGGTTCTTGGGTTGTAACAGCACATCTCATAAAACACGTAGCATTGAGTATTCTGTAAATTGGTTTTATATCCTCAACATCAATTGGCTATTCAACTCCAAGTTATACAATTGCTATTCAATCTTGATGGTATGATTGTTATTTTCATATGATGTATGGCCCTACATAATTGATCCCACCAGTGACGGTACCAGACAACCTGCTTTCCAGGCGTGCTGCCTTCTACAGATAAAGCTCTGCACTGATTGACAAACAAGACCACTGACTTACATTTTCTTATAATGGCACACATTATTTTATTTTTAGCATGTTATTATAATTTGCCTGTGGCAGTATTAAGATATGGTTCTGATAATATTAATGGGTTCAGAGCAAGTACAATGCATGTGCTCTGGATTTTAGTAGCATATAGCAAAATGAATAATTCATAGACACAAGGAAAAAGAAGTTTGGCAATGGGGCCTGTCGACTTGTTGAATGGAACTGATACATAATAGTCTGTATTTTTCCAATTAGTCATAAGTTAGTGGAATACGTGTAAAAGTGGTACAAGTTCAGGTGGCGGACTGCTCCCAGTAACCCTGCATTGGTTGCACAGTTTTTATCATTGCTCCCTGTGCGTGAGCATGCATTTTATACTCCAAAACCATCCTTCCCCAGACAACAGCCATGAGATTTGATTCCAAGTAGCAATAGTAAAAGGACAATGTCCACTGATTCTTCAGTAAGAAACCAATAGGTCAGGGCCCTCACTTCTGCCTTCTATTCCCTTTATTGTAAATTCAACCTGAAGCCATCTGGGTGAACTGAAAACAGTCAAAGCTTAAGGCATATCAACTCAATGTTATTTTAATAGTTGTCAGTACTTATGAATTCAATGCAAACATGGCAAAACAAACTAAACATATTATATTAAAGATTCCAAAATACCATGCAAACTGCTATCCCTTTTAATATATTATTACTTTGAAACACACTTGCATGTAATCCTCTATCTCTAATTAATTCTAGGCTCAACTTGCCCTGACAATCATGTGGAGGAGTTCATTCCTATTTGTACAGCTGATCCCTCCTGTCCACAATTCTCTTGTGAGCTGCCAAAGTTTGCCACAAATGTCCTTTTTTTATAATACAAAAGTTGCATCTGTGACAATTTGATTGATGAAAACCCCTCCCTTTTGTTTGTACCATCTGTTTCCAGTCTGTTTCTTCTGAGTCTATTAATTGCTTGATTTAATTAGTCCTTGTCATTAATTCTCATGGAAAAGTTTGTTTTGACGGGGGAGAACTCTGAGCTTATTAGAACCTTGATAAATTCTTACTCTGGTGAATGCATCTGTTGATTGTAAATCCTGAGGACACAGGAGCTCCATGGAGAAATTAGAAAAGTAAATTTTCACAGAATCATATTCTTGGGTTCATCTTGTTTGTGTTTCTGTATGAATGGATCCTTCTGCAGATTATTTAGCTTAAAACCTATTTAAATGTTCATTTAAAACTCTCATGTTTCTCAAGGCATATTTGGAATAAGATATTTGGTCAGTTTTATGTGTGAAAGCCACAACTGTCTTTGCTGTGCAGCTGCTTTACCTCCTTAATTTTGGTTTACCTTGAGTTAAATAGCTTCTTGCTGAAGGTGCATTTACAAACCTCATTCTTCTCACATTGCACCTCCTGATCACTTATCTTTTGTTCTATCTAACACATGCCCCTTCTCCCTGCTTTTTATGGATTGGGGACTTGTGGGGTGAAGTTCAAGAAGATGATTTGAGTGACAATGTATATTCTGCACTGTCAAATGGACCAGATTGAGAGGAGACTAGTTCTTCTTTCACCTGGAGGAAATGCAAGGAATCTATTACTTATTGGATCATGCATGGTATTGAGGAACAAGAATGGGGATAAGCAGACAACCTTGATAACGTACGTTCCTCCTCCTTGGAATTGGAATTGGTTTATTATTGTCACTTGTACCAAGGTACAGTGAAAAACTTGTCTTGCATATCATTTATATGGATCAATTCATTACACTGTGCATTGAAGTAGTGCAAGGTAAAACAACACAGGAAGCAGAGCAAAGTGTCACAGCTACAGAGAAAGTGCAGTATTTGATGCCCTCTAAAGATTCCCTCCCCTGCAGCTCAATTGCTTCTAAAGAGGATGGGAGGTTAGACATCATGACGAGGAGGATTCCTTTAACTCAATCTCATTTGCCCTCCCTTCCTTCTGTAAACCAATAAATTAGAGGTAAGAATGAACTCCGGTTGCCCTGACTTTAACCAGAATGAGGAATTTCAAGATCCGTAGAGGTAACACAGTCTAGCTTGCACTCCTCATGACCCTGTGGGAGATCTGGGCCTAACTTCACACCAAAATAAGAAACTTGCTATTTACGCTGAGAGCATCAATCAGGCTTTTCCATTTTCAGATGCTGTGGGAAAGGCTATACAATTCTACCAATTACCACATTTGTTTCTCATGTTGAATTTTTTTTAAATGTAAGACTGCAAATGAAGAAGCTATCAGGGAAATTTTGAGATTCCACCTCCCTCATAACCTGTGCAATTTTTGTATTGACTTGTTCTCAATATCCATTGAGGGATTTTGCCTCGCAGTACTTGCGATGCCAAACGTTCAGTCAGCACGTTCAGGACAGTCGCAATCGAGAGTGAGTTTTGCATGGCTCAGACATCGTCCTGGTCTAGCGAGAGGTATAATGTGTTGCCTTTCTTGGTCAGCCTGTTTGCTTCTTTATTGACAGGCCAGGTGTATTTAGACCCAGTTTAGGGAAGCTGGTTCATAGCAAGCCAAGGCAATAAATACTGTTCAACATCATTTCCAAATTTGAAAGTAGAGTTACATCACTGGACAAAACTTCACAAAGGTTCAAAACACTTCCTCTCTTTGCAAACCTTTGGTTGGCAGCAGAGAAAGAGAATGAAATAAAATGGCACAGAAAGATAAGGGGAAAGGAAGCTTAGCTAGGCACGGTCTGAATTCTCAGTATCACGAGTCCCCTAAAATTCAGGAAACCCACATGGTGCATCTGCCTTCACAGTTAAACTTCAAAGACACCTCTTGGCCAATCTATGTGTCCTTGATCAATATCTCAACTTAAGCAAATTGAAAAGAATGGGACCTAATGCAAAAGGTGACAAAAAATATTTCTAAGGGTTAACGCCATCTGAGGTGATCATTTTGCATCCTTGGTTGTAATGTTCCTTCCTGTAGTTAAGTGTATGATCATCCATAGGCATCATCAGTGCTGGTTACTGATGTGTATTGTAACCAGCACTGATGATGCCAATGGATGATCATACACTTATAAATGATTTGATGGCTTAGCTTTCTACAGAAAATGGTTTGTTCAGACCTCAGATGAGCACCCACACTAGCATCATTTCTCATAAGAGCCAACCTTCTGATCTCTCTCAAGGGTGGGTGCTTTAACATTGCATTCGACCAACCTTTGTTCGGCAGTTGCTCTATGGAGTTTCAGATATTGACAGCGTGATCTGTGAAGTTTTTAATAGACAGTAAAGTTTGATGTTCAGTTAACTATCATCCGGCAGTTCTTGGAGAATTCCTGTCTCATGAGGCCAAATACTTTTGTTTTAGCCATGGTTGGTTGTTGGATCAAACATCAACATTATCACAATAAGCTACAACTAAAATCCACAGGAAACTATTCACTGCAGATCTGTTTCATCCCCTGAGGCAAATGGGTTCTCTGGTGCCACCAACTGTCATTTTAAATTAATTCTGTAGCTTGCTTAAGAATATTCAGTTGATTATCTTTTGATAACTTCATTATCTGTTATTTTTGCTGTGAGATTGAAAAGAAACTGGAGAAATTTAATTCTCTCAGAACATTATTTTCTAATCTGTCATCTAATTCCTCTACATTAAATTCTAGTTTGCGCAACTGCATCATAATTGTTACCACTTCCAAAATAATTGTTTTTCATCTAATTCAATGCCACACAAGCAAGAAGTTTATAGCAACCTGGTAACCAGTATGTTCAACAGATATAGCATAGAGGGCCTATAAAATGGCATTTGGCATTACAATTTTAGTTTTGCTAAAATGGATCTTCCTGAGCCCAGACCCCAGCATACATTTATAAATACCTCATTAGGGCTATTGACATCTGTTGGGCAACTGACGGCATAGGGTCTTGGTAGAACTTCCATTTCAGCAGTCATCAGACCTCATCAGCCTCTGTGTGCCCTGCTGCAGCTAACTAGTTAGAGGCCTCAAGATTAGGGCTTGGTAGCCAGTAGAGTCAGTTAAAAGGGAGGGTGGGTGAGGGAGTGATGAAGTTTGAGTATTATCGAGGAGGAGATGCAAACCATGGTGATATAGATTCTTGTGCCTTCTGGGTTTGAAGAAAGAATTTTTCAGTTACGTCACCTGCCCAAAGAATTGACCAGTTTCAGCATACAATAGCAATGGGGGTGGGTGGGGAGGAGAGCATTAATTTGCATCACAGGGCCATGTGTTCCATATGAGAATGGGCCTGCTTCCTGAAATACATTATAGTTATGGTTAGGTAGTTAAGTGTGAACTATCATTGGTAGACCACTTTCAAAGAGTCATGTTGCATGGCTGGTCATCTCAGCAAATTAAGTCTTCTGACCCCAACAATAAAACTATTACAAACCCATGGATACGAGGCCAAGACAATGCAACAACAATCCAAGAAACAACTGTTGCAATACTGAGTTTGTAAGGAAACAATATATCTCACAGGCTGAGCAATTACAGCCTTCCACCAACATGGATTTCATCAAATGATTAACTCATCAACTGTTCTTTATCTTACAAATAATTGACTAACATGAAAAAGGTTTCTGTATCTAATTTTGCTGAGCATGTTAATGTTTCAGTTAAACTACATGCATCTGTGCTTGGAACAATCAGGATCAAGTTATGTTACTTTGGGTACTCACAATATTGCTCGCCATGAGAATAGTGTTACACAGAAGCTGGTAGGACAATTTTGTCTCTGCTGAGATGGGCAATGCAAAATAGTGACCAGTTGCAAATTTCATTTTTAAAATTTTAAAAGAGGGAGTTGACCTTGATAAGAGTTATATTAAAGATGGTGGTCCATAAGGTAGTCACAAGAATGGATGAAATGAAATCGATACTTAGAACTGCTCATGGAATACGTTTGCACGGAATAGATGAAAGATCTAGTAACAATGTTTGAGGTATTAAAACGTTATTGCTTAGTTTCCTAATGGCATTTTAATAAAATCTTAAAAGATTGGAAAATTCATTTGCAATTGATTGAAAACCATGCTACTGGGCTTTCTCATGTAATGTTAGGCTGTTGCACAACCAACAGAGCTAACTGGTCCAGTTTGTTGCATTGCTGGTACATCTGTTCACAGCTTTGACCTTTAAAGGACCACAGTACGGGTAACACTCTTCCAACAACTGGGTAGTGTTGACACAAAAAAAATACATACTCCAGTGATGACATGGAACTGCAGCATCCTCCCAGGAGAGCAGAGGAGCCCATATAGTTGCTGAACATACAAGATTCTGAAAGGTCTTTACAGGGTGGATGTGGGGAGAATGTTGCCCACTTACAACAGATGAGACAAAATTTTGCAGGATTTCTTCTAGCACCAACTTTTGAGGGGGAATGACAAAAAAGTCACCTGGTAATGTGGTGACTGGGATCCCAGAGAGATAGGCCACACTCTGCTGATGAGTGCAGGGGATGTCTATTTTCATATTTCACATTTCCATCTGATATAACAGAGCCGCCTTTTTCTCAGAGCAATCCAATTCTCCTACTGATTTCCCTATAACCTATTCTCTCTCATGCCCATCAACTCACCCTCCACCCCTGATTTTCCACCACTTACCTACATGGGGTAATTTACGGTATCCAATTAACCTACCAGCACATCTTTGGAATGTGGGAGGAAGCCAGAGCATGTGAAGGAAACACATATCGTCCGGGGTGACTATGCAAACGGCACACAGCACCAAAGGTCAGGCTCGAACCTGAGTTGCCGGAGCTGTGAGGCAGCGGCACTGCCTGATGCCCAGCTGAGCCTTATTGGCCTTTTAAATGATACTCCTTATGACCCTTAGGCATTAATAAAAGTTGGTTCTTCTGTGAGTGAACAGTGCAAGTCATTACTTAGACCAGTGTGACTATTTCACTGGAGATAAATTTTGGCCTTTGTAGCACTGTTTATGTCAATGGCAGTCAGGGGTGGGGGCTGGTGTGGGGGAAGGAGGAGCAGAAAGGCAGAGGAATAATGCTAGAGTACAAGAAATTCTCACACCAAAAAAACACACAATATTAATAACCGGTGCTAGCCCCCCAGAAACATGCAAAAAATTTGCTGATTGATGCAATGGAGCAATTTTTCGTCTGCGCAATGCCCATTTTCCTACTGCTGCTCAGACAAGTTTCCAGGCTGGAGTCTTTAAATCTGATGCTTCTATAATAACACAAC
Source organism: Pristis pectinata (assembly GCF_009764475.1). NCBI lineage: Eukaryota > Metazoa > Chordata > Chondrichthyes > Rhinopristiformes > Pristidae > Pristis > Pristis pectinata. The sequence goes on along the minus strand of NC_067408.1, from coordinate 71,340,139 downwards.
AAAATTTGTAGGATTATACTAGGGTTGCCAACAAGAGAATTGTAAACACAGTTTCAACAATTAATTTACTGTTGTGGCTCTAGTCAGAGTCCTGCCCATAAACCATCATTGTCATATGAACAATAGCAGAAAGGCTGAGAGGATCTAGACGTAATTCCAAGCTGGATAACAACAAAGGCTCTTCTCAACATCATCCACCTGACTCGCTCAGTCTCTGCGATAATAAGGGGTCCTCACCGCTTCAGACATTGCCACTTCCCCACAAGGAGGTTGGGATGGGATTTCAGCCTTCCAAAGGTCCAACTGGAAGTGAAAGTTTAGCTCTTGCCATTAATGAAGAAATGTAAGCTCCATTTAACTGGGGGACCTCATGAATAACTTAGTCAGCTTGATCTTGAAGGACATCAGAGGGTGGCAAACACTATGAAGTTGAAAATGTGTGATTTGAGTATAAATTTACTGTCTTGAGATATTTCTGGGGAGCATTTGAAAATGTGACAGACATTAGAAGGTCAGATGTTTCATTGCAACTGTCCAAATATCCTTAAAGTGTCTTTTGAATGTTTTCTTTAGCATAAAACCCCTGACAGATTTCAGGCTGATGACAATGCAAATATACACCTCCAACCTTTTCAACAGTCATTCAGTATTCACTGCCCTTTTGAAAATAAAAAGGAGACACGTACCAAAGCCTCACTACAGCTGAAACTTAGGAATCTATTTTCTAGAAAGAAAATATTGGAAGTCGAGATTTAAAAGGATTGACCGATTGAATTCTGAAGTCTCGTGCACTCAGGTCGATAGTTGAATTTGAGCTGGGGGATTGGTCTAATGATTCAATAAACACTGTCAATATTAAGAGACAATTGGACTTAGTGCTTAAAATTGGTTGATGTTCTCTTTACTGGGTGAAGAATTTATGTTATAACTAAACAACCTTAAATATAGGAAGGGATCCTGAGTAAGGTTACCACTGGGACCAAAAGATCTGAAATACAGGCCTGAATTTAACTCCTGGAGGGGTTTGGATGGGTGAGCAGCAATGCAAATTCAAAACCCACCTAGGACTCCAGAAATTACATCACATGTATTTTCATCCCAGGCTTGGCCTGAATCTCATTCCTTGCTGGTTTGGTGTAGGGTAGTTTGGTGTTGTAGGGAAATGAGGAGGGGGGGGGGGGGGGGGGGGGGGGGGGGGGAGGCAGGCTGATGGTTGCTAACATAACATTAGAGTATAAGAAATAGAATCAGGAACAGGTCATTTGTTCCCATGTGTTTGCCCTGCCATTCTGTAAAATCATGGCTGATCTTTTACCTCAGCGCCACCTTCCTCCCCTAACCCCATAATCTTGATTCCTTTTATTTCTAAAAATCTTATCAAATGCTGTCTTGAAAGTGCCCAATAATTGAGTCTCTACAGTCATCTTAGGTAGGGAATTCCAAAGACTAGCTACCCTTTGGGTGAAGAAGTTTCCACTTAACTCTATCCTAAATGATCAACCACTTATTTTGACGTTCTGACTGTGGTTCTAGACACCCCATCCAGGAGAAATATTATTCCCCCCCAAAACACATGAGAATTTTGTGCATTTCAAACAGCTATCTCTCATTCTTGTGAACTACTTCCTTTCAACCATTCGATTCTTAAACCAAACTGCACAACCCTAATCACTACCTCAGTATAGCAATACTACGACCACTTTGCACTTCAATGGACTTTTTTTTATTCTAATCATGCTCCTTCCTGTATAATTTTGTATAATTCAAAGTTAATTTCTGTTTTTCTTGGTAACGTTGTGTCTCTAATGCTATGTGTTTGTGATGCTGCTGCAAGTAAGTTTTTCATTATACCTGTGCACACATGTACTTGTGCACATGACAATAAACTCAACTTTGACTCTGGCTTTGACTCAAGCAAACCAAACTATGAGCCTCATCTGCTAAATCTCTCCTCACAGTGCAAATTCACCATCCCATACTTCAGTGTGGTTGCCAGCGAAGCTAGGGGGATGTTGCTTGGTAACCACTTGCCGACGGCAGTTGAGTGATGGCATCAATTACTGCATTGCCTTGTGGGTCACCACCGATTGGGAATTAAGGGTTTGAGGTAGAGCTAGATTCCAGCAGCAGAGCCCTATACTTTTCTTGTGTGTCCTGGAAAATCACCCCTACTTCTGGCTCATCAAGAAAAGTACAAACAAAGTTTTCTAACTTGCGCAGTTTGTGTCTTTGCTGGCTTGGAATTGTTCACCTCTCAGTTAACCTGGCAGGAAGTTCATGGCCAGTGATGCTCTAACTGTCTTGTTGTTAACTACAGTCTGGTCCCTGTGATGTCATCAAAACCCAGTGTGTGCTTTAGACATGGCAGTTCAAAAGGCCAGGTTAAGATACAAACATATTTGCTCCTGACAATATCAGGGCAATTTTAACTGGCCATCTGGATGGTTTTCACTGAACGGATAAGCATCAAATCCTTGTCCTGGGAAGAACACAGGAAGGATAACCAATGATTTTTATCATTAAATATGAGCGTTGATTGGTTGGAATAATACTTTAAATATTGACAAATTCTACCTATCAGCATTTGTGGTGTATTTGCAACATTTAAAAAAAAACACTATTTATCTCTTGACATTGCATTGCTGTCATCAGATCATTTCAGGAAAGGCAAGTCAATGTTACAAGACAGAAAGGTCACTTGATGGTATAAAATAAGTGATGTTGAATTGGCTACTGCAAATACCTCACTCCATTCCTTCTATTCCTTTCCATTGACTGGTTAAAATGCAAATATCATGCAAGCTGGGGTAGAAAGTGAGGATCATTGGACCCAGGTAATGTTTAATATTCTTTTGTGGTGTACAGGTTGAGGAACTGGAGGATCCCAAAGTGAACCACCATGACTGGCAGAGAAGGGAGGTTATGAACATGGTCCGGCTGGTTTATACAGTCCATTAACCATCATAAATTAGGAAATGGGAATTAACTGAGGCACCAACGTAAACAACAATATTGCTACAGGAAGTAATGGTTTGTACGCAAGAAGGGGGCATGGATATTTTGTTTAGTGCTTTTAATTTATGCTGATTAAGCAATGGTATGAAATGTCCTTGAACATTTAGTACACTAGTAGAACACCCGTGCTATTGCGTATGGTCATTGCTTGTTTTACTTTACTAACTGCCAATTGACTTATCGAGAGATATCAGAAACTCACTCAACCAAGCCCTCTGGATAACAAAGCCTGCATTGTGAAACATGACTGGAAGTTTATGCATGGCTTGTACTGGTGTATCATTTTCTAGTGGTAAATTGCATCAAAAGACTATAACCAAAATTCAGGATAACAAGAAGCAAGATTTCAGGGCAGGAAGTGTAGCCCCACATAATCAATGATTTTGAAATACAATTAACCACTGATGGGTCTATAATGCTCTTTGGAATGTTATGACCTTGACTCCTTTCTTTCTTTCTATTCTATTCTTTCTTTCAACCCACTGTTGGAGGCAGTTCCTGTATCTCTCTGGATCCCACACTGTAAAATGCCATTTATAAACCATTCCATCTCTTTTCCAAACTTTCTTAAAACCCACCTCTTCAGCCAGGCTTTTGACCGGCTCTCCTGGTATCCCCTCTACGACTGTTTTACCTTTATCTTAAGATAAGACTTGATGGGAAAGCAGAGGCATAGATGAGTGTTTAATGAATGTTTTTAAAAAATGCATTGCTAGAACTGTCAGCTTGACAACAATCACAATTATCACAAACAACAACTTTGTCTTAAAATCTGAAACCACTAGAAACACACTGTAGGTCAGTCAGCATTTGCACGAGAGAAAGAGAGTCAGTGCTTCAGGTCAAAGTCCTTACATCAGATCCAGGAGATGGAACAAGTTTCAAATAAATAGAAAGACCAGAAAAGGAAAGAAATAGAGTGATGAACAAAAGCATGGGAGTGTAACATGGTGGACTGGGGATGTAATTAAATCATTGACAGAATGATGGTGTGTGACAAGAACTGATGATAACAAGACAAGCAAAGAAACAAAAAGTGGATTGAGAAAACTAAGTAGCAACAACAAAAGGCATTATCAATAGCTGTTCTCTGAAAGAAAATGGGAGCCATGCTTCTAATCTTGGGTTTGGAAGGTTGCAGCATACGTTACCAAAAGATGAGATGTCCCAAATTTATTTTGACAATAAAGAAGGGGCCAACGAGGACTGGAACAAATATTTTGTTTTGCTTTTATCTGGAGAAAGTGAGAGGAATCAAAGGTGAATTTGAGAATGGGAGAATAAATTCAGCCTGGAGTTGGAGAGTGGTGAGTATGGACAGATTTGGCCTTCCAAGGATGAAGCAGAGGGCCCACAAACCATCCTGGTGGGAATGGGGGTGTAGAGGGTCTGAGGATCTCTGGTGAAAAGTAGATCACTAATTCCAATGGTAGGGGGCGTCAGAAGTGTTCAGCTTGTAGGTCAAGAGAGACTGGATTGGAGGCAATAAAAGGTTAAGGCAGGAAAAAATGAATTCCACGGGGCCAGAACATATTGAAACAATGAGTCCCCCCGGGCAGTTGGTGACTCTTGAGGAGGAGGTGATAGCAGGCCTTGTGAGGATGGGAGACCAGGAGACTGGAAACAGTGGAGGGAAGAGCACCAGAGGAGAGGACGTCAGTGGCAGTCTGGAAAACAAATGCTCCTGGTGAAGAAGTGGTCAAGAAAGAGGTGAAAAGGGGTGGGAGAGTTGGCATTCAGCCTGTGCAATTTCACCAGCCATTTGCCAAACAGAAAATCTGTCCCTTATAATGTAAGAATTGGTCTTAAGAAGTTACAGTGCAACAGGTACAGACAGCGTGAGAAATTGAGATGGCTGATATTACATGAGCAGCTTCCACTAAAAGCCGGGGGAACAGGTCAGAGGGAAAGCACCAGAGAGGCTGAGAACTCAGCAGTCCTTTCTCTTAGCAGTCCTTCTCTTCTCTAGGCTCCGGGCTACAGAAGCAGGCAAACTTGACCTTAGATGTGAAGGGCTAAAGCTAAGGCTTTGCTGAGGACAGATCGGATGAGGTCAGGGCGAAGAAGATCAGACTGGACTCCGAAAGCCCAACAAAGATTGGAAGGTGGATGAATGTGAACTGGATGGCTGCATTGGCTTACTGTCTGGACGCATTTGGCAAGCTAGTTAAGCTGGGTCAAGAGTTCTATAAAGGATCAGTACTATTTGGGATGGCACTAAGTAGAGACATCTTGCTCCAATTACATCGGGCCCTGGTGAGCCTCCATCTGGAATATTGTGTACAGGTCTGGTCTCCCTGCCTAAGGAAGGATATACTTATGTCAGTTGGAGTGCAGTAAGTTTCACCACATTGATTCTGGGGTGATTGGTTTCCTCCGTCAGGAGAAGTTAAGCAGACTGAGCCTGTACCCTCTATGTTTCGAAGAATGAGCAGCTTTCTCGATGAAATGTACAAAATCCTCTCACTGCTTGACCGGGTAGGTGCTAGCTTGAGACTTTCCATAGATGTGGTGTTTAGAATCAGTCTGAAATTAAGAGCTTGGCCATTCAGGACTGAGATAAGAAGAGATCTCCTCACCCACAGCATGGTGAATCTTTCAAATTATTTATCCAAGCGAACTGTGGAGGCTCGTTATATCCAAGATTGATTTCAATAGATGTTTATCTACTAAGAGAATAAAAGGGTTGTGGGCTTTGTGCTGGAAGGTGATGCTGAAACAAAAGAACAGCCATAATCTGAGCCAGAATGAGTGACCAATGGATCTCTTCTACTTCTATTTCTTAAATTCTCGAGTCCTTTTGTTCACACAGAGCATGATTCCAAATCTGGCAGTGCATAGATCATTGATTAATGCAGTACAGAGTAAAGGCACTTAGCCCATTGACTTGAAGTGAGCTCTTTGAAAGAGGTATCCAATTATTCCCCAGTCTTTTTCCATTGTTCTGAATTATTTTCCTCCTTCAAATATTAATCCCATTCTCTTTGAGAACTACCTCCATTACCCTATTCAGACATTAGTTTCCAGATCAGAGCGTTAACATTAACTTCCTCAAATCTCCTTTGTTCACACTAGTAGAATTTTCCATAATTTATTAAATTAAAATAGGCTATGGTTTTTGACTGTCTCTTTTCCTTGTGAGAGGATATCAATGTACATTCATAGATGTATCCTAATCTACCCAGGTTTAGGAGGTTTGATTATTGACCAATCCTCCTAAGTAGATGTTTTTTTTCTTTTTAAATGGCCTTGGCCTTGATTCTAAATGTATAACTTATTGTACATTGTTGCATATTGTGATGTCAGGTTTGAACATAGTGAAGCAGTCCTCCTCCCTTGCGTAACCCAAATAGACATAATATCACATAGACATTTAATATTCTCTGTGACTTAAAATCAAATAAATATTTTACAGTTCAGTTCTGAACAACAATGTAATCATTAAAATTCTCTATTTTCACATGGTTATCAATTTTAAAAATTTAAGATGGCAAGAAGAGTTGTGTGAACAAATTGCTCAGATGGCTGTTGTATGCTTGTACTTTATTATGATAACAGTAATCCATAACATAGTGCACTTTTAGACTATTTACACAAGTTGCAACATAACTTTCTATTGCATATATACAGAACACCTTTCAGCATTAATATGGAGCTGAGCAAATGAAGCAGAAGCTTTTGCAGTAATTAGCACAGTTTAGATGTGGACATATTTGCACCAGACCAAAATAACCAAAATACAAGCGTACTCCCTATTTTTAAAAATTTGGTCATGTCTTCTGTGTAATAGCAAACAGAGTAATCTTTTGACTGAAATTGATATGTCCAATGCAAATAATGTATTGATCCATCCATTTTATTTATTTCTGTCTGTGGAAGCAATCTTCATATTCTGACATGGTGCCACTTATGATTATTTTTATTTAATCTTTTCTCCAGTAATTGCATACATAAAACTGATGACAACTTGGTGATTAAATAAGTAATAGTTCATAGCATGTTAAGTGAGCCAATTAGAGTTACATTACCAGGTATCTGAGGAAAAAAAAGGACTAAAACACCCAAAGAGTTTTAAAGGACAGTTAAGGTCATTTGGCAAGACTGTTCAACAAAGTTCAACAAAGAGGGAGGGAGGGAGGGAGCACTGTAATGCCATGTATTACATCTCCCTCAAGAAGAGTTCAGTCCATAATTTTGTGTCAAAGTAACAGTGAAGCCAAAGATGTCACTCTTATTTCAGGAAGTGAAGTTAAACGAGCAAAACCTGCTCTCCAAAATGTACCATTCCAACATCTGTATCATGAAAATATCATCTCCTTGTCTTCCTCCAAGTGACAAGTTGCTATAGTTGTAGGATGGATGTAAAGTAAACTCGTCATATAAAGATGAATTTTCCTGTTTCAATCTAAGTATCCTTCTGGCAATCTAATAACAGTTCATTATTGGGCTTTGGCTCAACGGGCTTAGGCAGTAACGGGGCGAGGTGAGGTAGGTGCTAATAGAGGAAAGCAAGTAGTATGAGTGCGGTTTTCTGTTCTTGGTGTCAGATGTAGGAGGTCCTGGAGTCTCCCAGCCTCCCGGACGGCCACATCTGCACCCCGTGTGTCGAGCTGCAGCTCCTAAGGAACCACGTTAGGGAACTGGAGAGGCAGCTCAATAAGCTTCGTATGGTCAGAGAGAATGAGGAGGTGATAGAAAGGAGTTATAGGCAGGTGGTCACACCGGGGCCACGGAGGCAGGCAAGTGGATCACAGACAGGAAGGGGAAGGGGAAGAGGCAGGTACTAGAGAGTACCCCTGTGGCTGTACCCCTTGACAATAAGTGCTCCTGCTTGGGTACTGTTGGGGGAGACAGCCTACCTGGGGGAAGCAACAGTGGCAGTGCCTCTGGCACAGAGTCTGGCCCTGTGGCTCAGAAGGGTGGGGAAAGAGAGAGGAGGGCAGTAGTGATAGGGGACTCTATAGTTAGGGGGTCAGACAGGTGATTCTGTGGACATGAGCGAGAATCCTGGATGGTATGTTGCCTCCCAGGTGCCAGGGTCCAGGATGTCTCTGATCAGGTCCACAGCATTCTTGTGCGGGAGGGAAAGCAGCCAGAAGTCGTGGTACATGTTGGTACCAATGACGTAGGTAGGAAGAGGGATGAGGTCCTGAAAAGTGAGTTTAGGGAGCTAGGCAGAAGGCTGAAGAACAGGATCTCTAGGGTAGCAATCTTAGGATTGCTGCCAGTACCACGTGATAGTGAAGGTAAGAATAGGAGGAGGTGACAGTTGAATGCGTGGCTGAGGAGTTGGTGCAGGGGGCAAGGTTTTAGATTTTTGGATCACTGGGATCTCTTCTGGGGAAGGTGGGACCTGTACAGAGTGGATGGGTTACACCTGAACTCGAGGGGGACCGATATCCTTGCAGGCTGGTTTGCTAGTGTGGTTCGGGAGGGTTTAAGCTAGTTTGCAAGGTGGGTGGGAACCAGAGGGATAGGTCATTGGAAGAAGTGCATGGAGTAAAGTCAGATCTAACATATAGAGAGTCTTTGAGGAAGGAGAAGCAGAGCATAGGGTATAAAAGTAGTAAGGTGGATGGGCTAAAGTGCGTTTACTTAAATGCAAGAAGTATCAGGAATAAGGGTGATGAACTGAGAGCTTGGATAAATACATGGAACTATGATATTGTGGCTCTTACGGAGACTTGGCTGTCACCAGGGCAGGATTGGATACTGAATATTCTCGGATTTCAGTGTTTTAAAAGTGATGGTGGGGGGAGAAGAGGAGGAGGGGTGGCATTACTGGTCAGGGACACTATTACAGCTGCAGAAAGGGTGGATAATGTAGCAGGATCCTCTCTAGAGTCAGTATGGGTGGAAGTTAGGAAAAAGAAAGGAGCAGTTACTCTACTGGGAGTATTCTATAGGCCCCCTGGTAGCAGCAAGGATACTGAGGAGCAGATTGGGAGGCAGATTTTGGAAAGGTGCAAAAATAACAGGGTTGTTATCATGGGAGACTTCAACTTCCCAAATATTGATTGGCACCTGCTTAGTACCAAAGGCTTAGATGGGAAAGAGTTTGTAAAGTGTGTCCAGGATGGATTCCTGTCACAGTATGTTGACAGGCTGACTAGAGGAAATGCCATATTAGATCTAGTATTAGATAATGAACTGGGTCAGGTGGGTGAGCGTTTGGCGGATAGTGACGACCGCTCCCTAACCTTTAGCATTGTCATGGACAAGGATAGGAGCAAAGAGGACAGGAAGATATTTAATTGGGGAAGGGCAAATTATGAGGCTATAAGGCTAGAACTTGCAAGTGTGAATTGGGATGACATTTTTGAAGGGAAATGAACTATGGAGATGTGGTCGTTGTTCAGGGATCTCTTGCAGGATGTTAGGGATAAATTTGTCCTGGTGAGGCAGAGAAAGAATGGCAGGGTGAAGGAACCACGGGTGACAAGAGAGGTGGAACATCTGGTTAGGAGGAAGAAGGCAGCATACATAAGGTGCAGGCAGCAAGGATCAGATAGGGCTCTTGAGGAATATAGGGTAGCAAAGAAGGAACTTAAGAAGGGGCTGAGGAGAGCAAGAAGGGGACATGAAAAGGCCTTGGCGAGTAGGGTTAAGGAAAACCCCAAGGCATTTTTCACTTATGTGAAGAGCAGAAGGATGACGAGAGTGAGGGTAGGACTGATTAGAGACAAAGGTGGGAAGATGTGCCTGGAAGCTGTGGAAGTGGGTGAGGTCCTCAATGAATACTTCTCTTCAGTATTCACCAAGGAGAGGGGCCTTGATGATGCTGAGGACAGTGTTGGTAAGGTTAATATTCTAGAGCATGTGGATATCAAGAGAGAGGATGTGTTGGAGCTGTTAGAAAGTATGAGGACAGATAAGTCCCTGGGGCCTGACGGAATATTCCCCAGGCTGCTCCGCGATGCGAGGGAGGAGATTGCTGAACCGTTGGCTCGGATCTTGGAGTCCTCGTTGTCCACGGGAATGGTACCGGAGGATTGGAGAGTGGCAAATGTTGTCCCTTTATTCAAAAAAGGTAGTAGGGATAGTCCAGGGAATTATAGACCAATGAGCCTTACGTCTGTGGTGGGCAAGCTGTTGGAAAGGATTCTTAGAGATAGGATCTATGGGCATTTAGAGAATCATGGTCTGATGAGGGACAGCCAGCATGGGTTTGTGAAGGGCAGATCATGTCTCACAAACCTGATAGTGTTCTTTGAGGAAGTGACCAGGCAGATTGATGAGGGTAGTGCAGTAGATGTGGTCTAAATGGATTTTAGTAAGGCATTTGAAAAGGTTCCACATGGTAGGCTTCTTCAGAAGGTCAGAGGGCATGGGATCCAGGGAAGCTTGGCCTTGTGGATTCAGAATTGGTTTGCCTGTAGAAAGCAGAGGGTTGTGGTGGAGGGAGTGCATTCAGATTGGAGGGCTGTGACCAGTGGTGTCCCATAAGGATCGGTTCTGGGATCTCTGCTTTTTGTGATTTTTATTAATGACTTGGATGAGGGGGTAGAAGGGTGGGTTGGCAAGTTTGTAGACGACACAAAGGTTGGTGGTGTTTTGAATAGTGTGGAGGATTGTCAAAGATTGTAGAGGGACATTGATAGGATGCAGAGCTGGACTGAGAAGTGGCAGATGGAGTTCAATCCGGAGAAGTGTGAGGTGGTGCACTTTGGAAGGACAAACTCCAAGGCAGAATACAAAGTTAATGGCAGGATTCTGGGTAGTGTGGAGGAGCAGAAGGATCTGGGTGTTCATATCCACAGATCACTGAAAGTTGCCTCACAGGTGGATAGGGTAGTTAAGAAAGCTTATGGGATGTTAGCATTCATAAGTCGTGGGATCGAGTTTAAGAGCTGCGAGGTAATGATGCAGCTCTACAAAACTCTGGTTAGACCACACTTAGAGTACTGTGTCCAGTTCTGTTCGCCTCATTATAGGAAGGATGTGGAAGCATTGGAAAGGGTGCAGAGGAGATTTACCAGGATGCTGCCTGGATTACGGAGAATGGATTATGAGGAGAGACTAAGGGAGCTAGGGCTTTGCTCTTCGGAGAGGAGGAGGATGAGAGGAGACATGATAGAGGTGTACAAAATATTAAGTGGAATAGATAGAGTGGACAGCCAGTGCTTCTTTCCCAGGGCACCAATGCTCAATACAAGAGGGCATGGCTTTAAAATAATGGGTGGGAAGTTCAAGGGTGATATCAGAGGAAGATTTTTACCCAGAGAGTGGTTAGGGCATGGAATGCGCTGCCTGGGGTGCTGGTGGAGGCAGGTACATTGGTCAAATTCAAGAGATTACTAGATAAGTATATGGAGGAATTTAAAATAGAGGGATATGTGGGAGGAAGGGGTTAGATAGTCTCAGGTGAGGTTTAAAGGTCAGCACAACATTTTGGGCCAAAGGGCCTGTATTGTGCTGTACTGTTCTATGACTCTATGATTCTATTGTCAATCAACTATTCTGAAATTGTAAATTAGTCCTTGTCCTTCAGGTTTGGTGTCAGAGAATTAAAGAAAAAAATAAGAAAAGATAAACAGAATATTACCATCCTTTTTTGTCTCTTTTTATCCCACTCTTCAGACAATATTTCTTTCCCTCTGCTTTTTCTGTACCTGATTTGACATTGGATTCTCTTGCCTTATTCTACATTTTCTGGTCAGTTCACACACTTGGTTTTATATCTCAACAATGTGATTGATAAAGGAAATCCACAATTATTTCTCCTGTTCATTCAGGCCTGAAATACCCAACATCCTTCGCTGTGAATCTATCAACTCATATTTGCCAAACAGAAATTTTTAAATCTAAACTTGCATTTGTAATTCTATAAACTCTTACAGATGTTGTTAGGTTCCTCCTGGAGCAGATTATAGGTCACTGTATTTTAGCATTGTAAACTGATCCACTAAAATGGGGCAGGGTGGCCTGTTTCTTATGATAATTTTACTAGCGTTTCTCTCAATCATTGCTTTGTCATTAACTTTACTATTTAATAAAGATAGATAATAAATCATATAAAATCTTCCTAGACTTGGTGATAGTTTGATAACAGCACATAAAGCAATTTCAAGCTCATGATGATCCCTAGATGCTTCCTTGCCTTTGTAGAAAATACGTCGGTCATTTTAAAAGACAAAATCTTCTCTACTGCAGGTCAGCTGTCTTCTGCACATCATGTTCCAGCCTATAGGTACACAAGGATAGACAAAGACACGTGGGGGAGGGGTACGTACGAGAGTGATTAGTACTTGCTTTTAAGGTTGTTGTCGAGATTGGAATGAAATACTATTTGGACTGTACATGTGGTGTATTGTGGTTTTCTGTGACCTTGGTCAAAATGTTATTGAGACTATCAACAGCAAAGGGAGCATAAGGTAGAAACTGCAGTGGATTGGTGAATTAAGATATTGTTATTGAATTTACAGTCATATCGCAAACTCAGCTGTCTAACCAGAAAATGCTCCCAACATAGTTTACCTCCTCCCTCTCCTCCTCCTTCCCAATCCTTCTTCTCCCCTGCTCTTCCATCCCTCATGTTCCACATTCAAGATTTGCTAATTCATAGTCGGCTTTGCTTTCAAGAGTTAATCTAACCTAAATCAAGAGGTTTGCTCTTGACTGCAACAAACCATTACGAATACGGTTACACTGGTTATAAGCACAGCAGATTTATGAAGTAAGTTGCATCCATTACAAAGAAACAAAACTTATCAAAGATGATGGTCAATCTGTTCCTTTAAACCTTAGGGCACACCCTCTGAGTGGCTGCAGCTCTTTTCCTCCTTCTGTGTCCTGTTGATGGCAGCTTTTCTTCCATTCTCGTGACGTTTGCTCTCTCTCCTCCCCTCCCCTCGCCTGAACAAACTGGAATTTGAAAGTGGTTGCACAAGTTGATAGGGCAGTAAAGGTGGCATAAGGCATGCTTGCATTTATTAATCAAGGCACTGAGTTCAAGAGTCAGGAAGTTATGTTGCAGCTTTGTAAAATTCAGATTAGGCCACATCTGGAGTATTGCATTCAATTCTGGTCGCCCCATTATAGGAAGTATGTGGAGGCTTTGGAGAAGGTGCAGTAGGGTTTACCAGGATGCTGCCTGAATTAGAGGGCATGTGCTATGAGGAGAGGTTGGACAAACATGGGTTTTTTTCTCTGGAGTGGCGGAGGTTGAGGGAGAACTGACAGAAGTTTATAAGGTTATGAGAGGCATAGGTAGAGTGGACAGCCGGTATCTTTTTCCCGGGGTCAAAATGTCTAATACTAGAGGGCATGCATTTAAGGTGAGGGGGTAAATTCTAAAGAGATGTGAGGGGCAAGTTTTTTTTTACACAGACTGTGGTGGGTGCCTGGGATGCACTGTCAGAGGTAGTAGTGGAGGCAAACATGATAGAGGCATTTAAGAGGCTCTTAGATAGGCACATGAATGCAAAAGAAAGCTTTTCATTGTATCTCGGTGCATGTGACAATAATAAACTGATTGCCAATTACCAATAGCTTTTGGACCATCTGGCATTTCCAAAGGCTTTGTGGATGAATCTAGCGTTTTGAAGCACCACTGGTTATTGTTCTGTGAATTCAATACTTTTTGGATAGTCAAGAACCAGAGGAGGTCAAAAGAGACATGGTTAATCTTAGTGAATACTCATTTCACTCTCTCATCATAGCCTGTACATTTACAGAGCCCTTAGTTTTTTCATAGCATACTGGGAAATTAAATTTTGGTCAGTTTTGGAGGAGGAGGGTCACAAACAGCCTTTACTGTACAGCTGACTGACCTCATTAAATGTTTGCCACTTTTAGAACATAGAACATAGAACACTACAGCACAGTACAGGCCCTTCGGCCCACAATGTTGTGCTGACATTTTATCCTGCTCTAAGATCTATCTAAACCTTCTCTCCCACAAAGCTCCCTATTTTTCTATCATTCACGTGTCTATCTAAGAATCTCTTAAATGTCCCTAATGTATCTGCCCCCACAACCTCTGCAGGCAGTGCGTTCCACGCACCCACCACTCTGTGTAAAAAAACTTACCCCTGACATCCCACTTATACTCTCCTCCAATCACCTTAAAATTATGTCCCCTCATGTTAACCATTGTCGCACTGGGAAAAAGTCTCTGACTGTCCACTTGATCTATGCCTCTTATCATCTTGTACACCTCTATCAAGTCACCTCTCATCCTCCTTCTCTCCAAAGGGAAAAGCCCTAGCTCACTCAGCCTATCCTCATAAGACATTCTCTCCAATCCAGGCAACATCCTGGTAAATCTCCTCTGCACCCTCTCTAAAGCTTCCACATCCTTTCTATAATGAGGCGACCAGAACTGAACACAATACTCCAAATGTGGTCTGACCAGACTAAGTGTGGTCTGAAGTTACAATTTCTTGCTGAAGTTACATGACAGTTTCCCTGTGAGAGGCATTGGCTGGAATGTCACAGTTCCAATTTGGCAGCACTGGTATCATATCAGACCTGCACAAGAATTGATGCAGCTACTTGTCTACTTTGCAGACTTCCGTTGTACATTAGCAATGTGTGTGTTGCTGCCCTTGGAAAACTGCTTGATGGCACAAGTCCTGCTGAAAAGGTGAACTCAAGACTTGCACATGAAATTTTTGCACATGCAGCTTTATAAACTCTGGCTAGATCGCATCTGGAGTATTGCATTCAATTCTGGTTACCACATTATAGGAAGGACGTGGAGGCTATGGAAAGGGTGCAGGAGGATGCTGCCTGGATTAGAAGGCATGTGATATAAGAAAAGGTTGGACACACTTGGGTTGTTTTCTCTGCAGTGGTAAAGGCTGAGGGGAGACCTAATAAAATTTTATAAAATAGATAGAGTAGACAGCCGGTATCTTTTCCCCAGGGTCAAAATGTCTAATACTAGAGGGCATGCATGTAAGGTGAGAGGGGAGGAAGTTTAAAGGAGATGTGCGAGCAGGTTTTTTTACACAGAGAGTGGTAGGTGCCTGGAATGCGCTGCTTGGGGTGGCGGTGGAGGCAGATACAATAGAGGCATTTAAGAGGCTCTTTGATAGGCACATGAATATACAGGCAATGGAGAGATATGGGTCATTAGCAGGCAGAAGGGATTAGGTGTCATTAGCTTAATTAGTTTGGCACCAAACCTGTTCCTGTGCTATGCTGTTCTATGTTCTAAATTAGCATCTATAAAACAGCAAACAAGCTGCCACCCAGTTTTGTGATCTGATTTTCATTATTTATTTATCAACATCCCTCAGTTTTGAACATCTCCATCAAGTCTCCTTCAAGGAGATCAATTCCAGCTCTCCTGGCCAATCCACATTCCCTAATTCAGGAATCATCCCAGAAAATATCCTCTGAGCATTGCCCAAGACTTAGTCAGCGATTTATAAACAGTAGCTTAACATCTTTGCTTTTTAACTGCGTGCCCATATTTATAAAGCCAAGGATCCCATATACCTGCTTATTGGTGTAGGTATTGGTTTATTATTGTCACTTATACCGAGGTACAGTGAAAAGCTTGTCTTACAAACCGATCGTACAGGTCAATTCATTACACAGTGCAGTTACATTGAGTTAGTACAAAGTGCATTGATGTAGTACAGATAAAAACAGTAACAGTACAGAGTAAAGTGCCACAGCTACAGAGAAAGTGCAGTGCAATAAGGTGCAAGGTCACAACAAGGTAGATCGTGAGGTCATAGTCCATCTCATTGTATAAGGGAACCGTTCAATAGTCTTATCACAGTGGGGTAGAAGCTGTCCTTAAGTCTGGTGGTACGTGCCCTCAGGCACCTGTATCTCCTACCCGATGGAAGAGGAGAGAAGAGAGAATGTCCCAAGTGGGTGGGGTCTTTGATTATGCTGGCTGCTACACCAAGACAACGAGAGGTAAAGACAGAGTCCAAGGAGGGAAGGCTGGTGTCCATGATGCACTGGGCCGTGTCCACAACTCTCTGCAGCCTCTTGTGGTCCTGGGCAGAGCAGTTGCCATACCAAACCGTGATACATCCAGATAGGATGCTTTCAGTGGTGCACCGGTAAAAGTTGGTGAGTGCCAAAGGGAACAAATCAAATTTCTTTAGCCTCCTGAGGAAGTAGAGGCGCTGGTGAGCTTTTGTGGCTGTGGCATCTACGTGATTTGACCAGGACAGGCTGTTGGTGATGTTCACACCCAGGAACTTGAAGCTCTCAACCCTCTCGACCTCAGCACCATTGATGTAGACAGGTGCATGTACACCGCCCCCTTTCCTGAAGTCAATGACAAGCTCTTTTGTTTTGTTGAAATTGAGGGAAAGGTTGTTGTCATGACACCATTCCACTAAGCTCTCTATCTCCTTCCTGTACTCCGACTCATCACTGTTGGAGGTATGGCCTACAACGGTGGTATCATCTGCAAACTTGTAGATGGAGTTAGAGCAGAATCTGGCCACACAGTTGTGAGTGTATAGGGAGTAGAGTAGAGGGCTGAGGACGCAGCCTTGTGGGGCACCAGTGCTGAGAATAATTGTGCCGGAGGTATTGCTGCCTATCCTCACTGATTGCGGTCTGTTTGTTAGAAAGTCAAGGATCCAGTTACAAAGGGAGATGTTGAGTCCTAGGTCTCAGAGTCTGGTGACAAACTTGCTTGGAATTACTGTATTGAAGGCAGAGCTGTAGTCAATAAACAATAGTCTAACAGCATCTTGTCCCCTTTAGGTAGTTTATTCTAACCATCTCCTGCTTCTGGCTAGGTTCCATGCAAGTCAATTCCTCAGGTTAATCCCTCTACCACACCTACATCTTCATCTATCACCATCAACTTCACCATCTATTTGCTCCCAAAATTCTTCTCAGGTACTTGTTGCCTTTTGCCTGATACTTCCAGCTTATGTTATTAGATTGATCCCTGCAATGGGCAGGTTGTCCCTTAAGGAAAGGGTGGACAGGTGAGTGAGAGGAGACTTGATTGAAACATATAAGATCTTGAGGGGCATTCACAGGGTGAATGTGGAGAAGGTGTTTCCTTCAGTGGGAGAATCATGTAGGGTCACTGTTTAAAACTGTTTTGGAGAGCAAGTCTCGTTGCTGGTAAGTTTCATTTCACAGGAGCGAGAGCGGGAAGCAGTTTGAAGAGCAAGTCTCGTTACTTAGCTAATTGGTCTAATTAGGCAGCAGCAGCCAATAAAGAGAAGGTAAGCTCAAGCGGAGAGGCCATTGTGGAGTGGCCATTGTGTGTGTGGTTCAGTGTCAGAGAGGGACCTTGAGGCTTTGGCTCAAGAGGGTTCAGTGTGAAGAGGCGGAATAAGTGAGTGGATGTTAAGGTGAGGTTCAGGTAAGGTCTCTTTTTTTCTTATTGCACAGTTTAGAGCACTGGGAATGGCAGGCAGGGCAGTTGTTTGCTCCTCTGTCAGAAATCAGGGAGACCGCCAGTGTCCCTGACAACCACACCTGTGAGAAGTGGATCCGGCTGCAGCTCCTTACAGACCATGTTAGGGAACTGGAGCTGGAGCTGGATGAACTCCGGATCATTTGGGAAACTGAGAAGATGATAGACAGGAGTTACCGGGAGGCAGTTACACCAAGGTTGCAGGATGCAGGTAGCTGGGTGACTGTCAGGGGAGGGAAAGGGAACAGGCAGTCAGTGCAGGGTACCCCTGTGGCCGTTCCCCTCTATAACAAGTATATAGTTTTGGATACTGATGGGAGGGAACAACCTACCAGGGGAAAGCCACAGCAGCCAGGTTTCTGGCACTGAGTTTGACTCTCTGGCACAGAAGAGAATGGGGGAGAAGAGGAGTGTGGTAGTGACAGGGGATTCATTGGTTAGGGGAACAGATAGGTGATTCTGTGGACGAGAACGAGACTCTCGGATGGTATGTTGCCTCCCAGGTGCCAGGGTCAGAGATGTCTCAGATTGAGTCCACAGCATTCTTAAGGAGGAGGGAGAGCAGCCAGAAGTCGTGGTACACATTGATACCAATGACATAGGCAGGGAAAGGGATGCGGTCCTGAAGAGGGAAAATAGGGAGTTAGGAAGGAAGCTAAAAAGCAGGACCTCAAGGGTGGTAATCTCTGGATTGCTCCCTGTGCCACTTGTCAGTGAGGGTAAGAATAGAAAGATATTGCAGATGAATGCGTGGATGAAGATTTGGTGCAAAGGGCAGGGTTTCAGATTTGTGGATCATTGGGATCTCTTCTGGGGAAGGTGTGACCTGTACAAAAGGGATGGGTTACACCTGAAATCGAGAGGGACCAATGTCCTTGCAGGCAGGTTTGCTAGAGCAGTTGGGGAGGGTTTAAACTAGGTTGGCAGGGGGATGGGAACCAGAGTGTTAGGTCAGATGATGGAGCAGTTGGTGTAAAGGTAGATGCATTGTGCAGAGCGACTGTGAGGAAGGATAGACAGTGGATGGGTCATAAACACAGTTAGTTGGATGGGTTGAAATGTCTTTAATGCAAGAAGTATAAAGAATAAGGGTGATGAATTCAGAGCATGGATCAGTACATGAAATTATGATGTTGTGGCCATCACAGAGACTTGGCTATCGCAAGGGCAGGATTGGATGCTTGATGTTCCGGGGTTTAGGTATTTCAAAAGGGATAGGGAAGGAGGAAAAGGGGGCCAGGGAGTGGCATTGCTAATCAGGGATAATATCACAGCTGCAAAAAGGGAGGACATCGTGGAGGGATCATCTACTGAGTCAGTGTGGGTGGAAGTTAGAAACAGGAAGGGAGCGATCACGATATTGGAAGTATTCTATAGGCCCCCCCCAATACCAACCAAGACACTGAGGAATAGATCGGGAGGCAGATTTTGGAAAGGTGAAAAAATAACAGGGTTGCTGTCATGGAAGACTTCCACTTCCCTAATTTTGATTGGCACCTCCTTAGTGCAAAAGGTTTAGATGGGGTGGAACTTGTTAGGTGTGTCCAGGAGGGATTCCTGACACAGTATGGGGACAGGCCGACTAGTGGAGAGGCCATACTGGATCAAGTACTAGGCAATGAACCTGGTCAGGTGACAGAACTCTCGGTGGGCGAGCATTTTGGAGACAGTGACCACAACTCCTAAACATTTCGCATAGCCATAGGCAGGGATAGGAGCAGACATTATGGGTAAGTTTTTAAATGGGGGAGGGCTAATTACAATAGTATTAGGCAGGAGCTTGGGACCCTAAATTGGGAACAGATGTTCTCATGGAAATGCACAGAAGAAATGTAGAGGCTGTTTAAGGAACACTTGTATGGGGTTCTGGATAGGTTTGTCCCACTGAGACAGGGAAAGGATGGTGGGGTAAAGGAACCATGGTTGACAAAAGAGGTGAAACATTTAGTCAAGAGGAAGAAGGAAGCATACTTAAGCCTTAGGAAGCAAATATCAGGCAGGGCTCTTGAGAATTGAGGTAGCTAGGAAGGAGCTTAAGAAGGGACTTAGCTAGAAGGGGACATGAGAAGGCTTTGGCAAGTAGAATTAAGGAAAACCCCAAGGTATTCTACATGTATGTGAAGAACAGGAGGATGACTAGAGTGAGGGTAGGACTGCCCAGGGATAAAGGGGGAAACATGTGTCTGGAGGCAGAGGAGATAGGGGAGGTCCTTAATGAATACTTTGCTTCAGTGTTCACTAGGGAGAGGGACTTTGACAAATATGAGGTCGGCGTAGAACAGGCTAATGTGCTGGAGCATGTTGAGGCTAAGAAAGAAGTAGTGTTGGAGCTTCTGAAAAACATTAGGATAGATGAGTCCCAAGGACTGGACGGGATATACCCCAGGTTACTATGGCGAGGGAAGAGATTGCTGGGGCGCTGATGATGATATTTGCATCCTCCCTGGCCACAGGAGAGGTGCCAGAGGATTGGAGGATGGCTAATGTTGTTCCTTTGTTCAAGAAAGGTAATAGGGATAATCCTGGGAATTATAGACCAGTAAATCTTAAGTCAGTGGTGGGCAAGCTATTGGAGAGGATTCTTAGTGACAGGATTTATGAGCATTTGGAGAAGCATATTCTTATTAGGGATAGTCAGCATGGCTTTGTGACGGGCAGGTCATGCCTCACGACCCTAATTGAGTTTTTCAAGGAGATGACACAACAAATAGATGAAGGTAGATCGGTGGATGTGGTGAATATGGACTTTAGTAAAGCATTTGACATGGTAGGCTCATCCAGAAAGCCATGAGGCATGGGATCCAGGCAGACCTGGTTGTGTAGATTCAGAATTGGCTTGCCCACAGACGGCAGAGGATAGTAGTAGTTGGAGTGTATTCTGCCTGGTGGTCGGTGACAAGCGGTATTCCACAAGGATCTGTTCTGGGACCCCTGCTCTTTTTGATTTTTATAAATGACTTGGATGAGGAAGTTGAAGGGTGGATTAGTAAGTTTGTGGATGACACAAAGATTGGAGGGGTTATGTGTTAGTGTAGAAGGTTGTCGTAGGCTACAACAAGATGCAGAGTGGGGTGAAGTGGCAGATGGAGTTCAGTTCGGAAAAGTGTGAAGTGATACACATTGGAAGAATGAATATGAAGGCAGAATACAAGGTTAATGGCAGGATTCTGAGCAGTGTGCAGGAACAGAAGGATCTTGGGGTCCAAGTCCATAGATCCATCAAGGTTGCCGCGCAGGTTGATAGGGTGGTTAAGAAGGCATATGGTGTGCTGGCCTTCATTAGTCGGGGGATTGAATTCAAGAGCCGTGAGGTAATGTTGCAGCTCTATAAAACTCTGGTTAGACCACACTTAGAATATTGTGATCAGTTCTGCTCACCTTATTATAGGAAGAATGTGGAAGCTTTAGAGGAGGTGCAGAGGAGATTTACCAAGATGCTACCTGGATTAGAGAACATGTCTTATGAGGAAAGGTTGAGTGAGCTAGGGCTTTTCTTTTTGGAGCGACGCAGGATGCGAGGTGACTTGATAGAGGCGTATAAGATTATAAGGGGCATAGATAGTGAACAGCCAATAGCTTTTACCCAGGGTGGTAATAGCCAATACCAGAGGACATCCATTTAAGATCAGAAGAGGAATGTTTAGGGAAGATGTCAGAGGTAGGTTCCTTACACAGAGAGTGGTGGGTGCCTGGAACGCACTGCCGGAGGTGGTTGTAGAGGCTGATACAACAGGGACATTTAAAAGGGTCTTTGATAGGCACATGGAAGTAAGAAAAATGGTGGGTCATGGGCTGTGTAGGAGGGTAGGGTTAGATTGATCATGGAGGAGGTGTTCATATAGTTCAGTACAACATCATGGACCAAAGGGTGTGTACTGTGCTGTACTGTTCTATGTTCTGTGTTCTAAAAATAAGGAGCTACCCATTTAAAGCAAAGATGAGGCAATTTTTACCCCTCTCAGAGGCATGTGAGTCCTTACAACACCCTTCTTCAAAGGGCAATGGAAGCAGAGACCTTGAACATTTGTACGGCAGAGGTAGATCAATTTTTGATAAGCAAGGGCATGAAAGCTCTGGTGGTAGGTGGGAATGCGGAGTTGGCAGAAAGAGCCTTAAGATATTATTGGGAAAGAAAGACTTAAGTCTCTGTATTTGCTTGTAGCCATTCTTTTCATATGACTATCACCAGTTTAATTTTGTGTGCTAGCTTTTACCCAATCCAGCAGAAACGTAACATGGCAGCTCTCCGGGTGAATAATTTACACAGGAGCAGGTTGACAACACAGAATGAACTCTGCACAGAATCAACTGTCTGCTCATTCACAAGATGGGGAACCTTTGCTTAACCTTGTGTATAAAAAGCCAAAAAAAGGCATGGAAAATTAATGATCACCTCAGGCAATAGTAAGCTGCAACAATGCTATTATCTGTGCATATTGCACACTTGACCTTTGATTGAACTGTACACATCAATGAAATTAAGTGCAAATAAAACTGAGGCAAACTTTGAGGCATTTGTTCATTTAATGATGAGCTGCATGTGGGTGTTAGTCATGTGACTGGTAAATTTAGCAGCAGAGGATAAAAGAGTTGTAGAGCCTCCTAAATTATTCAGTAGATCTCTGTAATGACAGGATAGCAGGGATGGCCTCAGTTGTTTTGACAGCTGTGGCATTTCAAGACAGAAACATGTTGTCAATCACAGCTGCCCAGTTTTAGGACAAGAGAGATGCGTACGCTTCATGTGGCATAATCCAGCTGATGGAAATCAGAACTGACTGAGAGAAATGTCAAACTGAAAAAATTTGTCAAACTGCTGCA
This sequence comes from Pristis pectinata, assembly GCF_009764475.1. Lineage (NCBI taxonomy): Eukaryota > Metazoa > Chordata > Chondrichthyes > Rhinopristiformes > Pristidae > Pristis > Pristis pectinata. The sequence continues at coordinate 71,317,947 of NC_067408.1, read as the reverse complement.
AGGTAAACGCAAAAACATTTTATCATTGTTCTACTTCAAGGGTGATGTGACTGCCCAATGCTGTGCTTTAACCACAGCCAATTTGTGATTGTATTAGGCAGCAACAACATATGGCAGCTTTAAGGAATATCACAAAGTTATTACTGGCAGGATTATCAAAGTGACACAGAGCCACATAAGGAGATACCAGACTATGTCATCAAAAGTTGGTCCAAGAGAGACATTTTAAAGGAGGAAAGAGAAGTAAGTGATTTAGGGGAAATAATCTTTGGACTTAAGCAGCAGAAGGTATGGTTGCCGATGGCAAGAAGATTTAAAACCTAGATGCACAGAAGGCCAAGACCTTGAAGGGTTGTAGAGCTGGAGGCTGGTACGGAGCCAGAGAAAGGTGAGGCCAGAGATGGACATGAGAACAAAGTTAACAATTTTATCACTGTGGAGATGCCAGTCGAAGAAGAGGACCAGAGATGTCCCAATAGGTCAGTGAAATGCCTATTGACTTGCCAACTCAACATACTGTAAGAACTAAGAGCCACGAGCTGATGTAAGTGGAGTACAATGCCAAAAGTAAACAAACTAAGAGAAACTTTGAAGCAGGGGCATATTCGAACAGAATCACTGCTGTGGATGATAGGCATGTGACTGATAAATTCGGCAGGAGAGGATAAAAGAATATTGGAGTCTTGTAAATCATTCAGTAAAATTCCCAATGGCAAATCTCCCATAGGCACTCCTTTAATGAATGTCTATCTGGCACTTCATTGTAAACTGTGATTGATCATTGTGGAGTACCTGGTGTGGTACTGCATAACTATCATATTAGTACAGGGGCAACCGGTAGGAAGTCAATCTCGTAGGATTTTTATCTCACAGATATTCTCTATTAAGCTGTGAGCAGACAACAGGTACTTGGACCTGAGGGTGAACATGAACAGTTTATGATCACTCAAGAGAAAATGTTGAGGGCATTGATAAGATGGGAAAACCCAAGTAGGTCTCTGAACTTTGATCTTTGCTGGTTAAGTCCAATATTATGCCAGGCTTATCATAATGGTACTGACAGCACTGCATCACTGCTGTAGAAGGATGAATCAGTGGGCTCTTCTCCTGTCTCAATGTGGTAACGGCATAGAGCACCGAGCGGCCAAACAGAATGTCGTAGATGCATTATCAAGATTGCCATATGAAGATGTGGAAACGAAATGTGAATGCATGGCGCACCCTACTGGCACTAGGTGATAATGTTCCTTTAACAGCAATGGAGCTAACAAAAAATGAATTTGAAAGATCCAGCATTAAAGCAAGTGTGTGAGTACACTTTGAGTGGTTGGACTGATTTAGATGTTCGTTTGGTTGAGAATATAAAGCCTTTTCATCCAGATGTTAGGAGCTGTTCACTAACCAGCGTTGCATCAAGTGGAGCCAAGGCTAGACGTACGCGGGGGACTATGGAGCAGGACAATGGAGAAACTTCACTTGGAGCACTCAGGCATTGTTCACTTGATGACCTGTTCACCTGGCATGGGGAAGAATTGGGAAAGGCAGCCAGTGGGTGTACCATCTGCCAGGAGTGCAGATCAGAGCCATGGAGAGCACCAAACCAAATGTAGATCCAGACGTTCCTCTGTCTCTGTTCAATTTGCTCTGATTGCGAGGTTTTTCACACAGGTGCCCTTGAAATGCCTTCTTCCTGAATTGTGACTTCCTCTCTACCATAGTTGACAGACCCCTTGACCACTTGCCATACATCTACCCTCATCTACTTCTCTTCCTGGAAGGTGAGGACCAGGGGAACTCCAGAACAAGGATGGAGTTCCCATGCTCCTTACCTTCCACCCCACCAGACTCTTCATTCAGTGGGTTATTCTTTGCAATTTTTGCCAGCTTCATTGAGATTCCACCGCTGGGCACATTGTCCCCTCCCCTATTAGCATTTCATTGGGACTCCTTTGCAACTCCCTGTTCCATCTTTCCATCTCCACCAACCAGTCCCCTTCTTACTGCACTTTCCTATGCAACCGTAGCAGATACTACACTTGTCCTTTCACTTATCCCCTCCCCACCATCCAGAGACCCAAACAGTCCTGCCAAGTGAAGCACTGACTCACTTGCATCTCATCCAATCTACTCCACTGTGCTTGATGTTCACAATGTGACCTCCTCTGCATTGCAGAAGCCAAATGCAAATTGGCTGATCACTTTGTGGAGCACCTGTGTCCATTCAGCTTGAGGAACAGCACCTCCTCTTGCATGTGGCCACATTGCAGCCTGTTAGATTCAAAATCCAATTCTACAACTTCAAGTAAGTCACTTTGTCTGTATTAGAACTGACCACCCCATCTGTGATATTGGCTCAGTTTTTCTCTCTCCATTAGAACAACCTGACCTGGGCAGCAATGGTAGAGGGGAAGCAAATGGCTCAGGATGAAGAAGGACATCTCAGAGGCACCTGTGTGGAAAGTTTCATCGTTGGAGCAAATACAGCCCTGTATTTTGTGACATTTACAATGCTATGCTGGTGTTCTCACTCTCTAACTGCCTCAGTTTATAGATTTTATGCTCCTTTGTTCATGTTCTCTATCTGTTCATGTGCAGTTTTGTGTGCATGAGAAGAATCTCAAACAATAATCTTGTATTTTATACGATAAGATGAAGTCTTGACCTCACAATCTACCTCATTAGGGCCTTGCACCTTATTGCCTGCCTGCACTGCACTTTCTCTGTAACTGTAACAGGTTATTTTGATTTCTGTTATTGCTTTCCCTGGCACTACCTCAATGCACAGATGTGATGAAATGATCTGTATGGATGGCATGCAAAGCAAAGTTTTTCACTGTACTTTGCTACATGTGACAATAATAAACCAACTTACCAAAATTTACCAATTTACCAAACAAACCAGGCTTTCTTCCAAGCTCTCTGTATTTCCCACATGTTACTCTGCACACTCTGCATGTTACTTCACTGAAGACTAGGAAACCATAGGGGCATACACATTACACTATACAACATGTTGGACAAGCAGTCTGACAAATGGCACAGTCTGATGCAATGCAAAGGTTGAGAGACGCAATGGTTAGGTGAAGCTGCATTGCATCAGCATACATTTGGAAACTCCAATATAACTGCAACATAGGGGAAATCAGCGGCAGCATTACAGTTCCTTCGGGACAATAGCCAACCTGAATGAACAAAGTTATCCTTTGAATCATTAGCTTTGTCAACGTTTCTCAATTTCTACCGCCCTCCTGTCTTTGTATGAAAGGGGAGTATTCAAATCCCACACAAACCATCATGGTGCAGTTATACAGGACGCTGGTGAGGCCGCACTTGGAGTATTGTGTTCAGTTTTGGTCACCCCGCTATAGGAAAGATGTTATTAAACTGGAAAGAGTGCAATAAATATTTACAAGGATGATGCCAGGACTTGAGCAACTGATTTATAGGGAGAGGTTGGACAGGCTCGGATTTTATTCCTTGGAGCAAGGAAACTGAGAGGTGATCTTACAGAGGTGTATAAAATCATGAGGGGCATAGAGAGGGTGAAGACACTCAGTCTTTTTCCCAGAATTGTGGTATCAAAAACTAGAGGGCATAGGTTTAAGGTGAGAGGGGAAAGATTTAAGACAAACATGAAGGGGGACTTTCTTACACAAAGAGTTGTATCCATGTGGAATGAGCTGTTGGAGGAAGTGGTTGAGGCAGATACAATAACAACTTTTAAAAGACAGTTGGACAGGAACATGGATTGAAAAAATTTAGAAGGTTATGGGCCAAATGCTGACAAATGGGACTGGCTTGGATGGGGTATCTTGGTTGGCATGGACCATTTGCGCCAGAGGGCCTGCTTCCAGGCTGTGTGACTCTATGACTTTATGACAAACTTGGCTTGAGTTCTGGTGTCATTAATGGATGTTGAAGAGGTCAACGTTATTCTATCTACTATTTCAGGTGGACAATAAAACACTGTAGCACAGAAACAGTAGGATTAACATTATGGAAGACTGAGCTAAAGAGGTAACTTTGCCTAAACCTGTACATTTGTCTTATATAATTCTCTGATGATAAATTAAGACGTATTGCCGCTGCACGTTTATTGCAAAATTATTTAAATTAAATTAAAAATGCCATTAAGATTTTGCGTGATTAACTTTTGTTTAATTACCATGAAGGGAATATTATTTACTCTCATTAATTATATTTATACTGGTAGTTAAAAAATAATTAAATTTAAGTACCAATAAATTATGTTGATAGTAGTTAATATAGAATTAAGGAGAGGACACACTTGTAACATTTCTGAATTCCTAAATCCTAAACATATTGATAATTACTTGTACATTTTAGCCACTATACTTGGATAGTTTGTAAGAAAGAAATGTCATGTATCATAAGTTATTATGTGTTCTTACTAAATAATTGTGTCAAAGAAGAAATTGTACCTGTTACTGCTCGGGGTAACTGAGTGTGATTCAATCACACTTCAGTCTACAGTTGGCTGAGTTCACATTCAAGGTGTTTATCCTTGTGGGATGCAGAAGTCCTATCGAACTGAACTACAAGAACTAGCTGTACATTTTGTTGATAGATGGATGCTGACATGTCTGTTGCTAACAGTTAATCAAAGCATATCAGTTTTGGTTTTGACTTTGAAAGCCATGAAGAGGCGTACTCAGTAGAGGTTTCTCTTCATAACTAATTCATGCTCATTAAATTAATTCTTATATTTCAATCATTATGCTGGAATTTCCAAATGGGCATAAACAGACAAGACAATTTTATTTCTTCCAAGCTGTTTTAATAACAAGTCTGGCTTTTACAAGGTTTTACTGAGCACAATACTCAGAGCATCTGAGAGTTATTTGTGAAGGAGTTCTTTGTAAATAAATTTACAATTTTATTCTAACTAGAGTGGACATGAAATCTATAGCCATCCAGTCTTAAATTGGCAGAAGACAAATCATATCTAAGGACTTTTCACAAAATACCAATATGACAATATTACACACTTTCCTTGGAGTGCTTTAAATATCCAATCCTGAAACATTACTATTGATAGATTTTATGTTTTGATTAATTTTCTACTTGAATTCCAGTAGGTTGTTTTCTTTTTAACTTATTACACCAGCAATTTACAAACTGCAATGTGCCCTCAGTTGAATTCTAACTTGAGACTTTTGAAATGGCACGATCACAGAGATCAGAGAATCAGCAGAGATGATGCTGAACTTAAATATATAGACAAGAGAAGTTAACATTTGATCTCGATTTGGATACATTTTGCAGTGACCAAAGAGTTGGAAGTGAGGGGAGGTGAATCCGCAATAAAAGATGGCAGATCAGAGACCCAAAATGAACTCACCAACTATTGTATATAAGGCAATACTGAGGAAATCCTCTTGGGAAAGTCAAGTTGCCAATTTAAAGATGTTAATCACTGACTAGGAGAGAGAGAGAGTTTAAGTCCACTTTTTGTATCTGACTTACAGAAGAGTGTCTTGTGTTCTGGAACTTACTAGTGAAACCATGATGAGAGCAGTGGAGTGCTGGATAGGGCTGAGGAGATGACAATCTAATCAGACAGTAAACCTTTTCACCTCACAGCTGGTGTTTTGAGTTTGTCTGAGGCTTTCTTCGCAAGAATAGTGTTGGTTTTTATTTCTTCAACAAACCCCAGGAGAAACCTCTGTGAGAAGTAGAGTGAGTTTTTCTCAAATTTTCTGTTCAGTTTCAATGCTGTTTTGAACGTGCCCCGTTGGCTTACTGTAGTTTGGAACTCTTCACCAAGATGGCTGCCACTTGTGCAACAATGATGCATGATCCAAAGAAGGAGCGAGATGATCAATCACAAGATCCTTAGAAACGGCCGTAACCTATTGCTGAGCTACCTGCATCAGTTACAGGAGCAGAGGGACCACGACAGAGGTGCACAAGAAAATAGGAGCAAGAGTCTTGTGGGATGGGTAATGGCAAGCAGAAGATCAAAGACAAATAGAACATTCAACATGAAATGTTCAAGGTATTCATTATTGACATGATCAATTTTCACATGCTGCAGACATCCAGTAGAGTTAGGTCAGTGTATTATGCATTGTGGTTGGGAGGAAATAGAATTCTGCAGCTAAGTAGCTGTGAGACCCTACTTCCCCCATCTCCAAGGGACATTGATTCAGATATCCCAGTTACCTCCAGTGAAGCCTCACACATTCATCTGCTGGTTCAAGGTTGAAGGGTCATCAAGGTGAAGGGCTGAAGGCTGAAAGGTGAGGGTCGGGACCCAGTTCTTTTCCAGGGAGCGAGAAGCGGGACTCTCAGTGCGAGAAGTGGGAGCCATATAAAGAGGTGAGTGTCAGGACCCCGTTGTTTTCCAGACATTATAAGAGGCACAGCTGCAATTTGTTAGGTGGTAATTGAATGGGTAATTAGCCAATTGGCAACAAACAACAAGAAGAAGGTAGAGTCAAACGGAGGGGCAATTTTGGAGAGGCCATTGTGATAGTGAACCAGTGTTAGAGTGGGAAGCTGAGGCTTTGGCGAGAAGAGGCTAAGGTAAGTTTCTGGTAAGTTTCTTTCTTTCTTTCTTTGTCTATTAGTGCCCAGCTAAAGTAGTGACAAAGGATCCAGGGTTAGTGGTGTGTTCTTCCCGCCAGATGTGGGAGATCTGGGAGACCTCAAGTCTCTCTGATAGCTACATCTGTGGGAGGTGCATCCAGCTGCAGCTCCTTACAGACCGTGTGAGGGAACTGGAGCTGCAGCAGGATGTTCTTCGGCTCATAGGGGAGAATGAGGAGGTGATAAGTAAAAGCTACATGGAGGTAGCCACACCTAAGTTGCAGGAGGCAGGTAGATGGGTGACTGTCAGGAGAGGGGAAGGGAATAGGGAGATAGTGCAGAGTACCCCTGTGATGTGGAATTACTTGTGAAAAGGAAGAAAGAAGCTGATTTAAGGTCTAGGAAGCAAGGATCAGACAGGGCTCTAGAGAGTTACAAGGTAGCCAGGAAGGAGCTTAAGAATTGACATAGGAGAGCTAGAAGGGGGCATGAGAAGGCCTTGGTGTGTAGGATTAAGGAAAACCCCAAGGCATTCTACTCGTATGTGAAGAACAGGAGGATGACTAGTGTGAAGGTAGGACTGATTAGGGATAGAGGATGAAATATGTGCCTGGAGTCGGAGGAGGTAGGGGACGTCCTTAATGAATAATTTGCTTCAGTATTCACCTGTGAGAGAGACCTTGACGTTTGTGAGGACAGCGTTAAACAGGCTGATAAGCTAGAACATGTTGATGTTAAGAAGGAGGATGTACTGGAACTTTTGAAAAACATTAGGATAGATAAGTCCCCGGGGCTGGACGGGATATATCCCAGGGTACTAAGGGAAATGACGGAAGAGATTTCTGAACCCTTGGCAATGATCTTTGCTTCCTTACTGGCCACAGGAGTAGTACCAGATGATTAGATGGTGGCAAATGTTATCCCTTTGTTCAAGAAAGGGAGTAGGGATAATGCTGGGAATTATAGACCAGTGAGTTTTACTTCAGTGGTGGGCAAATTATTGGAAAAGATTCTTAGAGACAGGATTTATGAGCATTTGGAGAAGCATAGTCTGATTAGGGATAGCCAGCATGCCTCCCGGGCCTGACTGAATTCTTTGAGGATGTGACAAAACACATTGGTGAGGGTAGAGCAGTGGATATGGTGTATATGGACTTTAGTAAGGCATTTGATAAGGTTCCCCATCATAGGCTCATTCAGAAGGTCGGGAGGCATGGGATCCAGGGAAACTTGGCTGAGTAGATTTGGAATTGGCTTGCCTATAGAAGGCAGAGGGAGGTTGTAAATGGAACATATTCTGTCTGGAGGTTGGTGACCAGTGGTGTTCCGCAGGGATCTGTTCTGGGACTCCTGCTGTTTGTGATTTTTATAAATGACTTTATAATGAGGAAGTGGAAGGGTGGATTAGTAAGTTTGAGGATGACACTAAGGTTGGTGGTGTTGTGGATAGTGTAGAAGGTTGTCGAGGGTTACAATGGGACATTGATAGGATGCAAAGCTGGGCTAAGAAGTGGCAGATGGTGTTCAACCCAGAAAAGTGTGAAGTGATTCACTTTGGAAAGTTGAATTTGAAGGCAGAATACAGGGTTGATGGCAGGATTCTTAGCAGTGTGGACGATCAGAGGAGTCTTGGGGTATAAGTCCATGGATCCCTCAAAGTTGCCAAGCAAGCTGATAGGGTTGTTAAGAAGGCGTATGGTGTGTTGGCCTTCATTAGTCAGAGGCTTGAATTCAAGAGCTGCGAGGTAATGTTGCAGCTCTATAAACCCTGGTTAGACCACACTTAGAATATTGTGTTCAGTTCTGGTTGCCTCACTATAGGAAGGATGTGGAAGCTTTAGAAAGGGTGCAGAGGAGATTTACCAGATGCTACCTGGATTGGAGAGCATGTCTTATGGGGATAGGTGGAGTGAGCTAGGACCTTTCTCTTTGGAGCGAAGGAGGATGAGCGGTGACCTGATAGAGGTGTACGAGATGATAAGAGGCATAGATTGAGTGGACAGTCAGAGACTTTTTCCTAGGGTGGAAATGGCTAACACGAGGGGCATAATTTTAAGCGGATTAGAGGAAAGTACATGGGGGATATCGGAGGTAAGTTTTTTACACAGAGAATGGCAGGTGCGTGGATTGTGCTGCCAGGGGTGCTGGTAGAGGCAGATACATTAGGGACTTTTTAAGAGGTTCTTAGCTAGGCACATGGATGATAGAAAAATGGAGGGATATGTGGGAGGGAATGTTTAGATTGATCTTAAATAGGTTAAACTGTTGGCAGAACATCATGGGCCAAAGAGTTTGTACTGTGCTGTAATGTTCTATGTTCTATGTTCTTTGCTTCTCTGTGGACTGTCCGCCTGTAAGGAGGCAAAGAGTAATTGTTGAACATAAATCTAGATGGTGACCTGAGCGAGAAGCACGACATTGCCGGAAGATAAGGTGGAACCTCAGCAATAGTTATTCACACGAAAATATGAGGGAGCACATGGACAATGAGACTGCAACTCCAAAGTGAGGCGGTGAGAGAAATGGTGTGTTGAAGTAGGTTTCGAAAGGTAGAGTCCAGCAGTTGGATTAATATTAACATCAGGATGTACTGTAAGTGAATGTGCCACTGTGTTCACCGTTTCTGATCTGTTGAGGCCACTGAAGCTCTTGCAGCACTGGGCCTGGTAGTGGGGACCACACACCTGCTGCTGGCCTCTGCTGCCATCTTCACCCAGGTGATCTTGGCATTGGCTGCACATGGAACTTTAACCTAAGTAGTGGTGACTGATTGTTTCCACCAGTGGTCTAATGAGGAACAAAGGGATCAAGATTAATCTTAAGATCTTTGTTAGTCACATGTACATTGAAGTACACAGTGAAATGCATCTTTTGCATAGTGTTCTGGGGGCAGCCCACAAGTGTCGCCACGCTTTCGGCACCAACACAGCATGCCCACAACCTCCTAACCCGTACGTCTTTGGAAAGTGGGAGGAAACCGGAGCACCCAGAGGAAACCCACGCAGACACAGGGAGAACGTACAAACTCCTCACAGACAGTGGCCGGAATTGAACCCGGCTCACTGGCGCTGTAAAGCTTTATGCTAACCACTACACTGCCGTGCCTGCTGAGGATTCTAAATGAAATATTGAAGGAGGATGGAAGAATAAAGGTTTCTGCCCTGACAATAGACCAGTGATAAGTTTTTTTAATGTTTGAACCAAATTTCCTCTTCTTTTAAAGCAATGGTTCTAAATGCAAGCCATCTACTGTATTAATAACTTAAACATCTTTATCATTTCACCTTTTAATTTCCTTTTTATGGCATGAATGGTTCTGACCTACTTCTGTAGCTTTCCTCTAAATTCTCTGCCAATTTAGTTAACAAATTACATGAAACAAAGTTAGAATTGGAGAGGGCAAAGTTGAAGGAGTTTAAGCATCAGGGCAGAGGGTAAGAGGTTAAAGCTGGACAAGCTAGTTATGGATGCAGTTTTCATTGTGTGGCGTGAACAGAGACCGACACAGTTTGAAAATGACTACCTTGAACTCCTACTTTGCTGATCGATGCTCCCCCCCCATCCACTGAATTGACCTGCTGAGCATTGGGTTGGCTGCAGCAGGAGAAAGATCTAATGACTGGATCAACACAAAGATAGTCAATGTTGTGATTAGCAGAGTGCATCTTCCTGCGCTGACATTGGAGCAGTGGGACAGGAGCAAGTAAACTTGTTTCTTGCTGATTGTGCACCAGGGTGACCTTGCGGATTTTACAAACTCAACATCAGATCATGGTGCATTCACAGAATGCTCCTGGTCTTGGTTGATCTGGCTACATTGAGCTGCCTGTTAGAAAGCAGTGCACAGCTTTGAGAACGGAAACACAAGAGACTGCAGACACTGGAATGTAGAGCAACAAATGATCTGCTGGAAGAACTCAACAGGTTGAGCAGCACTTGTGGGAGAAAAGGAACTGTCGACATTTTGGGTTAAAACCCTGCATCAGAACTGAGAGTTGGAGAGGTGAGATGGCCGGTATAAAGAGGAGAAGGGGAGTGGTGAGAAAGGATTCCGGAGCGATTGGTGGACTGAAACAGCTAACAGCTGTTAGCATCCTAACAATTTTGAGAGCCATTGATTGAAAGGACTGCTTTATCAATGATAGGATAAGATATTTAGTTATTAGTCACATGTACATTGAAACACACAGTGAAATGTGTCTTTTTGTGTTACTGAGAATGTGCTGGGGGCAGCCCGCAAGTGTCACCACTCTTCTGGCACCAACATAACATACCCATAGCTCCTAACCCATACGTCTTTGGAATGTGGGAGGAAACTGGTGCACCCAGAGGAAACACACGCAGACACGGGGAGAATGTACAAACTCCTTACAGGCAGTGGCAGGAATTGAACCCGGGTCGCTGGCACTGTAATAGCATTATGCTAACTACTACACTACCGTGCCGCTCCGATGAGCAGCAAGGTGGGATGGAAGTCAAACATCTTCAGGTGTGGCTTTGCATCTGCTTCTGCAAGATGTTCGAGCAAAGGATGCTGCTCCATCAGGGCACTGAACAAATTCTCAGGCGAGACACAGAGAGATGCAGAGAGACTGACATGGACAGAAAGAGATGGAGACACAGAGAGAAAGACTGACACAGAAGGCAAGGGAGACACCTGGGCCCTAAATGTTGATTAGGGTTCTCCTGCCTTTCAACCATAACTTAGGATAACGCTTTGGTATATGGAGCCATTGCCAACTGATTGCTTCAGATCTCCAGAGGTGCCCACCAACCTGCTTGCATGGACAGAGAAAGCACTTCATTAAATGGCCAAGAGAATGTAGAATGAGAGGGGAAAAAATGTTACTTTCTTGGAACATCTGCTTGGGAAAGGCTGGAAAGTATTTCAGCTGTACCAAATAGGTACACAAATTCTGTGGTGCAGAAAGGTTGAGTCTTGCAGCTAAACATATCAGCTCTTCGGGAGAGAGAAAGTGTCAAGAAGCTGATCGTGTTTAATCCGCAGGTGTCTGTAGCTGGTGGAGATCCTCTTTGACCATCACCTCCTGTTATCTCAAGTTTTAGAACTTGATGCTTTCCAGTCTTTATTCTCCATGTGGATGAACATTTGCCTATTACTGGGAGGAGGGTGATACTGGATTGGCCAACCTTTATACATACCTCTAGACTTTCATCTCAGTGGTTTTATTGCCAATCCAATTGTTATTAAATGTCATGGTCAGAATATTGTGCAACATGAAGGGAACCTCTGAGGCCTTTGCTGCCCTTGGTGATAGAGACCACAGCAAAGGAAGATAACATTGAAATAACCACAGTGAGGTGTTACAGAGCATATTTAGAATGAGATTTCAAAGAAAATGCTGGAAACACCCAGCAGGTCAGGGAGCATCTGTGGAAAGAGAAACAGAGTTGACATTCCAGGTCGTAGATCTTGCTACAGATGAGTCTTTCCACCATTTTATGTTTTTATTTCCAATTTCCAGCATCTATATTTTTTTGACTTTCAAGACTGATGAATGGTTTCGGGAGTCCAGTAGCAGAGGCAACAAGCAAGTTCACATGACAATAAACTCGACTTTGACTTTTTTCTGATAAAAGACTTGAAGGGTTAATTGTTTTTTCCTCCATTAGTGCAAAAGGATTGTTTGCTTGCTCCCAGTTTCAAGCCTTGAGTGAGTTGGATTGCTTCCAGGAACTGTAGAAGGTCTGGTTGAGAAGATGACATTTCTTTGCCATCATATTCAATCAGGTCATTACCTACCTCAGTGGCTTCCATCGCCTGAGAAGTTGTTTGCTTCTGAAGCCAATAGATCAGTAGCTTGGAGATTTGTGCCAACTTTCATAAGAGTCCCTGAAGGGTAAACATCAATTATTCCAAAAGGATGTCCAATTCAGTTTCTGCTTTCCTAAATTTTACCCTAAAAATCTGCAAGAATTACAAATAAAATTTTCAGTGCTCTTTTGTTAAAGAATTTGGGTATTTTAGTTTTTAATGTTGGATTAGTTGAAATTCATTACTGATGCATGAATAGACATATAATCTGATGTGTAATCTGAAATGTTAGAGGTGACTAACCAGTATCTTCCAGTTATGTATTTCTTCTGCTGGAGGCATATATCTTCTGAAGAACTCCTCCTGATATGACACCAAGAACTTTTATTAGTCTTGCACAGGGAATGGATGTATTGGACTGTGAAAAGCACATCCTATTCTTTATTCACTGACCCATGTCTTTCCTCAATCACATTGGAATGAATCAATACAAAATGCATGTTTGCAGAATATGCCACTAACTAGCAGTTGTAAACTGTACCACACAAGAGCATAGGGATCACAGTCCATCACTCAAAGGAAAATTGTGTTGGAGGGAAGAAATTAAACTCTTTATGAAACCAACTACTCACTGGTGGGGATAGTGGAGTGCTGGTGTGCGCATTCCTGGAGAAGGCACATTTTCCATTTTTAACTTCCCAGTGTCACCATCAAAGGAGCCAGGAGAGGTGGAATAAAAGTAAAAGCAGCAAACGCTGTAAATGTCCAACAGACAACACTTGTGGAGAGGGAAACAGAATTTCATCAGATTCAGGGAAGATTTGAAATGAGACAAGCTTTAAATTGCAGAGAGGTGGAGAGAACAAATCGAATATTTGTGGTGTGTTGGAGACTGAATGGCATGAAGATGGTAGTGCTCCTGGGAGAGGGGTGAAGGCTTGTTAATCATGGTGGATCCATCCAGAGGAGATGTAAATAGAAGCAGATAAATGAGAACACAGGAGAGAGGGAAAAGATGCTGGAACTGTGAGATGCAAGGCACAGTCTTTTCTTAAAATTCTGGGAAAAGCAATATTGAAGAGAAACTATATTCATTCCAGTTGATGTCATGGCCAAACTAACCATGAAATAATTGCAATTCAAGGGAATATCCTATTATTGCAAAGACACAATAAAATAATGTATTACCTAACAGTATGAAATACTGCTACTATTAATTGAGATTTTCCAACATTCAGAACTCAAATTTGAAATTAAGTAAATGCATCAAACTGTGGTTGTAAATGCAATTATTTCAGGAGGCTTTGCAAGGGATGTGAGCAGAATTACCATGAACTGATTAATAATCGACTCTTCCCTGTGACCAAGTAGGTGCAATCAAATTAGTATAAAGCTAGAATCCCAGGGAAGTCATAGGCACATTTAGTTTATCTGAATAAGAAAATCAATGTTTAGAACATTGATTGCAGTGAAAGAAAGCCTCACGGATATTCTTCATTTGAATTGTTTCATACAAATGTTTAATCAGAGGAGCAGGCTGATGGTTACGTAATTCAGTAATTTATTAAATTCTAACATTTCTATCTAAATTTTCACTATGTCCTCTGATGGAACAATCAGGCATTGTGGTATGAATCAAAAAGATGTAGATGATGGTACTGCAACGCCAGCTATAGTAGAGGGCATCTGCATTGGAGTACAGTCTACAGGCACTGACTATAATGGTGTGCAGTTACAGTTGCTGACTGTAATGGTGTGCAGTCCACAGGTGCTGACTGTAATGGTGTGCAGTCCACAGGTGCTGACTGTAATGGTGTGCAGTCTACAGGTGCTGACTGTAATGGATTGCAGTCTATAGCTGTGGATTGTAATGGAATTCAGTCTATAGCTGTTGACTGTAATGGAGTTCAGACTGTTGGAATGAAGCCTACAGGTGGTGATGATATTGGAGTACAGTTCACAGGTGGTGACTTATGGAAATGTAGTCTACAGGTGCTGAATGTAATGGAGTGCAGTCTGGAGGTGCTGACTAGTAAAATCCAATCTACAGGCATTGATCAAATTGAACTGTAGTCTACAGATGCTGACTTTATTGGAGTGAATCCTGTAGGGGCTGACTGTATTGGAATGCAGTCCACAGGTGCTGACCAAATCGAACTACAGTCTATTGTTGCTAACAGTATTAGAGTGCAGTCTACAGGTGCTGACTGTATTGGAGTACTATCTATAGGTGCTGACTGTATTGGAGTACTATCTACTTGTGTTGACTGTATTGGAGTACTATCTACATGTGCTGACTGTATTGGAGTACTATCTACTTGTGCTGACTGTATTGGAGTACTATCTACATGTGTTGACTGTATTGGAGTACTAGCTATAGGAGGTGACTGTATTGGCGTACAGATGCACATTCACTAACGGTCTACAGGTACCATATTTATTCAAGTCCCCTTCCAAAAAGCCCAGCTCCATTTTACTAAAGGAACACAGATATTGACTGTAATGGGGTGGATGCTCCCAGGTGTTAACTGTTTGGGGATACAGGTGTCAAGTATTTTTGATCTATCGGCTGAAAGATTTTGCTTGTATTGTGGCGTGTGGAAAATTAAGCACTAAACAGAATAATGTCATTGCATGATTTATATTTACCTAAAAGACAGATGTGGGCTCTGTGTAATGCCTTCTGGACAGAGGAAGTAACTCCAATAAAGTGGGGGGGGGGGGGGGAATCAATTGCCTATTTTAGGGAGATTCTGACCTTGCAGAATGAGCTCAATTGAACCAAAAATAAGACAATTTCTCTATTGATAGGATGAGCCATCCCAACAGTCTAATGAACAAGTGGGTCGGTGAATATCACCACCACTGAATTATATTAAAGTTCTCAGGTTCCGCTGCACATCTGTACAATAACATTGGTGATCATTTTTCATCTCAACACTGAGGCATTAAAGTGGTAGAATGGATCACCCACAGGCTATAGAAAAACTGCTATTGAAACAGCTTCATAGAAATTGCTGGATTTTTGTTCTCCTTGCAAATGAAAATGCACTTGAGCTGAAGCCCATATGTAGAAAGAGGGAAACTCAATCAATCCGTTTAACACCTGAGAGATGAAATGTTAACTCTTTCAACTTGTAGAGATTCCTTTAAATCCATCTGATGGGAGAAAGGCCATTCAGTGATAGTCTCTCAATATCTTTGGAAGTTTCATTGTTGGATTCTAGCACCCATGAGTCAATAACATGAAATATTGGACTGAGAGCATTCTCTGCAAGTGAGGAATGATGCCCATTTCATTGGTGTTGAAGGAGTATAGGATTTGGTTGGATTGGAGGGGCACTGTGGAGAATGATTGCAGGAACTGAATCTTAAATCTAAGCTGCTCCGTGCTTGCCCTTGAAGCACTTTGTGGTTTTACTGAATCCAAACTGGACAAAAGTCCCATTCAGCAGAATTTCTACACCTCACACAGGGCCGGGTGAGTAATGAACCTTAAAGCATATCAATTGCACTCATTGAGGGGACTCTCAAGTGTATAACTAAGAAGACCTGAAACACAATTTATATGTGGCTGAAGTACCTAAGTAATCTGAACTAACCTTGAAGCTATGGATATACTCTAACAATGCCATTGATGGTGAAAAGGAATAGCAATCTTCTGTGTGCAGAACATTGTGGAGAAATAGATCCTTTGAAAAGTCTCTTGTCATTGCAGGATTTTCTTTTCAATTTTCACTTCAGCTTGGCTCATACTAGTGTGCATTACCTTGTCCAAATGGTATGAAAGAAATGGAGGGATGTGAGATTAGAAAAGTGGCACTGATATAAAGGATCTTATTGAATACCAGACAGGGGACAAGAGGGAGAATAGTCTACTCCTGCTTCTGTTAGTTATGTTCTTAAACATTTTATGTGCTGCAGGAATCAGGGTCCTGAGCAAAAATTAAACCAACATCCTCACCCCTGCCATCTGTATTCCCCCTACAAATTGCTTTCTCTACTTCAGCAAAACACTTTGAAACACACTAACACTGAATCCCGACAGGAACCATGTAATTTTTGTGGGCACCTTCCTGTAAGGGTCTGCAGAGAACCATGAGGTTATAGATTCAAAGGGGAGTTTATACTTCCAAATCAATTCAATAAATTTTGGCACTGCATTGCAAACAATATCAAAAAGTTGCAGTTAGACTGAACAAAGCAAAGGCAAATTTACTTTGTGTGACATCTTTTATATAGTCTCGAATGAATGATTGTATCAATGGAGCAGGATCATTAAGTTTCCTGGGACTTGACTGCCTATCTCAGCAAAAGATGAAAGGATTTATTCTCTTTAGTTTTGCAGCCAGTTACATTAAAGGTTATACAGACAAAAGTTAATGTGGTGAATATATGTGTGGTGCATTTGCCTAACATAATGAAAGACAAACAAATGGGATTTATCTTCTCTGGTTTTGAGGCCAATAGCACTGTATATCCACTTAATTATATTTTTAGACTTTTATCAGCACATGTATTTGTTCTGGTTTAATAGTTTCTTTTTAAGTGTTTGACAATTCTTAAGTTATTTGCACTTGGCTGAACAGTTATAGCAGCCTGAAGTATTGAGGACCAGATGAGAGTTTTGCAATGAGTTTTGGAGAGTTTTTTTGTAAGCTTTAAACTTCAATTAAATTATCAGAAATGCTGAAAGGTTGTTTTGCATTTTCTCTTATACATATCTTACCTCCACAACTTACACATTAGAATCAATGTATCTCCAGGGAAAATATTAATGCAGGGCTAAGCACTGATGAAGCCAAAAGCTGCATTGGTGACACTAGAGTGGAACAGGCTAGGAATAAGGGGCACATTTGCTGTTGGGCTTATGCCAGTCTGAAGTGTCATAGGGTTGTACTGAACAGCAAAAGGCCCTTTGGCCCACCATGCTGATGCTGCCTGTTTATTGTGCTATCGAACAAAATTTTAAAATGCACAATTTATCCATTGTAATGTATTTGCTTTGGTTAATCAGTGCACAGCATAATTTCCTGTCGAATCCTGCTTGCTTGTGGTCAAAGGGAAGCTCTCTGTACCATCAAGCCCTTATGGGATACATGATTGTTTTGGAAAATTGGTGAGAAAAATCTAAACTAGTCAGAGGTTGCTTTCTCTTCCTAGTTTCTGATGTTAAAGTGCTCCATGCACACAACTTAATATGCCAGCTGAGGTTTGTCTGTAAAAATAAGTCTCCTGTTTAAATGTTCCATCAATGCTGACTTTCCTCCTCAGTTTAATTGACTGTCCACTGCATGGACCTCTGCTTCTCCTGAGCAGTGAATAGAACGGATGACCAAGTTTGTGTCGGCTTACTCAAATACAGCACAAGCATAAGTATTAACTGACAGAAAACCATTTTTAAACTAGCTATGTAGAAGAGTTGTAATATAGGTAGATAGATTTAAGGAACAGGAGTAGGCCAGAGAAACAAAGGACTGCAGATGCTGGAATCTAGATGAAAAACACTATGGTGCTGGAGGAACTCAGCAGGCCAAGCAGCATCCGTGGAGAAAAGCAGGCGGTCAACATTTTGGGTCAGGACCCTTCTTCAGGACTGGGTCAGGACTGGAAGAAGGGTTCTGACCCAAAACGTTGACCGCCTGCTTTTCTTCACGGATGCTGCCTGGCTTGCTGAATTCCTCCAGCATCATAGTGTTTTTCAACAGGAGTAGGCCACTTGGCTCTTCAAGCTGCTCTTCCATTCAATACGATCATGGCTGATCTTCTACCTCAATGCAATATTACCGCTCTCACTCCACCATTTCCCTCTTATGTCTAGAAATATATTCAGCGGCTTGGCCTTTATTGCTTTCTGTGGTAGAGAATTCCACAGTTTCACTACACTCTGAATGAATAAACTCCTCATCTCAGTCGCACAGGTCTTATCCTGTATCCAGAGACCCCTCATTCTAGAACCCCCGAACCAGCTAAGGCATTCTCCCCAAGTCCAATCCATCTGTCCTGTCAGAATTTTGCATATAGATTGAGAGCCGCAGACCCTTGACATATCCTGGGAATAACAATCTGTTCAACTCAATTTGCCGCTGATATAAAATGCGTCATTGCAGTTTCATAATATTCTAGCAGATTTTCTTTTAAATAACCATGATTAGTGGTAGATTGCTGTTTGATTTTGTTATCAATGTTCACCGAAGCTGCTTAATTTTGGAAGACTGAAGAAACATGTTTTCATTTTACATGAGGGTTTGACTTGCAGAGTAACGGTTTATAAGTATCTGCCAATCTAATTGGAATCTAATGCACTGATTTTAGCTCACTTGAGACAATTTTTCCTCACTGCTAATGTGAAAAGATTGGGAAAGAAAATTCTCACTCCCCATGAACTGAAATATGACCGTTTGCGCAAACTAATCCCGATCGAATGTCTCAAGTGAACGATGAACCCTGCTCTGACAATTAAAGCAGAAAATGCTGGAGAAACTCAGAAGCTGTGGAAAGAGGAACAGAATAAACATCTGTTTTTATTTCAGAATTTCAACCACTGTAGTTTTTTTTTGATTTTCTGTTCTCAGAATATCTTATGTCACTGAGAAAGTATTTTTCGACATGCTAAAATTATTGAACAGATATTGGTTGAGACAATCAACAGATCATTCAGCATCTGTGGAGGGAAGAGCAAGGTGATGCTACTGATATGGACATGAGTGACAACATTGGCATTATTGTGTGTAGGGATGCAAAATAACATATGAATCTGTTGCATAATGAGCTCGTCATGATGTAAGCATGCATGTTAATTGTTAGTCTGTAATAATATTTTCTAAAGCTCCTGGTGTTCCCTAGTAGACAGAGTGTGCAGATAGTAGAGCTACTATCTCACTGTTCCAGCAACCCAGCTTCGATCTTGACCTTGGGTGCTGTCTGTGTACAGTTTGCATGTTCTCTCCATGGTTGCATGTATTTCCACTGGATGCTCTGGTTTCCATCCACATCCCAAAGATTTGCTGACTGTTAGATGAAAAGGCTTCTGTAAATTATCCCTAGTGTAGGTGGAAGGCAGTAAAATCAGGGTGGAGATGATCAACATGTCAGAGAGAACAGGTTTCAGGGAAATAAGTGGGGGAACGGGATTGTTGGGATTGCTCTAAGGGCCAGCATCAACTTGATAGGTTGAATCACCTCCTCCTCTGTTGTAAATGTGAGGATTATAAGTCTGATGTCTTTACAGTTCGATCATAACAGCAGACTGCTTGTTGCTCCAGATTCCAGCATCTGCAGTCTCTTGTGTCAGTATCACAAGGCAGACTGACTGATCACCTCCAAATACAATTGGCGATGAGAATAGTTTTGACTACTGACGTGGATTGGCATCGAAAAAGTGAAGTGTGGTGGTGGAAAGTTTTTTTCCTAGCACCCTTGGAGTATTGTTCATTGACAGGCCTCATCACAAGATCCCAGAAATTACACAGTTGAGAAGAACATCAACGTTTCTGTATGAACAGCGAATTTGCATGGGCACCAGCAAGTCAGAAACAAAAGATCCATTTACCATCAATCACTTTGAAAATAAGCAAGATAGACAACATTAGTCCAAGTATCAAGGGAAATACTATGTATTGACAAGTTAAATACATAGACTTGGGTACAGCGATACTCTTTAGGTGGGAAACTGGACAAAGTAATGGATCAAGTATTGACAAGTTATATAGGCAGCTTGTGGGTGTACACTCTAGCATGTGAGTCATTCACTGTCTGCATGGAGAGGATAGAAATTATTTTTCTGCAAATAATATTCCTGAGGTAGACGATCACGTTGACAGTGCGCAGGTACTGAATGCTGCTCTGAGGAAGCATTTTACTGACAGGAAATGGAACTAAAACATATTGCAGGCTTACTAATCTGGTAACTCCACAGGAAGCCAAAGATATCCCTTTCACAGAGGTGGAACAGAAGTTTCAACAATACTTTAAACCATATCCATTTGAGATCATGGAGAGCTGTAACTTTAGCACATGGAATTGGAAATCAGTAATTATATTGTTGTGTTGAAGACACTGCAATTTTGGATCCCCTTTATAAGATATGATGACTGACAGATTCCTGTATGACTTGAATTTTGACTGGGTCCAGTGTAAGCTATTAGGCATGATGAGCTTCAGATTCAATGTGGCTTGAAGAGTTTAACCTCGATGGAAATAGCAGTGAAAAATGCCAAAGAGCTCTGTCCATGTCCAGCCATAAACTTGAGGGTAGCTACAGGTACAATGCAGCAGATGAAGCTCCATTCCAGTAACAGGGTCAACACCACAGGAGGGGAGATGGCACAAATTCGACGACCGCCTTTCCCCACAGGTTTGTTCCTCTAAAGAAATGAAGGAAGGCCACATAGGAATAATGAGTAGATCCAAGCACACAGCAAATGGCCAGAGGACTGTTAGAAATACAACACCCACACAGAGATACTTTGAAAACAATGCACAAGGAGACAGCCAGCATAACATTGGAGCCCACGCAGATGATGTAGAAATAAATGGTACAACATCTACACCATGAGTGGCAAAGCAGGAAGCAGCAGGACAATGAATAGTATATCACCACGGCTAGCGAATAGAATAGCTAAACATTGGACAGGAGTGTTTCCTGCTCAAGCTGTTGCTTTATCCACATTATCACATGAAGAGAGGTACAGAGTTCATGTTTCAGGTTATATTTTTCTGCTTGGTCATTGACATGAAACATTAATTCTGTTTTTCTCTCCACAGATGCAGACTGACCTGCTGAGGATTTCCACACTTTTTGTTTTTATTTAGTACTTCCAGCATCTGCAGTACTTTGCTTTTCAATTACCACTTGAATGTTCTGATGTTAATAGTGAAAGCATGATTTTCACGATACAGCTAGGAGATGATAACTTCCCAGTCACAGCTCAGGTGACGTAGCACATTCATTCCTGAAACAAGTCCACGAACGTACTCTCAGAGGTTGGACCTGTTTGGATTAGTGTCAAAATGTAGACTTGCACTGTTCTACAATAGGAAATTTGAATTGTCCATATTTCTAGGTTGTCTGAAATGGGGCCATGGAATAGTAATTTCCAATGTTCTAAGAAGATGGAATTTGACAATGCGACAACATACTGGCATTGTCAACGTGAAAGCTGCAGCTAGAATCTCCTTCTATTGGCCTGGTACTGGCGGTCTGCCGGATGTGCATAAAGGCTGCACATAGTGAACATTACGTTCATGGGGGAGGATGGCACGGCCACTTCTGTCCACACTGATCCTCGGCAGAAAGGGAATGATAACTCTCTATTTCTCATCAATGCATACTGAAAGTGGATTGAAGTTAGATACGTGGGAAACTGTATTGCAATGCAATTGAATGGCTGGGGTGGATCCTTGTGACACATGATATACCTGAGGAGAAGTGTCTGACAATGAACTTCAGTTCACGTTGTATTTATGTGAATGCTTCATGATGTATAACAGTATCAAGCACATAATTTCTCCATATAACCTTGTCTGTATCAGTGAAGCCAAAAGATCTGTACGTGTTATATGAACATACAAATTAGGAGCAGGAGTAGGTTACTCAACCCTGCTCTGCCATTTAATAAGATCAGGTAAAAGATCAGCCATGATCTTATTGAAGGGAGGAGCAGGCATTTGGGGACAAACAATTTACTCCCACTTCCATTTCCTACCTCCTTTCCTTATATTCTAACTGCTTGCTGTACCTGCATATTACCTTTCTATGAACCATGCTTAAGATCACCCAGGTTATTCAAAAGACTGATATTTCCCAGTCCCTCACCATTTAAAAGATATTCTATTTTTGTACCGTCTGCAAAGCATCTCCACTCTATAAATCATCTGCCATATTTTGTCCACTCACTTGACCTCTCTATATTCCTTTCCAAAAGTAAAATCCTGCAGATGTTGATATTCTGAACCAACAAGAAAAAACGTGTGAATTAGGCAGCAAATTGGGCGGCATCTGTGGAGACATAAGAACAGCTGATATTTCAATTCTTTTAACATTCTGACCTACTCAGTTTATTCCTTTGTAGTTGTTTCTGCCTTGCTTTCAGCTAGGGGCAAACACAGTAGTGTAGCAGTTAGTATAATGCTATCACAGCACCAGTGACCCGGGTTCCATTCTCGCCACTGTCTGTAAGGAATTTGTACATTCTCCCCATGTCTGTGTGGGTTTCCTACAGGTGCTTCGGTTTCCTCCCACATTCCAAAGATGTACGGGTTAGGAAGTTGTGGGCATGCCATGTTGGTGCCAGAAGCGTGGTGACACTTGCGGGCTGCCCCCAGAACACTCTACGCAAAAGATGTATTTCACTGTGTGTTTCGATGTACATGTGACTAATAAAGATACCTTACCTTATCTACCTCCTCACTTAGCCTTGTATTGTCAGCAAGCTCATTGAGATGGATTGTGAATTGTTAAGGTCTAAGTACTGACCCATGCTGTTCTCAATCAGTTATAGTGTGTCAATCTGAAAATCTCCCATCTATTCCCATTCTACATTCCATCCATTAACTACACCTTATTGCTGATATAATATCCTCAAACCCATGACCCCCAAACCTATAACCCCTACATTTGTAGGATGATTTTCTTTTTGTATGGCAAATATTGAATGCTTTTTGAAAATGCAAAAACACTATATCCACTGGTTTCTCTTATCTATCCCATGAATTACATCCTCAGGTCTCGACCCTGTGTCCACTGGTAGGTGAGACTAGAACTAGGGGACATAGCCTCAAGATTCAGGGGAGTAGATTTAGGACAGAGATGAGGAGGAACTGCTTTTCCCAGAGAGTAGTGAATCTGTGGAATTCTCTGCCCAGGGAAGCAGTGGAGGCTACCTCATTAAATATATTTAAGACACAATTAGATAGATTTCTGCATAGTAGGGGAATTAAGGGTTATGGGGAAAAAGGCAGGTAGGTGGAGCTGAGTCCATAGTCATATCACCCATGATCTTAATGAATGGAGGAGCAGGTTTGATGGGCCAGCTGGCCTACTCCTGCTCCTATTTCTTATGTTCTTATAACATTCCTCATAATGGGATTCTGGAATCTTTCTACTTTGTGTTTCTCATGAGCACCTAAGAGTGGATGGGAATGCAATACCAATCAGCAGGGAGATGTTTCACTGTACCAGGCTCTCTCCTTCATTGTATGCTCCAGCAAATTACAGAGGGGAAACTCTAGGGACATTAAATATTCCAGGTTTTGAATAAAATGAGTCATTAATGGTCCAAGAGGGTACTTTAGAGATTATGTTTACCATAGAATTTCCTACAGTGGTGACACATGAGCCATATTGGAAGCTGGTCATCGCCAGACAAGCTGCTGTTTGTTGCCTACCAATAGCTGTCCTTCAGCTGACCAGCCTGCAACTTGTGGTGTCTCCAACTCCACTCAGTTGTACACAATTCCATCCAAAAATGCATAATGAGTGTGCGTGTCTGTATATAGGTACATTAATGTCCGTGGAAAAAATTCAAGTTCTTCCTATAGGGGTAACATAAAGACAGCTTTCAGTAAAATTTAATTTTCTTATTAATGATATTCTATACTGTCAGCAAATGAAAATGAGGCCAAATGAACAGGGAGCAGTCTTATACAGTAAATGATAACTCTCTAATCTTAATGGCCTCAAAAGCCATCCAAATCCAAATTCCTTTGTCATAGATTCCAGTGACATTATCTCCTGAACTCCAGTTTTACCCTTTGTCATACATCATCAGATTTCACTGTTTGGCATATCAATATCCTCCTTCCCAGAATTACAATTCATGACTAGCGATACTGTAACAATTTCCCATTTCCACATTCTCTCCCACTTTGGATAAGTTGTGGGAGGACTGTTTGTGATCACCAGCACAGCCATCAGGGAGTGTACTTTTTTCACCTGGGTTATGTCCCTCTCTTACATTCACTCCAAATCTCAGACTTGTTCCCTGACCCCCAACAACAACACAGCCTTTCTGAAATTTTATCATTTCAAACACTGGAAGAAATAATATTTCCTTATGACATAGGAAGACACCATTTGCCCCCGTCGAATCAATGCTGGCTCACAGAACAATTGCATTCACCCATTAATCTTTTCTTTAACCTCTTCTTCCCATACTACCATCAATTCTACTACCCACACTACATTAGGGGCAATTTACAGTGGCCAATTAACTGACCAATCCATATATCTTTGGGATGTGGGAGGGAACCAGAGCACCTGGGGGTCAAAGGACAAACATGCAAACTCTGCACAGGCAGCAACCCAAGGTCAGGCACTGTGCTCCAGATTTTGATCTCAATTCTTCTTTCCCCTCTGGCTCTCCTTCTCAATCATTTTCTCTTCCTCCTGCTCTCTACCTGTACTGACCAGAACTGTGGGCTTCATCAAGACAACTTCTTTCCTTCTGCTGGGCTTCATTGGTCTTTAGTTGCACTACAGTTAGGGTTCAGCTGTTGCACCTCCCGGGACTTTGAGATTTATTCTCCTCAGTCCACTTCAGAGTTATGTGCAGGTGCAATGGACTAACTGTACAGGAAAGAAAACAAAAGTGTGGATTAAGATACAGGTATATGCCTGTAAAGATGTCCCTCTCCACTGTAGCCTTCCTTGTATTCCACCTCTTGCTCTCTTTCTATCCTCCTCTACTCCACACTCTCCTGCATTCTGTCCAGGGCAATTTCTTTTTCATACATTTCTACTTTTTTTTTCTTTCAGCCTTCTTGGATTCCAATAAAAGAAAGAGATTATGTCATTTCATGGAAACTGCTTTTCCACACATGACGTCAAAATGACTGCGCATTTGAACAAGCAAGGTTGACTATTCTGGAAATTTGTCGAAATGCAAGGTACAAATTGAATGCATTAACTGGTATCAAAATGAAAATCACAATTGCTTTCAGTGCAAAAAATCCTATTATATCTTCAGTGAATAAATGACTTATAACCTGACATAAATGGCACTAAAACTAATAGTACTAAAGAAATGAAGAAACTTCATAGACCATCAGTACCAATAATGTTCTCCTCTTTAAGGCACATATCAAAGTTTGACCTTGAAGGAACTAATCTCTTTGCCCTCCCTAATTCCTTTTCTCATCTATTCCAATATCCAGTCATCTACTCAGGGAAGTTATGTCTATTTTGATCCAAGCTTAACATATTCATTTTCAGTTTATGTATTTTTTTTTACTTTTGCTATCTTGTGCTAAATCAAAAGGGCTTGACATAACCTCTGCAATTATGAACTTTATCCATATCCCCTTACTTTTTCCAATACTGGGAAGAGTCCCAATTCTGTTACTATATATTTTCCTTCACATTCCTAACAATTTTAGAAGCTCTTCTCTACAACTGTGGCAGCTCTAATGTTTTCTTCCAAGAATAGTGCAATACAGTACGAATATCACTCCACTGAGGGGTAGATAACTTCCTTGAATCTACACTCCATTCTTTTCTGTTATGTACAGCTCAGACTGAAGAGTTTGTAGTCAAGAAGACTTAGAGACTGAGTGAAATTATTTTGTATAACTTTATAATTATGCATATGTGATCTGAAAATAATTATTAAATAATTTCTTATATGTAGGTGGTTAGCTGGTATAGATTCATAGAGTTATACAGCACAGAAACAGGCCCTTTGGCTCATCTGTTCCATGTAAGATAGGCTGGTCCAGAAGGTTAGACTACTTGGGATCCAGGATGAGACAACAAATTGGATGCAAAATTGACTTGGTGATTGGAAGCAGAGGGTGGTCGTGGAGGGCTGCTTTTCAGTTGAAGGGTGAATGTGTGCATTCAGTTCAGTTGAAGGCCATTAGTGTGCCACAAGGATCGGTGCCGGGTCCTTTATTGTTAATTTGGAAGAGAATGTAGGTGGCATGATTAGTGAAGTTGCAGAGGTCACCAAAATTGGTGGTGTAGTGGACAGTGGAGGTTGTCTAAGGTTACATCAGGATCCAGATCAACTGGACAAATGGGCAAAGAACGGCAGATGGAATTTAACTCTGACGTGTGCCAAGTTATGCGCTCTGGGAATTTAAACCAGGCCGGGACATACGCGGTGAATGACAGGGACCTTTTGTCAGTTGCTGATTCTCACCAACTCGCTTAATCGCTTTGCCAAGATCTTTGTAGACAATCGGAGGACCATTGGGCCAAAGGTAATGGGCCTCCAATTGTCCAAACTCTTCAGCTGGTCTTTATCGTCGGTGTTTGGGATTAATACCATACGACTTTTTTTGAGGCACTCCGGTATGGCACCCGACTTGAGCCACATCGTAAATAGTCTCGGTAGCAAATCACCTTCATTATCTAGCAGGCTTTTAAGATCTTTCTTTTTAATTCTATCAGGGACTGCAGCACTGTCTTCTTTAATACTATGCAGTGCCTCGCTGACCTCAGCCTCCTCAATCTTCTTGAGAAGGTTCTCATTGTCGAAGTCAGCGGTGTGCTGTTCAAGTTTACTCGAATCAGTGTTATTGAATAGCAAAACCTTGGGTACAAGTAAATAGTTCCCTGAAAGTAGCAACACAGGTAGACAGCATGGTGAAGAAGGCGTATGGTATGGTTGCCTCCATCAACTGAGGCACTGAGTACAGAAATTGGGACGTCATTGTTACAATTGTACAAATTGTTAGTTAGGCTGCACTTGGTATACTGTGTGCAGTTCTGGTTGCCATGCTAAAGGAAGGAGGTGAAGAAGCTAGAGAAGCTGCAGAAAAGATTCACAGGAATGTTGCAGTACTGGAGGGCTTGAGTAAAATGGAACAACTGTATAGGCTGAGATTGTTTTCCTTGGAGCAAGGGAGAACGAGGGGTAACCATAGGTAGTCACAGTTTTTTTTTCTCAGGGTAGGGAGTCTAAAACTAGAGGGTACAGGTTTAAGGTGAGAGGAGAAAGATTTAAAGGAGACTGAGGGGCAAGTTTTTCACAAAGAGGGTGGTGGGTCCATGGAATAAGCTGACAGAGGAGGTGGTAGAGACAGGTACAATTACAATGTTTAAAAGACATTTGGATGCCAGGGGAAGTTGGGAGAACACGCACCACTCTTCATTAAGGGGTCAGTGGTGGAAAGGGTGAGCTTTAAATTCCTGGGTATCAACATCTCCGAGGATCTGTCCTGGGCCCAACACAATGATGCAATCGTGAAGAAGGCATGTCAGCGGCTCTACTTCATTAGGAGTTTGAGGAGATTTGGTACGTCACCAAAGACTCTTGCAAATTTCTACAGGCGTACAGTGGAGAGCATTCTGACTGGTTGCATCACTGCCTGATATGGAGGCTCCAATGCACAAGATCACAAGAGGCTGCAGAGGGTTGTAGACTCATCATGGGAACAACCCTCTCCACCATCGAGGTCACCTTTAAGAGGCGATGCCTCAAGAAGGCAGCATCCATCGCTAAGGACCCTCACCATCCAGGACATGCCCTCTTTATGTTACTACCATCGGGGAGGAGGTACATGAGCCTGAAGACCCACATTCAATGATTCAGAAGCAGCTTCTTCCCCTCCGCCATCAGATTTCTGAAAGGTCCATGAACCCGTGAGCACTACCTCGTTGTTCCTTTTTATGCACTATTTATATATTATAATTTATAATATTTTTATGTCTTTGCAGTGTACTGCTGCCGCAAAATAACACATTTCACATCATATAAGACAGTGATAATAAACCTGATTCTGATTATGGTAGGTATATCAACAGGCACAGTTTCGAAGGATATGGGCCAAATGCAGGCAAGTGAGACTGGTTTAGGTAGGTGCCTCAGTCAGCATGGAGGAGTTGGGCCGAAGGGCCTCATTCCATGCTGTATAACCGTATGACTCTACTGCCATGAGTGAAGTTTGACTTGTTGGCAGCTCTGCCTCTGTTATTTGCTTTAGTGAGCAGCAACAAGAAAGAACTTGTGGATACTACAGTGGCCAGATTTCATTAGTTTAACATGCACAACATTAAGCAATGAACTGGGGGTGTGCTGGTGCTAATGGCTCACAGCAAATGGTCCAACGTACACCAATCAAAGTCAATTTATTCTGAAAACTGAGTCTTTTAAAGAATGGAGGAAACAGAAATTTCTCCCAATAAGGGAAGCATAATTTTCCAGAAAAATGCCATGAGTAGGGGACAGTTACAAACAACTTCGGTGCATTAAAACAGTCTTGATGCTTACTAAACCTGATTGACAAGGAGAAGTACCCACTCCACTACCCACCTTTGGTCACTGTTATCAAAAGCCATTTTCTTTCTGCACTGCAGTCTGACATCTGGTCATGAAACACTGGCTATCAGGACCATTCCATCTCGCCCTAATCCCTTGATGTGCACTTTTAAAACAACCATCTTCAGCAAGGCATTACCAGCAGCAAGATGTCAAAGAGACAGTGCAAAACTCAGAGATGCAATGCACTAAAATAGTTAATCCTAACTGCAAGATCCTTAGTAATTTTAGAAACTTTAGATGTGGTTAAGAAACAAAAAAATTAAAAGAACTGCAGAAATCTGATACAAGTGCAGAAAATGCTGGAAATACTCAGGAGGTTAGACAGCATCTGTGGAAAGAGAAGATTCTGCATTCAGATCGAAGGCCGGAAAATACTTGAAGAGTCTTCAAGTATTTGTCGACCACTGCTGTTAATTGTTTGCAATTAAAACTCTCCTCAGTTTACAATGCGTTACCCGAAATTTGAAGGGTTTTTGACCCAAAATGTTAACTTTTCTCCTCCCACAGATGCTACCTGGCCTGCTGAGAGTTTGCAGCAATTCTGTTTTTAGCGCACCTTGAGGAGAAGCTGGATAAACACATGAGGGAGTAGGGAATAGATGGGTATATCAAGTGCTTAGATGAGGGGAGCAGTTTCATTGCCACTAGCTGGATGTCAGCATGGTTCCACCCTGGTGACAGGGGGTGCTACACTCTGTATTTCCAAGCCTCACAGAGATCAGCTCATCTGTATTTAGACACTGCTCGTTCCACAACGGGCCGGCAGTAACCTAGCATGTGGGTGTGAGTTGACCCTGAAAGCCCCGATTTCCACCTTAGGCAGAGATGAACAGGAACTGCTCGTCCCGCAGCCTCAGGGCGGAGACGGGACAGGGGACGGTATGCGGGGAACAGGCGGGCGGCAGAGAGGGAGCCGGAGCTGGCCAGCGGCAGGCGGCAGTTGGCGGCTCCGGCTCCGAAGTGGCGGCGTTGCCCCGGTCGCGGTGTCTGCGGGTGGTCTGCGTGCTCAACGAGACGGCCAAGCCGCATAGCACGGAGTGGGGCGCGCTGCAGTGCCTGGAGCGGGCGTGCCGGAGCGTGGGCACCGAGCTCACCATCCTCCCCTTCGGGAAACTCGACTTCGGGGAGGCGCTGGTCCTCGACTCGTTTTACAACGCAGGTTAGTGGGGAAAGTTGCATTAAGCAATGGTCATTAATCCTTTCACAGCGTTTGTAACTTCTTTGCAATTGGAACATTGCATAGTTTTGCAATAAAGCATTTTTATTAATAAATTGAAAATATTGGAACAGAAATGCTTTTTAAAATTATTAACCTATTCACTGAAAAACTACCAAATCTGGTACATAACTTTTTTTCATTAGGTATTTATTATTAAGCCTTTCACTTAAAAAATATACTTGTAACTGCAGCAGACATTGACTGGGTATACCTTTAAGAGTAATATATAACGAGTGGTATCACATTGGGTGCATTGTTTTATCGACCACTGCTGTTAATTGTTTGCAATTAAAGCTCTTCCCAGTTTGCATGTGTTATTAAACTTCAATGTAGGGAAGAACCGGCACATGTTATATGGACGATGGGTTTGGACTAATGTCATGGAGATGGTAGTAATCAAGTGCGAGGGGAAAAGAGGGATTTTTCTGGACAGACAGGGTAATGATAACGGGTGGGGACGTGGTGAGCAGGATGAGCCAGAAAAGATGCTCAGGTGGGGATGTTTCAGACAGCAAATCATATCATTTAAGGGCCAGGAGAAGAAAGGGAACGGAGCAAAGCAACCAGATATGGAAAGGAGGCAGTGGCAGTACTGGTGGTAGGGTAGAGAAGTAGAAAATAGCAGTGAGTTTATCAGCACCGTCATCTATGGAGGAAGTCTCCATCGAGGAAAATGAGAGTATTGATAGGTGTTTTTATTCAGTGTCTTCAGAGATTCTGGTGAGTTGTGTGTTTGCAGTGTGTTACCAGGGGCCAGAAGAGATGGTGGGTGACCACGCCATCAGGTTAAGGGCACTGGCTAAAAGCTGCAACCTTCTGGTTTGGTGAGATTTGGGCACTACAAAACCATTTGGTGCACAGGCTGGCAAGTGGGGAAATTCAAGCAAAGCGTGTTGGCGTGCCGGATCTGGCGGTTGAGGGAGAGTGCAAAACAGCCAGCAGAATGGAAGAATGTGAAATGGTTCTCATCAGGGCTCTGAGGTGCTGACGGGGAGAAACCCCACAGAGGTGGCAATGGCGGCATGGTCTTCTTCGAGGTCCAGGCACATTGATGGTGGGGAAACCGTAGGTCGCATGAATGCCAGGGGTAGGAAGGCTGCTGTAGCTGTCATGGAACCTACCCCGCCTCAGCACAATCACTTCAGCAAGTCCGATGTTTTAATTGTCATTGAATCGGGCACATTACATGGGCATGCAGCTCTCTCAGGAAGGTGACATGTGAAGGCAGTAGTTCTGTTTGCCTCGAGTCCAGGAGGCAAAGTTGTGGAAGGTGCCCATGGTGGAATTGTTTGGGAAGATCACCAAAAGCTGGAAAACTGAAGTTAAGATGTTCCAGTTTGGATACCATCCATGCCTGGGAACGGGGAGTGAAGAGGTTAAACGGAGTTTATGTCTACCTGCACTGCACTTCCTCTGCAGCTGTGACACCTTGTACTGTTATTGTTTTTACCTGTACTATCTCAATGCTCTCTGTACTAACTCAGTGTAACTGCACTGTGTAATGAACTGACCTGGACGAACGGTATGCAAGACAAGTTTTTCACTGTACCTCAGGACAAGTGACAATAATAAACCAAATACACCTGGAGAGGGAGTTACCAGAAACACATTAGTGACCACGTTCTCAGCTGAAGACATCATGACCAGCATTGCTGAAAGCCCTTTTGGATCTCAATTACTTTTCAATGCTGTACAGTAATCTGGTATTAAGAACCTATGATGAGGGCAATAGGGGAGAAGGACTGTTGGGTTTCCAGTGCATACAGATGCGTACAAGTACTTGTCATGGACATGAGCCAGGACTGTGTCCCTGCGACCATGGGCGCCAATTGGATTGAGATGAGGAACTGTGCGCTTCAAAGTGTTTCAGCTTTGGGCAGTGATCCTGGAGCTACTTGTTCAGTGGGGGTGTTGGCTTTGCCCATGAAGATCACTGGTTTAATCTACTGGAGGAACTCAGCGGGCCAAGTGGGAGGAAAGGAATTGCCAATGTTTTGGGTCAAAACCCTGCACTGATCAGACGGGCTCCAGAAAGATCAGGAATTTTAAAGCTGAGTGATGTGGCCACACCAGGACCAACAATGACAACAATGTGAACAAGGTGAAGGGGAACATGGTAACAAAGGGTGATACCCCCGAGAGGAGAGTTTGTAGTGTGAGTGGGGAATATAAGATAAGATGATATATTTTTATTAGTCACATGTACATTGAAATACACAGTGAAATGCATCTTTTACGTAGAGTGTTCTGGGGGCAGCCCGCAAGTGTCGCCACGCTTCCGGTGCCAACATAGCATGCCTACAGCTCCTAACCTGTACGTCTTTGGAATGTGGGAGGAAACTGGAGCACCCGGAGGAAACCCACGCAGACATGGGGAGAACGTATAAGCTGCTTACAGACAGTGGTCTGGGAAGATAGAAGGTGAGATGCTTGACATGGGCTATAGCAGTGAAGTCCTTTCAATGGTTGAATGGTGCTGTTGTGGTGGATGAAAGTGGGCAGGACTTGGGAAAGGCTACTGTGGCTGCAGGACCTCTGCAGTTCATGAGCTGTTGAATGGCCTGAACCAAGCTTGGCTTGAACTGGATCCTTGAGGGTAGATTATGTGGAGGTGACTTGGGGTCTGAAGCCGTACATGATGTTAACTTGGGTTTGGAGGTACCGATAGCGGATCAGTGTATTGTGGCCAAGCAGCAGCAAGGGAGGCTGAGAATTGTGGTTGAGTTGTGTGTACTTGTAAACACCCAGAGAGGGAAGGTCAGAAACTTCAGAAGGGTCAGTGGGGAAATGGAATGGTGTAGCACCTGTGAGTGCCACAAGAGAGAGAGGATGTGAGAGTGTGAGACAGGCAAAAACATGGGTGTATTAGGAGAAAATTATAAATTTCCATAAAAGGTGACCCCTACATTACAACCATTCGGGTTATGGAATTCCATCCTTACAGAGTTCACAAATCACTATCCAAAAATTTGAGATACAGAATAAAATTTGCTCTGATGGAATTTATGTGGGGGGGGGGCAAGTAAATAAATAAACACAAAATTTGTTCTTTTTTTTAAACTTGCATTTCTTGATGCATCTGCCGATGACGTGGCCTAATGTTATGGAAAACTGCGATTATTGACCATTGTCTAGGAATGCAATTCGCCCCCCCCCCCATCATAACATGGGGGGTACCGGCATCGAGTTTGTGATACTTGGAATATTTGCGAAACTGAATAGTCGTGATTGTTCATACAAAGTTTTGGAAGTTACAATTGAGTTTGAGAAATGCATGTGATGTACTGTATTCATGGTTAGGTATACTTCACGTTCCTCGTTAGTACAAGATGTAAGGTTTGCTATTTGTGAAGGGCACTTTATGTGTCATTAATTGGGCATAGTGTCATTGGAGAACATACAGTTGTTAATTCTGGTTCATTTGTAGTGCTGTACTGGCGAGAATTGGAAAAGGAAATTTGTATTGAGCTAAATATAATGGTTATTATATATAATGAGTTACTTGTATAACTGTATAGATACTGTCATGGATTCGGTATTTGTTTTTCTCAGAGAAAGCAGTATAGTATATATTGTGTGCATTTAGCTTTTAAGGACGAAGTGTTACACATTATGACTTTGCATGTATTGTATCAGCCACTCCATTGGTTGAGAGTGTTCACCATAAAAAAAGGACAGTAGTTCTACACTTGTTACTTGTCTTGCTGAACAGCAATATTGAGAACAACCCATGGATGCTACAAAAACCAGTGAATAACTTTTTAAAAAGTATTTATTAATCTATAAATTAAGAAAACATTGGAACTAGTGGATGATATGTATATTTTTAAAAACCTCTTTACTAAAAAATAATTTAAACCAGTATATAGGTTTTTTAAAATATTTTTATTCATGTATAATTTTGAGAAAAGGGATTATAATCAGTAATTAAATGTATTTGTTGTTAATACTTCTACTGAAAAACATTTGGAACCAATGCGTACCTTTTTAAAAATACACAATTCCTGGTGCATTGCAGTCCGTTGGTCCAATCCAAGGACGTGTTTGGTTTGGTTCGGTTCATGGGGTCTGCTGCAGGAACAGGCAAGCCTGGGGTCTGGTATTGGGTGGGCTGATGGCAGCCCCATGAATGGTCGAGAGAGAGGGCAGAGGCAGGATCAAGTAAGACTATCCCAGCGGTCAAGGCCAATGTTACGGAATCTCCAATTTGGGAAGGGTCTTGCTTGATGTTCGTTTGTGATGGGACTGGGAGGGCGGAGAACTTTGCTGTGCCCAAAATGGCCAGCAGCTTTGTCTTTCCAACAATAGTTTTGAGAAACATTTTGGGAGATTTTTGTGAAGTAGGGTAGGTGATGAAATAGCCTCGTACTGGATTCTCCTGGATGTGCATACTGCATTATTTGAAGAAATTGCACCTTGCACAACTTCAGGACATCCGAAACAATGAAGTCCTTCTACTGTGCAAAGACTAAGGCAATGCAGTAAAAGGTGGCACCTGATTTGCATAGCAGCAGGCTCTACAACTATCACTGAGATTAATGTGGTGCTATTGGTTAAATGTTTGCCAGGACAGCAGCTCGCACTTGCATGTCATTAAAGCATTTGATGAATACTTGCCAGAGTGGGATGGGTAAGGCTTTTGCCAATGAGCAACCAGGGTGACCCCTGTAAATGTTTGCAATTGGGTTGCATTTAAGAAGTAGAGGAACAGCTGTATTATCCTCATTGATACATCTTGTTTGAGAATAAAAGAGAAATCTGTTGAGATTTGCTCGAGGGCTTTGTGTTGTGTTGTTCTCTTCTACCAGTGAGCAAATGGACAGTAGTGTAGCGGTTAGGATAATGCTTTACAGCGCCAGCTACCCGGGTTCAATTCCGGCCACTGTCTGTAAGAAGTTTGTATGTTCTCCCTGTGTTTGCGAGGGTTTCCTCCGGGTGCTGTGGTTTCCTCCCACATTCCAAAGACATACAGGTTAGGAAGTTGTAGGCATGCTATGTTGGCGCCGGAAGCATGGCAACACTTGCGGCTGCACCCAGAACACTATGCAAAAGTTACATTTCACTGTGTGTTTTGATGTACATGTGACCAATAAAGATATCTTATGTCCCAGAAATGTCAGGTGGATGACAAAGTTAGAGGGGCCCTACACTTGAGGGAGCAAAAAAGTAGAAATGAGGTTGTGTTTTGTATAGATTATGCAATATAAGAAGCAACCCCTTTGTTGGTTCAGTACTGAGAGAGATTATAATTCCTCCGTGTAAAGCTATCTGATTATTTTTAGGAAAATTAATAAAATTTGGACTTTCTTTCAAAATGTTATTTGTGCTTGTGAAAGGCAGAGACCTGTGTGGTGAATGGTTAACAATCCAACTTTCCTTTGTTAGGACACACAGTTTAAATAATTTTTCTGCATAACAGACATAATTTAAGCTAAAAGTACCTACTAATTTTACAAGGAGGCCAAACTTTATGTGAAAATAAAATAAATCAAATCTTGATTTGGGTATTCATTATCAGTCTTGGGTTATAAAGCTTTCCCATTGGAGAAAAGCCTGTTCCAAACTGTTACTCCTTCCAGTATTCCCTCCATCGGCTCCCATATTTTAATAATTGATTCCCGTTGCTGTTCCGTCCTCTGGGTGGACTCCTGGGGCACCCCAGGTTGGTTTCCAGCCTGGTCTCAAGTATCCACTGAAATAACATCAAAATTAGAGATGAAAAGGAGTGAGGTCATGAAGGGTTTGAAAACCAAGACAAGAATTCCGAAATCGAGGTACTGCCAGAGTAGAAGCCAGTGTAGTGTGGATGCCATGATGAATAGCTGGTGGTGTGTGCAAGCTTTGACCTGTGCTTTTGGGTCTTGCGATGGGACTAAGTGTGTGAGATGTGAACCTATAAGTACTGGGTCTGAGTCCCGATTGTTGGTAGACGAATAATAGGGGTGGGCTGCAGTGACCAGTATTTGAGATTAATGGGACAGTTGATAGGATGTAGGGTTTGAATGTGTTCACTGACTTTGAACGCATGTGTGAGATCTTTGAATTTCTTCCAGACTGTGTCTACACTGTTGGAGTTTGATATCTGGCTTTTTGAACCCAGTGCCTTCAGAGAGCATCTAGAGGACACTGGTGGTCCAGTGCATTACTTTTCCATCTGTCCATCTCTGCTATCCTTTGATGCAATTTTGGATAGTCTTGGAGTTCACTCTGTCCCATGTTGTGCCATTATTCTCTCAGTCTGAATAACATACTGATTTCCATTATGTGCTGCAACTGTAATGCACCTCTTCCCTTTAATATTTGTGTAGGATGGCTAGTTTTTAAGTAGTATGGGATGTTGAGTGTTTTTAAATTCACCCACAGGATGTGGTAATGCCAGCATTGATTATTCATTCCTAATTGCCTTGAAAATGAGGAAGCAGCTCAGAGTTGAGGGTGATAAGTCAGGAGACCAGACTGAGTAAGGACTTCATTTCCTGAAGTAGATTAGTGAACCAGACGGTTTATATGGCAATCAATGGTTCTGTTACTGACAACTAGATCATACTTACAGTATACGGGTTTAGTTATTTGCTTGAACTTAAATTCCCCAACTCCATGGTGGGATTCAAGTTTGTGCGTCTTGATAGATGGTTCAGAACTCGGACTGATAGTGCAGTAATGTGATGATCATTCTACTGTAGCCTACAGCTGTCGCTAAACAGTGCAGCCAGCTGCATGCATCCAGATAAATTAACAGTTGCTGCAAAGCTGGTTTGTCGTCTGTGACTTTGGATTGTTGTATAAAGTAAGGAATACACCATGCCTTCCACGTCAGTGGGTCATCTTAACCAAAAATTCCTGTATCTCTCCCTGCAGGCTTCCTCATGTTCTGTGCCTGCCTCAAACTAATTTGGAGAATTAAATCAGGCCAGGACATGCACAGTGAAAGGCAGGGTGCAGGGGTGCACTGCAGAACAAAGAACACTTAGGGGTTCACGTGCATAGTTTCCTGAGGTAGTGACACAGGTGGAAAGGGTGGTGAAGAAGGCGTATGGCATGCTTGCCTTCATCAGCCATGACACTGAGTGCAAGAGTTGGGATGTCATGTTACATTTGTACAAAATGTTGGTGGGGCCACAGTTGGGCTATTGTGTGCAGTTCTGCTGGCCGTGCTGTGGGAAGGATGTGATTAAGCTGGGGATGGTGCAGAAAAGGTTCACAGGAATGTTGTGTGGCTTGAGTTACAAGGAGTGATTGGATAGGCTGGGCCTGTTTTCCCTGGAGTGCAGGGGGCTGAGGGATGACCTTAAAGCGGTTTATAAAATTATGAAGGGCATAGATTGGGTAGTTAGTCACAATTGTTTTCTCAGGGCAGGGGATGTCCAAAACTAGAGGGCATAGGTTTAAGATGGGAGGGGAGAGATTAAAGGGGATCTGAGGGGCAAGTTTTTCAGAGGGCAGTGGGTATGTGGAATGAGCTGCCGGAGGAAGTAGTAAAGGCAGGTACAATTACAACATTTAAACATTTGGACACGGTAGTGTAGCGGTTAGCGTAACGCTTCACAGTGCCAGCAACCCAGGTTCAAATCCGGCCGCTGTCTGTAAGGAGTTTGTCCGTTCTCCCCGTGTCTGCGTGGGTTTCCTCAGGGTGCTCTGGTTTCCTCCCACATTCCAAAGACGTATGGGTTAGGAAGTTGTGGGCATGCTATGTTGGCGCCGGAAGCGTTGCGACACTTGCGGGCTGCCCCCAGAACACTCTACGCAAAAAGATGTAGATCGAAACACACAGTGAAATACATGTGACTAATAAAGATATCTTATCTTACATGGGTAGGAAAGTTTTAGAGGGATATGGGCTAAATGTAGGTAAATAGGATTAGCTTAGGGAGGCATTTTGGTTGACTGGGCAACTTGGGCTGAAGGCCTGTGTCCATGCTGTATAACTCTATGAATCAGATAGTTCTCCAAGTATGATGTTTCTGAAGAGTTGATGACTGCTTTGAATCCCTCATCATCAAAAATAATTAACAAAAAAAGTGTTCTCAAATGTCTCATTCATTATGCAAATAAGTACAGGGTATAGTCAGAGAACCACACTTTTGCAGGTTTACATGATTATAGCATACACGATCTTCACTCTGTAGTACATAAGTGCCAGAATATCTCAATAGTTTTAAGTGCCACAGCACTGAAAAGTTGCCAGACTTTGTTTCTGCTGTTTGATGAGGATAATCTTGTTGGGTTTTGTTTGAGTATTTTCCCAGGAATTGATACAGTATTTAACGACAGCTTCAGGATCTGTAACATCAAAATAAGAAAAGCTTTCACACTTGATCCCTTGACTTGGTGGCATTCCTGATTGTAAGGCATCAAGCCATCATTCGTGCAAAACTAATTTTTTTTTAATCATTAAGATAAAATTGACAAAGAAAGGCTGTGACCTTGGCTCCACAGGTTTCTTCAAGGTATCCGGTTGTCACATTGACCGTGATTGCATTCAGCACAGTGTAAGTGTTACTGTAAAAACAAGTATTAGTCAGAGGATGGCACAGACTATGGTGAGATCACCAAGGATGTTGGTAGAGTCTCTGGGAAAGAAGGTGTGGGATAACCTTGGACTATGGGATACCACCTTCTCAACGAAGTACTTTGGGCAGTGCAGCTGATAGAGCTGCTGTCTCAAAGCTCCAGCGACTCGGGTTCAATCCTGACCTCCAGTACTGTCTGTGCGGAGTTCTCTCCGTGACCATATAGATTTCTTCCAGGTGCTCCGGTTTCCGCGCCCCCCCATCCAAAAACTGTGTGGGTTGGTAGGTTAATTGGCCATGGTAAGCTCCCTTTAGTCTGTAGGTGAGCAGTAGAATTGGGGGGAGTTGATGGTAATGTGAGGAGGATAAAACGCGTTAAGGTAGGATTAGTGTGAATGGATGCTTGATGGTCAGCACAGAGCCAGTGGGCTGAATGGGCTGTTTTCATGATGTACCTCTTTGTTTCATTATAGTTATAGAATCAAACATGATGGTAATTTGGGAGGTGCAAACATAAATCAATTTATTTTAAAGCATGAATCTTGTTTTTCATTTACTTTGGCACAAGTCTATTATACAGTAAACTCATCTATTGAAATTGTATAAGTCTCTAGAGCATCAGTCAATATGTTTGCGACATCACTTATCTGTAATGATCAGTTAGTCTCTGGGAGCTGAGGATTAGTCCATTATTAATTAAAGAAGTTAAAGGAAAGGTCAGGGGTGAAGCTTGGTGTGTTGGGTTACCATTTGTGTCATTCCAATAACACATCGACTGTACATGGAAACATTAATAGAACTGTTAGGAAAAAATATGCTCGTCTCATTTTACACTCTAGCTAGTCCTTATGATAACAAGCATAATGTTAGATGTGCAAGATCCTATGAACGAGAAGCCATCTTTGTGAATAATTCTGAATTGAGAATGTGTTTTAGCTGTCACTTGATGCACTTCCATACATATGTGGGGGTGTGCTCCGGGGATGGGCAAGGGGATAGATGGCAGGTAGTCATGTGTCCTCCACCAGTAGTCATCTACAAATGTCTGAATTGAAGTTACAGACCTGCATGCAGTCTCTCACCCTGTAACATTAAGGATTTGATGGTGTGGGCCTCCAAAAACTGACTGTTAAATTCCTGCACGTTACTGTATAGAGATGCACTTGGCACCTTTGGGAGCCAGTATTATATATTGTAATGTTCAGAGGGACTGCAGAGGGAAGTTAACTTCAGAAGTAAGGAGCACGCATTAATTGTGATCCTTGTGCCTGTTCTGGAAGATATCCAATGTAAGCCCATTTCACTCCCTCCACTATATTATCCTACCAAAAGAAACAGTTTCTCTGTATCTAATTGATTGAACCCTTTGTGACTTTACACAGAGCATTTAGATCAAGTCTCAATCTTCTAAACTCATCATGCTTATTCAACTATCATTGTTATTTAATCCTTAAAACCCTGTATCATTCTGGTGAATCTGGCCGAAGCCAGTATAACTTTCCTGATGTTTGCCTCTCATCTATTTGCTGTGATAATTGGTAATAATATCTTGCACCAAACTTTATCAACTGGCTTCTGCAATCCATTGGGCCAGCAGAGCTGCATTTCTGCTTTGGGCAGGATCAAAAAGCTATGCCCAAAATACACTTGAAACTATACTGGTTAAGTTAGGCTG
Organism: Pristis pectinata; assembly: GCF_009764475.1. Lineage (NCBI taxonomy): Eukaryota > Metazoa > Chordata > Chondrichthyes > Rhinopristiformes > Pristidae > Pristis > Pristis pectinata. The sequence goes on along the minus strand of NC_067408.1, from coordinate 71,277,950 downwards.
CATGCATTCACCAGAATTCAGGGAGGATGTGGAGCTTGCACGTAGCCTTGTACCATTTCTTGGTAATTATTTTGAGGAGAAGGAGACAGAGAAGGGTTTGAATCTCTAATTGCTGGGTAAAGCAAGACTCCTTTCACCATAATTTGGGTGAAGGGTGAGGGAGTTTAGTTCAAGGAGCCATGGAGCTAAATTGGGTAGCCCCCAAAAATAAGAATGAGCATGGAGATATTAATGTGTATGACTGTTGCTTTGGATGCAAGCAAAGTGCCAACTTTGCTCTGCCATTGCGATGAATATGGTAAATAGGGCAGCTCAGGAAGTCGCTATTACATCAGGCTAAGTTAATTTGCCTGCTTGCTGAAAATCTTCAAGGTGTCACAATCATTTCTCTTTTCCCATTCCAGTAAAATGTATTCCTTAATGTATTTAAAAGTTGAATCCTGTAGCAGTGTCATTAATTCAGCTGGAATTGGGTTTATTGGTAATGGTAAACATTTTAATCTGATTTTAAAATTGCTAAAAATGATTTTAAAACAATCTATGCTGAACTGAATTGAATGAGATTATTGAGACCTGATCAATGCTTTACATTTCCATCTTTTATCTGCTTAGACTTTTGTTTCTTGGTCTTTGATTCTAGGTTTCCGAATTTCTTAAAAGCTGATGTTAAGTTGATTGTCTGTAATTTCCTTCTTTCTTCTTTGCCTCCTTCATAATTAACCAACATTAGTAATTTTTCATATCTAGAAGTAGAATTTTTGAAAATATGACCAAGATATCTTTAATTTACTCATCTTTTTTCTTTCAACACCTTGGATGGAAATTATCAGGTGCTGGAGATCTGTTTATTGTAAGTCTTTGTATTTTCTCGATTACCATTTCTTAAAACATAAATCCACTATGTCCTAGCTGTGAGTTACTTGGTATTGCTGCTGTTTATTTCTTCCCTTCTCCTCTCTGCAAATGGAAACAACACATGGTTCTCATTTAACAAGACTCCAATTTATTTATAACCTATTATAATTTCATCAGCATCTGTGTTTAAATAATATATTTTTCCCTTTATCACTCTTTCCCTTTTGATATGTTTGTCTCTGCAAGTCATCTTTGTCATATTCCTCAAATTAACTCTTTGAATTTCTTATGGCTCTGTGACTACTCAGTTCCCTGGATTTCCCTTGAATGTGTTTAAGACTTTTATCTCAGCCTGAGGCCATCCACTCATTGAAGTAGGTTGCTTAACCACACGTGGACGCCTTGCCTTTTAGGGATAAGTACTGTTTTGTTTTTAATGAGGCTATAAACTTGTTTTGAATAGTTTTCACTCCAAGGCCAGAGCCCACTTCTTTATCACGTTCCCTAAAGGGTTTTCCACAATAGTGAAATGAACATGTTCTGAGAGCTAGCTACTGTTGGATCCCCAAGTGCCTTGTTCCTTCCTTTCCCAAATGCACTGACCTCCTCCCTTAAGGTCAGAACCATTTCCTTTCTCATAGCTGCAAGTCACTGTTGCTTCTCTTTGCAAGGTCAAGCCATTTCCATGGAATAGTAATCTTACTGACTAATTTTACTTGTTATTGTAAATTATTGGATAATATGAAAAACAGAAAAATGACGATTGCGTCTGAGTTTCTGAGAAATTGAGGCGTTCCTATGTGAAACCGTGATGTATGAAACCATTGTGCTCCTTTTCTGACATATTAAACCTGAAGTACACTACGAACTATGATTGGCTTCCTCTGTCCATCTTAACTTTAACTTGTGTCACTGTTGAGCCGCACCATGAGACAGCAGAAAATCATGAAGTGGAAAAGGATGATTTTATATATTGTCAACATTTAAACAAACCTTGGAGTGAAGTATTGTTGGAGAGCAGCTAGCCAGAGCCGCTGCCTCATAGCTCTAGCAACCAGGATTTGTTCCAGACCTCTGGTGCTGTATGTAGGGAGTTTGCACATTCTCCTTGTGACCACATGGGTTTCCTCCTACACCCCAAAGATTGGCTATTGTAAATTATCACTAGTGTGTTGGTGAGTAGCAGGAAGTCCAGGGAATTGATGGGAATGTGAAGACAATGGGGCCTGACTGAGTGCATCCTTGAATCTTGTGGGAAACTGGGGAAGAAACTGCAGAGGCCCTTCCAGGGATACTTGCTTCATCTTTAGCCATGGGTGAAGTTCCAGAAGACTGGAGGGAGGCTAATACTGTACTGTTATTTAAGAAGGGCAGCAAGGACAAGCCAGGGAATTACAGGTCGATGAGCCTGATATCAGTGGTGGGTAAGTTACTGGAGGGGATTCTGAGGATCAGAATCTACCAGCACTGGGATAGACAAGGTCTGATAAGGGATAGTGAGTATGGCTTTTTGCATGGAAAATCACATCTGACGAGTTTTTCGAGGAGGTAGTCAAAAGGATAGATGAGGGCAGGATGGTGGATGTTGTCTAGATAGACTAATAAGGCCTTTGACAAGGTCCTGCATCATAGGCTAGTCTGGAAGGTTAGAGTGCATGGTATTCAGGGAGAGCTAGCTAACTGGATTCATAATTGGCTCAATGGTAGGAAGTAGAGGGTGATGGTGGAAGATTGTTTCTCGGACTGGAGGCCTGTGACTAGTGGTGTGCTACAGGGATCGGTGTTGGGACCTTTGTTGTTTGTTATTTAAATAATGAGAATGTACAAGGCATGGTTAGTAAGTTTGTGGATGATACTAAAATAGGTGGTATTGCAGACTGGAGAAAGTTATCAAAATTTACAGGGGGACCTTGATCAACTAGGTAAGTGTGCTGAGGATTGGTAAATGGTTTTCAATTCAGATAAGTGTGAGGTGATGCATTTTGGGAAGTCAAACCAGGCTAAGACATATAGTGAACGGTAGGATCCTGGGGAGCGTTGTGGGGCAGAGAGACCTAGGAGTACAAGTATATAGTTCGCTGAAAGTGGCATCACAGGTAGACAGGGTGGCAAAGAAGGCACTTTGGCATACTGGCCTTCAGTCAGGCCATTGAGTATAGGAGTTGAGATGTTATGTTGCAGTTGTACAAGACGTTGGTGAGGCCACACTTGGAATATGGTGTACATTTTTGGTCACCCTGTCATAGGAAGGATGCCATTAAGCTAGAACAAGTGCAAAGAAGATTGATGCGAATGTTGCCAGGACTCGAGGGCCTGAGTTGTAGGAAGGGTTTAAGCAAGCTAGGACTTTATTCACTGGAATGTTGGGCACTGAGGGGTTACCTTAGAGGTGTATAAAATCATGAGGGGCATAGATAGGGTGAATGCACACATCTTTTTTTCCCCAAGAAAAGTGAACCAAGAACTAGAGGGCACAGGTTTAAGGCGAGAGGGGAAAGATTTAAAAGGGACTCAAGGGGCGGCTACTTCACAGAGAGGGTGGTGTATATGTGGAACGAGCTGCCAGAGATAGTAGTTGAGGCAGGTACAATAACAACATTTAAAAGATATTTGGATAAGTACATGGATAGGAAACGTTTAGAGGGATATGGACCAAATGTGGGCAAATGGGACTAGCTTAGGTGGGCACCTTGGTGGGCATGGACAAGTTGGGCTGAAGGGCCTGTTTCCACATTGTATTACTCTATGACTCCAAGAGGTTACTTGAAAAATTAGTGGGGAATGGGATTGATCTGTGGCCTGGCATAGACTTGATGGGTTGAATTGGCCTCATGTTTTGTTAGAAAATACAAAATAATAGAAATGTTGCCCTGAGGAAATTATATATTTACACAACTGTAGGTGTCAATCTCAAATCTTTGTTTCCTTCCTAAGTAGATAAGAGTAGGTCACTTAACCTTTCAAGCCTATTCCTTCATTCACTGAGATTCTGGTTAGTCCTTAATCTAACTCTATAGCCCTGTCTTTTATCAAAATTCCTGAAAATGCAAGAATGTAAGAAACAGAAGCAGGAGTAGGCCATTTGGCCTCTTGTTTCTGATCTCCCATTCAATAAGATCATAGCTGGTCTTTTACTTTAGGGTCTTCTTCTGCACCAAGCTCCTTTGGAGATCAATAGATTTTTAGATATTGTCTTGAATATGCTCAGTGATATTTAGATATTGTCTTGAATTAATTTAGATTTTTATTAATTATAAATTTAGATATTGTCTTGAATACATGTTTCTAAACCTCGGAGTGAAAATTCCAAAGATTTGCCTTCCCATGGGTGAAGAAATTTCTCCTTTCTGTCCTGAATGACTGATTCCTTATTCTGAGATTGTGATTCTTGGTTCTTGACACACCAGCCAGGAGAAACATCATTATTTGCATTTATCCTGTCAAGTCCCTGAGAGTATTAAATGCCACCCACTTTTGTATCATCAATGATCTTTGGTATATAGTACTTCATCCCCGCATCAAAATTATTGATATGGTAGTGAAAAGATGGGGTCCCAGCTCCAATCCCTGTGGCATCCTACCAGATACAGCCTTTCAATGTGAAAATTACCTGTTTCTTACTTTTCATTTTCTGTCCATTAATGAATCATCAGTGCACACCGTTAACTTACCTCCAATATCATGCCTTTTGGTTAATAATTTAGTGTTATCAAAGGCCTTCTGAAGGTCCAAATACAGCACATCAACTACATCATCTTTGTGTATTTTGAAAGTTACAACCTCAAAATATTCTTAACAGATTTACCAAATGTGATTTCCCTTTTATAAATCCATGTTGACTCTGCCTAATTATAACATTATTTTCTGTTACCACTTGTTTAATAATAGATTACAGCAATTTTCCTACTACTAATGTCAGGTTAACTGGTCTATGGTTTTTCTTTTAACTAGTGAGGCCACATGTGCTATCTTCTGGATTCTGGGAACCATTCCAAAATCTGTTGTATTTTGGAAGCCTACAGCAGGGCATTCGCTATCTCCATAGCCGCCTCCTTCAACTAACAAAATTCGTATCGATCTCGGATTTAACATAAGCAATTGATTCAGCATCAACAGCTGTTTGTGGAAGACAATTCAAAAATTCTTACTCTTTGGGGAAACTTCAACCAGTTTATAGTGTGGAATGGGAAATCCATTGGTGTTTCAGTAGAGGAGCATTCAAGTTACAAAACTTATTGTCTACTTGATTTGGTGAAATGCTAAAATTGTTCTTTAAAATTTGATTTAAAATGTCATTGCCAGTAAATGGGAGTTTTTGGGTCACAAGTCTGGGTCAATTATTCTGATGGTTTTCCAAGTGTTTTGTGTACCTCTGTGTTTGACTCCAAAGGGGTGTCTTGTGTTTTTGGCAGGGTTGGGAAATGGGCTGCTTTGGACCAATTCCCTGCTATGCACAGCACTCTCTGGCACTGGAAATCAGATGGCATGTCTAATCAACATCTCATACATCACTGACCACTCTCTAACCCCTTCATAAGTGAAAGTTGCAACTTGTATGAGCTGTTGGCATGGGTTAGACCCCAGAACTCTATTTCCTGGTAGCCGTCAAATACTCTAAAATTGCTGTTGAGTAGTCTCCTCCAAAGATATTAAGAACTCGTCATTTGAGAGTCTTCCTCTGTTTTTTGCATTTGTTCCCTAATATTATCTGGCATCCCATTAGCAGGGAAGTAGATCTTGCAATATTACCAATTCATGGACACCATTCAGCTCCTTGAGATTGTGGATGATGCATTTCTCTAGTCCACTTATCCCTCTGCTCTATATCCCTTACTGCCTTTAACCAATGAAAGTGCTCTACTTATTTAGAGGGGAGGGACGTAAAATGCAATATGTGCCTGATGGGCAGTCCGTTCTAAATGTCGATAACTCAAGTTGGCTTGAAGCTACAGTGAGTTGCTGTGTGAAATCCTGCAGTTTGAAGGTGTGCTGTGTTGGAGTGAAAGCATGGAGGTTCAATGTGAAAGAGTTACCTGGAGACATGTTGCCTGGAATGGAGGGCTGTAGTTATAAGGAGAGATTGGATAGGCTGGGTTTATTCTCACTGGAACATAAGAGACTGAGAGGTGCCCTCATTAACACAGTTGGCATTGTTGGGGTGGGCCTAGAGTGCCCATTTCTGTGCTGTATGATTCCATGAGATCCCGAGTTCAAATCCTAGATGAGCCCTTGGAATTCTCTACCTGGAGCTTTGTGGAGACTTGATCATTGGAGGAAGATAAATTTCTGGTAAGGGGGCTACTGACACAGAAACAGATAAGCGGCCTGAAGCAGATCAGCCATGATCATGTTGAACAGCAGGGCAGGCTTGAGGGGCCAGGTGGTCTACTCCTATTTTCTTGGGTTGTGTACAATTTTCAACCACGTGCCCTAACACTGGTTATAGCTGCATCACTGGACCAGTTTGCTGCTACAAAACTAAGGAATTAGAGTACCTCTATTAGGTCTCCCCCTAAACTGCCATAAGGAGAAGAGTCCTAGCTTTTCCCATCTTGCCTCATGACTGAAATCCCTCACTAAAAGAAACAGGTTTTGCATTCCTCTAACATCTTTCATGACCTTGGGGCACCCAAAGCATTTTAGAGGCAGAGAAGTGTAGTCACTGTCCTAATGTTTAATAACCAATGGCGGCCAAGTTGCTCACATCAACGTTCCACCAACATCAACGTTCTAATGACTAAAGGTCTGGTTAGTTCTGTCATTTGAGAGGGAAATATTGGCTCTGATACCAGCAATAACCTCTCTGCTGCTGCTTAGAGTAGTGTCTTAGAATGTTATAAAGCCACCTGGCAGAGCTAATGCCTTAGTTTCACATCTCATCCAAAAGTCAGGAAGGCACAAGAAAGTAGGAGTAGGTCAGAAAGGCCCTCAACCCTGAACTCCCATTCAATACGATCATGACTAATCTACTCCAGGCCTTGACTCCTCTTTTGTTCCAGTTACCTATAGCTCTCAATTCCCTGATCTTTCAAAAAAATTTATCTACCTTCTCCTGTGATGTAGCTTCCACGACCTTTCAGGGTAGAAAATTCCAGAGACCTTTGGCCAAAACCTTTTCTCTCGAACTATTATGTATTACCATTCCATGATTATGGAACAGGTTCAGTTGAGTTCCTGGTCAATAGTGGCCTCCAGGATGTCAACATTGGGAGATTCAGTGAAAGTAATGTCATTGATCGTCAAGGGCAGCTTCAGTCCTTGACAATCAATGATCTTATTTTAGGTATGACTGGCGCTGCTTCCAGTGTTCCCTTCTGAAGTCCTCTTTGAACCAGAGTTGATCCCTTGGATTAATTGTAAATGTAGAATGACAGATATGTTGATTCAAGATTATGGTTTATAACTGATGGTCCACAATGCCTCATGGATGCCCAGTTTTGTGCTGTAGGTTTGTTTTGAATCTATCTCATTTAACACGACTGTAGTGCCACACAACACAATGGAGAGTAAACTCCGTGTGAAGATAGGCCTTTGTTTCCAAAGGGATTTTGTGTGGTGGTTACTCTAGCACTGTCACCTCAGACAGATGCATCTGACACAGGTACATTAGTGAGGACAAGATTAAGTACAGTTTTCCCTTATACCATTCGTTCACTCGCAGTCTGCCAGCTTTGTCCTTCAGGGATCAGTCAGTGATGGTGCTGCCAAGCCACTCTAGCTGTTGGATATTGTAGTGCCCCACTCGGAGTACGTTTTGTGTCCTTGCTACGTTCAATGTTTGTGAACATAGGACAGGACAGCACAGGAACAGGTCCTTTAGCCCACGACGTCTATGCTGAGCATGATGCTAATCCCCCTGCCTGCACATGATCCATTTTCTTCCAAAAATTGTTCAATGTGGAGCAGCACTGATCATCAGCTGAGGGAGGAGAGTAGGTGGTGATCAACAGGAGGGTTGACTTGATGCCCTGAGACTTTTATTCCTTTTGTACTACCTCAATGTACTTGTATATGGAAAGATCCATCTGGATGGCTTGTAAACAAAAGCTTTTCACTGTATCTCGGTACATGTGACAATAATAAACCAATTACTTCATGGGATCAGGAGCCAATGTGGAATACTCTCAAGGCTACCCTCGCCCACCTGTATACCCCTGTGCCGCTCTCTCTGATGGGGCTAGCCTGCTGTGGACCAGTTCATGTGTAGGGGTTGTGATGGAGAAGCTTGTCACATGTCCTGTAAGGTCTGACTCTGCAAGGACAACCATCTCAGGCTGTCGTTTCACTAGTCTGTGGGAAGGCTCTCCCAATGTAGACACCAATTCCCAGATGTCTGTGAGGAGAACTTTGAAAGGTCAAATGGGCCTGGGGGTGACTATGCTGTGTATGTCAATGTAGTGGCTACAGTGTAACTGAGAGGTTTGCTTGGACACTTCAGAGTCAAACATATGGTTTCTGGCTCCTGACCACACGAATGGCTCCTGTCTGTTGGCTCAAAAGGCTACAATGAGGGCTACTTCACTCTTAAGCTGCCACCTACTAGAATTTTCATCTTAAAATTTCTCATAAGTTTACTTTGTTGAAAAGCGTTATGGAAATGGACTTCAGAATATTGTTTTAACAGGTAATGGAATCTCATCTTCCCAAAAAAACTGGTTCAGAATTATGCCAAGGTGCAAAATATGGAAATTTATAGCATAGGTATATGACTTTGCTTGGTCCTCAAAGTCCTATTGTAAAGCTGTGCTGCAGCATCATTGGGATAGCCCATGGTATCTAACAGACTTTGCACTGAATTTACATTGTGGTTGGGCTAGCAGCCCTTGTTTAAACCACTGGCCGGGTGTGATGGGAGGGTGCTGTGAGATTTCCACGTGATTGGTTGCCCTTGCACGTATAGTGGTTTATATCTCTGTGCAATAAACATCCAGTATTTCTTCAGCTTGTCTGCTGTGAGGCCTGCATATTAAGGAGACACGATGACATTCTGCTGGAAGTATTGTGCACTGCACTTGTGTTGGTGGCAGCGTTCAGTTGTAACATTAGCTTTATTGCAGTATTTCATACTCTGTAAATGCATTTTTCTTTCCCATTGGCTGAACTCATTGGAAGCTAATTTTCGTTTTAGTTCTGGCTCCATGTACCATCCCCAGCCATTTGGCCTCTATGTCTTGCTGTCTGCTTTGGTTGATTGAAGTATTCACGTGACCACTCTTCAGAGATCATCGCAACACAGTCCAAACGCAATGGATGCTGTAATGTAGTGCTAGTGTGCTGGGTTTATAAACCTAAAGCCTGCAATAAAAATCAGTGGAACACAAGCTCCAATCTCAGCGAGGCAGTTTGAGAAGTTGAATTTGGTATTTAAAAAGAAAAATGTGCAGAAGTCTAGTGAAGATGCCACTTGAATGTCTTAATATAAGGCATCTCACCATCGTCTTCTTAATTCTGAAAAGACTATAAATGTCATAATGTCACCCTGGAGTAAGTGAACAGCAATATGCTGTTTTGCCATTGTGCTATTTGACATGGAAACCTCCTCGCTCCAGTCCACTTGGTTTTCTTCCAACTACAATCTCAAGTGGACAGCAATCCTTTCAGTCATATCAAAATAAAAAGCCTTTCACCAGCTTTCTCATCCACTGGGCATGAGCAATACATAATTGCCTTACCAGCGACACCCGCTTCAGTTAGCCCTGCTTCCTCACAGCTTCAGGGAGCCATGTTCAAACCTGACCTGGTGTGCTGTGTGTGTGAAGTTTGTTTGTTATTCCTCTGACCACAAGGATTTCTGCAGGTGCTGTAGTTTTCTTCCAGAGACTTGCTGTTAAGTAACATGGCCACTGTAACTTGGTGTAGGCAAGTGGCGTAAAGAAAACCAAAGGGGGGTTGATGGGAGTCTGAGAGGGACTATGTGACAGAGGATTTCTTAGCTGGCCTTGATAGACTGAATAACTTCCATCTATGCTATACTAAGAAAGAAATGACTTGAACTAAATTTGTTCTGTTGCAGTCATAACTTTGCAGATATTATTATGGTCATTTCTTGGGAATGTTTGGTACTGAATGTGGGTCATTAAACTGTCAGCCTGATCTTCCTTTGCAGACATTGGAGTGGTGGACATGAGTGATGTTTTCAGGCAGCCAACACTCTTTTATCATCTGGGTGTACGAGAAAGCTTCAGCATGACAAACAACATTATTCTCTACCACAACACTGACCTGGAAGGTGCCCAGTCACTTAAGGTTAGTCAATTCATAGATTGCAACAGTGACTGAGATGTAGTAATAAGTGTCTGCTGCCAATCCCTTTAGATTGTGCTGTCATCAGATGTGTCATTTCAAATTAACTCCTCCTCATTGTAGTAGTTTCTCCCTTGGGAATTCAATTTCAAAATATGGGGTTATTTTGAGAGCAAGGATTCGGACTTTTGGGATAACGGAGATTTTTTTTATTTACAGCATGGTAACAGGCCCTTCCGGCCCAATGAGTCCGCGCCGCCCATTTTAAACCCAAATTAACCTCCCCGTACGTCTTTGCAATGTGGGAGGAAACCGGAGCACCCGGAGGAAACCCACGCAGACATGGGAGAACGTACAAACTCCTTACAGACAGCAGGAATCGAACCCTGATCGCTGGCGCTGTAATAGCATCGCACTAACCGCTACACTACCGTGCCACCACATTAGCCATTCTACAAACTGTTTGCATATAAGGATGCAATCTGTGAGCTGAATTTGTCACGGGTAACATGGAACCACACAATGACCACCATTACTTCAACCAACTTACTTGGGCTGAACCCTACATTCCAATTTCTCCTGCTGCTGCTTCTTTGGCATTGCCTTGGTATTGAGGATCACTAACTTCCACTTCAATATTGTGGGGTCACTGATAAGCCCAAAGTGGGGAAATACAGACTCTTCCATAGTTGGGGCGCTATGTGCCTCCAATCACACACCAGTATCTCTAAACCACCTTCTGAAACAGTCCCATTAACTCGTTTGTCCTGGTCTCACCCTATCACAGATGGTCCTTATTGTCCTATCCATTTTCCCGCCACCTTCCCTGCAACTGAAAATGACCTTTTTTTTATTAAATCTCTCCTCCTCGGTTCTGATGAAGAGTCTCTGACCTGAAACATGAACTCTGTCTCGCTTTCCACTGATCTGATGAGTATTTTCAGCATTTTCTGTTTTTATTTTGGTGCCTGTAAATTACCTTCTGAAAAGATTCCTCGAATATCCCATATGGACTATACCTATCCCTCTCACGGAATCCTCCAACCTAAAATCCCTTACGTTGGCCCTTAGGGTATTATGAATATTGTGAATCTTTTGTGTAAATTGACTGTGATGTCTATTTTCTTCTTGTTAGGCTGTTAGTGGCAATTACCATTTTATCCCCTACGTGACAACCACGAATGATGACTTCCTGTGTTGTGAGAATGATGTTCAACGGAGAGCCTCTGAGTACTTACAACCAAACTGGGACAACCTACTGGGACCCTTCTGCCAACCATTAGTGGAGAAATTGATCAATCTTCTGAAAGATATTGACGTTACGACAAGGTAACTACTTGCAGATGACTAGAGGTGGTTAACAGAAATGATTAATGTGGCAACTGAAGGTCATGGTGATGGCGGTTGTTGAAGGAAAGGGGAGCAGCACAACCTAGCAGGAAACTGGATCACCCTCTGCTATTCTCTTGCTTCTCCAGTTCAAGCTAAGTGAAACATGAAACACCAACAGAACATTCGGACTGAATTATGAGTTGGAAGTCAGTGGAACTGAATTACATGGGGTATAGAGCTCTGTAAGCCCACATCGACTTCAATGAGCTAAATGGCCTCCTATGTCATATGAAAGTACTGAGTAAAATGCTATAAATCTACAATGGAAAGGTTGGAAATACTCAGCAGGTTAGGGAACATCTGCAGGGAAGAAAAGTTAACTTTTCCAAGTCAATGGCATTTTATCAGAATGTGTTTCGAGCCACTGATCAGGAATGAATTTCATGCATTTACGGAGAGTTGAAGATGATCAGAATCCTGTTAAGATAAGATACCTTTATTAGTCACGTGTATGTCAAAACACACAGTGGAATACATCTTTTGCGTAGAGTGTTCTGGGGGCGGCCCGAAGTGTCACCGCACTTCCGGTGCCAGCTAGGTTGTGCTGCTTATGAGGAAGTGAAGAGGTAAAAGGTGCCATTAATAACTGAATAGCTGGTAGTGCTCATGGCATTAGGGGGAATATCAAACGTTCACCGGAAGTTATGAGAGTTCATTACAGACTGAATATTGAACCTCAGTTTACTCTCTCACCTGAAGGACTGCACTCCTACTATGCAGCTCTCCCTCAGAACTGTATTAAAGAATAGACCTAGACTTGGTCTCAAAATTCAAGTGAATTTTCAGATGGAGAAAGCATTTTGGACCACAATTTAAACTTCTGGAAAGTATCTGAAAGGCTAGAGAAAGAACTAAAAAGAATAAACCACAACCCTTTTGATATCTGGTGCGTCAAATAAAAATTGACTGGCATTTTAGATACAAAAACTCAGAGCATCTGCTTGTTCTAGCCATAACCACTGTTTTTATTATTATGACAATGTTGAGCTAAACTTTAAAAAAAACTTCAAGTTTGCCTGGTACAACAGATCTTATAAAGTCTGAAATGAAACATGACTTAATGATTGCTAGAGGGCATGCATTTAAGGTGAGGGGGGTAGGTTCAGAACAGATGTGAGGGGTATGTTTTTTACTCAGAGAGTGGTGGATGCCTGGAATGCGTTACCTGATAGGGTGGTGGAGGCAAATTCATGGGGGCTTTTAAGAGAGGCTGGGATGGACACATGAATGAGAGGAAAATGGAGGAATATGGGCATCCAGTAGGTAGGAGGGATTAGCTATGTCGGCACAACATTGTGGGCCGAAGGGTCTGTTCTGTGCTGTACTGTTCTATGATTGCTTTGCTGATAATGAATATTCATTTTATGATTTCATAAAGCACAAAAATAAATGCTTTTTAACAAGTGTGATATTGGATTTGCATTTTAGAATTTTCTGAAATGCTCTCTCAACATATTGCTCAAACTGTACATTGACAGCTCTCTGATTCACAAATACTTTATTACTACATAAATCATCCTTTCATTGCCCTCTCCTTAGTCATTTAAATTTGTGACCTGCTCCTCACTGCTATTAATGCACCAACAATAATGGGAAATATTGGCACGCTTGCAGTCAGGGGTTAGAGGTTCTTTCAGTCGGTGCATCACCTTTGTGCACCACATGCAGGAATTTATTCTAAAGTGTTGTGTCTGGTTTGCAGAATTTGTTCCAGGTTCTTTATACGTAAATCGTGCATGTGCACACAGTGGCTGTTGGACCCACTGGGTGAGGTCAAATGGCTGGCAATGTGCATTTTGACATTAGTTAAACACTCATTCGTTGATGGTTCTTAATGGAAGCCTGCTTTTGCTGTACTTAAATCACCCCAATGTACTTGACTCAAGGCATTCATCTTCTTTCTCGGGCCTGATTGGTTCTGCATTCCCTCCTCTGTCCCTCTCCCCAACCTACCATCTACCACTGGACCCTGACTTGATCATGTCTCTGACCCTCAATGAACCAACACTTGGTGCTAACCTTTTGGTGCCTTGACCTCTAATGCCCTGGCCCTTGACATTCCAACTCTTCTGTTATTTTGGTTCTGACTGTCCCTGCCCGTTGTGTGGGCCACTCTCACTTAACAACAAACCACCTTCCAAACCGCTGTCTCCATCTTCTCCGCACAGTATGTGCCCCACATTGTTCCTGAGAAAAGTTGAGCAAGTTGGGCCCATGCTCATTGGAGTTTAGAAGAATGAGAGTAGATCTTATCTGAAACATAAGATTCTGAGGGAACTTGACAAGGTAGATGATGTTTCCCCTTTTGGGGGAATCTAGAACCGGGGGCTTAGTTTCACAATAAGGAGTTGCTCATCAAAAGTGGATATGAGGAATATCTTTCAATGGGTTGGGAAATTTTTGAATTCTCTTCCCAGAGAACGGTGAAGGTGGAGTCAGTGACTGCATTCAGAGGTGAGGATAGGCAGATTGTTGATCTGTAAGGGAGTCGAGGCTTATGGGAAATGGGCAGGAAAGTGATGCTGGGGTCAAGATTATATCAGGTCATGTTCCTGCTGAATGGCAGAGCCACTTAAGGGACCATGTAACCAAGTCCTGTGCCTATTTCTTGTGTTCTTATCGTGCATTTGACGATGCTGGGTATTTCTGTCACACAACACCTCAGGGCACCAGTATTGCCCCACCAAACTGGCCCAGGCCCCGTCCATTGCACTAGTTTAACATGTGGTACAGAATAAATTCTGGGCCTTAGATTTTACGGATTCCAGTTGCTTAATTTTAGATGATGTACCAAATAGCTAAGGATGGTTAGTGATATTTATTGTTTTCACTTTCTGTCACACTTCCTGTTGTTGCTGTTTATCATCACCATTCACACCTATTGAGCGACCACTGTTCTTCTGTTCACAGCACGTACTTGAAGGATACTCTGCTGAGTGACATTAGGAAAGCAAGGGAGAAGTACCAAGGGGAAGAGCTGGCCAAATGGCTGTCTGCCATTAAGTTGCGTATAGAAAGCACGGAGGTCATCACGCCTGACATTATCACAAACCTTCTTTTCTCATACAGGGACATCCAGGTAAATTGAGGGGAGTGGGTCAGAAATGTTGCTTTTTATTTATTCATGTGATGTTGGTATCACAATTGGGCCAAACCAAATGCCCTTGAGACTTGTCGCCCATAGTCCTTGCGGCGAAGGTGCTGCCACAGTGCTCTTGGGGTGGGAGTACAGGATTTAGTCACAGCAACGTTGAAGATGCAGTGATATATTTCCAAGCCAGGAAGGCGTAAAGATTAAATTCAAAACACGCAGTTGGTGGCATTCCGATATGCCTGCTGTTGTAGTCCTTCTTGGCAGCAGAAGTCACATGTTTGACAAGTGCTGTCAAAGAAAGCTTGGCAGGTTGCTATGTGCCTCTTATACTCACTGCAAGCCACAAGGAATGAGTGAATGTTCAGAGGGGTGAATGTGGTACCAATCCAGGGCGAAATTTTGTCCTGGATGGTAGTGAGCAACTTGAGTGTCGTTGGAGCTGCACTTCTCTAAACCAGTGGCTTGATGGAGTTCTCAGAAAACAGCAAGGAAATTGCACTGAGGAAAATCAACACACGTAGGAACTGCAAAGGTTCAGCAACAAAGTGTGCTTGTACATTAAAAGAAATTCCCCAAATTGGTTGGCAGAAAGGTGAATGTTAAAGGTGCTTGAAGAGCGTGGGAGATTAGGAAGAGTGGGGTCTTTCCTGCCAAAAGTTGAGTAAAGGGAGATAAGGGTCAAGCTGGAGGAGATTGCAAAGATGGGCTAGAACAAGCCTTCAGCAGGATTTTGAATTCAATCTTTATAGAACATCGGTTTCAATCTCGCTGATAATGGAGTTTTGAACTTTGAACTGAGGGCAAGGAGTGCACAGCATCTTCAGGCCCATCCAAGCTCATTAAACCTTTGGAGATTCATCAGTTAAATCAGCTGCAGGATGAAGCCCTCGTAGTTGAGGTCTTTCTCAAGCATGCAGATTTTTAGTTTCCTTTAACTCTTCATGCTGGAGCACAGTTCCTGGAGTGGCAGCTGTCATCTGGGGTCAGGTCAATGTGATCATTCTTCAGCTTGAGTCATTGAGATCAGTGAGGCTTATTTGGTTGGTTGACAGTGGATGTTTAATTGGATCCATTGACTTATGATGGCCGGCAGGATTGCTGTGATTGGTCTGTATGGGTCCCATTGCCTCATTTGACCACGAGATATATATCACCTACTAAGTCATGAGGGTACATTTTGTACAATATTGAATTCAACACATTTTTAAAGATAAGAAAAACAGGCATATATGGCAAAGCAGATTATACACATCAAATAATATCAAGATCTTTCTATTGTTATCTACTTTCATTAAGCTACTTGATTTTTCTTTTAGAAGTTACCCAGCAGTGGAATTTTTAGTTTTATTCTGATGTTTTTTTGGCTGAGTGTTTTTACTCTTCCACTGACAGGATTATGATGGCATGGTGAAGCTGGTGGAAACGCTGGAGGAGCTGCCAACCTGTGACCTGACTGATCAGCACAGCATCCGCTTTCATTATGCATTTGCACTGAACAGGTACAGCCACTGTTGTGAGGCAGCTGGGGAAGATGGATGGCATGGACTCGGTGGGCCAAAGGGGCCTGCTTCCCCTGCTGTATCTCTGTGCGACCTACAACCTTACCCCTTGAACTCCGGGTTGCTTTCCAGTCAGATCTTGCATTTGTTAGGTTAGTAACTTAAAAACTTTCCTGATGGCCTGGTTGGAAAAACTGCCTTTTATTTTCAACTCCAATTAGTGGCAACAGTGGAAAAACTTGCACCTTTCAGTCATTTTGCTTTAAGAATGCCCCAGGGAGCTTTGCTTGCGGACTGTGCTGGACGGCAGTGGCTTGGTCAACAGTTGCTATCGTGACTGTATACGTGTGATGTTATTGTTACTGGTTTCAATGTAATTGCATTTACTGAGACCTAAAGTTGTTACGTGTCTTCACTCAAGTATTTTCAACCAATTGTACCATAAAATTAGATAAGATATCTTTATTAGTCACACATACATTGAAACACACAGTGAAGTACATCTTTTGCGTGGTGTTCTGGGGGAGCCCGCAAGTGTCGCCACACTTCTGCACCAATGTAACATGCCCACAACTTCCTAACCTGTACGTCTTTGGAATGTGGGAGGAAACCGGAGCGCCCGGAGGAAACCCATGCAGGAGAACGTACAATTAAAAGCAATACTCTTTCCCCTCACCCCTGGCCATCACACAAACTGAAACAACTAAAACTATTACAAGAAGACAAGGTCTAATTATGGGGAAAAAGGTAAAAACATAAGGAAGGAGGGAAATACGAATAAGGATTTAGGCGGAGAGAGCTGGGAGGAAGCTTGCAAGGGGCTTTGACCAGTTGAGTCAAATGCCCTGCTTCCATCCTGTGGCTTCCATTCAATCGAGTGGAAGTAATTGGATGCACTGAATCTTTGTGCCACTTTCTTATTTTCCTAAGCTGACCCTGAATGGCGATTCTGTTTAATTATGGTGGGGGAACTGCACAATGATGCTCCATTTGAGGGACCCATGACCAGTTAGGTTCAGTGAAACCTTTGATCTTAGTCACAGCCAGATGATGCTCAAACACTTTCAATGGTAAATGATGGGGACAGCCAGACCATGAATGATCTTTGACCAATCGTACCACTCTTCCAGGTGCTAATGTGGCTGGCCAGATCGCACTTTCCTTCTGCAAATGATAACTAGAAGCACCATCACCCTGGCATCCTTGAAGGAGAGGCAGTGTAAAGCCCTTCGGAGAGACGCCAGACATGCTGTGCATGCTTGCTTTCTCACACTCATGCAGAACTGGTAACTGGGAGTCACCCTATATACTCCTGACACTCCCAGTATTTCTGTGCAACACCTCTGCTTGTAGAACACGTTGACATCTTGCTGGAGGAAGCAGCAATGTGCATAAGCAGTGCTTCTCAAATGCCAAATCGTCGGATGGTGTGACAAGCCTACTGCCAGAGTTGTTGCTGAAAGCGTAATGGATTTATATCTGGTGGACCTGCCTAATGCCATCTCTTCTACCCAGCCACACTCCAAACTTTGTTCCCCAGATGTGTATTTAAGCACTTGAGAAGTAAAGTTTGAAGAGATTTTGTTCGGCCAGGATTCTAACATAGTTTCTGTCACCTGAGAATGAACCACAGTGGTGTGATATCCTGCAGAAGGGGAGAGGACAATGTACCTCAGGCATTATGACAGAGGAGGAGAGGACGGTGTACCTCGGGCACTGTGATAAAGGGGGAAAGGACAGTGTTGCACTGTGTTAACCTGTACCAGAGGGGGAAAGAAAGTCTCTCTGATGTATTTGACACCAGGCCCTAGAGGGAGGAAGGACAATGTATCTAATGCACAGTGACACCCAACCCAGAGGGGGAATGGATAGTGTCTCTAATGCACTGTGGCATCTGCTCTCTCAGTGGCATAGGACCGTGTATCTGACATAGTGTGACATCTAGTCCCAGAGGGAGAAAGGACAGTGTGTCTAATGCACTGCGACTCCCAGACATGGAAAGGTCAATGTGTCTCTCACACCATGGCAAACCTCCCCTCATTTTGCAGACCTGCAGAACCAGCCACAGCCATGGCTTTGGACATTGGAGAGACAGGCGGGGAAGCGGGAAGGAAGGCATCAGTATCAGGGAGAAGTTGAAAATATCTATTGTGATAGAAATGGGAGGTGCTATGTTTGTGAAGATTATACTTGTCGTGAAACTGAAAGAACCCATTAGGCCTATTGCATTGATTCTGGCTCCCAGGAAAGCAACTCCATTGGCCCCATTACCTCTGTACCCCTACAAACGTTCCCCTCTCACAGATGTCCATCTGTTCCCCTTCCGTTTTTCCATTAACTTATGCTAGGGGTGATTTACAGCAGCCATTTATCCTACTGGCATGTCTTTGGGATTTGGAAGGAAACTGGATCATCCAGAGGAAGTTCATATGTACAGGGAGAACATTCAAACTCCACACAGACAGCACCCAAGGTCAGGATTGAACCCGGGTCACTGGAGCTATGAGGCAGCAGCTCTACTAGCTGCACCACTGTGCTGCCCAGTGCCAGGTGGCTCCAATCACAAGAGCTCTATCCTTTGGAGGAGGTTTCAGTAGAAGTGGTGGGATTGTATACTGTTGTGATCCAGATCTTTGATTGCAGCTTGCAGGTATTTTTGGGAGTGTTTGCTGTAGTAGCAGGCTGCAGTACTGTAGGCTGCAATGTGCATTGTTGTAGGCTGCAGTGTTGCAGGCTCCAGGTTTGCAGTGTAGCAGGCTGCAGGCTCCAGGTTTGCAGTGTAGCAGGCTGCAGGCTCCAGGTTTGCAGTGTAGCAGGCTGCAGGCTCCAGTGTGCAGTCCCGTAGCCTCAATGTTGGCTGCAGGTTTTCAGTTCTGGTGCTGTTGCACCTTGCCCTTTTCTTGCTGTCAGTGACTCGGAGTTCAATCTGGAGCCCGGGTAATTTTCATAAATTATTGGAGATTCCTGGCTGAATCCAGAGGATCTTGCTTTTGTGGCTCTTGAACTCTAAAGTGGGTAGTGCTCCTTTGGGATTATCAAGGCTTGGCAGATCAGAAACTTGCCTGTCAGGATCTTACAAATCCTGGTGTGGCAGACAGGGAAGCTCAGGCCTTCAATTATTAATTTTCCAGTCAGTCTGCAGTGACATAATCTGTGTCAACACCAACTGCTTACCTGTGGGGTCCTACCCGTCACCTGAAAAGTTCCCATCAGACATGACTTTAGGATGGAAGAAGGTAAGCAGTTTGCTTCATGTTAAGTATCTCCACCATCTCCACACCTCTTATTCCAGGTGGAGGATTTATAGTTTGTGACATGTAACCTTTGAAATCCTTTTAGGTAGAACAGCATTCATGTGAAGCTGGAACTAAAAGCTGATTGCTAATTACATCCTGGTACTTTGTGGGCAAGTTGTGCCATTTGCTAAGTTTATTGTGAAAATAACTTGCAAATATGGAGAAGCCCATTTGGTGAGCCAACTACCAAAACAATGTGCTTTGGTGTTACTTAAACAAAGTTCACATGTACACATATGCTTACACATTACACACACCCACAGATGCACAAACAGAAGCGGATTCTCCCACTCTATCTACCCTGTCGTGCCTCTTGGGATCTTGTTTCAGTCAGCTCATTTGTCAACCTACAAACTCCAAAGAATATAGGTCAAATTTCTCATGATCGGAAAACTCTCTCATCCCAGGAATTAGCCTGGTGAATCTCTTTTGGTCCAGTCAGATTTATTCTAACATAGCTTTAAATAAAACTGTAGTTTGAATTGAAATTGCTTTTTTTTTGTCGACAGCAGTAAATGAGATTTTGAAACCTCTGTTCAAGTGCTAGGGTGCGTGGAAGGAATTTTATGAATGAATAGCCCGCAGCTTTTGTTTAAGTACTTATATCCGATGAGAGGAATTCTAAAGATTTAGAAGCAGGAGAACCAATGAATCTGTGTTAGAGAGTAAAGAAAAGAGGTAACTGAGCAGTATTAACTGCTTGAAGTCTGCAGCAGATATTATTCAACAGCATTGGCCACGTGCCATGAATAAATGAAAACGGCTTCAGCTTTCATTTTGGGCACTTGCAGGGCTGCACTCTTTGTAGCAGCACCTGTGGTAATTCCCTAATGTTTTGCAGTTAAAATAAGTGATTCGTCATTTTCGCCTGGAAGGCCACAGATCAGTGTAGCTCTGCAGGTGCAGCAACTTGCATCCTGTTACACTCTTCTGATGTTCCGCTCTTTTTCCTTCCTTAACAATCAGTAGGGTTTCCCCATCCCCTGAGTAAGGTACACCCGCCAAACATAGGGCAGAGTCGACTGGGGCACTGAGTAGAATTTGAATGAAGGATCAGGGATAGTGGCTCCATGACATAGCACTGAAATTACAACCACATTTGGTAGTTTGGATTTTCTCTCAACAGCCTCTAACACTGCTGATTCAAGTTCAAGTTTATTGTCATAAGCATACATACACAGGGTATAAATGCCATGAAAATTAGCTTTATGCAGCAGCAGTATGGTACATTACAAGACAAGGACAAACATAAGTTAATGTAAACTTAAATGAACATAAATTATACATAATAACAGCAGGCACGGTAGTGTAGCAGTTAGTGTAACGCTTTACAGCGCCAGTGACCCGGGTTCAATTCCCACTGCTGTCTGTAAGGAGTTTGTATGTTCTCCCCGTGTCTGCATGGGTTTCCTCCGGGCGCTCCGGTTTCCTCCCACATTCCAAAGACGTACAGGTTAGGAAGCTGTGGGCATGCTATGTTGGCGCCGGAAGCATGGCGACACTTGCGGGCTGCCCCCAGAACACTCTGCGCAAAACTTTTCACTGTATTTTGATGTACACGTGACTAATAAAGGTATCTTATTTCTTATAACAGAATGAGTATAATGACACCAGTGCAAGATTGAGAGAGAGAGAAAAAAAGATATAGTCCAAGGTAGTGTTACAGATCTTCAGGTTGGTTCAAAAACCTGATGGTGGTGGGGAAGAAGCTGTTGTTGAACCTCGATGTGGGTCTTCAGGCCTCTGTAGCTCCTACCTGATGGCAGTATCGGGAAGAGGGCATGGTCCCGGATGGTGGGGGCCCCTGATGATGGATGCCAAGTCGAACAGTTTCAATGCAAACATCAGAATCCTGAGTTAAGGAAATCTTGTGCTTGCCATTTCTTATTATATCCCCCATCGACTAACAAGTTAGTGTAGGCCAAACTTGAGCTCCGTATTTAGTATTATCATCACACAGAAGGAAGCCATTTGCCCATCATCAGAGGTATCCATCATTATTGCTGCTCCTCTTATTCCCCTGTAGCCCTTCTCCCCACATGCCCACCAACTCCCCCTAGTTTTATTCTTGTGCCACTTGCTTATACTAAAGGGCAATATTCAAAGACCAATTAACCTAACCCCACGTCTTTGGAACTTGGGAGGGAACTGGGGCTGGAAGCCCACATGGTTATGAGAAAGATGTGCAAACTCCGCACGGGGAGGTCCCTGTGGCTGTGAGGCACCAGTGCCAACTGGTGTACCACTGAGAGGAGGAAAGACATTTGACATTTGGGAATCTAATGCTCCTTAACGGGTGCACCAGTGGTCTCGTGTGCTGCTGAATGATGTGCCGCATGGGACCAAGGCCGGGTCTTGGGGCTCAGGCGAAGATGACTGGTGGTATGAAGCCCGATTTAGGAGAGTGGAGTTGGGATTAGGAGCTAGGGCTTGGTTGGTGAGCATGTAAAGGGCCTGCAGGAGGTGTGGAGAATGGGGGAGGAACATTGAGTTGTGGAGGATGTCAGTGCATAAGTTGATCAGAGAGTTGTGGGTGATTGGTGGGTTATGTGGTGTTTGAGCCTACATTGGAGGGTGGGGTCATTGTTACCAATGCCCAATGATGGTCACTCTTGGGTTCTGGTCTAATTTTCCCTGGAATGCCCCACATCCAGTCTTGTAATTTGTTGCATTTCTAACATGAAAAACACACTTGAACGCAAGTGCAACTCTCATCAGAAGTGCCCTGTCAAATATCTATTTTGGTGCAAATGACCTGGAAATGGTAGTAATTTTTTTACTCTCTTAATCACTGTGCAAAGCTGCACCACTCAGTCTAGTTTCCAGACAGCAGCTTATCACTGACTGAGCTGAAAAACTAGCCATTAGAAGATGCTGAATGATCAAAATGAGTGACTTCACCCTTACAAATTGTATTTCAGAACTATGTTTGTAAGAGGTCAGATGAAACGGATGATTTATGTAATACCTTGCAGGATCTTGCTTAACCCACTTGCTCTTCCTTCCTGGTCAACTATAAACTAGCTGAAAACAGACAATGGGGAAAGCAACATTGTGTTTCTCAACACTTAAAGAATACATATGCACAAGTACAAGATGATGCCTTTTACATTAGAATCTATTTTAGCCACAGATATGAATTTGGTTAATCCTAACTTTGCATGCTAGCAGTCTCTTAGGCAGTCACTGGGAATCCACCTTATGAAGCTCCAAACATTTGATTTGTTAAAAATTAATTTTTAAGAATGTTATCTGTGGGTTCTCTTAATTCAAAGTAAGACAGACTTCTGATTGGTTACAGAAATGTCACTAAATATTTTCAGGGGCTTCTCTCAGCTCTTGTTGCAATGTTAGGATCACACCTGAAGTACCTCGTGCACCTTGGCTCTCTTTACTTAAGGAGGGATCTATTTTCATTAGAGACAGTTCGGAGAAGTCTCACTATATTGATATCTGGGATGAAAGGGTTGACTGATAAGGAATGGTTGAGCAGGTTGGACCTAATGCTTATTGAGATGAGAAGAATGAGAGTTGATCTCATTGAAACTTGTAAGATTCTGAGAAGACTTCAGAAGATTGATGCAGAAGGGGGTATTTGGCTCAGGGTTGGGGGGGGGGGGTAGAATTGGCAGCATAGATTAAGAATAGAATTGTCCATTGAAATTGGAGATGAGGAATTTCTTCTCCAAGAATGTTTCATCCTTCAGTTTATAAATTTTGTCAGGATTTATTTATTACAAATAGAAATCGACCTATTTAAAGTAACTTTATTGGACAAGCATTTTTTGCTTTTTTTTGCTTTTGCAAAGACACACCCAAGAGCTCTAGAACAATGTAAATAAACATGTGACCTCTCTGTCCACTGGGAAAACTATTCACTTAGTGAGGTCATGGATCTTGTCTCTCAGAGGACTGTGAATCTTTGGAATCCGCTTCCCCATAGAGTTGTGGGGGTGGAATTGTTGAAAATTTTTGAGACCAGAATAAATAGATTTTTGGTCTTTAGAGGAGAGAAAGGTTATGGGGAACAGGTAGGAACGTAGAGATCAGGTGAAGATCAGATAAGCCATGATTTCAATGAATGGTAGAGTGAGATCGAGGGGCCATGCAACATACTCCTCTTTCTTGTGTTACATTTCCTATGGGCTGATGTGTTCCAGGTTTAACAGGGCTGGTTAAATGCCAGTGCCGTAAATTCTGTTAACAGTATCAGTTTACGTAATAGGTAAGCAGGTGTATTCCATTAATAACCTTGTGCGCAGAAATTCAGGTCTTTATAATGATTAGTATTTCTCTTTAGTTAACATGTTAACATATTTCTGGTTTCATATTCATAATACCTGGCAGTTTGATTATTTACCTTCCAAATTTTGGTTGATAACTCCTGGTAAAATGGCGCAGCTAGGAGAGCCGCTTCCTCGCAGCTCCAAAGACCTGGGTTCTGTCCCGACCTCGGGTGCCGTCTGTGTGAAGTTTGAAATTGCTTCCTGTGACTGCGTGGGGTTCTGGGTTGCTCTGGTTTCTTCCCACACCCCAAAGACATGCAGGTCGGTTGGTTAGTTGGCTTCTGTAAATTGCCCCTAGTGCATAGATGGTTGGTAGAATCTGGTGGGGAGTTGGAGAGAATAAAAAGGGTTAGGTAAGATTGGTGTAAAATTAGATGCTTGATGATCAGGGTGGACTCTGTGGACCCGTTTTCATGCTCAATCTCTCTATAACTATAACCCCCCCATGTGATTTGAGTTGTTGATGGATGCAGTTGTAAACATCAATCCATGAGAGAGAGAGGCAGGGTCTATCCGTGCTGCCAAGGGTGTTGCCCTCATAACTCGTGCACCCTGCCTATCCAAGACTTTTAAATTAATTACATCTCCTGGCACGTTTCACCCATTTCCTTGGGCCAGTGCACCTCTCCTCCATGTCACTGTCCCAAGCTATAGGACTCAGTCATTAATTTGGAGCTGAGGTAAGAGGACGAGGCACTTCGAACTTCACCTTTGGAGAATGTGGTTGCAATTGATTGATTACAGAGGAGTTTGTATCATTCATTACAGAACAATGGCCCACGGTAGCAATAGTAATTTGATTTCATGTAGTGTATTAATGTGGAAAACATTCCATGGAGCAGAAAACAATAAGGAAATAGAAACTGAATGCTTTGTAAAAGTGAGTGAGCAAGTTAACTGGAATGCAAGCATCAGTGAGTTTGACACCGTCTGCCTGTTAATGATGGTATTCATAATGAGGTGTTCACCTGCTCATTGATGTAGAGGGAACCTCCTGACTTCTCTCTCTCTCTTGGCTTTACCACAGTTTCCCAGAATGATATCCAGTCCTGTTCCCCATACCAGATGGTGTCAGAGGCCCGCCCACATATAGTCAAGGGTTTTCTGCAGGAAAAATGGGCACAGAATTTCTGCGGGCATGGTCCCGCACCACAACACAACACTGTTCACCACCGCCCCTTCTGCTGATGTGCTGTGAGATCTGAGAGATGGCAGCTTTGAAGTAACCTAGTTTTGAAAGGCTACCATTCATTTTTTATATGTAACATTAAACCCGAGTACTGCCCTGCCCTCTCAAATGGATATAAAAGGTCCCTTGGCATTATTCATGGAAGAGCAATGGAGTTCCCTGATGTCTTAGCCCAGTGGTTTCCAACCTTTTTCAAGCTGTGGCCCCCCAGAACATGTCCTTGTTAGATGGCGGACCCCCAAAGCCCACAAAATCAAACAATCGATAATTCATGCATACAACACTTAAATTACTGCACATAGACCATATTGAAATAGTGACTATGTCAATCACCGATAATTACCAGTGGTGTCTTTCAGAGTTCAGTTCAATGTGAAGGTTGTGCCTGTTTTGCACTGCAGAGTTTGTCCAAATGTGGTGGTATGTGTGACAAACATACGCGTATGTCATCCTCAATATTCAGTCTTGATCTGTATTTGGTTTTCATGGCAGTGACTGCAGAAAATGCTATTTCACACAAGTAAGTGGTTGCAAATGGTAACAGAGCATTGACGGCTTTGTCAGACAGCAGTGGATACTCCTGGGAACATGCTATCCAGAACGACAACAGTGATGTTCTGTTGAACTGCAAGCGCAGAGTCCTGTCAGATGACAGTTCAGCCAATTCTTATTGTTCGCATCCAGTTGAATCAGTAAGCATGCATTCAAACGGATTTTGAATCCAATCAAACATGCTCATGTCATCGTCGCCGAAATACTCATGGAAGTAATGTGACAGCTGTTGAATATGGTTCAAAACGGTGCTCGCAATGGCCTCTGTCTTAGTCTCGTTCACTGTCAGAAAGTCAGCCAGCAACAGGAACATATCATAGACGCCTTGCTCACATCTTCCCTTCCAGATACGGAGTTTTTTCTGGAAGGCATTGATTTTGTCATGCATTTTCAAAACACTTGAGCCCGGTCCTTGCAATGGTAGATTTAAGCTGTTCAAAATGTTGAAAATATCTGCAAGATAAGCTAATCTGGCAACCCACGTCTCATCTGTCAAGAACTGCGCCAATGATCCGTTATGCTTACTTAGAAAAATGAGCAGTTCATCTCGCAATTCATAGACACGCTGCACAACGCGGCCTCGTGACAGCCATCTGACTTCTGTACGTGGCAACAAATGCTTATGCTCGGCTTCTATTTCACGGCATATGTTTTCAAACGAACGATGATTGAGCAGCCTGGCTTTGATAAAGTTAATGATTTTGATGCACGTGGAAAACACATCTGCAAGATTTTCATCCATATCCTTTGCAGCCAAAGCCTCAAGGTGAATCATGCAGTGGGTTGCTGCTACATGTGGAGCTGCTATTTTCACTCATGCGACTAGACCCAACTTCCGTCCCGTCATTGCAGCAGCACCATCCGTGCATACTCCAATACACTGTGTCCACGCCAATGCCAATTGTACAAAAAAAGTGTGAAGCACACGGAAAAGTTCTTCACCGGTTCTTCATCAGAAGAAAAGTTCTTCATCAGAATCTTCCGGTTTCTGGTCAGCTTTTCTCTTCAGAAATTTCTCCATACTCAGCAATACACGCTGGACAGTTTAATTACTATTACTAAAATTATCAAAAATAATCTAAAATTTACACGCTTGCGTACTTTTCGTTTAACAGTGATGTCACTGTGGCGTAAATGCACAGTAAGTAAGCAATATTATTAAGGCACACCGACAAAGTCACTCAGTCTCGCTAACACTACAGTGCACAACAGAATAGTAGTGAGTAGTGAACACTACTGACTACTCTGACTACACAAATCAAATATTAAGTGGCAGCTTACCAGAAGGGAACACCATCTATGTCTCTAAGATTGTCGCCTATAACAGATAGAATAGATATGGCCGATTTTCTGAATAGTGGAAAACTGGAACAAGCAAGTAAGCTACGTCCTTGTAACAGGTTGCTTTTCCATTTTTGTTTTCTTGGCTTGCTCGCAGACCCCCTGGCAACCCGCTGCAGACCCCTGGGCATCCGCAGACCACAGATTGAAAACCTCTGTCTTAGCCAATATTTATCTCCCAATCAAGACCACTAAAGTAGATTGCTCATTATCACATTTCTGTTTATTTGAGCCTATTCTGGGTAGGTTGGCTGCCCCTTGACAACCACAACAGTGATTACACTGCAAAAGTACTTTATTGGCTGCAAAAAGTTTGCGCTGTCTTGAGCTTGTGAAAGGCGCTATAAAAATGCAGGTCTTTCTTTCTTGACGTTAGTTGCTTTTTCTTCCTCTGTAGGAGGAATCAACAGGGTGACAGAAGAAAAGCCTTAAGAGTAATGCTCGAGGTCCTGGAATCATGTGAGCAGCCTGCCCCTGACATGTACTGCCTGTGTGGAAGAATTTACAAAGACCTCTTTCTCGACTCGTACTGCAAGGATGTAACCAACCGAGACAATGCAATAGAATGGTAAAAAGTCCCCAAAAATGCAAGGAAAAAGCAATGGAAAACTTCACAGTAGGAAATTTTCTTTAATATAATGTGGAGAAATGTTAACATATCCATTTTGATAGGAAGTTGGTATTCAGAAGGACCTGGGTATACATACCACAGAAATTTACCATGAAGTTAAAGCATGAAATTTGGAAAGCTTATAAAATGTTGGCCTTTTATTATAAAATGATTTTAAAATACCCCATGAGAATGAGTAGACAAGACTTTAGTGATGATCTGAGCTAAACATAAAATTCTTAAGAGCCTTGACAAAATGGAGGTTGGGAGAATGTTTTCTCTGGTTAGTTAGTAGAAAACCAGAGATCACAGTCCCATAGACAGGAGGTCAGCCATTCAAGGCTGAGGCAAGCAGAAACCTCTCCATTTAAAGAGCTGTGAATCTTTGAAATTGACTACTTCGTAAGTCTTGACTGTATTCCAGGGATTGATAGGTTTTTGGATGTTAAGGGAATCATTAAGGAGGAAAGGGCAAGTAGTGAATTCGGATAAAAGGGCAGTTCTGATCTC
The DNA here is from genome assembly GCF_009764475.1 of Pristis pectinata. Lineage (NCBI taxonomy): Eukaryota > Metazoa > Chordata > Chondrichthyes > Rhinopristiformes > Pristidae > Pristis > Pristis pectinata. The sequence continues at coordinate 71,250,083 of NC_067408.1, read as the reverse complement.
TTGACCAATGGGGCAGTTTTGAAGGAATGAATATTGCTGCTCCAATTTGTTTTTATTTATACTGATTATTTTTGTGTTACACGCTTCAGGGTCAGAAAGTATGTAAAGCAGAAAGAGTAGAACATAATGTAGGGAGGAACAGACTTTCTGTAACAGCCTTATTGTAATAAATGAAAACTATGTTGTAATAAAAAAACGTATTTCAAAGATTAAAAAAAAAGTACAGATGCAGGAAATCTGAACTAAGAACAGAAAGTGTTGGAAAAGTTCAGTAGGTCAGGCAGCATCTGTAGACAGAGAGACAGAGAAACAGAGTTAACATTGCAGGTCAAAGATGCTTTATCAGAACTCAGAAAGAGAGAATACAAGCTGGTTTTTGATATTTCTTCCAGAGTTGTAAGGTCCACGAAGATCTATTGTCAATAATATTCTGCAGAATATTTTTAATGGATTGTAAGTGAGTACTCTCTCATTGTTGAATCCCTGCCAAATACTGATAGAACAGTGCCTGCAGCATGTCTGTCTTTCCTCACAGAAAAGAAGGACATTCAACCCATTGTGCTTGTGCTATCTGTAAGAGTAATGCTGCTAATGGTTACCTCCTGCACCATCCTCAATACCCTGCAATATCTTTTGTTTTGAGTCATATGTAATAGATTTTGAAAGCTACTATTGACTCTTGAAAGCTACTCTTTCAATCTGTCCATTTCAGATCATAAAAGTGTTGATCTAATAAAGCAGACCTAAAATTATGTTAAGAATGATAAAGGAGCAGCAGTGGAGTAATTGGACATGCATGCAGAGAGAGCAATTTTGAATGACTGTTGGTGAACATCTCTGGGAGAACCAGAGGACACAGTTTTAACATGGCAAAATAACCAATGATGACATGGGGAAAGGATTTTTTGCACAGGTAGTATCTGGAATGCAGTGTTTCACTGGATGGTGGAGGAATTTTCAATCATGGCTTCCAAAAAGGAACGAGATCAGAGTATGAAATTAAAATAAAATACAGGACTCTAGGAAAAGGGCAAAGACTAGTTGCATTGCTCCTGCAGAGAGCCAGCATGGATTTGAAAGACTGAATGACCTTCCTCTGTGTTCTTCCAGTTCTACAGAAGGGAAATCCTTGCGAGTTCAGTCCCTTAACTGGAAAGTGCCCATATTCTACACAGTTGTGGAGATAGCATCTGCCTGTCTTGAGTTTGCAGAGGAAAGACAACTTCACTTCCTTGTCATTAATTGGAGCATCGCCTTGAATGGGGGAGGGAATGAAGCATGCCAACATGACAGAAGTATAAACTTCAAGCCAGATTTATCATCAGATTTGGCAACAAATACTAGCAAAATATCATCCACAATAGCTGCAGTATACCCTGATGAGGGAGAACTACTACAACTTTCTTTATCGTTGGTTATACAAGTGTCAGAACATTGTATGTACCTGAAGATTAAGTTGTGACAAATCTGTGTTCCATGCTCTTTCAGTTTAGTTCCATTCTAAGGTCTTTTTCTTAGAGCCACCTGTAAAATGTTGGACACCCAGTGGCAGTTTTGGGGATCAGCATACACTGTTCCCTCTATTATTGAATAGGTCATGAATATTGCCCCTGTTTGTTTCTGTTAATAACCAGGTACCGCAAAGGCTTTGAGCTCCAACCAACCCTGTACTCTGGCATTAATTTGGCGGTCCTCCTAATCGCTGCTGGTCAGCAGTTTGAAAGCTCAATGGAGCTGAGAAAAATTGGTGAGTGCTTCACCGTGAAAGGTCACTGCTTGCGTTTATTCACAATAAAGTCCTCAAATTCTACTGTCATTAAACAGTTCTCAGTTACAAAACAGGGCAAAAAAAAAATCATCACAGAAACTCAAAACTGTTGAAGCAACTATTGAAGAGGTGTTTCCTGGTGAATTCAAGGGAAGGAAGGTCAGAGTCAGTTTTTATTTTGGTGCCCATACCTACAAGCAAGTCACAACACCTTATACCCCAATCATTTTTGCTACAATGTTGCATTTCACGTCCAACAAACTTCCTGCAGGAGTGGAGCCAATCTTCACAACTAATGGGAAGCTGTTCAACCTCTGATGACTACGTGCCACATCCAAATTGCCTGAACCTCGGTAGTCGCGGTACAGTATGCATTTGATGCCTGTGCATGCTCGGGCTGAGCTCCAATCCATTGACAGTGCTTTTCCTGAAGCACAGAAAAGCTTAGGCTTGTACACTCCACATCTGAATGGAAAAGGTCCTGTACTAACCCGATCTGGCTGTACCAGGCTGCCTCCAGCAGTAAAGGTTCACAACAATATCTCGGATCTACCTTTTGGTGAAGACAGACATGAATGATGAAATTTGCCATCACCATCAATGTGCTAGCACAGACGCTGTTCGATTTGAAGAAAAGGATATTTGAAGGTCAAGGCCTGGCACATGTTTTAATAGCCAGCAGCGATCGCTGCCCTCTTTATACACTTCTGAGACCTGGGCTACTTTTAGCAGCCATCTCAAGGCACTGAAAAAATACCCAACACTGTCTCTGCAAAATCCTCCAAATTGACTGAAAGGACAATGTCAGTATCCTCTCCCAGCATTGAGGCCCAAGTTGTACTCAGTCAGCTAACATTGGGATCACGTGCACATCTCCACACTCCTGAAACAGCTCTATTTCGAGCTCTGTCATGGAAAGAGAGGAAAAGATATGCTCAAGACTTCTTGAAGAAATGCAACATTCTTTCTAACTCCTGGGAGTCTCTGGCCCGTGACTGCTCGGAGTCTCTGGCCCGGGACGCTAGTGAGAGCCTTGAGGCTTTGCATAAGCAGCAGAACTACAGACTACCCACCCACCCACTCCCTCAGCCACCATCTGCCCAATCTGTTGAAGAGTCTGAGGTTCCCACACTGGTCTCATTAGCTGCCTCAGAATCCATTAAACTGAATCATCCTGGATCCCAAAGGAGTGGCTAAGAAGAGGAAGAAAACAGCAGGAATTATGAATGGATGCATGACCGTAACATAAGCAGGCGCCCCTCATGTCTCCTCTGCCAGTCAATCACATCCCAATATCCCTTGATTCCCTTAATGCTGAAAAAACCTATTGATTTTTTTTTGGTAACTTCACTGCCCTTATCAACTCCCTTCTTCTACCCATCCGGGTTTCAAAATAGAGCCATAGGGTCATACAGCACGGAAACAGGACCTTCAGCCCAATTGTCCCTGCCGGCCAAGTCACCATCCAAGCTAGTCTCATTTGCCAGTGTTTGTCACACCCCTCAAAACCTTTTCCTATTCATCTACTTGTCCAAGTGTCTTTTAAATGTTGTTATTGTACCTGCCCCAACCACTTCCTCTGGCAGCTCATTCCACATATGCACCACCCTCTGCATGAAGAAGTTGCCCCTCAGATTCCTTTTATATCTTTGCCCTCTAACCTTAAAACTGTGCCTTCTAGTTTTTGTTTTGCCTTCGCTGGGGAAAAGTCTGTGTACCTTCACCCTATCTATGCCCCTCATGATTTTATACACCCCCATAATGTTGCCCCTCAGTTTCCTACACTGCAAGGAATAAAGTCCTAACTTGACCAACCTCTCCCTATAACTCAGGCCCTCGAGTCCTGGCAACATTCTCGTAAATCTTCTTAGCAGTCTTTCCAGCTTAATGATGTCTTTCCTGTGACAGGGTGACCAAAACTGTATGCAATATTCCAGGTACAGCCTTGCCAACACCTTGTACAGTATCAATGCCATGGCTGCAATTTTTTATATCTGGGCAGACCAGGGATCAAACACGGAATGTTTTTAGTATTTATAATTCACTGCCAAATGGGTGGTGCATACGCCATTGGAAAGCTATTTCATTCATTGTTCAAATCCTATACAGACTCCCATCTTCATGTAGAAATAATGAGGATAAAGGTGCTGTTTGGTAGAGGCAGCCTCCCTCAAGGACGTAAGTGAGAACAAGAACACTAACTGGCATTCCAGTACCAGTTGCTTACGTTTATCAACTTATCTCATGGACAGGTGTGAGACTGAACAGTCTGCTGGGGAGAAAAGGGAGTCTGGACAAAATGAACAACTACTATGACGTGGGTCATTTCTTCACAGTCAGCATGTTGGCCAAAGATATCAACAAGGCTGTGCTGGCAGCAGAGAAACTCTTCAAACTCAAGTCTCCTTTTTGGTAAGAGTGAGGAACCGGTATTCACATTTCACTATGTACCTGAATAAACTGCTTCTGAGTGAGTTTGAGTGACCCACTTCACAATTCAGTGGAACTGTTAAATTTGAGCAAGAGTACAAAATGGCCAAAATTAAATGAACCATCATTTAGACACTCTGCTCCTCCTTCCTCAATGTTATAATTAATGGTATGTAAAATCAGGAGGGGTGAGGGTGTAAAATGACTGAAGGAGCAAGTCTAACATGCCTGTGTTGAATCGTGTAACAAGCTGGTGGGTAGATGGTGCAAAATGGGTAAGAGATTTGTTTCCATGGACTTCATTGAAAATCAGGAGAGCTTAAAAACAGACTACTAACTTATCCCTCACGTAAAGTCAAAACCATAGCAAAGAAATGTAGAAAGCAGAACTACAGGCTTGTTAATGTTTTGAAGGAAGTTTCTGCTCACTAAGATTGGGACCAATCATTTAAATTTGTTTGCAAGTTGAGTTCTGGTTATCATATCTCATAGTAAGTTACACCCAAACTAAGTGATTTTTAACCTAAGAATTGACTATTGTTCATCAATAGCCAATGGTGCTGAGACAAGGATGCTAGGATCTGAGTGTCTGACTTGCAGTGGCACTGACCATTACAATTTACAGCCTTCTATGTAATTGTTGCCATTGTTGCTGGGTGCTTACTATAATACATTAAAATAAAAAAGTACAGTGTAATGCACAATACCTGCCTTTCATTAATAGGCCTTAGAGCAGTGTAAGCGAATGAACTAAAAGCCATTCCTGTTGCTAGCAACAGCTAAAATTAGCAGAGGTACTTTATCATCAGAGACTGTGAAAGAATATTGAGCAGGCTGTACAGGAACTACGGGGAGTTTTTGGAAGTAATTCATTTTGGCCCATACTTGGATTTAATGTGGCTGGCTATTGAAAACCAAAGGACCTGGGAGAGCACTTGTAGATAATTTTGCCCCCTCCCCTGAACTGGCAGGTCCCAAATATAAGGTACAAGTGTCCCAAAGAGCATTTATTAGCTTGCTGTTTAATGGAGGAGGAAACATTGAGGATGGAGGGAAATTGATTGGAGCAGTGTTAGAGATATGGTCATAATCCTCTGTTTGATAGGTCGGCCTGTGAAAGCAGTGTCTGTACTCAATGTTTACCCCCAGGCTCATTTCAAAGCAGCCATGAGGGTCATGGTTCAGTGCCATTTGCTCTGTATCATTAGGTAACTAGACGAACAGGGCAATTCTGCATTTTGTGATGACACTGATATCAGAGTGATAGAAGCATCCAGTTTTACTGCATTCCTGAGCAGGATGTAATAAGTAGTCCATTCTTAACTTCTTCATCCTTTTTACCACCAAACAATGCACCCACTTCCTAATTGGGTGTGATCGTATGCAAACTAATCTTTGCCCTAATGCTATATTTGCTTTCAGTTGCCATGTTATTTATTCCATGTATTTGGTTATTGGACAATATCATCAACAAGCACGTAAATAAAATCAAACAATAAAATAAGATAAATAAGCCAGCTTTAACATTTACTAAAGCTAAAACAGGTGATGGAAATCGGAAAAGTCAGAAGATCCAGCAGCAGCTGTGGAGAGACCAGCAGAGTTGACATTTCCAGTTGATGATCTTTCATCAGGATCATTATTAAAATTATTCTCTTCACTGAGTGTTTCCAAAGTTTGTTGCAACCTTGATCTCCCAAGTTGATAAAACTCACTAAAGATGTGGTGTATATCTTAAGTGTATCAATATTTAACAAAAAGCACTAATCTTCATGGCACAACACGGAGTTGGAGTCTGATCACTGAGCTGTCTTTCCTCTTGTTTTTTTTCAGGTACTTGAGGTCAGTAGTTCAGAACCTAATGTTACTGCAGCAGTTCCAGAAGATCAGCAATGATCATTCTCCCAAACAGGAGTGCCTTAACTTCTGGATGGACATCATTGTGGAAGCAACTAAGGCCAACAGCAATGGATCACGTTTCCCCGTATGAAATTTTAATTAATCTTGCTTCAGGGTTTTCCTCTCTAGCCTGAGGGTGGAAATTCCATCTGGGATATAGTAATATTGATAATAGTATCCCTTCAATATCTCTCTATGCCCATTAATGGCAAACAAACACAGTTGGTCAGGAATTGGTATATTCTGACATGAAGACAATTTCCAGAAGTAAACATTGGATAGCAGTGGACACCTTCCCTTCCCTTCCCTTCCCGAATGCGAAGACACCAAAGTTAATTGGACTGGCCCACCACAATTCTGGAGTTTCCTCTCGTGACCTGATACAAGTAGGTACACAGCTGCAAGGCAAGGTGACTCATTCTTGCTTTCCTTACTCCAAGAGGAGGCACATGGACCCTTGTTCTATTGGAAGAGCAGCAGCTTTAATAGAACATCTAGCAATGATCTGAAAGGGCCACTGATTCTTCCGACATACCATTCATAAATCATCAGAAATGAGTAAAGCTAGTTGGCCATGTATATGTCTTACGCAAGCCATTCTCAACACTCCTTTTGGGATTAAGCTTGAATCAGAAATTGATCCATTTCTGTGTCTAGTTTTTCTTTTTCATTGGACTTATTGTGTCGGATTCCAGGTGATTCTAGATTTTCCCCAGCTTTTTCTGGTCTGATTTTTTGTATAATGACACAGTTGCTGGAGAAGAGAAACAAAGGACTGCAGATGCTGGAATCTAGATGAAAAACACTATGATGCTGGAGAAACTCAGCAGGCCAGGCAGCGTCCACGGAGAAAAAACAGGCGGTCAATGTTTCGGGTCAGGACCCTTCTTCAGAACTGAAGATAGGAAAAGGGGAAGCCCAATATATAGGAGGGAAAAGCAGAGCAGTGATAGGTGGTCAAAAGAGGGGAGGTGGGGTGGGCACAAGGTGGTGACAGGTAGATACAGGTGAGAGATAGTGATAGGCAGGTGCGGGGGAGGTGGGGAGAGCAGATCCACCAGGTGCTGGGTCAAAGGTAAGGAGAGAAAGGAAAACGAAAGGTAGAAAAAAAAGAGGGTAGGAAAGGGAAGAAGAGAAGCATGATGGGGGGGGGGGGGAGAAGTGCTGGAGAAGAAAGATCTGTTTAGATTTTGTCTGCTTCTAGCTTGATCTTTCAGAAGTACTGGAGGCTGCTGAATGAGCTGGCCCATGGTGTCTGGGTGGATTCAAGTTTCATGTTAAAGAAGGTCAGATGTCGACCAAATTATTACTTGTTTTTGGTTCACTGATATCTTTGCATCATTGGATACTCTGGGCCACAGCAACAGGGGAGCAATTTTAAAACACAAACTTTGAGTAGTTGAAGCAGCAAGTTATTTTTGTGAACAAAAACATAAGAACCAGAAACCAGAGTAGACCATTTGTCCCCTTGTGCCTTTTCTGTCATTCAATAAATCAAAGCCGATCTTTTAATTCAGCGCCACTTGCCTGCACTGACCCCGTATCCCTAAAGACCTGAATGTTTTTAAGTCTCAGCCAATGCTGCCTAACTCATCCTGCTGTACCAGGACACCTTCCTTCATTATCAAAGTTAGAAACTAGGTAATTAATCCTGTAGAACTTATTCCCTCCATGGGAAAACTGGCCTGATCTCAGAAAATGGGCCAAGGTCGGTCTCACACACTGACCCATTCCCATGGTGCAGAAAAGAAAATCTAGACCAAACAGTTTATTAATGCACTAGTTTGTCTTTTGTTTTTCTTAACTCAGAATCAGAACTGAACTACCATGCAGAAGCCTGTAAATCTCCGATAAAGAGAAAGGAGATTTTTCAAGAGAAGGCTTCGCTACACCACATTCATTTAAATCCATAGTATTCAATTTGATGGGAACCTCCATGAAATGATATCATGCATACATATTATAGTTCAAGGCATGGCAGGTGTGTGGCTGTAAAGAAGGGCTAAAGGTGCTCTCAGATACATGGCTCTAAACATCTCATTTTTAAAATTTTGGTGTTGTGCCTTTAGCTGTGATATCTCACCCTTGCAGATCAGAATGGAGGACCAGATTCTAAACTAAACAGAGAAAATGCCAAATACCCAGTGTGACCTTGAGTAAATAAAATGGTAAACAAATACTGATACAGCATTGAAATGTTATCCAGACTTTACTCCAATATCACACCTGCTGTATATTATGGAGACTAAAATATGCATTGCGGTAAATTTTAAAGCCATAGCAATTTCAGAATTCATTCATATGACATTAGACCATTCAACCACTTCCATTGACACCAAATGAATCACATTGTATAGTGCTGTTCCCTTGTTGTTCCAAAAACTCGGGTTTGGTCACGACCTTGGCTGCTGTCTGTGTGAAGTTTAAGTGTTCTCTCCTGTCCGTGTGGAAGTCCCCAGGTGCTCCGGTTTCCTCCCACATCCCAATGACGTGCTGGGAGGTTAATTGGCTACTGTAAATTACCACTAGAGTAGATAAATGATGAAAGAAAAGGAAACTAAGCATGTGGAAGGGAAAAGGTTACTGAAAAATAAGAGATGGGTGGGACTAACATGAGCTGTCATAGACCCCATGGGATGAATGGCCTCTTTCCCTGTCATAAGTACATTTAAGCCTAGGTGTGCACTACATGAATAAACCAAACATCTATGTAATTTTTTTCTTTTTCAATTCACTGGAGAATTTATTGTTCAACCTTTTTATTTAGTAGTTGCGTTAATTATAACTGTAGCCCCAGCATATTGTTCAGCTAGCAGTGGAAGAGGACAATAACAATCATAACTTTAGTTATAGTCTTCATTTGAAATTATGCCATTCATTACCAGTAATTGATCAAATCCATTAAAGGACGTGCTGGGATAGATTGTATGAAGTCTCTGGACTGTTATTTACTTTATTAAAATAACAAAGAATTTCACCCAAATGCTCTCAATACAAACATCACACTATGCAAATTTTGACCAGGCTTGAAGAACTGCTATTGATGCAGGTAAAGAGTGACAAATTCCTTTGCTTTGTTTTAGGTTCTTATTCTAGAGCCAACCAATGTCTATCAGCCATCCTACATATCAGTAAATAGTGAAGCAGATGAGAAGACCATCTCCATATGGCATGTCTCTTCTGAGGAAGTGGTAAGATTGGGCAATATTATTTCTGCCAGTACTCCCACAATACTTGTTGGATTCTTATTTGTCTATTGTTTTGCTAACGTCTCTTAAAATGAAGCAATGTATTCACTTGCTTTCTTTATGTGTTTTGTGTATAGTGTCTTTGGAGTTACTTTGATGATTCCATGTCTAATTGTACTCTGTGCTGCAGGAGGTTCAGCTAATCTGATCACAGCCATGGTCTTTCACCTGAGAAGCCCGAGGCTTCAAAACAAATTGCTGGCCTTCTACTCCTCCTCCGGATTATAGATTTGTCATGCTTGCATGGCAGCTGTCTGCTACACATCAGTGATATGTCAGTTTTACTGATATTCAGTGATGTGAGAGGTCATAGAGTCAGACACACAGAAATGGGTCTATGATCCACCAAGTCCACACTTACGTCAATTCTACGCTAATCCTATTTTATTCACTGCTCATTCCCATCAACTCACCCCAGATTTTACCACTCACCTACACACAAGAGGCAATTCACAGTGGCTAATTAACCTACCAACCTGCACGTCTTTGGGATGTAGGAGGAAACCCATGCAGTCAAAAGGAGAACATGCAAACTCCACACAGACAGTACCAGAGGTCAGGATTGAACTAGAGTCACTGGAGCTGAGGCAGCAGCTATTGCAAGACACCACTTTGCCACAATGTACACTTGTTATATAACAAGAAGATTGGTTTTGGCCAGTGTGATTTTCATTCCTACTCTCTAATCAAAAAAGCTTGTGAAAGGTCCAAGTTCAGATGTGAAGGTGACCATTTGGGTGGGATTGAAGGAGTTATTGCTACCCATTGATCTATAATCTATCCTAAATCACTGTGTTCCAGAGAAGAGGACAGGGGATTAAAGAGAAAATGAATACAGGTGAACTTCTCTCCTCACTATTTTGAACAGTACATGGACTGACAAACAACGTCTTATTACTGGAAACTGGGGAGGAGATTTTTTGCCAATTATCTACCACTGACTAGCTCACCCTCCCAAAATTCCCTTGTGCTTTTTGGATCTCCCACTATCTAACAAATCATGTAGCCTCATTTACACATGTGATAACTTCCTTTGACAGTGTAACTTTGATTTATTGTTACTCATCATGCACTTTGGAAAAACTTGGGCCAAACCATTGAGGAACCTGAAGAGCATGGTGGTTTTCATTAGAGGATTTCACATTTCTGCCACTTGCCAGTATAGATCTGGACTTGCTTCCCATTACTTTAGACAGGATCATTTGGAACCCACTCTTCTGAACATGTACAGCTAACCAGACCTTCCAAGGTGCTGGTGTGGCACTTGACATAATGCACAGATAGCACAGGTTGCACAAGGGCCCTTGTGAGGAGATGTGCATCAGAAGAGTGTTGTTCACCAGAAAAACAATAGAAAAACTCACAGGGTTATGGATCTGCAGCAACACTTAACTATCCATCTGAGCTAATACAGCAGGGCAGGAGTTTGGCTTTGTAATAATAGCCTTTCAGATGTGGGCATGTCATTAGATGTATTGCTGTCTAACTGGCTCTTGGTCAAAAAATTAACATGTTCTACAAGACAGCTGACAGTCTGTTATCCCATCAAGGTGGGAATAGGAGAGGATTGACCTAATTTGATGGAGTTTTGGAACTCCCAAGGTCCAAGATGCAATCAGTGGTTTCCTTTTGGCTTTAGAAGCTTTGACAGAAAGTCCCCATGCATTAAAAGCCAACTCACTGTCTTATCTACAACAGTCCCACTGAATGTATTGACAGCACTAGTGAACCACACTGACGTGGTACGTGCAAATTGATGTTGGGTCAATTAGTCATTTTAAGTCAGATTTGGTGAGTTCTTATTACATTAGAGTAGCAATTAGCACAACACTATTACCACGCCAGCAATCAGGGTTCGATTCCCATCGCTGTCTGTAAGGAGTTTGTAAGTTCTCCCCGTGTCTGTGTGCTCTGGTTTCCTCCCACATTCTAAAGGTGTACGGGTAGGTTAATATAGGTTTAAAATGGGAGGCACGGACTTGTTGGGCCGGAAGGGCCTGTTACCGTGCTGTATAAATAAAGTTTAAGACAAGGTGTGTAGGGGGGGAGGTTGCATGGGTGGTGTTAAATCTTGAGTCAGCCATAATCTCACTGAATGACAGCACTGGCTCGAAGGCTAATAACCTACTCCTGTGCTATGATTATATGCTGTGGGTGGGCAGTTGATAGTGAGTGTGCTGTTGCTTCATTGTTTGGTTCAATTAACATGCATCTTGTTATCCCCCTAACAGAAGGGGATTCATGAATGGAATTTTACATCCTCATCCATCAAAGGAATAAGGTGAGTGTATGTGAAATAGCACCAGTAACTGCATAAAGCAAACATCAACAGCTTACCTTGCTTTAGAAGGTGAATGCACATGAAGGTGTATGTGCACCTGTTTAAGTGTGCATTTAAGAGACAATGTCTGCAATAAAGACAAGTGCCCTTGTGGTCTGACAAACTCTCACACTTCAAGGGGATGAATGACAGAATGCACAGTAGGACGTAGAGTAGAACATTTTGAAAATTAAATTGTTGAGAATAATGGCTGTTGAAAAGTAATTCCAAGGCAAGAAAGACTACCAAGAGGTTTACCAGGATGCTGCCTGGATGAGGGGGCATGTGCCATAAGGAGAGGTTGGTCAAACCAGGCTTGCTTTCTCTGGATCGGCAGAGGCTGAGGGGAGACCTGATAGAAGTTTATAAAATTGTGAGAGGCATAGACAGAGCAGACAGCTGGTATTTTTTTCCCCAGAGTCGAAATGTCTTATACTAGAGGGAATGCATTTAAGGTGAGAGGGAGAAAGTTCAAAGGAGATGTTTGGAGCAAGTTTTTTTTACACAGTGGTGGATGCCTGGAATGCGCTGCCAGGGGTGGTGGTGGAGGCAGATACGGTAAGAGGATCTTAGATAGACATATGAATATGTAGAGAATGAAGGGATTATGGACCACGTGCAGGCAGAACAGATGAGTTTAATTAGGTGTCATTAGCTTAATTTGGCACAACATCATGGGCTGAAGGGCTATTCCTGTGCTGTACTGTTTTATCTGCCAACGACTTGTGGCCTTTTCAATACTTAAGAGGCTTTGCTGCCTTCCATCTGGGACAAAATTCTTTTCATCCAACAATGCCATTTGACATTTACCAAAGAATATTGAACCACCCACACATGGATGGAGATGGCTCCTACACGCACCTTATTTAGAGTCATAGATTTGTACAGCATCGAAACAGGCCTTTCAGCTCACTGCATCTGTGCCTATCTACACTAATCCTACTTGCCTGCATTAATTCCACATCCCTCTGTACCCTGCTCATTCAAGTACCTGTCCCGATTGCTCTTAAATGTTGCTACTGTTCCTGCCTTCATCATCTCCTCAGCAGCTCAATCCAGATACCACCTACACTTATGGTGAAAAATTTACCCCTTGCCATCCCCTTTAAACCTCCTTCCTCTCACCTTTGTCCTCTGGTTTTAGACAACCCTACCATGGTAAACAGACTCTAGCTATCTACTCTATCTATGCCTCTGATAATTTTATATACCTTTATCATGTCATTCCTCAGCTTCCAGACCCAGTCTATCCAATCTTGCCTTGTAACTCAAACCCTCCAATCCAGGCAACATCCTTGTGTATCACTTCTGCACCCTTTCAATGGCTTGGCCAATGAAGGCAACTGTGCCATACGTCTTCCTCACGATCCTGTCTACCTGTGTCCCATTTTCAGGAACTATGTATTTGTAACCCTAGTTCTCTCTGCTCAACAATACTCCCGAGCACCCTGTCATTTACTGTGTATGTCCTACTCTGGTTTAACTTCCCAAAATGCATCACTTCACACTTGTCTGAGTTAAATCCTATCTGCTATTCCTTCACCCATTTCTCCAGTTGATCAATATCCTGATGTAACCTTGGACAACTTTCTTCACTGTCCATCAACTTTGGGGGTCATCTGCAAACTTGCTAATCGTGCCACCTGCATTTTCATCCAAATCATTAATATACACGATGAACAAAAGAGGACCCAGGACTGGTCTCTGTGGCACACCACAGGTCACAGGCCTCCAATCTGGAGCAACCCTCCACCCCCACCCTCTCCCTCCTACCACCAAGCCAGTTTTGTATCCAATTGTCTAGCACACCTTCAATCCCAGAAGATGCCAGGGACAATATTTCTAGTGGGAAGTGTCAGCATTGACATCCAGTAAGTCACCTTGCAAAGCTTTTCCTATCCAGTCCATGTGAGTCATAACTGACAACAAACGTGGCTCGAGTGAATGATCTCGGCCGCCGCACTTCAGTTGCCGCATGGGCATTGTGACTCCACTGCCAACGTGATGAAGTTTGTTGAGCCCGATGCTGGCTTTGTTCCGGGAGACTTTCTCAAGTTACTCTGTAAACATTGAGATGGAACTTAGAGGAATGTTAACACATGTTTAAACATCCCTAAATCTATATCTTCCGCTGCTGCTGTGCTGAGCAGAAAGTCCCTCAATAGCACAACATCTGAGTGACAGGTTAGGTGTTGGTTCTGCATCTGTTCAACAGGATTTAAGAACATACTTGGATTTAGCAAAAGTCCTTTTAAATCAAATTTCTGTGCCCTCTAAACTTCAATTCTTTTTAATGCTGTGCCTCTCCAAGGGAGTCTCTCCCCTGTTTAAACAACATAGTGTAAATCCATGTTACTTTGCTTACTCGACATTTCATTGACACCATGTCAGTGACACAGTTGGCTTCTGTAGAAGTGCCAGGAACTATATTTCATGTGATGACAGCTTCCCTCACTCAATCTACATCACAGATGCTGCAGTGCAGTCTCCAGATGTCTTCCTCGTTTGGCTTACCTGGAAAGTTCGGGACATAGCTGGTCCTGAGGACCCAGCAGTCTGCAGGCACCGGCGAGGCCCATTATCAAATGCGTGAGCAGGGCAGGGATTCCTGCCTGCAATTCCCCTGAGTTCATCGCAACGTCTTCAAATCCCCAATAAATATATTTTCATAACTTGAAAGAGAAGCTGCCATAAATCTTTAGAGCTATGAATAGAGTCCAAGAGAGATAAAACACCAGACTCTTCAGCCCACCAAATCTGCGCTAATCAGCAGGCACCACTTCTACACTAAACCTGTGCTAACCCATCTTATTATCCCCACAGGACCATCGATGTTCCCCAGATCCTAATACTTGGTGACACACAAAGGGACAATCAACAGTAGGAGGAAACTGGAGGTTCTCAGTGGCACAGCTGGTAAAGCCGCTGCCTCACAGTGCCACAGACCCGGGTTCAATCCTGACCACTGGTGCTGTCTGTGTGGAGTTTGCATGCTCTCCCTGTGACTGTGTGGGTTTCCTCCGGGTGCTCTGGTTTCCTCCCACATCTCAGACGTGTGGGTTGGTAGGTTAATTGTCTGCTCTAAATTACCCCCTGATGCACAGGTGAGTGGTAGAATCTGGGGGACGTTGAAGGGAATGTGAGAAGAATATATTTTTTTAAAAAATGGATTAATGTAAGATTATTTGATGGTCGGTGCAGGCTCGATGGGCTGCAAGGCCTGTTTCCATGCTGACCCGCTCTACGACTATCTGAGTAAACCCGTGTAGTCACAGGAAGAACATGCAAACTCCACACAGACAGCACCAGAGGTTAGATGGAACCTGAGTTGCTGGAGCTGGGAGGCTGTGGCTCTACAGCTGTGCTTAGATGGTGGATATTCTGTGTCCTTTGCTCTCATAGCTGTTCTCCCTCATGGCCTCCAGTAGAATGCTACTGGCTGTGGTGGTATGTGGCAAGAATCCTGACGTGTAGTCCTCTCTGTGTTCATTCCAGCATTTCCAAACGTGACGAGCGCTGCTGCTTCCTCTACGTCCATCACAACTCTGACGATTTTCAGATCTACTTCTCCACAGAGGATCAGTGCAGCAGGTGAGTTGTCCACACTTGAGAGGAAGGCTCCTGCCCATGGAGGATAAGATAAGATGTCTTTATTAGTCACGTGTACATCAAAACACAGTCTTTTCGCATAGAGTGTGCTGGGGGCAGCCCGCAAGTGTCGCCACGCTTCCGGCGCCAATGTAGCATGCCCACAACTTCCTAACCTATACGTCTTTGGAATGTGGGAGGAAACCGGAGCACCCGGAGGAAACCCACACAGACACAGGAAGAATGTACAAACTCCCTACAGACAGCAGCCGGAATTGAACCTGGGTCACTGGCGCTGTAATAGCTTTACACTAACTGCTACACTACCGTGCCTACTGTTCCAATTTGTCGTAGATTTTCTTCAAGGGCATAGAGACCTCTGGGGTGTCCCCAAGCTCCCCTGTGGAATGTAGGAATGGAGTAGGCTCTCCAACTCCAGTATCTGCCTCTACCTTCCTCTTCCCCTCCTCTCACCTCCATCTGCCTATTTTTTTTTCCTACCTGTTTCCACCTATTATGCACCAGCCTCTGTCTCTCCCTTCCCCTCGCCCCACCTGGCTCCAGCTGCCCATCATCCCCCACCTCATCTGGTTCCATCTATCTCTTACCAGCCCCCTGTCTCATCCTTCTCTCTCGCTTTTTTTTTTACACTGGCTATCTTCCCTGATGTGGGGTCTCGACGTGAAATGTTGACCGTCCCTTTGTCTCCACAGATGCTGCTTGACCCACTGTCTTCTTCCAGCAGTTTTTTTTTCCCCCTCCATATTCCAGCATCTGCAGTCTCTTGTATGTTTTTTTTCAAACAGCTCCTTCACTCTGTTCCACTGTTGAATGAGATTAGGGCCAATTGCTGCCTCCTTGGTTTCAGATTCCTTTAATGCCTTTGCTTAACCAAGTTCTATCAGTCTCTCTCTTGAAATTTCTAATTGGCCCGCAGTCTCCATAACTTTTCGTTCGTGTGGAGTCTCAGACGTTCACTGCCCTTTACAGGAAGAACTGCTTCCCGTGCGTCACTGCCAAACACTCGGCTCTAATTTTATATACCCCTTGTGCTTGCTGTCCTTCAGGAAGAAGTAGACTCTTCCCTATTTCCTTTTCCCTTTTAATCTTCAGGGACTGTGAGGAACATATCACGTTCAGGAGGTGGGATTAGGGCTACTCATGTTGCCTGCTGCCCTCCCTGGTACAGGATGTTTGGGATCTTGGCCTCCAGTCTGATACTAAGTGGAATGCAGCTGGAAGGCCTGTTAACTTTTGAACCTCTCTGCTTCTGATTGATCTGATCACAGCTCTTGTGCACCCGAGTGCTTTCAAACTCTCTCCCACCTGCCCTAAGTAGTTGTGTAACTATATTGCAGGTTTTGCCACTTGGTAAAGGAAATCAACGATGAAGCAGCAAGCAATGCGGAACTGGAGGGTGATGCTGAGGGGGAGACACTGGAGGTATGATGGTTCTTCACTGTGGCTACACTCTGCACAGAGCTGTGTATGCATGAACCAACAGATGATACCCTTAACCAAGTTTTCCACTGAATTCACACAAGGTGCTTTCAGGGCACTTGAGTAACTTGGAGGGCACTTGAGTAACTTGGAGGGCACTTGAGTAACTTGGAGGGCACTTGAGTAACTTGGAGGGCTATATCTTCACTGGGTCTCTCCCCGAGGCTTCATTGGAGTTCAAGGGAAAATAGAAATAGAGGCAAAGTGATTAACATTAGGTGTGGCCACTGGGGTGAAATTGTTCTTCAGTAAAAGTGTGAAAAGAAGAAAAAGTCAGCTGGGATATACAGTTGTTTGTTTCTTGATAACTAATTTCTTCTTGACTGCAAAATGCAAAAAGGTTAAATAAACGTGATGGGTGTGCAGTTACTAATTGACTTCTGCTTTATGGATGATTCCTTTGTCCCAAAAATCTAATGTTCTGAGCAAATTTCCTGAGTACCTGATGGGTTTCAGGTTATACCAGGATCCTGGAAGTCCTATTTGTGCTATTATTTCTTTCCAATCTAAGCCTCTTCCTCCACCGCACCCCCCCCCCCCACCCCACCCCACAAGAAGAAGAACGATACTGTGGATGGGAAACTGTCACAATAAAGTTTCCTTAACTGTAGCCTGGGTTATCCTGGTTTGGTGGTATACCAAGACAAATAAGCTATTTACTTCACAGTCAGGTGATAGTTGTGCATTTCCATCTTAGCCCCAGATCTGACCTTGGACCTGACTGTATCCCGGAAGACCTCTAGATGACTTTAGCAAAAGGACTTACTGAGGCTGTCGCAGTCAAACTGAGTGGCTATTATCTGCAATGGTCCTAGTTCCTACCAGATGGGGGCCTCCTCTGATTCTATAGAGTTTTCCAGCTGCAATTTGATCAAAATCAAAGCCCTGTGGCTTTGCGTGCCTAGAATCAATGCAGAAAAAATTTTGTTTACTTGCATTTGTATGGTACCTCGTCAAAGTGATTTGAAATCAAATACAATTCATGATTACAAATCTCTTCTCGATATGATAGTTGAAGGGTAAATATTACTCGTAACTCAATTAATCTTTCAGATAAAAGTCTGTTTTCTCCTGGTATACCTGACTTAATGTCTAATGTAAAGGATGGTACCTACTGCAGTGCAGCACTCTTTCAGTGCAGCCTGGATTGATGGATTGGAACTTGCACCAATTAGTTTGGGTATTTGTATTGAGACTTGAATCTGTAATTCCAGTGTTTGGCTAAAGGCTAATTATCTTTTCCGTTTCCTCTTATTCCAGTATGAGTATGAGTACGGAGAGTCTGAAGAACGGGTGGTGTTGGGTAAAGGAACATATGGAGTGGTCTATGCTGGGCGGGATCTCAGCAATCAAGTGAGAATAGCTATCAAAGAAATACCAGAGAAAGATAGTAGGTGAGTGTTAGGTAGCTAATTTTGTATTCCTCCTGAGTCAGCACGCATATAAATCAGTGCTAAATAGTACGTACTCCTTTTTGTTGAATAGTATCAGAGTTACCTTTGCAAACACCAAAAGTTTGTCCATCTACATTAAATGTCCATATCATGGGAATGATGAAACCAGAAGCAATCGTTTGACCATTTGTGGCTTTGCCGGGACTTCTCACAACAGGTTCCGTCATCATAACTGATGAAAGGTGATATCGCTGGTTTAGTGAGTCAAATGCTACTCTGCATTACAGCAGTAATGTTTTTCTACAGTAATAATTTGGTGTTAATTGCTAAGTGTTAAGCTCTGGACCACTGCACTGGATTTTACATAAAGATACGGACTTTTCGTCATGTAATTGAGGAGAATTATTGTCACAAACCTTGAAGAAAATGTTTCTGTACATCTCACTTCCTTTAATAATGCTTTTTGGATAATTTTTGTTTCAACATTTTGTACCATAAATTGCTAGGTCACCATAACCACTTTAATATTGCTTTGCAAGACTTCACAGTGCAGTTGTAAGCTTTGTCTTCCAGGTTGCTTGATGGAATAAGTTCCTGTAGATTAGCCCAACTCTGCTAAGCTTAGGCAATTTAGTAAAAGAAGTAAAATGTTGCATATTACTGGATATATAACAGAGAAGCAGAAAATGTTATTAATGCTCAGCAGGTTCAGGCAGAGATATCTGATGAAAGGTCATCGACGTGAAACATTGTTTCTCTCAACCAACACTGACTGACCTGTTAATCAACCTACAGTTACTAATGATGAATGTAATTATTAATGATGAATAAATATAGTGATCTTGTTAATTGAATAACTCTAGCTGGGGCTAGGGGCAGGGAAGTGGGTGCAGGTGAGGGGGTTTTTCTTTTATTGAAAATATAATAAGGGAGATGGGTAAATGTGTTCTTTTCTCATCTGGATCTTGGTTTTGACTCCAAGTTGATGAGGTGAAAGTTTTATCTCTTTATTGGCTGCAAGTGCAGTTTCAGTTCTGCTTTCAATAAGCTTGGAGCATGGGTCAAGATTTACGAATTACTCTTTCCATACATGCTGCCTGACCTGCCAAGCATTTTCTTTTTTTTATTTCAGATTTCTTGCATCTTCGGTGTTTTTGTTATTGTTCACACTGGTACAAATGCCGAGGATGCTTTTGAGGTTGAGATTGTGGGTGGCTTTGCACAGAGCCTGATTCACCAACTCAAATCAGCAGGACCCAGCTATCAATATTGGGCTCAGATCAGGTCTGCAAAAGGTTATACGTCCAGGAGCTCAGGCTGAGCCAGGCCGGCTCAGTACTTTATGATGTGGCACCATGATCTCTGTCACTGTTTCAGGCAGTTTCTCTCAGGTTGAAGGATCACTGGGGAAAGACGTGATGAAGCGGAGAGATCTGACTGGGATTTAGGAGGTCCCTAGTACAGAGAGCTGGTGAGTTTGACTGGAAGAAGACTGGGGGGGGGGGGGGGGGGGGGGTAAAGAAACTCAATAAAGGATTTTTGAAGCAATAAACTTATAAAATCTGTGCACATAAAGGGCCCCAGCACTGTAAGGTTGAGTGTAAGAGGGCACATTTGTGTTTGTTATATTTGTGGTGATGGTCAGATTGACTGTGAGCAAAATTAAGTCATTGGGTTGCGGTCACATCAGGTTCCTACTGAGTTTTAATTTTGTATCCAAGCAGATCACCAGTGTCACATTACAATTGTAGTGTCAATTTAAAATAGTATTATCACTTTGCACTAAGGCTGCAGATGTGTATATAGAAGCAAGAGTCAGATTCCAATCTGGTCCCAGGGTGAAGTGAAAGGATATTTTTTGAAGGTGGGAGTTAGTTTGGGCATTATTGTTTGATGAGCATTATACAGCTCACAGTTTTCCTGGGCAGCATATTTGTTCCCAAGTGATGTAAGTTGGATGATTGTTCGCTTGGATCTTCCACTGGGAAATGTGCTGGAGAGCTGATTAAATCTCGACACATCGAGAGAGAGAGTGGCAATTTTAAAACCACACAGTTAATACATTAAGAAGTTTTCCATCAATTCTGATGAGAATAACAATGAATTATTTGTTTTTTCTCCTGCTTTATAAAAGCATCCTTTTTTTTAGGGAAGTTACCACAAAGTGACTTGTTAAGTTTTCTGTTATTATCTAAAGTTATGGAACTGTAATTCCTGCAACTAATAGGAGTAACAACTGAGAGTATCAAAGGCTCTTGATGTCAGCTTTTGATGACAGTGGGCTAACTTAGTTCAAAGCATACCCTTCTGACCTGGAGGGGAATTGCAAGGTTTAAAAAAAAATTTCATCGGTGGGAAGAAATGATAAATAATTCATACTCCTGCCTTTAGATTCCAAGCAAATGCAGCCACATGGTTCTGACAAAGGGTCCCAGATGTTTAATATTAACTGTTTCTCTTTCCACAGATGCTACCTGACCTGCTGAGTATTTCTTGACTTTTATTTCAGACTTCCAGCATCCGCAGTATTTTTTTTGTTGAATTTTCAGCTATGTGGTATCGTGAAGATGTCTCCGCTTGTTAAAATGAACTAATTTTGTCCAGATGTTGGGTTGAATGGTGGCCTCCAGTACTCTATTATACTATGGTATTTGACATTCACTGATCTTGCACCTCATTGATGTGAAATTGATTGTATTTTCCAGATAAATTCTGATTGCAAAGTTTACTTGGTTGATGCTATAAATCAAAACTGGTAATTGACACTGCCAAGATACCAGAGATTACTGAATGGATGCAAACATTAAATGCCTTTCAAAAATTTGATTCCGTCTAATGGAAAATGTTCTGGCTAGCTGATATATTGGAAGGCCAATTAACTGTTTATTAGTTAAATAAATCTGTAAAAGGGGCATATGTGGTGATTGGAAATCTATCTTGGAGCAATAAATCTCTCTGCTGCCAGCTCGAGTGCTGCTTTGCTTCAGTTTGCATATCAGTAGTAATCAAATCAGTCCTAATTAAGCAAGGAAGACATTGACATTGATTGTGGAGAGTGCTGGAGACATTGCAGCGGCACAGAAATAGTCATATAATGTCTTTCATAATCTTGGGGCATCTCGAGATATTTTGTAGCCAATCCAATATGTATGGGAAAGCAGAAAGCAGTCGTTGTTGTAACAATGAAATTGTAGCAGGCCATTTTGCACACAGCAAGATCCCACAATCAACACTGTGACTAGCAAATCTGGTTTTAGGTACTGTCTTGGTTCACGGATATACTTATGAGAGGGCTCTCCTCTTTGTAAAGGGCCATGGAATCTTCTGTGTTTGCCTGAGAGAGCAGACAGGGCAGCAGTGTAATGTTATATCTGAAAGATAGTACCTTTGACAGGGCAGCACTCCCTTGGTGTGGTATCCAAATGCAAGTATTTGTGTCAAAGTTTTTGATGTGGGACTTTAACCTTTTGACCAGAGTTTTATCATTGTTGTGACAAGAATTTGATAATAGTCATGTTCTTGCCAAAGGGGTGCAGAGAGGCCCAGACAATTCTGATGTGCCATAAGTAATGATCTGGGTCATTCATTCCTGAGAAATCCATCTCACCACAATGGTCCTAGCCATTGTAGGTTTCCAGGAATTGATGGGAACTTGTAGGGGCTGATTTCCTTGCACTTAAGATGAGGGTATCAGTACACACTGGTAGTAGTGGGATTTAAAGCAGAATGAGAAAGAGAGCAATGGTTCTCAATGTTAACTGTACCTCAGAAATTTCCTGATTGTCAGTGGATGGATTTATTGGCTAGGAGCATTGTGATTTGATGTCGATACAGGCAACTCCTGCATTACAAAGGGTTGTGTTCCTAATAAGCAGTCCGTATCGCCATTTCTGTACTGCAAAGCTCTGTGTGTGTATGTGTGTGT
Organism: Pristis pectinata; assembly: GCF_009764475.1. NCBI lineage: Eukaryota > Metazoa > Chordata > Chondrichthyes > Rhinopristiformes > Pristidae > Pristis > Pristis pectinata. The sequence goes on along the minus strand of NC_067408.1, from coordinate 71,228,011 downwards.
GTGTCGCAAAACACAAAATAAAAATGTTCTGTTTATTTATTTACTTAAATTCCGCCACCCTGTCTACCTGTGATGCCACTTTCAGGGAAGTCATCCATTTACTTGGAGTATTGTGTGCCATTCTGATCATCACACTATAGGGAGGATGTGATTAAGCTTGGAGAGGGTGCAGAAAAGATTCACCAGGACTGGAGGACTCGGGTTAAAAGGAGAGACTGGATAGGCTGGGACTGTTTTTCCCTGGAGCGAAGGAGGCTGAGAGGTGACACATTTTTGGGTAGTGATTTGTGAATTCTGTAAGGGTGAATTTCCATTACCCGAACAGCTGTAGTGTGGGGGTTGCCTGAAACGGGAAGATGCCATGTGACAGATTTCTACTGTTGTTGCTGGGTCTCTGGTAAACCCTGCACTCCTGGAACTGGTGTTGCTAAGAAAGCAGAAGACACTTTAAAAATCAGAAGTCGACTTGCAGCCATAGCATATGACCACAGAAAGGAGAGGGTCAGAAAAAATATAGACGTATTTTTACATCGGAGATTGTTGGCTAGGTCACAGGAGGTACTGCAGTCATTTCCATCCCCTGAAACACACCTTGCCATCTCCCCCAATGTCCTGATGTGGGAAATGCACCAACAATGAATTCCAGTGTGCTTACTGGTCTTTGGGAAAAGCAGCACAAAAACCAATGGGACTTCTGCTGAATTGTAAGAGCATCACATAATGTTTCAACAGATATTCACAAGTAAATAAGTTACTTTTGTATTTAATGCATCTGTACTTTAATCTGAAAGTGCTTGGCGCAGGTATTGGGTGGAGAAAATTCCCCTGTACTGAGGCCCTCATCTTGCTAATTAAATTGCCTTTAACAATTGTAAATTTTTTTTTACAAAATAAACTTTATTCATAATAAAAGACAAACTATATACAATTACAAAACAGTGCAAACCTTTACATTCTTGTACAGATCATTCATTACTGTTACCTTTTTATATAGAAAACAGCACCGATGCCACATGTGTGGCTCCCTGGAAGCTACCCAGTCCCGTATTTACAATATTTAGGGGCTTTCTCCCTGTTCCTGCCCCTCCCTCTCCAGTGGCAGAAGAACCCTAAACTGTAGTCCTTCCTCACCGAGCCTTTGCGCTGGCTGTGCCCAGCTTCAGTGCGTCCCTCAGCATGTACTCCTGCAGCCTGGAATGTACCAGCCGGCAGCATTCCCCTACGGACATCTCGCAGTGCTGGAAGACCAACAAGTTTCGAGCAGACCAAAGAGCGTCTTTCACCGAGTTGATGGCCTTCCAGCAGCAGTTGATGTCCGTCTCTGTGTGTGTCCCCGAGAACAGCCCATAGATCAGAGACCCTCTGTTAAACTGCTGCTGGGAATGAACCGTGACAAGGACCCTTGCATCTTTCGCCACACCCTCCTCGCAAACCTACAGCCCGCAAAGAGGTGGGCGACCGTCTCGTCCCCAGCGCAGTCCTCCCGGGGGCAGCGCGTGCTGGGAGTGAGGTTCCAACCATACAGGAAGGATCTGACTGGGAGGGCCCCTCTCACTGCCAGCCAAGTGAGGTCTTGGTGCTTGTTGGTGAGTTCTGGCGATGAGACATGTTAATGAACAAGTAACAATTACAGGAACTTTGCCTTCAGTGGCTCTCCTTGTTTTTATTCCTAGGTACTCCCAGCCTCTTCATGAAGAGATAGCTTTGCACAAATACCTTAAGCACCGGAATATTGTCCAGTACCTTGGTTCAATTTCGGAAAATGGCTACATCAAGATCTTTATGGAACAAGTACCAGGAGGTAAACGCATCTTGTATGTGAGCTTAGTGAGTGCTATTCCTGGTAGGTCTCCTGCAGCCAATAGAAATTAAACTTTACAAAGGCCAACTTGATCTACTTTAGATCCAAGAGGTACAAATGGTGATAGACTAGGAGTTGAGGGACTTGGATATCCAAGCACAAATTCCACCAAAATCTATTCCACAAGTGCCAAAGGTTGGCCTTAATCTCAAGGGGCTGGAATACAAATGTGAGGAGATTTGCCCGACCCTGGAGAGACTGCAGCATTCAATTATAGACACTGGGACAATTGTTAGCAATCATGTGGGTGAGAGTTGTGCTGCGGGACAGTAGTTAACTTTGCCAAAAATGGAAGTGGGCCCAGAAACTGGCTCAAACACAATGACTTCTGAGTTCAACGCGGGCACATTTGTATGTGTGCTCCTAACCCCTCTGAAGAGGTGCATTACTAATTATAATATTTAAATTGGACTTTATGGAGGAAATAATTATTGACTTTCACCTACTAAAGTGGAAGTGTTTCCTGGGATTTCTGAGAATGGCCATTGAGAGGATGTTTGGGAAGGTTGCATCAATTCATCAGGGTAATTATCAAGCATGAATACTCAGTGCCAGCAGCTGCTTTCTTACCTGCTACTCAAAGGTTTTGGGATGATAGTTTGTTGGGTGCTCCTATAGCCACCTTAGATCGCACCTTGGACAAGAAACAAAATAACTAGAAGGGTATGGAGGCAGGAGAATCAAAAGAAATCTGTAAATGCTGGAAATCGGAATCAAGATGCAAGAAACACTTAGCAGGTCAGAGAGCATCTGTGGAAGGAGAAGCAGAGTTAATGTTTCAGGTTGATGACCCTGAAATGAATACTACTGGACTTAGTATTTAGGGGCCTGGATGGTGATCTGGAAGCACGAGTTCAAATCTCAGATAAGGAACTTAAATTCAAGTAATGACATAAATCTGGAATAAAACCCACTGTTAGTGATCTCACAAGCCTCCTTTAAGGGAGGAAATTTTCTGGCCTTTGTGTGACTCCAGATCCATCCGTATTTTGAAGTGGCCCACCAAGCCATTAGGGATGTGCAATAACTGTTGACCTTAGTTCTTCAGGATCGAGGATGACTTGCTTTCACTCCAGTTCTATAGGTTCAGAGGTGGCTGCGGAGGTCAGTGTGGGATCTGCAGACTGTAGCGCAGGTGGAGCTGGGGCTGCAAGATGGGTTGGGCGGTGAATGATTAATTAGGGAGGTGGTGCATCCTTCTGCCATTTATGCTGGTGCTCTGTGTGGCCCTGGTGAATGGACTCCAGGGTCACAGTGCCTTCCCAAATGCTCCTCCTCTGTTTTGAGTGGTCATAGATTGTGGGTTCGGTGGAAATGTTGTGGTCTTTCGAGGAGGCTTTGAGAACATCCTTGACTTATCCTGTCCATCCACCTGGTAATCTCTTGCTGTGGCAGAGTTCAGAACAAAGTGTCCGTTTCAGGCCTCTGCTGTGGGACACGCAAATGGAATATCCTGCCCGTCGGAGTTGACTGACTAGGGCCTCAGTGCTGGGGATGTTGACCTGGGAGAAGGCAATGAAATTCGATCACCGAGGGGATGAGCCTCACATTTAACATCCCCAAGCCAAAAAGCTACCTGTTCCCGCTCTACAATTTTGCCCTCTGACAATGTGTCCACAGCATAACCCTAGACCACAAGGACCACCTCCCATACTCAGGAGCCTCCTCTTGGTGAAGGTAGTCACAGTGATTCATTTCATCATTGCTTTCAGTATGACAGCACCGCATTCCTTCAACAGAGGAAAGGAGTATTTGAGGGTCAAGATCTCAGATGCAGTACCAAGCAACAGTGTTGCCTGAGCTCCAGTACGAGACTCTCTACAGGAGGCAACTTGAAGCAGTTGAGAAATGCCACCGATGCTGCCTGTGCAAAATCCTCCAAATTGACTGGCTGTTGAATCAGCCTACAAAACTGTCCTTTCCCTCTCACACAGCACTAGAGCAGTGAAGAGGAGCGCACATCGTTGAACCTGGTGTGGGAGTTGTGGAGCGGGTGTTTGAGGCCTTGGATCAGAAGGGAACACAGCAGGGGATCAGACAATTAGGGGAGGGGTTGGTCATGAGTTTGGATTAGCAATCAGGTTGGGCATTTTGTGAGATGTTGGGGAAGTCAGGTCAGATGGTTATGGACTTCTGTTCACGTAATTGGGAACTGAGGATGGGGGAGGGATGGGGGGCTTTGGGAGGTCAGTGCCAAGGGCTCCAGTGATTAGGGCCAGTGGGTCAGGCATACAGTAGCCAGGAGTCAAGTAATTGACAGCCTGAGGGCTTAGGTTGGGTGAAGAGCACCTCGGGTCAAGTCAACTAATCAGGGCTTGAGGATTGATCGGATTTGGGGTCTGATGGTTGAGTCATCTTAATCAATGCCTGCAATCGATTGAGCTTGGGCTTTGAAAGTGTGGGGCCTGTTAATTCATAGGGTGGGGGGGTTGGTGGGTCAGGTGAGCTTGGTGGGGGTGAGTGGGGCCTTGATACCATGACAGGGGATTATAAGGTGGTTATGGGGACAATTATGTCCAAAGGGGTAGCATGTAAGTAAACAAGTGAAAGGGGTCTCGCCTGAAATAGATACCCAACACCAGGCCAGGACTTGCTCAGGGAGGCTTCTTTTAAGGCACACAGTTGCAAATAAATGGGGCTATTGAAACTTGGTGTTGAGGTTGGAGGCCTGTGATCAACTTTGGGTGGGAAGGGCTGGTGCCTCAGGGTCTGTAGTTGTCAGTTAGTGTGGAGGGATGTGGGCTGGTATGGGGAGCTCAGTCCTTGTTGCAAACTGCCCAATGAGAGGTCCTCTCCAAAACCACATGGACTAATTTCACCCAGCAACGTTGTAAGTATGACATCACTCCCCATGCAGTTAAAGGAGCATTGCATGGTAAATGGTATCAGTACACCAGCACCCATCAGGCCCGTGACAGGAAGTGTCCGGTGGAATTTTCAGAGGGGTGGGATTCGGCTCTGAAATGGTCCTCTTGAAGAGAAATGGATTTTTATACATCTACAGCTTGTAACAGCGGTTAAATTTCTGAACCATTGCCAGAAGTTAAGTTGCTTTTAACCTGTTAGCCTGTGCAAATCAACATTGCCACAGTGTAAATTAGCATCAACTTTAAGGAGAAAAGTTTTATATTATTTTATCCTTATAAACATTTATCCCATTTCAATTAACCCCAATTCTTTACTCCTCCATGCTGTGTGTGAATGATGTCATGAATTCATATCATTCCATTAGCGCCTGTTTGGGCAGGGTCTAATGGAGTCTTTGCAAACGTGTCATCCTTCTGCTATGTGCATTTCCATTGCTCAGCTCAATATAGCTCCCACCTGCTCCTTTCTCATCCTTTCCTGTCAATGTCCATCCCATCTACCCAGCATGCAAAATAATGGGAAAAGGAATCCCAAATAATTTCCCATCACTTCCAAATTGTGTAAGGATATTTCGATAAATTTTGTCACCAGTATTTTTCCCCAAGTATGAAAGTATCCCTGAGGAAATGGCCATTCTGCTTTTTGGACCTGTGTGTGTGATGTAGTCAGAATCTTCTTGCCATTGGATATTGCAGCTATTATTATTCAGTCTTTGTAACTTCTTCATAATTTTTCCACTGTGCTAATTCTTGTAGTGCTACTGCAAAAGTTTTATTGAGCATCAAATTGGGATTCTTTAGAAAGTTACCCAAAGGTGTTGCATTATGGTTTCTAAGTTACTGATAAAGTTAAGACCCAACCTAGGCCTGAGGACTAGTTTTTTTTTTCTCAACCTGACGCAGTCCAACCTCTGCTTTACCTGCCATAATCCAATCTAAGAGTCAAAATAGCACAGAAATAGGTCCTATGGCCCAGAAAATCCACACTTGCCACCAACACCCATTTTACCCTCATCCCATTTTATTCTTGCCTCATTCCCATAAACTCCTCCCAGATTCTACCACTCACTAGCACACTAAGGGCAATTTACAGTGGCCAAATAACTTACCTGCTCATCTCTGGGATGTGGGAGGAACCCAGTGCACCTGGGGAAAACCCAAGTGGTTACAGGGAGAATGTGCAAACTCCACACAAATAGTACCGGAGGTCAGGATCGAGTGCAGGTTGCTGGAGCTATGAGGCAGCAGCTCTACCAGCTGCACTATTGTGCTGCCCTATACAGTCCTGGACAGTGAGAAAGGGGGTGGTGTACGTGCACCTGTCTACGTCAATGGTGCTGAGGTCAAGAGGGTTGAGAGCTTCAAGTTCCTAGGAGTGAACATCACCAAGAGCCTGTCCTGGTCCAACCACGTAGACGCCACGGCCAAGAAAGCTCACCATCGCCTCTACTTCCTCTGGAGGCTAAAGAAATTTGGCATGTCCCCATTGACACTCACCAACTTTTATCGATGCACCATAGAAAGAATCCTATCTGGATGCATCACAGCTTGGTATGGCAACTGCTCTACCCAGGACTGCAAGAAACTGCAGAGAGTTGTGGACACAGCCCAGCGCATCACAGAAACCAGCCTCCCCTCCATGGACTCTGTTTATACCTCTCGCTGCTTTGGTGAAGCAGCCAGTATAATCAAAGACCCCACCCACCCAGGTCATTCTCTCTTCTCTCCCATCAGGCAGAATTTACAGGAGCCTGAGGGCACATACCACCAGGCTCAAGGACAGCTTGTAGCCCACTGTGATAAGACTATTGAACAGTTCCCTTATACAATGAGATGGACTCTTGACCTCACAATCTACCTTGTTTGACTTTGCACCTTATTGTCTACCTGCAATGCACTTCCCTGTAGCTGTGACATTTTACTCTGTATTCTGTTAGTTTTTACTCTGTACTACCTCAATGCACTGTGTAATGAATTGATCTGTACGAATGGCATGCAAGGCAAGTTTTTCACTGTACCTCGGTGCAAGTGACAATAATAAACCAATACCAATACCCACTTCACCCAGAACTGCAGGCAGGAGAAAACACGAACATGTGGTTAGCTCATTTCAGAGCATGTAAGTTCTGAGGCAGCCCAGCCCAAGCCCAACCACATCCAAGCCCAAGGTAATAATTTTCATGCCCAGTCTGCTACAAGCTTAGGTAGTCCGGTCCTCTTGGTCTCCCGTTAAATATAGGCTACTCTCTGCTCCCAATCGCCTATTTTCCACTTTAATTGGGGCTGAAGGGTTAGTTAAGTTCATTGCATCAGTGCTCAATTCAAGGGCCATCACGAAGCACATCAGACAGAGGAGAAATCCAAAGTCAGGCAGAGGCCTGGGTCAACAACATTGTTCAGAATTCACACCCTGAACATTGGCAGCAGAGAAGTAATCTATCATGGTTCTTGCTCTTGCTTCTTGTGTTGTGTCAGTCATACACTTATTGCCACAGGCACATGAGCAACATCAAGGGCTGAGCTGACCTGTTATCCTGAACGTGACAATGCTGATGACAGGTAGCTGGACTTCCACGCGCTGTCTTTTGATTCGGGAGCAGGAGCTCTGGTGACTGTCGTGGAAGGATACTCATTGTCTATTTGTGGTAACTGAAACCAGCAGGCTCAGTTACACTTGCTGCTCTGATTCTGCGTGATGGAGATTCCATGATGGTTCCACTGAGGAATTTGATGGAAGAATGCCAACAGCACAAGGCCCCATCTCCAAAACACTGAGCTTAGAGTTACATATCTATGTGTGTATGTAATTCTATCTCAATTTCTTGGCAGAGCACAATTATTGTCTGGAAGCAGCAGGCAAAACTTCGGCTCCAGCTCAATGATTTTCATACCTAGTGATAGTAACATATGATCATCATGCTAGGACGCTTCTGTATGATGGCAGATCCAATATCTGGGAGTTGTTACTGCAGGGTTTCTGCTGGTTTCAAATACAATGTGTGCTGTAGAACAAGCTGAATAAGAAAGTTGTAGGTCAGAATTGAGAGAGGTAATTAAACAAGCAAAGAGAATGTCTGAGAAAAGGTTAGTGGATAATGTAACAAGGAATCCATGGGCTTTCATAAACGTGTGTATCGTAAAATGGTGGTGAACCAAAATAGATCATCTTTTGTCTTCACCAAAGAAGACAATGCTGCAAATTTCTTAGTAAAGGAGAAGGTAGGAAAGCATCTTTGATCTGGAACATTGCTTCTCTTTCCACAGATGTTGCCTGACCTGACTGCTTCCACCATTTTCTGTTTTTTTTTTCATTTAAGGCAGGAAAGCAGTTAGATGAGATAGAAGTCGGTAAAGAGGAGGTACATTTAAGATTGCCAGCACCAAAACTGCCCCACTCTGGACCACTTGAGACAGCAAGGGCTGGAAAACTGCAGTGCAGACTCTCAGCACACTCCTCAAAACTTCCACAGACAGGAAAATAGTGCCAAAGGATGGAAGGGTTCAGAAAGTTTTGTCACTCAAAAGAGGGGAGAACTTAGCAACCACAAGCCAATTAGTTTGGAATTGGTGTCAAGCCAATAATCAGAGAGAACAATCTGGAAGAAAATTAATTGTAACTTGGCAAAAAAATATGCATCAATATATGAAACACAGTGCAGGTTTCTTTAAAAGAAATGTGTTGATCCAGTTCTTCGGTGGGAATAGGGATGAGTGTTGAGGAGTTAGAGTCAAAATGTCTGGTGAGTAGGTGAACGAGCATTCCGTGGTTGTGGGGGGAGGGGGAGAGGGAGAGGAAGTGGTGGAGTCATACAGCACAGAAACTATATTTGTGCTGACCCTAAAGTATCGATCTACGTGTACCCATCTATACTAATCCCACTTACCAACGATTTCTCCATAGCTTCTTTGCCTTGGTGATTCAAGTGCTCATCCAAATGCATCTTAAATGTTATGAGAGCACCTGTCTCCACCACCACCTCAGGCAGTGTGTTCCAGATTCCAAAGACCCTCTGAGTAAAAAAAAATTCTTCCTTGAGTCCCTTCTAAACCTCTTACTCCTTACCTGAAACCAATACAGCACAGAAACTATATTTGTGCTGACCCTAAAGTATCGATCTACGTGTACCCATCTATACTAATCCCACTTACCAACGATTTCTCCATAGCTTCTTTGCCTTGGTGATTCAAGTGCTCATCCAAATGCATCTTAAATGTTATGAGAGCACCTGTCTCCACCACCACCTCAGGCAGTGTGTTCCAGATTCCAAAGACCCTCTGAGTAAAAAAAATTCTTCCTTGAGTCCCTTCTAAACCTCTTACTCCTTACCTGAAACCAATGCCCTCTAGTTTTAGATACCTCTGCAATAGCAAAAGGTTTCCCATGATCTGCACTCTGTCCCTCGTAATTCTGCTTATATTAATCACATTCCCCCCTCAAAAATAAACCTAGTCTATCCAGTCTCTGCTGATAACTGAAACCCTCCATCCCAGGCAACATCCTGGTGAATTTCCTCTGCACCCTCTCCGAGGCAGTCACATCCTCCTTGGAGTGTGATGACTAGAATTGTGTGCAATCATGTGCAACGTTGTACCATAACCTCCCTGCTCTTATTTTCTGTACCCTGGCTGATGAAGGCAAGTATCTTGTATGCCGCCTTCACCACTTTATCTACTACCTTACAAGATTCTTGGACTTTTGCAGCAAGATCTCTCTGTTTCTCTGTACTCCCTGGGGTCCTACCATTCATGGTATATGTCCTACCCATTTTAGTCCCCTCAAAGTGCATCACCTTGTATGTATCTGGATTAAATTCCATATTCCATTCTCTCCCCATCTTGTCAACAGATCAATATCATCCTATACCCTCTGATAATCCTCCTCAATATCAAAGATACTGCAGATTTTTGTGCCATCTGCAAACTTGCTAATCAAAGCTCCTGCATTCACACCCAGATCTTTAATGTATATTAATCAGTAAGGGTCTCAGCACCAATCCATGTAATGCACCACTGGTCACAGGCTTTACACAGAAACAATCCTTCACTGTCATTGTCAGCCTCCTATTACTAAGCTAATTTTGGATCCAATTTGTCAATTTTCCCTGGATACCATGTGGTCTAACCTTTTGAACCAGTCTCTCATGTAGAACCTTATCAGAGGCCTTACTAAAATCCATGTAGACTAGACCAATGCAGTGCCCTCATCAATACATTTGATTACCTCTTTGAAACATTCAGTTAAATTGGTAACATAGGCTTTCCCCCAACAAAGCCGTACTGACTGCCTTTGATGAATCCCTGCCTTTCTAAGTGCATCTGTTGAGAGGGAAACTGCATTTCGAATCATTTGTCAGAACTGGATCATCGTTATGAAGGACTATCAATCCAAATGCAAACTCTGTTTTTCTCTCTACATATTCATATTTTATTTTCTTATGACGTAGAAAGAGGCCATTCGGTCCATTGAACCTATGCCGATTCTCATCGTTCCCAACAGTACCAGTCCCTCATTTATTTTCCTGTAATCTACTTTCTCTCGCATATCCGTCAACTCCTCCCAGTTCTCCTGTCTAATCCTACTCTCCTAAACCATCAATAAACCGTTAACCCACCAGGAGATCTTTGGGATGTGGGAGGAAACTGGAGCACCCATATGGTCATAGGGGAAATGTGTAAACCCCATACAGACAGCAACCAAGGTCAGGATTGAACCCAGGTTGCTGGAGCTGTGTGGCAGCAACTTTAACTCCGCCATAGCTGTGGTGCAGATGCTACCTGACCTGTTGATGCTCTGGCTAGAATGGCAGGGAGTGACAGTGGAAAGGCACTGAGGGAGGATATTAAAGGTTGCAGAAAGGCTGTTGGAACTGGGTGCAAAAGCTGGCCTTGTTCTAAAATACATCTGTAACAAATGCTCCCTTTGTAAACGTTATAGTACATCTAATTGTGTATAGTACTCTAAGGAAGGAACTGTGTATTTATTGCATTTGTGTAACAAATCATGTTAGAATTGGGACTTATGAGGAAAGTTCAACACAGTTGCATGTTGCTATGTTCTGTACAGTGGCTTCTGCCGTGCATGTGGAAATGCTTGAGAACAGTTTTTAACAAGCAGTCTATTCTGGCCGCAACAAGCTTGCTGCATTTTCCCATCTCGTCGTCACCTGCACCATTGGACCTGGCATCAGCTTCGGATCACGTGGGCGATTCATTGACAGGAAGTGTCTGGTTGAATTTCCCAGGAGGTGTAATTCCCGATTCACCCTGGAAGTGATCGCAAACGTGATTTACTCCAGATGAACTATATTCGCAAACACTTAGTGCTGAACAAGAAACAGTGCGATGTGATCTCATTTCTAAGCACTGCACCATTTTGGTCAGGACAAAATAGAGCCTTTCAACTTCTGATAGTGTTGTCCATTAAAAAGGCCAGGCTATCATAGTACTTAAGGGTTGTATTGGCATGTGTGTCAAATTAAGCAATGTCTCTTTTATGAGTCTTTCATTATAAAGGTATTAAAATACATGAAGTTGCTACAATTACCCAGTGCCACATACAGTAAATATCCAATTCATGTTTCAGAAAGTTTCACATGAAGTCTAACCATCATGTGCATTTTTGCTTAAAATTATTTTGAAATGGAAATACTATGTATTTTTTTGACCATTTCCCTTTCTGCAATATTTTGATCTGGATGTAATTATATCTGGTGCTGATAGAAATCACGTTCACGTAATGTTGAAAAAGGAGATCCAATCTTTTAATGAATGAGAACAGAATCATTACAGCAATGTGGGAGGCTTTTTGGACTTACCGTGTCTATGTCAACTCTCTTCTGGAGCAATCCAGTCAGTCTCATCTGCAGTTCTTTCCTCTTAGTCCCTGAACTTTTTGATCCTGCCTGTTCACGTGTATCTTTGAATGCTTTTTAAATGTGCTATCGTATCTGCTTCCACAACATTTATTCAATTCCCTATTAAGTTTGTGATTGGCTCCGCTTCCATCACATTTGGATAGTGAATTCCAGATCACAACTACAGGCCATCCCCGACTTATAGATACTCTAACACATGCACTAGTTCCCATAATGTTAAGTTCAAAAATTGGACATATGCACATACACTTGTTCTGATAAACAGCAAAACCAGTTTTCTCCACCTTTAGTAATTCTTCTTTCTTATCAGTCTCGCATGCTTTTGATGCCATTCGTTACAATACTGCAGAGGTGTGGTTACCATTGAGTGTTTTTTTTTATATTTTCCGTCTGTGAAGATGGAACCTGTTCGTTACCTTGGGACGGCCAGTATTCCCTGTGTGAGAAAGATTTTCTGTTGTGTCCATTCCCACTCTCTTTAGATCTGCGCCCTCTAGTGCCCAACCTTACCACTGTCGGAAACAGTTTGTTTTTTCACACTGTCCAGACCCTTCATGATCTTGGACACGTTTGTCAAACCATCGCTCAATCTTTTCTGTTGTGTGGAGAACAATCCCAGTTTCTGCAGGTAACGTCCCTCAGACCATTCTACCAAATTGATCTGCACCGTCCCCAGGCCTTTGCATCCTTCCTGAAGTGCAGTGTCCAGAAATGGAAGGAATAAAACAGAAAATGCTGGAAATATTCCGCAGCTCAGACAGCAACAATGGAGAGAGAAACAATGACTTTCATCAGAACCAGAATACTCTTTTTGTAACAAAACCAGTGCTTTACAGAGGCTCAACACTTTTATTGTCTGTGGTTGCATATATAAAACCTGAGATCTTGTATTTTTTTTTAATCTCTTTTTAAATCCGTCCTGCTGCCTTCAATATCTGTGCACAAGTACACTGTATTCCTGAACAATTTTCAGAATTGTAATCTGCATATTACGTTGTCTTATTCTTCCTACCAAAATGGATTACCCTGCACTTGTCTCTGTTAATTTGCATCTGCCTTGTGTTCCTCACCATTCCACCAATTTTCCTTTATCCACTTGAAGTCTATTACTGCTATCCTCTCTGCTTTCAGATTGTGTCATCTGCAAGTTTTGAAATAGTGCCCTGTACATACACGACTTTAAAATATATCCAGGAAACCTTTGCATAAAAGCTTTTGTGAATCGGTTCAAATGTATAAAGGCTTGTTATAACTGCACTAATGCTCATTGAATTTACTGCAGAGTAAGGTGCTAAATGGCATATTTCCACACTGGGGAAAAATACATGTGCTGGCGCACTTTTTGCTAGAAACTGAGGGATTGCCTGCTTAAACCCAAAGCCTGTGCATAATTTAATAGCAGAGACGCAAAGAGGATGTTTCTGTGTGTGTATAGGAGACCGGAACTAGGAGACATAAATGGAAGATGGGTGTTCATGAATCTAGTGGGAACATAGAACGGCACAGCACAGGGGCAGGCCCCTCAGCCCATGATGTCTGCATTGACCATTATGGCAATCTAAACAAATCCCATCTGCCTTCATAAGGTCCATTTCCCTCTATTCCCTGCCTGTTCAAATGTGTCTCTAAATGCTTTTTAAATGTTGCTATTGTATCTGCTTCTACAACTTCCCCTTGCAGTGTGTTCCAGGCACCTACCACCTTCTGTGGGGGGAAAAAAAAACTTGCTTTGTAAATCTCCTATAAGCTTTCCCCCTCTCACCTTAACTCTATGCCCTCTAGTATTTGACATTTCCTTCCTTTGACCATCTACCCTATCTATTGCCTCTCATAATTTTATATACTTCTGTCAGCTTACCCCTCAGCCTTCTACACTCCAGAGAAAACAAAATCCAAGTTTGTCAAACCTCTCCTTGTAGCTAACACTCTGTAATCCAGAGAAACTCTGGAAAAACTGTGTAACTAGTGATTAGTTAGAACCTGGGATCTGCCATCATGTGGAGTATCTGAGGTATTGAACTTGGAAACACTAAAGGGAAGACTTGATTAACAAGAATGAGGTAGAGGGATATGTTGAGAGGGTTAGATAAATGGAGGTTCACAAGGGGTTAAATTGCTTGTTTCTGTGCTGTAAGTGCTCTCCCCTGCTGGGGGAGAAAACAATTTATTGGCTGGGCTTTGCAATGATTGGAGGGCTGACTTTAAACTGACAGAACAATAGAATGAAGCAAAAGTTAAAGGCTGCAGCTGGTAAAATTAAGAATAGAAGAAACTGGGAACACTTTGCAGGTTGGGGAGCAGGTAGAGAGAGAGTTTAGGTGATGATCTTTCATTAAAGCAGGATAAGTCTGAGGTGGTTGAATAAACAGATGGAAAAATATAAAGAGAGACAACACTGCAGATGCTGGAACATGGAGCAAAAAGCAAGATGGTAGAGGAACTCAGCAGGCCAGGCAGCATCTGTGAAGGGAAATGGACAGTTGACATTTCAGGTCACGACCCTTTATCTGGATGAAGATGAAGGGTCTTGACTTGAAAGGTTGACTGTCCATTCCCCTCCACGGAGAGGATACTGCCTGACCACTAATTTCCTCCAGTATCATGTTTGTTGCTCTGGAAAAATATTATACTGTCCATTCTGCGGTATTCTGATCTGGACACAATCATAGCTGGTTCTGGTGGAATCTCGTAATTCACAACATGCTGAAAAAGGAGCACCATTTTGTTCAATGAATCAGAATAGTCATTGCAGTAAGGAAGGAGGCCATTCAGCCTATCGGAGCATTCCAGTCCGTCCCAGTTATCACATCTCTTTCCCTGTGGAAAGGTATCAGTGAATTTCAGAACAGGTCGACAGTGAGATTTAGCAGTGCCTCTTCTTTCTCTAGAGCACACAGCATATGACATTGCCTTGAGGATGAAGATACAATTGATGACTATGAGCATTAATTTGCTTGATCTTGATTACTGATCCCGAGGCGATTAGATACAGATTTTAGAGGCAGATGCTGATTTTCTGGATAAACGAATCATGCCTCTTCAATAAAACAAAATAGCTCAGGATACACTCTTGATAATGCATTAGAGTTAATGAGCTGCATTGAAGTGCCCAAGTTAACTTTGTTCATAGCATACATCTTTATTCTTTACAGGGAGCCTTTCTGCACTCCTCAAATCAAAGTGGGGTCCATTGAAAGATAATGTGTCTACCATTGTGTTTTACACCAGACAGATACTGGAGGGCCTACACTACCTTCATGAGAACCAGATTGTGCACCGAGACATCAAGGTGACTGGTTTGAATTGGCTTGAGTTCTGTCCGAATTCATATCAGATTGATAAGATGATGCTCAAGTAAAATATATTAAGTGGAGAAGAGATGGTTCATTGGGAATTTTATAATCTCCTGCACCAAAATTGTCCTTCAGAGATGCAGATGCTACGGTGAAACTATTTTAGAGGCACCTGATAACATACAGTATTCTGATAATGACATCACCGATGCACCATTCCAACTGTGTTAAATAGACCATGTTACCCCGTATAAAGTCTTTCTCTGCATATATTTAATTACATTTCTATAAAAGGTGCGACCTCAGTTTTCTGCAATTGATGTATATTGATTGGCATAAGAAGGTTAATTAGCAATTGATTTTAGGAGAGTTCTGGAATTCTCAACTTCAAGCAGCAGGACATATTGTGAGATAATTAAAGTTTCAAGGCTCAGATAGATGTTTAGTTAAGGGTACAAAGGAAATGGAGTAATGCAGATAAATGCCTGTGAGATGCAGTACAACCATCACTTGATTCAACAGTAGAGACTGAAGAGCTGAACCACACTCCTTCTCCCCCATAACTATAATCTTAGAATCTAATAGTAAATATTGTCGACCATTTGTTTTCCACAGAATTGTGCTAAGAGTCATTTCCTTTTGGCTAGTACACTGGCTACCTGGTCTAATTCTCTTCCTGTTATTTTTGAAGCTGTGAAGATCTTTATACTTACAGGGAGACAATGTTCTTGTAAACACATACAGTGGCGTGGTGAAGATTTCAGACTTTGGAACGTCAAAACGATTGGCAGGAGTATATCCTTGTACCGAAACATTTGCTGGTAAGGAGCAAAGGACTGAAACTGTCTGGCCTGGATATGCTGATTTCTTACATTGTTTAATGTTTTCCATATTTCCTTACGACATAGAAGGATGCCGTTCAGCTCATTAGAATTTATGCCTGCTCCCGGAGGAATCGCATCAGTTCCATGTTCTCACCCATTCTCTCTCTCGTGCTCATTGTGATTGTCCTACCACCCATCTACACTGGGGATGGTTTACAGTAGACACATCTTTGGAATGTGGGAGGAAACTGGAAGGTGGTCACAGAGAGAAGGTGTAAACCCCACAGCCAGAGGTCACGATTGAACCTGGGTCGCTGGAGTTATGAGGCAGCAGCATTACCTGCAGTGCCATCCCTGCATCCGAAACTCCAATCTTGAAGGGGTGGATGAGTAATTCTCCCCGTTTCCAGTACATGGGGAAAACCACTGGACCACTTCAGCCAAATACATTTGTCAGGCCTAAACATTTCCTGCACTGTGCAGACTTGAGTTCTATTCAGGCATTTAATAAAGACTCCAAGGAACAAGAAACATTATAAAAATCTTTGAGCTTAACCAATGCCATTGCTAAGATTATTTCCAAAGCAAGTATCAAAATGTCAGCTAATTGACCATCTTGCTGATTTTGGATGAGCCTGCCTGAACAGTGGTGATGTTAGTAATGATGATTTTCCCCTTGTCCTACATCATGGCCCTTTGTTCACCAGTTCATCCCTGAAGAAGTGCTGCAGAGATTTGTGGTCATAACCTGGAACAGTTAAAATAAAACCAAGGATGCTGGAAACATTTCATTCAACTATCCCTCGTAGAAAGGTTTATGCAGAAAAATGCCTTTGAGCACAGGCCAATCAGACTGTGGTCTGTACAGAATGTCCACAAGGTCCTGCAGGAGAAAGAGGTGGTAGATCTTGTCAGGTTGTTCCCCTGTCAGTCATTTGGTAGAATATCTCGTTACCAGAACTCTCAAACTGACATCAAGACCTTGCTTGGCTGGTGGTGAGTGGGGCCCTCCCTTCATGCACAGCCAGTGACTCAACTCAACTGCACACTGTCCTTGAGGTTGCTGCAGTGATGATGAGTTCATCATCCACCTCCTGCTGGACTGCGGGTTTTTCCAGAAAGTCTCGGTTGTGATCTTTGTTGGGGTTCATCCTGAACAACTGTGCAACGTTGGACTCTGTGCACTGAGGCTGTTTCCAAGAATGCACCGAGTTAAACATCAACGGCGGCTGCAAGATCATGAATTTGGTGAAAGGCGCAGTTTGCTTTGCCCAAAACCTGCTGCTAATCCGGTGTTAGGGGACATCGGCAACCAAAAGTTGGCGACTGGCACATTCCAGGGTGTGGGAGTGCATGCTGAGGGATGCGCTGGAATTTGGTGCAGCACCGCAGAGGCTTTGTGGGGAAGGGCCACAGTGTGGGGTCATCCTGCCTCTGAGGGGCTGAGCCCCATGTATTAATCTCTCGGACTAATTGCTGATAGAATGCTTGAGAACGAAAAATAAGTTCTAAGTACGGGGAGTGTAATGATATGCTTGATACAGTGAACGAAGACAATGCAATTTCCTGCACTGTATAACTACGTATTTTATCAGTAATGTATATCTTTGGAAAGAACTTATGCTGTGGCTCAAGAATGCCAAGGAAAGTAGCAGTTACAAGACTAGTAAAACCAGCCGCTGCCTCATCATCGCCTATTTTATGCTATCGTTCAAAATCAAAATCTATCCTTCCTCGCTACTTGGAACTAAGTTTGTTTCCATTGATGTTGTCTAATTGTACATGAACAGGCATTGTTTATTTTATTTATTTGTTTTTTTCTTCTCTTTCCTGCCTTTTTTTTAACCACAGAGGTTTAGAAAGATAATTTTCCCACAGACTCTTGGCCACCTTTGTCTCGTTATTGGTTTGGAAGGAATTTTTTCCCCTCTATAAGGAAGGAATCAGACTCTGCTTTCCGCTGTCACTGCACGTCATTGTAGAATGGCTAAAATGTGACAAAATAATTTCCATGTTGTTAACTGTGGAATTTTCCCTTTCTTCAATGGGTTTCTTTGTCTAATTCAAACCATCTAGGCACATTACAATACATGGCTCCTGAGATCCTGGACAAGGGTCCCCGAGGTTACGGTGCCCCAGCAGATATTTGGTCTCTGGGCTGTACTATCATTGAAATGGCAACTGGCAAGCCACCCTTCTACGAATTAGGGGAACCTCAAGTAGCTATGTTTAAGGTAAGGTTGCTCCTGTGTCACTTTTTGCCTTTACAGAGTATGCCCCTACTCCTAAAGGATTACAGTCAAACTCGGATAATCCGGCACCCTTGGGACTTTGGTGCTGGATGGGCCGATAGTCCAGATCATTGAATGTCATTCCTATTAATACCCTAACACACTGTTCTTTCACTTTCTTTGAAATGTTACACAGCAGGATAATACAAATGAACCCAATGAGTTTAAAGGGAGCAGGAAATAGAGCTCTGTGAGTTTCAGCCTGTAAATTTCGACTCCAGTCACAATCGTGTTCTGATGCCTGGTCCTGACCCTGACTTCACATCAGAGCCATTCTCTTGACCCCTCATTCACGCTCCTGAATAATGAGTGAGCCAAATGCCAAACCGTTGGGACTTCCGAACAATCGGATACTGGATTATCAGTTTTGCTGTCCGAGGTTTCCTGTCTTAAGTCTTAAAATGGGAAAAGGAATCTGGGTATAACTTAGTAATAAATGTGTGTCTATTAGAATAAGTTACAAAAAAATTGAAGTGAAAATGATTTTGGTTCCATTGACTATTCTATATTTTCTATATTCCCATTTCTCCATCCTGTATAAAACAGATGGTGGGAATAATTGTTCCTGAATAGGGCACTCACCTGTTTTGAAGTTTTCCTGTTTAGCTAAGATGGGCTTCTTCAACAGGTTGGGATGTTTAAAATCCATCCTGAAATCCCAGAATCTATGCCAACAGACGCAAAGTCCTTCATTCTACACTGCTTTGAGCCTGATCCTTCCAAGCGAGCCACAGCTGCGGAGCTGTTGAAGGACCCCTTCCTCAGGAAGACTGCTAGAGGCAAGAAGAATAAAATTGCCTTCAAACTGACTGGTGAGACTTGCAAATAGTCAAAGATCCAGAGCCATTTCCAGAAGAGATAACAGTTATTATATGATTTAGATAAGAGTATCTATATTGTGGAGAGGATGGACAGAAACAACTCAACAGAAAATTGAAAAGACAGAAAGTACACAGTTAATGGCAGGAGCCTTAACAGCATTGATGTACAGAAGGATCTTGGTGTCCAAGTCTATAGCTCCCTGAAAGTGGCCGCACAAGTTGATTGGGTAGTAGAGAAGGTGTGTGGCATGCTTGCCTTTATTAGTTGAGCCCTTAAGTTCAAGAGTCAGAAAGTTATGTTGCAGCCTTATAAAACTCTAGTTAGGCTGCATCTAGAGTACTACATTCATTTCTGGTTGCCCCATTTTAGGAAGGATGTGGAGGCTTTCAAGAGGGTGCAGAAGAGGTTTACCAGGATGCTGCCTGGATTAGAGGGCAGGCGCTATAAGGAGAGGTTGGACAAACTTGGGTTGTTTTCTCTGGAGCAACAGAGGCTGAGGGGAGACCTGAGAGGCATAGATAGAGTAGACAGCCAGTGTCTTATTCCCAGGGTTAAAATGTCTAATACGAGAGGGCATGCATTTAAGGTGAGAGGGGGAAGGTTCAAAGGAGATGTGTGAGGCAAGTTTTGTTTTACACAGAGAGTGGTGGGTGCCCGGAATGTGCTGCCAGCGGTGGTGGTAGAGGCAGATACACTAGTGGTGTTTAAGAGGATCTTAGATACGTACATGAATATGCAGAGAATGGAGGGATATGGACCATGTGTGGGCAGAAGGGATTAGTTTAATTGGGCATCATTAGCTTAATTAGTTCGTCACAACATGGTAGGCCGAAGGGCGTGTTCCTGTGCTGTACAATTTTTGTTCTAGAAGTAGTCCCCTGAAATTGTGAGGCAGGGAATCAGTTGAATGGGAGTAGACTCCAGTATTGGGTATGGAGCTTGTTGCTTGTAATTATTGCTCAGTTAATATTAATGGTTCCAGAGTTAAGTCTGGTCCAGTGTAGCAAGCTGAGTGCTCGGAATCAGACGTATTGCACCCACTGAAGTGA
Organism: Pristis pectinata; assembly: GCF_009764475.1. Lineage (NCBI taxonomy): Eukaryota > Metazoa > Chordata > Chondrichthyes > Rhinopristiformes > Pristidae > Pristis > Pristis pectinata. The sequence goes on along the minus strand of NC_067408.1, from coordinate 71,208,129 downwards.
GCTACAAAGCAGACTGTCCTAAAGAGGTTTAAAGGAAATGGTCAGCAGGCAGGTCATTTTGTTTTCTTCTCCTTTGTTGTCTAGAGTCCAGTCGAAGCATCTCTCTCCCTATCCAGGGTCAGGGTGAAAACCGGGGCAGCAGCGGCAGTGATTATGGATCAGTGTCACCAGACCTCGACACAAAGCACGACCTGTTCTTCGAGAAAAACGAGACACCAAATTGGGACAATCAGATTGGAGTTCCAAAGTCTCCTTTTCTGAGGTAAAATGCAAAAACAAACTTTACCTGTTCTGTTTATGAAGCTTTGTTTGTGCTCAGATCTTCCAGTCATCAATGAGGAATGTCACTGTGACAGAGTGAAACATTCTGCCAGGTTTACAGTTAGAGGACAGGACTGTGATGCAAATGCCACATTGCCACATTACATGCCCACTGGCAGCACCTGTTAGGATCTTATTACCATCATCTAACTGTTCACATTGAAAGATGAATATTACAAAAATACCTCAGTGGCATGAAATAGCACAAGGCATCTTTGCTCACAGGATGAACTCCCAATCTTAGCTGAGCTCTAGTGAGGAGATAAACGGCAAGGGAAAAAAACATTGACATTTCTAGACTGCTATAATGCAACACATTATTCTTTCACTTCTTCCCTTCCCACCATTATTACCACAAACATTTCTTCTTGGTGAAGCGGCAATTCACTTGCACTTGTTCCAATCTAGTGTTCTGTATGTGATCCCCTCTTCATTGAAGAAAGCAAATGTAGACTGGTTGCCTGCTTTTGTGTTTTCTTCAGGAGGATAAGAGCCACAGTTCCTATTTTGTGTAGTTTTCACAAATAGTGCTCCTGCTTCAAGAAGCCCTGTGCCAGAGTGTAAATTCACATTAATTTTGGTTCCAAACAGAAAGCTAAGAAGCCAGACAAGAGATTTGAAGTTAGGTTGGATCAACATAAGCAAAAAAAAACAAACTGATGGAGAAGCTGGAGATACAGGGACAGCAAATGCTGGAATCTGGAGCAACAGAAAGTGCTGGAGGAACTCAGTGGGTCAGGCAGCATCTATGGAAGGAAATGGACAGTCGACGTTTCAGGTCGAGACCCTGTCCAGATGAAGAGTCTCAAGCTGAAACGTCGACTGTCCATTTCCCTTCATAGTTGCTGCCTGACTCGCTGAGTTCCTCCAGCAGTTTGTCTTTTGCTCAGCATCTGCAGTCTCTAGTGTCTATGGGTAAGCTTGAGTAAATTTTGAACAGAGAACTCCTTAAATAAATTATAGGGTTTAATTTCTTGAGGGAAAGAATACAGAGCTGACACAATAATGTTAAATGTATGAGAAACTCTGCATAGGTTCATAACTAGATGTAGAAAGTCATTACGTATCTGCTAGAATGGAAGCTATATCCTGTGGGTGAAGGTTTCCCCAGGAATGCACGTTTCTGGAGCACAACAGGAGGTCCTCTTTCCTGAGATCTTAAGTACTGCGTCAACGAATAATTGTTCCATTGTGTGTTAGATTTCCAATATTTAGCCTGCTCTCTCATTGCAGCAGTACTCTCCTCATTTTAGGGGATATTACCCTTCACTTTTTACAAAAGGCTTGTTGGAAATCGCATGCCCATTATCGACAGGTTTGCCTGTGATTGGGTAAAGAACCCTGATTGTCAAGTGTATTGCAGTTGCCCTTGGGCAAACTGCCACCTCGCCCATTCACCACCCAAGGCAAAAATAGATGACAATGTGGATCATGCTCCCACTGAGTATGTATGCTTCTTAGAGGTTTGATGCTTGTACGTGATATGGGAGACAAAGTGCAAAAAAGTTTTGATTGCAGTTTGCACGGTGGAATCAGAAGGCCTGCATGTCGATTCTGTGTAATTTTATGCTTTGTCATTCTGTTCATTCCTATTATAAATTAATTTGTACCTATTATGTTATGCATGAGATACACTTACCGAGCTAAGTTTTCCATTTGCTATTTGCATTTATTTTAAGAGCCCAACGAGAGTATTAAAAGTTGAGCTAAAAGTCGAAGACACTTTCATTCCCAAGAAGGTACAGAAATCCCTTTTGCATTAGAAGAGGCAGTTGTAAAGAACCTTCACTCCAAGTCAACAAGTTCATTAGCGACTTGGAGGAGCCTGATTACTTTCATCAGTCACTTGCATTTGCCTGATGCATAGACGTATCTGGTTTCAGCAGTGATTTCAATTGATATTTCAGTCATCCATCCCACTCTCCCCCGAGGAATTACAACTGCCAACTGCTTCTTCCATGTAGTAGTAGCAAAATAAATCAAATATCAATGCCCAAGTCAGATATCCAGGCTAAATCTTCTTGTGGACCGTATGCACCTCAACTGAATGCTTAGAAGTAGTGCAATGACCAAAATCACAAAACGGCTATAACCCGTTATCCTCTGTCACATAATGTTAAGTTTTGCTTGTTATTGTCATTGTTACACCTACCCCAACATTACAGCAGGTTTGAGAGGCCATATGCGTCCCCATGTTCCTGCTTCTTATATTCACTGTTGCTGACACTCAAGTTTGTTCATTGTACTCTCCTAGCCCTGATGAGAATGCTTGATTTTTTTTTTATTTTGATCACCCTTTATCAGACTATGCACTTGCAAACTCTGAGCTGCTGCTGTTCCCCACATATAGTTGTCCATCAACAGAGACTGTCTCTTTAGCCATTGCGTCTTGAGCTTTGGAATTCAATTCTACAACATCTCTCTTCACTTGTTAGCCCCCACTTAAGATTTGATGTTGATTGGTTGGCCTAATGGTTTCATCTTTGGCTTTTATTTTGTCACTTTTTTTTGATCTAATTGAATATATTACCATGATGAGCATTTTATATACATATATGTTGATGTTGGTCAACTTAATTGTTGGCATAAGCTACATTTGGACAGGTTTATCTGCAAATCCAGCATTGATGGTTGCCTCACAATCCGATAAATGGCACTGAATCTTAATGTTCCTAAAATGTACTCTTTTGTTGATGGTTCCTTAAAGTTGCTCACTATCCCCAATGACTGTTCAATGATATAGTCTCCCTGATGAATCTTCATCCACGGAAGATAGAAACAGTCCTGTTTCCTCTGATGAAATAGACACAAGCCTATTCCTGCTAAAGAAAGACAGTAAACGCAGATCCGTTCTCTACAAAATTCTGAATGCAGACCAGGATCAGGTTATTTCCAACTTGTTGGATAGCCTGCAACAGGTACGTGGATTTCTCACACTCCTTGCAGCTGAGTAATTCAGTTTGCTATTCTGTTATATATAACACACTGAAAACAGCTTCCCCTGTGATGTGGTGCAATGTCATCGGTGGTGCTGCTGCCTCATAGTTCTAGTGACCTGGCTTCCAACCTGCTGAAGAGTGCTGTCTGAGTAGAGTTTGCATGATCTCCCTGTATTCATGCCTGTTTCTCCTGGTTGCTCCTACTTGATCCCACATCCCAAAGATGTGCTGGTTGGTGAATTAATTGGTTATATTAATTTCCCCTCGTTAGGCAGGTGGTAGGAGAAATGAAGGGGAGCTAATGGATATGTGAGAGATAAATAGGTAAGGGAATGGAACTAATGGGGTTGCTCTGAGAGCTGGCTGTGTTGTAAGAAAATAGGAGAAATAATATTATTGAACGAAATAGTTTTATTTGTTTGAAGTATTTTTATTGTTTTTGCTTTGAAAGTTTTTGCTGTGAGCCCTGACATTCACCCCTGATGGTAGCCAGTTAATTCAAATAGTCAGAATTTATTTTCTTTCTGTGAATTAAGGTGGTCGGAATGACCAATGATAGCACTGAAGATTGAGGCACTTTTCTATCCTGGCTATTGGATGTCAGCATGAGTATTCTCATATCAAGAGGAGCTTGGTTGGACACATTGCAAAACTTCCTCTGCTTATTCCCAAGAAAGTGTCTGCCATCACTTTTAGGAGAACACCCAAAACTACATCAGCAGTACATATTTCCCGCTACATTCATCCTGAGTAAAATGCTGTTTAGCAATAGTTTCGTGCAGTGGATCATGTCCAGTGGTTTCTGAGTGAATGTAAAACATGCACATGGGCTTGGTGTGGGTTAAATTTGAGTCCAGTTCTATGAAGTGAAGAACCCGTGTCATCTCCAGGTGGGATTAGTGTGGATGGGCGAAACAGTCGGCATAAACTTGATGGGCCAATGGGCCTGTTTCTGGGTTATACAACTCTATGGTTCCATTACTTGATTTTTATTACCATAACTTCACTGAAGTGATACTGTACACCTCAGTAATTGCTGACATCATGACCAGCCAGATGCCCTGTTAGTGTTTTAGTATTTTCTTTACTCAATTTTAGATGCCCTTCACTCTACATTTCCAGTCGCTCCCCACCTGCTTACCACGTTATATTTAACACATTGCTTGTTTTATTTTCTAGAGTCATGAAGAGCTTAAGCTGTCAGTTGATCACATAAAGCAGATAATCAGTATCCTGCGGGATTTCATTCGCTTCCCAGAGCGGAGAGTGATGGCCAACACCATCTCCAAACTCAAACTGGACTTGGATTTTGATAGCATCTCCATAAATCAGTTTCAGCTGGTTTTGTTTGGTTTTCAGGATGCGGTAAGTTCTGTGACAACAGAATAATGCAAATGGCAAGATTCATATTGGTCTATTCACTGAAAACATGTGACATGCTGTGACCCTAGAAAAAGGTGTTTTAAGGTGAACTCATGCTCATTGAAAAGAATTGAGGGAGGACTTAGTTGGTTATATAGTTCTAAGACCAAGAGCTTCAGAGCACGCAGGGTGCTTGAAATTAGATGCAACTTTTGTGTTTGATGCATAAGCACAGTAAGGAAAGAAAATTAATGTAGAAACTAGTTCTGGATTTGATGATGGATTGACTGAAATATTCAACAAAAAAGTTTCAGTTCAAGGTAGTAATAGGTGGATGATGTTCACACTTGGTTACTGAACTGATCGAGGTAAGGTGACCAAAGCCGGTCAACCAACAAAGGGGTGAGGTCAAAGAAACAAATCTGACCATCAATTAAGGGAGACAATGCTACTGATGAATAGAACTAATTAAGAACTGAGGATGTGAGGAAAGCTGAGAAAACTGCAGCTAAAAATCAGAAATAAGAGTGAGACAAAGCAAGAATCCTTAATGAGTAATGTAACTGGCATTAAACAGATGAACAGAAGAGTTCAGTAGCAAAGATATTGGTTGCCAAAGGGTTCCAGATCACATCCCCTCCAAAGATTTGAGCATAGAAGATTTCAGGATATAATGGAAAAGGTTCTTCCCCTTTGCAATCAGATCTCTGAACGGTCCATGAACACCACCTCATTATTCCTTTATTTTTGCACTATTTATTTATTTTTGTAATTTGTAGTAATTTTATGTCTTTCCACTGTACCACCACCGCAAAAGAACAAATTTCACGTCATATAAGTCAGTGATAATAAATCTGATTCTGAAGGGTGTTTAGGCTGGATAGTTCCAGTTGTGGAGCTACAACAGGTGGGATGCAATAGAGTAACCAGGCCCCATTTGTGCAGAGGTATTCTTGAACATTTTACGCTTCAACATTGATAATTTCAAGTAGGGCTTCAGATTCTGTTTCGTAAGATTATTCCTTTGAGCATAAAAAGAGGCAAGGCTAATAAACAAAATTGACATAATTTTGAGCAAATGGAAATGGACAAGGTAATTTCTCTGTGAAGTGTGCTAAATGACGGTGGATGGAAGAAAGTGATGATAAGACATTACTTAAAGTGGAATTGGCAAGGAGGCTAACCAGGTAGCTCTTTTAAAGAGCCGGCATGTTTTTGTACTGTCAGATTATGTCCTAAATGGAAAAGTGTCAATAGACTGGAAGCTGGCAGAGGCAATAATGTTTTGGCAAAGTTTCCTGGCATGCCCAATCAATCATCATTAAATGAAACTCGCCTAATGTTTTAATGTTGTGATGGTTAAAGAACCAAGGTTGCATTAAAATATTACCAGTCTGCATTGTCAAATGATAGTGACAGCCTTTACCTTAATGACAACTTCCAGGACTCTTAATCAGGGTCAGGTGACCAGTTGAACTCTGAACATGAACTCTCCATATGCAACCATTCAGACATATCCTGCTAAATGATACATGTTAAGTCATCACCAGGAAAATGTTCCTTACTGTTGAGCTTTGTTTGAATAGAACCACGATGATTTGAGGAAAAGTGAATCAAATGGTAGATACTGATATCACAGGTAGATGCAGTTCTACAGAATGCAGCCATCAGGATTGATGTATTGTCCTGAACTATGTGACTTGAACAACATCAATAATCTTTGTGGAGCCTCATTAAGCTAAAACTTGGTATATATTAACCATTAATCTCAATATTTAATTGATACGTATGTGGTGATGTTGAATAGATAAATGAGGGAGAAAGGTACTGAACAAGGTAAACAGATTTAAGAAATTGGCAGATTCATGGTTGAATTTTGTCTTCTTTCTCTTTGCAATAAAATAAAAACTTTTTTTTTGCTGTTTTAGGTTAATAGGGTTCTGCGACACCATAATATCAAGCCCCACTGGATGTTTGCAATGGACAACATCATCTGCCGTGCAGTTCAAGCTGCTGTGACTATTCTCATTCCAGGTATAAAATGTCTCGCTCTTTGAAGACCAGCTCAGGAATATTCTCTCACTTCAATAATTTAGGTCTCTAACACTTACTGAGACTTTCAAACTTCGAACAGAAATAGAATTGGAGTAGATATAATTCAATCCTTTTAATTTCTGTATGTAAGATTGCAATCTTCACTGTGATTAGATCAGTCTTCAGGAGATGTACCACGTACAGGAACTAGGACAGTTTTAAAAATGTGTCGGGTGTTAATTAGATCCTGCATCATTTGGGTTTTGATGCAAGAGGAACTACATTTCTCAGACGGGACCAGGAGAACAGTGACAGGCCAGTGAGATAACACCTGCTATTCCAATTGTAAGTACCTGTTTTAAGTGCTTGGGTTGAATGTAGCTTCTTACCTGACATAAACCACTGATTTCAAAGTAAATATGTATATGGAGAAGATGATGATGTAGCCCAATATTCTATCACCAAGTTCCTATGACAATAAAAATAACAATATACTTTCAAATCAACTTGTTCAGGTAGGATGTAAAGCTGTGACCACTGGACTCCATACCAGCACACAAAGACGCTGGAGGAACTCAGTGGGTCAGGCAGCATCTATAAAGGGAAATAGTCAATATTTTGGGTCAACCTGAAACGCTGATTGTCCATTGCTCTCCATAGGACAGCTTAACCCGCTGAGTTCCTTCAGCGATTTGTGTGTTGCTCCAGATTTCCAGCATCTGCAGTGTCTTGTGTCTCCGCTTTGGGGCTCCATACCAAGCCTTGTAACTTACGTTGAAATTTCAACCAACAGAATTTCAGGACCCCATGCACACAGCTGTTACATCAAATTTGAACTGACTGATGTTCTCTGGCACTGACTCAGCCTGTCTGCATGCACACTTTGTGTATGGCAGTGTTTGCCAGTGATGGCTCATTGACCCCATGCTTCAGAAAACCTAGTGACTGCGGATAATCCCCATGGGGTGTCCAGGCCTCACATTAGTCCTTGTCCTGCTTCCCTTAAGTTCCTGTCTCTGCTTCCCTTAATGTAACTAAACAAAAGACAGCCTCTGCTTCCCTTGACAACTGGTGGTGCTGTCCAATCCTCTGGAAGTCAGCAAGCTCCAACTCCCTCTTGGTATGCAGATCTCGAGGAAGATGATGCATTCTTCCGGAGCTGGGATACCTCGTGTTGGAATCCGGATGGCCAGCACCACTCACTTGGTGTCCTAGGCCTTCTGAACATAGGTAATTAACGGGTTGGAAAATACCATCAAACCTCAAAGTTGAGTTTATTGTCATGTGCACAAGTACATTTGTGCACAGGTGCAATGAAAAACTTACTTGCAGCAGCATCACAGGCACATAGCATTATAAGCAGCATTCACAAGAAAAACATAAACATAAATTATACATAATTTTTACACAAAAGAACATAGAACAAAAAAAAACAAGTCCATTTTGTGCCAAGTGCCAGTCAGACAGTCATGTTAGATACTTCTTCTCTCTCCCAAGCCTCACAGTATGTAATCTTCCCCAAACATCAAATTGAAAATAACATTCAATGTATATTTGCAGGGAATGTTAAATAGTGCTATAATAATTCTTATTAAAATTATAATCCTGACCTTTTAACTTTATTGTTTAACGGTCAGATTCTAATATATCAAAGGTGATTTTGTTTAGAGCTGCATTTTCACTTTGGCCCTGCCTCAAAGGGCGAAGGTGCAGACAGAGATGGAGATGAGGTAGAGGATCCCGTGTACCAACCTAGGGCACTGCCTGAAAATAAGGAGCACCTCATTACCTCAGGAGCAAGCACCTTTAGTTCTGCCACATCTCAAGATTTGCAGCACCTACAGGAGCCTCTGAGTGTGCAGCTGGAGAAACTAAAACGGGAGACAAACAGGTATTGAACCTCCGTTGATATTAAGTAATTTATTAAGATAGAGAAGGTGCAGAAAAGGATGCTGCCAGGACTGGAGGGCTTGAGAGTCTGGATAGGCTGGGACTGTTTTCCCTGGAGCAAAGAAAGCAGAGGGGTGACCTTCCAGAGGTTTACAAAATTATGAGGGGGATGGATAGGGAGATAATCACTGTCTTTTTCCCAGGGTAGGGGAGCCTAAAACCAGAGCGCATAGGTTTAAGGTGAGAGGGGAAGTATTTAAAGGGGACCTGAGAGGCAAGTTTTTCAGGCATAGGGTGGCCAATATATGGAACGAGCTGCCAGAAGAAGTGGTAGACACAGGTACAATTGCAACATTTAAAAGAGACTTGGACAGATTCATAGATAGGAGAGATATAGAGGGATATGGGACAAATGCAGGAAAATGGGACTAGCTCAGATAGGCACCTTGGTCAGCACGGAAGAGTTGGGCTGAAGGGCCTGTTTCCATGTTGTATAACTCAATGACTATGATTATTCCTCTGTGTCACCTGCAGTTGCTTCATACATACATGTGAATCAAGAGCAGGAGTAGGCCACTCAGTCCTTGGCCTGCTTCCCATTCAATAATAAAGTAGCTGATCTGATTGTAAGTTCAACCGTACATTCATGTCCACCCTCAGTAATCTTTCACCCCCTTGCTTATCAAGAATCTATCCAACTCTGCCTAATAATATTCAAAGTCTCTGCTTCTGCTGCCATTTGAGGAAAAGAGTTCCAAAGAGGCACGATCCTCTGACAGAAAAAAATATTTCATCACGTCTTTGTCTTAGATGCACAGCACCTTATTTTTAAACAGTGAGCCCCCAGATCTGGATTCTCCCACACTTCCGCCCAATCAAGGCTCCTCGGGATCTCATGTAAGCAAATCTCTTATTCTTCTAAACTCTAGCGGTTACCAACCTAGTCCTTCCAATCTCTGCTTATGAGATGACCTGTCCTTTCCAGTTATTTGTCTAGTAAACCATCTGTGTACTGCTTCCAACGCATCAACATCCTTTTAAAAAAAACAGACCAATTCTGTACACAGCGCTAGAGATGAGGTCTCATCAATTTCCTACTTAGTTGATAGATAACCTCTCTTCTTTTGTATTAAATACCCCTAGTAATAAATGATAATATTTTGTAAGCTTTCCTAAAGACCTGGCTGTACCTGCACATTAGATTACAAACAAAATCTGTTGTGGTTTTGAATCCTGATTAACACTTTAGTCAAGTCAGGTTTATTGTCATGTGCACGAGTACAGTGATGTGCAGATACAATGAAAAACTTGTTTGCAGCAGTATCACAGGAACGTAGATTCAGACAGCAACACACAGAACATAAGTTGGACATAAGTTATACAATACAGTGAAGGAAAAAAAGACTGCAAAACAAGACAATGCGGAAAAACCCACAATTAGAGACAAGTCCATGGTAGTGCAGGAGGTGGTCTGTAGTGTCCTATTGCTGAGGTAGGGTTAGGTTTCTGTCAGTTGGATCAAGAAACTGATGGATGTAGGAAAATATCTGTTCCTGAACCTGGTGGTGTGGGGCTTCCGTACTTCCTGGCAGCGAGAAGAGGGCTTGACCCAGATGGTGGGGATCCTTGATGATAGGTGCTGCCTACTTGAGGTAGTACCTCATGTAGATGCTTTCAATGGAGGAGACAGCTGTGCCTCTTGATGGACCAGGCTGTGTGTACAACTCTCTGCAGCCTCTGGTGTTCCTGTGCATTGGAATTGCCGTACCAGGTCATGATACAACTAGTAAGGACACTTTCAAGTACTGAGGGTGTGTTGATAACATTTTTTGATGGTGGACCATAGCCCTGTCACCTGCGTAAATGGATGTAAATAGCATGACTTGGGGTGAAGGGGGTGGGTCAGTTCTCCCTGTCATAGTTAACAATTATTCAACACTTACCCTTCAACCAATAAATAGAATTAATGAACCTAGTGATTTAATTAATCGCAGTTTGTGGGATGGTGCAGTTAGCAAATGGGTCACTCTGCTTTCTACACTGCAGTATTGGCTATAAAGAACTCTGGGCCGTCCTAGGATTGTGGCCGACCCTTGGACGTCGTCTGGATAGGGACTAAGTACTCAGTCCCCAGTGTTCACCTTCCCTCCATCTCCTGCCACCCCACCCCACTCCCCCACCCCCTTCATTACATTTAATGCATGTGTTGTAAACAACAGAACAATGATTTCAAGTTGTTACTGGATTTCAAAATTCTACTGAACTTCTGTCTTATTACTCAATTCTATCCTTTTAACCATCCTTCTGTATTAAGAAAGCTATTTTGATCCTTTTATATCTATAAAAAAAGGAAGTTATGTCAACAATCTTTATAAAACAGTGGTTCAGCAGTAGCCGGTGGATTGTGTCCAATTCTGGGCACCATGTGAAGACATAGAGAGGGTGCCATACATGCTTATTAGAACGGTTCCTGGGATGAGGGACTTTGGTTACCTGGACAGACTGGGGAAGCTGGAGTTGGTCCCTCAATGTGTGGAGGTATTATCATGTTTGGTTTGAATAGAGAAAAACTGCAACTGTGGTGAAAGGACTGTGAGCCCAAGAACATTGATGTAAAATAATTGACAAAAGAACTAAAGGTGACGCAAGGAAAATCTTCTAGATGCAGCAAGCGTTTATGAAGTGGAATGTGTTGGTAGATAGGCTTAGTGGAAACAGATTTAGTCATGGTTTTCAAAAAGAGCTGGATAATACTTAGAGTTATAGAGAGATACGGCATGGAAAGAGGCCATTCTGCCCATCTCATCCACCCTGACCGGTGGGCACCATCAACAGTAATCCCATTTCCCAGCACTTGGCCCAAACCCTTCTAGGCCTATGTGCTCATCAAGACACTTCTAAAATGCTATCAGTGGCTTTGCTTCCACCAGTGCGTTCCAGGCACTCGCCACTGTCTGGGTGAAAAAGGTCCCCCTCATATCTCCTCTGAATCTCTTCTACCTTATCCTAAACTTATGTCCTCTTGTCTACCTCTGATAATGGGCTACAGTTCCTGCAGCCTATACCCCTCATTATTTTATATACCTCAAACATGACCCTCATAACCTCCTCCACTTCAGGGAGAACAGACTTAGCCTCTCCAGTCTCTCCTCATAACTGAAACATTCCATCCCAGGCAACACCCTGGTGAACCACCTCTGCACCCTCTATCCTTCCCACAAAGGGAAAATAAATGAAGGGCTTCAGGGAAAGAATGAGCAGAGTCATACAGCATGGAAGCAGGCCTCCAACTTTGCCCACCACACTCGCATCAATCCTACACCAATCCCATTTTATTCTCCCCATATTTCCATCAACTCCCTCCAGATTCTACCAGTCAGCTACACATGAAGGGTAATTTACAGTGGCCAATTAACCTACCAACCCTACACATCTTTGGATGTGGGAGGAAACCCATGCAATCACAGGGAGAACGTACAAATTCTGCACGAACCTGGGTCACTGGAGCTGTGGGGCAATGGCTCTACTAGCTGCAGCACTGTGTCGCCCAAGAGAAACGCCAGCAGAGGCATGATGAGTCAAATGGTCTCTTCCTTGTGCTGCAATCATTCTATGATTCTCTATAACTCAAGTGGTGAATAAGAAGGATAAAAGTCTAATGAAAGGGCTGAAAGTGAAGCAAACATACTGTCCAAGTTCCCAACATTAAGATATTTACCTTAAGATGTTAATTTATTAGTCACATGTACATCGAAACACAGTGAAATGCGTCTTTTTGCATTACTGAGAATGTGCTTGGGGCAGTCGGTAAGTGTCGCCACTCTTCCGGCGCCAACATAGCATGCCCACAGCTCCTAACCTGTACGTCTTTGGAATGTGGGAGGAAACCGGAGCACCCGGAGGAAACCCACGCAGACACGGGGAGAACATACAAACTCCTTACAGACAGTGGCGGGAATTGAACCCGGGTCGCTGACACTGTAATAGCGTTACGCTAACATTAGTGACTACCCTTCAGAAGCACGTAACTGCTGTGAAGCAATTCTGGGACACCTTGAGTTCATGAAATGCAAACCTATCTCTCTGTGCAGTTGATGTTTTCATTCTGACCCTAAAGGCTTTTGGAGGAGTTGGTCCACAAGGAAAAGGAGTATCAGAAGCATCTTCAGCAAACAATCCAGCGGAGAGACCAGGCCATATCCAAACTCCAGTCAAAATTCAAATCAACAGGTAAGTAATTAATGTGGAATACTAGCATCCTCGAGTGGCACTTCTCAGAAATCTGCCTGTGATACTTAGCTTCCACCTCCAGACCTGATGGGAATGTGGGCTGAAACACTGAACTCCCCAGACTGAGTTGTTCGGCCAGTTTAGTTCACAAAAATGCGTCTATTTAGTTTCCAGTGATTTTTGCATTTTCTACATTCTACATTTTTAGAAGGTTTCCCCATCTATTTTGACCTTCTCAGCACATTCCTGTGTTACTGCAGTCCTGACGTGCATGTGATTGGGATCAAGACCGACAAGGTGATGGTATTGTCTGTGCTCTCCCTTTCAGTGTTCCAGCCTCCTGCACACCACACCCTGGATCAGGAACTCGTCAGCTGGCTGCAGGAACAGGGAGCAGATGCAGAGACTATAACCAAGGTAAAGTGGTACTTGTCAGGTCAAGTAGATTTATAACTGCAAAAATGCATTATTTTTCTAAGATGCTTACTTGTACTGAACTGTCGATTGCTGTTATGAAAACAAGTGATGTTGGAAATACTCAGCACATCAGGCAGCATCTGCAGAGCGGGAAACAAAATTAACATTTCAGGTTGATGACCTTTCATTGGAGTTGTTCCTGGGATGAGGGACTTCAGGTGCTGGGGCAGACTGGAGAGACTGGGATTCTCCTCAGTGCAGAGAGGAGATCTGATGTGTGTTCAAAATCCCACTGTGTTTGGATTAAGAAGGCACTCTTTATTCCCGTGGTTTAGCTTTTTTTCATTTCTCCTTCTTCCTTTTTGTCTTTCCTCTTAGTTTCTCTCTGTTCCTTCACACTTATCCTCTTCTGTCCTTATTCCTTTCTCCATCCTCTGCAATGTCTTCCTCAATTTTCTTTATTAACCTTTTCCTTAATAACTTTATTTTCCTCCCTTTGCCTCCCCCCCCCATAATTCTTCTTACTTACTCAGCTGACTCTGCTTCACACTCCTTATTTCAACTCTTCTTGATCCTGATCTTCTTCCCTAACTTCTCCATTTTCTCTCATTTCTTCCTCTCTCTCCCTTTGCCTCCCTCTCTCCTCGGCCTAGAAATTCAGATTGCTTCCAAGTAGAGCCAGTGAGCCTGGGTTGTTGCTAGTTTACACTGTGCTGTTCACAGTAGTGCACAGGGGTGCAACATTCTCTCATAATCATTACATCAGGCAGCCTCGTATTGTGTCCAAGTACACTCAGAGGTGCATACTTGCACATTATGTGTGGTTTGAGTAGATGGCGGCTGATTCTAGAAATGCCTGTGTCCTGCTTAGTATCTGTCAATGGGTTATTAATTCTAGGAATTCTATTAATGTTACTTTAGTACTTAATTTATAATGCATAACCTGATGGCAAACTATCTTTATTTTTCCGCAATTTTTGTTTAAAATATTTTTAGTTATTTCCCGCAGTCAAGTGAGTCATAGAGTAATACAGCACAGAAACAGGCCCTTCTGCCCAACTGGTCCATGCCGACTACAGCATCCTCTCTGCTAGTTGGGCCCATAACCGTCCAAGTTCCTCCCTTCCCTGTACCTATCCAAAATAGAGTCATAGAGTAATACAGCATGGAAACAGAAAGTGGAACTTGATTGGTTTGGTATTTTAATCCCACTCCGAACTGACACTTGAGGTTGTCACTGAACAAGTTGCACTAACACATGGACTTCCACAGATGGGTTAAACTAGTAGTGCCTGACTGAGTTATGGCTACTTACTGGTGTCAGCTTTTGATTTCTAAGGTGGGTGCACAGTGGTTAAATTACTAGAATATTACTATAAGGTCATGGACTAACATCCAGAGCCCTGAATTCAAATCCCATCATTGCAGCTCTGGAATTTAAATTCAATTAATAATCTGATTTTTGTTTTACACACTCATCATAGTAATGAGCACTCAATCAAGACTGCTGTCATTGCAAACTCAGATTGCTCAAGATACTAATGTCATAAATCTCCACTGTACAAACTACAGTGAATGTTGAGCTATTACTGTGGTTAGTGGTGCATGAATCTGCTTTCCCCTCTCAGGGTGACAGCATTTATGATCTCCCCACTGCCAGTCCCCTCTGCTGTTAGCTGTCAGTTAACCAGCCCACTCTGCTTCCACCCCAGCACGTTGGTGCAGACAACAGCCATTCTTCCAGGTCCACAGCTGCTTGAGGTCATCCTCTGAGACCACCTGCAGTCTCCTCCTGGGGGTTGGAAGCCTTCCATCAACCGTGGTCTGGGAGCACCAGCTCAGGAAAGAGGCAGAGAATGTAATTGGTTCATTATTGTCACATGTACCGAGGTACAGTGAAAAACTTTGTTTTTGTGTGCCATTCAGACAGATCATTTCACAACTTCAGTCCATCAAAGTGGTACGAGGGGATTTAGACTTAAAAGAGTAGAATGATAAAAAGAGAAGGAATGCATAGATCTGCAGAGACCAGCTTGCGAAGAGTTGCCAGGTTCTGGCGCCATCTTGCTTTAATCGCCAACTGTCATTAGTTGCTTTCTGTGCCCTCTCTCATGTTTGGATGTATAAATATATCATGGAATATTGTTCTGATATTGGTTTTCATTTTAGCATTGTGGTCAAACAGGCTCCGACCTACAGCGGTACCAACTAAAGTAGAAAGAGTAGTGGGGAATGTGTTCATTGACAGTGCAGTCTGATTATTCATTCACAGACTGCCTGGCCTATGTCACCCCTCCTTTCCTCTCTCTCCTCTCTCCTTTCCTATGCCTCCTGCTCCTCCCCCTCCTCTGCAGTTAGTGCCAAGGGTCGCCCTGGTTTCCAGCAGACAGCTGACCACACTGCATCACGTTTCCCACAGATCTCCTCCCCTCTCTGGTCCTGGCAACAGCAGTGGTGCCAGAGGATGCTAGCAGGTGGCTTAATGAACTTATAAGAGGTAGCATGGCCTCTGTATATACACGCACGTTACCCTGTGCGGGTTGCAGGCTGGAGTGATCAGTGGATGACCCTTGTTTTCCTGTGGCCTGTCCCTGATCTGGCAGTGGCTCAAATACAGAAGGCACAGTGGACATAAAAAATCCTTTGTGACTGCTTCCTGGATACTGACAGTGAACGTCACGATGTGTGGGTATCTCATACTCCAGCCATATAGCCAGGAAATGAAAACCCTTTAATGGCACCTTGTGAGTGAATGAATGTGCCTTAAAGAGAGAGAACAACAGTCAGTGGCACCTCACCTTTTTGGGAAGCCTCTGATCCCTGCAAATCTGAGCACTCGCACTCTCTGTTGCTCCAGACCTGAGGAGGGCAAGATGAACGCTACTCTCCTGGAGATTTGAAGCATTGCTGATGGCCCCAAGGCAGAAGAGCTGGAAGCACAAGAATTGCCCATAGCTGTGAAAGCCATGGAGTTCTTGCTCTGCCCTGCAGCTGTACCTGCTTCACGTGGTGTCCCTTTGGTAGCACCTTCTGACTGAAGCAGGCTTGCTGAATAGATTGGCCCTCGCTGTGGTGGATAAGACCCTTCAATGGGGTTCCTCTCCCTCCACTCCACCACCACCACCACCCCCCCCCACCGACTCCTCCTCCATCCTCTTTTGGCAGGTTGCCCTACCTTTGTACCTTCTGCAAATTCTTCCTAGAATCTCCATGGCAGGAAGCAGAGCAGCGCTGAAGCCTTGAAGTGCAGATACAGGCTCCTTCCTTCCACCACTGTCTGAAGAGCCCACAACCTCAATGAGATCTCAAAACACGAAATGTCCACAAAGGTGCTCATCGGCACCTTAATCTTCAATGAACAGTTAGCCTCCAAGTCATTGATGACTCTGTTGATCAGTGGACTGGATGTACCTCACGTTGCTCAGTGCTGTGCTGTTTACACCATTGGTTTGGCAGCGCTAGCTTCAAACCAGTGGCATGCACTGACATTATGATCTGCCACTCTTCTAGCCCTCTACAAGAGCGACAAATGGCTAACACGAGGGGACATAATTTTAAGGTGACTGGAGGAAGGTATAAAGGGGATGTCAGGGGTAAGTTTTTTTTACACAGAGAGTGGTGCGTGCGTGGAACACACTGCCGGCAGAGGTTGTGGCAGCAGATACATTAGGGACATTTAAGAAACTCTTAGATAGACACATGAGTGATAGAGGAATGGGGAGCTATGTGGGAGGGAAGGGTTAGATGGATCTTAGAGCAGGATAAAATGTCGGCACAACATTGTGAGCCGAAGGGCCTGTACTGTGCTGTAGTGTTCTTTGTTCTTCCCAGTATGGGGCAACTCTTGTGATTCGTGCATCAGAGCAGGGCCTCACATGGAATGTCACACTGGAATCAAATCTTCACTCACAGTTTGCATCTGTCTCAAGCTTTCCTAGTTTAATAATAGAACCACACCAGTGTACACTGTAAATGATGATGCCTTTACCTCTGCACCACCTATTGGTATTATTGTGAATGACATGCAGTTAGCTAAAATGACCTGAGCACTTACTGTGTTCACAAATGCAGTCTTTCACTGATCCTCCTCCTCTACCATCAATAATGCAACATATTCCACATTTATTATGTGGTTACATGTCAGATCATTCTATGCAGGCTCAAGTTTTGAAATCAATAAAAACAAATGTAAGGTGTAGGAGGTGAAGGATTGAACTACTTGTTTGTTTTAGTCAACTTCTAAATAGCCTTTTCCTTCAATAGATCTGTGAAGAGGGCTATGTGTTATCTGATGTTCTGAAACATATCACAAAAGATGATTTGCGAGGTCTACAGCTCAGGTAAGTGCAGCTTTAGATTGGGAAAGAAAGAGATGGCAGATCCATTCCCTTTTGCAGTTAAAAATAACATTTAACAAATGCTTTGTACTTCACAGGATAAAGATAACTGGATCATTTCAATACATTTACCAATGCAAAGATTGAATAGTAAAAATAATTGTTTTGGTCGCTGGACTGGTCTGTGTAGGTTTGAGTGGAGCATCTCAGGAGGATGGCTTTATTACTGTAACTGTAGTTGTAGCAGCATTAAATCATTTACACCTAAAGATGTTCAAGCAGACCAGGTAGCCATGTGAGCTTCCAGTAAGTTTACAATGCTTGGATTACCTGCCTTGCCTATTTCACTAGGCTTTGGCAGTACTAACAGAGCTCTGTGCAGATTTTAAAATAAGCGTGCAATCTTTCCTTAATTTTACTTTTCATTTCTCTGCATTGGGGCAATGCTGCCCACGAGAAGGTGATGGTGAGCTGCCGCTTTGAATTGCTGCAGTACTTCTGGTGAAGGTATTCCCATGGGTTATTGGATAGGGAGTTTCAGGATTCAGAGACTGTAATGAATGGTGATATACTTCCAAGTCAGAATGGAGGTGAAACTGCAAGTGGTGTTCCCCTTGGCCTGCTGCCCTTCATGGTGATAAGAAGTTGTGGGAAGTGATGTGAGAGCTTTGCGAAGGCTCAGAAACTGAGTGATTCCCTTTTGAACTCTGACTCGGTGTTTGACTGCACATCTGTAAAGGCAGTGGTAGTGATGATGTGCGTCTAAGAAAATAAACATGGGTGCTGAAAATATTATCCACAGTGCTTACTGGACTGCGCTGGCTGACTCGTTCCAATTTGATAACTGTCTTAGCAGGCTACTGCAGATAAAAGACTGGATACGAGAATGATCAGCACACTATGACAACAAGGAAAGAAATCCCTCCCTAAATTTCTCTGCCTCTCCAACTCTCCCTGTTGATGCTTGATAAGACCTTTTTTTGTCTCCTGGTCTAATATCCTTGTTGTGGCTTGTTGTCAAGTTTTGTTTGGCAGTGCCTTGTACGGTTTTGTTAAAAGTACTACATGAATACAAGTTATTGCTCCTGCATTCTAATGTCAGAAGAGAATTTTTATTGATCAACAACAACCCTCTGAATCTTAAATTTCTCCAACAATAACCATCAGTTCTTTACAATTTTTAGATTGCCTGGGAAAGGGAAGACTTTTTGTCATTGTTGGTGATAGCTGTCACTATTGATGTGATTATTCCATATGTTCTGTGTTGTCTGGAAATGCCCATAAAATGGCTGGAAAATCACACTTGGTTTGTTTTGTTTGAAATCCTAAGATAAAAGGGAAGTTTACAACTGATATGAGCAGCTTCTTGTCCATCACAGTGTGATCAACAGGCAAATACTTGGAATCTTTGAAAGTTGAATTTGAATTTGGAACATGGCTATCTGCTGGTTGATTAAAGATCGGGTGTTTATGAAGGAATGCAGGATGCTTGCAGTCAAATAGATTATATTGGGCAGGGAGAGGGACAGAAGCTTCTGGTGGGGAAATTCCTGACTTCACAGCAGTAAAGAATTTTTCTTCCCACTAACGTGGTTAGGAACGCTGCAATATAGTGAAGGAGATTGATTCCTGTCCAGTTGTTTGATTTTCAAAGTCTGGAGGTAGTTAAGGTATCAGTGAGGGTTTTAGCAGCAGACATTATGAGGAGGATGCAGAACTGGGCAATGTCACACAAATGGGAGCAGTGGAGTGGATACATGACCCAGCTATGATGCCAATGTTTTGTCTGGTCTCTGATAGTAGTTATTGGAAAGCCATGAGGTTTGTGGTGGGGCCAAATGATTTCAGTCTTCCCAGTGATTATTTTGGGAATTTATTTTTGTCTGGTGGTTGATGTCAGTCAGACAGTGGGGATAAATTAGTCATTGTCTGTTTTCCACAAACCCCTGTCCAACGAGAAAATAAGCAGTAATTTGTGCCAACTTGCCTGAATGATGTCTGCTCACGTGGGTGAATTGTGCGCCTCTGATTTTTTTATTGATTACTGGAGTTGATTACTGGAAAATGGAAAGTTCTGCACAATTGTCATGCTGATCTCCAACCCCACACTATCCATGCTGACTGAGCCTCCATGCTGCACCCAAGAATTGTGAGTTGTTATAATTAAATTGAGGCAGGGTAACACACTCTCTCCTTCTTAGGCAGTGCCTCTAGCTTAAGGATGACTTATGGTATTTAGTTGCCACGCCATGGCAGTATTTCAGATTGTCAACTGTGACCAGAGAAGAAGGATGAAAATCTTTCACAGACCTTTTGGCCACGAGGAAAGTTGAAACTTGGTAGTTATATCTGCAGGAGAATCTGGCACAGTTGGGACATTGATCTGTTTCATTCAAGCCATCTTGCTTTATGGACCCCGGATCTGATGGATGTGGCAATATCTTACTGGGTATTCTCTTTTCTGTGCTTCATTCTTTGCACAGAAGGGAGAAAATGCATGGATTTGGGGACAAGTTATTGTACTTCAAGATTAGCAAGGAGGAGGGGCAGTGGATGTGTGAAAGGTCCTGCATTGACATATGATAGAGTCAGCTTTGTATGTTTAATGAATGTTCTATTAAATTAGCAGATATTCCTATTGGGAAGAGTTCCTAATACTGCTATTTTTCATATTTTAGAGGAGGAACTGTTTGCAGACTCTGGAATGCCATATTGAAGTTCAGGAACATAGCCAAAGACTAAATGTGAAAATGGAAAATATTCAATCCAGCCTTCTCAAAGTGATATTTTATAAGAATGACCAAAGATGCAACTTTCCTGAGGGTAAAAATATATATGTTTGTGAGTGTATTAAGCTTCAATTATTGCACTGATTTGGATTGCTATTTGAGTGGTTGTGAAACCTTTACCATTCTTGGGGTACAGTCTGTGAATTGTGTACACGCAACTGCACTGATTTTCATCAGGAACGTAGATCACCTTAGATTCACCTACTATGAGCAGCTTAAATTGTCTCAAAGCTGACTTGTATCTGCAAGTACCATTGTCTCTTTAAATACATCTCCCTGCTCCCATTCCAAAGACACCCTAAGACATCATGGCTTTGGAAGTGCTCATTTTGTATTAAGAACAGATTGTGTGTATTTAGACCAATAATAATGTTGGTTTTCTGGATGCAATAAACAGCAAAGGGACCTATCATCTGATGGAAATATTTTTAAGATGCTTATTTATTTTGGTGTGCAAATGGTCAGTTCTTTACATTGAATCATTGTATATAATAGAACCTGTATGCAGTTTAATTTTTTTATATATATAAGAAACATGGATATTTTGCTTAAACATTTGCCACCAGCACAGGATCCATTATTTCATCTGGCCTAATAGGTGAGGGTTTGAGTTTCCCCAGTAGATAGATTCAGTATTGAAAGGATTGCCAATTGTTTTTTAAAAAAAATGTTAATTAGACAAATGCTACTTCATGCCATTGTTTGCCTTAGTAATGGTTTCAGTATCTTGCTGAATGATCCTGTCAGAAGGACATCTTTATTTCAAAAGTGACCTGAATGTGTTATATTATTCTGAAAGTTGCCTCTGAGTAATTATATTTAAAAATATTTTATGTATAATACTTTTCGTATTGTAATTGTAAATATTGCTTGCAGAAGTGAAAATATTTGCTATTGGCTCTGTTGAAACAGAATGCTATTCTGCTTTTCAATTAGATCATTTATATTTTGAGTCATGGGTACTCTAATTCATAAACTAAATTAAGTGATTTGATTGATGCAGTTAAGGATTTCCTGGGTAAAGATCATTTTCTCCTTTGTAGTGGAGTGGTTTGAATTGTTTGGTCATACTTCAATTAAGGAATGAGCTTGGGGGCCCTCCAAACCAGTGGCTATGAGAATATATGGTTGTTGCTATGGTTCACAAGTTAAATTTGTTGGGACAGAGAACTGTAAACATGTACAACAAAAATTGAGCGTGTATCAATCTTATAAATCACTACAAGTTACAGAATCTGGAAAAAGGAATTCACAAGAGCCCCATTTTGTAAAGCAATCCAGCTACTTTTATTATATTTGATGTCAGATACTGCAACTAAAACAGTAATCTGAATTATTTAAGAGTACCCTTGATTAAAAGCAACCAAAGTAACAAACCATAAATAAATTGTGGGAATTAAATGATTCACTCTTGTTTATAAACTGCATATGTACAGTAGGGAAAATTAAACAAGACCACATTAGAAAATTAGGATTCTAAACCCAACTTTCAGATCCTCTATAACAATGTACATATTGGCTGCAGTTGGCTTGTTTAACCAATTCCAAGGGCTTTATATCTTTTATACGACAGATCTATACTTAATCCATGGATTGGTGCCACGGACTTCAAATGCTGATTCGTTGCAGTAAATGTAGTTAGCCAGTTCTTCTAATGCTGGTTCAGGGTCAGTGGTGGCAAACTGTGCTGCTTCCTCCACCTCTTTCCTGACACCAGCATCGATTTCCTACAAAACAACACAGCTGTTAGTGTAACTGCATGAGAGACCTGAGCAGCTATACTGTTGTAGAAAGGCAGCATCATCACTGCAGATAGATTTTAATTCAACATATGCAAAAATACTGGGGTAATGGCAGCAGTAACAAAATTCACAGACTGGGTAATCCGTGGAAAAGAAAATCATTGTGTAAAACTGGTAAGAGATCAGCTGTGACCCTGCATTGTGTTACTGATTCAGACTAATTTTAGTCCCCACTGGTGGTTACTGTCTGCAATGCAAAATTCTATCTTTTCCAAGCAGCTACTTAAGTTTTGCCAATAATATGGAACTGGAAATCCACGAAAATTAAAACAGCATTTAAAAAAAAGACAGGCAACTTTTTCAGGCCCCACAAAAAAGATTATTCCCTACCCCTCTATCAGTATATTATCAGTTGTATCTGGCTAATTTTTTTTTAGTTTTTGTTTCATGCAGCATCATTTTTAACTAACGTTTTTCAAGCATTTAAAGTCTGCTTTCAAATGAATCTGGTAAGTTTTTGCAGATCTTTGAATCAAACAACTTTGCCCTTCACAATTTGATGATTTTCCCTTTGGCTTCTTTCAAAGCACAGGCTTTCTTGCTCCCAGTTATCTTTCTGCTGCTTTTCCAGTGTTCTAGCATACTCACTCATTTTTTTTGTAATCTAATCAGAGAGGCTGCATGCTACCAAATTTTTCCACATGTTAAATTCCCCTTTATCCTCTCGTAATGTGCAAGTGCATTCCTGTAGCCACAGTGACAGGATAGGAATCTTCATTTGAAATTGGAACTAATTTTAACATTACAGTACTTGAATTGCACAGGATTAAATGAGGAGGATGTAAAATTTCCATACCACCCAAAAAGACCACTCAACAGGCTGTTTTCAAATAGAGAGTGGAGTGCTAATTGTAGATCTTTTGTTAAGTATGAAAAGATGAGAATGAACTAATAATTACTGAATTTAATTGTTAATACCTTCACATAAAAATCTCAAGTCAATTTTGAAGTACAACTTCGAAGGATCAAATGTGACAACTGTTCTACATCAGGAACATCCCACAAAATGCTACTAATTAATTCTTAATTCATTTTGTGTTATTTTGAGATCAAAGTCTTGATGCTCACCATTTTGGTGCATTCAAGACGACAAAATATTAAGAAACATACCTTAAGTTCTTCTATGCTGGACAGGTTATTCTTCAGCATCCTATCTTTCAACATGGTAATAGGGTCACTTTTACTTCTCACTTCTTGGATTTCTTCTCTGGTACGGTAACTGAACATCAACATACAAACAAGTAATAGTTTAAATGTCCTGACACCACCACCCTTTCTGTTTAAATGTAAAGTTGTTCATTTCTTAACCATTGAGTCTTTGAATTTAGTTAACTATTTCCTTATCAAAATAAAAGTTAGTTACGGCAGCACAGATATGGATCTTTGGCAAAAATGAAGGGGAAGTACATTCACTAGTTGTCCTATTTTAATGGCATTATGAGGGCCTCTCTGATGTCCTTTATATATACACTTAAGTTCAATACCTTCTCTAGTCAGTAGTTCTTAATGCATCACTTAAATACATCACACAAGGATGAATGTAAACTAGGGTTCAATGTACAACTTTTAATGTCTTTTTATGGGACACTATAATAAACACTACATAAAATGATTGCTTACAGGGTAATTACACCCAAGCAGAAACTACAGTAATAACCAATTCTGAGACCCAAGAGGCTGCTGGAGGAACTCAGCAGGTCAGGTACAGTAGTATCTATAGAGGGAAATTGACAGACACTGTTTTGGGTTGAGACCCTTTATCTGGACCCTTTTAATACGGTTGGACTCAAAATTGTTATTGGGATTTGGAATATATTAATAGGGTGGCAGAAACTGATTCAATTGTAGCATTTAAAAAAAATGCTACTGGTGGGTGGGGAAAAACAGGTTATTGAGACCTATTGAATAGCTTTTTGGAAAGAGACAGCAGAGTCTTGATGAGTTGAACTGTCCTCCTATGTTACACCATTCTATGATTTAGCACAGTACCCTTTAAATAATATAAAAGCACCAAATACAAGGTTCAGTAAACAAGTCAGTTGTACAGAACAAACGTGTCCTTTGGCCCAAATCATCCATGCCGACCGTGATACTTACCTATGCTATTCCCATTTGCCTCTATTCCTTATGTCCACAACACCTTTTAAATGTTGTAATTGTATCTGCTTCTACCACTTCATGTGAGAGCTCATTCTATATAGCCACCACCCTTTGTGTGGAAAAACTTGCCCCTCAGGTCCCCTTTAAATTTCTCCCATCTCACCTTAAACCTATGCCTTCTAGTTTTAGACTCCCCCACCAATGCCCCTCATTAATTTTATGAACCTATAAAGATCACCCCCAAACCTACATTCCAGTGAGAATAAACCCAGCCTATCCAATTGCTCCTTACAATTACAGCCCTCCATCCCAGGCAACATTCTGTTGAATCTCCCCTGTGCTTCTTCTAATGCTACCACATCCTTCCTGTAGTGTGGCTACCAGAACTGTGCACAATACCTCTAATGCAGCCTGACCAATGTTTTGTGCAGTTGCAACATGACAGCCCGCTCTTTTACTCAATACCTCAGCCTATGGAAGGCAAACCTTCTTCACTACCCCATCCACCTGCGTAGCCATTTTCAGGGAACTATGAACTTGTATCTCAAGGTCCCTCTGTACATCAACACTCCTGAGGTAGTTGCCATTTACTGTACATGTCCTGTTAGTATTTGACATCCCAAAGCACATTACCTCACACTTATTTGGATTAAATTCCATTTGCCATTTCCGTCCAACTTTCCAGCTGATCAGTGTCCCTCTGTATTCTTTTAAACCTTTCCTCTCTACAATTTTACCAATGTTTGTGTCAGCAAACTTAATCAGTCCACCTACATTCTCACCCAAGTCTTTTTATATATGATAAACAAAGGTCCCAGCACCAATCCCTGCGATATACCACTGGTTACTGATTTCCAATGAGAAAAACACCCCTTGACCATTAGAATTCAATCAGATTTGAGGTAGGATTTCTCCTGCACAAAACCATGTTGACTCCTCCTGATGAATCCCTGCCTTTCCAATGTGAACATAAATCCTGTCCCTTAGAATATCCCTCCCCCACAAGTCTATTTACATTGTACAAAATAGCAAAGAAAGAACCAACAGAGCAAAATATCCATTGAACAATCAACACAAATATCTTCTCAAGCTGAAACTTGCTCTATATTCGATGTGTTTTAATATTTTACTCAGTTCGAACAGTTGTTACCTGATCCCTGGATCACTCATGCTATGTCCATGATAGCGATAAGTTTGCAGTTCCATCAAGATAGGGCCCTGAAGTATTAGAAATCAATGATATAACAAAGTTTTCCAGTGCACCCTCTGTATTTCTCCCCCCCTTGCAATTCTCATTACATACATAGCTTGTAATTTAACTTCAAATTGTAAAATAACTTCCTTATAGAACAGCCTTGCTCATTTCTCAAGGGGAACTAAGAGTTACGTCCAAGTAAACACTTGAATATCAAGGAAGTATGGATGAATGTCATTAATGACAAATTGCACAGATTATTGGCATTCACCAAGAACACCAACCAGCTGCAAAAGTGCACAAATAAAGTAATACTTGCATAATTCAGCACAGTCAGGACTTCGGTGATGACGAATTAGCAGATTTTTTGGATAAATGGATGTTATTTCTATTAATATGCCAATATTTTTTAAAGATGTTACACAATATTATAATAGTCCTTAGAAAATCTGGTAGGTTTAAAGGGAGCACGGGAACTGGGGCCTCAGTGAATCTGAAGGAAATGCAGGAAATGTCACCTGTTGAGCGAGATGCTGAATGCAGATTAAAAGCAGTTTTACTGTACTTCCACAAAATTTGTAGCATTGGTTGATTGAACTGCTTCAATGAATCAAATACTCTACTGTTATCCTTAAGACTCATTATGTGCTATACTTCGTGAGGTCATTCTACCATTACATTAGTAGGGTCCCAGTTTCCAATTAATGTACTGCAGATCCATTTTGACATTTAATAGGGATGTGTTTCTTTTGACTAAGTTCAGCAAGGTAATTAATCTCAATACTCAAATCAGCTCCACATTTCACAGCCAAACCTCGGGCAGAATTCTCAATTATTTAACTCATATGTATGGCACAATGACATAGTGATTTAAGTTACTGGACCAATTGTCATGGTTCCAGACCATTGACATATTCAAATGCCACTTTGGCACTGGGGAATTAAGAATTAAATAAATCTAGTCTCATGAAACTACCAAACTGTTGTAAAAACCCATATAGTTTACTATTGCCCTACAGAGATGGAAATCTGCCATCTGGAGCAATTAAGAATGGACAAGAAATGTTGCTGCCGCCAGTGACATCCACTTATTTAAGTCCAGAAAATTAGCAACATCCTCTGAACTAGGCACATTAGAGGAAAATTAATGTTCCTTACTGCTAACAAATGAACTACTACTAAGTACAAAGGAAATCTCACATTTCAGTGAATGGTAGACATGTATTACCTTTCCAGACCTGCAGTGATCTGCTGCAAACTTTGTCGCTTCTCTGACACACAACACATCCATGCCATCGACCTGTAAGCAGATTAGTGCACAGTGGATTTCATGCAAGAAATGGATGCAAAGATTAAACTAACCTTAAGATTCAAACAATAAATATTGTTTTTATTCTATTTTTCTTCCATAGCCTGTGTTTTAAACTTTTCCCAGAAGACGACAATGTTCTGTTTCAGCATCGGTGCTATTCCTAACCATCAATAATTTGTAGGAACAGCAAAAAAATGCTGTACAAGATCTACGTGCAAGAGCTGGCGTCTGTCTGCTTTGTAATAATGTGCTACATCACTAAGAAACTGAATTGGTGCAATAATGCACATAGCTTCAAGGAACCAATTCATTTGTCTGAATGCAAGCACGCATTAAAGATTGTATAAAAGGGAATGAGAATGTGCTCGACACATATGTAATTTGGAAGCTATGACTGATTACAGTGGTAACAAGTATCCCTACGAATAACATTAAGTGCCCTCAATCAGCAGACACTCCAAGTTTAGAATTCAATTCTTTATCTCTAAACAAAATACTTGAAGGACTACTGGTCCTCTCTTTGCATGTGGGTTACGACACATTTGCATTGCATACACGTACACGGTGGCTAAAGAAATAACAGAGCCTAGCGAAGCAGCAACAGGCTTCATTCTATATTGCTCTCTAGTCCCGGCGGGCACAACTCTAATGTTTGGGCTATGCTCCCCACTGCCAGTCTTCTTGTGAGGCAGAAAGAGTTTCTCTCCATCTACATTGTCCACTCCCCTCCAACATATTGAAAACTCTAACCCTGCAGTTGCTTCACACAACTTAATCCTCAGAAGTAAATTCTGGTAAATCTATGCTGCACTCCCTCCAAGCTAATATACCGCTTTTATAATTATGGTACCTTGAACTCCTCTCTGACTTTGGTCTAAGCAGGATTTTGTATAATTGTAGGATCATTTTTAATCACCAAGCATTTCCAGGCATCTAGATACATAGATCTCAAAGTCTCCTATATATACACACATCATTGCTTCCAGCTTTTCTCCATCCTTTATTACATTTTTGTTCATGGTACATATCCCAGTTAACATAATCAGTGTTCTTTTTTGTGTGTACACTTCTTCCTCCCCCCCCCCCCCCCCCCAGTTTAGTGATTTCTTTGATCATTTTCGCACTTTTTCTTAGCGAATGGAGCCACTGCTCTTTAGGGGAATAAACCAGTTCTATATTACAATGTTTTTTTCTTGTACACCTCCCAAGTTCTACTGCAATTTTAACATTAGAATTTGCTCAGTTTATTACTGTGGACAGTCCAGAGGACTGTTCCTTGAGCTTTCTTTGGGTTTCATTAGAATGGCGTAGGAGACCAAAGACAAAGGTCGGAATTAACCTTGCAGACCACTAGAAACTCAAGTTCCCCAATCTAATGTTTTGCATGCAGTGCTAACGATGTGATCTTCTCTACACTGGAAAAAGCTTCACAAAATACATCCATTCAGTCACAAGGTGACTCTGAGCTCCACTTTTGGCCTCTTAGACTGGGGTTTGTTAAACAGTACAAGCCTCAGAAACAGCACCTCATCTTCTATTGAGGCAATGTTGTGACTCTCAGGACTCAACTTGGAATTCAGCAATTTCAGATAACCAGACTTCCCTGTTTGTTCCTTTTCTTTAATTGTTTAGAACCAAGTTTAGTACTCTCTTTTCCTCCTGACCCCTCCCCACCATTTTACTGGTTTACATTCCTGTGATTACTCAGTTTATCCTTTCAGGTGAAGTTTGTCCCAAAACTAAAATTCCTTTCTGTCCCAGAACCATTATGAATGCCTCATAAAATGGAACCCAATCTTTCCAACAATACTATTTCAACCTAATCATTTTATACCCCATTTTGCTCAAGGATGTTTTAAATTTGGTTCTTAGCACTCATTAATCTCCAACCAGACTTATCAATTCTTCTTTTAGTTAGAATATTTTGTCCACCTGAATACCCATATATAGAGTCATGGAAAGATATGGCACAAAAACCAGCCCACTGAGTCCACATCGACCATCAACCACCCATGTACACTTATCCTACATTAATCTGATTTGTTTTTAATTCTCCCTACATTCTTGTCAACTATCCCCAGATTCTATCACTCACCTACACGCTAGGGAGAACTTACAGAAACCAATTAACCTACCAGCCAGCACGTCTTTGGGACGTGGGAAGAAACCGGAGTACCTAGAAGAAACCAACATAGTCACAGGGAGAATGTGTAAACTCCACATAGACTGCACCCAAGGTCAGAAGTGAACCTGGGTCAGCAGCTCTACCAGCTGCACCACTGTGAGGTATCATAGTCATCATAATAGGCATTTTTGATACAGCTACAAATGAAATAACTGGTGATATCTGCACTCTGGATAGGAAAGAAACAACAGATAGACTGCAATGCAGATTGATTGGTTCCTTATTTACAATGTTTGCAGTTTTCTCAAATTGGTCGACACCTTACCCTCAGACCAGGGATGTAGTCACCTCTCTTATAATAGTCAGTGCTGGCTGCTGCTCTCTCCACAGATGTACCCATGCCATATCGGTTGTTCTCACAGATAAATATGCAGGGCAGTTTCCAAAGCATAGCCATGTTGTAGGTTTCAAAAATTTGACCCTTAAAAAAAAATAAAGACTGATATAAATAATGTGGTAGAAAGAGATTAGACAAAGTAAGTGCTTAAATAAATCTTTCCCTCGCACTTCACTGTGCTTTATATCATGTAACACTTCAGAAAATCTTACCCAATGGAAAAAACTTTTCAGATATAGAATACAACCCATCAACCCATTCCCTAAAGTTGGCAAAAGATCATGGAACATTACACACTGCATTTCACATTTATTTAATCAATGATCCAGTGCTTGTTTATATTGTGCTGTGGTGTGCATTAAGCCACAACAGGCCTCTTATACCCAATGTGTTCCTAGCCGCAGCGTACTTACAGAACCACATAACCAGTTTAAAGATCCCAATTATTTACATTTAGCTCAAATTACTAATAGATCTTGCTCTGTGATTTAGGATTTACAATGTGGCAATAGCATGCAGGCTCGGGAAATCTACAAAACTCAAAAAATTAGCTAAGTACAAATAGTGTTGAGCTGCCTGGATTGCCAGGGCTGTGACTCAGGCTCAGGCCCAGGCCCAGAGGTCGAGTTTCCTATCCTGCACTCTGCATATACCCATTTGGAAACTGGAGAATTTTATATTTTTAATGAACATTCTGATTGGCAATTGACTCCTCATAAAATGATTAAACATATTGCTTTTACACATCCCCTTTCATGACCCCTGCAGCGTGCCCCCAAAGCACTTTGCAAGCAATGAGGTACTTTTTAAAGTGTAATCACCGTTGTAATATAGAATATGTATCAGCTAATGGGTACACACAAAGCTCAACCAAAATGCAATAATACCAAATAACCTATTTCAGTAAATGTGCAAGGGATAAATATTGGCCAGGGTACATGGGATAACTCCCCCACTTTCTTCGAAATAGTAGCACAAGATATGAAAGAGGGACCTCTGACAGTACAGCCCCCTCTCTGCAAAGCACATGAATTTAAAAATCTAATACAATGCTCAAGTCCCTGGAGTAGGAATTGAACCCACAACCTTCCAGCTTGAGATGTGTGCTACCAAATGAGACACACCTTTCAGTGCAAAGGATCTTGCACCAGGTTAACACCAAGTATTGAAAACTACTATTTGCCAACTTGAGATCAGCTTGCATATTGTACACTCAACATTAAATACAGAAATTGAGATTCTACTCTGTCAATCCTAGCAAAATCTCCACATTGTCATATCCAGAATAATGGGTTGTGGCAGACAAGTGTGGAATAACTGCCAGCATTCATCTGTTCAAGCTGAAGTCCCAGACCTACACTCACACTGAGTCCGGGACACACTGGCACCGGATTAAAACAAAACAATGATTTTGATGGTGATTTTAGCACTGCAGGTTCAGGAGCAGATTGGAACTACTTTGTTGCAGTAGTGTTTCTATTTCTAAATGTTTTAACTCTTTTTTTTAAACTTGTATATAAATTTAAAAATCAAAATATAAGAGACATAAGAACCAAAATCAGTGACAGCTTTCACAACCAGCAAAACTCTACCACCAATTTTGCCTTCTGCCAAAGGCAGAACCTCCACCTCACACAACTTACTCACCAACCAGACCTCTTTAAACCACCACCATGCCCAACGGCTTGTGGGAGCCGAGAGGGAGACGTCTAGGTGAGCCTGTTCAAGGATGAAGGGGGTTTAGAGAGTGTAATGGGCCAGCGAGATCGGCTCTCTCTTCGTAACTCAAAGCCATGTGGGTATGTGAAAGCGTTGGGCAACAGACCCTGACCATACAACCCAGCACGTCATCACTGTACCACATACAACATATTAGCACACTGATGTGCTGTGGATTAGTTAAGTCTATTGTTTCATGGTATCGTATTACTGAATAGAAAGCACACTTTACCTGATTGGCTGCACCATCACCATACAATGTCACACAAATGTCATTCTTCTCCAAGTATTTGCAAGCTAATGCAATCCCTGCTCCAAGCGGAACCTGATGCGGAGAAAAAAATTATAAATAAGAAATACAGCAACCACCATCGTACAACTGTTCAGCTAATGGAAATTCACCCTTATGGAATTCACAAATTGCTACCAAAAAATTTGAGATACAGAATAAAGTTCACTCTTAATGTGGAAGGAAATAAACGCAAAATGTGAAAAAAAACAAATGTTGTCAATTTTTATTCTTAGTCACTCAATACTGCAGGGCAATAAGGTTTGGACATGACGTCACTGTGTCAATTGGGTTGACAGTCACAGCCAAGATCCTCCTTTGCCATGCCCTCTCCAAGGACATGTGAACAGACGACTCTTATGTAGTCCTGTAGTGCTCTTCATTTGCAAGGCATTTTCTCTGACAAAATGCATAGTGGGGAGCTGCAGTAGCCATGGCCAGCTCTTACACCGCTTCCTTTAAGTAATCTCTAGGCCCATTCTCTACTTCCACTGTCACCGTGCTTTAACCCATTCCCCTGGAACCCCTTCTACACCACCTTTCTCCCATGAAACCCAATTCTCAACTCTCATCCCTTTCCCTGATATCCCCATTTCCCAAACCCCTTCCTAATTTACGAGCCTTGTCCATCCCCAAAAGCCAAATGTTGGCCCAGCTGTAAAATAACGACAGTGGTTCACTTTGTCATCACTGATAAAATGACTTCATACAAGAGAAAAACATCCTGTAGGAATGCATCTCCACTTATAACATGGGGTTCAATGGGAAAAGGGGGCTTGCGTTACAGAAAATCATGATGCAGGCCGTACTCCAGGAATGTAACCCTTCTGTAACACAGGGGTCGCCTGTACTACTTTTCCATCCATTACTTATGAGATGCTCTTATTTCACTGTATAGTCATGAATTAATCTGCATAGAATTTTAGATCTTCCAAATCGGTGAGATCCTATGGACCCATATTTACCTGTGCACCAACAATGCCATTGCCACCGTAGAAGTTGTCAGCATACATATGCATGGATCCACCTCTGCCTTTTGCACAACCACCACGTCTACCTGTTCAGATCATACACACTCTTGTGAGAAACAGAGGCAGCCAACAGCTTAAAAGCGGCACGGTAGTGTAGCAGTTAGCTCGACGCTATTACAGCGCCAGCGATCGGGGTTTGATTCCCGTCGCTGTCTGTAAGGAGTTTGTACATTCTCCCGTGTCTGCGTGGGTTTCCTCCGGGAGCTCCGGTTTCCTCCCACATTCCAAAGACGTATGGGTAGGTTAATTTGGGTTTAAAAAATGGGCGGTGTGGATTCGTTGGGCCGGAAGAGCCTGTTACCATGCTGTAAATAAAATTTAAAAAATTTAAATTTAATTTAAGTAACAAGAAAAATTTCAAGAGCTGAGGAAATAGAGAAGAATATCATTGTTAGTCAAAAGTGAGGTACTGGAAGACTGGAGGGCGGCTGACGTCGTATCTTTATTTAAGAAGGGCTGCAAGGACAAGCCAGGGAACTACAGGCTGGCGAGCCTAACATCAACTGTGGAAAGTTACTGGAGGGGATTCTGAGAGACAGGATCTAACTCCACATGGAGAGGCAAGGACAAATTAGGGATAGTTGGCATGGCTTTGTATGTGAGAAATAGTGTCTCACAACTTTGAGTTTTTTTTTGAAGAGGACTTCTACATGGACTTTAGCAAGGCCTTTGACAAGGTCCACATGGTGGGCTTGTTCAGAAAGTTAGATCACATGAGATCGTGGGTGAGTTGGCAAACTGCATACAAAGTTGGATTGGAGGAAGGACTCGGAGGTAGTGCAAGGTCATTTTTCAGATTGGGGGCCTGTGACCAGCTGTGTGCCACAGAGATCAGTGCTGGATCCACTGTTGTTCATCATCTATATTAATGATTTGGATGAGAATGTCATTGGCATGGCTAGTAAGTTTGCAGATGACACCAAAATTGGTGGTATAGTGGATAGTGAAGATTATCTAAGATAACAACAGGTTCTAGATCAACTGGAAAAGTGGAGCAGGGAATGGCAGATGGAATTGAACTCTGATAAGTGCGAAGTGTTGCATTTTGGCAAGTTAAACCAGGGCAGGACTTGTGCAGTAAATGGCAGGACCCGGGAGAGTATTTTAGAACACAGAGATCTAGGGGGTACAGGTACATAGCTCCCCGAAAATGGCAACACAAGTAGACAGGGTGCTGAAAGTGTTTGGCATGCTTCCCTTCATCAGTCAGGGCATTGAACACTGGAGCTGGGATGTCATGTTACAATTGTACAAGACATTGGTGAGATTACACTTGGAGTATTGTGTGCAATTCTGATCATCCAGCTATAGGAAGGATATCATTCAGCTGGAAAGGGTGCAGAAAACATTCACAAGAATGTTACCGGGACTGAAGGGTTTGAGTTATAAGGAGAGACTAGAGAGACTAGATAGACTGGGACTCCCCCCCCCCCCCCTCCCCCCAGAGTATAGGAGGCTAAGAGGAGACCTTATAGGAGGTTCATGAGGGGCACAGACAAGGTGAATGGTCAGTCTTTTTCCCAGGGTAGGGGAATCTGAAACTACAGGGCGTAGATTTAAGGTGAGAGGGGAAAGATTTAAAGGGGACGCAAGTGACAACTTTTTCCACAGAGAGGGTGGTGGGAAAATGAATGAGCTGCTAGAGGAAATGGTAGAGGCAGGTACAATTACAATATTAGAAAGACATTTGGACAGGACATAGATAGGAAAGGTCTAGAGGGATATGGGCCAAATGGAGGCAAATGGGATTAGCTCAGGTAGGCAGCTTGGTTGGCATAGACCAGTTGGCCTGAAGGGCCTGTTTCTATGCTTTTTAACTCCAAGACTAATTTCATGCAAACACAGAAAAACTTGAAGATGCAAAATGAAAATTGCAGTCCATAACAAATCTCTTATAATTTATAATTAACTCTATGTCAGGCTCTGTTTACAAATTTAGATCCTGTATATTCTAAGCGCAAATGTGATACAGGGTGCTCCTCAAAAGCACAGGCTCAAGTCTCTGACCTTTTAAAAAAGATTCATTTATCAGTGTGTGGGCATCACTGACAAAGCCAGTAATTATTGCTCATCCCTTACTACCCAAGGAAGTGGTGGTCTCTTGAACTGCTGCTGATGTACATCCATAATGCTGTTGGGTATGGCTTCTAGGGTGACAATGAAGGAACAGTGATGTACAGCATATTCCCTCATTATGGCAGATCAGGTAATGGAAACTTGCCCTTAAAGAATTCACCAATGACCAAGAAAAATTCACTCTTATGGAATTTATGTGGAATAAAATAAAACAAACACAATTGTACACAGAGAACTGAACGAGTTTACCAGGGACAACGATCACAGGCTGCCTTCACAGCAGGAGGCCATTAATGAAATTTGTTTTGGAAACTGATAAGCTAACATCTTCCATTGATACTTGTACAATGTAACATTTCCAGTTAATTATAACAACAACCGTTGCTCTTGTGCCCATAATACAATCAGAATTCCTTTGTCTACAGACTGCTGACCCAGAGGGACATTACTGCTAAAAGAAAATCTTCCTGTAGGACTGCACCTCCACTTACAACATGGGATTCAATGGGGGAAAAAAGGTTTGCATCACAGAAAATCATGATTATGCATGGTTTTCTACAAATGCAATCCCTCTATAACGCGGTGGTAGACTATTTATAAGTAAGGATAGTGTGCTTGCTGCCCTTGTACTTCTTGATGGTAAAAATGGGTTTGGGAGATGTTGCTGGAGTAGCCTACGTGAGTAACCACAACGCATTTTGTAAATGAAGCATACTGAAGCCAAGATGTGCCTGTTTAGGGTAGTGCCAATCAAGCGGGATGCTTTGTTCTGAATGTGCCCAGCTTCTCGAGTGTTATTAGAACTGTACTCAATCAGGCAATCAAAGTATATTCTATCACACTCCTGATTTATCCCTAGTAGACAGTGGAAAGGTTTTGGAGAACCAGGAAGAGAGTTACTTGCTGCAAGATACCCAGTCTCTGATCTGGTCTTGTAAGCACAGTGCGACCTGTTCAGTTGAGTTGATAGTGGTTGGGGGGGATTTAGTGATATGGCAGTAATGCCATTGAGCATCAAGTATACAGTGGCATGCAAAAGTATGGGCACCTGGTCAAAACTTCTGTTACTGTGAATAGCTGAGTAAAGGATTAACTTTATGCCTTTTGGAAATCAGGTAAAGATGACACATTTCTTTAATATTTTAAGCAAGATTACTTTTTTATTTCCATCTTTTACAGTTTCAAAATAACAAAAAAGGAAAAGGGCCCGAAGCAAAAGTTTGGGCACCCTGCATGGTCAGTACTTAGTTACACCCCCTTTGGCAAGTATCACAGCTTGTAAACGCTTTCTGTAGCCAGCTAAGAGTCTTTCAATTCTTGTTTGGGGGATTTTCTCCCATTCTTCCTCACTTCTAGTGCTGTAAGTTTCTTGGGCCGTCTTGCATGCACTGCTCTTTTGAGGTCAAGCCACAGATTTTCGATGATGTTTAGGTCGGGGGGCTGTGAGGGCCATGGCAAAACCTTCAGCTTGTGCCTCTTCAGGTAGTCCATTATGGATTTTGAGGTGTGTTTAGTATCATTATCCTGTTGTAGAAGCCATCCTCTTTTCATCTTCAGCTTTTTTTTTTACAGACGGTGTGATGTTTGCTTCCAGAATTTGCTGGTATTTAATTGAATTCATTCTTCCCTCTACCAGTGAAATGTTCCCCGTGCCACTGGCTGCAACACAAGGCCAAAGCATGATCGATCCACCCCCCCGTGCTTAACAGTTGGAGAGGTGTTCTTTCCATGAAATTCTGCACCCTTTTTTCTCCAAACTTTCCTGCGTCCTCACCACAAAATTCAGCGTCAGAAGTTTTCAAAGGAACATCTAAACCAGCCTGATGCATTTTGGAAACAAGTCCTGTGGACTGATGAAGTTAAAATAGAACTTTTTGGCTGCAATGAGCAAAGGTATGTTTGGAGAAAAAAGGGTGCAGAATTTCATGAAAAGAACACCTCTCCAACTGTTAAGCATGGGAGTGGATCGATTATGTTTTGGGCTTGTGTTGCAGCCAGTGGCACGGGGAACATTTCACTGGTAGAGGGAAGAATGAATTCAATTAAATACCAGCAAATTCTGGAAGCAAACATCACACAGTCTGTCAAAAAAAAAGCTGAAGATGAAAAGAGGATGGCTTCTACAACAGGATAACGATGCTAAACACACCTCAAAATCCACAATGGGCTACCTCAAGAGGCACAAGCTGAAGGTTTTGCCATGGCCCTCACAGTCCCCCGACCTAAACATCACTGAAAATCTGTGGATAGGCCTCGAAAGAGCAGTGCATGCAAGACGGCCCAAGAAACTCACAGCACTAGAAGCCTTTTGCAAGGAAGAATGGGTGAAAATCCCCCAAACAAGAATTGAAAGACTCTTAGCTGGCTACAGAAAGCGTTTACAAGCTGTGATACTTGCCAAAGGGGGTGTTACTAAGTACTGACCATGCAGGGTGCCCAAAGTTTTGCTTTGGGCCCTTTTCCTTTTTTGTTATTTTGAAACTGTAAAAGATGGAAATAAAAAAAGTAATCTTGCTTAAAATATTAAAGAAATGTGTCATCTTTAACTTTATGCCTTTTGGAAATCAGGTCATCTTTTACTTGCTTAGCTATTCACAGTAACAGAAGTTTTGACCAGGGGTGCCCAAACTTTTGCATGCCACTGGTGGTTAGACATTCTCTTGTTTAAGATATCTAGCACTTCCGTGGCACAAATTTATTTACCACTTATCAGCCCACACCTGAATGTTGTCTAGGTCTTGCTGATTGCAGACGTGGATTGCTTCATATTCTTAGGAGTTGCAAATGGAACTGAACATTACACAGTTATCAATGAAAATTCTTTCTTCTGCCTTCATGATATGGCCCAACCATCTTCCCCGAGGGATACTTGCAGTGGTATCCTGGGGCCGTAATGACCAACATCCAGCAATCACATACATCTTCATTTACTTGAGGCATACCCAATAAAAAGTGCGTTTTCCCTTGATGCATGGTGACTTCAGTTTAACCACAGTTACTTGACGTCATAGACCATCACCGTAACTTATCCCTGAAATTAAGCTCAATGTTCTATGTTGGGACCAACAACTGTAGTGAGGTCTGAAGCCAAAATGTCTTGGCTCCAGAGCAGACACTAAATGGTCAACATACACACCAAAGAATTGGAGGAAGGAACAGGCAGTTCCATTTTCATATTGGCGGCTGACAGTAATTCAGGAGGCACAAATAAGAAGAGTGGACAAATTACAAGGGCCAGTCACAGACCAGGTCAGAAGACAACACTTAGCCAATGAGGCATAATGGAAGGTCACGAAGAACCGTGACATTGCACACTTTGTTCTAAATGATGCTTCATGTTCAAGAGAAATGTATTCTGTAGCAAAATTCATACTTCCATTTTCACATGGGAAAGCAGATGCTAACATGTACAACTTCAAGCCTAAAGCACATTCCTACCCGGTCAGAAGTTGGTCCAATCCTTACTTATAGTTCTTCATTGTCACTGAAACCGCTCATTGGACAGTAATTTGTCATGGTACAATTTTCACAGCTCAAATCATTACTTTTCTGACAAACAATATGTGGTAAAACTGAATTGGTATTTGGTAACCTGTAATTTATCCAAGAATCAATGTAATTTCAGGTTGCTATCTCAAGATGAGGTAGAAGAAGATACATTTAAAACAAAATACTTCACATTTCTTACCAGTGAGCTCAGCCATGATTTCTTTGACAGAAACCCCACGTGTGTAGGTGAAACCATGAGCCCGATAAGCTGTTATAAGGTGGTCTGTTGGCTTAATTGCAACTTCAATTCCAACACAACAAGCCTCCTATAGTAAAAAAAAATTCAGTAGTCGTACTGTTAGTGTCTGGATAAAGTAGCCCAAATAGCAATTCCAACTCTGCAGTAGGTTATTTAAAAACCAGACCACAATGGACCAGCCAAACCACATCTGGCCCAGCATAATTAAGTTAATGTTTACTACTGTGACTGACTTCACTTGCACCAACAAAGTACAGTGCTCTCAAAGCAAGTCAGACTAGCAATACCAATAAACATACAATAAAAATTGCCAATTTAAACAGAAAAATGTAACACTCTAAAAGAAAATTATATGGAAAGGAAAAGTAAATGAGAGTCAAAAGTTAAAGGAAGATAATAAACAGAATAAAATGGTACAAACATTTAGAACATAGCATATGAATAGGATATGCACAATATAGCACAGGGACAGCTAGCAGATAGCAGAAAATGCCGCCATCAGCTTAAGGCCACTCTTGCGCTGGACTTCAGGATTCTACCAAGAAACACAGGTACACTGGTGTCTGGGCAGAAAATCTGCCCCATGGCTTTCCATACTTCTCCTTATCAAACAACAAGGCAAGGATCAATTCTGTAAGCCTGTTCTCCCATCAGGCATCGCACACTAGGCTCCTAACCAACCATTTTAGGAGAACCTCAAACATAATGACTATCATAAACTGAGATTTAACTTGGAATCTCTGATAGGAATTGAACATTCTGTTCCAGAAAGATTACTTCCACCCTACACTAACTTTAGCACATATACTTTATCAATAAATACACAGTAATGGAAAATTTCCCTACTACTTTTCACAAATTACCAAAGTAAATGTCTATATAATTATTTGATCAGAAAACACACCTAATTAGAACTCAACATTTATCTTATAGGAGAGAAAATACCAGATGTCCAAAATTACTTTCAGATCTCTATCTTCTGCAGCATATTGCTTTTGGACTTTGTTTTATATATTGATTAACAGAGAAATTTCCTCTGAAGCAGCCATACTCATCCATTTTCTATTACATACTTGGCCATCATACAAATGGCAGAACCCGCGAATGATCTTCTGTTTGTATAACTGATCTGCCTTGAGTTCCATGCGACGAATCAATTGCATTGTTTGGTAGTACTTAAGGCCATCTTCTCTAGTCAGGATGGTTGTGCTGGGAGGACCTTCTTCAAGACGATGCAAGTCACATTTCTGGATTTAAAATGATGAAAATTTCCTCAAACACCAACAGCAGAAAGCATAACATAAAGTCTTCCTGAAAATGCATATAAACCAACATCCGATGCTAATGTTGCACCAGAAAATTTCTATGCTGATGTTGCACGAAATAATTCTGGAGAACATGGATATTTAAAGTATACGAGCATGTGATCATTTTACTAAAGTGATATCTGCCCTGGATGGAATTAGTCAATGTTGACTAGTTTTAACATTCAGATTTTTATCGTTGATCAAAACTTTGTCAGAATTATTGGTGATGGCCTGTTCCTCAAGGTGATGGCCTGTGCCTCAAGGAGGCAGCATCCATCACTAAGGACCCTCACCGTTTGGGACATGCCCTCTTCTCGTTACTACCATCGGGGAGGAGGTACAGGAGCCTGAAAACCCACACTCAACAATGTAGGAACAGCTTCTTCCCCTCTGCCATCAGATTTCTGAACGGTCCATGGACATTTCTTCATTATTATGTCTCCAACACTACTTCATTATTCCTTTTTTATTTCTCAGAATTTATTTATTTTGTAATTTATAGTAATTTTATGTCTTTGCACTGTACTGCTGCCGCAAAACAACAAATTTCACAATATACAAGTCAGTGATAATAAATCTGATTCACTTAGTAACCAAATAATTTTTGGATTTTTTAAAAAAACATCAGAAATACTTAAACCATTTTTGATGAATGTTTTCAACGGCTTTATCTTCATGAAACATGGAAGGGGAGGGGAGGGGAGTGGTGGTATTTAGCTGCCCAAGATGATCTTATAGGAAGGTGCTAAATTGATCAAAGATGGTAACAAATAACTTCCACTTCCCTTGATAAATTATTTTCCACTTTTCAGTTTCCAGCATTTTCCCCCTTATCTCTAGTGGTAAAATTCCAGAGGTATTGGGATCCACTTGCATTTTATCCATTTTCCACACTTGCATCAGGACAGTGAACGTAAGCAGACTATTCTAACAAAGATACTTGGGCACAGGAAAATGACGTCTCACTAAGCATTTGATCGCTTCAGTCTGAGCTTTAACCAACTCTATTTTAAATCATAAATTATCCTGAACATTTAGGCAAATAACATTAGAGTCAGTTACAAACATTAATTTAAATAAATTCTGAATGAGCGATGTTTACTCACAGCACCATCTCTACACAAAAGCAAAATGAAATATTATTAAATAATTTCCTCCAGTTTATAAATACTTAATTAATTTTGTAATTAACACATGCTCCTTCTAGGGCACAATCAATAATGAGATAATAATGCTCAAACAAAATGTAGTATCAAAATGGTCACTATTGTGGAGGAGGGAAGGGAGTGAAGATTGAGGAAAGGGGGTGCAGGTAACTTATTTCTGTGATATTACAAAGTTGTTGAAGATATGAACACCAGAGAGAATGTAACACACCTTTGTAGAAGATAATATATTAAGAATATTGAAGAATTTTTTTGAAAATGAGAATAAATGAAATAGCAATGTGCTCCAGAGAGTACTACCTCTGAGTCACTGACATGCTATTTACATACCCATTTTGCAGTTCAGTCATATTTCTTTAATCTTTCATCTATTCAAATGAGGAGTCTCAAGGGTTATACTTGATATGGAACTAAGATAAAATACACAAATTTGTATTACCTTAATGTCAAACGATGCTTCGGATGCGAAGTCTGCATAATTGCGAGATCCCACTAGAACTTTAGCAGGCTGGAAGAAATTGAATACAAAATTTTAAAGGCCCAACAAAAAGCAAAAGTAACGAGATCCTTAATGGAGTGCACAGATAGTGCACCTAAAAATGGAGAAAAAATATAGTGAAATCCTGCATTTGCAGCAGGACCACTAATAAATGGACAAGCAGTTTTCAATATATGTTAGCCTCACATTGGGATCATTGAATTTGCATAACAGTGCTTTACAAAATCATCCCAATTTTTTTTTATTATGGATGAAGTATAACTGAAGTGTAGTCACCATTATTGGGTGTGTTATAAACCAGAATACTTCAAAAATAGCAGCAAGAAAGTGATCAGTTAATTTGCCTCTGATGGTTTTGAATGAAGGAAGAATATTGGCCAGGGAGTCAAAATGCCATATCTTGCTTTGAAATGCATCATCTAATCCACCAGCACAATCAATGTACTCACACTAGGTCATCCGCTTTAAGTTTGTAATAAGACTGGGACCTACAATTAAATCACCTTAATGTTCCAAAATTCAATATATAAACCAAACAAACTTTAAACAGAAGGCAAATGGTACTGTCAACTGCTCCCCTCTCCAAACTTCGTCTCATGAAAGAAATGTGTAGCTTTTGCTCACCACTCTTCCCTGGTAACAGAGCTAAGAATCAGAATACAACATAGGCTTTTGATACAAATGCACTTAGCAGAATGTGGTATGTACATATTGCAATGTGAAAGACCACAACACCAGACTTAGCAGGGCAATACCATCAACTGTTGGCAATTCACCACTTTAACTGACAACAGATTTGGGAACTTTATGCTAACAGGGATGTCCAACACCAGAGCCCAAAGCTGGAGAGTGATGCTGTAGCAATTCTCCAGCACTTGAAATGGGGAAGCAGTCCAAAAACCTGCACCAAGCCCGACTTGGTGCAGAAAGAGCTTCTCCATTCATCTGAAAGGAGAGGAACAACTAGAGAGGTAAAGGCAACTTTCTGTAAATGTACATTGTTCTATTGTTTTGGTTTATGCAGTTTGGAGAAAAGGATCAAACAGGCACATCATTGCTTGGGTGACAGTGAGTGAGAAGGAAGAGGCACAAGAGGAAAGCGTAGGTTTAGTCAGAGCCATTGTAAATTGGAAAGTTGCTGATGTACTTGGGATTTATCACTGTTGTTCTCTACCTGTGCCAGACTATAGTCAGAAAGCAGTGATGGTAATTGAGAGGAAGCTGATTTAATTTTCCTCAACTTTGCTCAATTCATTAGAAACAATGAGAATGAGGAAGAGACATTTTATATTTTGTTTCATTAGCTCAACTGATCAAAGAATTGGAATTGATTCTTAGGCTGAATCAGTCACAAAGGAAATTGACCGTACTAATAAATATGACATAAATAAATCTATAATAAAAATGGCTGATCATACACAATGCCGTATAATCTAATTTAATCTACAATATGTTGATCCCCATTAAGATGTATTTGGTTTTCTGCAGTAACTAAAGCCATCATAACCCACTGGTGCCTGCAGAGTTCGGACATCATGTAGGCACTCCAGCCAATGACTTAGATTAATCCAAGAACCTTAGTAGGAATCCTACATGTAAATTCCAAATTCATTATTTGAATAGTTTGTTTTCCCTCCAAGATATAACATTATTACATTTTCTCAAACACTCCTTTATGAAAATCTGACAATTCTTCTTGGAACGTAGGCAGTTTCTCCAAAAAAGGAAGCTTTCAAACTCATCAAAGTTTGAGACACACAAAGGGAAGAGAAGGTTTTAAAAATGGGATTTACAGTCTGAGCTGATGTTGGGTACATTTCGCTATTTGGTTCAAAATGTATTCGAAGAGTCCAGCTCAGCTTGCCAAGGGTTGAACATCTGGAAAATCCAATCCAGATATGTGGAGTAAATGTGCCACAAATGATTACAAATCAAATCACATTTTACAAAGACAGTGTTATCCATATTTTTAAAATGAAACAGGCTTGTTCTTTCATTATTAATAATTTTTGTTTAACCAATAAAAGTGTTAAAATACCTAAAGCTTCAGGGTACAAAATAAGAGGTATACAATAAAATTCCCATAATCCAGCACCCCTGGGAGTTTGATAGGATTGGACAAGTAGACTTTCCAGACTACTGGATGCAACTCCAATATTCACAGACATATTAACTTCTTTTAAATGTTATACAGTGGTATAGTAAATTTTCCAGTGAATCAGGCAAATTTAAAGGGAGTGGGACATATACAAGCACTCTGGACCCTAATCCGAACTCAAACCACCATTGCCGACACATGGGATTTTGGATCCCAACCCTGGCCACAGCTGCAAATCTAACTCACAGTCCGGACTCCCTGGCTAACCACACACCCCTCTTGCACTCAGGATCCCCAGTTCACATTCCAGACTAATGAGTGAGCCAGATGCTGGACCACAGTATCTCTTGCTTTTATTAAGATGCTGCATGCACCTCCTGCATTCCTTTCACTAGAATGTGGAGAAAGTACTGAATGCTGGCAAATGATTCAAGAAGCCAAGTAACCAGAGGTTTGGAGAAGCAAAAGGAGAAATGGGAGGGATACTGAATTTCTTTGCACATGTGCATGGTTTCTATATAATAAGATACTACATGTAATGTGATTGATCTTGCAAAGTAAAATCTGCAAGAGGAACTTTATAGAAAGTGGAATTTACTTTCTTTAAACAATAATAATGAGGCTTCCCATAAAAGGAACAAATCGTAATGTACGGAGCAGGCCGAGAATCCACTATTCACTGATTTATTACATTAAGACAGTGATCAGGTCGCAAACTGTTAATGTACTTAAGGCTGAGCTTTAGAACTCAAGAATGTTATTTGTTAATTACCAGCAAAATTGCAAAACTACTTTATTTCCAATGTGATGACTTTATGCAATTGAGTGTTAGATGAGTGCTAAAAGGGAAGTTAAGGTGATGTTAGGCTTAGCAGGTAAGCAACTCATAGAGTCACTCTTTCACACTATTCTCCAAACATATTTCTCTATGATTCACCTTTGTGTTCAATTTATCATTTAATTTTGGGACAGAATCAAACCATTAGCACAAATGTTTTATCACTAATATAAAATGATAGCCTTTAGAATTGAAAGTGTAAGTAAAAACAAAATCTACATGTTTGCAAATTATGTACAAAGAGCTTGATCTCTGGGGCTGACTGGAAGCACAGTGAGGAAGATAAGATGGTGGTTCAAAGGAGTCAGGCCCCAATCCTCTGCATTATTAAGGAGCCCTGTGGGAAGTATTACTGCATTATTAATTTATGCTATTTAAACGGGCACAATTAATTTTGTGATACATAATGAATTAGAGTAGTCGGCTCTTTTATTATCAATTCAACCTTGAAAGTCATATAGATCTTAGATCCAAAGTCATTCT
This sequence comes from Pristis pectinata, assembly GCF_009764475.1. Classification (NCBI taxonomy): domain Eukaryota; kingdom Metazoa; phylum Chordata; class Chondrichthyes; order Rhinopristiformes; family Pristidae; genus Pristis; species Pristis pectinata. The sequence continues at coordinate 71,163,625 of NC_067408.1, read as the reverse complement.
CAAACACAGCACTATAAATAATTGGCCATGACATTCCTGACATTCTACAAACACAATGCAGCAGAGCCTCAACTTGTCTACACAACAGACCTCACTCCTAAATATCCATGCTCAAGGTAAAGGAGGTCAATACTGCAAAAGGCAACATATTAACCAGTTCTTCATTTTTTCCACCAGTGTCATGCTCTCCAAGTTCAATTGCAACATCTTTCAGAACAAGATTAAAATTCCACCTTCCCCTGTAATTGCACAGACTAAATGCAACACTTTGTCCTTTTTGACCTCTGTGCATGCCTCAAACATGATGGCTAATTAAAGAATAAAATTCTTTAATTCTTGCAAATAAAAAAAGTGCCAGAATTCCCATATTCCTTATTTAGAACTTATTTACCTGTTGTGTTTACTTGTATCTGTGTGATTTTGAAGTCCCTATTTACAAATTCTTTGCAACACAGAAAACCAATACTTTTGATTCAAGGCTCACTCATCCTAAAGGCATAGAAAGAGACACATTAACCCACACTAGAAGAAAACCCATCACAGAGCACCAGGCTGTTCCAGGATCTGGTCCTTTTTAGTTATGGAAGACTCTAATGAGTCTTGAGCCAACTTTTTTTTTCGCCTCTATAGAAGCTCTCACATTTCTTTCAATGAGTAATGAGTAAGATTACTATGATCTAAAATTTTTAAAATCCAATGGCACTGAACTATTTTAAGCATAACTCAGAGCCCAATACAGAAATACAAACAGACAATTATTTAGCAGGGATCAGGACTGAATTACAAGGGCGAATCAAACAAAGGAATTCCATAGCATGAGGTACTGCAAAGGGAGCAGTTTAGTACCATCCGGTGAAGTCAAATTTGATTCAGCCAAACTCCTTGTCTTCATCAGAAATATAAACAAGAGCAGGCCATTTGGCTCTCCATGCCTGTTCCACCATTAAATGAGATTGAGGCTGACCTTTTACAGCGCCACATTCTCGCACCAATCCCATATCCCTCAATTCCCTAAATAAATATAAAATTCATCCATCTCAGTCATGAATATCCACAGCAGTTGAGCCTTTACAACTTTCTCGAGCAGCAAATTCCAAAGATTAATAACCCTCTGAGTGAAGAAATTTCTTTTCTCTGTCGTGAATGGCTGACCCCTTATTCTGAGAGTCCAACCCCTGATCCAAGATACCCTAGCTAGGGAAACTATTAATTCTGCATCCACTCCATTGAGTCCTGTATGAATTTTGCACATTTCAATGAGATCACCTCTCATTCTTCTAAACTCATCAGAGTATCAACCCACTCTGCTTAACCTCTCCTCATATAAGGAAGCCCCGATCCTGGAAATCAATTTGCTCCACTCCATCTATTGCAAGTGTATTTCCTTCCTTGGATAGGGAAACCAGACCGGTACCCAATAATCAAAATGCAGTCTCATCGGGGCCCTATATAACTGGAGAAACAAGTCTCTACCCTTGAAGTCTCAAATCATTTTGCAAAGACAAAAGTGCTCTTTGCCTTTCTAATTGCCTGCCGACATGCACTTAACTTAAATGATTTATGTTCAAGGACACCCAAGTGCCTCTGGAAACTACATTTTTCCATCTCTCACCATCTAGAAAAATACTCTGCATTTCTATATTTATTTTAATATAAAACTTGCATTTCTCCCCCCACATTGTCTTTGCCCATTGACATATTCTCACTATATCTCCTGTGCATCCTCTTCCTGCTCACATTGCCATCCAGCTTTGTATCACCAGCAAACTTGGATATATTACACTTGATCTCCTTATCCAAATTATTGATATAGATTGTGAGCAGGTAGGACCCAGCATCGATCCCTGTGACACTGCACCAGCCACAACCTCAAACCCAAAAATAAACCACTTATTCCTACTATTCCGTCCATCAACAAAACATCAATACATGCCAAGATATTACCTCCAATACCATGTGCTCTAATAGTGTTCAATAATCTGTGGGGAGTCTTCTTAAATTCCAAATACACCAAGTCAACTGCGTCGCCCTGATCTGTTCTATGAGTTCCCACCTCAAAAAGTTCCAACAGGTACGACACACATTATTTCTCTTTCTTACGTCCACCTTTACTCTGGCCAATGCTTTTATTATTTTCCAAGTGCTTTATGTCATGTCTTACATAATAATAGATTGCAGCATTTTCCCTGTTATCAGGCTAACTGGTCTACAGCTCCCCATTTGGTCTTTCTCTCCCTCCTTTTTCAAAAGTGCAGTTACATTTACCACCTTCCAATCTGCAGGTACCATTCCAGAATCTTTGGAATTTAGGAAGATGACAACCAGTGCATCCATTAACTTTGTCGCCAAGTCTTAGGATGCAGGTTGTTAGATCCTGTTGATTCATCGGCTTTCAATCCCATTATTTTCCCCAATACTAGTTCTTTTACTAATGCCTCATTTATTTCAGAAATATAGTCCTCTACTATATCGGGAGATTTTCTGTTCTCCTTCCATTAAGGCACACACAAAATACTTGTTTAATTTCTTTGCCACTTCCTTATTCCCCAATATCATTTCTCCTGTCTCAGTCCATAAGGGGTCAGCATTAACTTTCACCAACCTCTATCTTTTCACATATCTAATAGAAGCTCTCGCAATTCTTGCTAGCCTTCTCTTGTATTCTATTTTCCTTGGGCTGGTTAATGCCTTGGTCGCTCTTTGCTAATTTCTGAAATTTTCCCAATCCCAGGCTTTCTGATTTTTGGGCAACATTATAAGCCTGTCCTTTGATCTAGTACTATCTCTAATTTCCACTGCCATCCAGCTTTGGGAGAGAAGGTGAGATTTATGCACTGATGGTTGTCAGCACTGTCAATGTCTTCCAAGAATTTGTAAATGGAAATGCACTGCCGAGTCACTCATCACCCTTCAGATGTCCTCGCTACAAGACAACTCCACAACAAAATATACAATTGGTTACACGAAATACACAGAACTAATTTTGGTCCTTTTCTACAGCATTTAATTCTATCATTACTACATCATGGTACAAGAAAATAAACGACAGATAAATTTAATATTGAAAAGGATCACTTATCTACACTTACAACTATAAGAAGCAATTTAAAGATATACCTCAAATTATACTAAGAAACATCTGTGTTTTACTTGTTCCTATCTCTTAATGCAAAGAGTTTTGCCCATTGTAAACTAACTGGATTGACTTTCTCATAACCTTGAAACATTCTGTTCAACAGACTGCGAGAAGGTAGAATCCATGGTCAGATATTACATGTATTGCAGAGGTGGGACTTGGTGACTCAAATCCCACTAAATTAACACAATGCCTACAGTTGTAATCCAGCAGCACTGTACAGCAATTTAGACCCTAGATTTAAACATATGGAGCACAATCTTAAAATTCACCAATAACCACATAAAACAGTGGAGGTGGTGGTAGCATATAACTAGACAAAAAATCCACAGGAAGATAGGCACATTAGCCAGATAGACATTGGAGGCAACTTAAACATTGAAGAACGAACAAGGAATATAGCCTCAATGAAAATTCAGAACTAATCAGAAAGTGTTTAACCTATGGTTAACGATAGTCCAGAATGAAGGTCACCCAAACCACAGCTGTAAACCTGCAGCATAGAGACAACACTTGCACAGTCCAAACCACAGAACAGTACAGCACAGGAACAGGCCCTTCGGCCCACGATGCCAGTGCTGACCATGATGCCAATTTAAACTGCACATCTACCTGCACATGGTCTATATCCCTCCATTTCCTGCCTGTTCATTTGTCGATCTAAATGTCTCTTAAATTGTTGCTGTTGTATCTGCCTCCACCACTGGCAGTGCGTTCCACTCACCTATCGCTCTGTGTAAAAAAAAACTTGCCTCATAAATCTCCTTTAAACTTTCCCCTCTTACCTTAAGCTATGTCCACTAATATTTGATCAACTTGTTCACTGAAACATACTAGTGGATGGCCTTGCACTCATCATCAAAGAGACAAAGGTTCTCTACCAACCTGCCCCTACTGCATCGCACTGTCTTTTGACAGTGAAGGTTCACAAGACCCTGGAAAACATGGACCAATTCCCATAACTCCAAAGACACCTCTCTGCAAAGCCAGACATTGACAGTAAAAATCAGCGTCATTCTCAATGCATCAGCGCCACTTTTGGCTGATTGAGGAAAATGGTAGCTGAAGAATTGACATAAAACTCAGCAGTGATCCATGCCTGTTTATATGCCTCCAAGACCTGGACCAACTATAGCCGGCACCTCAAGGCACAGAAAAGATGCCACCAATGCTGTCTCCACAAAATCCCCCAAACTCATTGGAAGGACAAGTGAACATCAGTGTCCTTTCCCAGGCCAACAACCCCAGTATTGAGGCTGTAGTTACACTCAGCTATGCTACAAAGGCCACATCATAGGGCGGTGTCGTAGAAGAGGGACCTAGGAGTACAAGTACAGAGTTCTCAAGTAAGACAGGGTGGTGAAGATGACGTTTGGCACACTGGCCTTCATCAGTCAGGTCAACGAGTATAGGAGTTGGGATGTTACGTTGCTGTTGTACAAGAGGTTGGTGAGGCTGCACCTGGAGTATTGTGTACAGTTCTAGTCACCCTGTTATGGGAAGGACAACATAAAGCTGTGAAGAATGCAAAGAAGATATATGAGAATATTGCCAGGATTTGAAGGCCTGAGTTGTAGGGGGAGGTTGGACAGGCTAGGACTTTATTCATTGCAGCATAGGAGACTGAGGGATGACCTTATAGAGGTGTATAAAATCATGAGGAGCATAGATCAGGTGCATGTCTTTTTCCCAGGGAAAGAGTATCAAAAACTGGAGGGCACAGGTTTAAGATGAGAGGGGAAAGACTTAAAAGGGACCCAATGGCAACCTCTTCACACAGAGAGTGGTGCATATATGGAACAAGCTGCCAGAGGAAGTAGTTGAGGAAGGTACAATAACAACTTTTAAAAGACACTTGGATAGGTACGTGAATAGTAAGGGTTCAGTAGGATATGGGCCAACTGGCACTAGCTTAGGTGAGCATCTTGGTCTGCATGGATGAGTTGGGCCAAAGGGCCTGTTTCTGTGCTGTATGACTCCATGGCTCTAATTGAGAGACAGTGACAGGTGTCCAGGGAGAGCTGATGGCGAGAAAGGGAGAGGCAAGGTAACAGCTCGGGGCAGTCAGGCTCCAGTCACCTTGAAGGACATGAGGACCAAGTAGCCTTGAAGGACCAGAGGTGAGAGACTGTCCTCGGGGGGGGGGGCTGTGCTTGCATAGAAAGAACACGGACCTTGCAGAGGTTCTGGCGGCTCCTGACTGGGTGGGTGGGAAGGAGGGTCCAGGTGCAACTTTGAACTCCGTAGAGCCGAAGAATCCAAGTATCCCACTCCCCAATACCACCACCAGAGAGCGGCCCAGCCCCGTCCCCCAACATCCCTGCCGCCTCCCCCCGCACCTCCCACCCACGCAGGGCGCGGGGAAAGGCTGCGCAATGGGATTGTTTGCACTGCTCCGGGGGCCGTCATTGACTCGATGGACCGAGTAGCCTCCTAGCGCGACATAGGGACCCCACCTCCCCCCTTCGCCCCGGCCCCCCAGAGCCCCCCTTCGCCCCGGACAACCCCCCACTCCCCAGCGCCGGAGCCCCCCTTCGCCCCGAAGCCCACCCCCCTCGCCCCACTCCCCCAGCGCCGAGCCCCCCCCTTCGCCCCACTCCCCAGCGCCGGAGCCCCCCCCCTTCGCCCCACTCCCCAGCGCCGGAGCCCCCCCCCCTTCGCCCCACTCCCCCGGCGCCGGAGCCCCCCCCCCCCTTCACCCCACTCCCGCGGCGCCGGAGCCCCCCCCCTTCGCCCCACTCCCCCGGCGCCGGAGCCCCCCCCCTTCGCCCCACTCCCCCGGCGCCGGAGCCCCCCTTCGCCCCACTCCCGCGGCGCCGGAGCCCCCCCCCCTTCGCCCCACTCCCCCGGCGCCGGAGCCCCCCCCCTTCGCCCCACTCCCCCGGCGCCGGAGCCCCCCTTCGCCCCACTCCCGCGGCGCCGGAGCCCCCCCCCTTCGCCCCACTCCCCTGGCGCCGGAGCCCCCCCCCCTTCGCCCCACTCCCCTTCGCCCCACTCCCCCGGTGCCGGAGCCCCCCCCCTTCACCCCACTCCCCCGGTGCCGGAGCCCCCCCCCTTCACCCCACTCCCCCGGTGCCGGAGCCCCCCCCCCTTCACCCCACTCCCCCGGTGCCGGAGCCCCCCCCCTTCACCCCACTCCCCCTTCACCCCACTCCCCCGGTGCCGGAGCCCCCCCCCCCCTTCACCCCACTCCCCCGGCGCCGGAGCTCCCTTCGTCCCACTCCCCCGGCCTCGGTCACCTTCAGGCCCGGGCGCTGTCAGAAGAACCGGCATCCAGCCGGGACCAGTGCGGGGATCCGCACGGCACGCCTAGCCCGTGGGCCTTCCTCCCCCTCTCCCTCCCTCCCCCTCTCCCTCCCTCCCTCCCTCCCTCCCCCTCTCCCCCCCTCCCTCCCCCTCTCCCCCCCTCCCTCCCCCTCTCCCCCCCTCCCTCCCCCCCTCCCCCCCTCCCTCCCTCCCTCCCCCTCTCCCCCCCTCCCTCCCTCCCTCCCCCTCTCCCCCCCTCCCTCCCTCCCTCCCCCTCTCCCCCTCCCTCCCTCCCCCCCCTCCCCCCCCCCCCTCCTCCCCCCCCCCCCCCTCCTCCCCCCCCCCCCTCCCCCCGGCCCCGGTACTCACGCTGTTGCTCCCCCGGATCAGGCTGCCCAGGAGCCGCAACATCTTGGTCATCACCGAGAACTCGAGGCCCAGGCGGAGCGGCCGAGCAGCGGATTTCCGGAGTGAAATGATGGGCGGGCAGGTAGGTGTTGGCTGGGTAGCCGAGCAGCGCAGTCCCGGAGTGAAGGACCGCTCGGCGCAAAGTACCGTCCCTGTGCAGATTTTGGGAAGGTAAAATGTTAGGATTCTTAAATCTGCACAAAACCTAATCCTTACTCTGCATAAAGAAGATGTCACCGTCAGTTGGATCCAACCTCCATCCTTCTTGTGGAATCCACTACTGAAATAATCAGTGGACAAAGAAATCTGATTTTAACAGAACATGCTGACTAATTTTAAATAAAATTGGAAATAACTGTCTGTCCTCTTTAAATCTGTAAACACCCTCCAGTATTTTATATTTACTCCAGTTCCATAAAATTCACAGAAGCAAGCCATTGTCCCAACAAGTCTACAACATCTCCTGTGGTCCTCAGCAGGCGCCTACCATCTCCCACTATTAACATACTGTACCTTTCTTCTCCTTTTCCCTCATGTCCTTGATGAGCTTTCTTTTAAAAAAAAATCTATCTATTTACCTCAACAAGTTCAAGTGGCAGCAAGTTCTGCATCTGACTGATTTCATCCCCTGATTTAATACCTGCCACCAGTTGGTTACCCCATTCCCACACGTCACTTTTTGCCAATATGTGTTACACGTATTGTAACACATTAGCTTAAGAAGCTGCCAGCTAACAGTATATTCTGATTACCTCTGCCTGCATGTCCAAGGTACAAACATTGCAGAGTTCCCTTGGGCAAAGCCTTCATGCTTGCCTTCTCTTTCTGCTCATGTATCTTCTCCCACCTGATGGATCCCCAAGCAAGAGGGGTGGAAGGTGCCGGAGCGATGCTGACTGCCAACAATAGCAAGCTTGCTGTTATCCTGAGTTAGCAGATAGTGGCAAGAGTAAGCAAGGGCAAAGAAGTGGCAGCTAAAACCATCCTATTTCCCAATGGATCTGAAATTTCCTCGGATTTGAAACCACTGCACCTGTGTAATTTTTGCTGAAAATCTGAAAAAATCCAGGACCAAGGTTGTTTGAGTGTTTCAGTCGTTTCTATTACATCATCACATTTCTGCCTGTGTTTGGCAGCTGATATTGATACCTGATGAGTTATCAGAGGGTAGATAATAGCAAGAAGCCAGCAAAACAGCTCCCTGCATGATTTCCTTTCCTATGGAATTATACCAGTCAATTGGTACATGTTGGAGAGAATGGAATGTACTGATAATTCAATGACTGATGCAGTTCTGGGCATAAGGGCTGGTGGGAGAGTGGTTAAATCATCAAATAAGTAATCCAGAGGATTGGACTCATGATCTGGAAGCATGAGTTCAAATATTACTATCACAACTAAATCTGCTATCCTTACCTGGTCTGGACCCACTGGTATGTAGTTGATTCTTAACTACAAGCCATCCGGTTAGAGAGCAGTGCTGGTCTTGGCAATGACTTGCCACAACTGGAGGATAAATAAAAGAAGTAATAACAATTTAGGTTGACTGATTTTCTCTGCCCAGTTGGGACGTTGGAGAATCGGTGTTACACTGTCCTAGGTGGGTCTCTAATCTGTGCTCTTCTTCAGAGTGTGCTCCACTCTGGGTCTGCAGTATCCATGAATTTGTGGCGACTCACCGTCCGAGCAGGCGAACCAGCTTGACAGTCGGGGTGCGCGTCATCGGAGCGGCAAGGCCCAAGATGGCGCTGGGTCTTCGTCTTCCCCAAGCAACGGGGGAGAACCCGCACGCGCGAAAAGACTCTAATGACGTAGCGCGTATGTCATTTCCGCTCGAGGAAGGCAAGAACCGTTTTACTTAAAGGCCTGTGCACGGCGGGAAATAAATCAGTCTTATTCTACAACTCACAGACTCGTGTCTTCATTTTTGCATCACGGTAGCAGCCGCTACATTGGTGACCCCGACGGTCCAAACAGATTTTGGACCCTCACGATGACCGACAACGCAGCAGCCAAATCGCCAGACCGCGTGCCCAACGCCTACCTAAACCAGCAGCCGAGCGACCACACCCCAGAAACACAGATGACGACACTGATGACCAGCTGTGTTTCTACCATCAGAGGTGGGGCGCGGAGGCCCGTCGATGCCGCCCACCCTGCAAGTATCAGGGAAACGCCAGGTCCAGCCGCCGCTGATGGCTGCAGCGGCTGGCCACCAACACAGCCTCCTATTCGTTTGGGACAAGCAGTCCGAGTGTCGTTTCCTTGTCGATACTGGAGCAGAGGTCAGTGTTCTACTCCCAACCGGCCACAACACTCGTAGCAGGCAACAGGGACCCGCCCTCAAAGCCGCAAACGGCACAATGATACGGACTTTTTGTACCCGTACAGTCCAATTACAATTTGACGACAGCCATTTTACTTGGAACTTTACCCTTGCCACCGTCGCCCAGCCACTCCTGGTGTCGTCCTGAAATCAATTTCCCTATCCGTCCGCTGTAAATAACCCAGTGCCACGAGGTCGATTCGAACAAATACCTTTATTAGCAGGGCACCGCTAGGAGAATTCTCTTCAGCACTCACTAAGAGTCGCTTCCCGAGTTCTCCCAGTACAAAGGGGTAGACAGAGATTTATACAGGTATTGTCACGCACACTTTAATGAGTCAGGTGCCGGAGTTCTTGGTTGAGCAGGAAACGGACAAAGGGCTACTGCAGATGGACAAAGAGCAGCCTCACACCACAGGTTCAGCTAATCATTTTGCAATCGGGTGAGACAAAGGCAGGTATCACCTTCACTGTTTGAGACAGCCTTCCCATTTCCCGTTAAGATTGACCATCATCTCCATAGTCAAGCATAATGGGAATCCAATTAAGTTCCAGACACAGCAATTACCACACAGCACCCAGCCCAGGTAAGCAGTGGTGTGGCTGTTCTGGACTGAAGGACACTTTTTAAATCAGTATTTCGAGCAGCCATAGTTCTCATCTGTCTTAAGATAACAATACAGTTATAGTTTATTAATCCTACACCTCCTCACTGGGAGCCGACTTCCTCTGGGCCCACGGCCTGTTAGTCGACCTGTGACGGAGATGGCTAGTACACTCCAGAACCTCCCAAACTTACTCTCTGGGAGAAGCCAGCCTACCAGCCCCGCGCCTGGACTCTGTTTCCCTGTCTGGCAACGAGTTCACCAAGCTCCTAGCCAAGTTCCCATTGGTTCTGGCACCTCAGTTCAAGAATTTGATGCCCAAACACGGGGTGTGGCACCACATTACTATGACAGGGCCACCCCTTCACGCCCGAGCACGACGACTACCTCCAGACAAGCTCCACCTGGCAAAGGAGGAGTTTCGCGGCATGGAGGAGCTGGGGATCGTTCACAGGTCAGAAAGCCCCTGGGCCTCCCCCCTGCACATGGTCCCCAAAGCCACCAGCGGGTGGAGGCCCTGCAGTGATTACCGCAGGCTAAACAATGCCACCACTCCAGACCGTTATCCTGTCCCTCATATCCAGGACTTCGCGGCAAACCGACACGGGGCCCACATCTTCTCCAAGGTGGACCTCATCCAGGGGTACCACCAAATTCCAGTCCACCCTGACGATGTCCCCAAAAC